>NC_052523.2:15267500-16517500 GCF_016746395.2 Drosophila simulans | reverse complement strand
TTTAAATGATAGTACAAATATGTAAAAATAAAATGAAGAGCTATTTATTCCCACACTCCTCAAGGTTATCAAGTAAAACATGCACCATATCACCCAACTAAATCTTAATAATTTAAAGTATCCTATACTGTATACAGAACACTAGCGAAACTGATGCCTTGCAGATGAGTAATTAACATAATTTGATCCCTCAATTGAGGGAAACGCCCAGTCCCTTCTGTTGCAATCCGAATTGGATGTTCGGTCTGATTGTTTACAAATATTTACTCGATCTGTTGCCATGTGAAAGCCGATTTTTCAGCTGCCCTGCCAGGTAGACGGGCAATTGCGCATTAATGGGAAACGTGCTCAAGTGACGCACTAGCTTAAATAAACGCTAATTATTAGCAGCTCGGCCGACGGACAACTCGAATGGCTGGTCTTGAAACGCGACACACTTGTGCTTATAAAATTCCGCTTAACTTATCTGCCTGGAAACAAAATGATGAGTGGCCTGTTGCTTTTATCGTTTTCATGTTAGAAATGTATACATATGTAATTTCAATTACAAATCAGAAGCGTAAATATTTAAATAATTTCATATAAATCAAATAGGTCTACATTCTTTTTGAAATCTGTTTCTCATTCCTGTGTGTTTATATTTTGGATGATCTATAGCAGAGTCGCTCCAATCGGAGAAGTCCTTGCATTGCACATTCACACACCCAGGAGTGTGTGTATGTCTGAATTTTGTAATTTTGATAACACAGAATTGAGAGAAGCTAAAACGGCTGCAGCGGATTATCCGTTGTGTATCCTCCAGAGTTCCTATTCTCGTCCCTAAAACGAACCCGGCTGTCTAATTGCTGCTGTGTGGTGGACAAAGTATAATGCTATTATTATGTGAATTGGTTGACGGCTCGTCGGGCTTGTTCATACACAAGGAATTGTGTACGGATAAACGCCAAATTATGTGTGTTGCACGTGTTTGGTTTTCACTTTACTGCTACTGCGCGGCTGCTTTCTGATTAAATCGTTAAAAGTTGAATGAGTTCATCGTTAGCCTATCGGCGTGCGGATCGAAATTGTATTGTGCGCCGTCGGAGCTCGGTGCCATGTTAGTCTGTTCGCCCTGTAAAGGATTAATCCAAAACGATTTAGAATAATAACAAAGGGCTGAGTTAAACTGTTAGCTCACCTCATCAGTGAAGTATTGATCGATGATCTCATAAGCTAGTTTGTAGATTTCAACGTTTTCGTGGCTCTGCAGCCGCTCGATCTTGGCCAGGCCCTCGCATTCCTCAATGCAGTTGGCCACCGCCTCAACATGAGAATCGGCCACTTTTAACATATTGTTCAGACCATCCAAAACCACCTGTAAAAAAAAAGGGTGAAATGTGTTACTCCAAACGAATATGTGAAGAGACGCAATTAAACTTACATTTATAACTTGCGTATCCTGGCACGAAAGGAGGTCACAGAATGGCGGGATAACGCCCTCCTTGATTAAGGTGAAAACCTGTTCGCGGTTGCCGCTAATGGTCAGATTGCTGATGGCCCAGGCAGCCTCCTTCTGTGTCTGGAACTCGCCCTTGCTTAGGTTCTCGATAATTTTGGGTAGGAGACCCACGTTAATAACAGCCTGCACTTGCGACTGATTTCCAGCGGTTATATTCGAAAGGAACCAAACCGCCTCCTTTCGGATCTTCTCCTTGGGATGCGAGAGCAGGCCCGGGAAGTAGGAGAGCGCGTCGTAGTTGAGCACAACCTGTGTCTGCTCATCCGATCCAGTCACAATATTGCCAACAGCCCGCAGTGCGGCTGTCTGAACCTTGACATCGCTGTTGCCCAGCAGTGGTATCAGCTTGGGTACAACTCCACTTTCAATGACCATCTGGATCTGCTCGTTGCCGCCGTCAGTCAAATAGCTGATGGCCCAGACCGTGTCCACCAGGATGTTCGTGTCGGTGTGATGGATTAGCACATTGAGTGCGGGCAGGATCTCATGAATGGTGGCTGCCGGGGGAGCCGGTTCCTTGTTGCGGCACAAATTCACAATCACCCATGTTACATTGCGCAAGAATGTGATGGGGATGTCTGGCTTGATGAACGACAAAAGTGGCTGCACGACTCCGTGCTTAATGACAAAATCGCGGAGCAAAGGACCATCGCCTATGATGTTGCCCAGGGCCCACACGGCTTGTTCGCAAACATTGGGAGCGGGCGAGTTGAGAAGTTGAAGGAAGAGCGGCACGGCACCGGCGGCAACAACCTATAGAGGATTATATTGCATTAAAACAAAGAAAGTGCTGAGTGGAAGAGCTGAACTTACCTCATTGGTCTGGGCCGATGTGCCAGAGGCAATGTTGGTCAGGGCCCAGGCGGCCTCGAATTGGAGCATTGTGTGATTGTGTTGTTTGAGGCACTCCACCAGGATGGGCAAAATGTCGCTTTGGATCAGATCGTTGATGGGTGGATTCTTGTCCGACGATAGCAGCTTGCGTGCAGCCTGAACGGCGGCAAGTTGCTGCTCCGGCTTGGTGGCGTCTGCGGCTGCCTTTGCCAGCTTCTTCAGGTCAATGGACGAGGACAACTGCTCCTCCTCATCTGTGTTCGAGTCCAGATTGGGCACATTGCGGCGCTTGAGAATGGTCTCATCGCGCTTGTTCTTCCTCAGCTCAACGGTAACTTCGTTTCTGCGACGTCGCATTTCCTGCAAATTAATAACCTTTATGTTTCCCATTTTCGCGGTAACTTGCAATTACTCACATCCTGGTCTTTCCCTTTGTTTTTGAAGTTTTGTAAACGATTTTGCTCCATCGACGTCATTTTGTCCGATTTTTTCTTATAAGGTGTCGCTTTCTCGATTGACTGCTTAAAAGTGAGTTTTTAAAAACAATTGAATGCGATGATGGCGACGTACGCCTCCTGGCGTATTCGATGAACAATTAATAATTTGTTCCAATTGCACACCAGCCAATGGGAAAAATTATTCGCACCCACACCAGCGCACATCCAAGAAAAAATAACGTAGAATCGACCAACACAGTTGCAGCACAACACGATGGCGCAGGCATTGAAAAAAAGAAATGGCGAAAAAATACATGAAAATTAGCAATGCAACGGGCGAAAAAAGTGTTTCTCTTGGTCCTCGGTAGCGGATACTTACGTTTTTAGCTCGTAAATTGGGTTTCTCCCACGACACACACACTTTCTACGTCTTTTAAAAGCGATCAAATTCTTTCCTTTTTATTAAAATTGCAATCAGTGACAACGACGTAAGTGAAGTTGGCTGCGGTTGGCGATTCGGGACTGCCACTTCGATTGAAGTGCCAATCGTCAGATCTGAACTTATGTCGACTTATTGTTTAGTCGCTGAATTTTAGACATAAGCTCGTGGTGTGAAATTTTACTAGCTTGCTCCGTTGAAGTTTTAAGCTATGATCCAGTTGAACATTGTTTCTATAATTTAAGTTATAGAAATTCATATTATTTAGGTTTTTCAAGCTGGCGCTCGTCATGGCGGTACTATTACACATCCCTAGCAAAGTATCGATATCTTTGAGCTCTGCGAACTGTAGATACCATCACGAGTGTCATCACTATTATTGAAACTTCTGTCCAAGGAAGACGTGCAGAAAAACGCTTATTCGGGAACAGCGACTAATTCGCTGATCTGTGGCGATAATCCATTAGCATGCATAGACGGTAGGACGATCCGCGCCCAGCGAAAGAGTAATGACGGAGAACACAGAGAAAGGAGCGAGCGTAGAAACGCCTCAACTGGCGGGGTCTCAGCCAAATCCTCCGGATCAGGAGCCACTTCCACTGACCGAGATTCCGCCAATTAAGGTAAAGAGCGAACGACCGGACGCAGAGGTGGAGGCCAAACTCCGGGCCATGAATGCCAAGATCAAGTCGGAGATGGTGACTTTGATGCGGAGGAGCAACAGCAATGAACTGGGCAACAGGGACGAGTCGGGGGACAGCGAGAGCTCCGCATCGGCGGACGACAAGAAGGACATTAAGCCTGTAAAGTCCTCGAACGAGATCCTTGCCGAGCTATTCGGCGTATTCAATGCCGCTCCACCAGAGGAACTTCTAGACAACAATCTATTCAAGAAAAAGAAAAAGGTGAAAAAGGAGAAGAAAGATAAGAAGGATAAGAAGGCTAAGAAAAAGAAGACGACCAAGTCAGATGGCGAATGCAGCGACTCGGAGGCGGAAGGCAAGCACAAGCATAAACGTAAGAAGCACAAACATAAAGACGGCAGAGTCAAAGACAAGGAGAAGGAACGGGACCGCGATAGGGACAAATCTAAGGAGAAAGATCGGGACCGGGAAAAATCTAAGGAGAAGGATCGGGACCGCGACAAATCTAAGGAGAAGGATCGGGACCGCGTTACGGACAAATCAAAGGAGAAGGATCGAGACAGGGACAGGGATAGGGACAAATCCAAAGATAAGCTTACGGCAGCACAAGCTCCCTCCGAGAAGGAGAAAGAAAAGTCTGAAAGCAGGAAGCGCAGCGCGGTGGAGCCTTCCAGTCATTCCGAAAAGCGGGAACGACATGAAAGGGAGAAGCATCGCGACTGGGAACGAGAAAGGGAACGGGAAAAGGAGCGTGAAAGGGAAAGCGTCCGCTCCCACAATAGCTTTTACAACGGTCATCGTGAAGCGGATCGCTCGAAAGGATCTGAATCAGCGAGCACAAAGTCACGGCAGGAACACGATCTCTCCGATATCTCGCTCTCCGATGAGGAGTCGTACCTCCGGGAAAAGGCTTCCAACGGACGCAGACGGGCGCACAACAGCTTTTATGATGGAAAGGAGGAACCCCCGGTTTCACCCAGACGGAACGTGCGCGAATCCAACACCAGGAGGAACCGAAAGTCAAGATCTCGCTCGCGTGACCTCGGCATCGACAAAAAGCGCTTGCTCGAGATTGCGCGACGAAATGCCATTAACATGTTCAAACGGGGAACCATGCCCGGTGTGGCTAACATGACGGCAGAGGTCAAGGACAAGGTGCTCGTCAAGATGCGCTACGGAGGACGCACTATTCAAGATCTTACCGACTTCTGCAAAAAAATCTCCAACGGCGACGGACTGTCAGATCTGAGTTCTGAAGAGGAGTCCGATGTGGACAAGAATGGTAATGCGAAGGCCTTTCATCATCCCTTTCAGCTGAAGGAGCGCGAGCCAATTGTGATGCATATACGAAACTCAACCGCGCTGGTTCCAGCACCACCTCGACTAGACGAGCAAACAAAGGCCATAACCATGCAGTTCCCGGTGTCATCGGGTCAGACCCATCGCAACAATGAGGTGTGGGTGCCGGTGGATCCTAAGGACTCGCTAGTGCCGCTGCCCTCCCTACCGCCAGCAAAACAGGCCACCAATATGTTTAAGGAAACGCCGAAGAACGTATTTGCGAAGTCGATACCATTGCAGGAGCAGCAGGAACCCGCCTTTAAGCCACTGGGAGGAGCAGTCGTAGTCCCACCCTTAGCCGCCACTCAGTTATCCACTGTTCCTCAACCCGTCCCGTTGACCGTTCCCAAAGAGCTTGTCCCTCCGGCTGTTCCCTTCGTTCCCGAGGTGCCCATCCCGTCAACGTCACCCGTAGCACCGACGCAAAGTCCTTCCATTTTTCCCGATGTTACGCCGCCTTCCATGGACGTATCCAGCATAATCACCCAGCGTCTTAGTGCCATACGACGCCTGCAGGTAAGCTCTAGAACCATTTGTCATTTCAACGGTTAGCTTCATAATTTTGTTTATCTTAGGAAAATCCGGCCGACTCTGAGGCCTTAAAAATGATGTACACTGCGCATCGCAACATGTCGTCGTGGGCCAACTCAAAGCATCTGCCCGGTCAGTTCACGGGAAGCACGGGTGCCCAAGTGATGAAGGCCCATGAGCTGAACAGCGGTCCGCAGCTGTGGGTGCGCAAGGACCAAATGACTTCCACCAAGCCGGTGACTGGGGGCATGGGCATGGCGCTCCTGCAAAAGATGGGCTGGAAACCGGGCGAGGGACTGGGCAGATGTAAAACTGGATCATTGCAACCACTTTTGCTGGACGTCAAATTGGACAAGCGTGGCCTGGTGTCGCGCGATGACTTAAGACCGCCGCAAACGCGTGCACCGGCTGCCCAGCGAAGAAATAAAAACATGGCGGGACCAATTGGAGCTGGCCCCTGTCCAGCAGTTCAGGGTGCGGGACCTGGACCGGTGACGCCCACGCCGCTGGTCACCCAGGATAAGCATCCCGTGTGTGTGCTCAACGAACTGACCTCGAAGAACAAGTGGATGCCGCCGCAGTATAAGCTGCGTGAGGATATCGGGCCCGCTTACAACCGCTCCTTTCTCTTTTCGGTCGAGGTTAACGGACAGACCTTTACGCCGGATAGAGGATGTAACAACAAGAAGGAGGCGAAACTCAATGCGGCCGCCTTATGTCTGCGAGCTTTAGGCATCCTTCCGCCCAGCTAGTGATCGACAGTTGAATAGGCTAATTTCTAGATAGTGAATATAAGTGAATCCCCACACTGTACATAAAAGTAGCCCTATGTTTAAGTTGTAAAGTCTTGTTCGTCTCCTTTGGAGCGATGACAAATATAGTTCTAACATCAAAAATGATGTTAGTTTGACTAAAATTACTGATATTTGATGTACCTCTAACGTTATCATTTCTATCATTTATAAACTACTTACTTTGATGCTGTCTTTCATATCAGTTATAAATTACCTATTTACTTCTAGTTCCTTTTAGAAATCCAAGTTTCGTTTGTTTTTTCTTCATTAAATTGAATATTTTAATTTAATTAATTCATTGATTTTTGACACTCTAATTTTTCCAAGTGTAATGCCCGTTATTTGGGAGAGGAGCTTTAACGCGCGAGCTTTGCTTACTCGCCCGCCTAACGGGGCTTTTGCGCAAGTACACAAACAAAGCCAGCTGTTCCATCCGAGTGGGTTAAACAAGAGTGGGCCGTGTGGACAGAGACTGGCAGTGGATGTGGTAGTGGGAGTGGGAGTGGGAGCATCGGCGCTGCAAGTTCCAAAAGATTGCTCCTCGACGAAGGTCAGTTCACGCGGAAGCTCGAACTTCGTCGGATGGCGAGCACGGACCATTGGATTGGCTAGCAGGCGCAGCAGAAGGGGCCACAGCGAGCGGAGCAGAGGTCGTCACCCGGATACAGACAAAACTTTTCCGAGTGCCCCAGTCCTCGACGCCCAATTCCCCAACAGCAGCAGCAGCAGCAGCAGCAGCAGCATCATCATCACTCAGCATCCAAAAATGCCTCAAAAACGTGCACAATAATATTTGTTGTGAAAATATCCAATGCCAGCGTGCAAATGCTTTTGAGCCACTGCGTCTTGGCATTCGGTGGATGTGGCTGCGGACTTGGATGTGGTTTTCGTATCGACGCACGCAATCACAGCCCGCGTAGCTCGTAAAGTTGCATAATTACCGCACATGAATGGCTGGCGCGTCGAATTTGGGCGTTGCAGTTGCAGTTGCATTGGCCGCATATCGCCAACGTTGTCATCGCCGTTGATGCACTGCCGCATTTTCGCTGGCCACTTTGTTTGCGGCCAACGCCATGGAAACGTGCCGCACCTGTGCGATTTCCATGTTCGTGTGCGATTTCGAAAATGGCAGCAACAACAGCCACTTCCTGGACCTCCATCATCCCAACTGCTGGCCCAGCGAAATGGCCCAGATTCGCCTCCAGTTCGCCAACTGGAATCTAAAGGTGAGTGCGTGATCCAGTCTAAATGTGATTTAAGATAGGAAAAACTACATGTCCTTGGTATTCATTGTCTCAAAAGATTCCCAATCTCTAAATTAATGTAACTTACCCAATTTCTTACTCTGTGCCTAGCTAGTTGCTTTGTATTTTTCTCACTGTAACAATTGCAACTTTTCGCAAGTGAAAGTTGTGTGTTAGCCATGTTTTCACAATCGAGCCACTTGGGGCTTAATTATGCATAGCATGGTTATTCTCCTGCCAACCCCAAATCTTTGGGGAAATTGTCAATCTAAGGTTTTCCGGAATCATTAATGTTTTAAAACACTGTTCCTATTACGTGAATAATTATCATTATTTATTTTCCACATTGACATTCAAAGACACATGGCTAGGATATAGTATAATATACCTTGACCATCGCCCGATCGATGTCATAGGCAATCCAATGAGTTTCCAGTAGATAATCACCTTCAGGAAAGGGTAGAACCTTCGTAACTCTGTGGTTAACAAAGTCTATGGGAATCTTATCGACAATCAGATCGTTCTATAGTATAATAGTAAAATAGTAGAAAATTGATAATAATAATACACAATGCATATACTCACATTAAAGGGGCAGGAGTGATTAATATTCGAGTAGGAATTAAAGAAGTCGTAAAAGTATTTTCCTATTGGGCTCGAATCAGTGTTTCTTAAAAATCTACACGCATCCAATGTTACGTTGAACATGAAGGGTCTGTAGCCGTTAAATCGCTTATATAGTATGAAAGTTAACTGAATATATTGACAAATAATGGTAAATGTTACTAATTTGTTTAATATTCACATACCTTGGCCTTTGTAACTGGCGTTTTGAATAGGTTCACTTTTAGGGTTAAGTACTTATAGCTCCGATTTGCAGACCTTATGTAGCAATATTCAAAATCATCGAAACTTTTGTCGAACGATGTGCACTGGAGGTTGGTGAACTCAAATTTCGAGGAGGCCTGTACGAAAAAATCGATTAGTTTAATGCAGTTTATGCTAATTCGAAGTAGCAACCCATTTAGTCATGAGAAGAATTACTAAAAGGCAGCGTGGATTCTTCAGCATCGTGCAATAAATGTCACAGCATAAACTAAACTGAATTCGTTTAAAAAAATATATTGCAAAATAAGTATTCCCAATAACTAAATCAAATTGCGTTTCATAATAATAAAGCACGAACTCCAATTATTCAAGGTAATTTAGCAACGCATAGCGATTCGATTAATTGGTTGGTTTCTATAATATGACAGTCAATTTGTTCGATGACTTAAATATGCAGCCGACTAAATCCAGTGAATTCATTTCAGATCTCTCCCAACGATGGACTGCCCCAGAAGATCTGCAGCGACTGCTTCACCAAGTTCTGCTCGATCAACGCATTCCGAGTGGCCTGCCAGGAGGCACAGCTGAAGCTGTCCCACATCTACGACAAGATCGATGCCAGCAGCCTGGAAGATGAGGAGATTGGACAGGAGGACTTGGAGCCAGCGGAAGAGCATCAGGAAACGGAAACAACCAAGCCAACAACGACGGTTTCAGCCGAAACACAACCAAACAACACTGCCAGTGATCCCATTGAGATTTTTGTGGATGCCGTAGACATCGACGAGGCGGAGGAGGAGGAGCAGCAGCAGCAGTATGATGAGAAGGTGGATGAACCAATCACGGAGGAGTCTGCTCCCCCGCAACTGACCATTAGCTATGCCTGCAAGTTCTGTCTGCGCCCGCAGGAGAGCTACCAGCTGCAGCAACTCTTGCTGGAGCACATCAACGCTAGCCACGATCCGGAGCAACCGTACAATTGTCCGGAGTGCGAGGCCCGCTTCCAGGACGCCGCCTCGCGCACAGTGCACCTGAAAAGCAGCCACGTGGAGAAGCAACATGCCTGCGGCGTGTGCGGCAAGAAGTACGGCGACAGGCACAATCTGCGCCACCACGTGGAGAAGTACCATTCGGAGACGGACTTTGAGTGCGCGCTGTGCGAGAAGCGCTTCTACACCCGCAAGAGCCTCAACTACCACATGAAGTGGCACAATCCGGATCGCCAGTTCAAGTGTCGCCACAGCGGATGCGAGCGACTCTTCATCAGCCAGCGGCATCTCATGTGCCACGAGGCCACCCACTCGGGCACCAGTTCCAGGAAGAGCGAGCACTGCGGCTTCTGCGGGAAGAGTAAGAATCACCAATCACCAATCACCAATGAGCTGAATATTGCGCATACGCCATGTTGATCACTGTTCCTGTTGATTTTACTATCTCCTCTTTACAATCTATTAGTAAACATTATTAAGTTTAGATACCCTTTTATTCACACAGCATTCATCCATCTGAAGACCCTTCGCTGGCACATTTACCGGCAGCATGGCGGGGAGAAGCCCTACAAGTGTGCCAATTGCACGGAGGGTAAGTCAAGTTGGTTCCTCTAGTCCGGGGACACCTACATTAGGATCTTCGGTACTTGGTGTTGGAAGATCCATCGATTTGAACAACTCACAAACATGAGCATTAACCACCATATATCAATCTGTCGCATCATATATCAACATTCTCACATCCAACGAGCGCTTTAAGAACATAGAAACTGGGCCAAGACCGGCTGCTTCTGCCGCCCTATATAGTGTGTTAGTCAAGCCAAAAGCAACGGTAAAGATAATGGCTAACCCAGCTCTATTTTGTACACCTTTTTAGCCATCGCATGCGATTAACGAACGGCAAACGTTTTGTACTTTGATTTCCACATAGCCACCTAGCTAGCGTTTTAACCAATTAGCCCAATCGAACCCAATCAACCAAATGCATAACCAAGTCCATCCACCGTACGAATCCCTGGAGAGCAGCATGCCAGCAATCACCTAGCTAATCGTCCTGAATCTAAGGAATTTCATCCATTACTTTACCATAGTTTTATTTTTCTTCACAAACTTCACTTCCTACCTTCAGGACGATACATTTTTCCGAGTTTTCTACTTCATGACACCCTCTACGACTAGCCATCCGTTAACTATGTGCCAATGGATGCTAAACCCATTTCTGTCCAATTTCACAGTCTTTGCATCCTATGCGGAGAAAAGGATTCACATGCTGGAGCGGCACAGGGAGAACCTGACTGCCATCGAGCGGAGCGAGTGCATGCTGTGCCGCCAGCCCTTCTCCAGCGAACCGGATTTGATCCACCACATGTCCGCGGAGCACTTGCAGCGTCCTGGAGCTCCCATTATCGCTAACAACAAGCGGGTGCTGCAACAGAAGCGGGAACGCCAGTACTCCGGACTCTTTCAGTGCGGCAGCTGCAGCCAGAGGTTCAACATGAAGTCCGCTCTGGAGCGGCACGCCGCCGTGCATTCCGAGAAGGATCGACCGCACGCCTGTCCGCACTGCTCCAAGCGGTTTAAGCGCGCCCAGGACATGAAGTGGCACATCAAGACCCACGAGAAGGAGAAGCCCAATGTGTGCGATGTGTGCGGCAAGGCATTCGCCCTCAAGTATGTGCTCACCCAGCATCGCTTGAGTCACGAGGGTAAGGATGTTCGCATGTACATATGTATCTTTGGAAACAACTAATACATCAATCTTTTGCAGTCTTGGAGAAGAACTTCAAGTGCAACGTTTGCGGTCGAGCCTATCTGTTCGAGAAGTCATTGCGGCTGCATCAGCGAACTCACACGGGCAAAACCTACTACAAATGCGATCTCTGTCAGGAAAGATTTGTCACGCACATTAAGCTCAAGAGTATGTATGCGAAATCACTCAATGATGCACTTCCACATAGATGAACATCACTTCCAGCTCACATGCAAAAGACACACGCCTCTCAGCCGCTCTCGGCGGACCAGCCTCTGGATGATCTGATCAACATTGTGATTTCCTAACCAAGTGGAACAGCAAGCACAGCGCAGAAACTGCAATGCATTGGGAGCGTAGCTCTCGGAACTCAAGCCTAAATAGACCATATACATACATGTACCCTCCATCCAATTACACTTACTAGACCATTTATGCACGCAGCGATCTCTGGAACGTGAAAGTGCTTAGAGCTTTATTTAGTGGATATTCCGTAGGCCATAATCCATATACCTAAATCTCTGTCCATTTCTTCGATCGGTCCCCAAGGCGCTTCAGCCGCATATCTCTTTCTAACTCTGAGCCATATTAATCTCACAGATCGCCTTTAAACACTACCAGCACATACATACATATATCCATTTGACCACTTAGCGATAAGAAATAAGCAATGAGAAGAAACAAGATGTTATACGAGCAATCTAAGCTTCGCGGCGAACTTTTAATGCTCAAGAAATGCATTTATTTCCAGATGAAACCGATAAGTATTTACAATAATTACCGAAAATGTATAAGAATATTTAAAATATCAATATACTATGGATTTTAATATGTGTAGTTGCAGATATATTTACCAAATTCATGTTCCGAATAAACATTCATTTGACCAATGTTTGAATTGCCGTTATTTTTTTAAGTGGGCGGCAGAAATCGATTGGTTTCGACAACTTGCCCAAATACACTTTTTTGCAATGATTTCAAAACTGGCTTTAAAGTAGCTTCAAAAAGCTAGTTTCACTTTAATGAGTAGTTTAGTGCAATCTGAACAATTTATTTGATTTATTATAATTTTCTTTAGAACAGTTCTAGCTAGAAAACAGCCAAAAGCTGCCAGCACCGCCGTCGCCCACATCCGATAGTTGCGACTCGTGACTGCGTGAAGAATCGGTGACTTATTACCTGCGGCCAAAATTCGCCCATCTCTAGAGAACGTGAACACGTCAGTTTTTAGTTTATAATATTTATAAGCGAAAAGTTCAGTGCACAGCGGTCGCGATTCCGAACTAGAAGTGGCTGAAATGCCCACGGGGAGTACCAGCTAAACTCCATAACACACAGACGGCCAAAACAATCAGCTGACCAAGTCAGAAATTACCGAATAATCATCGCAGACGGCGCCGCAAGTTTACCAAAAACGGACGCAAAATCCATAACAGCGAGCTGAAAATAAAGCCGCCAGTGAAAGTGGATGTGCAGGAGGGGAAGCGGTGCGACCGTAGAGATTAGCAGCTGCCACGCCAAGCAGATTTGACGTGCGTGTCGATTGGGAATCAACTCCAAATCACGCCCACACTGGTTTTTTGCGGGGGCATCTAAGTACACGTAGCCATCGTCATGGCCTTGCCATTGAGTGACCTGCTCATGATCGGCGGCGGCGAGAAGAAACTGGCCGCCTGCCTGGTGCTGCTCCTGCTGGAGCTCTTCCTGGAAGGTACGTACTTCAAATCCTTATCATCGAGTGCATCTGAAATACACGTCATTGTTTCTCGCTCAGGCGCCGAGTCGACGGCCAGTCCGGCGGATATTGAGAACCATCTGGAGCTGGGCAAGGAGTTCCTCGCCCGCGGACAGCTGTCGGATGCACTGACGCACTACCATGCAGCTGTTGGTAAATATAACTGGCTTCTACACATGAAAGAATCTGAATATCCATGGCACTTTATTTATATTCACGAGAATTTACATAACATCGCTTTCAAAAGTTTCCATCGCCAATGAATTTAAATATATTATAAAGATTTTAATTATTTTTGATAAAGAAATCATAGAATCTTATGGTAAACCATTTTTTGCAAATGCCAAGGTTAACTCGGTAGTCATTTCCATATAGAAACGCAATGGATAAGCAAACTTGTATATTTTGTCTTGAATTTTATGATTAAATTAATTTGGTAAACTTTTGTTTAGTACTACATTCATTTGTGCAAGGATATTCCAGGCTTTCTATGTCCTCGTCATTGATTTAACCTTTATCATTTTCACAGAGGGCGATGCCAACAACTATCTGACGCTTTTCAAGCGCGGCACCGTCTATTTGGCGCTGGGCAAGACGCGCTTTGCTGTCCAGGACTTCAGCAGGGTGCTGGAACTGAAGCCAGACTTCACGGCCGCCCGCATCCAACGCGGTGTGGTGCACATGAAGAGCGGAGAGTACGAGCAAGCGATCCAGGACTTTGATCAAGTGCTTCTAGAGGAACCCAACAACGGCTTGGTGCTGGAGCACTACTCCCGCTTGGCACCCGCCCAAGAGCAATGGGTCCTTGTGCAGCAGCTGATCCAGTACAGTGATCACCAAAACGCCATCCCCATGATCACACAGTTGCTAGAGATCTCGCCGTGGGCTGTGCCCTTCCGGCAGGCTCGCTCTGATGCCTACATTGCAATCAATGATCCACTGTCGGCCATTGCTGACTTGCGACAGGTGAACCGTCTCACCCAGGACAGCACTGAGGGTCACTACAAGATTGCCCAGCTGCTGTACACAATTG
This sequence comes from Drosophila simulans, assembly GCF_016746395.2. NCBI lineage: Eukaryota > Metazoa > Arthropoda > Insecta > Diptera > Drosophilidae > Drosophila > Drosophila simulans. Next base: position 16,503,403 of record NC_052523.2, on the reverse strand, counting down.
GCCACGCCACAAATGCCTTAAAAGAGATCCGCGAGTGCCTGAAGTTCGACCCGGAGCACAAGCTCTGCTTCCCCTTCTACAAGAAACTACGAAAGGTGGAAAAGCAGCTGGTGAACGCTGAGCAGGCGCGTGAGGAGAAGCAGTTTGCCGAGTGCATAGCCGCCGGAGAGGCAGTGCTGCGTAACGAGCCGGAGGAGACGATGATCCGGTACGAGGGACACAAAGTGCTCTGCACTTGCTACACCGGCGACGAGCAGTTCGGCAAGGCTTTGCAGCAGTGCAAGGAGGCACTGGATATTATGAAGGATGCTCAGGTCTATTGTGATCGTGCTGACGCATTGCTGGGCACCGAGATGTACGACGATGCCATACACTCCTTCCAAGCAGCTCTCGACCTGGAGGAGAGCAACACCCGCGCGAAAGAAGGCATCCAGAGGGCGAAGAAGCTGCAGAAGCAGTCAGAACGCAGGGATTACTATAAGATATTAGGCGTTAAGCGCAGCGCCAGCAAACAGGAGATTGTGAAGGCCTACAGGAAGGCGGCGCAAAAATGGCATCCGGACAACTTCCGGGACGAGGAGAAGAAGGTGGCCGAGAAGAAGTTCATCGACATTGCCGCAGCCAAGGAGGTTCTCACGGATCCCGAGAAGCGTCGCCAGTTCGACAACGGCGAGGATCCGCTGGATCCTGAGAGCAATCAGCGTGGCGGCTTCCATGGCGAACATCCGTTTGGACACTTCCAGCACGGGTCGCCGTTCCAGTTCAAGTTCCACTTCAATTAGTCAGCCAGCAGCCATTTGCTTTGTGATGTCCTAGCCGCGATCCCCGATATCCTTCAACGATTTTACACTGTTTGTTTTGTTCATTTAAATGGCGTGTAAATAGTAGCATAAAGCATAAATAAACCCATGGTCCGTTGTCAGAGAGTACCACAAACACACACAAATCGCAACAAAACACACTGAGCACTTACATTTAATTAGTTTATTTAATACAATACAATAATTATAATGTAGTACATTTTTCTAATTATGTATAAAAAGAAACAATATGCGAGAACAAGCAATTAAAGACTTGGAAATTTGAATTGAATATTTGTTAATTTTGAAAATGTTTGGAATTAAAAGTAGTCTAAAGGTGCAAGGTCTGCATAAATATTCCTTCGCTGTAGTCTGTGATTGAAATGCGTGGAGTAACCAAAGCCAAATGTTGTCCCGTGATATGAACGCTTCTCAGGCGTTGGGTGTCAATACCACGTACACCATAGTGGCCAGCATCACTAACACTACCAAGATTATGTAGAATTTGAGATTATATTTTTGATCCAACGACACCGCCAGTGCACGAAACTGCGCCATGGGCGAAACCTGATCGTGGTGTCTTACCAGAGGTTTTCTAGCCAGCGGCGAGAAACGATTCTTTTGGAATTGGCTCCTGATGGGCACTTCCTCGACTTCGGACTCGCTCTCCGTGTCCATGGGTTCGCCTGCGTTGTCCGGCTGATCGTAGAACTGATTCAGTTTTGGATATAGAGTGTTTACTGAGGTGGTCGGCTGGAGCAGGCGACCACGGGCCAGATTGGATCCACTTACTGGAACACTCTGTCGCTGGCGAATGGGTGCTGGTGCTGGCGCTGGGCCACCAAAAGGCCTAGCGGATCCGCTGAAAGTGTTTCTTGGCGAAATGGGTGACAGTTTTGGATTGTATGCAGATGCCTCCTGATAGCTGGTCGAGTTTAAGTTGGTTTGGGTCAGCAGGGGACGCGAAAAACCCAAATCTGTCGGTCTGTACGTCGGGGGTTCGATGCGTGGCTCGTATGTGGGAAGTGAGTGAAGAGTGGCGGCTGGCACATGGGGTCTTTCGTAGGTGTAGCTGCGTGGTATATCCTCCTGTTCGACCAACGGCTGGTCAACTTCGCGTGTGTACGATGTGGTCAGAACTCCGGATTTGGTTAGAGAAACATAGCGTCTAGGCTGTTGGTCCTTGGAGTACTTAGTGCCCGGTGAGTCCACCATGTAGCAGCCATCGTCCTCCGACTGGGAGCTCATATCCGACACCGTGGTAGTAGTCTGCACAGATCTTCCCGAGATCGAGGTGTTATCGAGTCCATAGGCGATTGTGCGACGACTTTGCTCGCTGATCTTGTTGTTGTTGCTGCTAGTGCGGCCTGCACTCTTGCCGGGCGTACGACGCACTGGCTCCGATGTGGGCGTCGTTACCTGGCTGCCGTGTACGGTCTCACGCCTCGGAATCGCTTTCTTACTTGCAGATTTGCTTTTGTTCAGCGGAACCCCGGTGATTACAGACTTTAGTCGGCGTATGATGACGCTGCGGGTGCTGTCCGTCACGGGAACACCGGGCAGGCCGTGCTCCAGGCACTTGGCCAGCAGCTCCTTGTTGCCCAACGTGTCTAAGTAAGCAAGGTCCGACATTATTTATCGTCGTGGTGAAACTCACAACACACAAAAATAGCAATGTCGTCACAATGGTTGCTGTTGTCTATTAGTGATGGAACGGCAGCGATAGGATGTTCAACCTAAGAGAACGCCTATCGATTGCTGCTATCTGAACTAATATTGTTTGACAAACTATAGCTAGATTTCATAAACTGGATGAGCTGCGTACGAAAATAAAAACAATTTCTTAACAGTAGGCAGAAGAACAAACTTCTTGACTAAAAACTTAAGTCGATATTTTATGCGCAATCGGATAATCGCCTAATGTGTAGTGTTATAAAACGAAACATTCACAACAGTGCTGCCAGACTTCGTTGGATATGCTTTCTGTGGCTTATTTCAACTAACGCCCAACGGTCACACAGTTAGTTTTATGAAAATCGAACGCGCAACAGGTGTTCAATCGCAAACAACACGCTCGAATTAAACGAATCGCCGCGCGGAGAGCGCTCGCCAAGCCAAAGAAAATTCCCAAGTCGCAGTGCGGAAAACTGAGGGGTTTTAGCATCGCAGCATAAACAGTGGATTGTGGGAAAACAATCGTGAATCATTTGCACCTGTTCGGCGCCCAACATTCCTGCACTTTTTGCTTTTCTGCGCCTGCGTGTGTGCCTCATTTCGTTTACCTCCATCGTTTCCCCTTTTGTTTACCTCCATCGCGGGTGTTTTTAAAGTTTTTGGCATCGATTTCGAGTAGCAAAGAAACATTCGACAATTTGCTGGCTGCAATTGCAGCATATTTTCAATTTAACCAAGCCAAGAGCAAGGGAAACAACAACAACGGTGGCCGCAGTAGAAGCAGCAGCATAAACATAAACCAAAAAACCGGTTAAAGCGGACAAGAGCGAGAAAGGCGCCCCAAAAAAGAGCAAGCGGGACAAAAACAAACACATAAAACGTGAAAAACAACAACGAATAAAAGTAGATATAAATACTAAACGAAAAAATAATATCCTCGTCTTTCGGTTTTTGTTTTTTTGTTAAGCGCAATCGGAAAATAAGTGCGTTTGTTCTTTGTTTAAACGTGTTGACATCGAGTTTTCCCTGTAAAATTCCTTATCTTCCGATCGAATCGAAAGTGAACGAGTAATTGCCTTTCTGGTATTTGGTTTATTACATTTCGATATTGCTATTGCCCAAACTCAAACTCTGCGCGTGGCCTCCTTCTTATCGGCAGTCCAGTTCACCAGTCCATTGCACCAGAAGAAGAACTACCTGTTGCCGCAACAATTAACACCAGGTGAGCAATAAAACCAACCCTTTTTACACTTCTGCAGCTCAAAGTGCCCAATAGGACCACCGGGTATTCTTTGAATATTGTTTACGTTGCACTTACAACGAATTCCAAGGAATTGTTAGTCACACAGAGCATTTGAACAATTGCATTCATGAAGATATATTTACTTATAATTTAGAATTCGTCTACAGAATAAGCATGTGGGGGTTGTAATGAAAAAACTAAAATTTTCCAACTAAATGTTAATATAGGTACATTACATATTTGGTGCTATTTTTGGAGAGGCTTGTACATATGAATTTGCTGATTTCAAGTAGCTCTAAATGTTATTTATTGTTACCAATACAATTTGTGTTGGGCAACTCATTCTATTTGGCCGATCATTGCCTATATTTGGTATTGCATGATAGCCAAGTCACGTGAGAGGCCTTCCATCGATAAGCCAAATCACAATTGTTAACAAAAGATTAGCCGAATGCCCATGACATTAGGCAAGCCAAATTGGGGGAATTGGGGAATTCGCCACCGCAGTTCATTGACACAACCTTTGGCTGCTGTTTTTTGTTGTTTCTGCTGTTGAACCCGCTCAACTTTCACTGGAAACGGCGGCTGGGCCAAAAGCGGCATAAATCAGCACGAAAACAACACACGCGACAAGAAAATGTTGTAAATGCCAAAATTGAAATGCAGTCGCAGGTTAATAAAATCAAATTTGTTGCCCGCTTTTGTTTTCTCGTTTTCATCGCTCGTTTTCCATTGCCATTTCCATTTCCATCTCCATTTCCATTTTGATTTAATTTAATTTTACTTATGTAATCCCTGGTTAATTTCCAAGCATCATTAAGCCGCGAAGAAAAAGTCTCTTTTGCGCCAGCAAACTGAAGCACACGAGCGAATGATTATGAGATAATCAGTAAATTGCACAAGACCAAATGAAGTCATGAGAGTTGAGTGGATTGCCGAGTGGGATTCAACTCGAATCGAATCGAATCGCATGGCATCGCATCGCATCGATGGAGCTCCAATTTGACACTAAATTGAATGAGATAACAGATTCGAAAATGATTTATAATGTGGCATACAAGACTGAGCAGCTCGACTCGGTTTTAGCCATTTTCATTTCTTGGAAGCCTTAGTTGTTTGAAAATTTCCCAATACCATTCCATACCATTTCCATTTGCAATCCCGAACCCATATGACTCATAGCCAAATGCATTTATTCATTCCAATCTTGCATCTACTTATTGCCAGAGCTAGACATGAAAAACAAAACCAAAAACTAAAAAACAAAAAATTCCTCAATCATGAAGAAAACAAAATGCCAAATATTCCCACCAAAAAAGTTGATATATGCAGAAAATACAAAACAAGCGCCCAACAACAACAACAACAACAGCAACTTTTATGAACAGCAAAACTATGCGCATAAAAAAGTTATATAAAAAACACGTTCAGACTCCAAGCCGCTCGGTGCGAGCGAGATGGCGCTAGCAAGTGGGTTAGCCGCCTGCATGTGTGCGTGTTTTCGTATCTGTGTGAGCCACGCTTCAATTGCAAATGCGCCCAGCAAGCGAACAAAGTAGAAAAACGTTAAAAAAAAGCATTGACGCAGATACGCGCGCTGTGTTTGCCGTTGTTGTAATTGTAAATTCTACAGGTTTCTTACTTGGTATTTGTTTGTTTGTTTCTTTGTCCGTGCGCCAGTGTGTGTGTGTGTGTTTTAGCCGTTGTTGCCTTAATGGCAGCAAAAGCAACAACAACAACAGCAACAAGATCGCTCTGCAATTTTACGCCAAAGCTAAAAAGGCGAGCGATCGAGCAAAAATCGAAGCGATCGAAAGGCACAGCAAGAAAAGTTGGTATATGTTGACCAAAAGCCAGATTTAAATCAATAAAAAATGTAGAAAATTTAATTTTCTACCTATTTAAAAAGATACTTTCTCGAAGGAAAACAAGATGTATTTCAAAGATATGTTGTTGACAATTATTGCTTAAATGCTACAAATATTTTCTTATCGTGCAGCTCTCAATGAAAAGGATGAAAAGGGGGCGGCGCTGGAAAAGGTGGGGGGGGGGGGGGGGGGGGGGTATCAGTGGGGTGACAAGGGAGTCAGCTCCGTTCGTAGGCAAACCGGGCCAGTTGTCGAGCACTGTGGGCCGAAAGGCGAAACTATCTGAGGAGTTAACCCCTGGCGATAGCCGCTCATTTAAGGCATTTCCAGAAAGTGTTCTCACCTTGAAAGATATTAGATTTGTGTTCCAAACAAAGCATCCGACAAATGTTAGAAACCAAGAAAAACAGGCTAAACTACAAGCTATTAAGCTTGAATTGCTAGAAATTATATTAATTGGCATGTCTGTACATTGTGTCTTATAATGTATTAGATATAATGTTTAGTTTCTGCTGTAATATTAAGTTAGTTACCCAGTTTTATTTAGACCCTATATCCACTGTGCCCGTGTTTATGCCCCAACAAAAGCAACGTTGCAAGCAGGGGCGAGTTGTAGTGCTGGACTCGAACCCCACCCCCTCGATCGCCCCAAAAGTAGCCACCAAGTATTCGTCTTAACTTGGCCAACAGCTTGGCCAACTTGCCGCTCGCCTCAGCTTGTTTCGCTTTGTATCGGTTCGTATCGGTTTTGGATCGGATCGGTTTTTGTTTTGCCAGTGTGTTTGCACTCGTATTCGTAATTGTTTCATGAAACTGGCCAACTTCAACTGGCGAGGGTGGCGGTAGATCCGAGGGGTATGGCCAATAAGGGGGGGTAGTACGACTACGGTTAAGAAAAAACAAAAAAACAGGTGCGCAGTGCGCAAGCGCGCGCGCATTTTTGGTTTTGCTTACTGGTTTTTTCGGTGGCTTCGATTTGGGGCCAACTGTTTTGCGCTTTTAATTATGGTTTATGTGTCGCTTACGAACACCGATCGCTAAACCGTCGATCGCCGATCGGCATACACTTATCCCATAAGCGGTACACATACCCATATAGATATATGGATATATAGATATAGTTATATGTCCAGAGCCACGGCACAAGGTTGCCGCCAAGTGACACGAGTGGAGGAGACATGTGGGGCCATTGAGGTTACTGCTGGCTACTTGGATACTTGGCCACTTGGATACCTGGCCACTTGGCTACTGCTAATTGTGTATTGCCTTCTGGGCGGATCGCCATGGAATTGACTTGAGGCGGGAGCCATTGGCCAAAGTTATTGGAGTGGAAAGCCCCGATTCGAAGGTGAAGTCGCTGGCTTTCCCCTCTCGAAAAATCAGGCTAGAAATTCCTGGCCAGGTAGGTGATTTTATCAGATAAGGGGCGTTTTGCCTTGCTTTCGAGTATGAACGGCCCTGGAAATTCCTACTTCGATAAGTTTTTATTGGCCTTTCCTAGGAAGACTTGCTTGGAAAAACCTCTAGAATCATAACCATAAGGGAATATTCGCACCTCGAAGAGTGTATTCCTTGAAGTATGGCTCTTTTACAATCCTTCGTAATTTGAGATATTTCCAAAGTGCGGCGTAATTAGGAACCTAATGCCAAATGTTTCATATCAGTACGTAGATTAATTCGATAGCTTGGTATTTGGATTAGAATCAATTAGCCTTCGAGTTGCAGTCGAGGGTCTTTTATGGATTGATATATTTGTTTTGGCTGCCTTTTTCTTATCAGCTCTTGTTACTCATTCTAATTTTGGTGTAAGTGAATCAAAGTGGCTGGTGAATCACGAACAAAACGCTGTAATAAAATCAGTTTTAATACCTGCGCGCTTATCTGCTGCCTGAAAGGTAAACAATGTCGGGAGACACATGTATCTGAGCACTATCTGGTGACCCAATTTGAGTCATCAGATACATGGGCACGACAATTGCATCCCGGCGAATGGCGGGCTAAAGTCAAGGCATCGCGGTGCATAAGTCACACGGTGTCTTAATAAATATTAGATTGCGGCAATCGCGCAGCTACAAATGTATCTGGGCAAAAAGCGAGATTGTATCTCGAGTCGAGTTACGAGCGCACGCGTGTTTCTTGCGCCTTTGTGTTTTGTTTACACTCGATTGCAAGTGCAATTTGTATCTGGCGGATACATTCCATGCCACACACATGTGCTTTGCATATAAAAGGCCCGCTCAAATGGCCAACTTGGCTTAACTGTAACTGGCAGTGATGACATTTCGTATCTGCTAGATACGCAGCTACACAGCTATCTGGCGGATAGCTGAAGCGTAAATGCAATGCACGCACGCTAGCAGCAAAAACAAATACGACAAATAACCCTCTGGCCTTATTAATATTTATCAATTTGTTATTTAACTGGCTTCGATCTCTTTGTCCGCTGGCTGAGGCAACTTTTTGCCTCTCAATTTGCATAAAGCCCGATAAAAGATACGCTTGTTTTTACGTTTTTATAAGCCGACTTGTTTTTGAACTGGCGTCCAGTTTTTTTTTGTTGCGTTGCTGTTCAATTGCCAATTTGACCTTATTAAGTATGATTTGTACAAATACCTTGCGTGCGTCTTAATTAATTGATTTGTTTTAAGCTGAAATTCCGCCGCTTTAACCCATAAATATTTAATTGTATTTTCTAGGTCTTGCCATTAATTCATCGGAATTTTCAGAACCGTGCCAAAGCATTTAAACCTGTTAAGTTGTGACAAATTCAACTGACTTTTATAGAACCCTAGGCTAGTGGCTAGAATTAAGTGAAAATCACACGAGACAGCTGAGTTTCTATCGAAAAAAACCAGCAGCTGGCAGCTGTGCTAAAATCCGAGTTGCCCTAGAGCAAGATAAAATGGCCAATGTGTTGGAAATATTTTGCATTATGTAGCGTACGGCTTTGCCGATAATTTGGCAACGATAGAGGCTTGATTTGGGCCAACTATCCATAAGCCAAATAGCACGTGCAGTCAAATCCAAAGTGTTACTATGCCATAAAAACGAAACTCCTTTTTATAAACTGAAATGGATCTATCTTAGCAACTTGTTAATATACCATTTCATCTGACGGCGTATTATCAAAGCGGATGTGCGTGTCTGGGATTAAATGATAAGCCAAAAAGTGCGATAAGTTTGCAGCAAATGAGCCAAATATTAAATACTGCAGCCTCATTATCGCTATAACATGTCAAAAATTGGTCAAAATCAAATACACTCAAGCACTTGAAGAATGAGTAATTAAACTGAACAAAAAAGCAAAAGCAAATTTCATATAAGATGTTTCAAATGCATATACATTGTATAACAAATGCAGCCAAACAAATCTTTTCAAATAGGTTTCAGATAAGGCTGAATAATAATTTTATTTTGAATTTTCTCCCTTGACTTCCTGTCCAGATTTTGTATCTTTCGTCGGCGTTTTCACTGCAAAGAGGAAGCGGTTGGCCAGCTTTATTACGCACAATTATTCTCTGCATACCCAGCATTATGGGGAAAATGATGGAAAAGAAAAGCCATTCCCAGCAATTTGTCATTGTTTGATTTTCTCTGCACTTGCTATAATTTTTTTTTTTTGGCTTATGTTTTATTATTTTCACTATTTGGGGTTGGCAGCGCTACAATTTCGGAACTGGAGGAGCTGCTGGCTCCCAAACAATTTGAGCATTTGATTGCTTTATTTCACTTTACAACGCAAATTGCTGGCTTTGTCTACGGCAGCATGGCCTGTGATACTTCCTGCCTGCCACGGCTAATTATGAACAATCAGAGATCGGAGATCGGAGAAGACAAGACGGGGATCTCGGGATGTTGCTGCTGCTGCAGTGTGTTGCACTTAGTTGCATGATTACATTTAATGGGCAACGCCAAAACATAATCATTTCGATTAAATAATCAGCTACTGAAGCAAACCAGAGTCGGCGGCAACCACTCTTCGCACATTTGCACCGAACAACAGTCACTGCGGTGAGTTGAACGCCACAGCACTGAGAAAAATTGGATTAGCTTAAAGCCAGAATGGCAAATAATATAGGAGTAACACCACGATATCAGCTTGTATGTAATAATTCCACACAGATGATTTTGGTCTTGATTTTGCTGACAAAGCATGCTTGCACAGCATTGTTTCCCTTATGAAATGGTAGTAATATAACATTATTTTTATCAGTGCAGCGCAAGGAGCCCGCCTTGTTTGTAATTATGAAAGTTTTTCTCTTTTCGTGTTTTCCTCTCTTTCCCGAACCGTTGAACGTTATGAACTCATTTGTGGCAAAGTCAGGTCTCAGCTCTGACTCAGACTCAAGCTTGGACTCGGATCGCATCGTATCGTATCGGATCGGACCCAATTCATTCATAGCCACAAGCTATAGTTGCTACATATAGTGTGGCAACTGCTATCGGAAGTGTTGCCGCTGCTGCACAAGTTGCTGCCGCGGTGAAATGTTGTTGACCACAAAAGTGGCTTGAACCTGAAAACGCCTTGCAATGTGATACAAAAATGCTTTTGCTTTGCTGCGCAGCACGAGCAAAGCGAGACTAGTTTTACACCAATTTCCGGCGCTGCAAAGGTTAAAGACACTGGCTCTATATACAAAAGGGAATTTTTTCTATAGCCTTAATCGCGCCTTAATGTGGCAATTGCCGTTTGATGTTGCTCTAATTGAAAATGGAAAAAGCCGGGAAGAGTTATGGCCAAGATCAAGTGGAAAATTATGGAAGACGTTGAGTGAGCAGTGAGATAGATTTGTGAGATTTACGTGGAATTCCTAAAATATTTGTAGCCCAAATATAAATCTCAGCTGGTTTAAGCCTTTTTCATTGGTTTCTAAGCAGACAGCGAATAAACACACAAAGCGAACATTTTTTGTTCACTTGTTTGTGCCAGGTTTTTTGTTTTGTTTAAATGTTATTATTTTTTTTGGGGGGGTAATGTTTTTTTATCGGTCTTTGCGGGTGTTCTGTTTATTTTTTACTGCAGGTTTTTTGTGGGTTAGCAAGGCGAAACCTTGAACAAGTCTGTCAATCTTTTTTTTTTTTTGCAGCACATGCGAGTATTTAATATTTTATTTATGGCACGCAATTTGTTTGGTTTTGGCTAATGTTTGAGAATTTTTATTACCAGCGAAGATAAATCAAGTTGGCAAATGAATTCCATTTCATCTGCGTGTTTGTTTTTTTTTTTGCCAATAAACCGAAAAGGTAAAAAACATTGACTTTGCCTTTGGACCACTTTTAAGCCATTAGCTTTAAGTTGTGCAACTACCAAAACTATGAGAAAGTTAACAAGCCTTTCGAATGAACTCTTGCTTATGCATTTATCAATTGGCTCAAGGTCCCGAGTGTTTTTTTTTTGGGGCCTCGGTAAACGTTTTTGCATCTCGCCAAACATAATTCGATTAACCTGTTTTTGTCTACGTTTACCTTTTATTCAGTTGGCTGGGTGCGACATTTTGATTGATTTAAGGTGCTTGAAAAACGAAGAAGCCGCAAAATGTTTTTAGCCATGATTGCGCTGATTACGTGACTCTGTCAATTGATTTGTGCGCCAAAAAAAAAAATGGAAAGAAAAACAAAACTCGGGCCCAAAACTCTTGGCCCATATGAATGAAACGCGGCCCAAAGCAGCCAAAAGCGTTTTGGTTAGTTCGTGAGTCGGCTAAATAAAAACAGAAAAAAAAAAAAACACTCATCGTGGCTAATTTTTCATGAAGGTTTTTCAATTGTTTGCTGCCTGCTGCCGTTTTAGCCGGCCAAAGGCCTCAATTTGCTGTATGTGCATTGAATTTGTAATTTAACATTTTTCTAGTGGCCATTTTGGTTTTGGATTTTGCTGGTTTTCTTTCTAATAATTTATTTTATTAAGCGAAAAATACAATAAAATGATTCCTTGTTACCATTTTGGTATAATTACAATAAAATAAAACAATAAATATCTTAAATAGCTCTTCTGAGCTTCTGAAAACCTGTCCAGACTTTATAAGTTCCCACCTTTCTATTGTTGCCTAAGTCCAGCCAGCAAAAAGATAAAAGAACCTGAACATATCCAAAGATTATGCGGCATATAAATATTAATAAATAATGTCCGAATATCTTAGAATGGCTTACAACGCGTGAAAGAATAAGTTAGCGAATTGCGCAATAGCTAAAAACAATTCAAGTGGCAACTTGACGGGCATTAACTGAAATTGCTTAAACAATTACTGGAAATGTATTTAAAGACTTGAAAGCGTAATTACCGAACAAACTATGAAATTGCCCCTATCTAGAGCCTGATAAAGTCACTGCCCGTGCGCTGAATTAGTTGAGAGCCGACTTGTTTGCACAGAGGGGGGTTAAAAGTATGGGACAAACAAGTATATATAGATATATAAAAATCAGTTCACGTCTATAAAGTTAAATAATAAAGATATGACGTATTTGTAGAATGATCGTTTTGCTTGCAGAGCATTTGTATTTATTTAATTTACTTTTGATTGCAGGCAATGTTTACTTGGCCCAAATGAAGTCTATAACAATAATGTAAAATTATTTATATTTGTGAATTTAGTGCATATGCAAGTGAGACATATTATATATTATAAGCACCCAACTTTTCCCATCATCGCACCCCCTGCAAACTACGCCCCTGGCACTCGTGAGCTATATCAGTTATATATATCTGATCACGCACTTAACATATGATGGCTGATAAAAACACTGAGAAGTCGTGGATGAGGGAAAAGCGTCGTGTCCTAGCATTTAATTGGATTTCTGTTATAGCCATCGTCAGTTGTCCAAGGCAATTAGAGCTCGAGCGATAGATATTGCCTATTTTTAGCGACATTTTCGCATAAAGTCGACAATTTAGGGCTTCGTGCGAATCTCAATCACGCCTTAAATGATTACTCTATGCTATTTTTGGATCCTCAAGTAGATCTAGATAGATATGTACATATCACAGAAATCTAGAGAGTCATAAAATAATTCATTCGAAGAGGGGGCACTCGTTGAAGCGTAAACTGCGGTGGTTAGCTGGCTGAAAACAATTGATTTCAATTTTAATTAACACCCTCATATTGTGGCCACGCCCACCGCCCCTTCGGTTTTAATTGGCACTTGCTCTTTGGTGGTCGAGGTTCGCTGAATCTTAACCCCTTCGAAGACGACGAAGTCAGCCAATGGCACAAATTAATGAATGAAATTACAATGGAAGGGAGGGGGCTGTGTTTTTGGCTAATTACTATATATACATCATCGAAGGGGGTGGGGGGGTCAAGCCTGGCTAACTAACATTTTTTCTAACAAAACATGTATTTTACGCATGTTGTTTATTCAAAATCAGTAGTACTATAATGTATTTGACTGTCTTGTTTGCTAGAACATAGATAGATAGATTTAAGACTTCGTCACCTTCTTTTTGAATATTTTTTGTTTTATTAGCTTTAAAGTTCGATGGAATTTCCTGACTCATGCCTGCTTATTCATTCCCAAAGTTAAGTTAATTTTTTTTCTGGCTTTCCTGCTTCCAGTTACATATAATATGTACATACATATTACATATGTTACATACATAAACAGTATGTCAAGAAACTGTCACAGTGTAAAAGAATAAGTTGAATATTTCACAGTGTGTAAACAGTTTCTTGACATACTGTACATGGCTCCAGTTTATCTATAAGATATCCATTCATTCATAGAACGCCTACACATTTGTTCACCCAGTTGTTTTTCAACTTCCACCCACTTGATATTTCTGCTATTCGCTTACTTTTCATTACATCTGTGGATTCTGTTTTTTTGCTTTGTAGTTCAGTTTTTTTCTTATTTTTGCTTCTCTCGTCATCGCCGCCACTTAAACTTGACCTTTATTTCCATTTATTGCTTATTACTGCACATTGCCTTAGTATGCCCATTGTGTTTGTAGATGATCCAGTTGTGGCTGGTTCTCGTCGCCAAAGTTCCTCAATGGGCGCCACCCACTTGCACTTTGCATGGCTTTCAACTTGAATGGTGACAATGGGTTTTCAGCGGTTACATAACCATTAAAGTATCACCAGATAAGCAGATATGATATAGTATTCCCTTAGCCAAAGTTCCATCGCTTTAGTTGCACTTGAAGAAAACAATTCTCTGCTCATACGATTGATAAAACCCACATGGCGATGTATTTTGGAAAACAGGTGGCCGCGATGTATCTGTATCTGCATCCGTATCTGTATCTGTATCTACATATCTGCCGTTGCAGTATGTTCTGCTTTCTTCTGGCAATTTCCACACATAATTGTTGCGCAAACACAGACTAACTGACTGAAATGCGAAGAAAAGTCAGCTATTACTGAATATTAGCATGGCGGAAAACAATCTTCAGTCTGTTTCGGTGTTGTTTTCCCTCAGTTAGCACTCATTAAATATGCAGTGGCATATGAAATTGCGCATAAATCAGAGACTTGGCTTTTGCTTTCTTGTGATATATGATAGCTGGATGATATATGAGTGGGCTATTAGTTTTAGTTCTTTAATGATTCATCTGGGAGTGCTGGCTTTGAGTGCTGCTGGGAAATTGATTGTCTCGATGCTAATAAAAAGTGGAATCGATGAAGTCCGACTCTTTGTTGGCATGCAAAGGCAGAGGAGCAGACAACAGATGAGGCGTCTTAGAACATGGACAATGGAAACATTCCATAAAAATTCCTAAATACGGCTTAAACTTAACGTTTGCTTTTCCCCCACTCTTAGTTTTTTTTTGTTTTTGTTTTTTTGTTTCCTAACTAAGCGTTAAAACATTATAAATACCAGTTGTTTTTCGGTGCCCAGACGGCGGAGGAGTTCTATAATCTGGGAAACCAGTTTTCGGATACCGAAAATTAACACGATGGCTGCGGGGATTTGGATTTGGAAACAAAAAACTTGCATTCTTTGAACGGATGGAAAACTGAGGACTGAAAAGCCGATAGAGAGATGAGATGCATGTGCATGGGACTGGTTTTCCCCTGCGGTCGGCCTTTCGCACCTTTGATGTTGGTTTTTTTATGCCCTGGAAAAAGGGGGGTTGTCCATCCAATAAGGTCTATGAGAATTTGATTTCATATAATCGAATTCATGGAATTTTTTAACCCAACTTTTGGGCGCGGCCTGGCCCGGCGAATGATCAATCAAGTGCAGCATCAGTGGAGGCAGATGAATACCTAATGAGTGTGGCTACGACAACGACAAAACACACCCAGACGTGAATACATACATATATGAATACCCACAGTCGTAGACCCAAACTGGTTTAATTGATTCAAATGAAGACGACGTCGGCGGAGACGGCGACTCTTGAATGACGTTTGTCCGGCTTTGGCTTTGCCTCATTCCCTTTTGTTGCCTTTTATACGGATTTCAATAATACTCGTATGTAAATCGAACTCCCCCCTTCCCCCTCCTTCGGTAGCAGTCATCCCCAGATAGAAAAACGTCAAAATAGAAAACTTGCAAATCACATGCAACAATTGATGTCGATTGTTGCCGCTGCCGCTGCCGCTGGCGTGTCATGCAACGTTTTGTGTTCGCCCTTTTGTGGCTGCACTCGTGCACTTTGTTTGTGTTTGTGTTTATAATTGTCTCAGGTGCAACAGCACCGCTTCCCCGAACCCCTCGAATAATCCCCCCACCAACACCCTCATGTTTGCTGATCACTTGTCAGTCAGGGGCGTTCGGTGCCCCCGTCACATTGAACCCAGCACTACTCACCTTTTGGTTGCACTCACACAAAGGGTATTCATCTGATCGAATTCCAAGCGCATGAATCTTGTGAATTGAATAATAGATGTTAGTTTATTAACAAATATATTACATGGAATTGTTGCAGGTCACTATTTGGTTTGTAAAGAGCATTAAACAAAAGTGCATCCAGCATTTTATAAACTCTATTTACAACAGTTTGATCTAATGATCATTACACGGCTAATCAAACTGGTTCTATTGCGGATAATTGCAATTAATTATGATGTTGGAAACGTTAATGTAAATGAGCCATTTACGTGTTCTGAAAACCTTTTGATTTGCAGTGTTATCTAGAAAAAAAGCAAGTACTGTCAATAAACATTAATAGGCAAACTATTTGTTGTTAGCAAATGAAATTGCTATGATTGGGTTCACTTATGGTTTCAGTTTTAGTTTGTTTTAAATACTAAATTATCAGAAAATCTTTTTAAATGAGTGAGGGCATTAAGAAATCAGCTTATTGTTCTCATTCTGTCGCTTAATTCTGTGGTCAAAGTTGACTGACAGTTCCCATGTGAATGTCAATTGTGTGCCCTTCTGACTTTCAGTTGTTTTCCATTCAATTATTAAAATTAGCCCTGCTCTCGCTAATTGTCGAAAGATGCAATTAAAGCTGCTCAGACCAAGTCCGAGACAGATGTAGAGATAATAGTAATATATAGTAGTGAGCCATCGATGGTGGGTTCACCACGCACACAGAAGAGACTATCTTTTGTCTAGAAATCTGTGAGCAGGTAGCTAGATATGTCTAGGGTTTGTGCGCCATTAAGATATTAACGAACCACCCTCACAATTCGACGGACGGAAGTCGGTGCGGTCATAAATACCTAATCTTTATGGGCAGTGGGAATCAAAGAACTTGACTTGTTTATGCCTACCGACCAAACCCCGATTCCCGATTCCCGATTCCAGATCCCCGATCACCACCACTAACACTAATTACTTGTCTCGGTCGGCTGGGGCACAACAAGCCAGACATTCCTTAGCCCAAGATCAGGATAAAATGCGTGCAAATGCCTCGAAGTCCTGTCCAAAGGCATTCAAATGCAAAAGGTAGAGCAGTCAGGCAGCCGAGGAGCCACTAAATAAAATCATTAAAAATAATGAACGCACTTCCGTTGCAATTGTCGGGGTCTTAGAACTTTACACAACATTAAAATGAAGCAGCCAGCCAAGGGGGGAAACCACAACATCGGCGCATACAGTGAAAGAAAATTGGGTGTTGTTTTGGGAAGGATTGGTAAGATTTTGATTTTAAGGTGATCATGCTACAAAGCAACTCAAAGGTGTTGTTACCCACAAGACACAAGACACATATCTTACTGTTTTAGGTTCAGATAGGATCAGTATTCTGATAATATTATTATTTTTTGTGTGTAGGGAAATATTCTCGTTGCTGGCCGCACAAATTAAAAGGTAGAAATGTTCCCTCCCCGAAACTCAGAGCCCAAGTTGTTGTCGAACTCGTTGTTGGTTGTTGGGTTGTTCGGTTGTTGGGTTGTTCGACTGTCGTGAGTGGCCCGGCAATTGCAATTACATATGTAAGATTGTTCGCAGATGCCGCCGAGGCCCAAAAGGAAAACGATGTGGGGGCATCGTGGAATGGAATGGAACGGAAATAAAACTCACTCCCCATCTCAGTGGCCGTAAAAACAAAGGCCATGCTGGTTACCACTTGATTGTGGGGGCTGGACGACACATATAAATTATCAACGACGCAGCCCCCGACCTAAACACAAATCCCAGCCCATTGGAGCCAGCTGAAGCCGGGGTTCTGGGTCTCTAGTTATGCATAGATACAGATACAAAGATACAGATACAGAATCGGAATCATGAAGGTTGCTGCCTCAGAATGGGCACGACTACAGGTACAGCCTACGCCAAGTGGAGCTCATCGTTTATGCAATTGGTTTATGGGCCAGATATTTTATACTTTATTGCAATCGATGGGGACGAGTTGGGGCTTGAGGTGCAAGGAAAGTGCGAAACTGGAACACCTACCTAGTGGAGCGCGAAACCATTAGCTTTTTAGCTAAAATATTGGAGGCAAAAAGCAGCATAGCTGAAAGTATCTAGTAGCATTAAAGTTTCAAGTATTTTTGATAGGCTTTCAACAGAAATCTCAAACACTTTTCGGTATCAATTCCTAAAAGTAAGCATTCCATTTAACTTTTCGACAGCTGTTTGTTTGGAATCTGAACCCATGTAAATAAATAAATGCATTTCAATGGAAAATCAGGTGTGACGATTTCCAAAGGTCAAGCCGCGATCATTACTCAAAAAAAAATCATTATTACTTTTCAGGGAAGTTATTTGTTTACAATAATAATAATAATAACTTGTAAATTTACGAATATTAAAGGTCAAACTTTAATCAATCTTTGCATAGCCTTTCAATGGTCATAAACAACTAGGCAAACACCATCGCTCACTCAACATTCTTGGCCATAAAATGATTGATGAAGGTATCGGCTAAATTCTAGGTGAACCAATATGATAATTGATTGTAAAATTTAAATTTAATGCTCGAATCAGCTTTTGAAACCTGCTGAGTTGGATTGCATTTCCCAGACTAACAGTCGAATCACCGCAGGGGGAATGGCAAGTCTGGTGTGATACCACGTCCAAATTGATTTACCATTCTGGGGTGCCATCATTATATCTGACCCAATTGCTCGCGGGGAAGTGTGACACATTTCTGGTGGCAAAGATCAATTTGGTTTGGCCAATGGAAATGGACCACAACGTCGCCGGTTCCGTCGCATTGGTTTCGCTGCTGAAAGTTAACTGGGAATCGGGGAATTGGAATACGAAATGGAAGTAGAAATAGAAATAGGTATGGGTTAGTTGTTCATCTGTCTGTTTGTTTACCCAACTGTTGAAACAGTGGCAAAGTGCGGAATCATGTTGCCGCATTGTTTGGTCGCGCATTTCTAGTTTGTTTATCTTTTCTTATTTTTTAGTGAATTTTTTTGTGTGATCATTTTGCTTTATTAGCCCGTACTCTCTTCTCGGCTATTTACCCAATGACAACAGTTTTGGATGGCGCTTGGCCAAAAGACAAAAACAAGGTCACAACCAGAACTTTCCAAAACAAAACGGCTACAAAAAATAAAATAAAAAACGAAAAAACAAAAAATACCAGAGGAGATACGCCGCCGAATCGGCTGGAGAACAAACAATTAGTCAGGGAGGGGCACTCGCAATTTGTATCTGTAACCGGGAGATATTCGCGCCTTTTCACACTACCACTTCTTCTTCTTCTTCGTCTTCTGGGTTAACGTCAGCGTTAACCCGTTTGCCAAGCCAATTACCCCGCCCCATAACCCAGCATGAATATCGCTTAAGACAGAATAAAAGTGCCTCGACAATTGCTTGATTCATGACTAAAGCTTGCTGGGCGAAAGAGGAAAGCGACGAAACAGCACAGCCTACATAAAGTATCTCTCAGTATATTGTATCTTAGTATCAGTATCTCTGCATCTTGTATCTCGAACTGTGGCTATGTGACGCATCTGGTGGGTTCCCAGTGGAGGAACTGCAGCTCGAAGCTGCCTCTTGATTGCTCTTGATTGGCCTTTGTTTTGCTTTGTTTTCCAAACGTTGTGCAAGTTTTGATTTCGAATCGACTCGACTCGCCTCGCGTTTTGATTTGATTCGATTTCGACGAGAGTGTTTATTTTCATTTTCAATAAATCGCTCTATAATTGCACTCCGGGGGGGCAGGGAGGTATTACTAAACCCCGCGATGTGAAAGCTGCCGTCAAATTATCTCATTTCACGAGGCGTGTGAAAAGCGCTTGTGATCTTCGCATTTCCAAATTGATATATCTTTTGTGTTTTCTTGAAATATTTCATTTTCATCATTTCTTTCGTTCATCTCTCTTGCAGGTCCCATTCCGCGAAACACACCTAAAACGAAGGCTCTTCAAGATTTGTGGATATTTTCAGGTATGTGCCATAAACATAAGCCATAAACATATTTTCATATCAAATTCCGAAAAAACTCAAACGGGGAGAGTCTCTAACAGCAAGTGTGGATCACCCATGACTTACATATGTACCATATGCTGTTTAGTTTAGTCCACGTCCCACTCGACTGCAGCTAAGTGGTTCGAACACACTATTCATAACTCGGGTGCCATTAAGCTGGAGGCACGCAAACTTTCGCACGGCTCACTGCTCGCATTGAGAACCTTAAATATGGGTCAATTACTCATAGAGTGTGTGCGGGGAAAAACAAATTTCTTACATAACTCTCGACGTACTACCATTTAGTGACCGTTAGGCAATGCAGACTGCAAACTATAGGGTATGCGATATGTTGGGAGTTCAAGAAATGTAACAAACTAGTTTCAGGCTTATTCAATAAAGATACATAAATGAGTTATTTGTTACGGAAATGTTATATCCACCATCATAATTCATTTAAACATAGATACTGGATAGCCATTAGTCTGTACTAAACTGCACCTGCTGACTAGATTTAGCCTCGGTCTTAGTGTTATACATTAACACATGTAATACCCATCATATTATTCATATATATTCCTTTTATCATAGATAATACCACTAGGTAGCCATTAGTCTGTACTAAACTGCACCTGCTGACTAGATTCAGCCTTAGTTCGGTTCTAATTGCCGCTAGTCATACTCGTATTCGCATATGGAGCCGGCGGACTCGAGCCTAACTGTTGAGTGGCAGTTAAATGCTAATTTGCCGGGCTGACTGACCGTTGCTGACTGCCGGTTTTTTGGTTAACTGCTCTTGAATCTTTACTGTCTTTTAGCGCAGAATCGTTGGTGCTTGTGTGCGTCTTAATTGCACCGGGAAACCCATTTAAAGAAGTTGGCCCTTTTAGCCGCTTGCCTTTTTTCCTTTTGGTTTTGCCCCATCTCAACGTTTTTCTGCTGTATCGATTGCAAATCCACGCACATGAATTGAGGTCGCTGGAGATCAACGATCTGTATCTGAATCTGTATCTGTATCTTTACCTGCTCGACTTTGCTCTTGTTTTTGCTCGACTCTAACTGATCGATACTTTTTGTGCCCATCAACTGCGGTGAGAGAGTAGTGCAGATACGAGATGCAAATTTGTATCTTTATTAAATCAAATAAATTTGTGTTTTTTGGACTTCATGCTCGGCTGCCTCAAGTCGATAAGTTCGTGGATTTCATTGTTTACAACAATGTGAATTTGTCAACGGAAACGATCTGCGACATCGACAGCCACGAGTAGCAATTGCTCACATGCAATGAGTATAATTTGCTTAGATCATAAATTTGCGTCATTTTTGGCTTAAATCGTATCCGCTAAAAGTAAGCAACTTATATGCCTTTAATTACAATATTTCCATGTTTAAACTGGCTGTACTAACTTCTAATTGAATTTTTTCTATTTTACAATATCTTAGCTGGTATTTCTAATCGTCTTATAACAACAAATCGGATTAATAGACCACTGGATTAGCTGAAATGAATTCAAGTTTAAATGAAATCATATTGAAATCAAGTTGAAAGAAAGGGGTGAACTTTAAACTTGAGCTAACAATAAACAATTCGGTTTGACCAAGCCTACAAATTTATTGACAATTTCGAATACCTCTCCACTCATATGCAAATTCGAATTGGTAAACAACCTTAGCAATGAAATGAATGAAATGCGAATGACAAAATATGTGGTAATAAATCAATAAAACTCGTTGCTGCTGTGATTCCCGGATTTATTACTTAATTATATTTAAATATGATTAAATTTGTTTGTTTCAAAGGGGTTTGGCATCAATGAAAATGCCATTTTAATGAGCCTACTTAACTTAAGAACTTTGAAATCATAAATCTTTAAGCTGCGAAATCGTAAATACTTTCCACTTTCCTCGCACAGAAGCTCCGTTTAATTGGCTTCACTTTTACTCATCTCGCAAAGAATCTGAAGCTGTAGTAAAAGTTAGCCGTCTAATTTCTTGCGTTTTTTTTTTTTTGGTTTTGCGTTAAATTTTATGTCGCCGCACATGGACATGGAAATGGCTGTTCGGATATTTCGGACTCGGGTTTTCACCTGGTCGCGTCACGTAGTCATTTGGATGGACATTTGACACAACACCTGACATGTCAGTCTGTCGTTTTGGGCACAGTGAGAGTTTCGGAAGCAAATTCTTGCAGTAAAAGTAAATGCGATTTGGCCAGAAAACGAGCTCAAGTTCGGACAGCAGGTGGCAAATTGTTTTGGCACAAGCCAAGAGCCAACAAACAAACAAAAAAAAAGGAATAAAAAACAGCTTCTGCTTAGAGCCAGACCTGTCTGGATGGGATTCGCCAACGAGATAAAAATAAAACCATTATAAATTCATTAACCAACTGATTCTTTGATAATTATAGTATGCTTTAGCAGTGGGGAGGAAGGGCGGTGCTTCTTCTATAATTTTTCGTGAAATGTGCGTCAGCAAAAAATAAAAAAAGATCACTTCTTTATCCCCCAATCTGCGCGATTCGTTTGATCTGGCGAACAAACTGGCCAAACCACAAAAAATGGCAAACGGCAAAAAGTAGCAAAAGTGCCTCAGGTGATAAGTTCATTTATTTATCTGCTATTCCTGTGCTGTGTTTTTCTTTTAATTTTATCCGACGCGTGCTTCTTGAGTTTTGTGTTAATTCGTAATAATTAATTTGAGAACTTGCAGAAGCCGCAAATGAAGCGAGGCTAATAAATTATTTATGAATCGCGAACACGACAGGGGAAGACGGGAATTTCCCAAATGCAAAGATATAACTTCTAGGAATTAAAGGTGCCATTTAAATTGAATTAAAAACTGAAAACCCCGCTAATAATTAGCCATTAGGTTTTTTTCTATATCTAACTATTTTTGGATATTACTTTATATTTATAAGAATGATATCTGAATATTCTCTAATAGAAAGCTTATTAACTTGATTTTTCTGATACCTTTTAATTACTGAATTTCTTGTTATAACTCAGGAAGCGAAAGTTTGGATTTCTGCTTTTATATTGGTTTAAATTGCTTTGCGGAGTGTTTATTATTTTATAGGCCCTGTAAACTTGTTTTTGTTTTAGCCATTTGAATATTCCTCAATATTATTTATTGCCATTTTATTTCGAGCTATTATCGTTGCGCTGGCTGCACAATTACTCAGCCAAACGAGTGTGGCAACATCGGAATGCCAAATGCATTTGGCCAAACACGGAAGATGGTCCACCCTAATCCTACTAGCCACATATTTCTGTTCGAATGTTGCGTGTGCATTGCACAGTGGGTTTGTGTGCCTCGAAATCGCGTTTGATGCAATTACCACAACTACGGCAAATCGCTTGTCACGGAGCTGCATTTAGGCGGCTTAATAACCGGAACGGGGTCTATAAATATAAAATCTTCGAATTGAAATGGCCAAAAGCACTTGACAATTTGCTATTATCGGCAACCTTTGTAATGTCATTTATTTTTATCGCACTGCTTAATTCTTACTCTTGCTTAAAATGTACTTTGTCTACGTTGTTTTGTTTCGTTTTTTTTTTTGTTTTTTAAGGTAAAGCTAAAGCGTGAGTTTAATTTGCCTTTGGTACGGTGATTTTCTCAATTCTAGGCGAAATTGCGCATTTGTGAAATGAAAAGGTTTCTGACGCGGTTCTAAAAATGGCGAATTTATTACCCCCGACTAGCTGCGGACTCGTTTTCTAATTGGATAATCGTGTAATGGGGGCTTTAAAACTCTTATTACCTAAGTATATCCCACAGCCCATAGGGCATACAGGGAATTAAAAGTTAAAAAAAGGTCATATACTTTAGTTTCGAGATCAGTGGTTAGCATTTTCCAACTGCCTCGATTAACAAACCCAAGATGTTTACCGAAATCATTTGAATTTAATCGGATTATGTGTTTAATTCTTGGAAATCGAACAAAGTACAATGCAAACACTGGAACAAAGAGTGTCGATAAATAGAAAACATATTGCACTGTTGGTTTAATTGGTTAGAATATCTTTTCGTCTGCCGAGTAAATACTATTACTTATGTAATTTGCATAATGTCTCATTAACTCACTATTGGCTGCACGTTTTAAATTTGCGAAATAATTTGCATATAATTCATTGGATTATTTTTACTTCATTCGTTAGCTTAATAAAATGGACTCATTTGTGTTTTAGCGTAGTGCCAAAAGTCACTTATCAACGCATAATTCAAAAGCAAGTCACTTGACTTAAATTAATTCCATATTATTGTGCCATACATTTTAATAAACTTTTTAATTTGTTGTTGGTATTTGGCAATCTTTCCTTCGAATTAATTTCATGCGCATTTGTTTGCATTGAGCTCGTATTATTTTTTGTTCACTTCATTTATTTATTATTTTTCGTTATTGAAATTGGAATGGCAAGTGGAATTTGTAAGCAATTTGAACGGTAATTGAAATTCAATTCAGGTACAAGACGAGGTAAAATGAAGAGTATCATACAATTTTGCGCCAAACCACATAGAATGCTAAAGTCGACTATCAGATACCCATTACCCAGCATGTGGGAGTAGGCGAGAGATGGGGATATGCAAAAGATATAAAGAAAATGAAAAGATAGTGATGAAATAGCTTCATTCTATCTGTTACATACTTCGCAACGAACCTAATATACCATTATACGTGTAATGGGTATAAATATCTAAATTTACTTTTGTGCGATGCATATCAATTGCTGGAGTAACGAAAAAGCTGGCTGAGAAATAAATGTTGAAAACAAAAATTTATTTATTCAGAACAAATTTAATTTTGACAATGCTAAACCGATTTACATATCTGTATAAATAATGCAAATGTTCAACAAATATATGTCCTAAAATGCCATTTACTTATACAGAAAACACATAAATCGGCAGAAATCTTTTGTGTGAAAAGCAAGGATCTTGTATTAATTCATATTTGTAAATTTTGGTTATGGAGCTGCTGTCATATCATGTCAAAAAATATACTTTTGTATTCAATTTGTTTTTGTATTCAAGCGAACCCTTTTTTTTGAGCCAAGGTTTCTTCTTAGCCCGGTCACATGGTCACCATGCGGTTTTTGCCGGAGGAATGCATTTATTAACAAAAAAGACTCAAGTGCTACATTTTGAGGCAGCTGCTCGACAGGCCAAAAAAACAAAAAAAAAATTAAATTAAAATACAACCAAAACAAAATGCTAGTTTTTTGCACAAAAATTTTCTCACGTAACAAGTACACCAGCCAGACATGGATCGGGAAAAACTTTTTCAGAAAACTGAAAAGTCCGACAAGACCGGACCAAGTAATTTACTTCGGCACTGAAAGAAACCGGAGATAACTTAAGTTATTACATTTTAAACATGAATTACTAATAACAAAGCTAATGTTTTATTTTGCAAATTGTTTGTAAGCAATGCGATTGATTACTTGTTTAATCATTTTTTATCTGATTGATTTCAAAAAGGGGTTAGCAATAGTTTTTTCCGTGTGCCAAACAACCGAACAACTTGTTGTTGGCCAATTTTTTGGCGTCTGCGCAATCCATAAGAGGGCATTAAAGCCGCTGCTGCTGTTGGCCGATTCTAAATATCAGGCAAGGCGCGATTGCAAGTAGCCAGCAACTGAAACTTGGCAAACTACAGCCTTGGCTAATGGCCAGTCAACGGCAACTGACATGGGCGATATCGGCCGGCTCTCTTGGCCGAAAAGCCGAGCTTTTTTAATGGCTGAGTGGCCTTTCCCTGCATGTGTGCCTGCAATTTGGCAGCGTATGACTAAGCCCTGCCCGCTTATCTTGGCCAAGAATTTGACTCTTGCTCTTTCAGTTGGCCACTACGGACCAAAAAAAGAAGCAAAAAAAGGCAGAAACAACCAAAACGATACTGTGCCGGAATTTTAGTGGAAAATTTTCACACGAAATTCAACAAATGCCCGTTAATTGCTTGACAAAATAAACCTTTTCGCGAATAAAACGTCGAATGGGCCCGTCGATAAAGAAGCGAGCAAATAGTAAATAGCCGCCAAGAATTGGCATTGGCCGGCCAAATTATCATTTTGCACAATCACCTCGATCACTTCGGTGTCAGACACTCACTTGTTAAGGGTGTCACCGCCAAACACCTATGGATAATTCATACATTCGTACTTGACGATCGTACAATTGGTGAGAAGTATCCCAAAAATTACAAGATTATACAATGAAATGTCTGGGTTTTGATTTTGGATTGTAATAACATATGCATATATGTTATCTAAACGTCTTTGTTGCTAGAAACTAGTTTGTATTCCCTCTAATTGTTTGTTGGTTAAACTTTTGGCCAATTTATAATTGCCGCCTACCAATTCTTCTCTTGCTAATTATTAACAATTCAGTTTAATATATTGCTACATTTTTATGCCTGGTATTATACTTATCTAGGTGTTTTCCATGGGCAAATCAGAAACTTTTCCACATCGCACTCAATCATTTCATTTAATTTACGAGCAGATAGTGTACTATTAGTGTTTTCGAAATTAGTACATAGTAACCATTCTAATTGCCAGATAGAGTGCTAAATCACGTTTTATCTATAGATATTAGTTGGCTGTGTTTATAGCCGAACACTTTGTTTTTTCGGAAAATTTCCCCAATTACAGTTTATGGCCAAATAAAAATCCACACAAATAAATGGGTTATCGTTACCATGACCAAGAAATTTTCCTAACAACAAACTAATATAATATTTACTCGGCCAGTGGGAACTCGAATTGCTTATGCAAGAATTCCGCACCCAAGTCCTCATTAATTCACAAACATGTCAAGCACATTATTGTGGCTAGGCTAAAACAATAATAGTAATGATGCCAACCCTTTTGGCCAGACATGAAGTCATCTTCAGGTCCACAAACAATTGGCTAACGACGCCATACCATCGCCATTCGATCACAGAATTGTAAAGTGAGTCCCTTCCCTAATGGCGGAAAAATGTTGTTTACCCAACAACTGACCATTTCGATTCCAATACCCATCCCAAATACCAATCCATTTGATAGTAGACATCTGTATATATATTTATATATATGCCATCGCGATTAATTTTCACTTTCCGCTCAATGGGGAGGATAAGCAACCAACCAGCCCAACCTGTCCCGTGTAATCGTTAACTTTTTAATGGATTCTGTTAGAATAACAAATTCGATTTAATCGATTTTTTGCTTCGCAGCGATTGCTTTACCAGTTCGACTTGTATTTATTATTAATCGATGATGCACACGCCGCTCATCAATTGAATTGAATGTATTCGAGATGCTACGTTCAATTCGATGATAATAACGCCTAATTTTTAATAATTCAATTTTGGTAGCACTTCTCTTTGTGGCTTCATCTAGTTGAAGTTGGTATTTGGACTTTTGTTACGTTTTCGTTGTTAGCATCGAGGTGATAAATAAAGCTGAAAATCGTGTCCGAGCGTTCTTGAGCCTTTTATTCATGGCATTCATCATTAGACGCCGTCATGATTTGAATGAATAAATAGATGACTCGAACGGGGGATGTGGCTCCCTGTGAATAATAAGGAGTTTGGCCACAGTGAGCAGCTTACTAAGTTTGAAGTTACCAGAGTTCCGTGTTTGGAAAAAATACTTTGCAACTTTGTTTAACCAAACATTGGTTATAACCACTGGAGGATTATACATATATACTTTAGATTTTTCGTTGCTCCAGGGAAACGCTTTCTCACAAACATTTGGCTTATAAGTCCGGCTTAAGCCGATAATTGTAATTCCTTGGCCAACTTTTACCGCCTCGGGCTCTCTGGATCCACTCATGTCCCAGCAGCTATAGAAAAAAAATAAGATTGAAAACTTTAATTGAAAACAGCAACAAAGCCAGCATAAAAACCAAATCAAACTCGAAACAAAGTCAAAAATCCATTAATAATCACTGCAGTGCATATGAATGTCAAACTGTGGGATCTACAGCAGATACTTCCTAATTAAGTGACTTTAAAACTGTAACTGCATTACCATTAGTTTTTTATAATACCAACTTTATTGTGGCAGTTAAAAATTGATGTTATTATTGTAATGGCTTATTAATAAATACTTAATTAAGAGAATGTTGAAAATGTTGTATTTTTTTGTTTTTTTCGTATAGCAGGTGGTCTTGTAAGCTGCAGCTGATTGCCAAACTGAATTGTTGCAATTTTTGCAATGGAGGAGGAAACTTTGCAATGTTGCACGGCTGTTGTTGTTGCTGCTGTTGCATGCTAGTGGCATTGCCATTGTTGTTGGCGTTGCAGTTGTGCAAACGCATACAAAACACACATTAGGCATCATTTTGCATGTTTAGCATGTTTTGCATTTTGCGATTGCCCAATTAACCCGCATATATGGTATTTTTCTGGGCGCTAATAAATTTTCAAGCCTACGTAATGGGAAGGGGGTGTTTACGATGACAAACAATTTGCATGGGACTCTTTTTTTTTGGCCCAGACATCTTGGCTGGCACGCCTACGAATGTGCCATTGTCTCGGTTACTGGCTAATAATGTTTGGCTATAATCCTACGTCAAAGTCGGATATTTATATGGGAACTTTTGCGCATTTCTCTGTTTGCCAGATAACGAATTATAGATACTATATCCGCAGTAATTAGCAAGAAACCAATTCGCAGAGCTTAACTTTCACCCCGAAGACGCAAAACAAAACACACATGATATTGCCCCTCGGGGGCACTTTAATTAAATAATTTGTGTGTGCATAAATATTTGTTAAAGTCTTAGGCAGTTAATTCTTGCAAAGCTCCATTGTTTGTCTTCCTAAAAGGTTTGTGTTTTTTTTTTTTTGTATTCTAGCCAGCAAATATGAATATATTATAGTTGAGATTAAGAAAAAGACATGCGGAGTGCAGTTCGGAATTTCGAACAACGTTTCATTGAACAAAAGAGCGAAAAATAAAATGCAAAATGTTAACAAAATGATGTCAAGGCATTCACTTTCAAAAGTAGCCAGAAATTTCAATACAAAAGGAGAGAGAAGAATTACGCAGGCATATAAAAAATATATAATTTGTAAAACAAAAACCTGCTGCGGCTACTCCAACTCAATTAGCCCAACTACAAGTGTTAAAAAAAAGCAAAAAAAAAAGAGAAAAAAGGGGCAGCAACAACATATTGTGTTGGTTAAACTTTTGAGCCCCCCCATTAAAGTCGGGATCCCTACTACCCGTCTACCGACCCCATTAAACCGAAACACACTCTCGTAAATCTCACGAACTTCTGGCATTCGACACTAAACACACCGATTTTCAACGCAGTATCATTTTTCTCGAGCATTTTATTCTTTCTGCACACTTTGTTCCTATCTGTTTTTTATGGCACAATTTACTTTATGATCTGTCTATAAGCAGAATTAAAACAAATTGTTTGGTGTTTTTTTTACACTATTAATTGCCGCCCAAGATGCTGAGGCTTTAGTACCGAATTCGAGGGAATTTTTTCTTCTTTTCATCGCCAAAAAAAAAAATAATAAAATAAAAGAAAAGGCAAACAAAAGTCAATGTCATTTGTTCCTTTGTTTCACGGCGAGATGAGAACTGAATTTTTAATTCGTTTCCAAAATGAGTTGCTAAGGAGGGTTATGGGAATGGATATGTAATCGGGTTAGATGTTTGATATGGTGGCATTATGCGAGTAAAAAATTCTTGGAAAAACATTTGTAAACCCGTATATTTTATGATAAAGATACATATCTCTAAGTTAGGAATTTCACAGTTCAGAAACTCATTAGTATTAAAATGTTTTTGTAAATGCTGAAACTGAAATAAAAGCTGATAAACTCGCACTTTTCACTCTTGATTTCTAAGCTATCTGAATTTTCCGTATAATCGCAAGAATGCCAATATAGATGCTGGCTTAAACCCGGTTTTGTCTGATTCTGAGGTGTGTGCTGCCAATCGATTGTCGAGAGAATACAATGCTGTACAAATTTATGCCATACATTATAGTTTATTCATTTGTTCAATTAAATGCATTCCAATGCGTTCGCACGTACCGAAAGGCTTCCTTCAACTTACTCCCTATATGACTCCTCCGGACTGCCCCCCATCTCGTCCAGCATTGCCAAAAGTTAGGCGACAACCGCACATGACACACATGCCCAAAAAAAAAAAAATAATAAAATAAAAATACATCTGACGAATGCGAATTGCGAAACTGTTTAATTTAGTTGCGAGTCACTTTTTTTATCGTATTTATTTTGAGACATTCTTGGGTGCCTCTGAGCCGAGGCTGCAAAACCAGAGATCTCAGCGGAGAATTCAGAATTTACGATTTATTCGACCTGACATTGTGGAAGGGTGGGGGGAGGGGGGTCAGGTTGGAGAACCACACACAGAGGAGCATGGCTAAATTGATATTTATGTGCGAGTGGGGCCCACACTAAGTAAACATTAGAATCAACTTTTCAAACTTGCAGTTGACACAGTTTATGCTAGACAAGCCGCCAACAACAACCAATCGGTGCACCTGAGCGCCGAACAAAGCTATGCGAATACAGTGGAACCTCTAGTAAAAGAAACCAATGTGCAAAAAAATATGCGAAATATTAGTCATATGAAACTATTGCTTCAACTTGTGTTATTAGGTTTTGGTTTTTGAGAGTAGATTGGTTGCTGCGTGAGTAGGCTTCACTGTACCTATCCGCGGGCCCTCGTCGGTTCGCTCTTAACAATAATAAATTGCATTTTCTGTTCAACTCTGCGGCTTGGCCTATTGAGAACTTTCAAGTGTTTGGTGCCCAAACAAATAGCTTCGATGTGGTTCTCCGTTGGCTTTTGCATTTTAAGCTGCCTGGGAAACACCGAATCCCAGTTCTCGTTTGGGAAACAAACGCAAATTTAGCTGTTAACAGCCAAGAAAAAAAAAGTAGAAAATGTTTAAAAATAAATGTTGATAAATGACTAGGCACATTCGGACTGGACAAAAGAAGTCGAGAAACCGAAATAGAAATATCAAATAAATAAATTAAAAGCGTTTACCTAATTATAAGATACGATGATCAATCAAAAAGCCAACAGATGTTGTTACCAAGCGAAGAGTAGCGGAAATACACGCGCATATGTCATATTAAGTAAAAGTCAGCTTGTTTTATTTTTTTTATTTTTTATTAATGATCACAGCAAATTACAGTGTCACTTTCATGTCATTAAATATTTATTGAGCTGGCACAAAGTTCTTCGTCGCCACTAATCACATTGCTTACAGAGGAAGTGGCTAAATTTCTCCCTCATCGAATGACTTACCCGCGCAGAGCTTGAACCGCTCCTGTGTAGAGGAAGTGCCTAAATTTCTCCCTCATCGGAAGACTTACCTGCGGAGGCCTTGAACCGCTCCTGGTTTCCTTAGTTGGGTGTTAATATTTTGCACACCAAACTGAAACTGTCCACATGGCAGCACTTCCTCATTACGCTTTTTGCATGATTTTGTTCACTCTTCTTTTCTTTATTTATTATTATTTTTTTTGCCAAGTGAAGGCATACAAAGTGTACTTTTCTTATAGGTATGATTTTTTTTTGTGTTGTGCTTAATTTTCGTATTTCATTTAATGTGAGCTGGGTGTTTAAAATGCGCGCTCACGCACAATTCGAGACTTGAAGACTTGCAATTATGGACAAAGGGGCGGCGGCATAAATGATAATGGGTGGGGCAGGGCCGGTGCAAAACAATTATTTCGCCTTTTTTTCTTCCCCTCTTCTTTTTTCGATTTTAAATATTTTTTGTTATATGTTTACCTTTTCTTACAAATTCAGCGCGCTTTCTTTGGCCGCTCTTACAAGGCGGAGAAAACGGAGGCGATGTCATTGCCCCAAGGGATCACTTCAGATAGTCATTGGTTAGATGATGGACGATGGTAGAGGGGGCGTATGGCGATGACTACTGGGCTTTCTCACAATCGTTGGCATCTATGTTTGAATGGCTCTTCGGTTGACATTTGCATGAACATAGGAAAAACGTAATGGTTGGTGGGGTGGAGTGGGTTCAGTCGAGGGAAAAAGTGAAAGCCAGCGATTTTATTGGCTGCCCAAAGACACCTGCAGACAGCCAAGGTCATTGCATAGAAACAAACTCAAAGCTAATGATATGGCCACAAACCTAACCAATTGGCTTTTGTCCGAGGTGCTATTATTGGATATTGGAAATTGAATATTGTTTATGGAGTAGCAACTGTGGCAAGTTCCTATGAATTCGCTGCGGCTGCGAGAATGGCCAGCCACTTGGCCGTAAATTACCATAAATTCCATTCCGCAGAACAGTTTAATATTTATAATTTTAAATCACGAGCACGACTGTCTGCACCTTTATAGTTGGCCATAAAAATCAGAGCCGCAAAATGGCCACAGCGATTAGATTAGAGCCAGAACGCGCCTGCAGTTGGCCAAAACACCTCGTCGCGATTAGACCAAGCAACTCGAAAGTGATGGATCTTAGAGGTTACCTTCCAGCTAGGTTAGTTACTTGCCTACCTTGGCCACTAATCGGTCCTCTAATCGGCCACGTACGTGAGAGTGATTAGGCTTGAAAATTGGGTTCAGTTCGATCGGATCGCTTGGGGCGAGGAAACAGAGCTGTTTGCCCAACTTTATTGTGTTTTAATTACGCTACTCACAGCGACTAAATATAGTTAGGTAAAGCGAATGGAAAATGTACTTTGTCGCGCCATAATTGCTAGGTTTTAAGTGTTTTTAAGGCATTTAATACTCGTACTTAATGACTCTTGATAGTTGCATCTTCAAGTGGCGTTTTTAGCAAACAATTCGCCATCTAAATAATGTGAAAATGTTAAATGCGAAACGGAAAACTGAAAACAGAAAACAGTGGGGCTCGTGGTGGCGTTTTTCATCTACAAACAGAAAACAGTGCTACAAAAAATAGTAATTATAATACCTGATACCGTAAACATTTGCATATTGTTGTAAGCTGTGCGAAAACACAACACAACACGAGACCAAAGGGAAAAAAACACATTACAGCTGCTGCCAAGTGTTAATCATGGGGTAATTTATTAGCCAGTTGACACTTTTTGGCCGCAGTTGCGGAAAAATTCACTCGAAATCGGGTGTGAATTGGTGGTAGTGTTGGGAGTGAAAGTGTGGCTTAAATTTGGAATTTAGCCTCCTAACACTCATTCATAAATGCGACAATAAAAGCGTGTTAATTGCGGTGCATAAATCAAAGGATGGGAACACTCAAGTTCTGACCAAGTTCAGGAATGGAATTTATTTGACTCGTATGAGTCGTTTGTCAAGCATTCAAAAATAAGAACACTGTCATAAAATATGGAAAAAAAACATGTGTAAAATAATTGAATCATTGAAAATAATCATATGCCTCATAACTTGTGTTACAAAACAATTTTAAACAACAATTTTTCCATTTTATATTTACTAAATGGAATTATTGGGTAATTAGTTGCTTATGACTAGTTACTCACTTGTTTGTACTGCCCAATTGATAAATTAATTAACTCATCTCCTGATTTCTTTTGCAGATCTTCCGTAACATGCTCTTGTCCAGCGAATATTGATTGGGTACATCAGCAGCTCAGTCCGAAAATGGCGGCCAGCAACGGTAACAAATCCACAATGGAGCACGATACCGAGGGTTGTGATGAGGTGGACTTTATAGTGGCCACGCACAACAATAACAACGATTACGAGGATTTGGGAAGCGTGAGTCAAGCGGTGATCAACACCAAAGTAGCAGCAGCAGCAGCAACACCAAACAACGAACCAAACAGCAATACATTGAAAAAAGCCAAGGAGCGTCGCACCCTTTTCCATTTCGGGAGCAACAGCAGCAGCAAGAAGCTGAGTCAGAGCAAGTCACAGGAGAGCCAGGAGGCGGGCAGCAAGGATGCTTCGCCGGCGACAACTGCTGCTCCACTGCCGCCGGTGCCAATTGGAACGCCACCGCGACAGCACAAGTTCGTGAAGAGCAACAGCTTGGCCAGATTGCTGGGCAACACCTACAATGCCAAGAAGTTCGAGAAGCAGGAGCAGAAGCGTCTGGCATCCGGAGCCGAGGGCGGCAAGTTCAACACCTACAGTGGGAGGCGGGGACGTGCGGGTCCCTATCTGGAGCGATTCAAGCGGGTGTCCAAGGAGGACGGCGATGTGGCTGGCGAGGATGACACGGTGAGGGTCACGAACGTCATTACCCTGACGACGGACTCGCGGGATTTGCTCTACGGCAGCCGGCAGGAGCATGTGGGTCGCACTGGGGGCTATGACCAGAACGATCAGCTCACCTCGAAGTCGAAGGCGTATCGCACGCTCACCCGCAGTTTGGGCAAACTCTGGAGGCGCACACACAGCGTGGACATTAGCACACCCGATCCGGAGTTCAAGGTCTCGTACCTGGGCAACGTCCTGACCGGCTGGGCGAAGGGTGAGTCAGACATTTAATCACAATGGGTTTCATACTAATGTTGCATCCTTAGCAGGTGAGGGTTGTGTGGAGAAGCAGCTGAATACGCTGTGGCGGAACTACACCCAGCACTCCAAGCCGGACGTGATCATGCGCCTGAAGGTGTGCGCCTCCGGCTTGAAGGCCACCACCCGGCAGCACGGACTCACGGAGTACTGGGCCCACAGGATCACCTACTGCTGTGCACCGAAGAACTATCCGCGGGTCTTTTGCTGGATCTACCGCCATGAGGGCAGGAAGCTGAAGCATGAGCTCCGCTGCCATGCGGTGCTCTGCAGCAAGGAGAAGATTGCCCAGGACATTTGCGATACCCTGAGGGTGAGTGGTTCCTACTGATCCGAATCCTGCAAGAGTGGAGAATGACTATCAACTGTTTTATACATGCATCAATCTAGAAATTACGAGATTATACTTGAGTGGTTCCGTATTTTAAATCAAGTATACGCATGACTAACCATTTATGTTTATCTATGGACTTTTTTCTTCCAATTTCATGCAATCTCTATGCGCGTTTTCTTATGTCGCTTTGTCTAGAAACTTCCAGTTGTATTAACTAATATAAGCATGCTCCTCATCCTGCAGAGATTACTATTTAAATCATAATGGATGTATTCAAATATATATTTTATTTTGCAGGAAAACCTGGAGAGCGCTTTGCGCGAATTTAAGCGCGAGAAAATTCTGAAGCAAAACGCTCGCTTGAGTTTGGCCAACGCTGTCTACGACAATCCGAGCTTGCCGCGCCGCAAGATCATGCTGAGTGTGGGCGGCAACAACTACAGACCGCCGCTGGAACGCTCCAAGTCGGCGCCCAAGCTGATGGCCATCGAGGAGGCCATTGGCGAGGAGGAGGGCGATGAGATCGAGGACACCAATGAGCCGGAGATGATGCCGTGCTGCCAGAAGGACTCCCTCTATCCGGCCATGACGCTGGGAAGGCGTCGCTGTCGTCGCGGACACTCCATTCGGCGTACGGGCAAGATACAGGCCTTCTCGCCCTGCTGCAGTTCGCACATGGCAAAGGAGTTGCCGCAAGAAGAGACCAAGAAGATGGCGGCGGCGAGCAGTTCCGCCAATGATGGCTCCGATTCGGACGACTTCGAGAAGCTGCTGAAGTTCGATACGACTTTGAGTAATGAGTTGTTGCCGTACTTCGACATGCAGCTGCACAAGAACAGCAGCCAGAGCATGGTGAGCCTGAGCGAACTCAAGGAGGAGGAGGGCGAACCGCTGAGCCTCCTGCCCACCATTAACAGCGATCCCAGCGCCGACCCGGAGGCGGACTACAATGCCGAAGATCACGATGTAACCGCGCCGCGACGCAGTGGCGTTTGCAGCGATGGCGAGGAAGACTTCCTGGACGATGCGGACGACCATTACTTCCGACATGCGGCCATGCTGACCATGTTGCACCGCAGTTCGATGAGGAAGATGCGGGCGGCCGATCAGACGAGTCTTAAGTACCGCCATCAGACCCAGTCATCGATCTCCTCCAATGCGTCCAGTTCGACGACGGCCAGCACTTCGGCGGCAGCGGGCGGAGGATCCACCCAGCAGGGTCTGACCAGTCCGGACAGCGACGAGGGTTCCATATCCAGCGGCTGCGAGACGGCCAGCACAGTCACAAATGCCAACCACGAGGAGTACAACGGCAAGCGGGATAGCGATCCCGGCCAGCTGGAGCAGTCGCCGGACTTGGAGCTGGAGCAGGCGCAAGTGCTGGAGCAGATGATGATCTACCAAAGACTGGAGCAGCAGCTGCGCAACAACAGCGGCGATGCCACCAATTACAGCAGCTCGAGCAGCATCACCCTGAAGCGCAGCAATTCCGGCAGCGACAAGCAGGAGAGGAGCGACCATCCGGATGACGACAACAGCGACAGCGACGAGAGCGGCTACGTGGAGTTCCAGGAGAAGGAGCGACCGGGTCAGCAGCCGCTGATCAGCGAGGCAAGCGTTACGCTGGCCAAGATTGCGACCGTCAAGCCGCAGGTACCACCAAAGCCGGCTCCACGTCGCTCGCTCAGTCTCAACGCGGCGTCCACCGGCGCCTCAGCGGGCTCATCCGCTGGCAAGGCTCCGGGCACCGCTGTCTGAGCGAAATGCTTTAATCACAACGGAAACCCGTCAACAAATTGTTATTTCTGCACACCCGTCAGCGACCATAGCAAAACACAAAGTGCAAGAAATTGAAATCCTAGTTGTAGGTTAGCCATTAGCACCTAGCCGTTAAGTCATTTGTTGTTGGTTCATCGAGAGGAAAACCTAACGATATTCCCCCATCCCCCATTTCCCATCCCATCATCTAAATCTGTGCCCCTTGATCCAAAAATAATGAATTTATATTGTACGCCTTTGTAAATAAATTAGTCGCCCTACGCACTGCATGTACTATATACACTTACACGATTGTCATTGATGAACTGTATCTTACGTATCAATATAAATTATTATCTGAACGGTGTGTGTGCTGCACAGAGGAAAGTGTGAACAAAATTGGTTAAATTATATATATATATCATGTCAAAATTCGATTTATGTTACATTTAGAACGAGTTATAGCCCTAAAATAGAAAGAACCTAAACCAATTTTGTACTGTTTGTTCTCTGTGACCTTATTGATTCACTTGTGATTACATCGATTCCATTCCCCCAGAGGACAGGCATTCTTGTGCGGTTGAAGAAACCAGTTTATGAATTTTAATTTCATTCCAAACTTGAGGCAGTTACATTGAACATTTAGCAGATCTATCTACTGGCAGATTGTGCTGCTGCTGGGCAGCAAGTTTTGTTGACGCAACATATAGCAAACCGTGCCGCGGAAATCGCGCAGCGAATGGTCCTGCAGCTGCTGATCGAAGACCTGTTGCATGTGGAAACGAATACGAATGTGAATAAGAAAACCAGTTGAGTGCATTCGATTACGGCGACGATTGATCGCGGCTACTCATACTTACGCCATTGTAGACGATGGTGGGAATGAAACTCGGGCTGTACTGTTTGGTCACCAGCTCCGCCTGCAGCTGCAATTTGGTGCCCGTCTCGCTGGACAGGCAGTGGACCACATCGGTGAGCAAGCCCGCCTCATTGGCACACTGCGTATGGAATGATAAAGGTATATATAATGGGTACAATGGACACAATGGGCGTTAATCAGTTGGGCAAACACAGCACAACGAGTACGCGGAAGGTAGATTACCTGATCAATGCGGGAGTAATCCGGAGCCAACATCTGGCACACCACGAATTTCACCTGTGCCGCCTGGTTTGCGGTGCTGTTGATGACGCAACTCTGGAGGCGATTGCCCTTGCACTCAGCCGGTCCGTGCTGGCAGTGGAAGATGGCACCATTGCGCTCCGACTGCGATTTGCCGAAGGGCACTAAGAGTATATCAATGTACTCCTCGAACTCCTCGTAAACGGGTCCCAGCTGATGCATAAAGTTCCTGCTGTCCGGGCACAAGGACTCGTAAAGGAGGGTGATGTGCAGCTAAAAGAAAAGGCATTTTTATTAATTGGTCTAAAGATAAAATCTTTACGATGGCCTTTCACCTTAACTACTAATTGGGGTTCGCATTATACAAGTAAATATTCACTTTGGGCTACTGAATAATTCTAGAATCTAGATTCAGAGGAATTTACATAGAGAAAGTAGTGATTTCTTAATCATATAAACTAGTTCTAGCTTAAGCCCAATTTAAATAGTATAGAACACAGAACACAGCTTAGTATAAAGTTTGGACGCAGATAAGTGCTAGAAACATTTGTTCACTTAAAAGCCAATGTAAACAAAGAAGCCAAAGGCGTTGGATTGCAATCAAACCTTGTTGGACTGACGCTTCTCCCGGGGCTTCTCCTCGAGCTTCGCCCATCCGAGGGACAGAATGAGGAGCAGAAGGCTTGCGGTGGCGGCCAACTTCGTCATCTTGTTACTAGTATTTTGAGCTTTGGGTAGGCAAATCGATCGACCTTCGACGATGTGCGGGATTGAAGGTTTCTGTGTCCGCAGCGAATGCCAAGCCCAAGCTAACGCGACCGTCGGACTCGATTTTAGTTGAGCAACTGAGCGCCGCCGTTTTGTCACATTCGGCGCTTAATTTTGGCCAGCAGCGAACTGGGAACGGGCAGAGCTGTTTTACCACCTCTCATCGACGTTCTCGCAGGCAAGCCGGTTTCTTGACTCAGCCAGATTTCGATTTAAAAAGCTTAACTAAGCATTCATACATTTAACGGATTCGCAATACTATAATTAACACTTTTGGCTAAGTGCAAATATTGGGAAGAAGTTACTATGAAGGCTAACAAACTTTTTATAATTTGCCTACAACTCTGCTATTATAACTTGTATTATGTTTATGTACTTTTATGCTAGATATGCATAATTTAAAGTTTAAGTTCACCTGTTTCATATTCAACTTAAGCTGCTCTTTAATATTCTGGCATATATTTTCCAGTACCGCGTAATATGTAAAAGTATGCCATATCAGAAGGGACAGCATAAAGGATAGTATTATATTCACACTTAGTCTGTTCATGTCTGCAATAAAGATATCAACTAGTAACTACCTTTTCCATATCAAACTATTTTGCATGGCCAATTTCACGGAACCGTTTAAAATACAATTATTTGCTATTTTTGCCTAAACTCTGTAGCGCGCACTATTTAAATGCAATCGATTGGCGACTGTGGCTACAGTTATCGATAGCTTGTATTTTTAAAAAGCTTGACTCAATGAATCTGATCTATCAACTATTAATGAATTACTATTATTAATTTCTTGTTATTTTATTAACAACATAACTTTGCTTACCTTTCATTTATAAATACCGTGATCTAAAATATTAGTCACTAGGAGTCACGGCGGAAAAGTCCATCTCTATTAAGCCAAAGCCAAACAAAGAAGCATACAAAAGTTTAATCCATAGTTTATTGTTTACCAAAAATATGACCTGCAGTTAAACAGCGATTACGCAATGGAGGACCTGTGTCGAATTTGTGGCGGTTACTCGGAAAACTTGCTGGGCATTTTCGACCAGCAGCTGGAGGAATATGTTGAAGATGCCAAGCTTGCTGAGATGGTGAAGACATGTGCCGACGTGCAGTTGGATCCCGACGACGCACTGCCCCAAAAAATCTGCATTTCTTGTGTCCACGATGCACGAACTGCCTACGGATTCAAGCGGAGATGCGAGGAGAACTATAAGAAGTTCTATTTGGCGATATTAAACGGGCAGGTCATCAAAGACGAGCACAACGTGGAGGATTTCCTATTCATTGAGAACCTTGACAAAGACAGTCTGGTAGCTAAGAAGATGCTCAACAAGGAAATCAAAAAATCACCTCAAACAGCTTCCAGAACAACCAAGTCTTCCACAACTACAAGTCGAGCTGGCAGACAGTTGAGGAGTATCAAGAATCAGCCTTTCAAATGCGAGCTATGCATCAAAGAGTTTAAGCGCCAAATAAACCTCCTGAACCACATGAAGTAAGAACAATCAATACTTATGATTTCATCTGTTCCTAAAATGGTATATCTCATTCCACAGGGTTCACAGCAATTCACACGTATGCCAAAACTGCGAAGAGCGTTTTCTGTTCAAGGCCGACCTGGATAACCACCTATGTTATCGCAACAGCAATTCCACCGTCGAGTGCCCGGTATGCTTGAAGGTCTTTTCAAGCACCCAGAGCCTGGACAGCCACAAATGCAAGGATATGCAGGAGCGTTCGCCCTTTCAGTGCCCCCACTGTCAGCAGGCCTTTACTCGCGAACAAAACCTCAAGGCGCACCTGTTGATCCACGCGGAATCGAAGCAGGGAAACGGACCCCACAAATGCTCATACTGCCAGACGGGATTCTTCAACAAGACGGCCCTCAAGGTGCATATCCACGCGCACATGGGCGAGCGGCCGCATGCCTGTCCGTTCTGTGCGTCCAACTTCCGTTCCAAGCAGGCCCTTAAGCTCCACATCCGCATACACACGGGCGAGAAGCCCTACCAATGCCCCCACTGCCCCAAGACTTTTTCGGACAACAATAACCTGGCGAAGCACCGACGACGCCACTCGGATGAACGGCCCTACAAGTGTTCTATCTGCCTCCAGGACTTCCGGGAGAAACATCATCTGAAGCGGCACTTTCTGGGAAAGCATCGGGATGGAGATCAAAAGCCGAAGCAAAAGTGATACCTTAAATTATTGACCAAAACGT
Organism: Drosophila simulans; assembly: GCF_016746395.2. NCBI lineage: Eukaryota > Metazoa > Arthropoda > Insecta > Diptera > Drosophilidae > Drosophila > Drosophila simulans. The sequence continues at coordinate 16,463,364 of NC_052523.2, read as the reverse complement.
CGGTTTACTCGAATATATAAGTTAGGATTGGGTTATGTTTATATCTCATTGAAATAATGTTTCTATAGTTTATATTGGGACTTAATTAAATTAATATTTATAATTTATTTATTGCATTAATATTTTCGTAGAATTCGAACAGCAATTTGAAAACCATTTGGAGTGGCAACTCCGTTTTTGTGTAAATCAAAAATCGATGTAGACACGACGATGTAGACAGCGTTGCCATTTGGCCGTGATTTGTTCACGTGGCACCACCATTTTGATAAACAAACAAGTTAATCAACCCTTAAATGGCACCAAAAGAGCATTGGAAATAAAACAACAAGTTGTATGTTTATAAATTATAAGTCTTACAAATTGTAATTGTGGTTTCCGTTTGCTTAGAACATCAAAGCAGCTACCAACACACAAAAAATACCGAATATTTCTCGACGTAATTTTCCCTAGACGTCCTTACAATTCGTCGTGTTCGCTTTGATCTTTGTCTTGCTTAGATTCATCATCCTTCTCCTCATCGTCATCATCCTCGTCCTCATCGTCCTTGTCGGAAGCCTTTTTCGCCTCCTCCTCGTCCTTCTTGCGCTGCACCTCATCCTGGGCCTCCTTCATCTTCTTCTCGCCCGCCTGAGTGTTCTTGACTTCGGCAGCAGCCTTGGCGGCCAGCTCCACGTCGTCCGTGATCAGGACGTTGTCGAAGATGGTGCCGGACTTGACCTGCCAGAGATCGAAGCCCAGGGTGCAGATCTCTTTGCGCAGATACAGCTTGTCGTCGGGCACATACTCGGGATTGGCGATCTCGGGATGCTCCCAGGCGCCCTTGTAGTTGGGGTTGTCCAGCTGCTTTGGCTGCCACTCGCCCTTGAACTCAGGGTTGTCGATCATCGGTGGCTCCCACTCGCCGTCCATCTCATCGTCCCAATCCTCGGGCTTGGTGGCATCTGGGTCGGGAATGTGCTCTGGTTTGTCCCAGTCCTCGGGCTTCTTGTCATCGGGATCGGGAATGGTGGCCTACAGAGATGTACGTTGTTGTTTAATAACAATGAGCCAAACCGGTTTTTCGAGGGGCTAAAGTCTGATTTGGGCGGGGATTTACAACATACCCTATCGTCCCAGTCCTCGGGCTTGGTGGCAGTGGGATCCTTGATCTTCTTGGGGGCCAGGAAGTCCCAGTCGTCCTCCAGGTTGCCGGACTCCACCTTCTCGTTGTCGATGAGCACCTCGTACGTGTTGTCGGGGCTGACAATCAGCGTGTAGAAGTGGGTGTACACGTCATCTTTGCAGCGGATGTCTTTGCTGATTAGGTGGTTCTTGCCCTTGTAGCTAAAGATCACATGGACCTTCTTGGTGCCGGGTCCGCAGATGTCCGGGCCGAACATGATCTCGTACGGCGACTCGCCGTGCATGTCGGTCTGGTCGAGGGAGCAGTCGAACAGCTTCACATAGCCGCCGCCGCAGTCGATGTTCTGCTCGTGTTTCACGGAAAACTGCACCACGAGGGGCTTGTCCTCGTTGGAGAAGCCATCGAACTTGCGGCTAGCCGCGTAGAATCGAGCATCCTGAGAGGTCTGAATGCCTATAAATTGTGTGTCCACATCAATACGAATGCGCGCAGGGCGGAGGAGGGGGAGAGAGAAAAAATGTGTATACAGTTACTATAGCTACTCGAAAACGTACACGTAGTGGTTTTTCTTCTTCTTCCTCTTCTTCGTGCTCATGTTCTCCACATACACGGGCACATACAAATGCAGATAACACGCCGACGAAAAAATAAAAATGGCAGAACGAGCGAAGAGAAAGATTTGGAAAAGGGAGTGACGACACATCGACACATATACGCTACCTTTGTCGGCCTCAGCATCGTTGTAGAAGGTGCCGGGGGTGAGGACGAATTTTCCGAACTCCTTGCCAGGATGTTTGCTGTAGATCCACGTATCCTCCCAGTTTTCTGCGGGAACAAGCGAGGGTGGCTTTTATTATTCTTCTTTTTTTTTATCGTCTCTCCTTTCGTTATTCATTGAAGAGGAGCGGAGGACCACATGGCGGCCATAGAACGCGATGACTACCACTTACCGTTGTCGAAATTCTCCTTCAGATAAACCTCGGCACTAATAAAGCCGACTGTCGCCAGCAACACTATCACTGTTTTGCACCACATCATGTGAACGATCCCGCACCACTTTTTGGACTGACTCTTCCAACTCCGATGCTTGTCCGAACTCGGTTAAAGTTAAGTGCTAAATGCCGGCAAGAAAGTGCTATTTATTTATTGCATCTGATTCGTGCGTGTGGGAGCGGGACGGCTTGTTACTGAAATTGGTTTGCTGGAACGTTTTCATTGGCCCAAATCAGGCCAATCAGGGATGTCTACGTATTCTTTTTCACCGGCCAGGGCTGCTTTCGATAAGCAATCGCATGCTGCCCTGTCACTATCGATTGCTTGAGCTGGAATTAGAAACACTAAAGTGACCGTTTGCTAATTAAATTAAATTTTAAAATATATAAAATTAATTTATTTTGGCCTACAACTAATCACTTGCAGCAGGCTAAGCTAACAAAACATTAAATTATTCCAATAACAATTCTTCTTTTCCCTAACAATTACTTTTACAGCAAGAACAGTTGTATATCCAGAACATTCCAAAGCTTTTTAACGGCTTAACGGATATTAAAATTTTTACTCAACTTACATCACATGTTACCAATTAAGTTATCTCTCGATAAAGTTCATAGTATTTAAAATGTTTGGATGTTAATTATACATTATAATACAAATCAAAAACAAATAAAGAAATTTCAAAACTTTGCACCTGTATTTCGTTAAGTTTAGGAACTTTTTTATCTATAAGTGCTAATTTTTACATTTGGCTTTATTACATTAAGCAATTGAAGTTTTCTCTGGAAATGTGTTATATTAATAGAAAAGATAGATACCCAGACATAGAAAAGTTAAATAAAATTAATTAAAACAAAAAAGCTTTGGTATTTATACCAATTGCCCTTCTGAGGTATTTTTTAAGACCTAGCTTTGTGGCAGATACGGTAAGTTCGTGTGGAGCCCACGTGTTGAGCCAATCTTATCAAACGCCGATTCGAATGCGGCATTAAACAAATGGATTCCCTTAACAACGGATGGTTCAGCGAACTGCAGGCCGATCTCTGGCCCGGTCAGTCATTCTCCCTGAAAGTCAAGGAGGTCATCCACAAGGAGAAGTCCCGCTTCCAGGACATCCAGATCGTTGAAACGTAAGATAAATAATAGATAAACAAATACTTGTACACACAGCCCCATTTGTTTACATCCGAAATTCCTCAGTCTAGACTGAAGTTTGAAGAAAGATATCAAAATAAATTAGCTTAGATTGAGATTAAAAAACTAAATCAAAATTATTATAAAGACGCACACATCCGAAATTTTTAACAGCTTAAGCTGTTGAGATTTTAAGGACTAACCTACAATAGCCTAATCCCATATGTATCCTACATTGAAGGTCCCTAAATCATAGATTGTAGAAATCGAAAATTTTCCACTGGTTGTTCAAACACAAATTGCCCAGCCAGCATTTTCGGACCCTTTGGTTTTCGTGTGTTTATTCTTGATCTGCACCAACAGCCTTATCGATGGAGTCATCTAGGGCCAAAAACGACAGACAGAATACTGATAACAAGTCAGCTCGTATTTCAGGTTTGAGTTCCTCCAGTCGAACATTGGGTACACTTGCGCCGCTGAAAAAATCAATAATTCGATAATTCTATTACAGCGAAACCTATGGACGGTGCCTGATTCTGGACGGAATCATCCAGTGCACGGCCAGGGATGAGTTCTCGTACCAGGAGATGATATCCTTCCTGCCGCTCTGCGCCCATCCCAATCCCAAGAAAGTCCTTATCGTGGGCGGTGGCGATGGCGGCGTTGCTCGCGAAGTGGTAAAGCACCCACTGGTCGAGGAAGTGCATCAGGTGGAAATCGACGACCGTGTCGTCGAGCTGTCCAAGCAATATCTCCCGGCGATGGCCTGTGGCTTCGCCAACGAGAAGTTGAAGCTGACCATTGGCGATGGTTTCGACTATATGAAGAAACACAAGAACGAATTTGATGTCATCATCACCGACAGCTCGGATCCCATTGGTCCGGCAGTGAGCCTGTTCCAGGAGAGCTACTACGAGCTAATGAAACACGCGCTGAAGGAAGACGGAATCGTGTGCTCCCAGGGCGGTAGCTTCTGGCTGGACCTGGACTACATCAAGAAGACCATGTCCGGCTGCAAGGAGCACTTTGCTAAGGTGGCCTATGCCGTTACCTCCGTTCCGTCCTATCCCTGCGGCCACATTGGCTTCGTCATGGGCTCCCTGAACAAAAACCAGGATTTCGCTACTCCCAAGCTCGGAAAGTCCGAAATCGATGCCATAGACCTAAGGTACTACTCCTCCGAGGTTCACTCCGCCGCCTTTGCCTTGCCTCGATGGGTGCAGAAGCACTTTTACGAATGACCAGGTTGCGGAAAGATTCGTGTGTATCTGTTTGTTAAAAATAAATATGACAATAATACGACTTGTTTATCCTCGTTTCTTAAATTCTAAGATATTTTCAACAAATGCTGACGCTTGCAATGATTCATTTTCACTTCTCATCAGCAATTATCAACATCCGCTAGTGGAATTTTTGGAGCCTGAGTATCGACTACCGTCTTTCAGTTATTTTACTGTTGAAAATAGAACAAATTGTAATGTTTATTACGTAATGATATATACAGTTGGCTCTATTTAATTTTTTGTATTTGTAAGTGGATGTTGGGTTAACATAATGAGACTTATTGCAATACTTTACACGACCGAATGCTACTCTCATTTATATTTCGCATATATTGCAAAAGGAAGCGGTTCTTATATGCAAAAATGACCTTAACTGCATGTAAAGAATTAACTAAAAACTGATATTCAATTTCAATAACTTAATAGAAATTAAATCTTCAACCTGTTTAATGACTAATTAAATAGTGTTATAGTTAGGAAACGCAATTGATACATAATTACAAAATTATATGTAAAATATGTACAATCATTTAATATTTGTTTTTCTCTCGCCTATTCTAAAGTTAATTATCATTTTTTTTGTGTCGGATAGATTTTGGTGTCTAATGTGCGTGTTTATGTGTAATAAATATAATGTATGTGCATTGCGATTTTGGTAGCCGAGCTCCAGTTTTCGAAATAGTCGAATCATTTTGTGTACAATTTAGAACTATTTCACATTTTTCGAAATAGATGGTTAAACTAATACGTATACTCCACTCCTTTGACTGGGTAAATTTGAATAAACCTAAATAATTCAATTTGTAAATGTGTATTCCAAAAAAGAATCACGAGCAGTTGGAAAAAAATAATAATAATGGTTTTGAAAACCGGAGCTTGGCTGTGTATAATTTGTTATGCGATTGATTTTGTATAGGAAATTTCATGTCTTCGCGATTACATTTGTTATAGCGTGTTTTATATTATCAATATAATAAAATAGGGTAGGGATTCTTTCCTCATGAATGGCCAACACATAACACATCTATGAATATCGTTCATGTTTGCTTTGCTTTACGTTAAAGGGAGGTACTAATTTGTTAACAATTTCTATATAAGTCAAACCCGAACCGAGTCCGCTGCCTGAAACTTAATGTTTTTTTGTTTAGAGTGCCAGATTATTTCGACGACCATTGACCTTATTGACTAAATTGCAGATTTTTAAGGCTGGTCCTAGCTTCAGGCCCATGTACTTCATCATCATCTCTGAATTTAGCAATAATAAAGCTTTTCCATCGATTTCCTACAAACGAAACTTGGGTAAGTTACTTTTTTTAATGAGGTATTGGCTACTACTTACGTGCTTTCGGAAGAGATCACCATGAACTGCGAGGGAGTTGTCGTTGCTCTCGATGTACTGGATCACCTCTTCGATGGTCCAGTCGATGGGCTGCGACCGCAGATGTGAGTTTGCCAAAGCAGACGTGGGTGTGCTCACGGGTGAGGTAATCGCGGTGTAGCTCGGAGAAGCTCCCGCAGTTGCCGCTGCTCCAGCCGGCGCGGTAGCCGCTTTAGCCGCTGTAACTCCACCTGCAGCCAGTGCAGTGGACGAGGCTGAATGGCAGCCCGTGAACGGCGTGGACACGGATGTCGGCAACGATGCGCTTGACGAGAGCGTCGTCGGACTCTTGTAGTAGCTATTCGAGGGCTTGACATTGGCCTGCTCCGGATGAACTTCCGCCACCAGAGGCGCCAGGTATTTGCCAATTGTGCTGGTGTTCGCCGATCCTCCGGCAAGGCTTGTGCTGGACGATGTTGACGAGCTGCTGCAATGGCTGGTAGATACGTGCGTGGTCTGGCTCGTTTCCTGGTTTCCGTTTGTCGCAGAGCTATTCGTATTCGCGTTTGCGTGGTGTTGGAAGCGTACTTTGCGCAGAGCCTGCGTTGTGGAAGAAGTCTGCGCGTTCGCTCCGTTGGGCTCTGATTTTATGACCACCTTGTTGCTGGACTTGCTGGCACTGTTGTTGTTATTGTTGAGACTGTGGTTGCTGTTTTGCTGGCTTGCTGGCTCCTTGCCATTGTTCGTCGAATTTTTCGACTTGGACTCTACTGGCGATTTGACACCCACTTCCTGCTTGACATTCTTCTCAGACGGTGATGTCGTTGCCGAGTTGGACTGACGGTTTCGCTTGTCGGCGAGCACTGGCGAGGAAGGCGGTGTGGCTGACTGAGTCAGTTGACGCTTCCGACTATTCGCGCACTTCTTGCACTCCTCCGTCTCATGGACCAAGGAAATGAGATTCGCACATGCCCGGCATGTAGTGCACAGCGTTTCGATGAATTGGGCCAGGCTTTCGTCATCCTTCATTCTCATTGGCGATGGTATTTTTACCTTTAAAAAACAAAGAGTGCATTTTAAACATGATTTTCAATGAATTAAATAGATCTTGAACTCACTGTGAAATTTTTCCCCGCTGCCGTCACGATGTGAACATCACCTTCCAGTGCAAACAGCAACTTTGAGAGCTGTTGCGTATCCGTGCTGGCAGCTAAAACCTCCTGCAGGCAAAGCTTGGCCAGCGTTTGGTAAGTGGGTCCCGTCACCATGCAGGGCAGTTTGGAATTGTTGATGAACGGACCGCCCTTGCAGTTCGGATGGAAGTGGGCTGTGGCAGGGGAAGCGGGAACCATAGCCTCGGACTCAGCTACAACAGTGTAGCGTGGTCGAGGGCACCGCTGTTTGCTAGAGCTGGAGTCCATGCGCGATTTATGGCCCGGTGGTTGCATGGGATGGCAACTTCTAGCGCACCAGCCGGCGGGAAAAATGTCACGCGATCGGTAATTGCACCAGTAGTCGAATGCCCCTCGCCAACCATCGAATGTTACATGGATCTGATCATCCTTGATAGCATCTACTGTTGCACAGCAGATGAGTTGCGGGTTCTTCTTGTCGACAGCCTCGAGTTTCTGGCCCACCTTGAACAGGTTTTCCTCTGGCGAATGCGGCTCTGGCTGGAAGATCTCCTCTGGCGCCACCATGGCATTGTTGAGGATCTTGCACAGATAGCCGGGCCAGCTGGATGCGTTCATGCGGAATCCCAGAGGCGGCTGCAGCATGCCGCCGTTCTTTTCACAGTGTCCAATGGCATGGATCTCCGTGGAATCGACCAGTCGCCAAAAATCATTCTGGGAGTCACTTCCATCCAGTCGTAGCCGCAGTCTGGAGCCAAGCACTCCGACCACGGTGGCAATGCAGGTGGAAGTGACGTTGCGCGGATCCAAAGCCTCCAGCTTCATTCCGATTTTAAAATCATTATTGGGAGGATTCTGAGCCTGTTTGAAACATTTTGCAGGAGCAGCTTCGCTACCCGTTTCCTAGAAACCACAAAAAGTATGAGATTGGGGTTAAAGCGTTATCCCAGCTTGACTTACCTCTAGATAGGCATCCCAGTCGAAGACGTGAAAGCTCTCGTATTGAAAGGGCCCCGTTGGTGCGGGCGCTCCACTGGCCAGCAACTTGCGCTCGTTGTCCGCCAAGCCCTTGCTCGATGCCGATCCGCTGCTGTGCCTGGTTGAGCAGTTCTTCTTCTGGTGCTTGTTCATGCACATGATCGAGCAGAACTCCTTGTTGGGCGCCCCATCGCGGATGACGTTGTCGCACTGGGTGCACGCCCCCTTGCTGTACGCCTTGCGGAACTCGGCAATGCATGTTTCCGAGCAGAACTCCTTCTTGCCGGTCTGCGTGGGCAGGACGTACTGCAGCGGTAGTTTGCCCTCGCCGCACCAGGTGCATGTGGCTCGTTTGGCCGGTCTTCCCCGTTGACGTTGCGTGGACGCGGGCGATGTTGTGCTTCCAGGGGAGGCGGATGTGGATGTGGAGGAGGCGGATGCGGAGGAGGTGGCATTCGTACTGGCTCCTGCCGCAGCAGAATTGCTCCCGCTGCTGTTGCTGCTATCACGCCCGCCTGACATGGTTTCTCGCGTGGCTCCCTGGGGGCTGTCCTAGTAGTCGCACTTGCTGATTCCCGCCGGCAAGCCCCTTGGCATCTCAGGCGATTTCGATTTCGTGTGTTCCGATCCGGCGGTCAAATCGCATTGCGGCTGCCTTGAATCACTAGCCACCGATGCAAGTTTTGTATTGCTGCACTAACTTTCCGATTTCTTTAGATTTGGCCTGGCGAAATTTTGCGGCGTTCTTGAGGTCACGTAATAACAAATTGGTGGCCAAATCGCATCGCATCACCCAACGAAAACAAGCGCGATCCGCACAATTAGTTTCTGGTTCACCAAAGATCGGAATTTATATTTAGCGCGCTGCGCGGATCTTGTAACGCGGTTTCAATCGGAAATTAGATGATTTTGAGTCGGTTAAACTGCAAAATTTTACACTTTTTTTACTTTTACCCACGGTTCCGCCATATTTGTTTTTCTAGTGGTGGCATTCAGATCTTTGCGCTTATCGATAGTCGCCTACCCGTGACAGCTCACGAAGCGATGAAAATACATAATAAATGTGACTAATCAAAACATGTTATCGAAGCAACTAAATGTTATTTTAAAATAACGTTTAATGGAAAATCCAATTTTGTTAATTAAACGAATTTTTAAATCCAACTTTTTACAGCGTATTTTACTGCAAGAAATTGTTTTATAATTTTATAATTGTTTTATATATATGTTCAATACGTACACCATAATGTTGTTTTCATTTTACTGCAGGCATAAATATATAAAAAAGATAAGCCCTTAACATAGCACAGCAAATTTGGATTCCCTGACATAAATTGTACAGCGTAAGTTATAAGCTATTTATTCAGTAAACTGAACTGTTTTGATTCTGAAAATCTTAAGTTATAATCCGTTGAGCTTTCTAAAATAAAATCAATTCGAATTCCTACCTTTCAATATCAGCGCATAGTATTTCCCAGTAAAACTAACAAAACGCCCGTTAATCAAATTTGCACAGCATCAAGTGGGCGTAAATAGGTGAATAATATAAAAAGTCTTTAAATTTGCAAGTGTGGTGCTCGGCACACATCAGCCGAAAATCCAAAAAAAAAAAAAATATATATATATGGGTTAGTCAACAAAACTAATATCTACCAATTTATGGAACGCTCTGGTATGTAAACATTTCCATTAAACTGGGAGAAATTCGCAATAAAGCGGTTCAGATAGTGGAAAATGGGTTGAAAAAGGGGAAAGTTTTGATATTTTAATAAAATCATGAATAACAAAGGGGAGCGGTATTCGTAATTACCAAAAGCATGAAACAATCAATACTGAAATACAAAAATTTCTTACTATCAAAATAATGGCTTATACGTTTGGCCTAAGGCTTTATTAGGTCAAGCAAATTAATATTACTTGCTTACCTTTCGTTAATTTTATTTGCCGAAGAGGGTCGCAAATGTCAAGAAGTCTAGCAAATCACTTGCAAATAATTACTAGAAATTGAGTGAGTTTCGTTTGCAGTAAATTCAGCAAGACGAAAGCGGCTCAAAGATGAAACAAGTTGGGAAAACTTTTCTGGGATTAGCCGAAATATATATTGGTCAAACTTTTTGGCTAACTTCTGCTGCTGTTTGATTTTTCTTCGCCTTGCTTAAATGGTCCGTAACTTGATTTAATTGAGGTGCTTCGCAGAATAATCCGCTCATTTAGTTGCGTTTCAAAGAGATCCAACTGAAAGCCAAATATTGCGGCTGAAAAACTTGATAACTCTGTTAATTGAATGTTTTGAAGGCGGCGTGATGTCCCTATTTAATATTCAATAAAGACATTCCTAATTATTAATGATTAAACTTGACCGAAACCAAGTTCCCTGACACTCACACAATCGTCAAATCGCGCATAATTGGATGGGACCATCGGCTGCCCATAACAAGGATAATTGGATGAAATGAGGCGGCTGCCTTTTCTGCTCCTCATTAAATGTCCGTTTACCGCTTAGTCGCCTGTCAAATCCTCGATGGGCTATTAGAAAAAGGGGTGTCCAGAGACGAGTTCTTGAGTCATTGACTTGTTACGCAAATCGGACAAAAGAAATTTCTCGCTCCGAGTGGGCTGTAATCGTGGGCACTGGAGTGGGGGGATTGAACTTAATAAGCATATTCATTAATGGGAGCGAAGAACCAAGTACTAGGTGGCATCTTACACCCTTAACGATGTCCTTTCATTCTTGAATCCCTAAGCAAAAGTAATCAGGCAAGTAGCTAGACTCTACTAGTTGCTCTATTAAAAATGAAAAGTAAATTATTAGCCCCCTACGTAGCGCCTTAAAATTGCCTCGCACTACCAAAACAGCATTACCGCTCGTATAAAAGCACGTATAAATTGGCGGGAGTGGCATTTTGACGGAATTCAATCAGCCATAAAGCATCCTGCTGGGCAGGAAATGGAGGCGTTTGCCTACGTGCTTAATTACAAGCCGACGCATGCACATTCTGCATACATAAAAGCCGAAGACACGTGTTTCAAGCAATTAAAAAGTATGTCAAAGTGGGTGATCAACGCGCCCAAGGACGCAGGACAATTGCGAAAGCTGGCAACACTGTTGCTTTTTTGAGTGATGCGTGGGCCAGCTAAACTAGTTGATGTTGATGGTATGGAAAGATTCGGGGGTCCCAAATTATAGCTACATAACTTAGATTGCTTATCTGGCTGTGTGTACAATGTGATATAAATGTTAATTAAATTCGTTTAAATGCCATTTCAAGGTAATCAGCAGTAATGATTGCTGTTATTCTTAACATAAATAGAAAGGATATCGGCCTCTGGTAGCCTTCGCATATCCCAATAAAAATTGATTGGTCCAAAATAAGACGAAACACCCAGCAGGCAGAGCACCTCCTGCGTGGAATCCATCTCCTGGCCAGGATCCCTGCGGCTAACGTTTGACGGATTTATGGCGAGCAATTTAACGCCCGATTGCCGTCCTAGCGGAATGTCGGGCCACGTTAGCACCTCTTGACATGACATCGAGTGCTCCGGAGTCCGCATCCTCGTCACTTTTAAATCGAACAATTAATGTGCAAATAAAACTCATTAAATATTAATTGAGTTCGATAATTACAGAGTTGACGGGGTTGCGGCTTCGCGCAACATGTTGCTGAAGCACCTGATTTTGTGGGACGTCACCACCACCACTTGGAAACAAAGGCTCTTCGGGTCACCCACTGCCAACAATCCGTCAATTTCCTAATGCGTTCGCACACCTTGGTGATTTATTAGTGGGGATTGCAGACCCAAACGACGCGGTCTGACCCGCCTCATCTGATTCCGGAGCGATTTCCATCATCCTGGCAACATGCCGTACCCGCACGTTTTCATTCATAACTCGTCGCGTGGCTTCAGCACCTTCCTTTGCCTTCCGATTCCTTCGGGCCCCCCCATCCGTCGTCCTGTCGTCCTGACGCCTCGGATTTCGTGCTCGGATTTCGGATCCGGCACTTCGTGTGGGCGCTTCGTGGCGCCCAATATAAAAACACGCCGTAATCGCTATACTCCGTGAGTCCTCCGCTCGTCGTCAGCCTGTTGCGTTCGACACTCGATTTCGATGCTGGGTGAAAATCCATCAGAGGAACCAAAGCCACAAGCTCCAGCAACAGTTCAAGATTCCGAATCAGTTAACGTTTCGCGACGCGACGCGTGAATACATAAAATAAATTAGAAAAAGATAAACAAGCCATAAAAGCAGGGGGGCTCTTTCCCAAAATAAGACAATTCGAAAGCCCACGCGAAATATATAGTATCTCGATCGTCATAAATCAATCCGTCGAGTGTGCATCCGAGTTCCGCAGATCCAGCGAAATTAGAGGCAATTACCACTGATAAGGTGATTTCTTCTTTTATGTGATAATAATTTTTCGAAAGAGTGCTGTTTCTATGTTTTTGAGTTTGGTGTTTGGTGTTTGGCTTTTTTGCGAAAACATATCAGATTTCGGGCGAAAACCTCAACGGAAATGTGGCGCAAATTGAATGGCCCAAAAGGTGGCAAGCTTGATTGATGGCTCGAAGAACGTTTAGGCTAATTAGTTTTGCATTTTGTGTTCGGTTTCAGGTAACAACACACCGCCGAAACCTAATAGACTGCAAACAAGCTTAGGTCGGCAATCACACCTGGTAATTTTCTTTGCCACCCTGTGGGCTGCAGATTCCCAAATGATTGGCCTTTTCTGCTGATTTTTTTTTACGGCCTAATCAAATGGGATTTACGGCCTTTAAAGCGGCCAGTCAGGCAGCTAGAGGAGCTGGAAAACTTTTCACATACTCGTATTTGCATACGCATGTAAATATCTCGAGTTGGCATAGATAGCAGGGATTTCATTTCCTTGTGCCGCGGTCCGCCCTTTGAATTGCCGATAAAACAAGAAGGGACGTCCTGGCAAGTAGCCCTGGGCAATCACGATTTCCGTCTCCGGGTCCCAGAGTCGCCCAGCAAATGTATGACAATGGCTGTCAGGAGCACAATCCTCAGTGGGGCAGGGCAGTTTTATTGCCTTGAATTCCATATTACTTTCACAAAATCAATATTTGCTCAACTTCAAATGTAAGAATGTAAGAAAATTCATTCATTATATCGGCTGGGGAATACTACTTCACTCCCCTCGGGATCCCTAATTCAATTGGATTGCAATTTCCGCTGCAACTTCGCTGGCTGTTACCAGGAATGGATTCATCACATCTCCTCCAGCATTTAGGCGATCTATTAGGGGAAATCAATAGCCATCAATTGTCGTTTGCCGAAAGTGCCAGCAAAACCCACCCGCCCACGAATTTCCACCGGATTCAGATGCGGATTCGTAAATCCCCGTTCGCCGAATGGCATCCATATGACATGTGATTGCCGGCATGGACTAATGCGGCTGCCATTCGAGCACTTAGTTATCTGCGATGTCTAATGCTCCTGGTGACAGGTGCTATATGAGCTGTATGTCCTCTTCCCCCCACCGAAAACAAAGGAGCCGCCATAATTCCCAAAATGGGGTTTTCATAGTGCAACTCATGTGTTAATTTCACTTGCACATAGTTTGTAATGAAATTGGTTTCTTTTTAAAAATTGCCAATTTGTGTTTAACTTTAGAGCTGCCATCGCTCTTGGGATTATAAATTATTTAGGAATGTTAAATCTAATTTTGTGTAATGCAGAAATTTGAGTTATGGCAGTTCAAACTTTTACGTACGCACACACTAAATTGCAAGAAGTTTTCCTTGTTGTGGCAATTGTTACTTAATTTTGTTAGCTACACAAAGTTACGGGGATTAGGGAACTTTTGAGAACAATGGTTGCTTTACATTGCGTCGGTGTGGGAAAACCAAAGTGAAACTTTCAGTTGTTCTACGCAATTAAAAGTGACCTCATGAAAGGATTATGATGAAAAACCAGAGGAAAGAAAAATATGTTAAATAAATATGGGAGAAACTGAACGGAGAACGCAAAAAAAAAACTCCTGAAAGCGCCAAAGGGTTTTCATTTAATTATGCATTTACACGGGTTTGTTTATAGATCAAAAGTAAAAAAAAAGGTTCGCTTAAGCTGAAATAATTGGTGAATGCTCTTCCAGAGATTTCTTCAGGCTTTGAAGAATATTATATGTCCAATCAAAATCACCTATCTTTTTGCGGCTAAGAAAAGGAAACAATCTAATAGATACAAGATACTCTAGTAGCGTTTCTTCATGGACTGTTATGTGCCTAAAGTATCTTTGAACTTGTTCTTTCCAAGTTAAGCACCTTTTCCCTCTTTTTGGAAATAACTTTTCCCCTGGTAACTTTAGCTGTGCAACAGGAAAATAATCTAGTTGTGCTGCCGTTTACTCGTCGCCGTCTTCAATTTAGAACCTAATTTCCTCTTTGCACCTTTTTGCAAATTGCCCCCGACTCCAGTTGCCAACTGATTGAAGAGTCCAGAGGGACATGGGATTGATATATGTACCTACAGAGATGCATATTCGGAAGTACATAAAGCACTACACTGCCGCATTCAGAAGTACCACATATTTACGTGACCCATAAATTATGAGAGCACTTCTTGTTGTCAGAATATTGCGCATTTTTCACAGGTTAGCTGTCAGCATTTTATTTTCACTCTATTCCAGCGGGAAAACGGCGGAGGTCAAAGTTTGCACAAGACAGTGGCTCGGAAAATATTCAAAAAATAATAGCCGCAGATGAGCTTAATTTTCCACGCAAATGAACAGATCAAATTTGCATATTGTATGGTACTTTGCATACCCTATAACCTGTAGTACTGTTAATAAATATGCATAGTTTTTAGCAGAGTTGGTTGATATGATGATATACACTAATACTCACGTTCTTGATTCATTTTGATAGATTTTTATTTCATTTTTTATGCAGAAACTGTTGGCGTTACATGCATTTCTGTGAATTGTGCACTGACCCATGCAACTGTGTGTGTTTTTTTTTCCCTCCTCTTTTGCAGAATGATGAAAGCCACAGCGTGGTTTTGTCCGGTGTTATTAACTTTACTGTGTGCCACAAGGCTCGTCTGCACGGCCCAAAGAGGAGCAGCTGGAGCAGGAGGAGCTGCGGGAGGATCGGGAGCGGCAGCGGGTGGAGCGGAGGTCGGCGGAAGCGGCCGCACAAACGGATATCCTCTGGACTACCCGGATGGAATACGGAACTCACAGGTGGGCATGGGCATGGGCATGGGTATGGACATGGACATGGACATGGTCCTGGCCATCGGAGTGCATTTCTTTCTGGCTGTCTCCCTTTGTGAGTGAGTGGCAGCAGTTTTTGCGTCACTTGTTTGAATGTTTTCCGAATGCATATTCAATTATTGGCTCGGCAGTTTGCAAACGGGCGATTTCATCGGTCCTTTGACAACCGTCATTGGTTCCATTCACTCTGTTCATAAATTGACACATTGTTCGTCACAATGCGTTAACCTTTACAAGAAGCCAGAAAATGTGATCGCAAAGGGTGCCTTAAATATACCTAAAAACAAATTGATTAAAACATCACTCATACGCAGTTTATTTAATGCGGATATATAGGTTTGTTAAAAGATTAAGCTCTTATCATGAGCTATCAAGAGATGGGAAGTACATTAGGCATTTTATAATAGTTGCAAATCTCCACTCTCCGATTTCCTCGAAATCTATACCACATTTTTGGCCACAATCTAATCTAGGCACTTGACCAACTCGAATACCCCAATGTGAAACTTCTTCGGTCGAACAAAAAGATCGTATAAATTCCAAACCCACACGAACATGGCAACAAAATTGATTTGAGTCTATGGGTTTTAAAAAACAAATGGAAATTTACGTCAAGGATTTTGAGCAGGCGTCATTAAAGGTAAACAAATGGTAGAAAAAAGAAAACCAAACATGCTGTTTGTCTTGGCCAACTCCTGTTGTCCACAATCAAAAGTTTTACCACTGCTTTTTAAGAAGTTCGAATTTTGTTAAGTTGATTCTATATTTTTTATTCGAGGGAATTGGAGTACGAGGCAAGTTCGTTTGCGAAATTGAAGATTTAAGCACGTAAATGCGAAGGACACGTAAACAATTTAATTTTATTTACTGAAAGAAATGAAATGATGTTTTATTATGATGGGGCAAAATTAAAAATACAACCCCGAGGCGACGTTAAAAGCCAATTACGAAATTTTCCATTTGTACCACCATAAATGACACATCGTTGGGCACAAACATATGTTCTTCCGAGCAAATGGGCATGTACATACATATGTATGTTTCGATAAGGGTCGATTTGCCAACTAATCAGTCAAGTAGCGATTCATTGATTGATGTATGTACGTCAATCAATCAGTTTATCATCGGCTCGCAACGCTTAAACAGCCAACTAACAATATTGTCATGGTTCGGAAAGCGAAAGTTCAATTAGGTGATAAGCATTATAATGCGTTCAGTACCTTAAAGTTTTGAGTAATGCCATATAAGTAAACGTGACTTTGGATTTTTTCGTTTTTCGGGTGGTTTAATTGTTCAGATTGTTGGAACTATAAAACTAAATGGCGAATGCGTGACTACATAACACGATGTGGCTTCATGAGGTTTCAATCCTAATCCTAGAAATGGTTTCACGTTCTTCTGGGTGAACACGTTAATAATTTAGCTATAACAGTTTAATATTTGCACCATATTTTGTTTAATAACCTTGTTACTTGGAAACGCCAAGTTTTGAACGATTATTGAGAAAATGCACTAGGGACCTTGGAAACTAACTTCCTAGACCACTGAAGAATCGGTAGTGGATTCCTCGGGCGCCTCACTTGTGGATTCTTCAGGAGCCTCGGTCGTCGATTCTTCGGGTGCCTCACTTGTGGATTCTACAGGCGCCTCGGTGGTCGATTCTTCGGGAGCCTCGCTGGTGGATTCTTCTGGAGCCTCTGTGGTTGATTCTTCGGGCGCCTCACTTGTGGATTCTTCGGGAGCCTCGGTCGTCGATTCTACGGGTGCCTCACTTGATTCTGCAGGCGCCTCGGTTGTCGATTCTTCGGGAGCCTCTGTGGTGGATTCTTTGGGCGCCTCGCTGGTGGATTCTTCGGGAGCTTCCGTTGTCGATTCTTCGGGAGCCTCGGTGGTGGATTCTTCAGGCTCCTCGGTGGTGGTTTCTTCCGGAGCCTGAGTGGTATCCTCAGAACCGCTACCGTCCTCAGAGTCGGTGGTGCTTTCCTCCGGTGCCTGAGTGGTGGATTCCTCCGGAACTTCAGGGGCCAAGGTGGTGGTGTCTTCCGAAGAACCGCTACCTTCTTCAGTGGTGATTTCCTCTGGTGCCTTGGTAGTAGATTCTTCTGGAACCTCGGGGGCCAGAGTGGTCTCCTCCTCGGGATTGGTAACATCCGTGGTGGATACAACATCATCCTCGGTGGTCAGCTCAGGCAGATCCGTTGGTGGTGGTGGTGGTGGAGGGCGGTGTCCACCGTGACCATGACCATTACCGTGACCATGATTGTTGCCATGATGACCATGATGGTTGTTTCCGTGTCCGTTTCCTTGGCCGAGGCCTTGGTTATTTCCGTGAGATTGTCCGTGTCCATGTCCGCCATTCCACTGACCCTGACCATGGCCATTTGGATTCCACTGATTCTGGCTATTCCACTTCTGTTCCTGCACGGTTTCATCGTCACCGGAGCCCCAACCGAACCTCTTGGCCCAGTTGCCGCCGAAATTTCCGAACCAACCGCCGTTGGGGCGGCCAGAAGCCACTGCCACCAATGCAGTGAAGAGGAGAAGAGTTAGGACCTTCATTTCGCAATTGTTTCGATTATACTACCGGGTTCTGCAGATGGACATAGCTTTTATAGAAACCCGATAACCACGTCCATTCACTGCCAGACATTTCGACCTCACACTGCCACATTCTTATCTAATCGCAGGGAACCTGTCTGATAGTCAGACCAACAATAATCGTAATTATCATATTTATCTGAACATGAATTCGGATTGGTTGTTTACTGTTTGCCTTGAACTTAGGACACGTAAATACTTCTTGGAAGGAACACCAACAAATGAAAGATAATATTTAAATTTTTCCAAAGAAGCACCTGTCCAGACTCCGTATAAATTTCGGCTAATTTCTTTATGATCAAGCGAAATCCAAATCCCTTTTTTTATGTGGTGTAAAGAAATTGCGATATGCGTTGTTGGCCGGATCGTAAAGTGATAGTATCAGGTGTTTTTTAATCGCCCCCCAAGGTAATTGTATTTTCATTTTATTTTGTCGCTACGTGTGAGTCACGAATTAGCTTGAAGTTTTCACTGTTATCAGTGAAGAGCTCTTATCACGAAATTCCCGATTGATCATCGTGGAAAAAACGTAGAACAACTCACCGATAAGCTTGCTAGATTTTGTGTAACGATAATTTCCCGAATGGTGGGAAAAACAAAAGGTGATATAATAAATATGCGATAGCCCAGGCCCTTAAGATTACCCACCATCGATGCTAATAATAATTTTAATTTCCATCAAAAAACAAAAAAAAAGTAAATAAACTTCGAGCACAGAACTGTTTATAAACACAGGGACTTAAAACTTTTTGCATTACCTCGTCAGGATTTTATTATGCCATGCGCTGGGAAACTTCTTCCAACCAGCGAATCTAACGTACTAAATATGTATGTTTTTCGTTCTAGGATGACTTTCTGCTGGCCAAGAGGAACAAACCGTCGCTGTCCATTGTCAATCCGCTGGATGTGCTGCGCCAGCGGCTGCTCCTGGAAATCGCACGCAGGCAAATGAAGGAGAACTCCCGCCAGGTGGGTCTCGTGTTCTGCAATATTAAGCGGGGATGGCTGACCACTTGGCCAGGTATTTTTAATAAGCTGCAAAGTAGGAGGAGGGTAAAACAAAACTTTGGCTTCGTATGGCCCAGACAAACGGAGAACAATGCGGCGTCTTAGGTACAAAGAGTAGGTCGTGGTGCAAGGTATAAATGAAAATGTAGCGGGCTAATCAAAACTAGAATGCCTGATGAGAAATACTTTTCGAAAGCCATAAAAGCGCATAAAACGCAGGTGCAGAAAGTTTTTTAATTCATCGCAGCTAGCGAATCTAATAAATTTGCAAAGGATCCAAACGGGAAGACGCTGTGCAGCCCACACATCTGCTTGCTCCTGGAATGTAAACAACATCCTGGCGAACCCGAAATCGAGGCTTAAGCACCTCGGATGGCCCTGACACCCAAAAATATACATACGTAAATACATATATGCATGCTCAGGCTCAGTGGCAAAAACAAAGCCAACATGGCGTATGTGTAACGCAAATATTTTTGCTCGGTAACAAAGCGAGTTTATTTGGTTACCAAAACGTTCCGATCCCCCAAAGGCGCACACACACAAAAAAAAGACAAAAAGGCCAACAAAAATATTTAAAAAAAAAAAAATCAAACGTTTTAATGCGAGGAATTCAAACGATTTGCCTTGATAGCTTCACCTTTCCTCCCACGATTTTCCGTTAAAGAGGGTCATGTTCATCCAGGGATGTGCCTATTCACATACGCCAGATAACATTATTGATTTGTCAAAGGGGTTTCATAAATTAATCCATGCATCCCGAAAGCAATCCGAATCGGAGAAAGATGAGCTTTTCAGCAGGCAAAATATTCTAGGAAAACACCTGGGACTCTAAGTATCCTGCGGTAAGATTGGCAAATAAAAGGGAAATAAAATGGAGCGAAATGAAAGTGAAATTTCAAAGAAACAAAGTGAGGTTTAATGCCACACAATTAAAGGAAGGTTAAATTTAGATACGTGTATCTTACACTCAAAAGTTGGGAGCTAGATATCTGAAATAGCATTCGCCACTTGAATTCGAATGCAAACTAAATGAATCGACACACTTATTCACAGCTTAAAGGAATAGATCACGTTTCGGTTTGTACTCTATTTCCAGCAGAGGAAAATAGACTTTCACATGGCCAAAAATATAAAGGGAAAAATGCAATGTCACCCGAACTTACGAGCTAGACATTGAATCCCCAGCTCAATGCAAACACCTGACTCTTTAAAAGTCCTGCAAAGTGGTTGGCAAACAGAAAGAAATTTAAATAAATATTCGAAGCACCAGAAGAATGGCATTTCCAAGGTGTGAAAACTGCAAGTTGGCATTTACACTTAAATTGGATTTAAGCTAAACTGAGTATTAAGCTAGAAGATAGGAAAAAGGTATAAATACATTTCTAACAATTAATCATCTTGGCTTTAAATATTAAAGTGAGTTTTAAACAAGCACCTGAGTCTTAAAGTAATTAGGCAAAGTATCTGTGGCTTTTCAGTTTGGTAACTAAAGCTGCTGCTAAAGGGTTTTAAAGTGCTCAAAATATAATCGTGCCACATCCCTCATCCTCGATTAATGAAATAACGCACTGGCATTTGATTTGTGATCCAAATTGAAGCGTTAACAACATTGCCAATGTGGTCATCCATCATGCATGTCAATCTAGTTTAGCTTTCCCTTTGCCGGGAAAAGTACATGGCAAACCCATGGGGATAAGGGAAAACCGGGCTTACCCCACTTCCATTTCAATTTGTCACCCATTTTACAGCAGTTAACAGCATTTTACAGCACTTTATGTGAACCGTGTTACCTTTCTTGTGTCCAGGTCGAACTGAATCGCGCCATCCTGAAGAACGTGGGCAAGAGGGTCATGCTGCGAGGAGGAGGAGGAGGAGGAGGCGGAGGACCGGGAGCAGGAGGATTGGCTCCCAAGGTGAGCAGGCGCTACCGCCAGCAGTGGCCAGTGGAGCGGGAACTGGAGCGGGAAAGGCAGAGGGAGAGGGAAAGGGATGCAGTTCGTGAGGAGCAGCTGGACCGTCAACAGCTGCTGCCCTGGAAGCATTTCCCCAGCCAACTGTGGAGCTACGGATGGGCCCAGTCGCCGTACAAGGAGTCGTCACAGTTACAGTATGCGGACTCCCAGCAATCAGCACCGACTGGACCACAATCCCAGGCACTCCCAAAGCAGTTGCAGTTGCTCAGCTATGCGAAGAAACCACTGGACGTGGCCGGAATGGGTCTGGCCAGGCATCGGGTCAGCGGAAATGAAGCCAACGAAACGAATCATGAGAACGACGATGGCAATGGGGCCAGTAAAAACCCGGCGAGATATGTGGATGACGACGACGATGAGGGCGAGGATAGCTACAATGACGTGGGAACGGAGGGTGTAGGACTCGGACTGGGAATGGGTGTGGGATTGGGTCTGGAACGGTTCGAGGTGCTGGAGGACAAGCCCAACTGGGCCAACGAGGTGCCGAACGAGTTGGTGGTGGTTAATGCAAATGACCGCGTGCCCTGGTCCTTTCCCTACCGCTTTCACAAAAGTCAGCATAACGTTAATTAAGTAAGTAGGGATCGAGATGCAAACACAGATATACAGACACGATAAAGATACAAATGCAGATGCAGATACAGATACAGATATATGTAATACCGACACAGATACCGATACCGATACCGAAACGGATACGATGCGATAGGGGCACCCAACGGCTTCTGAGTGCTGCAAGGTTATTAATGCAAATCGACGGTTCCTAATGGCTGGCTACAAGGCAGGCATGTTGTGTGTGCACATACTCCCTTGATGACAAACTTACTCCCTCGTTGCTAGATGTACTCGCATTTGAACTCTATTTTATCGAAAATAACCAACGGTGTATGTAACGATTTATGCTACCTCTCTCACAGATACTGTTGAAAATAAAGTCCCCGATTAATGTGAAACATACATACATACCCATACTAGCGTGCATACTACTAGATACAGATACTTTACTAGATCGAAATGGCCGAAACTTTTGCCAATACACCGATGCTGCTAAGGATTATAAACGTAATTGCATGCATGCATGCGTAATTGATAGTGATCTATGTGTAATTTACATAATTGTTTTAACGGTCGACGTTAATTAATCAATCGCATGCAATATTGACTAGTCAAATGGAATTTTCACGTTTTTATCCACATAAGCAAAACTTGTTTACCAACTATTAATTGTGGTTTACATTCTCCGCGGGCGGAAATCGGTTTTTATGTTCATTGCGTTTGCTTCGTTGTGCTTTAACTTGTGCAAAACAAAAAAATGCTCAAATAGAATTAACATAGTGCCGAAAGTACTGTTCACACGCTCTTTTCGTTAAAGCTGCATTTGGTCACTATTGAATTTGCGCTGTTGAAGGGTTCAAGTTTTAAGCTATCAAGCGACAAATGGTTCCAAATCAT
Organism: Drosophila simulans; assembly: GCF_016746395.2. Lineage (NCBI taxonomy): Eukaryota > Metazoa > Arthropoda > Insecta > Diptera > Drosophilidae > Drosophila > Drosophila simulans. The sequence continues at coordinate 16,441,130 of NC_052523.2, read as the reverse complement.
ACGAGTAACGAGTAACGAGTAACGAATTACGAATTACGAATAACTTATAAAACAAATAACGATTTTAACGTAGATCAAAATCAGAAATATTATCCAAGCAAGTACTTCGATACATGAATACGCCACGTGTTGTGTAAATTAACAAGGAATTTACCGAGCAAATTAACCATTTAAACGTTACGTTCTGTACATTAATAAATTTAATACGAATTGATTGCCCTACGTGTATGTAAATAAAAGTCCTTTTTCAAAAAAGCTAAACTAATGAAATTGCAAAAAAAAAAAAATATAAGAAAATTATATACTATACAAAATTATACGTATGTACGGATATACTTATTTAAAAAATAAAATCATGAGGCATTGACATGACATTCAATTACAAAGCATCTCGTTTAATTAACTTAACTAAGGACCGAGCCAATTCCCCAGATAAGCAATCATAATACTGCGCTAATTGTTTTGGCATTCAAAAGGAAGGTACTTTTAAGTCACCTTCAATCGATACTTGGCATTTTTCATAGTTCGCCTCCCTTACAGGGTATCAGAAGTCGTATGAATAAGTGTGCTGTTTGCAGCATATACTCAATCGTAAATCCCGAAACATTGGCTATACACTTGTGTACCTAAGGCTTTATTAAACTCTGCGATTTCGCTACTCACATGCCTAATTCTCTAAGGGTTTTCTAGGTGCGCTTTTTATTTCGACCACAATGGATAACAGCTAATAATAATTGTGCTGGTCGATCCCGAGTGCAAACAGTTTGGCCCGCCTCACCCGAGGGCTTAATTAATAACGTTGTATTTGCGCCGGATTACAAGGAACGCAACGAAACTTTAACGTCCAACCAACGAAAAAAGATAATTATCACAGGGCCATTAGGAGCCCCACTCACGTACAGCCGTTGACATGATGGCAAACAATGGCCAATGGCTTCGGTATTGGACCTGGAAACAGGCAACGGTCTGGGGGCTTCCATTCCATTGCGGGTTCACTTGATGTCACAGAGCAGGGCCACTCCGCGCAGGGTCCAGTGCTTGGGATTGAATTCGGTCTCGAAGTCAATGGAACCGACATACTTTAGGTCCGTCCGCTGCGGCTTCCGATAGATGGGGCACTCGTACAGCTTGGGATCCTTGCCGGCCGTCGTGTTTATCGCGTATATATAGATGACGGGCATCTGTTCGTAGAGCACCTTCATCTTGGACTCAATCAGCTTGCCGCTGCGACGATCCAGGGAGGCACCTGCGAAACACGAAGTGGAATCACCCAGTTCATGACCTTGAAAGGGCTGGGAGGGGGGGGGGGGGGGGACTTACCCTCCAGGAACAATCCGTGGACATAGACGCCCTCCGTGGGGTACTCGGTGATGTCCTCCTTGTTGTAGCGCGTTATTTGGTTCTGCAGCACCACCGAGTCCAGGGCCCAACCTTTGTGGGCACGCGTCACCTCCTAGTATCGATTCCAGGGATTTACAAGTGCGTTTTTCAAGTACCGCCGCAGATATGCAAAAAAAAGAAATGAAAGTAAAAGGAAGTGAATAACCTTTGAGGTGGGGAATCAGATATGTCAATCAGCAGAAGTGGGGTGAAATGTATGTGCGTCTTAATGGCAATCGCTTGGGCATAAAGGAAGTGCTCCTCACAATGCGAATGACAAAGGACCTATTTTCGCAGGACATCGATTTCTGGTTAGTTAAGGCGAAGTGCGCTTGGTATTCATATCCCGTTCGCTTGTTAGGCAACTATGCAACAATATATAATTTCGGCTTACTCAGCTGCTACTTGTTAAGAGACTCACCTGTCGCATGGCTGTTAGAAAGCCTTGAGGATTGAAGAAGCCGGTCATCCAGAACACCTGCTCACGAATTAAAGTACGAATCAAAGGAGATTAAATAGTTTTGCCATATGAAACTACTCACCTTTGGTCTATCCGTTGATATCCAAGTGCGAAACTGTCCATTGCGCTCGAGCAGCTCGGTGTACCAAAAGCCCAGCGTAGTCGATTCCCAGGATATCTGAAATGCATGGCGACAAGGACAAAAGTGAAGGTAACTAAGCAATGTATATAAGAGTAGGATTTATTCGTAAGCAAAGTATAATATATTAAGATTCGGCAATCCCTGCACCGCGATTCATCTGGCCAAATGGATGTTCATTTGTCGACAGTAGGTCTTCATGTCATCGAAAGAGTTTAAGCCCGCAGCTTCCTTCGAAGCCAGCGGCAGATGTAGGCCCGAATCCTTGGGACAAAATAATTGACTTAGCTTGATGCCTCGAGTTATGGTAAATTCGGCGGTATCGAATTCTTTCCGTTTGAGTTCAAACTCCGACATTCCGGCGCATTCCGAATCCTCCGAGGACATAAGGGAAGTAAAATTATCAAACTCGTCCTCGTCCTCGTCCTCGTCCTCTTCCTGATCCTGCTTGTTAATGGTCTGCAATTTCTGCACAAGCTTACGCGTATCCATGGATACACGGGACTTTGGGATGGGAGTGTTTATTCGGGCCGCCTTCAGAAATCCGTAGGTTCGATCCAATAGATCTGGTTGCGATCCACTGTTCGCATGGAAGGTGGCATCCTTCTTCAAACTGTACTTGTTTTCGGACATTGTCCTTTCTTTTGCTTTGAATGGGTATTAGTTTATTGGGATGTGTATAGTTGTAGCTACACTATATCGGGTGTTTCTATACTAGTATTATTGAATGTTTTCTCTAGGACAACCCATAATAGCATACATAATGGAAAATTCATTTCTAGAACACATTAATGAAAACAAAGATATCCTTTGTTTAATGATATTTCCATTATTTTCAGCAGGTAACTGAATGTGATTACAACGCTTTGGGGCGTCAAACGTTTTCGCGCATAATTTACCAGTATTGAAACATAAAAGGCCGGCGAAAAAATGTATATTCCCCATGGCAGAAATCAAAGCGAAATTGTAAAATTTCCATATTTGGTAGAAATTTGGCCTTGCCCAAAGCAAAATACTAAAGGGGATTAAAGTAGACAGTCGCAACTGTTTCGCAGGCGAATTGGGTTAAAACACTATTTTTTCACTATTATCACCGAGCACATACCTTCATCCAGGTCTCCGGAATGCGGGCATCGTACATGGCATCGAGCGACTCCTTCAGGGCGGGACTCATCACAATGGTGCCATCAATCGCCAGCTTGAGGTCGCAGAGGCAGGTGTGGACGCGTTTAATGACCCTCTGCATCCGATCGATTTCCTGCCTGCAATTAAACACCACCCCCGCTTATTACCATGGCCATCATGAGCATCATGGCGGTCACTTGCCTGAGGAAAATGTTCATGGGCAGGAGTATGCCCATCCGGGTCAGGTTCTCTCGCACCTCGTAGGCGTTGTACTGGGCGGGCAGTTTGCGTAGCATGTCATCCGCCAGTTGGTAGACGATGCTCTCCCGGGTCTCGCCTCCGCCTCCGCCGCCCTCCTTGGGCTGGACACTGAGGATGGTGTCGAGGATGCCTGCGGATGGTGGGGGATTGAGAGAATTGAGAGGTAAACAATCAAGGATTTCGGGGACCATCGAATATGCTAATGCGCTAATGCCCGAGTGGGTTGATGGTTGCTCCTAAAAAAACTTGCCGAATATTCGGTTTACTGATTTCACACATTCAACTGGCCATGTCCGAATTGATTATGCAACAGGGCTTTACATTAAATTAAGCGCATTGATAATTTACGACTCCGTGCATTGGTGTCCATTAAATGTGAGGTATCGGAGCATGGGAAACCGAAACCAGGGAATCACATCCCGCCACTCACCTTTGGCCGAGTTTATTTGGTACGTGATGTCGGCATTGGAGTGCAGGCCAAACACCTCGGGGGTGTCGTAGGCCGGCAAACTGTTGATATAATCGATGAATCCTTGCAGACTCTTCGTGCCCGGCACCTTGTAGCCCTTGTAGAACTCAAAGGAATTGGACAGCAGTGGTTCGCAGAACCACACGGAGGTGAATGTGGTGAGCAGTCGCTTGTCAAAGTCATCGGTCACCCGACCGCCGTACTGGACCTCGCCAATCATGTAGACCAGGGTCTGCCAGGAGACGCCCTTCTTGGGATCCATCTCGTCCAGATGGTTCTGGATGAACTGAACGCTGGCCGCGAAGTCGGCCTGATTGAACTCGTAGGGTATGTTCCAACCCAGTGGACCGAACTTGCGCCGCTCCTGGACGATGGTGTGGAGGAAGGCCACCGTATAGAGCAGCGGGGGCCACTGGGTGGCCGAGGTGTAGTCGAGGAAGTCCTGGGTGAACGACTGGTGCGGATGGAGCAGCCGAAAGAAAAAAAGATTGAAAATTAAATATTAAGCAAGCCTCCTCATATTTGCCCACCTGGTAGCTCCGCTTGAGACTGGCACGTATTCCCTGTGGGGGTTCATTGGTGAATTTGAGAGCCATCTGCAGCAGGCCGATGGGGAACTCGTTGTGCGGCTCCGTCGTCACCCACATGCGGAAGGAGTCGTCAATGTGCTCGCTCTCCACCAGCATGTCGATTATCTCGGAGCAGAAGGGCAGCGACAGGTGCACGTTCTGGAGCAGCACCCATCCACCGATGGCCATCGACTCGATTATCATCTTGCGTGCATGGTACTCCTGCCCCTGACCCATCGACACGGATTTCAAAACTGCGGGCGATTAAACAAATAAGTGATGGCACATTTTCAACTATATCTCTTTGCATGGCTCACCTATGCTCTTTTGCTTGGCCAGAGCTCCAATTTGGGTGGTCGGATCCGATCCGATGGACAGCAGGCAAACAAATGGAGTACGAGGTTCGGACTCCAGCCTAAAAATATATCCACAGTATATCACAGTATATATAGTATCCGCTCTATATGGTTTTATATATTGTTGATAATCCAAGTTATAAGGATCTGCTTTTGATACAAACTCTTTAGCTTACCACATTTCTTCCAAATCAAGGATTTGCATTTCACTATACTCCGGTCCCAAAGATTCTTAAAAAACAATATTCGATTATTAACATAAAGATGTCAGATACAAAAGGTGGGATATAGACCTTCTATATACTTCTTTGCCTGCGAAATTGTGCGATCGGGACACCATGAACGGATGAGCAGCAGCTTTCTGAAGCCATCCAGGATGGCATTGTATCCGCAGGGGATCTCCTCGTTCTCCGGCTTCTCGCACTCGTACCAGCAGCGCCAATCCTTCTCGTTCAGCTCGATCACTTGGAGGACGGTGGAGAAGGTTTCCAGCTTGCTGATCTCCACCAGATTCAGCCAGGTGATGTCCAGAATCCAGCGGAAGGGTTTCGGGGTGACGGCATTCAGGTCCAACGAAGCACCGCCTTTGATAAAGGTGAGGAACTCCTCGTGGCTGATGTTTCCATTGTGGTAATCAATCTTGATGGCCAGCATCAGGGTGAATAACTGTTTGTGCCGCTCGTAAAGACTGCGATTGGTGAACTTGTACACCTCGTAGGTCAAGTAACGCAAAATGATGTTAATTCGCTCCTCGGTGACGCTGGACTTGGTTGACTTGGTGATGGAATGGTTGAAGATGACCAGGAACTGTTTCAGCGAGTTCTGGTACATGGCATTCACATTGCTCATCTCGACGATCAGGAAGTAAAGGATCGATCCACGTTTGGCCACCGCCCGGAACTCTTCGCGCGCCTTCATGATCTTGCGCTCCGTGACTTCGGAGATCTTGAGCTTCTGGTTGACCTCCTCCGCAGTGGTTTTCGTGACCCGCAGCACTTCGATTAGAGCTTCATCATCCACCAGGGAGCCCTGGGATGAGCTCAGTCGGAGCAGGAGGTTCGCCTCCAGTTCCTTCATATTCCGCTGGTTCTGCATGACCGTCTCAAAGAGGGCCACCCTCTCCGCCTCCAAATCGGACTTTTCCATGAGGATGACGCGACCCAAAAGCTGGTCCTCAAGCCCCCGCATGGTGACCGTAAAGTCAATGATCGAGGTCTTGGCACTGACCTCCGGACTAAAGGCTGGATTGGGCAATTTCGTGGTGATGTAGAGCATAAAGCCCGGCATCACGTCGCACTCCTTGTCGCCCACCAACACCTTCTCTATGCTGCCCGACTTGATGAAGTTCTTCTCCAGCACATTGTCAATCACCGGATCCAGGTCAATGCCCACATCCTCGATCAGCAGTGGCCTGCCCAGCGACAGCGAGTCCTCGAGATGGGTGCGGAAGTACTTGTGATTCAGGGAGGTTATTTGCAGTTCGTTGCGATCCTCCTTGCACTTGATCCAGATCTTGCCCTGCGTCTGCGGATCCACCAGCAGTGGATAACTGCTCGACTTGGTGGCTATCAGGGCATTCTGCACCGACAACTCATCGTTGGGCAATCCCTGTAGCGTCCATTCCGACACGGTCGATGAGTCCACCAGCATGTTGATTATGTTCAGTCCGGTGGTGAAGGGTATGTACTTCTGCTTCAGTATGCCCATCCAAGTCTTGATCAGATTGGCTCTGAATTCCTGGTTGTACGGTCCGCAGTAGGAGAGGAAGCCGGTGGCCAACAGAACATCGCCCACCAGTTTACCCAGCTGTATCTTGAACTCCTTGCTCTGGTTGGTCCAGCGGTGCTTCTCATCCGACAATCCATTGATCAGCGCCGTAGCCGCGGTCATCTTGCGCAGGCAAACGTTGGCCGCATCCGTCAACCTCTGTTTCTCGCCCACAGCCTTGTCGTACTGATCCTTGACAGCCTGCAGGGCTTCCTCGCGCTCCCGCAGCTGCTCCTCGGCACCAGCCAAGTCGTCCATAGCAAGCTGAAAAGGTGAGTAAGGCAAGGTAGGTACTTTATATAGTAATCGGATTCCTTCACTTCAGTTACCTTTAGTCTCGCTTCCTGCATGGTGAGATTTGCCTTCAGGGGCAGCACCTCCTTGTTGACGCTGTGAAAGAAGGACATGGCTTTGGTCCAGGACAGCAAGCCAGCCACGTCTCCGCACACTCGGCGTGCCATGTCCATGTTGTAGTCCTCCATGCGGAAGTACGGCTGCAGCAGATCGATCATCTCGTCGTTGATGGTATCCTTGGGATAGTTTTGCAGTTGCAGCAGGAAGGTGGCACTGGCCATCATCTGGGGATGGAGGAATCCAGTTATAGTCGACTTGACCGACTATGATCTAAACAAGACTATGATATTATACAAGAGACCTTTTTGTTTTATAGAACTAATTGCATACTTATGGGGGCTGCACTAATGAAATCTGCAAATTTGATTAGCTTAACAAAAAATATAGTAGCAAGTTAAGAAATAAATTACAAATTAAGCAGTGGAGGAAGTTTTTCAATATAGTAAGTTGTGCGATCGTACAGGAGCATTGCTCCTGGATCATACTACATTTAGACTATCCTCCATGTGCAAACCTTTAGGGATTCCTGCCACGAAGGCTTGGGGCACGGTGTGCCCGCGTCGGGAATGCACGGATGAAGCTTCCGCTTGAATAGGATCAGGACGCAGTCCATGATCCGCATGATCAGGTGCGGCGGACGGCCCAACTTGCGCACGGTGGCGATGTGGGCCGGCTTGATTGTGTTCAGGGCATTCTCGGCCTCCTCGAGAGCCGGCTTTGCCGCCTCCAGCTTCTCCTCGGCCAGCGCCTTCTCGTGGGCGATGCAGGCCACCAGGGCCTCGGCCTTATCCTTCACGATGAGCACCTGGTTCTTGACGATCTCCGCTTGCATCGCGCGCTCCGTCACCTCCACTAGCACTGATTCCGCATTCTTAGAGGCTTCTACAAGCTCCTCTTCCATTACCACCAGATCCTTCTTGAGGATCTCAACCGAGGCGGAGGCCTCTTTCAGTTTCTCCAAGCCCGTATCCATCTTCTCCACACCATCGCGCAGCTCTTGCTGCTTCATTTGATAGATATTCTTGTAGCCGGCAATGAAGTTCAGATAAGATTTGGGTGTCACGTGCGTTGCGCGGCGGAATCGCTGGAAGTACTCCTGCGACGTTTCCGCAACGATGTCCTGTATGGAGCCGAGGGCATTGACCAGCTCCTCCTTGACGGCCGGTGTGCACTCGATCTCGAAGTGGCTCAGAAAGTGTCGGGCAACCGAGACCAATGCATCCTTGGGCCACGGATGCAGCCAGTCAATGGTGCAGCCGGAGACCAAGGCGGGGAAGCGCTGCACCCTGGACCGGAACGTCTCGCCCACGGGCGAGAAGCAGAAGGCCACGTGCAGATTGGTGCAGGTGCGCGCCAAAAAGAAGTCCATCACACTTTCCGGGGTCGCTGTTTTGCGTTGATTCTCGCGTTTCATGACCGGCGTTAGCTCCTGCACGATTTCGGCCTGCTCATCGCGCGAGAATAAATTTGATATAACGCCGCTCGAGAGTATGTTGTTCAGATACTCGAGGAAACCTTCCTCCTTGATATCCATGTCGGTGAAGAGAAAGGTTGTGCCCTTGCCCTGAACGCCGCAGGTGCGGTAGAGCAGCTTTAGATCCTCAAGAAAATTGGCCACGTTGTACGAACGCGTCAACGCAATTTGGAATGTCTTGTAGCCAGCTATGAACGATGCCAATTTCGTTAGCGACTGTTTTCCAGAACCGCCGACCCCGACAAGCATAACGGATCCCCTCGGATGCCGAATGATGCGGGAGATCTTCACCAGATGCAGCATTGCATCCGGGAAGAACACCAAATCCATTCCCGACCCTCGCACCATTTCATTAAACTGGGCGAGGAACATGACGAGACGCTCGCGGAGCACTTCATGTGAGTGGACCGGCTCGTAAACCTTGGAAACAAATAGAGTAGATGGATAACTGGTTAGTATCTCAGCATATATCAAGCGGGAAAACTTGTAGTCTTGTAAGATTGATTCGATTAAACTTAAGCAATAAATATGAAGTAAACTTGACCTACCTTGGGTAGCTCCATGTCGGTGTCCTCGCCCTCCTCGCCAGTTGGCTCGGGGGCGTCGCGCATGAAATCAACGAACACCGGATTCGGCAGGATCATCTGGGAGTGGGAGTCGCCCAACTCCTCGCGCACGAGACATGCCAGCTCTGAGCCGAACCACTCCTTGTCCTGGAACGTGGTGAAGCGATCGGCGAATACTCGCGTGCACTCGTGCTTCCACAATGCCATGAGGACACTTTCGGAAGTGATCACCGTGGATAAGGTGCCAACCATGCCCTGCCAAATGCGCGACAAGTCGCGCAGACTGAAAACGTAGTGGAACTTGGCCGGAGTGGGCAGTAGCTTCTCGCGCGTGCGCTGCCACAGATGGCGGGTGACGACGATCAGCTTCTTGACCAGACTGCGGATCTCGGGCACAAAGCCGCGCTTGGCGTTGTAGTGACCCTCACCGATAACGCGGAAGATCTTATCGATGGAGTCGTTGTCGGGAATGTTGCAATTGAATACGCAAAATTGGCGCTTTAGACGGGATGGGATGTCGTTGCGTCCGCCGCCGGGCAGGCCCATGGCCGCCACATATTGGACATCCACGATGGTGGTGAAGTCACCGGGCTTCTCCAAACTATAGAAGCCCTTCATGTCCATGGATTGGCGCACAATTTCGTTGGTTATTTGATCGCCCCACTCATTGATCTCGGGCAAATTGATGTCATCGATGAAGACAATCAATTTCCGGCCACCGGGTGGCCCGAAGGTGACCCCAACGCGCTTCTCCACATAGCTCTCAATTGTGCGCTGAAACTGATACGGACTGGTGGCCGATGAGAAGTTAAAGGACCGGCCCATGTACGACTCAACGTTCATCTTCTTCATGAAGTTCTTCATGATCACCGTCTTGCCCGTGCCCTGTTCGCCAATCACCATCACGGCGCGCTCCTGATTGGCAATGGTGCCGATCAGGTAGTCGATGCGCACATTATCCACGATGGGCACCAGAATGCTCAGATAGTCTGGTGTGGAAAGCTCCGGATACATATAGGGGGTGACGAGCGTCTTCCACGACTGCCACACGCCCGCTGGAGAAACAAAGAAGTCAAATATTGTGTTCTCGTGGGCACTACCCTTCGGGTAGTCCAGCTGCGGGAAGGATTCCTTCACGAAGAGGTTCATTCTCTGGCGGTCGCTAGTGGAGAGGTAACCGCCCAGGCCCCAGGCGAGCGCGAAGATGTACAAGCGGTGCAAGTGTTCTGGGGTGCACGTGTCCTCCTTCTCCTCGATCGAAGTCTCCGGAGGGAGGTCCTCTGTGGGGTCAAGTAGGTATGTGGTTAATGCATGGTCATTGGATGGGAATCAGTCACATTTAGGAGTGTCACAGAAGTCTCTCTTGGGTTATAAAAGAGATATCTCTAGGATCGAGATAATGTGGAGATTTCCATGACACCTCTACTCTAAAAATAAATAAAACTTTTGGACGAGACACACACAACTATTTGGGTTAATACACAGAGATAGGTACAATTACGGGTGGACGAACACAGAAACACCACTACTGAAGGAAGGAAGGATTAGAAGGACGATCAGTTGGGAGCCAAGGATCCCAACTAAAAGTTCCAGTTACAGTATCAGTTTACACACACAGAAGCATTTGGCGTGTTAGCTAGGCGGTCAGCTCTACGATTAGTACGCTCTTTTGGTTAGTTAGCAACTTAGTACGGGGATTAGGATATACTTTACCGACAATCTGACTGCCAATCGATTGCCGTCGCGCCTCTTCGACTTGTTTTTGATGCTCTAAACGTTTATTCGCTGAAAAGTTGCAATCATTTTGGATGGGTTTTGGTTGGGGATTCGCATGGGATTTTCTCATTTTATCGAACCGCTCGCTTTGGGGCTTCAGTTTTGGGTTCCTTGTTAGGTCATGTACACTTACCATCGTGGCTCTCCTTGCTGGACAGGCTCACGGCCTGTTCGTCCTCCTTTTTGACTGGTATCAAGCCCTCCAGGATGAACAGCATCTGCTGGACAATGTTGCACTGCAGCACAGGCATTTGCAACTTCACCATCTGCACTCCCCAGTTGTAGACCTCCACGAAGGTCTGATCGAAAAGATCCGAGAACGTGGACTTTTCGCCTGGAGCACGGTTCTTCAACCAGGCCTGAACAACTGATCATTGGAGAAACTGGTTGGGAGATGTGGCTCTTTGATAGATCTGTAGAAGAGAGATGACTTACTTGGTCGGGAATCCAATCCTGAGGAGCTCATGTAGACCATTCCATTGCGGGACACTGTGGCTGGCGATGCATTGTCAATGTTGTGCGGCTCGAATATGATCTTCACGGATGGTGCCATGGTCAGACGATCGCCATTGGCCAGGGTTAGCGTCTTGTTGTCGTCCAGCACAGAGTTCAGATTCTCTATCCAAATACTGTCCACCGGTCCGTCCAGAACCAACCACACGTGCTCGCCCGCTTTCAGCTTCAGAGTCTTCCGCCACAGTGCGGAGAATATGCCATCTGTCCAATCATTGGTGGCCACATCGAGGCGTCCAAACATTTGGGCAGCCGTGATGGCCTTGGGATTCATACGCATCTCGCGATGATTGTCGCCCATCTGGGTCATGGCCTTCATTAGGGTGTGGATGCAGGTGGTCTTGCCAGCTCCACTTGGCCCCAGGGTCATGATGCCGTGGCGAACATTTTGGGTCTCGTACAGCTGGATGAGTTTGAGGACCCAGGGAGGATGGTACACCAGACTGGCTTCGTCCGTTTGCTGGAGAATCGCTGCCTCCAGTTCTGGGTAATTGGTCTTTTCCAGCGTCTATAAGAGGCATATAATACTACATGGATTACGAAGGATTTTTAATAAAAGGTTCACCTGATTGGGAAACAAATCCGAGACCAAGGACATGAAAAGCGGCTCATCGTCGTCGATCAGCTTGGAGAGATTCATGTCGCGCAGCACGCGCATCACAATGGTGCTCTCGGTGTCCTTGGAGTTCCTTCGCTTGGCTGCTCCCAGTGTTCGCAGAACGGACAGGATGTTCCGCAGTCCGAAATCGTAGTGCACCTGTTTGGTAAGCTGCTCCTCGCACAACTTGTATAGGGTGTAGAACTTCCTGGCCAGCGTAATGTTTTCCAGGAATCCGCAACTGGCCAACTTAACACGTATGATAATCTGTCTATCCGGCACCATCATTGCCACGGTGCGGAATTGAATTTTCAGATTCTCGGGCAATTCCTTGCGACCAGCGTATCCTGGATTCTACACAAGTAAATAGCATTATTACTAATAAATGCTAGATTGTATATATACACTCGTATAAACCATAAGTGTGAAACTTGTGCTTTCCTAGAACCTTAATACTTATCTTCTCAGAACCATCTAATGAAGGTGGAGAGAAGCGAAAATCGACCCAAAACCAAATTAGTCACTTAAAGCCTCAACCGTAGGACCCAAAAATAGGATCTGCCCCATGTCTAGTTTATTTGAATTTAAGCCACGACTGCAAATATTGACCTGGCCCAAAGATAGAAGTGTACCAGGCAGCAGCAACAGGAATGAGGAGCAGGAGGAGGAGGCGGAGGCGGAGGCGGACAGAACGACACAAACTGGTAACCACAACAAAGGGATTCGTCATTAAACTCGTTCCGGTCTCCCGGCCAGCGTCCATTTGTCTATGTCCCCGTAATCGTGTGCGACCCAATTCGGTCTGTCACATAATGGCTCATTAAAATAAAATGCTCTGGCTGAAATTGTTATATAAATGAGCATAATAACTCAATGCGCAAATTAAAACTGAGCCAAAGCCTTCAAAAGGATCATTCCCTCGAATCGGATGTGCAGGCTCGGAGTTGGATGCTGGTTGGGGATTTGGATGAGGTGGCGTTGATTGACATACGCCATTATATGCGAGGCGACGCGTCGCCGTGTTAACGCTAATCGCATTACCCGATCATAGTTACCGTCACTTGTGATTAAACTACAACAAGTTTCGTTTCGTTTGGGCGGCACAACAACTTAAAGTTGCTCTTTAGCTGGCAGTCGGATTTTGGGCTTCCATGTGGCAGCCACAGTAATCGAGTCATGCCGCCACCGCCAAAGTCTCCTTTTTTTTTGGCCCTATTTGCCTTCGAAGCAACACCCAACCAACCAAAAAACCTCCCCCCACCCCCCTCGATTATTGGTTTTGGGCCGCTTTTAGCCGCGCCACGAATTTTCGTATGTGCTGGAGTAAATTTTATTACGGCTTCGGTTGAGAGAAATTGTACATGACTAATAACGTGGAATTATGTGCGTGAAGAGGCCGTCACTTTCATTTTGGGAAACATTTTAAAGGCCTTTAATGGCTGGATTGAACGAGCAGATAACAATGCTCTTTCAAGTAAATTCCCTTAAAACGAAAATAAATCTTAAATTTCAGAAGATTTTAGGTTGAGCTTGAGCAAGACAAATATGATTAATTTCTGATCAAAGAAACTATCTCCCTTCTAATCAAGTAAACTACACCAAGCTCTATGAAACTAGTTCGTTAACTAAAATGACGCATGTTAACAAATTGAAAGTGTATACAATTAGTTTAATAAACACTGAAGCTTCACTCGCACTTCTTTGGCGCCAAAGTTATTTTCGCGTTATCCTGCGGCAAATTGAATTTAAGAAAAAATACAAACAGATTGTCGGCGCTTTTACGTGTGGGTAGAAAATAAAGAAGCTATCTGGCGACCGTGTCACTGTGATTTTGAGTTAAAGAAACACACATTACCATAGTTATGAAGATTCCGAATTCAGGATTCATTTCAATCGTATCGCCATCGGTGAAGAGGAAGGTCTTTCGCTTCTCCTTTTTGGCGGTCAGCACGACGGCCACTTGTTGGGCGGCCACGGATAGGACCGGAAGTTCAATGCGATTGAACTCGTCGAAGCAGCCCCAGCTGCCGGATTGGGCCAATCCCTTGTAGATGCGACCCAAGCCTCTGGAAAGAGAGAAAGGTAGTATTTAGTGCTAGTATCTCTTTAAATCTAGTTAGCCCACCTGTAATCCATTTGATCGGAGCAATTAAAGACGACCACATACTTGGCCAGCGTCTTGCCCATATCCTTGACGGTCTCCGTTTTTCCCGTTCCGGCTGGTCCGCACGGCGCGCCGCCCATGGACAAGGTGAGTGCCTGGGCCAGAGTTATGTAACATCTGAGGGGGGTTTGGAATGGAATGAAGAGGAAAGAAGGGAACGTGCGGATGCGCACGCCGCCGACTATTAAACGTCATGGCAGACAAAAAGAAGGCACGCTTCGGAATATCAAAGGAAGTCCTAATGCCCGCTGACGTCAGACGACGACGAATGGTTGGAAATCTACGAGGCGAGATCAAGAAGCGAATGCAAAGCAGCTGGCAGCCTGGCAGCAGAGATGCCTTCTAGGAAAATAGCGCCACTTTGCAGATTCCCCCAGTTTGGCCCAGACTGGCTGCTGTCAAAAGTTTATTTATGCTCCGCTAAGTGAAATTTATCTTTACGGGCATGTCAACGTCGTCCCGTCGTTCCACAGTTAGTTCGTCTTGCGCTGCCGCGGGATGGAATGAATAGGATGGGATTCCTCCGTCTCCGCCATTGACTTGAAGCGCCTTTAAGTGCCCCCAAAACGCTTGTTTGCCACCGGCGGGCGTCTGTTTACAGAGCGGCATTCCAAGGTGGTATCCCACCACCTCTGCATCCTCCACTTAGGCCACCCCCTCCACTTGCTTGGCCACTGAAACGGCTACGAGGAATGTGCGGAGCACGTGCAGGCGGTTCCTATTCAGGCATTCGAGCAATGCGAAAGTTTATCATTGAAAGAGCGGACAGAATAATGCCGGGAATACAAATTAAATACAGCTCTTATAATTATTGTTTAGGAATTATTGAGAAGCCTATGGCATGTGGGTGGGAAGAGGGCAGGAAAACATTCCAGTGGCCAACGAGTCGTATACGTAATATTTATGGATATTCGAATGTGGGAGAATATTAACCAAGGTTAAGTATAACCAACAAAATAATGTTTAAAGGAGTTACTAGCGAATCAATTGCAAACTCTTTTCAAGAGGGGAACTTTTGTAAAATATTTATCAGGACCATGTGGCGTATACGTGATATTTGCAAATGGAAAATCACGATAGCCCACAAAAACATAAATTAAACTATATCAATATAAGTATATGTTACCGATCTGTTAGCGGTGTGATAACCAAGCGATCTGTGCATCCCAGATACTCGTTCTGATAGGTGAATGTGACATCCGTAACCGAAATCCAAGTTTTGTCCAAGTCCTCTTTGAAGTAAAAGCGACACTGCTTGAGCCACTCAAAATCGTTGGCTGACTTGATGTTCATGCGGCACTAAAGTTCAGTGTATATATTTTATATAATATAAGATTAGAAATATAAATTTCATATTCGAATTCATAATAACCAACTATGGGAACCCACCAGGATATCAAAGATATCGCGCTGATGCACATGAATCGTAATCAGGGTCTCGAAATTGGTGCGCTCCCGCTTCGTGAGATTGCGCGTAGTCTGGTCGATGAGGGTGTTCAGCATCTCCAGGAACTTGTTGTTGGTCTCCATCATGACCTTCCGTTCGCGTCCCCGCATCAGGGCCATTTCGGCATCCCGGGTCCACACCATCTGAATGCCCAGCAGTCCGATCTGGGCCGGAGCCTTCTCCAGGAAGCTAAGCAGCGTGAAGTTGGGATCGTTGATGGTGGCATAGGCGGTGCGGATGATCGAGTGCAGCGAGGCCTGGGCCGTGACCAACAGTTGGGTTAGCCAGGTCTCCACCGAGCCCTCCGCTCGAATGGCCCTGTCCAGCTGGATCATCTCGCCCTCGCTGCTGATGATGGCCATCATCTTGTTGTACTCCACGTCGTGGAATTTCACCGATTTGGTATTGTCGAATATGTTGAGGAGGTGGTTCTGTATGGTATGCGAATCGGAAGCCTGACCCAGTATCTCTAGCAGGGCAGGATCTGACACAAAGAAGAAGCGTGGAAACATCATGCGCTTGCGCTCCAAGTAACCACTCAAGGATTTCTGGCAAATCTCCAGCTGCTCCTGCAGATGCGGCAGCAGCTGTTTAAGCAGATCATCGCCCACACAGCAGGCCACAACACCGGGAGTCTCGTGGGCCCGCTGCATGATCTTCTGCCAGGATTTGTCTATTTTCGAAAACCTTTTCGCCTCCTTAGGCAGTTGCTTCGCGATATCGCCACCAACAAACACAGCCTCCAGATAGACCCACATGTTCTGCACGAGTAGCCATCGCTCCAGGATCTCATTCGAGTTGGACAGATCGTAGACCCACTGCTGGATCTGTTTGCGGAAGGGGGCGTTGTAGCGGTTGGAGAGCAGGGAGCCCAGCACCATCAGGCTATCCTCCAGCTGGCCAATCGTCTCCGCCGTGGTGTCGCCCCGGAGCAGCAGCTCGCCGCGATTGTTGAAGCTCATGAACTGCAGCTCGTGCACGGACCACTCGTTGGTGACCTGCTTCAACTTCGCCTCGATGTCCTTCTCCTTCATCGCACTGATGCAGATGTCCTCGATGTCCTCCTTGTGCTTCAGCAGCGGCGCCTCCAATATGTTCTTGAGCGAGAAACCCTCCGAGTCGAACTCGAAGATGTAGCGAGTAACATCCATGATCCGTTGCCAGTGGCGTGGCTTCATGGCTTTATTCGCCATCAACTCCAGTAGCGGACACATGTCGTTGAAGTCGTCGATGGTCTTCTTCAGAGCATGGAACGCCGGCCACTCCTTGAGGCCCTTGGGCAGCTTGCGGCAGCGGTTCTGGAACTCCATCAGCTCGTTGTTGATCTCCTCGATGTCCACCTCGTTCCACGGAATGTCGTAGTAGCTGCTCACGCGGTCGATCACGTCGTTGTACAGCTTGTACAACTTTTGCAGCAGGTTCAGCTCCTTGCGAATCTGGCCGAGCTCTGGATAGTCCGTCTGGGGCAGACCGAAGAGTTCCTCGCCACTTTGGTACGTCTGTAGGCGTCGCCACATGCCCTCGAATCGATTTTGGAACAGTATCAACCGGTCGGAGGCCTCGCGAGGCGTCAGTCCGGCTTGCATCGGTCCCGCGGTGCGGTACTCCGTTACGTAGGAGATCTTGTCCTGCTTGAAGTTGTCCAGATTGGTGCGCAGATCGTCCTGGAAGGCCGGCTGCATGTCCAGCAGCTTAACCTGCGCCTGCAGCGCACCTGCCAAAAGATTCTGAAATGTGGCCCGCAAATTGTCCACCAAATCGAACTGCTCCCGCTCCACCTGCACCTCGTAGCGGGTGAGGACATTGAAGGCTTCCTGGTGGTGCAAGTATAAGTATATGTAAGAGGAACAGCACCTTGTTGATTCAGTCTCACCTCTATGGGATCGATGCGCAGCTCCATGTCCACTTCCTGCTCCCGAATCTTACCCAGCGTCTCCATAATCATACGCACATCGTCCAGGTCGCGGATGGGCCTGTCCAGCTTGCGATCCATCTCGTTGATTACCGCATAGACGTAGTCCATCTCCTTCTTGTACTTCTTCTTCATGGCCTGCCCGATTTTGTGGTTGCAGGCTGGAAATAGAAACGGGGCCAAGTGTTTATCCAAAGTCCATTTAGCGCGGCTCAATGATATCGATGTCATTAATCAAGGCAGCCTGGCCAGGACGAGGGCTAATTCGCCTTCACCCGGTCACATCCTGCCGCGTCCTTTGGCTCCCAAATGGAATCCCCCACCCCCGCCCTCAAGTGAGTGGGGAATTTATTTTTGGTATGCCTGCGCACGGCTAGTTCGGTTAGGCAAATTAGTTGGCCTAATTGGAGTCCAATCAATTTGAATAGCTTCCCATTCGACCAAACAAAAGAATTCGCGAGGGTGTCCAAAATTTATGGCTGATTAACCGGAGAAGACTCGATGCTTTGTTGTCAGTCGATTTAATAAAATGGTAGGATATCATCCAGAAGTGGGGTGAAAAACTTCATCTTAACATTTGCTTTGTCATTAAATGGCTTTAGTTTCCCAGGAAAATAATTAAAGAGGTAACTAATGCTTAGGTATTTTGCCGGAATGTAGTTAATGTTTTTTGTACTTAGTGATAATTCAGTGAATATATTAATAGATAGACTATTTAATAGAAATTCAATAGATCTACCTCCAAAGTTAATTACTCAAGATGTAGTTTCATATTTATTGATTATAACTAACTAGATTAATTGCTAGTTAGTTTCAATACTTATGCAGAATTTTGTCAAATGAACACCTTTTAAAGAAAATGTATAACAAAAAAAAATGTTTTTTGAATGTTTTTAAAATACAATTTAAATGGTTGCTCCATATATGAAGTAAATAAATGAAGTGATGAGCTAATGTAGACTTACACTTGATCTCAATGGCCAAACCATACTTGAGCCTTTCGTTGTAGACGGCCACGCACTGTCCGAAGACCTCCATGTCCGGCTCCACGAGCAGATTGGCATCCAGGTCCGAGAGACATCGCAGCGTGGTCTCGAACTCCTGCAGGCCGAACTCCATCAGCTGGCGAGTGGTGCGGTCGTTCTTCCAGAGGAAGTGATATGGCTTCCAGCGCTTGATGTAGGTTTGAATCTCCGGCTTCACGTTCTTGGTGCAGCTGGCCAGCTGGTTGACCGCCTTGGCCACCTCCTTGTTGTCCATAATGGCCGAGTAGAAGCTCTTGAGCATGTGCGGCATCTGCGGGCGCTCCTCCGAGGCCAGGCAGTAGATCTTGCGCCGCCGGCTCTTCCCGCCACCGGTGGACTCGTTGTGGTTGCGTCCGACGCGCGGCTGCACCGTCATCGAAACTTGCTGCGGTTGGTAAGACAAGATTTTGGAGAACATTGCGAAGCTATTCAGTGGGGCGGTACGCACCGGCGGATCTTTGCCGCTGCTCCACTGCGCCACGCCCTTCGCAATGCCCGTGATGTTCTTGCCCGCCGTCACTAATATGTCCTGCAGCTCGTCCAGATTCGGCTTGATGACCACATGGGGTATCTGCAGCTGCGCGTGCAGCGCGAAGACCGGCTTCTTGAACACCGTCTCGTTCTCGTCGGCGATGAACCGACGCCGGAGGGTGTCCAGAGCGGCCCGGATCACCTTGATCAGCACGTCGATCACCTTGCGGCTGTAGTAGCGACGCATCTCGACCACCGCATTGCACACCATGTCCTGGAATGGGAGTGAATTCATGTTGACAGCAGAGACCCCCCAAAGGGGATCCCTTTCTCCTTTCTATTTCAAGAGATCTGTGCTCTACCATTGGATTTTGAACTACAACTTATGTACTCTGATGCGAATTTTATGTCAATTTAGTAAATATCCTTTCAATTAAAATCTTCTACACTAAACCCTTAATACTTTTTTGAAAGAACCTACTTCAATATTAGAGTAATCCTACTTAATTGCTCTTACCTGCATGCCTTTGGGTAGACTTTCTGTGGTGGACAATAGGGACAGGGGATTCTCAAAGCAGGACCACAGGATGCTCCAGTCCTGCTGCTGCCCGCCACCACCTCCACCACTGGTCGTGGGTGCAGCAGCTCCGCCGCCCCCACCTCCTCCATCGTCCGGCTTGCGTCCTCCAGATCCGGAGTTGTCCCCTTTTGGAGTGGCTGCTGCTCAATGGGTGGCACTCCTTAATTACTCCCTCACCTCATCCGTCCGTAGAACTTACCATCAAACAAAGTAATCACATCATCGCCGGCTATCTCCTTGAAGGCAGCAGTTGCCCTGTCCACCAGGCTGAGCACCTCCTCCACTGCCTCGGACACCATTTGGCTCTTCCGATTCAGTTCGATGGCCGCTTTGCTGGAACAATTGTAATATAAGGGACACAAGTAGACCTATAATTCATATATGATTCTAAACTCGATAAATTAAAAGTAGCATAATCAAAAGTCTATCCCAGACAGTTGAAAAGTTCCCCACCCAGAGATGTTCCCAGTTCCTTGAAATGTACAGAGCATTTTCGGGAGCATATCCTAATGAATTATGTGAACTCGTGTCAGAGTCAGACTCACCGGCAAGCCTCCTCGCTCCGCTCCAGAAACTCGTCAACTGTCCAGATTTCATCGTCTGCTCGGAAAACAAATGTGAAAAGTTTAAACCATCATCATGCAATTAGAAGACAAGTGAATAAACTTGAGAAATTAAAGCGACGAACCTGCTGGTAAAATTTGCAGAGAGACATCCTGCATCCACATCAGCACGTGGAGAATGCGATTGGAGTAGATGTCATGGACACGAGCGACCAGGACATCAAAATTCTCAATGGCCTGCTTGCAGCGCTCGTAGAACTCCGTCCAGTTTTGGTTTGTCCACTGGAAGGGATGAAACAAACTTAGTGGAATTAGGATATCGTTTGATTGACTTACATTGATGGTGTGTAATCCTGGTTTCAGCATCGCCGTGAGACGCACCAACTGCGGCAGGAACAAAGGACGAACCTCCAGCTTTACAGCTCTCACGGTCGATAGGAACATTTTGATCAGGCACTGCGAGGCAGGAAAAGATTAGCTGGGCGAACAATATATATGTTTTATGCCACTCACATTGAGCGAGTCCTGTATGGTGATGAAGTACTGCTGACGACTCATCAGCGTCGCAGCCACAATGGGCAGCTCGATGTCCAGTTTGGCCAGCATCTTGGCCTCCCGGATGAGCAGTGGAATAGTTGGATGCAGGTTGACGAACAGCTTATCACCCTGGAGGCTAAGCAATGGCTGCAGGAGACATGCATCGGCCACGCTGACATCCTGATCCAGCCATATGGACACAATCTCGTCCTCATACTCCTGCAGGATGCCCAGCACATTGTGGTACCGCACATCCAGGTCCTTGGCCATGGGCAGGTTGCTCAGCACCACATGCTCCATCACCGCATCCATGAGCTCCGTGATGTGTAGACTCAGGGCACGACACCAGTGAATCCTTCCGGCAATTGGTGGAAAGTTCCTGGCCAGCGGTGGATCATCGCGCTGTTTGCGGAAGGTTTTCAGGATGCGGTCCACCTCCTTCTCCACGTAGCGCAGGATTCGCGTGTACTTCTCATCCATTTTGGTGAGTGGAATTTTCTCGCTCACCTTCTCGAATCGCACCAGGAATCGGATGCACTGCGGTGTCTCCCAAACGGTGTCGAAATCCTTTTCGATCAGAGTAGCAATGGTGTCCTTTAAGGAGTTCGTTTTGTGAATGAATCTCTCAAAGTCGATGTTAAAGTCTGAGTTGCGGTGATCCAGGTAATCGTATTTCCTAGAAGTCACGTCCTTTTTGGCCTCCTCAAAGTGATTGGAGGCATCCTCGAGGGCTTCACCCAGAAGAAGTCCTTCCAGTCGACGCTCGAACAAATGATTGTAGTCGTCAATCAAATTAAACATGCTAATGATCTTCGAAAGCCGCTCGCAAAATGTGTCAAATTTTCCTGGAAATTGGAAATAGATAAGTTTTAAAAGTGATTAATGATAAGCGTGATGATCTCACCGAATACAAAGTTCTCGGAAAATCCGAAAGGCGTCTGGTTCGGAAGAAAAGGTTGTTCCCTAACCGTGTAGTAGGTCTCGTGGTATATGTGATTCAACTTGATGCAGTTGCTCAGCTTGGTGCGGATCACATTGCGATCCTGTGACCAAATAGTCTCCTTGCAGCGACAAGTAATGTACGACTTGCATGTTTCAATCATTTGGTTAGTTATCTAATGATGAAATACAATAGTTATAAAGATTCAACATTATAATCATTAGAATCACAAAACCTACCTTAACCATCAGCGCGGATGTCCTTTCCGATGTGTTGTAGAACTGGGAGACGCTATAGATGAGTCGCACCGTTTGCAGCAGGCTCAGGATGGACTCCTTCATGCTCACGGGATCGTCCAGGTAAAGTGAGTGGCAGCACGTCTCCATGGCCTGGATGAACTTGGAGTTGTCGCGCGCCTCGTTGTAGCAGAAGGTGATCTTCCGGTCCGTCTCCTTCCACTGCTTTATGATGCGCGAGCCGGCTAGGAAGAGGCAGTGCAGCGTGAACTGCACCTCCTTGTCCTGCAAATGGGCCAGCAGCTGCGAGAACTGGGCCCCTCGCTTCTTCCAGTACTCCAACTCGTCCTGCGGCCCACTGTGGTCGTTCTCCTTGCGCAGCTGCTCACTCTCGCCGAGTATCTTCAGGATGCCCTTTGTCCAGTTGTTCACGCGCTCCTCCAGCTGCGCGCAAAACTCCTGATTCTTGGACATGTCCTTCACCTCCTCCACCGCATCGATTTTTTCAAACATGTCGCAGCCGTCGGCAAAGACATTGTGATGGTCACACACCTGCTCGCAAACGCGCAGGGCACTGCAGAAGGATCGCAATCCCGGCAGGAGCTGTCCCTTGATGAGCCCACAGCTCACGTCCTCCTCGTCGCCCTCCAGACTGGGAAAGGCCAGGGCCTGCATGAACACGAACTCCACAATCCGCTCGATTGAGGTCACTAGTCCGATGTTCTTTGCATCGATCACTCCGCAATACCTTTGAGTATCTTCTTGGATGATTATTCTACAAGGATACCGCTGTATACTCACAAATCCTTCTGGAAACCCTCCTCCGGCAGCTGCTTTGAGGTATTCACCCGAAATATATAGATACATACGCCGGTGAAGGCACAGGTCCATCCATCTGTGAGGAACAGCTTCTTGTGCTTGGGGTGTGGCATGCCACTTGGAGACGCGCCACCTGGCGGATGATAACTAACATAGAAATGATTCCTTATTGAAACTAGGACTCACCCTGTGGGGTCTTGGAGCTACTGGAAGCTACCCCGGATCGCGAGGGTCCCGGCTTATTTGGATCGGGCACTGGCGTGGGCTCTGGGTCATCCGTCTCCTGGTAGAACCACAGCAGCTTGTTCTTCATATTGGGCAGGAACAGCTGATTGATCTCATCGAGCTGGGAAACGGATGCTCAGACAGTTAAGATACCAAGTGGCAAGTGACGCGCCTACCATGTCCCCTTCGAATATGTAGTCCATGAGCTGATGCCTGGGCAACTGGGTGGCATCGATCAGGAGCTGGAAGGTGAACTCCAGCCGGGGATCCATCTCCCCACGTCGGGCCTTTCGCTCGCATTCCTCGCGCCTCCGCTGCGCTTCGTCGGGGTCCATTTTTTAAAAGTTAATTCGTTATATTCGAATCCGTGTTGTCAGGTCCGACATTCGCGAAACCGTTTGGTTTCCAGAAAATAGTTTAACAATCAATATTTTGCAGTGCGTAGTGATGGTTATATTTTTGGTTGTACAAAAAACAATTTGGTGTTTACAAAATGTTCGGTTTTCAAAATTCAAAAACGAAAGAGACCAAGAGTTCGTTAGTTTCAAAAATGGCACATAGTAAACTTAGTAAAAGTTCGATACTACATTCAAAAATCTACAACAACATTACCCATATAGCATGACAATTAAATACCAGAAGTAATGCAAAAATCAAAAGTGGTGACCTCTAAATGCTATACAGTATAAGTTGAAAGGTGATTTCGTAACATTTTACTAGGTTATCTTTTTGCAGCAACGGAAGTGAAGTTCTTTACAGTTGCATCTATGTGGATTTTGGGTTACTCAGCTAAAACGAAATGAAGATTGGTGTATTAGGAAGATATTACATGGGTAGAGCCTCAACTACGAGCAATTTACACTCGCAACTTGCAGGTTATGCGATTACGTAATCAGTCAAAGGGCTTCTAGGAAAATCTAGGTTACTTTTGTATAATCTAAGGCAACAACATAGGGTTATATGGTTTATTTAGCACGACTAGCACTCAATACGTCTAGTAATTAGTGATTCGGGATTTGCACCTGCAAAATGTCGCCCTGGTCCTCCTCCTCATCATCATCATCACTACTGCCCCCTTCGGCTCGCATGGCCAGAACATGCTCCACCAACTTTTTCTTTTGCACGAACATCTCGCCGAAACTCTAAGCAAAAAGCAAATTCACCAAAAATCAAGGATACTCGGAATTTCTCCTATTCAAAAATCATTATAGATTTACTGCGTTTTTCGATTTATGTCTGCGTTGCACAACTTTTTGCCTCTGTGGATTTGAATAAGATGAAAATCCTATCGAATAAACACTCGAAATACGCTCACAGTAGCCAAGGCAACGGAAATTGAAAGTTAAATTAAGCTTAATGTTACCAGGGCAACAGAACTGATAAGTTTCGTCGATCGACGATATTATTAGCAACTAACTATCCACCTGTTGACCACATGTAAGCCACATGTAAGACAAACATTCGAATTTGGCACCACGTTACCACGACAACAGAACTGAGATGTTTTGTCGATGGAACCACATGTTATCCACGCTTTATCCACCTGTAAACCACCTGTTATCCACCCGTTATCCACCTGTTAACTACCTGTTAACCACCTGGATACACTTGTTGGCCACCAAAGCAACAAGCACTGTAAACAAACTTCATATTACCAACGCAACATAGCTTAGATGTTAAAATATCAAAATACCAAGGCAACAGTATTATTATCATTGTTATTAATCTGTTAACCACCTGTTACTCAGCTGTTATTCACCTGTAACTCACCTGTTATTCACCTGCTATTCACTTACATTCACTTTCGTTGCAGCTAACAGGAATTAAATTTGCAAAATGTAAATACTAAATATGAATAGCTTAAGCTTAAGTTTTTAGATCTCTTATTTGTATACAGATTGTAAACAGAAACTTACTCACTTCCTTATCAATAATCCAAAGCACAATGCTCATTCTTTATTCCGACCAACATTTTACTGATAAGGGTTTTTTATATCTCTCTATTATTGCTCTCTTGATTTCAAATTTTATTGGGATGCTGCTAGTTTTCGTTCGCGATTTAAATCAGTGTGTTTTATAAGTTCCGATTGAGCAGTCTTTACATAAAATACGCATGTTTCCTGGATCACTGAAGCTGATCTCCCTGATGTTGTTATGGGTCATCGTTGCTGCGGTTCTGACGGATTGCGAGGCAAGAAGCTTGGTGGACAGGTCCGATAGTGCCGATAGCAATGGTAGCCCGACCAATAAATCCGCGGCAGAGTACCAACTGCAGGAATACGCGGAATTCATGAAATCCTATATGAACCAAAGTGTAGCGCCCTGCGAGAATTTCTACGAGTATGCCTGTGGAAATTATCGGAACGTAAAGCCGGATCGGTACTCTACGGGCAGTAGAAGCAACCTGGGCGACGTGGCTTACACACTGATCGACATCACGGAGCAACTGGTGGGCAGGATGGATCTGGCGGAGGCTCTCAACGTGTCCAGCGAACTGTCGGTGGCCCAGCGATTCTACAACGCTTGTCTGGGAGCAAATCTCCATCCATTCAATGCGGCGGATCCCGCTTACTTGAGTCTAATTCGTTCGATTGGTGGATTTCCCGCTGTGGATGGAGACGCCTGGAATGCCTCCAGCTTTAACTGGATCAACATGAGTGCTCACCTGGCCAACTATGGCGCCAACGGTCTGATCCGCGAAGCTCTCCAGTTAAGGTATCCCTTTGAGCCATACACCAAATTGCCCGAACTGGGCTTCGATCACATCATCGTCCACGAGGAAAACATTTCCAGCAATACTACTCGCGCCTTTCTGCTGAACGAAGAGCGAATGCACGGATATCTGAGGGCGTTCGGTTTGCCGGAGGACAGGATTAGGGAGGCAATCGCTGGGGTCTTTGCCTTCTGGCGGGACGCACTCGAGATCCCGCCCCAGTGCGAAGTGTTCGATCCCTACCGAATTGAGCGAGAGTTTCCCCAATCGGAGTACTACTATAACATCTCGTGGAGTGGACTTCACTCCTCTAACAAATTATTCTGCGACTTTTACTACGTGGAACTGGACAAGGTATGCGCCCGACATCGCGAGGCGGTGGCCAACTACCTGGCCATGAAGCTGCTCTATAGATTCGATGCCAAACTGAAGGCGCCCAGGTACCAAAGGAACTACTGTGCGGTTACGCTTTATCAATCCATGCGGTTTCTGTTCAACAAACTCTATATGGCTGTGGGTAACGAATACGTATGATGAGAATACCAAACAATCTCAATATTCTTGTGTTACAGAACAACTTTAGTGAGGAGAAGAAGCTGGAGATGTCGGAAATGGTGCGGGAACTGCGAAAGAGTCTGCGGAAGACGCTGGCGGATGCCGAGTGGCTGGATGCGGAGAGCAGGACTAGGGCACTCCTTAAGGAGTCCAGAATTCAGTCACGCATAGGTTCGTTCCAAGATGATGCACTTTCGAATCGAATAATCCGGGAAATCAATAGTCTGAAAGTCATCGGGGATAGCTATGCGGAGACCAACATTAATTTGCAGCACCTAGTTGTGCAAATCAATCGGTTTAGCAGTCGGCATTTTCAGGAGCTGACCGAGGACACCAAGCCGCAGAAGATCCTGACAGGATTGCAGGTTGGAGCGGGCTACTACACTCCGGACAACTCCATCAATGTGATGGCTGGCGTGGTTGAACCACCGATATACCACCGCCACCTGCCACTTTCCCTGAAATTCGGCACCTTGGGTTTTATCGTTGGTCATGAACTCATCCACGGCTTCGATACCACCAGCGCCTATTTCAATGGCAATGGTCAATTGGAGCCCTTGTTGTCGGAACTTTCGCAACAGTCATTAGAGGATCGCGCCGAGTGCTACATGGACTACTATGGCAAGTACCAGGTACCCCACATCAGCAGGCGTGTCAACGGAAAAACTACGCTGGACGAGAATATCGCAGACAACAGCGGACTAAGACAGGCATTGACGGCCTACCGCAGTCACAGGCAGCAACTGCTGGAGCATCCTGCGCAGGAGAGGATCCGCGACACCATGCCGGGTCTCGATCTCACGCCGGAACAGTTGTTCTTCCTGGGATTTGCCCAGCTATTTTGCTCCCATTACGAGGAGGAGCACTACTGGAAGGGTCTTAGCGATGAGCACACCTTCGACCAATTTCGTGTCCTGGGAGTTTTGTCCAACAGCGAAGACTTCTTCCACGCCTACAACTGCTCCGTGGGCAGTGGCATGCGTCCTGGCGACAAAACGTGCCGACTTTGGTAGCTCATAGATTTATAATCATCATCATAAGTTCTTTGAACCAAATAAAAGTTGATTTCAATATTTAGTTGTGAATCTTTCAATACTTTTCGCCGACAATGTAAAATGTTTTGACACAACATCTAAAATTTACCAACACGTAACTAGCTAACATTTGTGTCTTGTCTATCGAAGTTTCGCACCCTGGCGCACCGTTCAAATTTAGTCACATCTCCGCAGCGCGTTCGGTAACTCTGTTTCTCATGTCAATTTTGTGCATGACAATTTTGTTGAACAGAAACTGCCTTTTTTTGTAACCAAATCAGGCTGTCAGTCAGAAGTGTTCCGGCTTCGTAAAACATAAACCAACGATTCACACTAACAACATAATGTCGGCAGCAGCAGGGTGAGTCCACAACCGGCCATCTCAGTGCCCATCGGCGCTAGCCGGACCATCTTTTTGTGGCTTCTTTGTGCGTCGCGTGCTTTGTCGTTGCGGCGGCGTCCATTTTCGAAGTCCTGGCCGTGAAAAAACACGTAATTTTCGTTCGGATGACCCGTATTCTCGCGCTCATCCGCCTGCCCAAGCGTTTGTGGCCGCGGTGGGCGTGTCCTGTGCGCATCTGCATTGCGATATTCGCGGAAATAATCGGAGGGTCCAGTGTTTGAGGTTATGTTTTCGGCTGGCGGTAATGCCGTGCATTTTCGGCATGGACTTTCGCCTGGGCCTACGGTTTATGCAAATGGCTAGCTGGGCAGCTATTTGCATAGTTCGTGCACCCGCTTCCAGAAAGTCCGACGCGAGTTGCCATGGCAACGGATCTCGTAAAACGCAACACCCGACACCGCGCCTGAAGCTCTTATTTATGTTTACCCAACTTGATTCTCCATTGCAGATTGATTCCGCCTCCAGTTTCCTGGGCCCAGCGCAATGACTTGATCTACGTCATCATTGATGTCGAGTGCAAGGACATCGAACACAAGTAGGTGCCCCCATATATACCCATGCTTCTAGCACATTCTAATTCCATCTATCTATCCCAAAACAGAGTTACGGAAAAAAGCTTCACTTTCAAGGGCGTGAATGTGCTGGATCCGTCGAAGAAGTACGAGGTCACACTGAACTTCCTCCACGAGGTGGATCCCGAGAAGGTGACCAGCAAGAACATTGGCCGCTGCCTGGAATTCACAATACCCAAGAAGGCGGCCGGACCCTACTGGTCCTCGCTGACCACGGACAAGACCAAGTTGCATTTCCTAAAGGCCAACTTTGCCAAGTGGCGCGATGAGTCCGACGACGAGGAGGGTAAGTTGACGGCCTCATACCCAAGATCTCATCCAGCAAACCCACTCATACAAACGCACTTTGCAGGTGATCAAAAAGACAACGGCATGTTCGGCAATTTCCTTAACAGCCCTGGTGGCGATTGGAACAACAAGTTCGACGACTTCAACGTCGATGACGAGGAGGAGGACTCGGATGACAACATCCCCAGTCTGTCCCAGAACGACGAGGATGACGAGGAGGGCGGCGAGGGGGATAAGGAGAAGAAGCCAGCTGCCTAGACGGTCGCTCAGATGGTGTCTAGCAATTTGGCGTAGTCGTAGCGTTAGCCGTGGCTCTTATACCATAAGCCAGCACACACGATCAGAACACTCACTCCTCACATACACACCAGAAAACAAAAAGAAGAAGCACCCAATCACTCATAAGAAACATCTACAAACACATGCGTACACGAAACACTATTCCAATCGAAGAAAACCACATTTAATATAGCTGAATATTATGCGTATTCAGATGAGAGATGTTAACAAAAAGCAACACAAGGAACAAGATGATTTGGCGCCGACAAGGGAAACCATAAGTTTTACGCTAGAATTTAACAACCAGAGGAAAGCTACAACCAATTTATTGCAAAAATCAGTTTGCAGTTTATTATTTTTGTTTCCTGTAAATAAAGGAAATTAACAATAAAAAAATGAAAAACTTATATTCTGCTTCTTATTTGCAATATTTAAGATATGTTCTAGAAATCTCTAGACTGAATAAATCCGGAATGCGGAGTCTGGGAGTCTAGCTTCTTTAAGATGTCACAAAGAAGTCTTTTAAAAAGAAATTATAGGTAATGGGTTAAATGATTTATGGTTAATCTCCTAAAATGTGTGTTTAAAATAAACCTAGGTATTACATTCTTTAAATTTTGCGCCCACTTTAATGCATTTTGTTATGTTGGCAACACTGTTGCTGTGACAACGCGGGAAAGAAGAAGCACAATTGAAATGCCAAGCAAACATACAGTTTTCACTCGAAATAAAGGACTTGCTGTCAAGCGATAGAACGGAAAAGCAAGGCATAAGATTCCCCTCAAAACGATACCATGAAACCCGCTGCGATTCCGGCTAGCGAGCGGCGTCTGGCCTTCGTCGCCGAGTGGTTCCATGCAGAGGCTGGAATCATACGCACCTTCCTGATCACCTACTATGTTTCCGACAAGGCCGTGGAAGTGGTGAGGACTGGTAGCCCTAGTTCTTCAAAGAAACACATTTATCCAAGGCCATGTTTTCCCTCAGTTCGACCAGCGAAACAAGCGCACATTTCTGCGACGCACCAAGATCCCGGAGCTGACCCAGCGCGACTTCTTCGTGGGCTCCAAGATCAATGTCTTCGGCCGGCAGTTTGACATTGTGGATTATGCCGACGACACTACGCGGACCAACCTGGCCAAATATCGCAAGAAGTATGCTACTTTTTCGACAGCTATCCATCCACTCGCTAATCTGTAATTCCCATCTCTTTCAGGGGCTTCGTTCTGCTCAAGAACAATATGTGGACGAAGCACCTGGGCAAGTTCCTAAAGACTCTGATCGACAACAAGATTAACATAAACCAGGGCATGATGGTTCAGTTCTCTCCCAAAATGGTAACTCAGTTTCTCTCCGGCAAGGACACGACGGATGTCTCCTCTTCGTGAGTAAAGATGACATGCCAGGGAACACATCTTTAAATTCTCTAAATTCCAGAGTCCTTATGAACGAGCTGCTGGCTGGGCCGGCCATTAGCCTGGAGCTGATTGGCGACAACGTAGTGGAGACCATCAAAGCCTGCGCCCAGTACAAGAGCACAGAGGCGGAAACACCCAGTGTGAAACTGTCGCCCAGTTTGGAGGAGCTGTTTGAAAACGAGGAGATTCGTTATGGATTTTACTACTCTGATAACGACAACGACGTGGACACGGACCTAAAGTTCATATCTGAGGCGAGGCACAGCATAATTAAAGACTGTGTATTCAAGAACACAACACTTGCCATCATTAAGCCGCACAGCATCAAGGATGGTCTACTAGGAGACATAATTTCCGAAATCCTGTCGAATGGCTTTCGGTTGACAGCCATGCGCATGATTCTAATGGCGCGAATCAACTGCGAGGAGTTCTACGAAGTCTACCGCGGCGTGCTGCCCGAGTATATACCCATGGTTGCTCAGTTGGCCAGTGGAGTATGCATGTGCATGGAGATTGCTTGCGTCGATCCCGAAAAGAAAACTGATCGGGAGTTCCGCAACTTCTGCGGACCCATGGACCCGGAGATCGCCAAACTGCTGCGGCCTCACACGCTGCGCGCCAAGTTCGGGAAGTCCAAGGTGCAGAACGCCGTCCACTGCACCGATCTGCCGGATGACTCCAACCTAGAGCTGCAGTATATGTTCAAGATAATCGACTGATCTTAGTTTAGTTTTTATTTGTTTTCAGTTAAATGCATGTTTGCCTGTGCGTTTATCAATAAATTACAAGTGCAATGGAAATACTAGAGCGTAGAAACTTCTCCTAGATGCTCCCGCTACGGCTGGTGCTGGGCACATCCCGGTCATCCGCTTCACTGTCCATCCTCACGTACATCCCGCCCTTGCGCTCCTGCAAAGTGTAATCGAAGGCCAGAAGGGCATAGAGGATGATGCAAACCAGCATTACCACCGCGTAGAAGAAGTACTCGGCCATCTGTGAGCTTAGCATACCCAGCTCGGTGACCAGAACCACGATGAGATTGCCGAAAGCATTATTTAGAAACCAGGCTGCCGTGACCACCGACTTCATAGAGGTCGGCGCTTGGGTGAAGGCGAACTGGAGACCCGGAATGGAAAGCAGTAGTTCGCCCATCATGAGCAGCAGGAACTGCGGCAGTTGCCAAGCTATATTCACTGTTTGGAGCGGGGAATTCTTCGAATAGTTCGGGTTATTAAACGATCAGGTGAGGTATCTTATTATTCCTGCTTACCTTTATTCGTTCCTGCACAGCTCCCGCACAGAAAAAGGCGCCGGCGGAGAAGATCCCACCCACAGTCACACTGTGGAGCGGCTGGAGCTCCCAGTTGAAGTAGCGGCGCAGCAAGGGCACTGTTATATACTGCCACAGCGGGATGAGCATGAACAGAAAGATGGGGCCCACGGCCTTGGCCTGATCCGGTTGGATGGTCACGCCCATTACTGTGGTATTCATCTGAGTGGCCTGGAACGTCCAGCTGGAGTCCTGTTGCGCCAGCAGAGCAAAGTAGAAGGGCAGTGGAATAAACAGTTTGGATATCTAAAAGAAACGAAATTATGAAGTTGAAAGAGTCATCATTATAACCCATGTACAACTGACCCTTAAAACTCTGGACACATCATTGACGAAGCCCATGTCGTAGGCTCCAACTGCATTGTGCAGCCAGTAGTTGGAGCGCTTTGGGGACTTGCGACGTCGCCACTTCTCCACGAGAGCGGTCTTTATGCAGCCGCAGAACTTGAAGAGTATGTTGTCATCGGACAACTTTTCGGACTTGTAGAAACATTTTCCAACCAGAAAGATAACTAATAGCACAAACAGGCATAAATTAGATAAAAATAAGCATTGAAAACTGATATTTACTCACACCAGGCCATCATAAAGGCTGTTCCAAGGGTGCCGAATACGGCTGGATAGCATTCCGCCTTGTCAAAGCACTGCGTGTTAGCCCTAACCAGTGGCGGAAGGATCTTGCTCAGGAAGATTCCAAAATAGTAGACGAAATAGTAGAAGGAGAAGTACTCGGCCAGATGGACGCTCTGCTCCGGCAACCTGAACTGCAGTGCACCCAGCGAGGTGATGCAGGCACGTATCGATCCATTGCCAACGGCGATAAACAGCAGAGCAATGGACACCAGCAAGCTACGAGAAGGAAATGGAATAAGCCTTAACCCTTCATCGTAATCCTGTGCGAGTACTTACACCATCGGAAGACCCATGGCAGGCAGGGATGTGAGTGTGAGCAGCAACCATCCAAAGGCGTAGATAAAACTGAAGCCGGATATCGTGCGCACATTGCCAATATAGCTATCCGCTAAGATGGCCCCAATGATCGGACAGAACTGGCCAAAAAAGTTGAAGATGTGCAGCACCACCGTGGAAAAGCTCTCCGTGAAGTTGAGATCGTCGCGCAGATAGAGTGCGAGTACGGCTGGAATCGAATATACATAATAATCCGTAATCGTGGGTCAGGCTGCAGTCAATCTCGAATTATTGACCATGAAATAAAGGTTGTTGCATTGAGACTTAATTGGAAATTCGTTAAGCCACCT
Source organism: Drosophila simulans (assembly GCF_016746395.2). Lineage (NCBI taxonomy): Eukaryota > Metazoa > Arthropoda > Insecta > Diptera > Drosophilidae > Drosophila > Drosophila simulans. The sequence continues at coordinate 16,408,553 of NC_052523.2, read as the reverse complement.
CTTTAATGATGGATGTTCTTTTGAAGATTCATATGAATGGGAAAATTCCAGGAGTTTTAATTAATTATTATTTTTGAAGATTTCCTTATTAGGTAACTGAATGCTTAGGGCTTGTTCCTGCCCATTATTTGCCGATTCCAACCTAATTTTCCATCTTATCTATGCCCCCTATAAAATGCATCATCACAGGTCTTTTGACTGTCAATAAGACCTCCTTGTGTTTATATTTCTGTGCCGCTGATAAGCCTGGTTTCGGAATCTTTCAACCAGACTATGCCGCCGAATGCCCTGACCAAAAATCGATTATCTGCTTTTGGATGGAAATCTGGAAACTTACTGCGAATGCCGTTGGCCGCAAAGGCCTCAAAGAACTTTGTAGCCAGAACGAAGAAGACAGCTCGTGGATACCTGTACTCCATGCGGATGGGCGGTGGAGCAAATCCATAATTGGGCAGGGAACTGCGATGCGGCCGCTTCAACTGGGCCCGTTCTCCTCTAAAGGCGACCCACTCCACGTCCCGTGCATCGCGTTCATAACCCACCTGGCTGAGCTCCGCCAGAGCTGGCAGGGCTGCATGTAATAGGGAGACAGAGGATTACCTGCGCTTCTTGTCTTATCTTATCTAGCTGCAGACTCACTTTCTTCGCTGCCGATTTCCGTAGCGCGAAACATTTTCAACAGCCTGCACGTCTAATCCGACGTAGACCAACTGAACCGGAGAGGGAGCAGAGACCTGGGCCAGTTGTTGACTTGAAAGCGCTTCAGACTGGATCGGGTTACAGAGCTGCGGCTTTTGTGGGTCGTCAGCGGTTGCGTTTGGTGTGCCACAACAAGCTCTATTGTTTTGGACGACGGATTTGTGCCGCGACTGACGACCGCTGCTCGGGGCGGTCCAAGAGCTACTAAAAAGTCTCTTCTCCGCCAGAACAAACAATGAGATAAAGGGCACTCACGACACGATGCTGCCCGATGCAGTTACGATGGAGCGCGGTCTTAAAACTAGGGAGTTAACGCCAACGACACAGGTTATCTGCCACAGCCTGCTGATAAGGAGAAGCCACGCTTGGCGAGGCAAACATAGTCACGGGACCCGGCTCAGCTGACTGGCAGTCTGACCCAGCGGAGATGAGGATGTGGGGGTGCACACAGTCTCGGTCTCGTTTTGTACAATGGATTTTATTAAATTACGCACAAGAAATTACAACTAGAAGTGCTTGGAGTCGAGGCCAGTGGCTGGTTGGGTGGATGACGATCCATCGATGAAATTCGCAATTCCTGCCAAATGAGGGAAACACACGGAACAATGAGGCCAGTGGTTGGCCAGTGGTGCTGATGATGCCCTAGCCCCGGAGCACCTCACACCAGTTTCTTGGCCTCAAAGAAGCTCTTGAGATGACGCATCTGCCAGAAGCCCATGCAAACCAAGACGACGGTCTGGGCCAGCGACCACCAGAGCACTCGGGAGTTGGTGCTCTCGCTGGTGTGACGGAAACGCTCCTCGCGGTAACGCTGGTAGTTCTGCTCCTTGGTGATCTGCTCCACCTGGTCGAGTAGCTGGCGGATACGCAGCTGCAGCTCAGTCAGCTTTTCCTTCTGCGCCACATTGGCGTAGTCAATAGCGTGCTCTCCCACCTGGATGTCCAGGTGAACACGCAGCTGGGCACCACTGAACCACGCTGTGCTGTTCGAGAACATGCAGATGACGTGCTCGCCAGGAGTGTGCGAGGTGAACGAGATGCGGCCCTGTGAGCTGTACACGCGGGACAGCACAATCTTGTCGTCGCTGTCGCGTACCTCCACATGCATTCCGATTCCGGGCGACGAGGGCATGAATCCATTAGAGCGCGGATCATACAGCTCCACCTTGTAGTTAACTGCAGGAGGACAAGTTAGTCGATTGGTAAAACTTCCAAGTTGGCACTAGGCGCTGGCTCACCAATCACAGTTGTCTCGTCGGGAACCTCCTCGATGAAGCACTTGCGCTCCGTCTCCGATATGTGGAAGTACAAGCCGCAGGCGCTGTGCAGGACGCACAGAATCAGGGCCAGGCTGATGAATTGGTCGCGCATTTTCGGCTATTTGCAGTGACTTTTTCGAGTAATTGTTTAATAAAGTTAAGCTCGCCGACACGTCATGAGAAAAAGTGCCAGATCAAAGTCAGAGTGTTTGGCATGAGAGATGGCACCGTGATTGGGCTAGCTCACAGCAACTCACGAAAGTGATTGTTTAATACAAAAAATACAAACGATAAATTAAAATCTGTATTCGAACAGGTGTACATTTGAAAAATAAAAGTTTAAGCCTAATTTTTAAACATTCTAATATATTTTATCTAATAACTAAACATTTTGCGATAGTTATTCTCACGCTATCAGCCTGCAGTTCTCTTTGCCGATATCTTGCTCGAGTGGCAACACCGCAGCAACAGCTGTTTTGACATAAGAATTATTGGTATTTTGCATCGCTTTGGACACACTGATTGATCAGTGTTTTTATTTTTTTGTTTGGTTCTGCATATCTAATAATTTAATAACACATTAATGCAGCCATTTATTGTCATTCGCAACTACACGCAAGATGACGAGCTCAAGTGCCAGGAGCTGGTGCGGGACTACATCATGTCGTTCTCGAATAAGTCCTTTTTTGTCTATTGCTTCCGAGAGGTGAGACATCTTCAGGTGGATCCCCCAACTCCATGAACTGATTTGGTTTCAACTGTTTTCAGATCACCCTGCAGTTCATAGTCATCACGTGGGCCATATTCTTCATATTTCTGGGAGTGCCCCTGCTTTTTTGTGCACTCACTGTCCCAGCTTGCATATTTTGCCTCTTTACCGGCACCTACTTTTCGTTTTACTCCAAGGCAGTGGAGTTGATGAGGGTAAGTGTTACAGCATCGCCAGAAAAGTATCCCAAACTAAGAGAGTTTACTTTCCAGACCAAACCATCGCAGTCGTTGGTGGCCGAGTGCTATGAACCCTTCATATTCCGCTGTTCACCCAAGGAGGCTAGCTACCAGATATTTACCGAGAACTGTCCATACGAGGAGGCATACACGAGGAAATTCCGACGCAGGATTGTAGCCGCCATTAGTGTGAAGAATCACCACGCCGTATACAATGCTGCATGGATCTATCGCTTTGCCATCGATCCCCATTACCCGTGTCAGACAATCATGGAGCCCATGATAAAACTGGTGGTCAAGAACTGCATTAGCGGCGGGTACGCCTCACTGGAGTGCACTATCTCCGAGTGGCAGGAAAGTGAGCGCGACTTTTACGATGATTTTGGGTTCGTTACGCGGCAGATCTACCACAAAAAGATCATCGGCAGCAGTTTGGCAGTGATGAAGACCCAGCTGACCTATGGGTTACGTACCGACGGAGCAGCTCTGCACAAGGAAAACTAGTGCGTTACCAATGGTGCAATATAGATGATAGATAGATGGATTCTGTGGAATCTAGTTCAATATTTACGTATTTATTCTGTGAACTTTACATTCCAGTCACATATTGCGTCCCGAACTCAAATCACACCGAATTATGCCCTTGATGGCGTTTCTTTGTCGATTCGACAATGCTTAAAGCCAGTTTAGCCAATATATAGTAAGCTAATACTCCATAAACATTCCTGCACGTCGACAGACATTAGCCGTTGTCGGCTCGACAAAGAGTAAATTCCGTCTAGGCTTAGGAAGAAACTTTATAATCTCCACACTCGAAGTTTTAATAATTGTAAACACGTTGACACTGCTTTTGTCCTGTTTTATTATCTCTGGTTTATTCTTTGACATATTCTATTTAAATAAATAAATAAAATATTTAGTAATAAATAAAATTTGCGTAATGATTTAGCGTAAATTTGATGCCACACATCTAACGTTTCGCATTTTGCTGTGTGATTCTGCTGTAGGTACATTAATTTCTTATTCTTTGATGCATTTCTCGGTTCTGTAGCCCGGTTACATGGTTGAATTAAGGTGTAATTTGGAAAAAGAGTCCAGTTTATGTTTGCGTTTAAATTGCCATAGCACTGCGTATAAAAAGCCTTCATGCCGGGGACATGCAATGTTTAACTAATTTCATATATCATCTGTCTGTATACACTTCGTTTTTTATTGGGATTTTCTGTTCCATTCATATAGTTGTTCTCAGTTACAATTTTGCGTTAGCGCAACTAATTCTTAAAAAAATAAACAGGAGCGGCCGGCTAGTTGCTCCGCACTGTAAATGTAACTATGTTTTTAAATTTAGTTTAGTTGGTTTCACTTGCATCAACTATTTAAAGCGTGTTTCAAAACTGGCTGTGAAATTAGCATAGTTTCCCGTTTCGTTTTCATTTTATATATTGATTCTCATCTCATCTGCTGTTAAGGTAAATTGAATTCTTTTGGTTTCGTCGCAAACAGCCTCCTCCTCCACTTGGGTTGCTATCCACGCATGCAGCGCCTTCCACTTGCCTCCTAGAAGAGCTTCACCCGCCGCTTCAGCTCGTTGCGTCGCCACTGGGGTAGCCGATAGAACTCCGACCTGGCGCACTGCAAGATGTGCTCGAACTCGATGTCCGACAGATGGCGCTGTGGTGATATGGTGATAGGGAGCGTAATTAGCGTTATGATAAGATAAGTTAAGATGGCTTCATAACTTACCTCTAGGTTACAGCGATCCACGTCCGAGGGCAGACGGTAGTTTGTGATTAGCAGTAGGTGATAGGGATAGATCTTGGCCGGCTCGTGCACCAGCATCGAATGGGACATGTTGGGCAGACTGCGCCGGATGAGTCCGGCCTGCGGATAGTGGTAGGAGAGTGCTCCTGAGTAAGTGCTCGAGGCGGGCAGGTCGCCGCCCATCAGAGCTCGCCTATCGCCCTCGGTGATTGAGTCCACAGATGCTGCCAGAGGAGAATCCTGTTATTTTTTTGCCGAGCCGGGTTTTCAAAATATATTTCACTCACCCTCCGATTTGCCGCAGCTCAAATCTGTGCTGTGGGTCTTGTCGCCAAGTCCTCCATAGGAGAAGTCCTGTTTTCGAAAAGGGCATGGGATTAGTTTTCTGATTCGATCAAATTGAGGGACACATGCAACAATAATAAACCAAAAACCAGTGCAAAGTTACAGGTGATACCAACGGGCATCCAAACACAAGACGGGGACTCAAAGGACTCTACGGCATAGCAACAACGAAAGCGGTCTTACAGTGGCACCATGCATCGTGGCCGCAGCGGATGTGGTGGAGCTGAATGTGTGGGAGCGTGGTGCTAGCCCGTATCCTGGCTTGGGCACATGGCGCAGCGCACTCACCACTGAGCAGATGTGGATGTAGATGTACATGTTGATGGTGTGATCAAGTGATGTTGATGTTCATGATGCAAATGTTCGAGTTTCAGTTGGTCAAGTGTGGATGGGTGTTAGTTTTTTGAGTCATTTGTTGGTGTCAGGGCAACAATAGCAAACACATAGATGTTAGGAGTGGCGCAGGATGGGTGGATGGGTGGATGGGGGATTAAGACACGCAATGAAGCAGCAGACCAACCAGTTGAGACATATGCGAAACAGTTGTTAGTTCATCCAGGTGAGCAAACCAGTGGCGGCGGCATTGGAAAGTGAGAGAAACAAGAAACAAATACCGTCGTAACTATTTTGGGATTACATATAGGCGGATAGGTTCGAGTGGTAGTGGGTAAGCTAGAAGCTACATAACCGACAGCCCGGCACCAAGGATATAATCTGATCTGATCGGATCGGATCGGATCGGATGTGATCTAAGCCGATCTGAGCAACAGGCAGCACTTACGGAGCTGAAGCCATTGCGTATATAGGGCAGAGTCGTCGTTTTGAATCCGTATCCGGGCTTGGGCGGCGATCGGTAGGAATGTATGGCTATAAACGTAAGTGGGCTAATATATAATATCGGTATCGAATCGCTGTTCGCCTGAAAATCGAAACTAGGTCTATGCTCTCTAGAGGATTACCATTGTAGCTGGGCGCGTTTCCCAGCGATTTGCCAAGCGAGCCCCGGTAGCTGGTGGAGCGATCGAACATCTCGTCCTCGTAGAAGGGCTTCTGGTGGTCCAGATTGCGCGAGGGCGAGGCTCCAATGGGCGATTCGTATCTGTATAATCAAGATGTCATAGGATTAGGATTTTAGCACGAACTAAAAGATACATTTTTCAATTTACTTATAACGATCAATATCTTACCTCAATTTGTAGACTGGCTCCTTGGAAGCGGAGGGCGTCCTGGATGCGTTGCGCGGATCCAAATTGTTCTGCTTCCACTTCCTGTACTTGGCGTGCTCCTTGAGGTCCTTGGCAATCGCCGATCCGATGCCCGAGTTCAGCTTTTCCAGCTGTTCGGCTTCACGTTGAAGGCGTCTGTATTTTTGGGAAGAGATTTAATAGGATCGAAGCATGATGTACATGAGATTCCAATACTCACTGCTGTTCCTCGCCATTCTTGACCTTGCCATTCGGCTTGCCATTCTCCACATTCTCGTCCTCATCGTCGGAGGCGGGCACTCCCTTGTAGGTATCACTGTACCGCCGCCTACGCTCCGGATCCGTGTAGGGATAAGGCGGAGCGGGGAAGTCATCCCGCTCGATCTTGGGCTGCTCACCTGGCGGCGGCTTCTTGGCGGCCGGATAGTGAGACAGTTCAATCGGCTCCTCGTTGTTCATGCCAGGACTCTTGGGACGCGGCGTCTCCGAGCGGATGGCGTCCACCAGCACCTTCATGGCGCTGCGGGTCCGCGAGTGGGGACGTGACGGCGGACGGCTGCCGGCCACGGATCCCGCATTGCTGGCGGTGGTCGCGTATGAGGAGGGCCGGTGGAAGTGCGGCGACAGCGGCGTCTTGTCATACGGATCGATCGGCTTGCGCAGATAGTGCGGCGCATCCGTCAGATAGCTGTAGGTGTAGATGCGCGAGATGTCCTCGGCATTGGGTCGCCCGTACTCCCGGAGTATCAGACCAGGACTGACCGTTCGGTAGTGCTGTAAATTAAGTGGGATTAGTCCTGCGCTCTCATTTCAAGGCTCAAATACATGCAGTGCCGTGTGTTTTTCTTTTGGGTTTTAGTATTTTCAAAAACGATGGCAGAAAATGAGGGGAAATCATAAAGTAAAATCATAAAACAAACCTTGCGGCTAGAGGAATAAAGTGAACCATTAAAGCTCGGAGTTCTGGAGCGGATGTACTGAAAACGAACGAAAAAATAAAAACGCAAGCTCAAAACAACTAAAATGCAAGTAACTGAAATTATAAAATCATAAGTGCTGTGTTTAGGTGCAAAAGGGGGTGGTAAATTGAGATGGGTGATATTTCAGGATGCCTATATAAATATAGTATATAAGGAAGTTCCAAAATATCACCCATTCCAGTATGAAATTTGCTTTAAAATGCGTGTGCCTTTCGTGAATTTTGCAGCATTCAAATTAGTTGCAAGCTCAGCAACTCGAGATTGGAGTCTCGAGGATTATATCTCAGTAGCAGCGGCTATCATCTGGAGATCCGACTACCTACCATCTCGCTAAGGGCACTGGAGCTCATCCGGTCGCATTCGGTGTCTGTGAAGTTGCCATTGGAGGCACCTCCGACCACCGAGGTAGTGCCTCCGCCGCCGTTCAAGATTATGCCGGACTCGGAAGGACCCGGACCACATCGCGGATGCCAGATGGCACTGCCCTGCAGGTACATCTCCTCGCCGTCGCCGAAGGGATCGCCGCACTTTGTGCAGCGGGCACAGGTCGGATGGAAGTGGTGGTTGTCGCCCGCCTGGAGCACCTTGCCGCTGATGAAACGGCTGCAGTAGGCGCACTTCACCCCGAATCCCTTCTGATAGCACTTCTCGCAGTAGGGCACCGCGTCCTTGCCCATGTACTCCCCATTGAGCACCGCCTGGCAGGCCTTGCACCGGAAACAGGAGACGTGCCACTGCCGGTCCAACGCCACCAGTGCCTGGCCCTCCTTCAGCAGCTCCCCACAGCCGGCACAGTCATTGGGATCGTAGTCCTCCTTGAGGTGCGCCTTGTGGGAGATCACCCCGCCGTGCTGCTGGTGGGCAGTGGCCCTCGTTGGACTCTCCGCCGGAGGAGCTGGAGAGGAGACGCCTCCACTTGTCGCCTGGCGACTGGGCGACACTGGAGCACCCGTGACGCACTGCTCGCAAAGCACCTCCTTTCCGGTGTTGGTCACCTGTGTGGAGGCATATGTGATTAGTTACTTATCACTCGATCTGTGGAGCACTTCAGCTCACCTTACTGCCCGACTTGAAGGGCTGCTGGCACTTGGAGCAGGTGAAGCACTTCTGGTGATAGGTCTTGCCCATGGTGCTGACCACCTCGCCCTCCACGTACTGCTGGCAATTCGCGCACTTGGTGCCGTACAGCCGCTGGTAGTCCGGTATGCAGTAGTAGGCGTTGTCCTTTGTGAAGAATCCGCCGGTGGCCAGGGACTTCTTGCACTGGCAGCACTGGAAGCAGGCCTTGTGGAAGTGGTTGTCCGCCACGCGGAGCACCTCGCCGGAGCACTTTTTCGTGCATTTCGCACAGTAGATTTTTTGTTTACCTGTTCGCGGGGAGAGGGGCGAAAATGAAGGGAGATCTACGGTTAGCAGAGCCTGGCATTCAATTCATTCAATCAGTACTATCGCCAGATTACGTATACGCAGTGTTGCGCTGATGTCATATGCATGTGATGCGATAATACCCCAACCTTGCCCCGTTTTACCGAGCTCAGTTCGAAGCTCCGTTCCCAATGTGCTAGGGTATATCGTTCTGGTCTTGTCTGCTTGTGGATGTTTCGGAATGGATATATATATTAATATATACATCACTACTTATCGTATATCGTATGTTGCGAGATTCGTTGTATTGTATGTGTGTGTGTTGTTTCCCCCACACTCGTGTGCCTATGTAAGCACTTGTATTGACAGTCTCAACCAGGCCAACTCTTCTACACACCCCGACCTGGCCGTAAGTCGTTCGTAGCCGTCGTCTCAGACGTGACTCATGCGCCTGGCAAGCCATTAATCTTATCATTGATAAGGCCAAGGGCAGATATTTTCCTTATACATAGACAACACACACTGCTCGTTAATGTACATACACACAAGTGTGGAACAGGTTAAATAGATCGGTGACTGGGGGCACCCAATTTTGCATATGTCCATGGGGGTAGCATGCACATATGTACATAGTGTGGGAAATATGCCAGCAAGTTGGAAAATAAACTGCAAGGTAGAAGATAACTGCATTCATAAGGAATTACTTGGAATGCGAAAGGGGCGCCAAAACTGCAACCCTTTGAGAATCACCGAAAGTAAAGCGACTTCTGGGAAGAGTCTGTCGTATGGAAACTTTAGATACGGTAGCTTTATCACCTGTTGAATCAATAAGCTGAGCAGACTCAGATATTTGCTATCTGATCATTTGTATCTGGTTCAGGAGTTATATATATATTCCCATATACCATGAGTTAGCTTGCCAGCGCATAGTGTTCCTTATTGGAAGATCAGTCGTGAAGGGAACTTGGAGCTGGGAACTCGGCACCATGACGGCTGAACGCATCGAAACTAATTGTTGGCCATGACTGATGTGCTGATCTGTTCTGGCGGCTTTCTTGTCCGCCGGAGGCAGTCGGCGGCAGAAGTCTGCGGTTGAATACACAGCGGAACATCCCAGCCACACAGCGGCTAAAAGCAGCCGCTTGCAGTGCATAACAAGAGTATAGATACATATGCATACATATGCATATATGGATAAATATGTATATATGTACATATGTACATATGTATATAAGAGCGACCGCATTGTATCGCGCTGTCTGAACATTTTCCACCATCTCACTGCTGTTTTTTCAGACCTTTTGGTTTTTTTTTATTTTCCCCCATTTAGTCGGCAGTTGTTGCTTTTTCATATTTGGGTTGCTTCCAAAATAGAAATTATTGATAAGCCCGTAGCTCAGGTTCATGTGTGCCGTTATAGCTTGTTCTACACTAGTGACGTATGACTGTGCTCTAACGGTATCAGCCATTATCTTGTATTTAATTGTTTATAGCATTCTCTTAATGTTTCTTATATAGGGAGAACTAATCAAGAACTTCTAATTGTGTGACTAGAATAAGTCAGAATAAGTAGCTTTCTAGACTCAGCAAAAAGTGTATAAGCTTCAATTGGATGTAGATTCAAATGTGCTAAGTGATAAGAAGAAAACTAAGAATTATATAGAATTTAGAGAGAGCAACGTTCTAGCTGTTCTTTCCACTGTTTATTTTGAATTTAAAACCAATACTATTACCTGATATACACGATCAATCTACCAAGTTACCAACACAACGCAATTTGGCGAGATTAGTACATACACAAATTCAAGAATGAATATTTATTTGTGCGGTGACGCCACCGAAATTTTTCACAGTCGGCGGTCCAGTTGGAATGACAGACGACCTGATAATACAAACTCAGATACAGATACACCGGCTCAGATACAGATACAGACAGATACGGATACATGTGTATATTGTTCGCCAGAGAGCGGGCTTTCGTCACCAACTTGGACTTCCGTCCCACAGTTTGTTTAAAGTTCGTGTACGTGCTCTGCTCGATTTAATTAATTTCATTATGTTTCGCTGACTGTCTGCCTTGTTTATTATTATGCAATCACACACATTTTGTTCCACAATTTGCATATTGATTTTGGCGTTTTGTTTATTGGCTTTTCAGCGCTTCACCCCCCCTTTCATTAGCGATCACCCGCTAATTGGCAAACAAAACCAGCGAAAATTACATTTTCATGCAACAGAGAGCCGGCAAAACGGCGACTTTGCCTCATCCACCAAGTTAGTACAATAAAAGTTTGAGCGCACATTTTCAGTGCTGTTTTATTGTAATTGCGCAGAGCGATTTTAGTGACGATGATGTCATCGTCATCGTCGGCAATGTGGAGCTGTGGAGTTGTGCGATTGGCACTGCCAGTATTTGCCACAACTGCGGACCGCAAACAAACTGGTTGCTTGGGCTGCTCGAATTTGAAATATGTACAAACAAACAATACGAAAATTCGGCACGAAACATATACACACGGAGTATAGTACAATAAAAAAAACCCGTCCGGCTGCCAGGGGGCAAGTCCAAGGTTACAGTCGCACTCTCCGACCAGACCCCATCGATTCGATGTGGAGGGGTCAAGCTGCAGGGCAGCGAAAATATTTTAATTAATTTCAGCCGCGCCCAAAATGCCACAGCGACCCTAACCTTAAACGAACAAATCGAAACTAAACCCTAAAACATTAAAGAGGGTCATAAACCTGCACGCAGAACAACGATTCCAAATTCGTTATATTTTCAATATATTAGGAGATCTCTTTGAGATTCCAACAAGCGGATATCATGCCAGCTTAAATAAAATATTTATATTACTATAACAATTTGGCATTGAAATTAAATAAACGAGAAAATGTGTATTAACGTTAATTATCTTGAAATGGTGTGAATTTCAAAACTTTTCCTCTATTCACATTATTTCCCGTGCACAGAAAATTGCAAATTAAAGCTAGAGGCAGGAGAAGCGACCTTCGTCACTAGCACGACATGCACTCAAGAGCGCGCGGTGCCAATTCAGGCGGAGCAAGTGCGTCAAATCCTTGACTGACTGCGGGCAGGATAATGTCGAGGACAATGCAGGTCAAGGCGACGGGCGGAAGCAGGTGAAACGCCACTCCAGCTGCTGGCTGGCAGACAATAAATAAGCCCGAAAGCAAACATCGCTCTCTTGTGCATTCCACGCCCACGACAGCGATTCACCCACGAATGGTTCTGTTTGTACGCACAAACATTTCTAGTTTTGGAAGAGCAACAACATAATATACACAAATGATTATTTGGCAAGGCGAAGCAACAGCAGCGGTCACATAAATAGGAAGCTTACTTTTGTACGTACATATGTACATAAATAGGGGGTTCAGTTGCGAATGTAAACACTGAAGGAAGGTGGAAAGTTTAGATTTGTTTGGCAAATAAATATATAATATCCTCCTTTTTTTCATCTTCAGTTGGTATTTCTTGACCGCTGCTATACACAAATACGCGTTGGTTTCTTTCACGAATTACTCATCCAATTCATCCATCCATTCAAATGCTTCGCAAGTGTTTTTTTTATGCTGTGCTACCTGACGCACATGTATTTTTAAAAAAAAATTTAGAGTTTTCGGTGCGCTCCGGTCGATTTGAAAGTGCTTCCTGTATGCTTATTAGACGAAAAGTGAAAAGAGCACCCCACACAAGTGCAGCTGATGACGCTGCAGCTACGAAAATAGCATTCAATTAGACAAGTGAAGGGATTATAGGGGGTGGGAGGGGCTGAGAAGGGGGCGGAAAGTGGGAAAATGAGTGGGGGGATTGGGGCACGACACAAGAGGAGATGCCACTTTCTATGCAAGTGCTCTGACCTATATAACCCCGCCTGGGAAACGCCAACGAAACACCACGAAATGCACGCCGGAGACGAACAAATCAACGGCGAAATAAATGAGAAAAATTCCACTAAATGAATGAGGGAGGGGAGGATGGTGGGTGGCTGGAGATCGGGGATTGGGGACTGGGGTCTGGGGAATGGGGCTCGTTCGCCCCTTTCGCTTTCATTTGAGCACGGGCACAGCGGCAGCGCAGTCAAACGAAAAAGGAAACCCAGTGGAAGTCAATGCTCTTGTCATGAGTTCATGTCGAGCAGTTGCTGCCGCCTTTGCCGGAGTCGGAGATTCGGATGGCTATTGTTAAGCCTTTTGCGGCGGGCGACTCGACGTTATGGGGTACACATCGACGACCACTTCCACATCCACGTCCACATCCCCATCCTCACCAAGTCCAAGTCAATTAGGCATTTTAGGCACGCATGCAACTACTTGTAGACGGGATGAATGATGCACTTGGAGAAATGGCCAATATCCATTCCACTATTACAAGCCTATCCCACCAAAAAGGAATGTGTGCTATAGGGATTAACAATTCCACGATTGGCTGTTTTCCATATGATAGATTTGTATTCACTACTATTTACATTTTTTTAGTTTTCAAAATAACCAAACATTTGAGTAAGCCATCAAGTGATTTGTGCCAATTTGAGATCTCTTCTTAAAGCCTCAAAAAGTGTGCAATAACGATGAATGGATAAGATTCAACTTGGGATAGCTGTAACCATTCTTCATTCCCACACACTGAAAACAAGCCCCTTTTTTAGGGCAGTGCATGCATATGAACTCAATTAGGGCCAGTAGCGGAGTAGCCGGGTAATTAATCATTGACAACCCAAGTACACGTCTCGAATAGCGGTATACGAAAGCCCTTTGCAGCGGGACAACTCGAGAATGGAAGGCGGAAAATGTAGGAATCCGACGCCAAAAGGCAGGCCCATTCCCATTCCCATTCCCATTCTCATTCCCATTCACATGCACATCGAACGGTTTCGGTTTGGCAGGCTTACAGGTTTAGGTTTGCGAGTTATTCGAGAGCGGCTCTCACGGCGGGACGCCCTAACGGTATCGTGTGTAATTGCAGTTGCACAAGCACTTTGAGGTTTATTCGGTCAGGTTTTCAGCTCCCTCCACCGACGACATCACCCCAATTCAGGCCGAAAAGTGTTATGAAGTTAAAAAGTAAAGAAGCGAACACGAAACTTGTTCTTACAACAACACTGACGTCATCCCAGCTGAGAAATTAAAATAGGGAGTGGACGTGGACTACAATCATATGCGAGTGGGGCAGTGTTGGTGAGAGCGATCCGACTCTCAGCTGGCCAGTATTGATTGATGATGACCCACCGGCAGTGGTTGAGCAAGGAGCGGGAAAGGGGAAGGGGAAGAGGGAACGTGCGAGAGACCACCTGAGCTACTATCCCTCTCCCCTCTCGCCATGTGAACCACTCCTACGATGCGATAAGGCCGATAATGCCATAATGCTGGTATCGCACCACCCACCACCCCCTTTCGATAACTTTGCGCAGACACACACACGCACACACACACACCTTAATCAAAGAGAGAGACAGTATCTGTGTTTGTCGGCAGATAACTTACCCATGGCGAGATACTATATACTGCTATGCTCTTCGCTTTTTCGCCTGCAAAACGGGGGAGGGAATCACGCACACTAGAACAGAGAGACACACACGGGGAAAGCACAAATACTCGCGCACAGGTCACCACTACTTCCTCTTCACTTCACTAACAAAATTTTTCTTCTGCTAAGATTTTTTCTATTTGTATCTTTCGCCGTATGCATTCGCAATCTGCGTAGCACGATTGTTAGACTGTGAACGTGTGTGAGTCTGGATAGAAGTGTGGTTAATAATGCGTTTGCAGCTCGAATGATGAAAATGCGATTTGCTTTTGGTGTAGTCTCGCACTTTCAATTTGCCGACAAAGATCACAGCGGAAAATGGTGGCCTTTTTGAAATGCCTGAAAGTCTGATTCTCAAATCGGAGCTGCGACCAGCAAAAAAAACACCGCACCGCACCAGCAACGAAACCGACGGCAGCAAAAAGACGACTAAGTATCTGAGAGATACGGCTCGGACGGCAAAAACATCGTGCTCCGAATAATACACTAAAATTAACCCAAAAGATACGTTTCGTATTGAAGTAACGGAAGGGTGGTAAACGTGGCTACAATTGGAAAGGTGGGGAGCTCGGCTGTGGAAGAGCATGGATTAGTGATGACACCGTTCGTGCCACTGTACCGTTGCTATAAATTGTTGCTATAAATTTGATAATCTATAAAAATAAAAGGTAATTAAACAAATGATTCTGCCTAAAATATACTTTGTACTTTTTAAATACAGAAATAATAATGAACTACCAAATTCTTAATATCTAATAGTAATAAAGTAGCAAAGTCCATACTTTTATAATAAATTAAACTATAGTATTTTCGTTTCCGTTTAAATCTTTACTTAAAACTTTTATTTAAATAAGTGATTTCTTTTTTATGCGTTTTGCGTGTACATTTGCACAATAAGCTTTCTTAGAAGGTAATAATAATAATAATAATTGTAATAACATTACTAACAAAAATAATAATGAGATAAAATTCCATTTATAATACAATTAGAATAAAATTCATTATGTTATTGGCCCTTTGTTCAACTGTCTAGAACCATAGGATTTCTATATATGTTATATAATTATATATATTATATTTATAGGCATGAATGTATAATGATTCATAATAATTCCAAAAAGTGTTTTAAAAACTATCAATAAACATTTCAATGACGCTTTCATTTTCACCCGCTTCATAATTATGTTGTGTGTTCGCCACCCATTTAAAATTTAATAGTACATTGAGATTTGCAATATTTTAAGTCCAGAGCTTGCGTACATAGGTGTACAAATTCCACCGCTTAAATCCGCATCTGCCTTTCGTACACGTAATCATTTAATGGATTGTTTCACATGTGAGTGTAATTAAACCTACCAGTGTATAGCTTCAATTTCGTTTAATATGTGGTCTATATTGCCTCGACGACCCAGTGTGAATAAATTTGACTAAAATCAACGAACGTTGACTTGGGAACGGATATGATATACATACGTCGATCAATCTATTTTCGTACTCTGCTGCTTAACCTTTAGTTTGCTTTCAATTTAGTTACAACTACAACTTCAACTGCTTGCATATATGCATATGTATTCTCTATAGTTTCCTTTAGCTAGCTGCGAGTGCACTTGTTATTCCTGTCTCAAAAATCTGCTAACGATCGCCAAAAGTACAAAATAAGGATATTGAATTCAATGCACAGCTTCCTAATCGGAAGCTGGGTGACGGATGTGCCGCATCCTTCTCTACTCCTCATCCGAGTCGCCATCACTGGAGTAATGTGTGATTTGGGGGCGACGAATGAAAGGCGCCGTTATCACTTGTCTGAAAGGAAGTTCACAGGGTTAATTAGCATGTCTATGTCCGGAAGGAGGGCAAGTCATATTTACGCAATGCGGCGGTAGTGATTCAGCCACTCTTCCAGCATCTGGGCGACCAGCAACGGACGCTTGCTTAGCTTTTGTTGCGCCACCAGTAGGCCTCCATCAGTTACGCACACGTCCAGCCATTGACGCATCATCGACTCCTCGTTGCCAACCTGCAAGCAAGGAACGGAAATGTCTAAGCTCACAATGTTCCACAGGCTATTTGAATAAGCTCTCACCTCCGACTGTGTAAGGAAATGAATGGGCAAAAGTTTCAGCTCGCAGTCCATTAGCGGGAGGTAGGTTACGTCCTCCACATCGTCACGCCGCCCATCGATGCGAGTGAATGGCTCCATCGGCACCAGGGCGCTGAAATGGCCACGTGTGTAGCCCAGTGCTATCGGTGACTTGGTACAAAAGTTTTGATCCCAGAACAAAGGCAAGTAGACACCTACGAACAAGGCAATCAAATTAATGCAATACAGCGAAGTAAAAATTAATAGCTACCTTCGAAACGCGCGTATCCAATGTCCTCGCCCCGAAAACTCTTGACGTACTTCACGCCGTACACGATAATCGGGCGTCGAAGGATGTGCGCCAGCGCAAAGATGTGCAGTTGCTCCAGGGACGAGCCGGGTTGGCCGGCCAATGACAGTAGTGTACTCCAGTCCTCCTCGAACTGAGAGTCCTCCAGCGTAAAGTGGAGCATCGAAGCCTGCAGCATCTCGTACTCTTTCCAGCGAGTAAAGAACCTACAATAGAGTATCAAGACTTTTAATAAGCTGACGGTTGTTAAAACAAATTCGTTCAACTTACACATGGCCGCATTGGTGCAGTGTGTCGGCGAGTGCCCGCCTAAGGATATTGTCTCGATCGAAGACGCCCCAGGTGGCCTGCATGGCCGAGTCCAGCAGGCAGTCGCCAGCACTGCGGTTCCACAGGACGAACATCCGGGAGCTCAGGCGAGCAGTGATCTCCAGCGACCAATTCAAGGCCGGCGGCGGCGTCTCCAGCTGTTTCTGCGCGTCGCGGTCGAGCAGCTCATCGTAGAGCTGCTCCTGTATGGGGATCGGCAGCTCCTCAATCTCGGCGGGGAGGGCGAAGGTGGCGTGCTTTTGCACATAGTGGCAGGGGAGACCGGACTTGCGCAAGCGCAGGGTATTGGCAAAGTGGCGCCGGATATCGGCCGCCAAGTCGGGGGCCACGTAGGACGGCACACGCTTGATGCCCGGCCCCGAACCGGAGATCTGGGCCAGCAGCATTGGTAACATCTCTTCGCGATGAAACCGAATGGCCAGGTGGATCAGGGTGTGGCCCACGTCGAAGGCCGAGTTGCGGTTGAGGGCGGCAATCTCGGTGCTGGTCAACGAACGCGCTGGATTGCCACCGCAGGAGAGGTACGCCTCCACAGCGCTGTAGTTGTTCTCCACGACGCCCAGGCAGGCGTTCAGCCACTGCCAGTCCACCTGGCGTCGGATTTGACGCTGGCGGCGCTCCTGCCGCTCCTGCAGCGTATCACAGTTGTTGATGGTTTCCGAAGAACCTGGAAAGTGAATATCAATTAGTCATACCCAGAGAAATCACATTAAAAACTCTTACCCAGTTGGTAAATGTGCTTCTTATTGAACGAGTTATTGACGCTGACGGTATCCACGTTTGGCTGCTGCAGTTGTTGCTGATTCTCCTCCTCGCTGTTTAGGCTGGATGAGGCGTGCAAGTCGTTCTGCGATCCACTAATCTCGCGCTCCCTCGTCTTGCCGCACATGGAGCACTTGATGCTCCTCGGCCAGTTTTCGTAAGTGCACGACTAAAGAGAATGCAAACCTTAAGTACATCTGAGCGAATTAGTTGGGATATGAAAACCTACGTTACACGCCCACTTGGACACATAGCACTGCTTCTGCTGCTGCGGCGGGACGGCGGCGGAGGATGAGGATTCCCGCTGTTGCTGCGGCTGCAGCTGGAGCTGCATCTGCTGCTGTAGGACAGGCTGCCGGTGCTGGGACTGCGACTGGTTGTTGGACGCATTGGCGAGATTGTTCAGATGCGTCGCATCGTCTATGCCAGGACTAAGGCTCAAACGATGGGAGGCCGCGGCGCCGATGAGCTGACCCGGCTTATTGGCCAGGTTCTCCTCCGAGCCACTGATGCGAAGGGCTTGCAGCGCCTCTCCTGCACGATCCCCGTCCGCCTCGTTATCCATGTCCTTTTTGCCACGCTCTATCGCCTCGCCGCCGCGCTTCGTACAGCACTGAACGCAGCGCAGGCTCCGCGGCCAATTGAGATAGGTGCACACCTTGCAGGGCCACTTTTCGCTATCCGCCACGTTGCTCTGCCGTGCCTGGCTCTGCGGCTGGAGCGAGTAGCACGTGGACGAAGGTGTGGGCGACATTACGGCAACTTCGACGGCAGCCGCCTCCTCCGCAACGGTGCAGCTCTCCTGGGCTGGGCTCAGACTGCAAGGAAGAGTATTCATTAGCAGAAGATTAGGTATAGATCGGCAGAGTTGTCTTACCGGAAGATGTCCTCGTTGAGCAGCGGCTTGGACGCCTGGCACATGGTGCACTTCAGCGAGGATGGGTAGTTCTCGTAGGTGCAAGTTTCACATTTCCATTTCCGCGCATCGTCTTTGGTATCGCACATTGTTTGTCCTCGGAGCCGGCCAATGCAGTTGCTCTGCCAACGAGAAAGGGATCATACGTTGTATACTTGATATATGATATACGATTGTCGCCAAGTGAGGGGATCCCATAAAATATTCGCTTGTGCTTTTGCTAGTCAAATCCACCTGTCTGCCTTTTTCACTTCAAAATGGTTTAATTTCTGAACACTTGTCAGCCTTAGACAATCATTTTAGTCGAAGTTGGTTGAAGATTCAAAGAGTTTGATCAATAATGTATAGCTATGTTGATTTTTGTCGGACAAGGAATGTAAGTTAATCAGATGTTGTCATCAAAAGATAAAGATTGTCTAAAAACTAATATTGGATTTATAAGTATGCAGGGAAATCTACAATTTGGAGGACATTTCAATTTACCTTGACTTATTTTGCAAAGTATAAAGACTATATGTATGTATGACTCGTTTTGGGGGACAACTATATACCAATATATCTACTAAGCGCCTATTCTTGGATAAGCGAACCGAAAGGGTATCCCCATCGGCGGTGAACGACGAATCCACCACTTCCGACTCGTTAATAAGGTCAAACAACGGTTAGCGAGGCAGAAGCAGTGTCCTTGACCCTGAGACATAATTCGCAGATACATCCACGGATATGTACATCTGCCTTGGCTCCATTTCCATTTCCCCCCACTGGCGTCACAGTCAGCCTTCGGGTTCTCGTTCCCTGGGATTGGATTGAAATGGATTGGATAGGGTCTGGTATAGGTAGTAGTGGTGGTATAGGTGTTAGTGTTTCAACTGCTGGGTCGGTTGCATTTGTTTGTTGCCATTATAATTCGCCTATGTATGTATGGCGTGTGTCGCGATGGACGTACGTATGTACGTACGCTGGTATGGCAGTTTTCGCGCTAGTTTCTTATTGGGATTCGCCCCGTGCCATCCCAGCCATCGCACAACCGCCTCCACCCCCCTCCCCACATCGACGTCTTCCCACAGTACCTGGCGCAGAAAATCGCAAGGCCTTTTGCAGCAGTCCCAGAAAACGCGACTGCGACTGCGACCACGACAGCGATTGGATTCGATTCGAATCGAGTCGATTTAAATATATAACACAATCACAATAGGGCCCGCGAGTATAGCATTAGTATTATAGTGGCTATAAGGTGTAGTTGCTATAGTCGCCGTCGGCCACCCGCGCCCGCAGCAGCGACACTATGTCGACGTCGATCCAATATTGCCAGTAATGAGCGCTGGCAGCAGGCAGGAAAATCACAATTACAAAACAAAGACGATGAGAAAACTTTCACTCGATTTTCAGTTTGGGGGTTTTCTTTCTTGCTTTCCTTCTCAATTTTCAGCTGTACTTGCTTGTGACGCGTGAAACGAAACTGCCCGTACACGTTCACGGCGACGAACACACGCACGGCGGATCGTAGTGCAAGGAATTTGGAATTTGGATTATTTGGAAACAGCTAATTATTTATTTTTTACATTATTGCGAGGCCAATCATCTGGTTCTCTGTCCGCCTATCGACAGCTATCGGTGCTACGTCCCTGGCACGCAGTGTTGCAAAGTGTCTCGGTTAGCTGGTTAGCCAAGCTTCACACCTACTGACGTTCACTGGTTTTCATGGCATGTCTTAGAGATCGCGAGATGGTCATACTAGTAAATAAAATGGCGGGAGCTGTACACGAATTTCATTTAGTAAACAAATTATATTTATAAAATGGTAAGAACACGGCCGGTGCCGTGTGTTCCGTCGCCAGATGTGAACACCGCAACGAAACGCAAACCCGGGCGTCCTAAGAAACTGTCTATCGGAGCTGATTTGACCACAACAATACGCAAACCCGGGCGTCCCAAAAAATTGTCCATCGGAGCTGATTTGACCACAACAATATGCAAACCCGGGCGTCCCAAGAAACTGTCCATCGGAGCTGATTTGACCACAACCATACGCAAACCCGGGCGTCCAAAGAAACTGTCCATCGAAGCTGATTTGGCCACAACAATACGCAAACCCGGGCGTCCCAAGAAACTATCAATCACACCACAATCCTTGACAGCCCCAAACGTGCCAGAGTGTCGCATAAGAAAATGCGTAGTAAAAATAAGGCGCATTAAGGTAAAAAATGCTGTCGCATCCGAAGATTCTCGAAATGATGCGCCTGATGTGGATGCCAGCACTTTTGAGCCGGCTCGCAACTCGACGATGTACGTTCCTTTGAAGGTACAGAAATCAACGCAACCCCAAAATATCAAGGAGAATGTGGCAGGTAAGATGTTCTCACCAGGCGAATGATGGACTTTTCTCGATGAGCACAACTACTTGCAGGTCCCGAAACATCACCAGTTCAGCAACGCATTAGGAGTACGAGCCCTAGTGGAACGGCAGCAGAGACTTCGCCCAAAAAACCGCCTCGCTTCTTCCACAGAGATCAGCCTTTAACGAGGACACGATCATCGGTGACCCGCAACGTTTTCGATTTTCTGTCGCAGTCGCAGATCGAAGATGACAGTAACAGGGAGGATCCCGCGGCAGACATAATTCAGCGGTTGGTTAAGGATGGAAAGGCCTGCGTAATGGTGCGGTCAAGAAAAATCGGCAAAACGAGAGCCAAGAGAACAGCAAAGAAGATCCGACCTGTGGGTAATCGAAGAAAGGTTTCGACAAAAGACAGTGAGCCTGAGCCAGTCACGGTCGTCCCCAAGTCCATAGAACCGCGCATTCAAAAGCCACCACGCTCTTTATCGACCATTTTCGAGCCCGAGGAAGATTTTAGCAACGATTCTGAGCACGGATACGTGCAGCCCATCGATGTGCCCGTTCAGATACATGTCGAACCGAGCACTTCTAAGCAAGCGCACGAAGGAGCCTACAGTAATTTGGCCCGATCCGTAATGCTTAACCAGACCCAGGCGCAAAATCCACTGCCATCTACAGACAGACGTCGAGAACTTATCAACATGGCGCGACAATTGGTTAGCACGCCGCTGAATCGCAGAGCTCCTCCGGTGACAGATGTTAGTGCCACCACCACTGCATTGTCGCCTATTGCCCACCAGTCTCCCAATGCAGTTAGGACGGCGGCAGGCAAATCCCCGTGGCGCGTTTCCGACGAATCACCATTGCCGAATACTTTCATGTTTGGTTTCAACACCTCCCAGATGCCATCGTACTCCAGTGATCATGTGCAGCGTCGGCATGTCTATGTGCCAGATGCACCGGTAGAGCAAGCTGATAACATCCCACACGAGGAATCCATTTGTCCGCCTTTGCACGAGCAAAGTCATGACTCAAATGCGAACGACTCCAATGAGGAGAACCGTCCCCCTCCCACAATTAGCAAATCGATGTCGATCAATGACCAGGAAAGCGAAGAGAATGTGGAGAACTTTGTGCACCTGCCGAATCCTCGGAGAACGCTGCAGAAACGAACGCCTTTCAAGGATATTAACATACTAGAAGTAGTGACTCTGCCGTCCTGGAAGAAGAACGTGACGACCAATGTTTCAAAAGAAGTCACTCCTACCAGAGTGGCACCTCGTCCAATGGCGACGTCATCCCCAGCGCAACGCAGTCAAACGCGGACGAATCTTTTTGGTTTCGACGATGATTTGGCATGCGAAGATATACCTAGAAAGTCAACTACTCCCTCAAAAGGTATCGCTCCCACCAGTGTGTCCTTTAACAGAGAAGTTACTCCTGCTTTAGCTAATCGTAGTCAAACGGAAGTAAATACTTCCGAATGCAACGAAATATTGCCCTGTAAAAATATACCAAAAGAAAAGGAAACGAATACGGAAGCACGAACGTCACCTTCACGAAACCTCTTTGGATTCGATGAATTTATCACCGAAGAAGATTCACCGGCCAATTCCACGGGGCTGAGTCAAAATGTAAATCTGCATGATAAGCTCCATCGTCTTGCGGAGCTGCGACCCAAAGATGGGGAGCTCCCACAAGTATCATACACCTCTATTCGTTCCGATTGCCTGGGCGAATCGCATTCGAAGCAAACGGACATTAGATACATGTTGTGCTCCACTATGATTGCGCCGCCCCGACCGGCGAAACGGAAAGCTGCTGCACCCACTGCTAGGGAATCGATGGGATTGTTTAGGGTTGACCAGGACGAGCCGGAGCAATCATTTGCCGATAAGGTAGGATTTTTGTAATGGGTTCGGCTAAGCGTTGGGAAAGCGTCGACACTGTAAACAGTGAGTGTAGACACTGACCTCATAACGCTAGATTAACTTAAAACTGAGACGTTAACGTTTTAGTTGAGCAAACAGGGCCGCAAAGATTTAAGTCTATCTTTGATCGGTAGTAAGCCGCTCGCACAAATAAATTGTAGTCGTAAGTCTGTAGTTATGTGGGTATACATTCGAAATTCTTTACTTTGGCAAACAGCGCCTAATTGCTTTAAAAATTCCAACTGTTCTAGAAACCCAGACGAACCTATGTGAAGGAGCGTCCGCAGCGTAAGCGAAAGAAGCGAGTGCAGATATTGTACATCGAAAGCGAAAGTGAGGACGAGGACGAGCAGGACTCGCACGACAAGAGCTTGGATTCTCCGGAGAAGAAGCGGCATCACGTTAAACGGCCACGCAGAGACATCGAGCATGAGGCTAAATTGGAGCAGTTCATCACCAGTTTCAACAAGCAATGCGAGGAAGTGGAGAAGTTCCCAGTGATCGTTGAATAATCGCGTTGCCTGTTTATTATTTATATTTTTTTTGTGTCGCTGATAAGGGGAAGTAATCGTTTTTAATTTAATGTGCTTTCGTTTTTATGCGTTATTTGTGGTACCTTATTGTTTTGTGTATAAATGTATGTAGGAAGATTGCGTTTCCTCGAATATTTATAAGGACAACAGTCTAAATGTGTCGCTGTAAAAACTAACTAACTTTATGCAATTCTAGGTTAAGCTATGCATGTATTTTTACTATCAAAAGCTTTGATTGTGTACAGCTTTGATGTTTCGGTATTATGGCCTATCATGAACTAAATTAAGTAAATTATTAACCTTAACAATTATAATTTGTTGTGTTTCTTTTCAAATTGAACTATTTGTTAGTCAAAGGGGAAATTAGTTTGGCACTCCCAGCAGTTCGCTCCAAATGAAATAGAAGTTCATTTTATATCATACATAATTTCCATAAGGTGGACTTATTTTTATTGGTTTTTTCTTCAAATTTCTATTGAATCGATATCGATAAATATACATGTGCATAAGTCATACTTTAGAAAACATATTTTATTTAAAAGTTTAATAATTAAATCATAGGCTTCCTAATACCTAATTGGCCGTTTTATTGGTTACAATGGATGTTGGGGTTTCATATTTTAACTACACGTTGGGTCAAGCCAGAGCGCCATGACCCGAGCCAATCTTGTTTAATAATGTTACGTACAAATTGTTCAAATTCGAATAAATTTTAAACAATAGATAATCCGAAATGGGAATGGTATGGTTAAATATGACAAGTCGAAACTCAGAAAAACTAAAGTTAATTAAGAAATGAATTTGAAGCTTATACAGATAGGAAAGACTTCCAATCGCTTATACAAATCCAAAATTTTTGGATTTAATGGCCATCAGCATTTTACTGCGTAAAATAGATTTGCTGGAGTAAAGAGGGATATACAGCCGAGAGATACAAGTATTCGCAGTCGGTAGATGAGAGTCATCCGCAGGTCTAATGGTGACAGATGGCAATGGTTGGAATCCCTCCTCCGAAGCTGGGAGCGCAGGAGAACCGGTCCAGAAGTAAACCTGCAAGAATTGCGTTTATTATGAATGTTTGAAGCTCATTATGCCATCTTCGTCTTACCAAATCCTGGCGTTCCATAATGTTCATTTTCTCCACAATACTCCAAAACCATTTCTTAAATTTTAAAAGTTTATCAGGACCCTCGCTAGATTCGTCGTTAAAGGTAGTGTATGAAATTAGTGTTGAAACATTGATATCACCAACACCGTTTAGCAGCAGACGCAAGTCCTCAGCGGTTAAGTTAATCATGCTGTTATCGGGCAAAACGTCAAAAACTCCGTCCTTCAGTGCCTGTGAATGGTAGACAATATTTTGTTGTAATAGTTCTATAAATTTTTACGCAATATTTGCCCATACCTCCAGTGCCTTTTCTTGGGATTTGATTAGTCTATATTCTGTATAGCGTCTGACGTACTCGAATATATTACTCGATGTGACCGCGACATCGCGACCTCCTGGGATAAGCTCTCTATTACCACAGCCCTCCTCCTTCATCAAATCGATACTGAAATGGCAGGTTATTTAGCGCCTAAACTATCAAGTAAGATGGAATACTTACACAAAGCATAGCTCCATACGATTTATAGTTTCCTCGCCTTCCTTGGTTTGGGCATTTTGAATAATTTGTCTAAAAGATTCGTACAATGCTGGATCGAAAAATGCCAAGTCGTGGAACTTAATTTTACGCCCAAGAATGTATTTCAGTACATGTCTTTGTAGGAACAGTGGAAGCAATTCGTTTTGCAGTAGACAAAGTCCAATAAGTCTGAGAAAATAGAGTTAAACGGCGTTAAATCAGTGAATCGATTAAGGGAGCACTTAGCTTACCTTCCAATATTTCTAAATGCATTAATACGCTCGAATGATGCAAAGCCCTGGCGTGGTGTGTAAAAGCCCCGCTTTCCCGGTGAGTAAAATAATGGTTCATTATCATCATCAACGGGATCCACCACCACGACAGATGGTGATTTTTTTGGTTGACTACTTTGTGCACTGGTCTCAGATTTTTGTTTAAACGTGATGATTTCTATCGCTTCATTCACTTTCTGACGGAGCGTCTCATCTGAGGAAATTACGGACAGGAGCTGCGGAGTGGGTATCTCCAGCAGCATTCCTGTTATCTTCGGTGCATGCGTTTGGTTTATCGAATGGATCTGTTGGCCAAGTCGGACTGTTAATATTATGAACTTCATTCGCATTAATTCGCTTACCTTCGGGTAAAGACGTTCCCCAATTTGTTGTAGGTGAACGGACAAGTGATCATTCAGGCTTTCCGGCGTAGCATTATCTAAATTTGCAGTTCCAATAAGTGCGTCAATATAATAAATAGAACATGATAGATTTTGTAGATTACCTGTGCTATTTGGTGGAGTATACGGTCTGGCATCCAAATTCAATGCCTTCCTCTCACGGGCCGAACGCCACAATATTTTGCTGTTGGAGCCACGCCTCTGCAGAGTGGACTGATCGCGACTAGACCCTGATACTGATCTGCTGCGCAGGATGCTCGAGAACGGCACTACGTACTTGCTGTGATTGGTGCCCACCTGTACGGACTCCAAGTTGGGGATCTTAGCACTGGCCAGCAATGCTTCTGCGATCGATGTGTAAAAACTGCGTGCTACACCCGATCCCTCGCCCGGCTCGTCTTTGAATGTCACCTTTACTCTGTTGAATGTGATGGGCGGCTGGATGCGCCGACTTTGGTTGCCAAACTGGGTATTCAGTTCCTTGAACGTTTGAACAATTAAGCTTTCACGATTGCGCTCCAACTTGCAAAGCACCAAATCACGTTGTTGTCCATTGCGCAATTTTTCCATGTGGCGACGGAAACGCATCTCCTTTACAGGAAAGCCTCGCAGTTCCGGCAGCACAGAGCCGTGTTCCATTCCGACGTCGTCCATAAAAACGCGACCGAATAAGTCCAGAGTTAGCTTCCAGCGGCTAAGTAAAAAGTTCCACGACGGCAATTCCGAAAAATTACTTTGGTAAAACTGAGAACCACGAGCAGGAAATGATAACAGGTGGTCTGATGTTGACTTTTGATATTGTGTATCACATTTGTCTTGTTCTGCGGTCGATAGATTTGAAGCCGAGTAGTTGTTTATGTCGGAATCAATTGTCTTTAAACAGGAACCACCTGCGAGAACTATGACGCTGCGGGCAGCAGTCGCTGGCGACACTGAGGTTTTATTTGGCGCTATGATAACCTCTGGCCGTGTGGCCATTAATGCTTCAGTTGATTTACTTGAACTTGGAAGACTGTCATCAGTTTCCATTAATACGACTTTATCGTACTTGCTTTGATTGCCTGTGGATTGAAAATTTAATGTTTGTGAATTCTTTACCGCATACACTCTACTCACCGTCAGCCTCTTTGTTGGATTTGAAATCATCCGAGCCCTGTTTTTTCTTTAATTGTACGTAAATATTAGAGTCTGTTGAGCCCTCAGCCTTATTAGTTACATTTCCATCACCGGTCTTACTAGAATCGGTCGGGACTGTTTCATAAACATGCTCGTTCCTTTTCAAGGAATTCGAGAATCCCAGTCTAGTTGGAGTATAATCAAAAATGCTACCACCATCATTAGTGGCACCGCTGTTGTTGGCATTCGTGGTCACGAGAAGCGGTAGGTTTGCGAAGAGTTCCTGACGCTTAGAATTTGGTTGTAGCAAGTGCGGCTTATCGGCGAGAGGCATGGCCATATCCAGTGGCAATTCAAAGCCTTCTGGCGCTGAGCAGCCCAAGCTTAATGTCGATTCGGATCGAGCAAAGAATGCATGTCGGCGTGTGCCCTGGCTTCCTGAAGGCATGCTACTAGCAGACATCTGAACATCGGCGTTAAACTCTTCTAGAATAGCCAACTCGTCGTCCGTATCATAGCTCTCAGCCATAGGTGACAAATTGTTTATACGGCCTGAAATGGTATCTTGCTTATCATAGAAGCCGGAATCATTGCGCATATAGTAGACAAAGGCATCGAGCACATAGGCAATGTGGCGCAAGGCTGTTATATCCAACACTGGCAACGCGTCTCGGTGCTCAGAAGTGTGTGAGCGCATCAGGGATAAACAGTAGGTGAAGAAGTCGCGGCGTGAATTGGATCCTATAGATATGAAACTTAGTAATAATCGTAAAGCAAGTACAATGACATACTTACCCATAATATTTACACCACTAACTGATGAGGATGTGGCCGGAGCCGGAGTCTGGCTACTCGAAGCCTGGGCACTTAGGTTGAGCGGATGCAGCGGATGGTTGGGATCCGTGTAGTTGGTCAAGTAAGCTCCGAACTTTAGCTGTGCTTCGGTGCCGTCCATTACCGTGAACATCCAATCCCACGTAGCCTTTAAACGCTTTTCCACAAATGCCTGTAAAATTGAAATTTAAATTGCAGTTACATTCAGTACGCAGAGCGAAATTAATTCATATCCTAATTATTTTATTCGATACTTACTTGGACTGCAATTGCTTCATCATTTTGAATTTTTAATGATGTTTCGATGTCATTTAGTACGTTATAGGATAGAATGCTTATTAGCTCGGATATCTGTCTTATTGTGATTCCGAAAGCCCGTGCCAAGTTGCTGGCCGTTGTCGCCATGGTGTGTGGCTCAATCGATGGGGTAGTGACTGTAGTGCTGGCCGGTACAGTGGAGCGGCGCAGAGCCATTGGGTCAATAAAAACCATATTAGACCCGGTGGGCACCCTCACGGATGAGCGCGCAGTGTCACGACTGCGTATGGCCCATTGCATCGTTTGAGGAGCCAGATCGCTGCGAGCGTTCGAGTTGGTAGAGCGGCGTTCAAGTTGCTGCTCATTGAAATTGAACTCGTCGGACTGATCGTCGGACTCGCCGTCCTCCGACCCATCTTCTTCTTGGGCAGAGGAGTCTCCCGATTCATCCTCTAGGAAGAGAACACCAATGTCTGAAAGAAAACATATCCAATGAAGTAAATAGAAAATTAAGTCGAATTCAAGAAACTAACCATTTTCTGAGCCAACGGTTGCCCCTGCTTGCACGCTCCTCTGCACCTCTTGATTGCTTTGGTTGTCATCGGAGTCGGACTCAGTCTCGGCGTCATTGAAAGTAAAATCATTATCGCTCTCGTCATCCTGCATGCCGTCCTCATTTCGTTGATTTTCTATTAGCTCATCGTCTTGATTGTGGGAATTAGCTTCCCGGTTTATAACTTCTTCCGATTCGGAGGCGTCGCGTATAGCTGGATTTCAAAATACATTTCATAAGGGTTTGTACAATTTCATACAGCTATCTATAAAAAAAATACTCACTTTCCATAGCAACTACATCGTAGTTTTGTTGAATATTAAAATTGGCGCTCTGATCGTTTCCAGCATCGTGGCCAAGTATTTGCTCAGAAGGAGACTCCACGTTAGAGGGGGCCAAAGGATCAACGCTAAACAAATCGTCAGAGTTCTAAAAGAATATGAAAATAATTGTCATTAAACTAGTTAAATGAGTATAACTATAGCAAATCTAAAATCTTATAGAATTGCTGGTCATATTTACACGTACATCCAGATTCGACGATGACATCGTAAACGGAGCTGTTGGACGCACAACGCCCAGTCGGACTGGAGCGATCAGAGCCTCGGATACCTCACATAACTCCTCGATGGATATCTTGTGCAGCGTTTGGAATACTTTAACACAGCTCTGCACGTATTTGTTGCACGATGAGTGCGACTTTCGCTTCTCCGGATTCGGCTGCTTTTCCAGGTTGAAAATGACGAAAACGCGTGCCACGGAACGCACGAAGCGACGCACTACTTCCTCAGCTTCCTTGCTGCGATTGGACACGCTTGCGTTTTGCAATTCGCGCACCAGGGTGAGTAGCAAAGTGTCCAAATGGTCGCCAGTGCACTTCACGATCAGACTATGGGTAAACTTGTCGAGAAGTGTAGAGCCATGCTGCGTCTGGATAAACATATTGAAGCCTTCTGAATTGGAGTTCTCCGATGCACTGCCTGCTGGATTTGGTACATCGCCTTTCTCCGCACCGCTCATGATCATTGAGCGCACAGCGTTCCAGTCGATCAACAGTCTCTCCAAAGCCTTTCTGGCGAACTTCGGTGGCTCCAGATCATGGTCCGGCATATCATTATCAATTTCGGCTGCGGAGGTCTTCCGATTTGATATCACTGAATTGTTTGCGGTCGCTCCGGTGGCAGCGGTGCTAACATTGCGAACCCTTACACTAAAGCGGTACTGTCGCTGCTCCACAATCTGACGTCCAACCGTTTGAATAAGGAAAAGAAGAATCGATTCACCCTTGGAGTTAAACTTGGTGACCAAATCTGTGCAGGATACTAGTTTGCACAGCAGTGCGAAGCGCTTCGTGAGATTTCCAGCGATCAGAGCTTTACACTTGCATTTCTCCCAACAATCACAGTAAGCTGTCGGCGCCGTACGCTTCAACTTGCAGTCGTGTCCTTTGTGGCAGACTCTCGCGCATTCTGTGCAGCAGCACAGGGATCCAGTAAGGCCGCATGTCTTGCACTCGAAAATGTTCTGGTTGATGTGATCGGCTCCTGTCCATGTGAACGAGCAGGTATCATTGTAGCAGATGACATGCAGAGGTGACTGATCCGCAGGTGAACCATTCGGGAAAATCATGGCCTCCTTTAGCTGCGGATCCTGCTCGGACAGCATGAGAATCGTGTTTAGTAGTATGATTCCTGCCTCGTAGGCGCGACACGAAACGGATAGCATAAACGGCGTCTGGCCCTGCGCATCCTTAGTGCTCAGCATATGGCAGAGGTACGGACGAAGGACTGGACTTACGCACATCTGCTGAAGGATCGTCAAAGCATGCTCCCGCCGCTGAGCCAGGTCGAAGGTGTAGGTAGGAGACCCCAACTTGATGTTGGAGAGCATGGAACTCTGGGAGGAGGACGGAATTATCTTCGAGATATCATCTTCAATGCTTTCTGAGACATTCTGCGAAGAGCTGGCGCTCAGATTACTAGCCGCCGGTGACTCAGCTGGCCAGGGGATGTAGGCATGGTCCTCGTTGTTTGTGGCCATTGGCTGGCTGCCAGACTGTTCAGCCTGATCGCTATTTATTAGACGATTCATCATGTCGCGCAGATTGGTACGATTATCCCTGCTGGTCGATGACGCGGTGCCGGCAGCGGATGAACTCATAGTTGCAAAGCTGGAGTTTTCATTGCTCGAAGACGCACTTGCTCCAAATGCGTTGCTGCTAACGTAAGCGCTTGTCGAGACAGTTGGAATGGAACGCGCCACGGAGAGTCCCACTAGTGATTTCTTCTCGACACCTCCGCTGGGAGAGTCTGGTGGGGAATCCTTGTTTGAGGATGGGGCGCACATAATTACACAAGCGTGGAATATGTTTCGGGCTCCATCGCAACGTTCTTCTACGACAAGAGCTGTATCCGCTTGATCCTCCCTCTCCAGGCGGGCGAGGGCGGCAAAGCTATTCTTGACATCGCACCGCAAGATATGCGGCATAAGCTTTTGGGTATCAAAGAGCAAAGCAGTCATGCATACCTTTGACTTCAAATTCAC
Source organism: Drosophila simulans (assembly GCF_016746395.2). Taxonomy (NCBI): domain Eukaryota; kingdom Metazoa; phylum Arthropoda; class Insecta; order Diptera; family Drosophilidae; genus Drosophila; species Drosophila simulans. The sequence goes on along the minus strand of NC_052523.2, from coordinate 16,377,640 downwards.
GCCGGAGAGCATAGCCGGCAGGGAGATTGTGGACATAGTAATGGACTTCACCGGAGGAAGGTCAAACCATTGCGGATCCTTGATCGAGCCGAGGCAATCCTTGGCCAAGGGATATAGGGCGCCGTTGCCATCGCGAAGCACAATGGTACTGCTGTTTCCGCTGCAGTCGTCGTTGCAAGCCATTAATATGTTGCCAGGCGAAGAGCCAATAAAAGACGCGCAGTCCGTGGGAAATAGGCAATTTTGCTCCTGCTTGCAGTTATACAGGTTGTAAAGGCTGTAGTGGATTTTGCCGAGCACCTTCTTGATCACATGAATGCCGCGCGAGTCAACGGCCAGGGTGAGTATCTGTGCGCCAGATGCATCACCACCAACGTTAATCTTTTTCGGCTGTTTTTGCAGCCAGTCTGGGCCACGGGTGGACATAGCAGTGCGGAATATCTGGACATCTTCGCGTCGCAGCAGCCGGCATTGCTGCCAGTCATCCTCCTTGCCCTCTTCCTTGGATGTGGAGGGTGCGTTGGATGTGGAACTTGTTGCGGCGGCAGCAGCAGCAACGGCTGCTGCATTTATTGCCGGAAAACGAACGGCAACAAAGTCGCCGTCGACCTTAAGCACCTTGCCGACTGGACCCACCTTGTCTTCGACAAACACCACGTCCTTCACTTCCCACAGCTCCTCATCCTTCCTTCCCTCCTGCGGGGCATTGGAGTCCTCTTTCGTAGTAGCTCGCTTAGTACGCTTGTGGGATGTGACGCTGCCGGTGTCGCTGCATGTGCTGGATGCCGGCGAAGGCGGAGGTGGCATGTCGATGCGATCTGTTGACTCCTTGCTGTTTGAGAAGGATTGTCCATTCTTACTACTTCCAGTGCTGGGCATTGCCGTGGACTTTGGCAGATCTTTATCCGGAGTAATTCCATGGGCATTAAGATTATTGCCGGCTGCTTGGGATTTGTCCACGCCAGAGTTCGTGTTAATATTTATGATTTTCATGCGGCACACATCGGTGAAGGTCCAGACTGAATTCAAAAGCTGCCCCACCTTCGGGACGCCATTGGAGCATGTGAATCCGATTGATCCAGATTGATACATGGGACACTTCTTCATTATCACTTGAGCACCCACATTAATATCGGTGGCAACCACCTTAAAGGGTTTCTTGGTCTTAGTCCGGAATTTGTCCCACAAGAAGCGGCGTTGATCAAACGGCAGGACTCCCCACCAATATATGTTGTTGCTATCGGTCTTAACAACCGTGTATAGGGAGCAGACGTAGATCTTTGTTATGGAGTCCGATATAAACTCGTTAAACGCGCAGCAACTGTGCTCCAGCTTGGCGCCGATGTAACCTAGTTGCTCGTCCATCCAAGTTGCTACTCGATTGGTTTCTGTAACAACGGAGCATCTGATGAAGTTGGCCGAAATAAGCTCCACTCTTTCAACTATGTTGAGGGAAACAGTTTTGGGATGATAAACGTTTTCAGTCTGCAAAATAGGATAAATTATGGGTTAAAGTATGAGTACAGATTTAAAAATAAAATTTGGATTAAATGGTTAGGCATAATTGGAATTTTATAATATTTCCTTACCTCCGACTTATAAGGCTCTGCATCTGACCAGCGCCACTGGTATAAATCTCCGCTCTCTGACAAGGCAATGAACTCCGAATACAAAGCTCCTATGGTCTTGAACTTCACGGAACTTTTCTCTGGCCATGGCTGCAATTCTTCAGATATCCAAATGGGGGACAACATAGGGGATGGCTCCTTTTTCTTGGAATCTAAATTGAAGTAGGTGTCGGTGAAGCAAGAGAATCATAGTTTCTGCTTTTTATCAACTTACCAGCATCCTTCTCCCAGGTATAGTCGTCTTTGCTTATCCAGCGTCGTGGTCCGTAGTACTGACGATCCCGCCAACGGCTAAAAGCCTCGCGGTCAGCATTAACTGATATTTGAGCTGGAAGTCCACTGCTACCAGTTAAGGCAGGGCCTGAACTTGTTGAGCGGGTCGTCGATTGGTTACTGTCTGCGGCATTTGCGTTGGCATTACTGCGTTCACTACGAATGCGGTCAAACAGCAAGCTGACCAAATGTAAAACAATAAGTTAAATTCAGTTTTTGTGTTTATTTAATATTACTTACTTTCGAATGCTGGAGTAATTGCTGAATATCTCCTCCGAGAAAAGCCCATCTGAGGGATCTATGATGACGCTGTTGTTATCTCCACTGAAGCCATTATCCAGCAGGGAGATAAGGTCTTCGGGCACGTAATTATCGGCACCTTCTTCGGTATCTTCCGCTTCTTCATCATCGCGCGAAAGCAAATTGTTCACAGCTAAGTTAACATCTAGGTTGGTGCGCTATTAAGGGAAGTGATGATATTACACGAATAAGACGTTCTTGTATCGGTGAACTTACCTGTAATTCTCTAATTATGAGATTTCTGCTCTTGCCCTGTAGAACCACCTCTGCCTGGGATATGAGCTCCTCCGGCACATACGTGGCCGGAACTGTGACTAAGGGTCGGCTCGATGTACTGCCTCCAATGATGACCCCTGTGCTGCGAGATCCGGATCCTTGTCCGGTGGAATTGGAGCGACCTGTTGCGCGCAGCAGGCGTGCTCTTGAGCGGGCCATCGGTCGGGATGAGGATGGGGCTTTCGAAGCACTGGCCGTTCCGCCGCCACCACTGGTGGAACTATAAATAAACAGCAATACATAAACATTCGAATCTATGTAACTGGTAAAACATTAAGCTTACCATTTTGCGTCTGATTTGGTCAAGTCAAGTTTCTCAGAATTTATAGAAAAGGACACGCGGAATGCCTTGCCATCCTCCAGCAAAACTCCAATGTGCGCGGGACCAATGACCACTTCCCTCACTGGAATTTTCAACTGCTCGAATATGCGATGGCTGCCATAACCAAATCGGTTGACCTTATCCGACACTTCACGAATCCTAAAATGGGATAACATTTATTAAGAATACAAGCAAGTCGATGCATGTTCAAAATCTCCTAAACGTAGGGTGCATTTGATGGATGATTTCTGGCCTTGCCAGACTTTTTATGATTGACGGCTGGAAAATTTGCAGCTCCTAAGGAAAGTGTACATCACCAATGAAGAAAAAGAGCCGGTGTTACGATAATTTGGTGTTTAAAGGTTTTGGGTTATGGAAAACGCTGAACGTTTTGATGCCATGTGCTGAAAGAGCGGCATTCGCGCGAAATATAATGTACAAATCGGGCATGTGAAAACATGTTTGTAACAATGTATATTTTAGCCGGAAGCATGGACTTCTGCAAGCTTCTTTCGAGAAGCTTATAATATAAACATTGCAATAGTTTGCTCAGCACAAATAGTTAAATATGAACAAATTAATCAGCATGTATGCACATGCACGCACACATGCTGCCGTTCACATGTCGCACACATTCGCACACACACACATATGCGAATGGTTAGAGAATTAATCGTGGATGAAAAGTGAGGAAACGCAAGTGCATTTCGCAAATTCTGCGGCTAATGTTTACAGAACCGCGTGGATGACACTAGATGAGGTAAGTTCGCCAGTGTCTGTGGCTCGCGTTTTACGTTAATGATCATGTACATATCTTCCTGCGTATACATATACCTGCGTACCTACATATTTTCACATAACAAATACATGCAGCCGTACGTACACAATTACACGGAATTCCGCGTTCACATGTGCGTAATTGCGGTGCGCGAGGATTATATTTACCTTTCAATAAACTGATCGTCCGAGCCCGGAAGCGGTTGCAAAACAAATTGCATGGAAACCATTTTAATTTTTCAACTATTCATGTACACAGTGTCCTCGTTGAATTTTCATGTCACAAAACGTTGAGAGACTTTCAGAGTGACCGTACTGGCTAGAGCTGGGAGGATAACCGATGCCGCCCGACTGTATCGATAGTTGCCGGAAAATTCGACGGTATCGATACATTCACCAAACAAATTCATTGGTAAACAAAAATTTATCTATCAAATTAAATTGACATTGACTACAATGTGTTTACTCAGGTGGTACATATTTTAATAAAGTTAAGAAACAGAAGTTCAGGATTGAGTCGATTCTTATCGGTGGTTTTCCTTAAATAGTGACAATCCAAAAGATCTCCAATAGTATATACTAAAATATACTAAATATGGTCTTAAAATAATAAAATGGTAGATAACTTGGATAGGAAATTGACAAACTTTTGAGAAGCAGATTTAACCGTTTTTTTGTCGCATACGCCGTTTGCCAGAAATAAAAGTTAGTTTGTTAATTTTGTTGTAAATATGAGGAATTTATTCAGGTCACTTAGATTACCTAAAATTAAAAGGAAATAATTAGATAAGTCAGCAGAAAAGCATATACGTTTACTAAGGAATTTCCAAATCTAAAGCTCTCCAGGGTCTAGATTTTCAACAGAAGGTATACCTGAAAGTAATCTCTTAAAAAAAAACCATATTGGACTTTTTAAAACAGTTTTGTTAAAACTTTTTCTCCCTTGCTGAAAAGTGAAAATATTCATATGTATATGTAGCACTCGTATATTAAAGTCGTGTTATAAGTGGATTTATTAAAGCAAATTTAAACACATTAATTTTGCTTTAATAATTGAACGTAGTTTTTCCGTTTATTTTATAGCATTAGTGTAATTTATTTTAAAAGTATTTTTTCATTTCTATTAGGGAAATTATACATAGAACCATGTGTATGTACAGATATAATTTCCGAATCCGAACCTTCTTACCAAACGCAGATTACTCGACAATGCATCTAAATATATGTATAGTTAATGATATATTTATCGATTGTGCTCATTGGCACTACTCTCGTACATATTAGTAGAATATTCATCGATTGCCAAATGGCTGTTACTTTCGACCATACCCGAATCCATGTTGCTATAGTCCTTGGACGCCTTACTTAAACCATCACTACCGCAATAGGGAAGACAACCAATTCTGCCTAAATCATTTGGATTATTGGAATCTAAAGGATTATCAGCCCCCGGTGGCAAACTAGTGCAATGTTGCGTACAATTGTCGCAGGGATTCTTATCAGTGGGCACACCATTGCCGGATTGGCATGAATTTGGGGAGGAGGACGGTTCATATTTCCGGGGTCTCCCTCTCGACAAGTGCCGCCTTTTGACAAACTCATTATCGTCGACCATCCAAAACGAGCCAAAGTCATCTTCATAACGTACAAAGCACTTGTGTAAGGAAAGGTTCGTACGAATCGCATTCTTTATGATTGGTTGGACAAAACAAGAGCCCCATCAAGAGTCAGAAACAGGAAATGGCATTATCGTGAAAGGAAGAAAAAGTTCATTGAGATATTAAGGTTAGTTCATTTGTCTTCGGTCTTCTTATTTTCATTTTTCATTGCACGCGAAAACCTGGATAATCTTCACCAGCTAAATTCCTGGACAGGCAGACAGACAGACAGACCGATGAGCAGACGGACATCATTTTGGGCTTCTACCACTAAGAGATTAGAGTCACTGTTTACAATATGCGCTGTAAAAAGATCGTATAATGTCATATTATATCATTTCGATATAGGATCATGCATGCAATGGCATATGTATATTTACTAACAGAGCAAAATGGAAGGAGTTTGGAGCAAAGTGAGTAGTATTAAACTCTATTTGAGGCCCACATACCCAATGTTCATGGCTACAAAATAGTTAGTGTCCGGCGAATTGGTAGCACCAGTTAGGTTGTTACCAATGCCAGCAGTGCGCTGCGGTCGTCTTTTGTAAAACTCAATCTCGTCGACAGTCCAAACTGCTCCTTTCACATTCTCAACCCGCATAAAGCACTTATGAAGGGACAGATTGTGCCGGACTGCGTTCTAATGGTATATATTATCAGTTAGCATAGACCAAACTTAATTTTATTATCTTAAGATATATAAATAGGAAATGGAATAAAACAGGGTTAGACCTGTATAGCTTACCTTGTTATATATCACTTATATTTAGATCTATTATACTCTAAAATATTGGCAAAGTGTTGGACAATGTGGAAAAGGTAGTATATATACAGCGGACAAGCTAGGAACGCCAATCGGACAAACGAACTTTATACGGACGGACAAATGGTATAGATATCATATCATATATAGCATAAATATTTAAATTAAAGTTATGTTGCATAAATATATAGATAATATGGAGGAAAGAAGATTTATATGAGCCATTTTACCTTCCACGTAGCTGCGTTGCGTCGGAAGTAGCAAAATGTGTTTTGGAACCAGTTGTAGATTTCGTTTAGGGTTAACTGCTTGTCAGGCGAGTCAATTATAGCCTATAAATTAATGTAATAAAATAAATAAATGTAATATTAGGAAATTATTTTTTTTAATTACCTGTCTTATGAGGGAAGCATAAGTAAAAGGCGGTCGTACATCAGCATTCTTATAGAACTCTCTGTTTCGATGGATTTCTGAAAATTTAAATTCTTATTATATGTCTTCCAGAAGCACAAGACGAATAGTCAACAAGTTGATCAGTCTACATAGTTTACTTACCCTGTTGCACATCAAGACCGGCTCTTTCAAGCATATAGGGTAATCCTATATTCAAAACCATTATTATTTATAGTAGTAGTACATTTCTCCTAAACTTACCCCCATTTATGGAAAATGTATTTTTGTCGTGGTTTCTCTTTTTGATCGAGCACAAGTTGGTGGAATTAACCATTGGAAGATTCAGAGGACTCGGTGAGTTTGTTTGGCGGATGGGTCGGCCTATGCTATTCACGGTAAGCGGACTCCGGCAAAACTTTCCCTCTCTTCCGGGCACGTCCTTTATTTTTTAAAATGTTCATCATACTCACTTACTTACTCACATATAGGGGGACTTACCTTCCTATCGATTTTGGTGGGTGACAAAAGTTGCTTGGACAAATACAAGTGATGCATCATTGCCTGCAAGCGATCTCTTTCCTTTTGAAGGTGCGATTCCAGCTGGGAGACAACTTGCATTTGAACCCGAGCCTGTGCAGTTGATCGATCGTCCAAACCATGTTCCGTATTCAGATGCCTAGTTAGATAACCCATACCCTATATAATCATGTCATACCTCTTATTGTACTCCACCTACTTGACAAACGATGTGATGTCCTCCAAATCCATTTCGCAACCAGGCCAGCGGCATATGCCATGAGCAAATAACGGATGATAGTACTTGCGCATGGCGAACTCATCGTGCATATAGCTGAAATCATTGTTGCACACCTCATTATCCTTCGACCGCATGAACCTCTCCGCGTCGGAGAACATGAGCTTCTCCTGCTCGGATATGAACTCGGGCACATTGTAGAAGCCCAGATCGGGAACGGGAGCCATCATATGCTGACCCTGCATGTGCATGTGGGGATTGGATTCGTGCTGCTGGGCCGCCGTTGAGGATTCCTCGATGCTCGAGGCCGGTGAGCTGCACTTAACAACATGTGAGGCAAAGGCGATCGAGCTATTGAGAAAGCCAGTCGGCGGAAAGCAATTGTTCTTAACAGCATCTGAGCATATGTCCGGTATGGAAATTTGGTGTCTCGACTTCACTGATATCTCCTTCTGAATCGAACCCTTGAAGTCCGATTCCTTCGCATCATCGGAATACTCGTCGTCATGTATCCGATGCATATTTTTAAAACTGTAATTTATAATCATTACCATTGATCCTTAACCCAAGAGATGGGCATTTGCAAAAACACAGAAATAATCTCTTTTTCGTTTGTCATTAGGTGTCATTTCAATAAAAGTATCTTTTCTCATATGCCGCCTTTCCTGTAAAACTCCGAATCACCTATTTCATTTTAGCTTGTTTTTTGCGTACTATCATTGAGATGAGACTTTCCCTAAAAGTTATGAATATTTAACAACTTGGCACATATAAGGTTTATAAGGCTTAACCCCTACTAAAATTATAGGCCCAGTGTTAAATGAGTTCATTGTAAATTAAATTAAACATTCTTTAAATGTTTGATTTAATTTTAAATGTTACAAATAAATTGCAACGTCATCCGGTTTTGCGGGTGCAGTTAATCTGTAAATATAAAGATTATTCATAGAAAGAATTTACCATATTTATGCATATAACAAGTTTAAGATCTCAGAAGGGTTTGAATAGGTGGCAAGGAAACCAGACACAACTGCAACAAAAGCAACATATAAGTACACAGACTGACAAATAAACAGACGGACGGGTAAACAAACGACAAACAAACGGACGGACAAACAAACGGACGGACAAACCAACGGACAGACAAACAAACGGACGGACAAACAAACGGACGGAAAAGCAAACGGACGTATGTACGTATTAGATATAGGATGAACTTGAATAGAGGAGTATATTAGCTTTGCAGACAGGACCATCTTACGATTTCTGTACTCAAATTCCTGTAATGAAAAATTATATATCCATGTCATTGTAAGCACCTAAAATAAGAATATATGTAAATTGTGAAATACATATTAAGTATTAAATGTTTTATAGGAAAAGAAGAAAGATATAAAAAAGACTTTAGGTATAGTTTTCATCACATTCGAAGTTCCTGCAAAAATAGTATTATATTCGATATACATGAGCTTTTTGTGTAAAGGCGTATAAATATTAATATAATATATTTGGTATAGTGTATGGTCGTAGATTTGCATTGTCTGTATTCGTTGGGGGCATTGATTATTCCAAGGGGTATATGGGTAAATAGAGTATTCATATTTCATATGTATACATATCAAAAAATTTGTGTATAAGAACTGTCTAAACTTGTTAGAAAAAGTAGTTTTGCCTAAACTACTCAACAATATCTTAATTAACTTAACAGACTAGACTTAAATTTTTCAAATACATACATGCACATACAAATTTGCAGACAAAAGAGAATGCAATTTTGCATGTGCATTTACAATTAAATAACATTCACTGAGGTTTCCAAAGAACAGTATTATATTTAATAAAGGGCGAATTATTTAATACAATTTTTCACATATATGCAACATGATTTTAAACTTAAAAACTATCTTAAGAATATTTTTCGCTGCTACTCCTGAAAAGGTACGTCTTCGACTACTGAATTTGCGAGAAAAATGTGTACACATTTTTGCGCATGCGTTTCGAAATGCATCTAAGGCTCCATTACACGTAACGATTTTAAAAATTAAAAACTTTTAAAAGTCAACACAAATTTGCCAAATTCAAATTAATATTTAAAACAATAAGAAAGAGCGATAATTTCGAATAAATATATGCCGACCAATTTCTGAGTTTTAATTATATTAAACACAAAAGTTAAATTCCATTTAAAGACGAATATTTCCCATTTTAATAAGCCATTTTAAGCATTTGGGTTAAACAGTTTTATTGCGAAAGTTTATGCATTGGTATTTGGTAGATAGAAAGTGATGTTTATAAAGTTTGTGTGGTTGTATCATTGTTGATAACGTTCTCTCTAGTATTCCTCATCCTCCCCCAGCTCGGTGGTGGAGTCGATGCCCACCTCCTCGTAGTCCTTCTCGAGGGCAGCGAGATCCTCGCGAGCCTCGGCGAATTCGCCCTCCTCCATGCCCTCACCCACGTACCAGTGGACGAAGGCCCTCTTGGCGTACATCAGATCGAACTTGTGATCCAGACGGGCCCAGGCCTCGGCAATGGCAGTGGTATTGGACAGCATGCAGACGGCGCGCTGCACCTTGGCCAGATCTCCGCCAGGAACAACGGTGGGTGGCTGGTAGTTGATGCCCACCTTGAAGCCCGTGGGACACCAGTCCACGAACTGGATGGAGCGCTTGGTCTTGATGGTGGCAATGGCTGCGTTCACATCCTTGGGCACCACATCACCGCGGTAGAGCATGCAGCAGGCCATGTACTTGCCGCGACGCGGATCACACTTGACCATCTGGTTGGCCGGCTCGAAGCAGGCATTGGTGATCTCGGCCACGGTCAGCTGCTCGTGGTAGGCCTTCTCCACGGAAATGACGGGAGCGTATGTCGCCAGCGGGAAATGGATGCGTGGGTAGGGCACCAAATTGGTCTGGAACTCGGTCAGATCCACATTCAGGGCGCCATCGAAGCGCAACGAGGCCGTAATGGAGGAAACGATCTGGCCAATTAGGCGATTGAGATTCATGTAGGTGGGTCGCTCGATATCCAAGTTGCGCCGACAGATGTCGTAGATTGCCTCGTTGTCGACCATAAACGCACAGTCCGAGTGCTCCAGCGTTGTGTGGGTGGTTAAGATCGAGTTGTATGGCTCGACCACAGCTGTGGACACCTAACAGGAAGTTACAAATCCATTATTAGATTATCTTTCGAAGACTAATTTCCCATGTCATATTAATTAGTATAATTGTTAATTGGTCTTCTATAAATGCTTAAGCAAAAGTTATAATATCCATATGCAAATGACTTACTTGTGGTGCTGGGTAAATGGAGAACTCCAGCTTTGACTTCTTTCCATAGTCCACGGACAGGCGCTCCATCAGCAGCGAAGTAAATCCAGAGCCAGTGCCGCCGCCGAAGGAGTGGAAGACCAGGAATCCCTGCAGACCCGTGCACTGATCCGCCAACTTGCGAATCCTGTCCAGAACCACGTCGACAATCTCCTTACCGATGGTGTAATGGCCACGGGCATAGTTGTTGGCCGCATCCTCCTTACCGGTGATCAGTTGCTCCGGATGGAACAGCTGGCGGTAGGTTCCTGTCCGCACCTCATCCACCACAGTGGGCTCCAGATCCACGAACACGGCACGGGGCACATGCTTACCAGCTCCAGTCTCGCTGAAGAAGGTGCTGAAGGAGTCATCGCCACCGCCCACGGTTTTATCGGAGGGCATATGGCCATCGGGCTGGATGCCGTGCTCCAGGCAGTAAAGTTCCCAGCAGGCATTGCCGATCTGAACGCCGGCTTGGCCAATGTGAACCGAAATGCATTCCCTCTGGAAGAGAGTTTATAATAACTTAGGACTTCCGGTTGCAAATCTGTGATTTGGACCATCTGCTACAAACAATTTAGATCGCTGCAAGTTCTTGGGTATTCATTCAAGATAATAGTTTACAAGCAGCTCTATTTTTTTTTTTTAAATTAATAATTAATCACTTGCAAAATTGAATATATGTTGCACCATATGGTCTAGTTCTGCATGAAACCGCGTATATGAAGGACTTTTAAGGATCCATAGTCCTTTGCAGTCATAGAAATTTCAAAAGTCCAGCTAAATCCTTGCAAGTGCCTATTATCCTTACCATGATGATCAAAAGTTTTAGCTGAAGTTTAACAAGGCAGTTTTAATCACGAAAATCCTAGCACTGGTCTGTGATGCGACACACAGCTGGGAGTCAACTAAACGAATCTTGGCGATACGCGTTCTTTTATAAGCCCCCCAGACATGTGTACATATGCTATATGCTACATGCTACATGCTACATGCTATATGTGGAAGTTATGTGAAATGTGGACGCGTTCATCGACTTAAGTGACGATAGGCACCCAACCCACCCAGACACACATGCCCAAGAAAAAGTCGCCTCTTGATCGAATTTTGTTTTCCTCCTCGTGTGTTTATGGATGAATTGAATTGATCCATTTACATTCGCAGCTGTAGTTTGTTGACAACATTTTGGATTATTTATTTACTGGGTACTAGTTTTATTTCTGATGAAAATTATAAGCATACGATCCAAATCCAAATATACCCCATATTTATTTTTAAAATTGCACTAGGAAATCAACATAAACAGAAGAAATTGACGAGGTGGGGCCAAACCTGGCATTTCTTTTGGTGGAAACTTAGCCAATTATTCGCTGACATATTAGGAATATGAACGCCACTTACGATTTCAATCGGACACACCCAGAAAAACCAAGAAAATTACAAAACAAGATACTTTTCAAAATCTTCTTCTAAACATTTAAATAAAATCTAAAAGCCAAAGCTCTTATTTGTGGCTTATGTGTCAGATTGCAATGAGTAATTTAACATAAACAAAACGTATGTAGTTGTGATAAGTAGAAATAAACAAAAAATTCCCTTAAAAAATAAGATGAATAATCTTCATAGCAAATTGAAAGCGTAGGGAATGTTTCGAATTAAACAGCCATTTACTTTTAATTTATTTTTTATTTATAACTTAGATATTATAATACTGCTCACAGTAATTTTACGCTAAGTTCCTAATATATATGGTATTTTTAAATATAAGTTTTATGTAAGTTCGACCAGTACAAAATTAAATATTTCAAAATAAATGCCGGCCAGCGTTGTAAGAAAAAAATGGGCATTATTTCCTCCAACATTACACTGGGTTAGTACATATATATTTGAGCAAGTTATTCCAAAATTATTTACCATCACGAATGTATCAAAAAAGCAGCATTGGCTTCAATAGAAGGAAGCAATCGTTTCGTCAAATTTCATTTGACTAAACCTATTCTCTGGTGCATTTGTTTTTTTTTTCTCTTTTAAGAAAAACATATAACAAATTGGTTGGGCTTTAGTTTAAAGTTACAAAAACATTGGGTACGCAAACACAAGAATTAACTAACATTTTTCCAAGTCTTTTTACTTATATCAACGAAAACATAAGTCACCACATTTTGAATTATCCTTATACATATTCTGAAATAATTAATAGTGCGAAAGTAAAAAACGCATTTTTACATCATTGCCTCAGAAACAAATACAAACAATCGTAAATAATATACAATAACAATAACCCAGTCTATAAATTCTTCTGATCCGTTGCCAGTACATAGTCTAGGATTTTTAAAAACTGCATTTAAAGTATTTGCATTGGCCACAAGTAAACCTCTGTGTTCTGCTTGCACAATTTAAAACCTATTAGTTATTTCATTGGATATTGATGTCGTGTAACTTATAATTAACAACGTTTAAAACTAACACTTCATAATTGGCCGAAAATAATTGATCTCTCCAGAATATTGTTGTATTTTCGATAATAAAGTGGTATAAAAAGTTTATTCTATTGAGTTTCGAAATGCAGAATACAGAAAATTGTAAATCCTAATCACAGGGGCGTGTCGAATACCCTGTGGAATTTCTATAGTCATACGGTGCTGTCGCGCTTTATCATTAATGGAGTTTGGACGGTGACCTCGTCGTCGGATAGATTCTGCTCGGCGGAGTGGATGCCATCGCTGGCGATTCCGATGCAGACTCTGCCACACTGGGCCTGGTTCATGTGGTGCATGGCGATGGTTCGTCCATGGGGATGTGGCTGGGGCAATGTGTTCGTCGACGAGGCCATGGAGCTATTGGATGCCTGCGACGGCGATGGTGCGTGTCCATGGATCGGCTGCGCCGGATTGTGGCCACCGACATTGACCCTGCCCTGGGGAAAGGTCAGCTGGTGGAACGTGGAGGTCGGCCTCGCTCCGGTGATGTTGCAGTTGTAGTTGTTCCACACGTTCTGCGACGACTGACGCGGCAGAGTGCATTGCGAGATCGAGTTCGAGTACACGTGTGGCGTTACGTTCTGTGTGGGTTGCAAGCCAAGTTAAAGAGTCACCTTACATACATATAGGGATAGGAATCCCAAAAAAGATCTATCTATCTACTCACTATTGATATTTCGCCCACCGAACTCTGGGCCTGGGCGTGCATTCCACTCCTCAGGGTGCAGTATCCAATTCCATGGGAGGCGCGCAGGGAAATCTCGGCTGCTGTCAGATGCTGTTGCTCATTCACGAAAATTCCTCGATTGGGACTGCGATTGGTATCAATCGTTGATATCTGCTGCCTTTTCCTGATGCTCTCGGCCTGAATAATATGAAGTTACAGTACTCAAGCAGATACTAGTGTTCTATCTAAATTTACCTGCTCATCCGGTTCAATGGATTCGGGCACCACATCCGGATTCTTTTCATCGCAATCGTCCACATCCTTGCTGCCGGAACTCTTGTCGCTTGGTCCTGGCGACTCATCTCTGGATATATTCTCATTCGATAGTTCCTTTTGACGCCGTCTCGATGAAGCGGTACAGGGTATGCGAAGTGCCAGAATGATGGCCAAAACTGCGACCAGCACAGCGAGGGTTAGGCCAATTGTTAAGGACATCACCGGAGAAAATAGCAGCTCAGCGCGAAGATTGTGGGCTAAAAGGTGCAGGAGCATATATGGTTATAGAACCCCAAGGATCAGGATAACATATGCTGGACTCACTCTGTTCCGAGGTCAGTTGCTTCTCGGGCATTCGCAGCATGGCCGCATTGACTATAGCTGGATCGGATCGACCCTTCGTATTGAACGCGTAAATATTTAGCCTATATATACTTCCCGGACTTAAGCCTGGCACCGTAAACTTGGGAATAGTGGATGTTATGTTAGCTTTAATTTCCTGAAAAACAATAATAATTACTCGTTTATTGCTATTATTTGTTATAAACTAGTAGTTTCTTACTTGTGTGTAGGAGTCAAGCAGTTCTAAATTAAAATTCTGTGGCAAGCCGCCGTTGAAACCATCACTACAAGTGACCGTCAAGGATGTCATGGATATATTGTTCACCGTGCAATTATGAACTTTTTCCGGTCGACCTATAAACAATCACAATCAATAATAAAATAGTTTACTTCTTAGTATTTCGGCAGCACGCACCTGCGGCGATTATATGGAAGACACACGGCACTCGCTGTTTGCCAATTTTGTTTGACGCCAAACACAAAAGGGTTCCATAGTCCAGTTCCGTGATGGGTGTGTATGTTACAATGGAGGTGGTACCTGAATACAGGAGTTATAAATCAAGTTAGCATAAAGTTAATAATTCCGCGAATGGCAACAGTTACCCGAGCGTATAATATGATTTGTGGCGACATCAATACTCTCGGCAGAATTATTAAATGTCCAGCTAAACTCAACCTCGCGCGGATTGGCGTCCACGGTGCACATGACCTTCGCATCCTCCTGCTTGGCTATGCCGTACACCTTCTTCTGATTCTGGGCACACGTGGGGGCGTCTATAAAAGGCGAGCATAAAGAACAGATCATAAAAATATTAATTACCTCTTAAAGCCAAAGAAAAGGTGGAAAAAATAGGGTAGACAAGAAGTGAAATGCTCCTCTGATTGGCATTTTAGGAAACGAGTGTGTCAGCAAAACATAAATGGTACTTTTAGCGGGAAATTTTTAAGTTAAATGAACTAAATCTCAGAAAGGTAACTTAATAAAGCAAACTTACAGAGTATGTTTAGTGCAAAGGGAGCACTGATTCCTTCTCCTTCGGCATTGAAACCCACACAGGAGTAGTTTCCGGCAGTGGCTCTCGTTACACCTTGCAGTACCAACGAGTGGTTACTAATTATGACGCCCTGCGATATATTGTGTGATAACGGTTGTTCCTGCGGGAAGGGAAAGCATTTTAAAGCCAAAACCATTTGATTAGCGTGCTAAAACTCACGTTGTGACGCCATTCGATGCGAAAGACATTTGGATGGGCCATCACCAGGCAATCAAAGTAGACGTCTGTTCCTTCTCGTAAAGTGCTCGGATCCAGAGATGTTCCCAAACGAACGTATGCCTCCGGGACATCTGGAAGGCATAGGGCTTGTTTAGCTTCAGCTAAAAACCATTGTGTTTCAATAAAACCTACATTGTATATCTAATTTCCAGCCATCTTCCAAGGGCTCGGAGGGAACGGCATGGTTGTAGGCTTTGCATGATAAATACTTTCCCGCATCTGATTTGCTTAGACTGATTGAGAGAGTGCTTGTGGTCTGGTTGCCATCGCTTGAAGTCTACGGGAACACAGTTGAAATGAGCGCCTGAACCATTCCAGCCAGTATATTATGCCAGGACACTTACCGTTTCGGTTGTCTTCTCCAGCCGTATGCCATTTTGCCACCAAGTAATTACGGCCGGCGGCCTGGAGCCAGCACTTTGGCACAATAGATCGTATCTGCGTCCAGCAGACAATGGTTGATGTGCCCCCAACAGTCGGATGTTTAAAGGGGCAACTGAAAGTAGAGAAAGTGTTTACATGTGTGCCGCGATTGCCCAAACCCAGTTCACATGGTGAATGGTGATTTATATGGCTTAAAAACTTACAATTCATATCGATTTGAACCACCGCCTCGACGATGGGTGCCCGGGGGTGGCTCAGTGCCCGGCAGGTGAGTCGGGAGTTAAGATCCTCCCGACCCAGAGATGGTAGCGTGATTTCGCACTCTATAATTTTGCCGCCTGCCAAATGAGACAATTCACAGGGAATTTCTATGCCATCGCGATACCAACTGATGGTGGGCGTGGGATAGCCTGATTGAACAATATGAAAACGAATCGAGTTACTTATGATCTTATTTGCTGGCGAAAGATAGGGGATGTCGTACCTCCAATTACTTGGCATTTCAGGGATACGATGTCGCCTTCGCTATATGGTCCCACAACTGTAGAACGCTCCACATTGGAGCTGTCTCGAATAATAACTTGCTTGGGTGGAGCTGGGTAAATTATAGGGGGGATACAATACTATTATTATATACTCCAACGGATTGTTTAAGGAACTCAAGTAACGAGCAAAGCCATAATTATAGCTTCCCGTTGCGATTTCAAAGTCAATTACTCACATATGACATTGAGCCTAATGCGGCTGTTTATGGTCTGCGCTTTCAGGAAGTCTACGCGACATCTATAAGTTCCGGAGTCGGATGCCTGCGTATTCTGAATTGACAGTTTTCCCGGTTCCTTGTCAAAGATAAAATATGCTCTATCCCCAAATACGGAATCGTCCGACCATCTTTTCGGTGCTTTGGATACTCCAGCTCGAATGTCGATGCTAAAGATAGATGGATGATAGTGTTTCGTAACAAGCAAGTCAAGTAAACAAAAAACTAATCAATAATTACAAAATTAATTTTATTAGTTTACCTGTAAATTGGAGTACCCTTATCATCTCGGTACCACAGAACCAGCACAGGCTCATCGCCATCATAAGTCGTTACATTGCAAGGAAGATAAATATTTTCACCAACTATAGATTCAATTTGGTGAATTGGAACTGGAAAAATTAAGTTGTGATTTGTTTTTATTTTAAGCTAAGCATTTAAGATTTGGAAAACTAATGATATACTAAGGGAAAATATGTATATATATATATATCACATGGCATTAGCCGGTTAGCTAAAAAAGATAGATATTAAATAAACAAAGCCGCAATCAAAAAATTCTGCTAAAGAAATCAAACAAAATTTCACCCATTTATTCTTTAGTAATTTAATCACGCACACTTTTGTATACTATTTTCTTAAGCTTTCTGAACATTAAAGATACAAGTAATGACTTACCATCTTTACTTCCGATGCTGGATTCTATAAGTTGAAGTGCTAGCATAAACAGCAGCAGTAACTCCATGTTGTATAATTATTGGAATAGCACTGATTAGTTGTTGATTAAATCGACCTAATGACTTTCATATCTAGTCCGCTATTGGCCACTATTGCAGATTGGTACGTTTAATTGGTTAGAAGTTACATTTTATCATCTGAATTTTCACGGAAGATGAGCACACCAACACTTGTGCACGAGCACTCAATTACACATCTACACGGGATATAACATTGTATGTATAACACATAGGTTTATATATTTTGCAGTAGTTGCGTATACGGTATACCTAAGTTAAAGGATATTTTCGGGGATATTTGATAGTCTCATATTTCATTTAGCACTGAAAACGGGTTATTAATGTTTCGAAGATTATCTAAATGGTCACGGATTTGATTTTATTTAACGAACAAGTATGTATGTATGCGTGTATGTCTTTTCGTATGCACTTGTATATGTTTGCCAAAATTCCAGGATACACTTTACTATTGCTTATTCTCGTATGCGCACATTCACAGGATATTGAGTGCGGTTTCACTCAAAATAAATGTATTAAGTCATGCTCGAACTACTGTGTTTTCTTAATAAAAACCAAGGTGGAAAATAACGAGCACTGGCAGAAAGTTATATTACTTTTCTAGCCGCGATGCGAAACTAACACGTCGAAATTCCATCGCACTACACCTGCAAACCTGGGCTAAAAAGCTCCTCCGGCGGGCGCAGGCGCTTCGCAGGAAGCTTTTGATGTAAACATTGCAACTATGACCTTTGTACATGTGAATGTACGTGCATCCGCTTGTCTCGCTCAATATAATCGTCCTTCTTTTCTCTAAATATGATGTGTAATTGGTCGGCATCGAAACTTTGAACTCATACTGCACTCATTTCGATATTAACCCCTATTTTAGATGTCCTTGTCCATAGGCTTGCCTGTCCACATCGACATCACTAATGCCCGCTGTCCATTGTAGTCTATTTTAAAAACAAGCTGAAAAGTCACGGAGGCGTGCAGGTCCGACCTTTTAATGTACGCGAAAGTACATATACTGTGAAAGCTCTCCGGACGGACAGCTGCAATGGTTCTCTCGACTCCTCTCGCTCTGATGACCGTCTTATCCTTTTTGCCGGACAAAGAAACTGAAACCTACGCAGTCCGCCCAAGGTATCTAGTTTCATTTCATCTGCGAGTACAGATACTTTCGGGCGGACGAGAGGTTCAAGTGGGGTTACGTCAAGGTGCATGAGACTAGAAAGCTGTCCTGAGTCACTTACTTTGGGTAATCATAAATAAATTGTTATAAATACAAATGCCTTTTATAATTAAATTGAGATCATAAGAAATGCAGCTATTTTTTGTTTAAATAGGGGATTCCCAAAGAAAAATTTGTTATTTTTTCCCCAAAGATAGTCTTTGCACCTTATTTTGGATTTTGAAAATATAAGGAGAACGTTAAAAGTATATAACGGTCTTTTTCCTTGATAAAATAAAAAAACTATCGATGGCACTTCACGCCGAATCGATAGTACCTGCACCATCGCTATTTTCCGCCAGCACTAGTAAACTCCCATCCCTAAGTCTTGTTTTTACTTTTATGAGCATCTAATTGTACCGATTTAAGTAAAATAATTAATCAAACAAATCCTAACTGATACGTGGGAACAATGGTGAATGACTCTGGTCTATCGACAGTGGACGACTTGGAGCAAAAACTGAATTCGGCCAAGCAGTCGCTGGTGATCCTAAATGAAAACATTCGCCGCATTGCTGGTCGCGTCCCCAAGGATTCCCTGCAGAGGTAGGAATCCACACAAGTTGTGATTAATTTAATTAATTAATGTCGCTGCATTACAGATCGGAAAAATTCAAATACACCCAAGATGGCAAGAAGAACGAGCACAATGGTGAGCGACAGTTCCCCCGAAATGCACCACCCGGTGGGGTCTTCAAAGACAAGCGGCGAATGTACGAAAGCAAGAATCCGAATTCCCGTTTCCCAATCGAAGAGAACGAGGGTCGGCCACCACGGATTAACTCGCGGGTCATCCGGGAGATGCCAACTAAAAAGGAGATCGTCGAGGCACAGGGCACAGACTCTGAATCGAGGGCCAGGAATCGCAGGATGTTCGGATCGCTGTTGGGAACCCTACAGAAGTTCTGTCAGGAGGAATCGCGACTGAAGAGCAAGGAGGATAAAAAAGCTGAGATCGATAGGAAGGTAGAAAAGCAAGAACTGCAGGAAAGAGCAATGCTGAGGAAACAACGGGAAACACTATTCTTAGACAGGAAAAAAAAGCAATTCGAGATCCGTAGATTAGAGTACAAAATGGCCAGAATGAAGGACTTCAAGGTCTGGGAAGCAACTATGTTGAATGCGAAAAGTAACATCCGAACAAAAACGAAACCACATCTGTTCTTTAGGCCAAAAGTGCATTCGCCTAAAACGGAAAAACTGTTGAGCAAAAGCAAAAGTGAAGCCGATGTGTTTATAGAATTCAGGCGCGAAGAATTGGAAGTTGAGCTAAAAAACTTGGAGAACATGAACTTTGGGAAGATGGAAGACGATACTGCAATAGACGAAAGTTTCTATGAAGAGCCCGACGACGAAGAGCAGTTGGATAAGTGTAAGTAAACTTCAGTTTACCCTAGGGCTTGAAATATGATCGTGCGGATATCGTTGTGTAGGGCAATTGGGTTTCAATTTATAAAACCTATTTATGAAACTTTAATTTATACTACAGAAACCAGATCTTAAGCAAATAAATTACAATGCGGTGATTACATTTAAAAATTATATCGTATTTATCAGCTCAGATACATTTGTTTCAATGTTCTACTTCCTGTTTCTATTGCAGCTTCATTATACGTTAAGTAAAGTAAGCAAAAGTAATGATGCTATTCTAGGAATAAAGGATTACAACTAATGCAATTTAATAAATTATTTGCCAAAACAATCGTTTTACTTCGGCGAATGAAGGGGTGTTTAAGAACAACAATTTGTGGACAAAACCAGCCTTGCCATTATTGGAAAAACTTGGAACCAAAATTGTTTACTGCAAGCAAGCTATATTTGTATCTTTCAAACAAATTTGTAAAATTGTAAATAAAATAAAAAATAATTTACACGCAAGATTGGATCGCGAAATAGGAACATTAAATACCTAATTATGTATTTTTAGATATAATCATCCTGCAGCTAAATAACTTCAGAAATCACATATTTCATTCTCGCTTCCAAATTGTTTGAGGAAGTAATCAATTTGAAATGAGGCGTTAAAACAATTATAATTCTTTAAGCGATAAGTTAAGAACTCTTATAAGATAATTATACCTTCTTCGCCGTCTATTAACGTTTTTAATTAAGACCAGTAGTCAAAAGCAATTAATGAAAAAATAATATGTTAACCTCTGATTCTTGTATTCGTGTAAAAAGAATATTGTTTTTCTGAAAATAAAATGAGAGCATTAACATTCGCCAGTAGAAAAATACAAATTCGATTAATACAATGGTTATACACGTACATTTTATTGAAATTTAGGTGATTTGAAGTGGAACCGAATTTTTGTATTTATCCGTAGAATGTATGATTCATTGCACCTCACGTGGATGTATTCTGATGACTTTGGCATTGGAAGCTTTGGATGTACTTAGCTTGGGACGGGTTCCCAACACGACCACTCACTGGTCAGATCATCCGCCGATGCTCCGCAGTATCCAATCGGAGAAGCTACTCACCAGGGTGTAGACCCCCGGAATGGTGGTCACGCCGCACAGCGTCGGTCCAAAGGCAACGATGCCGATGATCGTATAACGTCCACTTGTTCCAAAGACGCCGGAGGTACCGTCGTCCATAAAGGGGCCGCCACTATCGCCTCGGCACACGTCATTCATGGGCATCCCCTGGGCGCACAGGTGGTTGGGAGTAATCACAATGGGCTGCTGGAAGTTCTCACTGAGACTGGCATAGGCGATGGCGCAACTGGTGGTGTTCACGATGGGCAAACGGATGAAGCGCACCCCTGCGGTGGAATTTGATGGGTCTATCGAACTGTTACCTGGTCAAAATGTGTAGCAAAGAATATATACATTAAAAACATAATAAGCACTGAATTATATTTCGATCGCATTGATAGTAAGTTAAAAAATTGAACAGATCAGATATAAAGTATTTTCGAGACTCACTTTCAGTATTCCCAATACTCCAACCAGCAGCCACTCCAATCTGTCCTATCAACCTGTTTCCCAGTGTGATTGGTCCGTTTAAGGGTAAGCATATGGGCGTGAAGGTGCCTGCAGGGTTGGTGGTGGTTATTCAGCGTGATCATTGACCTAGGATAGGAGTATAATCTCTTACCATTAGTGCTGTTGATTCGTAGGAGGGCAATGTCATTTGCATACTTGGGCTGGTCGTAGTTGGGATGAACTATAACCTGCTCGATGGCAAACGGAATCGCCCCATCCTGACTTCCCAATCGAACATGGGACCTGCAAAGGAGCGTGGATTACAAAAGATTTAATTAGCCTTTAGACTTACAGTTCCAAATCGCTGACTAGGTTGACCACACAGTGGGCGGCAGTTACGATGTGGTTGCTAGAGATCAGGGATCCGGAGCAGCGAAAGCTAATGCGGCTGCTGCCTGAAAATAATATCGTAAAACTTTTGTAATAATAAAGATTTTTTCTTGTTTTCAGCACAACATGTGCGCTTGCCCTTGTTCAGGAGGGAATCTACCACCTCAGAGCAACAACCCTGATTCTTGCCCAGCTCCTGGCTCACGGGGCGGTCCTGGTGCTGGTGGAGGTGGCCCTGGTGGCGGTGGAGGTGGCCCTGGTGCCGGTGGTGGTGGCCCTGGGGGTCGTGGAGGGGGTCCTGCCCAAAAGCGTGGAACGTGTGGTCCCAAACCTTGCGGCGGAAATCAGTGCAGTAAATGCGGTAAGGGGGGCCCTGGAGGAAGAGGTGGCCCTGGAGGAGGAGCTGGCCCTGGGGGAAGAGGTGGCCCTGGAGGAAGAGATGGCCCTGGAGGAAGTGGTGGTCCCGGTGGCAGACGGGCTCCCAATGGCGGTGGTGGAGGCGGGGGAGGACCGTTTGGCCTGAGTGCCCCGCCAAACAATCGCGGACCCAAGGCTTTGGGACTGGCTGCTCTGCTCTTTGCCGTGGGCGTCTTCCTTACATTAAAAATGGGTATTGTGGCCAGTGAAATCGGATGAGCGCAGCCAGGACGGCATTGGACCCGGCTCTGATCTCCAATGCGGAGTTAGTTCAAGAGCATTTAAGAGGCGTTGCGTTGGGTAAAATAAATTCGAAATTGCGCATTTAGCCTATCATAAGATGTACTTACTTCGGTTGCGATAGGCGATCCTGGTCAGCCAGGGAAACTGTCCGGCACTGGCCTGCTCTCCTCCCAGCAGTCGGCTCTCTACATTTATCCCGCATCCTTGAGTGTTCTCCTGTGTGAAAGGTGGCATCAATGTGGTTGTTGTGGATGAAGAAGCAGGAACTGTTTCAATTGGTGTAGCTAATGTTGTGGTAAACGGCGCCAGGGGCGGACCTTGATCTATGTTGGAGTCAATTGCCTCCTCTCCCTGCCGCAGGAAGCGTAGGTCCCCGGGAAATACTATGGGCTTATCTTTTGGCAGGGGTCGCAGTAATGTATCTCGTTCTTCGTGCTCCACATGATACAGAAAGTGGTGTCCCAAGCCAAACCGCCGGTCGAAGAACTCTGGTTCCACGGGCGGGGGACAATTGCGTTGCTCCTCGAAGTTCCAGTAGTCGTGCAGATTGGTCTCCGCTTCCAGATAATCCCCGTGTGTGTGCCGGCTGCCCTTGTCACTATCCCCATCATCCCAAATCCAACGATCATTCGGCGAAGCAAAGCGCATCTTTCGACTTGCTTTGACGGAGGATGACTCATCGTGGTTTTGCTTGCGAGAAGTCGGACAGCAGACGAGCGGCTCGAGGCCTTGGAAGCCACAACTGGCGCTGTGCACCTTGGCGAACACTGCGGACTGTTCTCCGGGCCCATGGTGAAGTAGAAGGCGGGCAAAGGGGGCACATTTCCCCAGGCGGATGCAGTGGCAGGCGTAGGCCCTGCGATCCACTGAAAGTAGAACGGATGACCAGGCTGGATAACAAGGCATGAAATCACTTCTCGAAGGTCAATGTCGGCACAGCAATCGCGAGCCAGAAAACCAGCAAACCAGAAGTGCCCACGGCAATTACTCACTCACTTTTTTGGTTCGGCATTCGCCGTCATTCGCGCGGTTTATTGCCCTTCGCTGGGAATTTCTAGACTAAGACCTTGACCCACTAAGAGGGCTGGTCTTTAATTACCCCCTACCGTAGCACGTTTGTGTCTTGAGTCATTGGTTTATTAGGGATACCCGGGATACGAGTACTCACCACTCAAACACAGGATGCAGAATAAGATTGCGACGATTTTCAGGCGCCGCATTTCGAACGATACAAGTCAAGAAATTGGGAAACCAGTAACACAACGTCGCCCGTCCAAGTGCGAAATTGAAATAAATTGGTTCAATCTCCGAGCCAGCATGCATATCTTACTTCCACACTTCCAGCTCTATTCAGATTTCGATTTTAGCGACGACGAATCAAAACAAAAAGAGAGCTCGAAAAAACCAATTATCAGGCAGTAAACTCGGGTTGGGCCACAGCCGAAGACCAGCCGCAGCAGCAGCAGCAGACGAAGAGCACCAACATAGACGGCTAGCAGAGTAACCGATTGTCATCCAGAACAGATCAATACAAAACATGTTTTGCTGGCTAGCCAAACTAAACTTGAAGCTGAGGAATAGTAACAGGACACCGTTCAGAATGTGGAACTCTCTTTCGTATGTATATTATTGATGCTTACTTTAAAGTTTATGCTCTTAAGTTAGGCGATGAAATGAGCGGGGCTAAGGGCTACAGAGTGCGAACAAAGTCTTTTTAGTCGGCCCAGCCCAGAAGTGGGTTCGGGCCCAAGGATTGGCTTACGTAACTAGAAATGCATCGCGTGGAATGTCGAATTGCCGATGATGTAGAACTAAAATACTTAACTACTCATTAGGCCTTTTTTATAGTCGATCTGGTTTGTCTTCAACGATCGTGTCTGGCCTAAGCCACGGGGGGAACTTCTGGAGAAGCCACGGTGACTGTAACGCTATTCTCGACCTGTTCTACAGGTTCAACAATCGGCTGGGGAGTCGGGGATGGCGATGGTGATATATTCACCGCAATCGTTGTCACTGCAGCCGCTGGATAATGGCCATTTACATCGGCATTGCTATTGCAATCTTCACCGGCAGACTTTTCCAAGTCGTCGTCATCAACGGGCGTTTCTTGGCTTAAGACCGCCGCCAAGCGATTGTCATCTGCTTCGGGAGCTGGATCAGCTTCTTGCCCCGTCGCCAAAGCGGCGACCTCCGTCACTTCTGACTCTGGCATCTGCTCCAGTTCGGAGTCGCCGCCCTCTTCTCTCGCTCCATTTGCATTTAAATGCACGGCTACGTCGCCATTGTGCACGGAATGGGGCCCCCGAAGCTCATTGATGATCTTCTCCCCCACCTTCGCGTCGATCTCACTGATCTTCTCCTGCAGCTTGCATTTGAACTCGATCGGCCACTTCGGGCTCCATTCACGGAATAGCTTAATCTGCGGACAATGAACTATTAGAAGGGGGAAAACCGAGCATGGAACTTTCTACTACTTACGCGGCACTGGAACAGGCTCATTGGCTTGTCCTGCACTGCTGCGTTGGCCAGCGAGTTGACCAATCCATTCACCTGGCCATCACTGGCGCCAGAACTGGATCCCCGGGCCAGGTACTCCACGAAAACGTAGACAAAGTCATCCCGCTGCAGCTCGCTCCACTCGTTGAACCACTGAATTATGTAGCGGAACTCGCCGTCTATTGATAAATTGCTCATCGACATCCCGCCTCCGTTTGTTTATATTGCTCTTTCCCACGATGCTAACGCCCCCGCAGTTGCTCTGCCTGGCTTTTCAGTGGATTTAGCGATGCGCTGGCACGGATTCGGAGACTCGAAAAACGGTTCGCTACGATGCGGCTGCAAGTCCAGACTGCTGGCTTAACTGCTGAGCGTTGAGCTCTAAAGTTGCTAGTAAAAGTAAAACCCGTTTCCGCTTCTAATTTTTTTTTCCAACAGGCTCGGCTTTGTGCAATGTAGAGATGCGCACCCAGGAGAATGTTCTTCACGATAGGCACGAAAATTGTTACAAAGCTTATTATGCTAATATGTCTTAAGAAATAAACAAATGTCATCTTACACTTATTACATGCTACTTAGGGATATCATACTTGGGTATATATATAGAGAGCTGTGTGTAATTAAAAAAATTAAATTAAACATTTATATGGCAAAGGAAGACATTAACTCGTAAGACGAAAAGTTTAAAATCACGAATGCATCTCTTGAGTAAACCTGCCTCAAAACAGCTGATTGGCGATAACTACTCTTAAGATCGTATCGATTAACTGCACCTGCGGAGAAACTTAAAAAGGTAATGAATCATTACAAATTTTTTAACTTTATTACAACAACTAGTAAATGTCTTTTATATAAGTTTGCCTTTTCTTTCATGCCAAAGCAGTTCATTAAATCGGGTAAGCATACACTTTGAAAGAACATTTAACAATAAATAAGATTAGCAACTGCAATTTATTTATTCGTCTTCCTTTTAATACAATGCTCAAACTTACAATTGTCGGCTATGCGGATTTACTTTTTAAACACGTTTTTAGGTAGAACCATCGTTTGAATTTCGGAGGCATTCAGGCTTATTTAGAGCATTTGGTGGGAAAGTCATTATACCATTTGGTAACACTGCCTTGAACATTTTCAGACAGTAAATAACTTTAAGAAAATCATTTATTACAACTAAAGAGATGTCTTCGTCCGAACTGGAAGCAAAGAAGGCTGCCGATGGTCAGCAGGAGGCGAAGGTGCCGGCAGGCGTGGAGATTACGGGGTCCAAGCAGCCGGAGGAGGACACAAATGCCCGTACGAAGGCGGAACTCGATTTTGCCGCGGCGGAGCAGTACAAAAATCAGGGAAATGAAATGCTCAAAAGTAAGTACCTCTGGCAATCACATTGGACCGTAACGACCACGATTAGTGTCCTGCGAGCAATCCATTCTGTGAGTCCACTTTCCCAGTGCACCTTCAACATAACCTTAAAAACAATGGCAAACTTTGGCTGTGTGTGATAATTTACAAGTCTGCCGGAACCTATGGGGGTATAATTATTACCATTACTCACGCTTTGGTCTATTCCCATAGCCAAGGAGTTCTCCAAAGCCATCGACATGTACACCAAAGCCATAGAACTGCACCCCAACAGCGCGATATATTACGCCAACCGATCCTTGGCGCACTTGCGCCAGGAGAGCTTTGGTTTCGCACTACAGGATGGTGTTTCGGCGGTGAAGGCGGATCCTGCCTACCTTAAAGGTTACTATCGCCGGGCAGCAGCTCACATGTCTCTGGGAAAGTTCAAGCAAGCCCTTTGTGACTTTGAATTCGTAAGTAATCCCCGGCAGCACCTTGGGTCCACCACTCAACAAAAATTTATTTTCAGGTAGCCAAGTGCCGGCCGAACGACAAAGACGCCAAGCTCAAGTTTACCGAGTGCAACAAAATTGTCAAAATGCGCGCCTTCGAACGAGCCATTGCTGTGGATAAGCCCGAGAAGACGCTTTCGGAGATGTACAGCGACATGGAAAACATAAGTAAGTGGCTTGTAGTTACTCTATGTAGACGTAGGATTAACTTGCTTTTGACAACGTATTGCAGCTATTGAGGATGACTACAAGGGTCCGCAGCTGGAAGACGGCAAGGTGACTCTGAAGTTCATGATGGAATTGATGGAGCATTACAAGGCACAGAAGCGATTGCACCGCAAATTTGCCTACAAAGTATGCGTGTAACCCCCAAGCCCAGCAGACCTTTGAATACTTATACAATTCGTTTCAGATACTCTGCGAGATCGACACGTACATGCGAGCTCAGCCCTCGCTGGTGGACATCACTGTGCAGGATGAGGAGAAGTTCACGATTTGTGGCGACATTCACGGTCAATTCTACGACTTGATGAACATATTCGAGATCAATGGTCTGCCCTCTGAAAAGAATCCTTACCTGTTCAACGGCGATTTCGTTGACAGGGGTTCCTTCTCTGTGGAGTGTATATTTACGCTGTTTGGTTTCAAGCTGTTGTATCCGAATCACTTCTTTTTGGCGCGCGGTTAGTTTTTTCTTCCGTTCAGATGTGGAGATGTTATTTATAACCTGCTTCAAACTTATTCCAGGCAACCATGAAAGCATTAACATGAACCAAATGTATGGATTCACCGGCGAGGTGACAGCGAAGTACACCAGCGCCATGGCTGACATATTCACGCAAGTTTTCAACTGGCTGCCGTTGTGCCACTGCATCAACCAAAAGATCCTGGTCATGCACGGCGGGCTCTTCTCCACGGAAGACGTGACTCTGGACAATATAAGACGCATCGAAAGAAATTGCCAGCCGCCCGAGGAAGGTCTTATGTGCGAGTTGCTGTGGTCCGATCCTCAGCAATGGATGGGTCTGGGTCAGTCGAAGCGAGGCGTGGGCATCCAGTTTGGTCCTGATGTTACCGAGAAGTTCTGCAAAGACAACAACCTGGACTATATCATTCGAAGCCACGAGGTTAAGGATATGGGCTATGAAGTGGCTCACAACGGTAAATGCATAACAGTCTTCTCTGCTCCGAACTATTGGTAAGCCTACACATTCGACCCTTAAACTTTAGTTGATCTGTGACCTTTTTTTTTAGTGATACTATGGGCAACATGGGCGCATTTATTACCATTACGGGTAACAATTTGAAACCAAATTTCAAATCATTCGAGGCTGTGGTTAGTACCAAAAAAAGCAAACTTTATTCGAGTCAATTCATTATCGTAATCTTTTCAGCCACATCCCGACGTCAAGCCAATGGCCTATGCCAACAGCCTAATGAACTGGCTGGCGTAGTCAGTTTCGCATTAACTTCAATAGCTAAAACATACTCCCACACAACACATACCAATTTACAAACAGCTTGAGAACTCACAATCGCAAGACAGCCCAGCTTACAATGATCAAAGGAGAGGAAAAGGATTCGAAGATGCTCAATAGACTTATGCACACCGCGAGCTGCTTCACTACTTAAGTACGAGTATGGCGAGTCCATAAGGCGTAGGACGAGTGGAGGACGGGGAAAGAATCAAGATCACAAATACAGAACAGCAATCATTTTATAAATTCAGCTATATTTGATACAGAACGAAATGTTATAGTGTATAGTGGCTTTAGAAGTCGGATGCTAAGTTTTATCGGTGCCAAGCATCTGCGGTTCCACTTGTAAGTAAAATTGAAAGAACAAGTTTGTTTATGCATAGCATTTAGTTATGGCTACCAAAACATAATATACGAGTACATATATACAATTTTTCATCAATTTTGTTTGTTCCGAACGCTTTATTTGTGTATAAAACCCCAGTTTTGTTCAAAAACCTTGCCTTGTTTATATTTTATAAAAGTCATTTCAATAAAACTATTCAAGTTAGATACCTCAATAATAATCCCATACATTTTTTTAATCCAATAACTATTGCCTACTCTCCGGGCACAAACAAATCAGTATGTTCTGATCAAAATATCCGAAACTGCATTAAAAGACACCTAGCTTAAGAGCCTGTAATGTTAATCGAGTGAACAGAAATCAGAATAGAGCAATTGTGAAATAAAAAATCGGTCCGTTCTTTATTAATCAAGATCTGCTCCACTAGCTATGCTGAAGCCCATGACCCCGAAGATCTGGTTAACATTAGCCTGATAATCCTTAAGATGGGCCCGCTGCAGCAGCGTAACGTATACGAAGGGTCCATTGTAAGAAATAAGCTGGAGGAAGAACGCCCTGGCCGGCGTCTGTAGCTCTTGCGGCTGTACCTGTGACAGGTATATCACCACCGTGCTCATGATCTCGTGCAGATGCCTTCCCTCTATCTGCAGACCGAGTATAAAGTCCGCAAGGCTCTTCAGCAGCTTAAGCTGCAGTTTGTACTCCTGAGTCTGCGCTTGCGAGGTCTCCGTGCTGCTGTGCAGGGAAGCTGCCTTCAGGAACTGCTTTAACTGGGGTATCACATCACTGAAAAGCACAAGGATAGGGTAAAAGATCTAGTTATCCTCGAAACAGAGGCTTACCTAAGGCTGCGTTTAAGTATAAAGTCCTTGGCATGAACGCCTAGCAAGTGCAGCAGGGTGAAGCATCGGTTTAGCACCAATGCGTCCTTTTGGCGGAATTTTTCGATCAGAGGTTGCCACACTAGATGCACTAATGGCAACAGCTCGTCCTCGTAGTCCGCCAGTAATGGCAGACCACTGGAGAAACATTCCAAAGCTGCAATCTGCTGCCCCTGATCAGCGGTGGAAATGAACTTGATTACTTGACCCAGTATATCCTTAACCATTTCCACGTGGCGCGGAAGAACGGGCTTCGTGGGTTTCGCTTCCGTGCCATCAGCATCGTCGGCTTCATCCTTTGTGGGCTCCTCGGCGTCGGCCATGTTGGTGTCGCCATTCATATCATTTAGTAACTTTGGCCTCTCCAGCACACTCATCCACGTGCTTAGGACATTCTGCTCCTCATCCACTTGCATCGGCAGTTCGGCATTAACCTCCGCCGCAGCATCATCATTCCACTCGGACACATGATTCAGGAATGCTTTGAAGACGCGAAGATAAGAGTGCACGTTGGTTGTCTGGTGCGATTTGGAGCACTCTTCGCGTATAGTTTGGAATAAGCTCTCCAGGTGGGGCACATTGCCACGTGTGCTGTACTGCAAAACGACGGTGAGAATGTCCACGGCAGCCGTGCTATCTGGCGATCGTTTTAGCAACGCGTTCAGATGGAAAGTGATGTAGTCGGTGGAGCATTCGATAAAATGTGAGGGCTCCGCATATTTAAGAGCGTACTGCATGGAAACGAACGCGAAACTGGCCGCTTGATGGACGATGGTGTTACTGCTAGCCACCTTGAGAAGCACTTTGTGTAGACTTAAAAATATATGCCTGTCGAAGGTATCACCAATAAATCTTGCACAGTGACCCACTGCATCTAAAATTAGGCAGGTGTGGAGCACATTGAACTGGGCGTCTGCAATGGTCACTCGACTACCGACCACCTCCGTCTGCTCGTCATCAGAATCGCAGTCTTGGGTGCGTACTTCAATCGCCGATGAATAGATGCCAGGAGTACGGTCCTCAAACCAATGCGTGGGCTAAAAAAAATGATAGTACACATTGTACACATATAAAATCCATTCTTACCTTGTTGACCTTAAGGCGCCACGCCGAGTCCGGCTGAAGGGCCAGGTTCCAATGCTCGTCTCGGAGGATCTGGTCCAAGAAAAGTTTAGCCAGCACCAGTCGACTTTGCCGCGCCTTCTTCTCCTGCGGCGTTACCATCAGGGTTAGAAGCAGCACACACTCGTTCATGGATGACGACCTTTGCTGAATCAGCTCCTGACAGTAATCAAATACAAGCCGATTTATTGTTGGCTCAGTACCCAACAGGGCTCCAATGTCATATAGGATATCAACTGTACGCTTTGAGCTTAGATGCTTGAACTGCCTCCAAGGTAGTTTGGCCAGTTCGGCGGCCAGACCTTTGGAATCACCCTCTCGAATACGTCGAAGAGAGTATTCCTCGTTCAGAAGGTCCCTGGTTGGCCGTTGGTCTAGTGCTGTCAGCAGACAAGTGACGAACATCTCCAGATTTTTGGGAACTAGCAGCAACAGCTGCAACTTATCGGTGTTGACGTTGCGTAGAAATCCTTTGAAGAATAGAAGCTCGGCAAACTGTTCCTTCTCCTCGCAGCGATGCAGTATGCGTGGCCATTTATTAAGGTGTGCATCTAGCAGCATCTCCGCATTCTCATCGAATATGTCTTGGCTGCTGGCCTGTTGTTGCAGCAGAATTAGGGTGTCCCTGCACCGCTGGGCTATCTTCTCATTCTCGTCCTCTGACAGAGCCAATACGCTCTCCAGTACGTGGAGAAAGTTTCCCCTCAGATTGTAAGCACAATGTCTTAGCAACAGGCAACACATATCGGAGTAGGATTCCCTAACCCGCAGGGCGCTGTGAGCCCGTAGAATACTCATTTCGGCAAAAATTGGTCGAAGGCGCCGCGAAGTGGCGGCCACCCACTGATGTGAACGAAGCTCCGTTTGCATTTGATGCAATCGCTCCTCATTCTGTTCTGTAGTAGCTTTTTTGCTGCCAAAAAAGGTGAAATCACATTGTTGAGCTAACAGGTCCTCGTTGTTTTTGAACAGTTTGCGGAAGGCATCTCCATCGTAGCGCATTTTTATAAATTCATCAGTGGTCTCCTCAAACATTATGCAAATAATGCGTCCCAGCGCTTTAATAGCCATCTAAATATAATATTTTAAGCAATATAAAGTTATCTCTTCCAAAACCATCGAAAAACTCACCGATTTTATAGTCTCTCCCACCTTGTCATCTTTCATTGATGTTTTGAACAGTACGATGAGTACCTTGGGAAGGAATATAAATATGGTATTGGCTACCTGACTACGCAGGACAACATCCACTTGATCGGATTCGTCATGGACATAGAAAACCATCATCAGGCACTGAATCGCTGTCTGGACTAGTTTTCGAAACTTTTCCTGTTCGATGATTTCCAAGAGCATGATCAGTATCTGGCCAATAACCATCGCAGTCTCCTTAACGTAGAAAGACTCCACCACATCAGTGGTGGACCGACGAAGAGCCTCGAATATACACTGAACGGCAGCCAGTTTGATTTCCTCGGACAGGTTCGGTCGCATGGCCGCTGTCTTGGAGTCGCGTACCTGTTGCAGCACCACCACCAGGATGGAACGCAGACCCTTCTCATCGGCCAGGTATGTTTTGGAGACAATGTTGCTCAAGCAGTTCATCAAGCTGGTGCGAAGTTCCTGGTTTTCCCTGCGGAAGGGATACTCTTCTCTGAAGTCGAAGTCCCAAGCGGAATGGAGCCACTTACCCAGTTAGCTCATCCAGTTTGACCACCAGTGGCACCACCGTTTGCACTTGGTAAATGCGCATTTCTCCAAAGTTGAATCCCTCGATTGCGCGCTCTACCACCGACAACGTGTCCTTGCTGGGCTCCTTGAGGAAGACTTCCATCGCCGGCTTTATCTTCGTCACATACCACTCCAGATGCATCATCGTGGCAGCAGTTTCCACTAACCAAATAAAACCAAAGCGAAGCCCGGCAAAAATCCGCGAAGCTGTTTTGAACCAACAGCTGTTGAGACAGTCACATGCAAACGCGAGCGTTTTTACCCCGCCACCCACGATCGCTATCGAAGGCTATCGGTTATTTTGAATTGCGCGCCAAACCGCCCCCAATTTCGATTGTTTCTTTTATTTAAACCACCAGTATTGACCAATATATTTAGAAGTTTCAGGATTTTGGTAAACTCGGGATTGGCTTAGTTAAATACTACAAGTTTACATAATCAGATTGAATTTGAAATTAATCATCTAGCTATAGAACTCATGCTGAGCTTCGTCCTTGCGCACGCTGGTCTTATAACCCTTTTCGAAATCCTTGGCGTTGACCACATAGCGATTCTCGCGCACTGCATGCATTCCAGCCTCTTGGCAAATGGCATTAATATCCGCATTGGAGATCTTGTCCGGACGTGCAATGATGTCCTCTAGGTCCACATCCTCTCCAACATTCATTTTCGAGGTGATTGTGCTAAAAACTAAGCGCTTCTGGCGACGATCCGGCAATGGTAACTCAATTTTCCGATCCAAACGGCCGGGTCGTAATAGAGCCGGATCTAAGGTATCTGCACGATTGGTGGCCATGATAACTTTAATGTTGGTGGTCTCATCAAAGCCATCCATTTGGTTGAGTAGTTCCAGCAGAATGCGCTGCACCTCGCGATCCGCACCTGTCTGTGCATCGAAACGCTTGGTGGCAATCGCGTCGATTTCATCAATGAAGATAATTGAAGGAGAATTCTGCTTGGCCAGGCGGAAAAGATCTCGCACCATGCGCGGCCCCTCGCCTAGGTATTTCTGGACGAACTCGGAGCCCACGACACGAATAAAGGATGCAGTTGTATGATGGGCCACCGCCTTGGCCAGCATGGTTTTGCCACATCCAGGTGGTCCAAAAAGGAGGACGCCGCGCGGGGGATCAATGCCTGGAAGAGAATTAGTGAAAATAGTCGTTTCATATTGCGATTACTCACCAATCTGCTTGTACAACTGGGCGTGGGTCAAGGGCAGCTCGACAGCCTCGCGTACCTCCTGTTTCTGGATATCCAGGCCACCAATGTCCGAGTAGCTAATATCCGGTTTCTCATCCGGTGATAGCATCGATATGGTGCTATCCGCCTCCGGTGGCACCAGATCGACCAGACAATTGCTCTGCTTGTGCAGCCCAACCGAAGAGGACGGCTTCAGTTGCTCCCTGTCAATGGTGGATAGCACTCGAACGTAGTAA
The DNA here is from genome assembly GCF_016746395.2 of Drosophila simulans. NCBI lineage: Eukaryota > Metazoa > Arthropoda > Insecta > Diptera > Drosophilidae > Drosophila > Drosophila simulans. Next base: position 16,343,707 of record NC_052523.2, on the reverse strand, counting down.
TTGGAGCCGGTGGTGGAGGCCACTATGCCGTTGTTTTCATCCACTGCCTCCAGAAACTGACCAATGACCAATGGCACGGCCTTTATGCGCTTCACTTCCTCCTGGGCGTGTATGAACTCCTTCTTCAGGTTGCGTTGCTCCTCCTTGATATAATCCTCCTGCACCTGGATGAGCTCCAGCTCCATTTGAAGCTTCTTGTACAGTACATACAGATCATGCGGATCCAGTCCATCGTACTTCTCCAGTGACTGCTCGTGAAACTGGGCAATTTCCTCCTTTAACAAACGCATTTTCGTCCTATCCCTGTGGAGATTCGATTCGAAGTTAAAAGCAATGACATGAATTTTCAAAGGCTAAAGCAGGGTATCGTACAAAAATTATCGATAACTGTTAACAGGATTCGAATGGCAACACTAAAAAAGCTTCAATACATGGGCGTAACCAGAAACATTTATTTAATTCTTATTGAATGCGTAGTTATCATATATTTTATAAAAAATATGTTGATTAAGCTCGATTGATATATGAAAATTATACAATTTATAAAATGATTTTTAACGCCCCTTCACAACTTTTCGCGTCGCCAAGTGAATGGCAATCAGCTGTTCACCGACCTGTTGTTCTTCTTGGATTTGCTTTTGTTGTGGTTGCTTTTCTGCCTCCGACGTGGAGCGATCTATTTATATATCTATTTTGGTTTATTTTGGAACCACATATTCTCTTCGGCATAGGAAAAATATATATGCCTAAGCATTGCCACTTTTTGTGAGACATTCAAACGCTTAGTCAAGGAAAGGTGGCGGCTAGATATCGACATTGTGCAACGCCGGCTTCGATTGGGAAATCTTCGTCAGATTCCATCGGGCAGAAATTTATAGATTTTCCAACGGACAAGAATATATAGATATCGGTGTCAAAACAAATATGGCCATTATGTAACGCCCCGATTCCTGTCAAGCACACTTTGCACACCAGCGACACCCGAAGGCCAAAACCGCCCGCAACATGGACATCCTTATCTTTCTGACGGCGGCGGCCCACTTGGTCTACACGCCCTTTACGAAAGTGGAGGAGAGCTTCAATCTGCAGGCCATGCACGACATTCTATATCTGCGAAACAACTTTACGCAGGTGGAGGACAAAGGTTCCCCAAAGCTCCTGCCAGATCACTAATGTCTTTCTGCATTTCAGTACGATCACCATGAATATCCGGGCGTGGTTCCCCGCACCTTCATCGGCCCACTGGTGGTGTCCATTATCTCAGCCCCGTTTGTCCTGCTCTTCGAGAGCCTTAGCATCAACAAGTTCTGGGCCCAATATGTAGGTAAAATCAGAATTTCAACTGCCTATTTCGGTATGTTAATTGATTGTGAAACCCTTAGTGCGCCTTGTCCTGGCTGGAGCCATCTCTGTGGCCTGGAACAGCCTACGGCAGGCGGTGACAAAGATTTACGGAGTTGAGGTTCGCCTGTGGTTCACAGCCATCACTATTACGCAGTTCCACTTCATGTTCTACATGACTAGGCCTCTGCCCAATATCTTTGCCCTGCCGATAGGTAAGTCAAGTTGACGGTCTCTGCTATGCTATGTACCCAATATTATTAGACTTTTTGTCGTTGCAGTGCTCTTTGCCATTGCCTATTGGCTGCGCGACCAGCACAAGCCATTCATCATCTGCTCTGGTATATCCATCCTCGTCTTTCGATCCGAGTTGGCGTTATTTTTGGGTATTTTGCTCGTGGTGAGCCTCCTACGGCGGAAAGTTTCCATTGACGGGTGAGATTATCAATCATTGCATACTATTTAATGCTAATATTTGTATAAATAGGCTACTCAAAGTGGCTCTGCCGGCGGGCGTCTGCATTTTGGCTGCCACTGTGCTGGTGGACTCGTTCTTTTGGCGCCGCCTGCTTTGGCCCGAGGGTGAGGTGCTATGGTACAACACCATACTCAATAAGAGCTCCAACTGGGGTACCTCGCCCTTTCTATGGTACTTTTACTCCGCCCTGCCACGTGCCATGGGTGCATCGCTGGTGCTCGTGCCCATCGGCGTCGCATTGGAGCCACGTATTCGGTCATTGGTCGTGTCAGCTCTTCTCTTTGTCCTTTTGTACTCCATTCTGCCGCACAAGGAGCTGCGCTTCATCATCTACGTGTTTCCAGTTCTCAACATTGCTGCGGCTTGCGCATGCCAACGAATGTAAGCGTCGTAATATTTGATTAGTAAAATACATTTTTATTATTTGTTTCCTCGTTTAGTTGGATGAACAGCGCCAAGTCAACGTGGCATAGCTTTCTGGCTCTCGCCTGTGGAGCCCATCTCCTGCTAAATGTCTTTATGACGCTCTTTCTACTTGTCATTTCGGGCACCAACTATCCGGGCGGAGCAGCCCTATCGCGATTGCATCGCTTGGAAGCTGGCACCTCAAACGTTTCCGTTCACATTTCCAACTTGGCCGCCCAGAGCGGCGTGTCGCGTTTTATGGAAATAAATAATGAATGGACTTACAGCAAGGACGAGACAATGAACTACACTCAGGCGGATCTGGTTGCATACACACATCTCTTGGTCGAGGCGAAGAACAAACAAAACACTGAACTATGGGCATCGCTCCAAAACGAATTCGATACGCTAGAGTTTGTTGACTGCTTCAACAGCATCGGCATTCAATACAATTCTCTGCTGCCGGTGCGAATAAAGACGAAGCCTTGCATTGGTATACTTAAAAAGAGACCAGTGCCTCCAAAAGAGGCATCAAAAACAAAAGAGAAAATAGCAAAAACTAAGACATCCCCGGTTGAAAAAGAAACGTTATTACCTCCTGTTAAGGAATTTCAAAAAGTGATAGGTGATCCGAAAATGAAAACCAGGTTACAAGTCGATGCGGATGATGATGATGGCATCGTGGCCACTGTGGAGGAGATGTCGCTAGAACTGGAAGCGGATACTGAACACCATGCTGGGGCAGAGACCATCGAAGCGCCCTTGAAGGAGATCAACTTTCAGGAGCTGCGCACCCTCGCCTTGGGACAGGCAACCAAGAAGTCGAGAGCAGCCACCAAGATGAAGATTCGACAAATTATCGAGCAGCACTACCGCGCCAAGGGCAAACAAATCGAAAACGACTCCGCAGAAACCCAAAAAACGCCAGGAAAGGCTGGATTACGGCAGTCCGTAAAGTCCATCATAAAGCAGGAGAAGATCAAGGAAATGATCGAGCAGATCGCTACGATGGATCTGACCCGCATCTGCGATTTGGAAAAGACTTCGACGAAAGATTGCTTAAAACAGGTCATTGACAAAATAGATGACAGCGAGGGTTTGAAATCAAAATGACAAAACGTATCACACTTTAAACTGTTTTATTAAATTAAGCTAAGCGTTTGTTAACGACACAGTTGTAAAAATTTAAAATAAAAACAATAATAAAAGCGAACAAAAATTGTAGGACATTCCTATATTTTGATAGAAAGATAAGTCGCGTCCGAAACGCACCCGAATCGCGTCCAAACCGCGCCGAAGTCGCCTCAAAATCGCCCCTAAACCGCATCTAATCGTGCCTAAATAAACTGAAACGCTCAAACTAAACATCGCCAAACAGAGTATGACATATTATGGCACATGGGATATATTCTTTGCTGACCAAAAAGAAATATTTAAATTAAATTATAGAGTATTAAAATGTCGTCATATATGTAGAACTAGTCATTAGGGATATCGCAATATCCCCATCTCTAGCTTGAACGCGATATATTTAAATTAGCAGTGGTGGCAACACACCAAAATATTTCGGCAATAAAATCGAAATTACAAACTTCCAGGAATCTGTTATCTATATAATAAGGTGTGATAAGCCTTTCGTCGCAGGTGTATCAACGCTAATCCACTCAATGGCGCTTTCAGCACAGCCCAACCCCTTACGCGTATCCAAGCACCAGCAATCATATGTTTTCTTATCACCTTCAGGTTGACCTCAAACGCAGTACGGCGAATTTTGGAAGGCAATCGGTGCGCTGAAATGGAGCTGACTGGATGGGTGAAGAACTACGGCTGGGGCCGCAAGGGCATCAACTCGGCGGTGGCCCAGCTGGCCATGGCCAATGATCCCGACTTTCGGCTGAACGAGGAGGAGACCTACGCGGAAATGTGGATGGGCACGCATGTGTGCGGTGTGTCCGTGGTCAAGGAAACCGGAGAGACTCTGGACCGGGTGTTGAAGAAGGACCTTTCATACCTGTTCAAGGTGCTGAGCATCAACAAGGCACTCAGCATCCAGGTGCATCCGAACAAGTGCGAGGCGGAGCGCCTGCACAAGGAGCGCCCGGATATCTACAAGGATCCCAATCACAAGCCGGAACTGGCCATTGCCCTCACGCCCTTTCTGGCTCTCGTGGGATTTATGTCAGCCGAAGATATCAGGGACTACATTGATGAGTTCCAGCCGCTGAGTAAACTAATTGGCAAGGAGGCTGTGGATCAACTCCACGACTCGACCAACTCGGAAAGCGTTAAGTTGTGCTACGAGAAGCTGATGAAGACCGAAGAGCCGGTGATAGCCAAGTGCATCAGTGAGATAGCCAAGGATTACCAAAAAGGTGAGGCATTCTCTGCAATCTAAGAAATATTTGTAAACATTCCTCTAAAATAGAACTGAAATCCAACGATCTGCTGGAGGTGTTCACCAAGGTCAACAAAGACTTCCCCGGCGATGTGGGCGTACTGTCCCTGTTCTTCCTTAACCTAATCCGCCTGCAGCCCGGCCAGGCGATCTACTTGGGCGCGAATGAGATTCATGCCTACCTGGACGGCGACTGTGTGGAGTGCATGGCTTGCTCGGACAATGTGATACGGGCGGGCCTAACGCCCAAGTACAAGGATGTGGACCAGCTGCTGGAATCGGTGATCTTCGAAAGTTCGTATAAGGATCGCAAGGAGTTCATTCCGTACCGCATAGATGATCAGGTCCAGGTCTATATTCCGCCAGTAACCGATTTCGCAGTGATAAATGTAAACATTGAACACTCGCTGGAGTCGTACAAGCTGGAGATACAAGCCTTCGGCTCCATATTGATAGTCCTAAAGGGATCCCGCATTCTTAAATTGAAAACACAGCAGGGAGATAAGGAAATCTTGGTAACCCGCGGCAGCATTGTGTACATTCCCGTCGAGGCGGCGCCGGAAATCGAGTTCGCCAAGTCCGAAGATTGCGACGAGGACTTCAGCGGCTACATAGCGACCAGCAACTACTTTCGAGTGCCCTAAAATTCTCAGTTAATCAAAATCTTTTGTACAGTGCAATAAATCCATTAACACGTTTTGGTGGTGAATTAATTTGTTTATATTTACTTGCAATTAAGAGCTAAGAATGTAAGCTAAAGTGGCAATAGTAGCGATAAATAAGTTATCTAATCAATTGGCTATACTCGTTCCATAGTACATTTAATAATTAACGAGAAATATCTTGCGCACAAACAGGTAGTTTCTTAAATATTTGCGATTATTGCAACCAACAATTTCAAGTACTTAAGCTACGAAACTCGATCGGTTACATTCACTGGGGGGATAAAGTATTCATATGTACGAAGCAAGAGGTTCGAGTGCAAATCTAGGGTAATTCAATAGAATCGGTGCTTGGACTGCTGGGCTGGGCTTACGAAATGCCCAAATACATGGCCTACTTAAAAAGGGTTAACAATGGAGAACATAAAATTGGCTACGTTAACATAATACCGCCCGTCTTTGTCTGGTTTGTCGGTGCCCGTGCGGGATGCGGTGGTTCTACGAATTGTAAATACATTAATTCACATTTATCCATCTCAGCAGTTGCTTGGTTTGATTTCACAAAGATCGGTAAAATGCTCAAAAAGTTTGTACCAAAAACAGAGTACATCATATACGGTAAATCTCATAATAAAATTGTTTCCGGCGCCATCTGGTTGCCATTTGTACACGAGTGTAGTAATAGTAAGTAGTTAGTATGTTGGTTCGCATATTTGTATATATATATATATATATATATAGTTGTAGAAAGTAGTAGTTAGTTCATCCGGCTCGGCGGCTCGAAGTTCTTGTAAGTAGATGGGTTTGTTACGCTTGCGTTTGCCAGGAGTAGTTGCCACTACTTGTATATATGTGTATAATATATGGTATAAATAACGCAATACCACCAGCTACGGTTTGTGCCCACAACATTGGTTTCCTTTCCTAACAACATCGAAATGGAGGTGGTGTCTGACTAACATGTTCGGTATGGTTTCGGGACGTGGCCGTTGTGCATATTTAACTCTTGAGCAGATTGTTGGCGCGCTTGTTCACGCCGTCCATGCGAATGTTGTTGGCATCGCCCTTGGCATTGATGCGATCCACCTGTTTGTTTTGGTTCTCCAGCTCGGAGCCCATGTCCAGGGCCATGTTGCGCAGGTTGCCCAGCATGGAGTTCACCTGCCCGAGATTCTCGTCCATCTCATCCTCACGCGCATCATTCGTGATCCTGGCCACATAGCCGGACTGCGGTGGAGCACCCATGCCGCCGCGTTCCCGCTCATCGATGACCCTTTGCGGCTGGCTGGCCACGATTTTGCCATCGTCATTGGCCTTCCAGGCGCTCTCGCCGTCGTCCTTGATGTTCACCTTCTTCCACGGCAGCACGCAGATGCCGCAGCACTTCTCCATGCCACTCAAGTTCTTCTCCGCCTCCCTCATGTCCGCGTTGATCCGGTCCATGCCCTCCTCAATCCGGTCCAGCTGCTCGCCCTGGTCATCCAGGGCCACCAGCGTGCGGATTCCCGCCTCCTTGCTCTCGTCCATGAGGGCGAGCATCCGACGCGTGCTCTCCAGGGATTCATCGGCCACCTGGCCGGATTTGAACTGCAGCTCCTGGAGCTCAGTTCGCGGCTCGGCATTCTCCACGGCGGCCATTTCGGAACTGTCTATCTGGTGAGATCACTTGAACTTGAGCTTGGCAAGTGGTTGCGAGGCAAGACGGCTGTTTTGTTTTTTTTTTTTTTTTTGGGTGGGGAAATCTGGCCAGTGACTCACTCGCGCGAGATGAAAAACTACCCTTGGTGATGGTTCGGTGTGTGAATTCGGTGGATATGTAGTTGGGGCGGGGCTAAGCTCGTTTGTGCTCTGTACGTAGGAACTTATTGACAAGGTTTAATAATTTATTTGCGAAAGTATGAATTTTCACACCACACAACAATTCGCCAATTTGTATACTAGAGCTGCAAAAAAATCGATGTTAGTATCGATGTCGTTTTCGATAGGCGATTTTTACGTGTGTTCACACTGTTTAATATTGCATTTAGGTTTAGTTCGCTACAAGCACAATTAAATAAATAAGGCAAAGCAAGCTCCAAATTTTACCATTAAATCTGAATTTAAAAGTCGATTTACCATGCATAAACTAGTATTCCAGTCTGACATTACATTTTTATCTATGACATGAACCTTGTTCGAGTCTGATAAAATACAATTATTTTATGTTTTCAAAAATATTTCCCATCTAGTTACTATAATCTTTCAACTCGTCGTGTGTCGAAAAAAGTAGATTTATTTCTACAAAGTTTCCAAAGCGTTAACATCGATTATAGTTTTTTCAATACTTTTCATACTTTAAAGCCGCGCATTCCTAACGACGCCGTTGCGATCTTCATTGCGCGCGCAGTGTTGAAAAGTGTGTTTGAAATATTAACGCTTTGTTTTTTCGGTACAGCGTCGGTCTTCAGCTGCTCGAATTTTCGCTTAATTGCTTGTGTTTATTCATTTTGGATTTCCTCGTGGCCAATTGGGAATAGCATATACTTAGCCATGGACGATTCACGCAGATCGATGGCGGGCAAGGCAAGTGTTTGGTGGTTTCAGTTGGTGTTGCTTCCATTTGCGGGAAAAGACTTTTCCGAATATTATCCCATTTTCATTGCTAAAACTATAGTTTCACTTTCAGCAGATCGATTCCCGTAGCTCATCGATAATGACAAACGATGAGAGCGTCTCCATGTATTTATCCTTTGACGCGGAGGACACTCTGTCCAATGCCAAGTGGCAATCGGCCCTGGTCACTCAGAGCAGCCAGTTCCTGGAGGTGCACAACACCAAGATGGAGGTAAACAGCGATGATATGGACCTAAGGCGCACTATCCTGAAGGATCTGCAGCAGTTGACCATCGGGGAACCTGACCAGAATTCGCCACTCCGCCCATTTGACAAAAGTATTCTCAACCGGCACAACGCCTTGTGCTCCACTCCATCCAAGGGCAATTCGATCGCAACGCAGCCACCACAGATCATGGAAAGCATGGATCTGACCCAAATTGATAAGGAGAACACACATCCGGAGGGGCATAATCACAGTGGCGGCGATAACTCGACCTTGTCCAGTTCAGTGGACGTGACCGCCAACACGGTTAAGGCCAATACCCTAAAAACTGGCGATGCTACCATGGACAATGTATCCTTGCAGGAGGCTGCCAAGACCCCAGGTCCCAGCCAAGTGTATCCCTTGAGTGCGAACGTAGTTTTAGAGAATATAACTGAAGGTAGGTTTATACCATTGTTATATGGTTTCGTTCTGTACACATCTACATTTACAGTATCCAACGAAGGGGTATCCATGCTGGTCTCGCCCGGAGCCGAAAAGGAGGTCGCCAATGTCAACGAGGTAGTGAACGAAGTCTCTGAGCTAATTGCCAAAGCTCTAAAGATCTCCGCTGATTCTGTGAAGCCAAAGACATCCAAATTGAAAGCTGAGGCGGGCAAGAAGAGGCAGTCCATGAGCTCCACTTATTCGGGTGCCGCCCTACCGCGCCCTCGTCGCTCCTATCTGCCCACCACCACCGCAGAGACGCGCACGTACTCCTTCAAGCAGCGCATGTCGGTGGTGGTCAAGACTACACTCAACAGTCCAGCTCGCAAGCGGAGTATCGGCGGCGGTGTGCCACTAAGCCGTCGCAGCTGCTTGCCCGTCTCCAAGCTAACAAAGAGCAACATAAGAAAGTCGATCGCTGTGGCCAGCGTGCGTTCGCCCGAGAAGATCGCCTCAAAGCCGGCGAAGACACCGACAAAAAGCCATCTGGGGACAGTTTTTAGCTGCAAGAATTGCAGCGCAACCTTTCGAGTGAAGTCACTTCTTGACGTCCATATGCGAATGCACGATCCGGTCGACAACGGACCCAATACCCTAAAGCGTCTGAACAGCAATACGGTTGCAGCGGGAGGATCGAAGAATCGCTGCAAGTTTTGCGATAAGAATTTCGCCCTGGAACGTGCTTTGCACATCCATCTAATGCAGAACTGCGACAAGATACCGCCGTCCGAAAAGCGCAAGCTGCAGTTCACCGAGCTGAACCACGAGAAGAAGGCCCAGCTGCCAAAGATCGGTGCAACCAGTGCCATTAACCATCATATGACGATGCTCCAGAAGCCACAGCAACGCATGAGTACCATTCCCAAATTGGGTAACTATTGATTGAACAGCACGCGTGCTTAAGGAGAAACTATACTCTTATTTTCCAATTCACAGCTCCCTCACAAGGAGTCCAGTCCATGGCTCCTCCGAGCGTGAAGAAAGTTCCCAAGAACGTGGCGCATGCCGGCGTCTACCGCACTCCCACAAAGACTGTGCCCTGCCACATCTGCAAGCAGTCGTTTAGGAGCATACTCGAGTTCACAAACCACAGCCTGACGGTGCATGGAACGAACCAGCTAAAGAAGATGACCGGCAAAGAGGATGCACAGAGTGCTCAGGATTAAATTAAGCGATTCGTGTGTAGCCTAGTCTATGTCTAAGTTAAGTGCTGTGGCGTAGATGTGGTCCAGTTCCGGCGCTTCAGCTGCACGACTGGACTGCTTTGTGAATTTTCTAGTTTTTCGTAAGCTTAATATGACATTCGCACAAAAAAAACTATCGTAGTGTAAATGACAGTAATGACATTATATTCTAGGTTACTGAACGCTTTTTTAGTTTTGAATTTTGTGTTGCTAGATATCTATATTTAATTTATGTTTTCATGGTTTCCAACACACGTTATAATATTCACTTGCTCTTCTTTTCCGGCGGTGGCTTCATGTCCACACCTTCGGTTTTGATATCCAGCGGTCCTGTGGCATTGTTCATTTCGGAGGCATTTCTAGCTGTGTTCAGATCATCGCCCGCTGGAGGCGCCTGCTGGAGATTCTGCAGCATGGGCGGTATTGGTGGGGGAAATTTACGCAAAAGCTCTGCCAGCAGCATGTCCACACGCTGCTTCTGAAACAGCGTGCCGCTGTTCTCATCCTTCGCTGAGTTGGCGTCCTTCTTATCTGACTTGGATTTATCCGACACTAAAAGTAATTCGGTTGATTAGCGAACGCTTATAATATTAAGGAAGGAGCATGTACTTACAAACTTTGTTGGAAGAGAAGTCCCACGTGTAGCCCTTGTTGGGATGGTAGCGGGCATAGCTGCTAGCCTCCTCGAAGGCGGATTGCAGGTTCACCACGGTGTTGAGCTGGAAACAGTGATTAAGCAAATGCATCGGTTTCTCACCAGGTGCTACTTACAATGCGGGAATTGATGACGTTTGCAAGATCTGGCGCCTTGTAGACGGTGCCACCAATAATGTAGTAATCGGCAATCGGCGTGGCTTCCGAGGGATTATGACGGTGCTGCTTGCGGATTACATACAGGATGGGCTCCGCCACGTGCAACAGTATGTATTCCAGGCCGATCATGTTGCTAAATGATGGAAGCGATTAAATTGAAACAGAATAAAAGGCAGAGGACACCTACTGCAGATGCTCCGGACCAAGGCGCTGCATCCGAACAGTCTCGTTGTTGCACATGTGATCATAGAAGGGATTCGACTTGCGGCAGAAGTAGTCCATGACGGTCTGCGGGCTGAGGGTGGCCATCATCTGGGTGTCGTGCCAGGAAAGGCGCAGGTGGTCATTGGTCATCTGTCGGCTGGCCATTGTGGATGTGGATGCACGTGCGCCTTGTTGGGATGTGGCGGTGGGAAGTGGCTGCAATGTTTTCTCGCTTGGCAATGACCACGACTAATTTGTGGGCCAATGGCGTTGAGAGAGCTTCTTTTTCCTTTTCCTATTCCTAGCGATCGCTTTGTTTACAAGCTATTTTTGGCCGCACGCTGCCGATTGGAAACTGTCGCTGGCAGTTTTTTGATTTATTTGTTGTGTAATAATTAATTTAGCAGGCCGTGGTGCACGCCGCTCTCGCTGCTCCACCTCCACGTTAATACTGTAAGTGTTTTGCTGATTAACTGTCCTTTGTAGCGAGCTTTTATTGTGTTTTCTACTCGTGATTTGCCTTGCGCTCGCTAAAAAACCGATTTGTTTGTTATTTTCGCTTGGTTGACTGACCGCACTTCGCAACACTGCAGTCGGCTGGCCCGTGCTGGACAGTGAACGTGCTGCGCCAGGTGGCAACGCTTTGTTTGGTGCGGAGAAGAAGAAGCAGCAGGGGCAGCGTCTGCGAAAAAGTTTAAAAATAAACAAATTCCGTTTTAAATCAAACTGATATTCAATTTTCCGGGCGCGCAGTCAAATCGTAGCAGCCCACACACATACACCAAAGAGAGTCCGTTTCTAAGGCGAAATTTGTGCTCTCACACGGAACTTGGCCCATTTCTTCGGGACGCAATCTCATAATTGGGAATCATATCAGTTCGTTCTGTTCACTTCGTCGTGGCGCACGGGAATCAGACGCCAAGCAGCGCAGAGCTCTCGTAATGGTAACCACCCAGTAGTTATCTCAACGCACCAACTAGCAAATCAATAGCAACTCCAGAACCCATGTACATTGATTCACCCGCACAGTGCCACCACCCACTCATCCGTGTACATATATACTCTTGAGCATTGCATATATGTAAGCGCCAGTCAAGGTCGTACGATTCTCGGCCAGGCGCAGATACATGTATGTGTGTACGAAAATGTTCTTTTTTTACGCCTCACCTTGATTTTCAACTATGCGATCGTGCGTGTGTATCTGTGCTGTTTCCATGGCTGCCAATCTTTGTTTATTCCACCTGAGATGTGTATATTGCAAAGTCCCGTGTAAATAACCGGCTAAGTGTTTTGTGTGCCAGGATCAGTGTTGGGAAGGCTACAAGCGTTGTGTACCTAGCTTAGGTACAAGGTAGTTTCGAACTAAATTCCAGTTAGAAAATATTTTAAATTCAACCGACTTTTTGTGTGCATCATGTAAATATAAAAAGTACTTATTATTTAGTTAAATGGTTAGGGCAATTGAAGTTAGGTTGAAGTATTGCCCCAACACTGGTCAGAATGAACTCCGTTCCGAAACGACTCAATTCTGTTCTCTTCTAGATTGTCGCACACTTTATAAGCGGATCCCTTCCAGATCTGAGGCACAGTCCGTTTCAGCAATATGCGCTACATAAAGTCGGAGCCGTACTATGAAGTAATCGAGCAGCAAACCCAATCTCTTACAGCCTCTGATCCAAAAACCCCAAAATCAAACGAACTAACCGTCTACCATTTACAGGGGCTTCCTCCATTCAATGTCAGCGGCAGCCCATTCAATGTGGTTCCCATTCACAACTACCCGGAGCTTATGAAAGACACTTGCGCCCTGATCAACGCAGAGTGGCCGCGATCGGAAACGGCGCGCATGCGCTCCCTGGAGGCCTCCTGTGACAGCCTACCCTGCAGCCTGGTGCTGACCACCGAGGGAATGTGCCGCGTGATCGCTCACCTCAAGCTCAGCCCGATCAATTCCAAGAAGAAGGCCTGCTTCGTGGAGTCCGTGGTGGTGGACAAGCGGCACCGTGGCCAGGGATTCGGCAAGCTGATCATGAAGTTCGCCGAGGACTATTGCCGCGTCGTGCTGGACCTCAAGACCATCTATCTGTCCACCATCGACCAGGATGGATTCTACGAACGCATTGGCTACGAGTACTGCGCACCCATTACAATGTATGGGCCGCGCCACTGCGAGCTGCCCAGCTTGCAAAATGCCAAAAAGAAATACATGAAGAAGGTCTTATAGACGTCAACGCCAGTAGTTGTGGGCTTGGCTAAATTGGGCCATACCCAGCCCGATCAGAGAGTGGCAGTGAACTAGTCAAATTGGCAAATGCTTGAAATTCTTTACGGGTTTTACCTGCCAGCAGCTGCTTCGAGCCATAACCTGTGGATGCCAGGCAGTCTGCCAAGTGCATGTGTGATTGCCTCGTTGCTCTGGCAAATTGCAAAGCAGCTAAAGCTTTTGATTCCATTACACCGATAAGCAACCATTCATTCACCAAGCGCTTGTGTTGATTTTTAAATATTACTTTCCGCATGTATTTTTTAAACTTTTTGGTTCTTTTTGTATGACAAAAGTGATCCGGGCTGTTCGGTACATCTATAAGGCTAATGTTAATGTTTAGCAATTATAATTTGTTATAGTTTTGCTCAAGTGTGTGCATAATTGCTCCTAGACAAAAATCTACCTGCAATCTACCCGCAATGGTGATGATTATGATAATAAGAAGCTCAAGTATCTTCCAACGAAACATAGCAAATAGACATATCGAGCCTTAGCATTAAGCACTCAACGAAGGGCAATAACTTCCAATAAAACGTGTAGAAACTAAAGATTCCATCGCTTGTTCCTGGGCGGAAGTGGCGACGACGGAAACGCCTGTCTTGCAGCATGAGCGATGCAGTGCATCCATTTGGCCGCACATGACAAGTTCAAGTTCACGGCGACGACGTCTATAAATTGATGTTATTTTTTGCGCAGCCAAATTTGACGGGGGCTCGGTGCCCAAATGATTGGTTAATGCCCGCCCAGCGAACGTAATGCTTTGTTACAGAAATAACCCGCAGTGATGTAAGGCACACAGAGATCTCTCTCGGCTGCCAAAAATCGCTCTCTCAATGGGAATGGGACTATGACTTGGGTGTGACGATCGCCTCTCCGACAGCGGAAGCTGTTGATCGCTGTTGGCTTGCCCGGGGGCACGGTGATCTCTTATGGTTACACATTTTTTAAATACCTGCCCGGCGTTTGGTGCGACAGGTGCTAATGTGGCGACATTCCGATTGGTCGCGCCAATGCGATTCCGCACGTAATGGCTATTAAATTCGGATCTTCTAAAATGGAAAGTTTATTGTGCGCTCACAGTACGTATATACGGATGCGGGTATGCATACAATTGGCGAACTATAGAGGACTACGATAGGAATATCAAATTAAATTTGTACGTCTTCAATGATCAGCTGCAATTGGTCACAATCCCATTGGATGATAGGTAGTTCTAGGCACTTTTGGGGCTTTTGCCAATGCCGCAAACCTTGCGGTAGTGCTCCGGTTGCTCCAGGCTGTCGATAATGAACTTTCCCAGGTCATATTTGGACACCAGACGAGCGGGGGCCTCGTCGTGGACGACGGTATAGGCGGAGGCCGGTTCATCGGCGATGTGCGGCGGCAGAATGGCGATCCAGTCAAGATCGCAGGCCTTGGTCAGGTCCAGCATGCGCTGGTGCTCCTCGTTTAGGCGGTGGAACACAGTGGGCACCTCGTTGAGCGGGCGCAGCAGAAACGAGGACATGACAATAGAGAATTTGGTCAGTTTGGCCTCCTTCATGGCCTTGATGAGGTTCTCGGTGCCGCGGGATAGCTCCGTGGTGGCCTCCAGCTTGTTGCGAGTGCCCAGGATGACAGCTACCGCATCCACGCCCTCGATAACGCGCTGCACATCCTCGTAGTTGGTCACGTCCCCCTTGACCAGTTCAACCTTGGACTTGAAGCGTTCTGGAACTGTCTTTTCGCTGCGGTATAGCAATTTTACCGACAGACCTGAAAGGAAGAATACGGTTTAACTGGCGTTTCCGGGTCTTGTGGTGTCACCTACCCTTCTGCAGGGCGTGATCCACGGCACACTCGCCGGTCATGCCGGTTCCTCCAATAATAGCAATGCGTTGCATAATTCAGCTGATTCTTTAATTCCGATTGAAATGCGTTTAGCCCAGTCGTTGGTTTGCAAAAGTGCAGTTTCACCTGTGCTCCAAGCGCAACTTATCTATCAAATTTCCAATTCACAAGTGAATCCAGCGCGATTGCCTCGCATTCTCACCTCACCCGTAGCAATGAATGTACAGTGCTCTTTCTAAATAGTGAACTCTCACTAGTCTGAAGCTTCTGTAGAAGGTAACAAGATATTTAACATTTATTTTTATATTTATTAAGCTACGACTTATTGCAGTAAAATATAGGGGTTTTTTTTGTCGCTCTGCAAATAATCTTATTTTGGTTATTGGTTCACGGCTTCTAGTTAGCACTGTATTAGCAAAACAAAATGAATTTTTATATAGATTACTGTCAGGCATAATGATAAGGTATATCATATCTGGCGATAACAATTTTATTTACAAACTCTAATGGTCATTTGTCATGGTGATTAATATTAAAATTATAAATACATTTGCGAAAATTAAAATTAAAGCGGTTTTTCTCAGTCTGGCAGCCCTGCCGCTTGGTTCAGTGTGGTAAAGTGCGGCGCAGTTGAAAGTTTAACCGCCAAATCGTTACGCCTGCGATTCCGATTCCTCGGAATACGGATTATCCGCCGGATTCTTGACCCGTCTCAGTGTTATTCCCAGCTTCAGTTCACTTAGGAAGTCGGTGGTCACCGGCTTACGTTCTGGACGCGGCTTGATGCCACTTATAGTGGCCGCCTTCTGATCCACTTTCTGCAAGAATCGGAGAAGGATTAGATTTCCAATTTGAATGGTTGGCTACTTGTAATACCTTCAGCGTTACGCCTTGTCGAATGCTCTCCAAGAACGCATCCCTTGGGTCTCCGCCGGTGGAGGCAGCTGAAACTGCCTTGGGCTGTGATTTCTGCATAGGTGGCGGTTGTGGAACGCCGGCCATGCCACTTGGTGGAGGCGGTGGTGGAGGAGGAACGCCTCCCGCGCCTAAGACTGGCATTGGTGGCGGCGGTGGTGGAATACCTGCTGGTGCCGCTGGAGGCTGCGGTGGAGGCGGCGGTGGAACACCTACGGATGCCGCTGGCGGAGGCGGTGGTGGAACTGGCACCGGAGTACTAGTAATCTTTGTTTTCTGCGCTGACAGTGGTGTCATATAGACAGCCGAAGATCTAGGAGTCGGCTTGGCAGGAGGAGCGGGTGGCGCCGGCTTGGCAACAGGCGCGTACTGCACCGGGGACACAGCATACAGCGATCCGTTGGAAAGCGTCGAGTTTGTATGAGGCACTATTGTTGGCTTTGGAGGCGCCGGCGGTGGAACGCGCATTGAGCCCACTTTCCGTTGCGGTGATATGGTGGCATACGTCTCATTCGCAACCTTTGGCGCCACAGAGGGCCTCACTTGACGAATGTCAATGGCCGCTGGATAACCATGTGTGTTCTTCGCCATTACCGCCGACGGAGGTGGAGGAACCTTAGGTTTCACACTCTGCTGAGGCTGCACTTGGACGGGTATCACACTTCCGACCTCTGCCAGTTGAAAAGGAGCTGGTGCAGCCGGCGTAGGTGCAGGTAAGTCCATATCGGAGATATCCACAAACCGCGAAGTAAGCGAGGCGTAGTTGGAGAAGTTCGGTGCCTCCGTTGGCCTCGAAACTGTGGCTATTGGAGGTGGCGGTGGAGACGGCGGAGGAGTAATCTGGTTATTGGTGGAAATGGTGGCATAGAGCAGCGGCCTGGCATGATCTTGAACCTTTGGCTGCGCCTGAAGATCACTTTTTGGTGGCTTAAAAGGAAAATGTTATATTAACAGCTTCCAGTTAACTTCAAGACCTACCATCCAAGTAAAATTGGAGTGAATGATCTTCTTGATCACTTCTTGGCGCCGCATGTCACTGATGTCCGCCTCCGTAATGCCACGCTCCATCATGTACTTCCTTAGCACCTTGTCGTTGGGATCGGCATTCAGGTCGAAGGCGTTTCGCGTGCGATCCCGCGTCACATCACCGGAAACGTGCTGGAAGTTGACTGGTCCGCTGATCTCGTACTTGGAGCCCTTGCTGCTGACCAAGACGCTGGTGGCGAAGCTGGGACCCGCCAAGGCCACCGAGGGCGGAGCGCCCACATACCTGTCCAGGCTGTTCGAGGAGGAGGAGCTCTTCATGCCGTCTAGACTGGCGTTGATGCTCACGTTGTCGGCGTAATGAGGCGGTGGACGAACTGCTGGCGGTGGATGTGCAAAGACGTCGCTGCTCACTTGCATAGACGGTGGCTGAAAGGAGAAGAAATGGCAGCGTTCAGGACAACTGTGGACAAAATCAAGGACACTTTCGGCTGATGAAGCTAGCAAGATGGGATGCTGCAGGACATTACCACCCAGTAACCGGGTTCCTTATTGCTTCTAATTATGTCATAGACATAGGCGCGCCGCACAATAGCCGGCAGACGTTCGAGATCATCGGACAAATTGGCCTTGCGCAGATACAACTGGAGCATTTCGTCGGTGCCCTGGCCCCGCAGATCGAATGTCTTGCGGAAGTCAATCGCTTTGCCCTCCAGCTGGCGGAACTCCACGGGCTCGGAGATGTAGGCGTATGTGTAATCCTCCATCGAACTGGAAAAACGGATACGTAGTTGGTAGCTGCGTTAGTACGGCTGCAAAGGAGGTACCGCCCATTGGCATTGTCTTGGATCTCTCCCCGTTGCCACCGTGCGTCCACTGGGCCCAGCGGCATTATCTAGTACCCAATTTGCAGATAAGAACTGCTGGCGCAACTTGGCGTTTTATCAATTTCGGATTCGGATCGCGGTGGGCCTTCACGGACGTGACTCATCGACGCTTCCAGTCACCAGTCTAAACAGGCTAATAATTATTACAAAAGCCCATTGAAACGAGATGATGGTCTAGAACGACAGCAGGCAGCGGCGATGAGCAAGGATCAATTACCGTGTGCACCTGGAAGCGCTGTGTGCAGGGATTCTGCAAATGCTGAACCGGATCGGCTCGGCTCGGGGTCGACTGGTGTGCTTGAATGGCACGGAGAACCTTGTGGTACTGATTAACGGCGGCGGTATGCCATGTTAGGCACTGCGTTTACTCATTTCGCGAGGCGTCTTATCTGAAACCGAAGTGCTGAATGCAGATAACTGGCGGCCAGTAATCACCTGGGCCAACTACGACGACTCCCGACTCCGACAGCCTGAGCCAAGGGAAAACATAAACAAATGGCGTTAACTACACTTTGTTGGTCTACGATATGCGTCTTGGCTGTCAGAAGCCTGGAAACATGTTGGGTAAGTCCAAAATCAAAAAATTCGCTAATGACTAATGTGTTCTAGGAGCGGAAACGGCTTTATAAATCGCGTTTATCACTTTCTGAGAGATAGAAAGGCATTGAAACTAGAACACCAATTATAAATCATTCTATTTTTAACGATGAATATATGTGGGGGACTAAAAAATAACGTTTCAAAATGTAAAATGTAATGGTTTGAGTTTCTGCTTATTGAAATGTACTTTAAATCTTATCTGATATTAGAAATTATAATTCAAAGTAATTTAAAGACTAAATTTATATTATATATTTTAAAATATAAATATTTATAATATTCACTTGATTCATAGGTCATTTAAGTTATAACCTTATAGAAAAGTTGTCATGTTTTGCTTTAGAAAACATTTAAGTATTGTCACCTTTGTTAGGAACCCTACAGAGTAGTCCGTTGCCCTGGAGTTACCTGTCAGTTGAGTCAATTTTCCAGCGACGGAGAAAGCAAATCTTATTTCCCTACTTATCAGCAGTCCAAACGTTTCGTTAAAATTTCCGAACAAATTATTCCTGCGATCGAAACGGTACAATTTTGAACTTTTTTTCAAATTCGGTCAACTGTCGTTGAGAAACCGAGTTTTGAAAACTTTGAATCGCTTTTGAGAATTTAAACTTGCTAGCGGAGACCAATTTTCTGCGAAAGCTACGCGATCGGACTAACCAGACTAGCGCCATGAAAATCAAACTTTCGGGTGAGTATACGCTGGCCGAGATCGAAGTCGATTTGGACCAGCAGTTGACCCCGAACGAACTGCAACCCGGAGCCACAGTGCTGGCCACCAACGAGAGTACTGGCGGCTTAGAGCGGATTGTCAGCCATGAGGAGCTGTCCAGGTTCTTCGCCGTGGGTCCACCGGTCGCCTTACCAATGCCCACGGATGTGGTAGTGGAGCGCACACTGGCGGATCCGGCTTTCAAGCAAATCCTGCAGGAGGCCGACGGCAAGAAAGGCTTCGATCCCGAGGCGGAGCAAATGAAGATTCGCGACTTTTTGGCCGGCGTCACCAGCAGCAAGATGACCACTGAGCAATCGGTCTTTCATGGTATGCGAATAGATTCACTTCAATGGATAAGTTTTTATAGAATTCCCTACATTATATAGGATCTCGTTCCAATACCTCTGCGCCCACTGTCAACCGTATAAAGTGTCCGACATGTTTGGTCCAGTTCGATGCTGTGGCCTTTCAAAATCATGCCTGTGAAGCGAAGCCGGCCGAGTTGATGGTGCCTCAGCAGGAGAAGCCACATCTTGTGCCTACTGTATCTGCTCCTCCGGCTCCGATAAGCAAACCGGCTTGCGAGCGGGTAATCAGGGAGAACCAAGTGCGTTTGCGACGTTACTTCAAAGATGAGATGAAGTACGATCTGGCCACAGGCATCGAAAGCTCGCGCATCCAAAAAAACACATCCAAGGGTCCCAACGAGTGCACCATGTGCGACCGCAAGTTTGTCCACGCCTCTGGGCTGGTGCGCCACATGGAGAAGCACGCCCTGGACTTGATCCCTTCGCAGACCAGCGAGCAACCACATACGATACCGGCTGCCGGACTGCATGTGGTGGTTAAGTGCAACCCTTGTGGCCGAATCTTCTATGATCCGCAGGTGGCCTTTAGACACGGCTTTATTCACGATTCGGAGCATTCAACGATGCGTCAAGGTCGAATGCCCCAAGTACCCTCCAGTAGAGCAGATTTCAATGAGCTGCTGCTGGATGGCGAGTCGCTGATAGACAACGATGCCTCTTTTGCAGCGAGCAATCCAAACACCAACCCACCGGAGAAGGAAATGTTCACCAGCCTGATCCTGGGAAGCGTTTTGCAGTGCGAGTTCTGCGAGTACATGTTCGCTGACATAGCCGAGCTGCTAGTCCATTCCGCTGCTCATGTGGCGGAGCGGCGCTTTGAGTGCACCGCCTGCGACATTCAGATGAGCACGGCGAAGGAAGCCAGCATCCACTTCCAGACGGACTGCATCTTCATGCGCGAGGCAGTCAGGTCGCTAAATGTCACGATCAGTCGCTACTTTGTGTGCAATGTGTGCGAGCTGAAGTTCGCCAACACGGACCTGCTCCAGGAGCATCGGTAAGCTATTGGTTAGCCATTGAATGTATGATTACTTAGATTCTCTATTCTCTGTACTAGGTGTACCTCCTTTCACTACTTTCCTCGCCTCAGCGAGAATGGCAAGAAGCTGGTGCTGCCGTGTGAGTTTTGCGACGTCAACTTTGAGTTCGCCCACGAGTTTCTGGCGCACAACGAGGAGAAGCATCTCAACAAAAAGAAGCGAGAGAAGGAAGCGCGCAACACGGGCGCCGGCCGAATACGTCAGTATCTCTGCGATATCTGCGGCAAATCGTACACCCAGTCAAGCCATCTGTGGCAGCATCTACGCTTTCACCAGGGTAAGTGATACAGTGTGTATATGAGGATTAGATGATGATAGTTCCTTTTTAGGTGTGAAGCCCTTCGTTTGCCAGGAGGAAAACTGCGATCGGAAGTTCACCATTCGCCCAGATCTGAACGACCACATTCGCAAGTGCCACACGGGCGAACGTCCATATCTTTGTCTGGTGTGTGGAAAGCGCTTTCTCACCGGATCCGTCTTCTATCAGCACCGTCTGATCCATCGCGGCGAGCGGCGCTATGAGTGCGATGAGTGTGGTAAACGTTTCTATCGCGCGGACGCGCTCAAGAACCATCAACGCATCCACACCGGAGAGAAGCCGTACAGCTGCCTCTTCTGCACGAAGACCTTTCGCCAGCGCGGCGACCGTGACAAGCACATCCGAGCTCGACACTCTCACCTGGATGCCAACTCGCGTCTCATGATGCAGATGCAGAAATTCCAACTGGAGACGGCGGCTGCGCAGAAGGCTCAGGGTCATAATCCCGAGCAGCAGGATAACGATGGTGGTGCCAGCACCTTAGACGTGCCCTCGGGCTCTGGATTCGTGTCGACTGAGCCAGGCGTCGCGGAGATACAGTACTCCATTGCGCCGGAGCAGCAGGACGAAATGGTGTGTGTGCCCATTGACCAGGTCAACAACAGTTTCTTTATGTCGCACTACATGCAAGCTGTTCCTATGGAGGAGGATGGTTCGGGGCAGCATATAATTGTCTTCGAGCAGCCAGGCCAGGATATGGATATGATGTCCATTTACGATCAGCAACAGGTTGGGGAACCAATGCATGAGGGCGGCGTGCCCCAGCGGGCGCCTGAGGAAAACGCTAGGGTGGTGGTTGTCAAGAACAATCCAACTAAGCCGATCTTTTCGGATACCTATATGTAAAAATCGTCTTCAAATTCGAATTTAAATAAAGCGGCAAGATTGCTAAGCTGCCACACTGTTCACTTAGCGAGTGGGCCTAAAAAACAGCGTTGCCATTTAGTTTCTCAAACAGCGGTGCTAGACGTTCGATAATCGCTGCGATCAATCGTGCAAAATATCGATACTGCCACCCCCAGGTCAGGGTGCCATCGCTAGTTCCTTTTCTTTTCGAATTTCTCGTGGAAAACGCCAACATGGGTTTCGCTACTCTCTGGTACTCGCATCCCCGCAAATATGGCCAAGGCTCCCGATGCTGGTAAGAATTGTGTATCCCGTCGTTTGGCGCACGTTTTGATGTATAATTTGTTTAAATGCTTTCCCCGTAACCCCGTATCTTGCACGATTTTTGCTTGTTTGTAGAAAGTGGGGTTATACCCGACCCGCTTTTTTTTTTTTTTTTTTAACGCATGGCGTCTGCCAATTTGTATTTGCTTGTATTGTCAATTGTTTTAATGTTCCAAAGGCTTTTGCCCCCGGTTGAGTACGGAAATACGTGTTTAAGCATCTAGAACAGTTTCCTTAATTAAGGGTGGCCAAAGTAAGAGCTGCGCGAGGCAAAACGAGCCATTTTCGAATGGATTTGGTCCAGCCAAGTGCAGCGACAGCTTTGCTTTTAATGAAACTGTTCCATGCTACGGAGATTCTCTGATGGAACCGAACTAAATATGATATACCGTCTCATTTTCAGCCGTGCCTGCTCTAACCGCCACGGTCTGATCCGCAAGTATGGCCTTAACATCTGCCGTCAGTGCTTCAGGGAGTACGCCAACGACATTGGCTTCAAGAAGGTGAGTGCTCCATATGGAAATCCTCAACGAACTGATAACTAATAGCATTCGTTTTTCAGCTGGACTAAATATGTCCTCTTCGCATTTTAACGCGTTAATCGCGTCTCAAAGCAATCGCTTCCTGCATATTAATATATGGAGTCGTCGGATGTCGGGGACTCTGTAAATTAGTATGCCGGCAGCAACAGCAACAACTATAATCATTTGGGGATTTAAGCAAGGACAAAGCACATCGAAGCATTGATTCAAGATAGCCAGAATGGCCAACAGCAACACCACACAATTCCAACAGTTACCACCTTCCGCGAAGGATCTTTGTTACAGCACTAGTTTTGTTTAAATCTCCGCCTGATTAAACCCATAACAAGAACCGTATTTAATTGTGTCATAATTTGAGCTATCTTAGTGGGCATCCTCGTATTTGTGTTGATGGCTGCCGGAAAAGTGTGCATTTCCTTGTTTTTGAACTGCAGTGCAATCAGTCAGCCAGCAGCCCATCCAGTATGTCACCTAATAACATATTACGCTGCTACCATAAGAAAAGCAACCGGTTTGTAGCGCTGGAGACCACCAGGTCATCTCATCCCCAAACTTCAGCTCTCTTAGCATTCAAAACTTCATAGTTGTGTGTTTCGCCCGTTGCATAAAGGCTTTTGATGCCATGCGGACTTTAATGTGATATGCAAAACTGGCAGGCCACTGAACCCATTTCATATGCATTCAATTTGTTGAGAACATTAGCCCAAAATCATAAATAGCTAGCTAAGTTACCACTCATTTGTGAATTCAAAAGCGGTTACGAACATAGATATGTACAAAATGCAAAATGAGATTATAAATTATTACTCATGATTTTACAAAATGACTAAAGCTCAGTTATTTTATATTTGATAAACTAAAATATTTAATCATACGTAAGAGGTCTCAGTTTTTCTTTGAGTGAATAAAGCTCCATCAAACTTTCAATCTCCTTGTCGACAGCGAAATGATAGTGCACAATAAACCAAACTGCATGATCCGTGTGCAAGCCAGCCTGATTCCCACGCGAATGTGTCAGTCATGAACGGTTTATTCACCTCCTTAATTGTGATGGTGTCCTTTTCGAAAGCCGGAAGCAATCTCCTGGCTGTTGGCCTGCATTTCCTCATTTCTACGCCAGTGGGTTAGTGGTATCCACACGGAGACCCAATGCAATGATAGCCCATTGCTCCGAGAGCCGGGCCAGAGTCAAAAACCAGTTTGGGGCGCTAAAGAGCGGGTCAGCCCCCGCTTAAGCTCTCTTAGCTGTTTTGTCTGCTGGCTCTGCTGCCGAAAATCGAGCTAGCCATTTTGCACATTCGCCAATTGGGCTTGGGAGTCTGAAGCGGTCGCTTGGTGTCTAAACAACGTAGTCGCGCTTGCCCAACCCAGTATCAGCTAAATTCGCAGCCAAGATGTGTGATTAGGAGTGTGTGACACAAACTGCAGTGATTCCAACGAAAGGTCAGTGGCTCATCGACCACTCAAGTGATCCCCCCGCTCGCAATGAGATTGATCTGGCTGCAGCTCCTGGCTGCTGGGGTTGCTCTCTACCTGGCAAACTGTTGTGCAACGGCCGCCAAGGCATCCACAAGCCGCGGAGTTGCACAATACAAGCTACCGCTCCCTGCTCCATTGCCAGACCACGAATCTGTGGCGGTTTCAGGAGCGGATCAGGCTAGGCGACAGCAACAGCTGCAGCAGCAGGGAGCATCCAACCAGCGGAGGCGCACTCAGGTCGTGCGGCGGCGCAGGCCCTCCTCTACAACAACAACTTCATCCACCTCAACCACAACGACAACCACATCGACAACAACTACAACGACGACAACAACAAGTGAGTGCCCAGATAACTTTGATAGACAAGCTATAGTTATATTGGCCATATAGTGTTGATCTAAGATCGCTGCAACTTGTTCAAATAGCCATGCAAACTGGTCGAAGATGCTGGCACTGACCTAGCTTTTTGGTTTCGGCCATAAAGATCGAAAGTGGCATTGCGAATACAGCCACAAAAGTGACAAAGAAGTTGTCTGGGAAAAGGTCACTCAGAGTCCACCGGTAGATGGAATACCCTTTGCATATGTGAGCTAGTTTAGGATCTGGAAATCTAGCTTCACTTCAAAGTTTCTAGCATCAGAACTAAGACGTTTCTGATATGCTCTATACTAGTTAAGATCGGTTAGCCATTGGGCTACTTGGACAATCAAAAGTAAATCCAAGATTAATTGCAAAACTGCAGATAAATAGTTTTGCCTTGGATTCGCAGGTATCATTATTCTGACCGCAATGGTGGTATTCAAATTGTGAATAAAACCAGATATACCCGTTTGGGATTCGTTAACGTAGTTAGCCATAGGTGCATAGGTTAGGTGTAGAGCGTCGATAACTGGAGCACCGGAGCTTTCGAATCGGCTTCGGCTGCACCAGGAGACCTTGGCTAAGTCCGAACTGGAGAGGCGTACGCAAGGCCACGAATTATTGGGGCCTAGGCCTTTGCCAATTTGCATGATCGTGATCATGATCACTCGGCTATAGAATTCCGACCCATTTTCGGTCGTGGAGGGTCTAAAATTAAATTAAATTTAAGCTGCTTCTCCATTAGCTACTTTTATGAGCTGGAAATTTTAAGTATATACCATCTAATTGCTCTCAAAGAAGATCTCGTTAACCCATGGGGGTAATGATCTGGGTAGTTTGGCCGTTTTCGCGCGTGATTCACTTGCGTCCACCTGCTGTTGCAAGCAGCCAAGTAGACAATTGCGTTGGGAATGGGTCTATGGAGCCTATGGAGTGGGTGGGAAGCGTTGGCCAACAGGCTGCGCTCCACCGGCAACTGTTGATCCATTGTTGGCCTGGCTAAATAATGAAACAGAAGTATACAAAAAAACCAAATCAAACGCTGTTCATGAGCGGCGGGAACTGCGCTTTACTTGACGTGTAATGTCTGCTATTTGGAGCAGAAACACTAATGGCCATTAAGCACATTGGCTAAACCGCTTTCCACATCCAATCCCCAGCTCCGCGTCCCAGCCTGGCCAACGGCTTCAACTTCTTTAATCGGAACTTCTGGAGTTTCGGCCAGCAGAGTCTGGTGGCAGTGCGTCCGCCCACCAAGCAGGTCCATCCGCCGAAAAAGTTTAGTCCCAAGGAGGAGAAGTCCGGCCAACGAAAGGTGGCCAAGACCACTAGGAAACCGATGGGTCAGAGAACCAGCACCACTAGTCGAAGCACAACAACAACAAGCACCCAAAAACCCACTACGGATGGACCCTTTCGCATTGCACTGCCCACCTTGAATTTCCCACGCGGCAACCAGGATAACAGCAGGGATAGGGAAACGGAGAAGGACAAGAGATCGGCTGCCGAGCTGCGCTTGAGGTTCGATTGTCCGCGGGAGAACGAGGTGAGGTTCCAGCTATTCCCCAAGATCTGCAAGGCGGATCGGGACTGTGCCGTGTGGCAACGGGATGAGCTGTGCTGTGATATCTTTGGAGCAAGCAGCTGTGTCTCTGGGGTTCCAAAGCCGCTGGAGGAGACTCCACATGCTCGTAAGTGGGTTTAATCCTTAGCCACTATATCTATTATTCAATATATTGCTTTTGCTAGCCATCTTGGGCTTGATACCTCGCAAGTGCCCGAGTAGACCGCTGGCCGAGCTCTGGTGGGACGTCCAGGAGTGCTCCACGGACATGGACTGCTGGCCAAGGGTCTGTTGCCCGGATGGGCGTAGGAGATACTGCCGCACCTCGCAGCCGGAGTTGGAAACAGCTCCAGTGCCAGTGAAGCGATCCTTCGACTATCGTAAGTTAAACGTTTTCCGTATGGTAACCGAAATCAATCGAAGCCTTGCGCTTTTCCAGTTACGGAGTACCTGGAATGCACGGCCCCGCCGCCGCCCATCTTTGACCTTCATCCGAAGGCGTGCACCTCCACCTTGGATTGCTTTCCGAACGTGTGCTGCCAGGAGGCGGGACTGCGCCACTGCCGGCCGCCCAAGAAGTCCGTGCTCACACTGATGGCCAACTTTCTCAACGTGGACTTCGTGAAGCGACTGGCACAGAATATCGTTATCAAGTAGGGCGCACCGTGAATTTCCCAGTATATTTCAACGTGCGTCGAGCACATTCGACAGAACAATTTCGAAACCGCCGTGAATCGCCCGTGTTTGTTTGGCCACGCTGATAACCAAAAAGAAGATATGCCCACACCCATACCTTTCATATACGTACATATGTATGTACCAGTATACAAACTGCGCACCCCATCCATTCGTAATCCTCCATTAAGTAATGTTCACCTAGCCTAGTATTAGACCTAAGCTGCATTCGTAGGCTAGCAGAGTAAAAAGATATATATGTATATATACGAACCAAAATCTCCAACTGCGGCTTTTCCACTGTAGGTCTGAGGTGGAGGTCTCCCGTAACCCTACGCCTCCTAGGTCACTTCAACCGACTGCCGTGGGGTTCTTGTTCTTGACTTATTTCGTTGGCATTTCGTTTATATGTCGGGTTCTTGCACTTTCATGTTAATTGCGCGATCATATTACATCTAAAACTATATGGCACTTTTGCGCTATAAACGAGGCATTTCACAAAACAGACTGAGCAGTAATAAGTCTACAATCATATATTTTTATGAATCACCTATAAAATAATGGAATCCGATTTGAATATGAACTAAACTTTCATTCCCCATTATGTTGTTTCGAAGTAAATACATGTTATGCTTTTTCGTTTTCAATTTGATAGGGAATAATGGTTTTATTATTTCTAAAGCTAGCATTCTTTAATCCGATAGCGGCTATATTCTAACGCCCGCGACTGTATTTTTATCTACAAGTCATGAGTTCAAACCGCTGTGCTTTGAAACTCAATTCTCCAGTCGCTTCAGAAGTGAGGCATCTCAGATTGCCTATTGCTCAACTGACTTTAATGATATGTACATATGTATATGCACATTGTGGAAAACACTTGACCATCCCATTTCCACGACGCATATTGCCGACCACGTAGCTCCAAGCTACCTCCAATAAAAGAGAATCTAACCTATAATACCCCAGGCCAATTGATTATGCAACACGAAAAGACGCAGTTAGACATCAATTACTTTAATTGGACATTGATTGGATGGGAAGTAAATGAGAAAACATTGTGTTTTAGTATTGGGAATTATAAGAAATCAGTTCGGAGACGAGATGCAGAGCCTCCACTCCAGATCTTTCTTGGGGGGAAAAGCTCACTTGGAGCAGCCGCAGGCGGATTTCTTGTCGCCGCCGCACTTGCAGTCAGATCCGCAGTTGCAGGATCCCTTGGTGGCCTGGCTGGCGCATTTGCATCCTGGAAAGAAGTAGGATTTAAAAATTAGTACATGCTGGTACATCCAGTAATCAATAAGCCACATAAGATGGGTATTCCATTTTATGAAACTCAGTTGAAGAACTTCTTTCTTAGAGAGACGAACTTAGAGATTTCACTTTGCAGAAAGTTAAAGCTTGGATTTTTTTTACTAGTATAACACCATTTCTCTGAAATATCGGTTATATCTTAAAGGATCACACTAGACTCCAAACTTACCGCTTCCGCATGGGCAAGGCATATTGATTGAGTTGGATTTCCTCGACTTGTTCACTTCACAAAAGATAGAGATGGGCTATTTAGGCCTTTAGTTGCACTGAGATGATTCACTTGATTTTGCTGCTGACCACAACTGATGCACATTGGCCAGATGCTCTCGGTTTTATACACTTTGGAAACGCGGCTTTACACACGGGTCTTTCGTTCGGATTCACCTCTTTTGCACACGCCGGCCGGCTCCAAATTCGAGTGGAGACGTGTGCAGAAGCTTTCGTTCTGCCCGCGAAGAATTGGTTCGGTTCTCCACTTTGGGGACTTGTATGGGATGCAAAGCTCTTGGTGGGGCACATGGGGCATGCGCAGGCACTCGTACTTGCGTACCACATACTATGTATGGGGGTGGCGGTGGTCGGTGGGGGGTCGGGTTTCTGGGTCTCTTATCGGAACCAGAGGATAGGATAGGACGGCCTGCAGCAAAGAGCTAGTCACATCGGGCACCACATCCTGTCCTGCAACGAATTCCAGTGCAACGAAATGCAAGTAAATACTGCCACGCAATAGTTGGGATCCTTTGAGATCCTTTGGGGCCATCCCAATCAACGGCTATGCGGATGCGGTGGCCATTACTGGCTTTTCCCCCGATTCTCGCGTGTGGGTGGCAAGTGCAGTGCAGATAAAATCGATAAATCCAAGCCAAAATAAAGCGAGGAAAATCCAAGAGCAAAGCGCGCGAGGTGTACGAGGTGGAAAAAAAAAACACACACAAAACAACGAGTGTGCGGGAAAACAAAACGTCGGAAAATCGCAAGGCGGGTCGGTCGAAGGGGGCGTGCCAAAGGTGTCACACGGGTCCACCAGGACAATCAAGCGGAAGTGAGCAGTTACGGCTAGTGTGTGTGCGAGAGTGTGTGTGTGTGTGTGAGGGGGCGGATGGGATGGAAACCCGTTTCGAATGGGACACTTGCCTTCAAAGCAGGCCTATTTATACCGCACCCGGTCATGGGCAATCATAATCGTGGCGATAATGATGAGGAGAGGCTGGTGCCGATCTGCCAGTGGAGCGAAAAATCAATACCCTTCCTTGGCACATGGCTAAAATTAGCGGGATACTCTCACACGCATTGTTTGCCCTTATTAAATATACCTTTAAAAAGGAGTCCTATCAACGTTGATGATGAAGTTGCAAGGCAACCAAGGAATAGATTCAAATATAACATAATCAACGCCTATCATTATCAATCTAAAAGGTTCCAAGAGTTTTGTAGTGTGAAGGAATAGAAATTTTAAGACCAATTCAACTAATAAAGTGCGTTAACAAGCCTACTAGTGTATATCTCCATCGGCTTTCGGAAGTTCACTTTCTTTCCCATTTTGTTTTTGTTGCGGGACCCTAAAGTAGTAGTGCCACCCACGCCCACGCCCACCACGTCCCTACCACCCACATCCACCCACTGGCGAACCGGAAAGGTTGTGCGTGCGTGGGCGTTGTGGCCAAGCTGATTTGCTCTTAATCGTTGCAGATAAACGAAAGCATGGCGCCCAAGTAGAACATTCCACCAGCGACCGACAGCAAGCCAACAAGCTTCAGCTCCTGCTTCTCTCTATTCCGATTTCCACTCCGAGTTTGATATACGCGACCGCGTTTGACCCACTCGAATCCGTATCGGTAACCGGGATGACGGAGCAGAAGAATCAGGTGACGCGAGCTGCTCCGGAGCAGAGCAATGACTACCGCGTGGTGGTCTTTGGAGCCGGCGGCGTGGGCAAGAGCTCACTGGTGCTGCGCTTCATTAAGGGCACCTTCCGCGAAAGCTACATCCCAACAATCGAGGATACGTACAGACAGGTGAGTGGTCCGCCTGCTGCTAGAGATTACTCTCCTAATCCGCTGGTCATCGCACAGGTCATAAGCTGCAACAAGAACATCTGCACGCTGCAAATCACGGACACAACGGGATCGCATCAGTTCCCGGCTATGCAGAGGCTGTCCATCTCGAAGGGGCACGCCTTCATCCTGGTCTACTCGGTGTGCTCCAAGCAGAGTCTGGAGGAGCTGCGACCCATCTGGGCGCTTATCAAGGAGCTGAAGGTAGGTCCACTGCCTGACAATCAATCCTCATGTACTAACACATTCTGTGTCCACAGGGAGCCGACATTCCCAACATACCCGTCATGTTGGTGGGCAACAAGTGTGATGAGACCGCCGAGTTGAGAGAGGTTAGAGGATGTTCCGTCTGATCCTTCATATAAATACATGCTTAATCTAAGATCTAAGTTATAATCTTTAAGGGGGATCATACACAGAGAAATCATCTCTTGAGGAAAACCTCTAATCCAAATGTGCCATCCACAGGTCTCCCAAGCGGAGGGTCAGGCCCAGGCGACCACCTGGAGCATATCGTTCATGGAGACGTCGGCCAAGACGAACCACAATGTGACCGAGCTGTTCCAGGAGCTGCTCAACATGGAGAAGACGCGCACCGTCTCCCTGCAACTGGACACCAAGAAGCAGAAGAAGCAGAAAAAGGAGAAGAAGTCCAAGGACACGAACGGCTCGATACCGGAGAACGGCGATGCGGGGGCCAGCGCCAGCGGCGGGGCCAAGGAGAAGTGTCGCGTTATGTAAGCATCGGATGGCCAAAGAGCCAGATGGCCAGATGGCATGGCCATGTGACCCGGGTCACATTGCGTCGAGCTGAAGTGAACGGAGACGACGGTGACAGACAAATACTCGCCTTGGGGCAGCACCCTTGGGTGGGGGGTTGCTGGCTTAGGTAGCCACCCAGCCACCCACACGGGCCACGCCACACCACACCACACCACACCACGCACCGCACACACCACGTACCACATACCACACACACAATCCCCAGAAGACCCACTTTACCCGCATATAGAGTTACCTCCATAACGAGACACTTGTATTTAGAAACTGACTGGATAAGTCGCACCACGATTGCAATTACGATTACGAGTATATTTTGCATAGGTTCTATATTCTATTCGAGCAGATCAGATCTTTCTAGTCGCACAGAGGACACGATACCAGATACGATACCACGTACTACATACATATATACATATATACTAATCCAAACACACCACGGAAACTAAGCCTAAGTTTGCACATAATCGCATCTGAAACGTAACGGCATACATATCAAATGTTTACATACTTACATACATACTGCATGATCCACCAGCCATTCATAACCAGATATCGAAACGAAATCGAACGAAGCTATACACTATATCTCTAATGAAAGCCAAAGTACCTACTTAAAGACATAGAATCTGTATCTACTACGATATGATAACAAAATATTTACATGGATCCATCAACGTAAGACTTCTCCGTGATCGCCACACAGAGAGCATCGCGAGGCAACCGGAAACGGAAATGGCCGCAATTGGCCGGAAATGGCCGATGCCTCCCCTGACTATCATTGCTGTTTAACTATTTACCACCTAACCAGAATAATACCGATTCGGACGATTCCGACGATTCGCCCCGATCGCCACATAAGCTAATGTATAAAATACTCATGGCCAACACAACACCGACAGCCCACAGTCCGTAAAACAGAAGAAAGAAGAAATTCGCAATGGCATTGTGTTTTTTGTATTATATTAAATGTGTATGTACAATTTTACACTCATTTGCTGAACTTTATTGAGCAGCTTGAACTTTCTCAGTAGCAGCCAGATCGATCAGTCAGAGAGTTAGCCTAAGTCAGAATCACGTTTAAGTACAATTGCATTCGCATTCATCGTGTGAGCCAAGTAACGCGTACATCGAAGGATATTTGAAGAGCATTTGGTGCACTTTTTGCAGTAGCGTAGATGGGATATAAGTTGCCTGTTTTTAAAACACCTACCCATATATCTATAAGTATGTATGGATGGATGTGTCGTACGTACGTATAACTTAACACAGACCGTTCCCAATTGTGGTATTCGTTATTTAAATAGTTAGTTGGCTTGTGCGTAGGCGTAGGCGTAGGAGTTGAACAAATTGTTTCGCATAGTTTGCTGTTGTTTGATATTAAGAGGATTAGTTTTTTTAAATTTTACCAATCGGACTAAGTGAATGATATGCTTTAAACGCTGCTATACCAATTAGCCAAATAGAGGGGCATGTAATTACATTAATTATGATGTTGCTCATCAAACTGGTAACTTTGGCTGCTGGTCCGCCGTCCAGCAGTGCCGGACAAATAAAAGTATAACAGCCACCAACACAAATCAGATGGGGGAAATTACCCACTAGATCTTAACAAAAACAAAATAAATTGTTGAATTCGAGTAGAGAAATTATTAATCAAGATTATGATAGCGGACCAATTTGCGTATAAGATTTGTGAAATCAATTTAGATAAATTATCTCGGTTTGCCATAGACCTGGACGATTACGACGATATGCCAGCCTTAGTTGAGAATTCTAGTTAGCCTGCCTGTGCTTTGGGTTCTGCTTGGTGTTTTACTAGTTTTAGGTACGTTTAATTGTGGACAGCAAACTGGGTTTTGGCTATTCAGTATGTGCCGTATATTGGATAACATTCTCCGCATACAGTACATTTCACTAATGCGTAAAGTTACTTAGTTGCATACGAATTATAATAACAATGAATTGTAATTAAAGCATAATACATTTTAGGTGCATGATTTAAAATACAACGAATAAATATATTTACACCGAAATTCTTTTCTAATTTTTTCTTACAAATATATACACACAGCATATAGATCTATATACATAGATATATAAATATATTAGTTGTATACATATT
The DNA here is from genome assembly GCF_016746395.2 of Drosophila simulans. Taxonomy (NCBI): domain Eukaryota; kingdom Metazoa; phylum Arthropoda; class Insecta; order Diptera; family Drosophilidae; genus Drosophila; species Drosophila simulans. Next base: position 16,310,937 of record NC_052523.2, on the reverse strand, counting down.
AAATTAGATTTTACAAGATTCGAAAACCGAATATTTAATTATCGCTTACATTCAATTAATACGCAACTCACAAATGAGCGCCCACTGCTAATAATATTATTATTAATAATCGCCTGAGCGCCAAGTTGTAAATATAAATGATCAACAAGTTACATATAAAAATTATATCTGATTTTTTGAAGGGCCGGCATCATAACAATAATAAGCAAAATATAAACAGTTTCGTGGCCTACTTAAAAGATCTTATTGTTGAAGATTTATCTTAATAACACTTATCGCGCAAATGAGATTAAGTACATGCAAAATAATTTCAATAAAAATTTAACTATGACAAATCAAAAAATGAAAAAACTGAATTATTTGCCACTAGTGGTCTCTAAAAACTGGGTAAAAATCACGGACTTTACACTTAAATTACAAATTATGTTTATCTGCTGCCACTACACATTATCAATGTTATTATCCTCGTGATCGTCGACCAGCGTGAAACCTTCATCTTCAGCAACACAGCTTTTGCTCTTGCTGCTGTTGCTGGAATCGCTTTTATCTAAATTTTCTTTTTTCGTTGGTGTGGTGGGAGATTCGTGCGCTTCCTCCAGCTCTTGGACGCCCGAAACGGCGGGAAGTCGCTGTAGCGACTCCTTTGGAACACTTCTCACGTTAATTACATTTAGCAGCATCTTTAAGTTGTCGCCCGATATGCAGTCCCCTTCGGGGGCCCGTGCATTAATGGACTGGTGAATCGTTGGTGTCCCTTGTGGTGCTGGCCTGTGTAAAAGAGACGCCCATGCTCGGGGGCTCAAGATGTATTTAAAGGACAGCTTTATGATGTAACCCACTAAAAACACCAAAAGGACTGGTGCAAGGAGGTTATACGGGAAGGATAATCCGGCTATGGGTAAAAATGGTTATTGAAGTGGCATTTATTGACTGTGCGAATTCTCGAGCTTTTCATCGAATAATAAAGAAACATTCGAGAAGTGTTCATGCTTAAATACTTACAGGACAGTTTAGTCATAGTTCCCGACACCTTTTCTATCATGATTTCCAACTGCTTGATAAATAGGTTGTTCATGTACATAAAGAACACTTGATCTGGCATGCAAATGGAAATGCTGAGTTTTGCGGATTTTCTGAAAGGAAACTATAATCAATCGAGTTTCTTAATTAGATGTTATGTTCTTACTTGATCATCTCTATCTTCTTAGTTTTTGGCGAGTCTCGGTATATGTAGCCTAGGAGTCGACTAAGCAAGGACGAATCAGGCTCATGGTTATGATTTACGACCTCTATTAACCTATCGATGTCTAATTCCTAATTATAAAAATATAATGAGCACAATTTCACACACTTTCAGGCTAGACATACTCTGTTGCATTCTAAATAAGTCTGAATATATCCGCACAAAAACACGCCTCCCAGAACAAGTGAAATTAGTCCGACACGGAAACGTTTGTGCACAATGACGGCAAGTGCAATTGCTAATGTTGCATATAGGATAAATTTCACCTAGGAATGAGAAAACCCATTAAATAGCAAATAGTCAAGTTTCCATAAAAAGGCGCAACAAGTACCTCGGTCGTTTTCGTCAGTTCAATTACATCCTTGAATATATCCACCAATAAGGAGAAAAAACCGTGTCGGACGTATGAGCATCCGGACCCTCCATTAAACAAAGGAGCCTCCTCGGCACTCTCCAATATCTTTGTCAGCAAAACGTCCAAATCCCGAGCATTCTGCACCCTCTCCAGTTCATCCAGTTGCGATGGGAGCAGGGAGAAGAGCAGCGATCGCTTATGGACCGCCGACATAGCATCGTACTAATTACACAAAAGTTACACGCATATGACGTCATGTCGCCAACTTTGGTCTAAACAGCGATCATACCTGAAAACGCTTGCGCTGAAACAGCATATTGACGAACTTCTTGAAGTATGTGAGTGCCACGGCATCCTCTATGGCCACTGGAGACAATTCTGGACTCGCAGGACACTGGCAAAATTCGCCGGGCTGATTGAAATCGTTAACCAGATCCGACCAGGCGGGATCCGGACTCAGCCAGGACTCATCGCTGCCACTCTGACAGCATACCCTGTGCAATACCAACAGGAAACAACTGACCGCTGCCTCCGTTCTCATTGCCCTGGTTTCTCAATGTAATCACTCCTAGGTAGAAAGCACTCGATAATAATTATAATGCAGCGCAATTTCGTGGTAAGGCGGCAGATGCAAATTGGCAGTGTGACCAAGTGCAATTAGCAACAGTTGCCACATCTCAGCGGCACGTCAGTGCTGCAATATGATCTACTTATCAGTTCAGGAAAATGTAGCCCCTTAATATTTATTACATAAACATGCTTTAATGGTTTTACTTCACTCTTACACTCGCAAATTGAATTGTTTCTATTAAAATTTTTATGAAATAAATCAAATAAATTGTTTATGCTTGACCAAGATGAAAAATCTTACATGAGAAAAACCAAGCATTCAAATAAAATAATAGCTAGACTGTCAGCACCAAAGCTTTATGCGATCGGTAGATGGCCACACTGCGTGTTGTGAATAACTGTTTAGCCAGGTCAGCACTGCACCAAAAATTGCGTGCTTTAAACCCGAAATAAAAACCACGAGGAAAATGGTTAGGTCAGCTCTCGTTGTCGCAGCCATCGCACTTTCCGTGCTTATTGCACTGCAGGGCGTGGATGCCGACAAAAAGCAGAGCAAGAAGTACAGCAAGGAGGCCAACGACCCGCATTTTCAGCAAGTAAAGCAGGAGAAGTATGATCCGGACTTTAAGAGCATCCAGCGGCCATTTCGCATGGCCAAGTTGAATCTCGTGTGGGCCAAGGCGCAGAATGTGAGTGGACACCATAAGATATCTCATATTTTAGCGTACTAATCCCGCTTACAGCGCCTAACAGAGCCCAAGCTAAAGTCACTATACATGGAGCTCAAGATCCACGATAAGGAAGAGATCGCTTGGAAACAGCTCAACTCCCAGCACAAGGACAAAGACGGGCTGAAGGCCGACGAATTGCGCCGCAAGCTCATTGGCATCATGAGCAGCTACGATCTGCTAGAGCATTTTGACGACACGCAGGATACGGAGAAGCTTAAGCCCTACAAGGTACGTACCTAAATCATCTTTCCTAAGAGCAACAGTTTATTTACATCCAAGTTAACTTTCAGAAATTCCACGACGCTGAGGAGCGACACAGAAACAAGAGTCTTTTCAAGGACAAGAAGCTCAACCGACTTTGGGAGAAAGCCGAGATTTCCGGCTTTACCGCAGAGGAATTGAAATCCTTGAAACAGGAGTTTGATCATCACCAGGATAAGGTGGATGTGTACTACAGCTTGCTGGAAAACATTGGCACAGTAGACACCGACAAGCATGAAAGTGAGTTTGGCTAAATACAGCACGAAACCCATAAATTTATTTCGTTGATTACTCTCGTTAGATGCTATTAACACGGAAGACTTGGACACCTACAATCTGATTTCGAATGATGTCAATGAGAACGACATCAAAACCCATGCTCAAAACGTGAAGAGTTTCGAGAACGACCTTAACACTCTGCGAGGACATCACACGGGCATCAAGGATCACTACGATAGGCTGGAACGTCTGGTGTCCTCCGGTCCACACAGTCAGGACTTCATTGAACCCAAGGTCCAGGGTCTATGGCGAGTGGCACAGGCTAGCAATTTTACGGTTAAAGAACTGGAGTCCATTAAAACCGAATTGCATCACTTCGAAAGTCGCCTATTGAAGCTGCGTCACCTGCATGCCGAGCATGCTTTGCAAAAGGAGAAATACAAGGTATATATTTCTTAATATCAATCAAGCTTGTAAGCCAACTAACAATTATTTATAGGGAGAAAAAGTGAAGGACAAAAGCAGCCGCTTTGAGGAAATGGAGGATCAGCTGAAGAAGCAAACTCGCAAAGTGGAGAAGCTCCAGGAGAACATTGAAAAAACCATCTTCAAGCACACCGAACTTTAATTATTTAAAAGTGAAACACTGAAAGTGCCAAGCGAATAAATTAGATTTAATTGCAAATGTTTGTGTAACGCACAAATATATTCATTCTTGCTGCTATTCAGCATAGATATAATTTTGATACCAAATATCATTTGAACATAAATAAAATCTCAAGTTTAATTTTGAACTATTTACAATCTATTTATACCTTTAAAAAATTCAATGTGGAATAAATGCAACTTTGAAATATTTTCAAAGTACAGTAAAGGGTTAAGAATAAACCGTTAAAAAACAACGATAAAAATAGTATGACCATATGACATCTGGCACAAAACGCGTATTTCCCTCCACCCAGTAGGACCGCACCTAGTATGACCGCATGCCAGTCGCATTATTGTTGTTGTCTGTTTCGTTTGGTGGGCCAAAAAACAAGAAAATATTAGCTAAGCGAAAAGTTTAAAAAGTTAATATATATATATATGTGCAGCGGTCGGTGCAAGTGCTTTATGGGTACATAGTGCATATGTACACACACCGACATGGGCATGGTGGAGGCGTCGACGTCGGAACTGCGCCTGGAGGCCCCAAATTCGTACACGTACCTCCTGGCGACCGTCAGCCTGACGCTCACTTTCATCGTGATGCTGGGCGCTTGCCTCTGCTGTAAGAAGCGGATTCCCAAGTAAGTCCTCCCGATATCCCAGAGGATCAGCAATCCACATCGTTTCGATGGCTCTGGCGGGAATAGGGCGGTGCAGGCCAGCGAGAGAGTGAAAGTGGGTCTCTTTCTCCAATGCTACGCCGCCCAGTTCCAGTTGGATGCACTCTTGTCGCTCGCCACTCTCTCTATACCCTCTGTCTCCACAGAAATGACTTGATGGGCCTGGAGGGCATGGTCAAGCTGAAGAATCCGGATGAGGTTATTGTGGTGACCAATCTGGTGGGCAACAGCGAGTCCCAGGCGGAGCTGAATGCCTCCACGGTGTCCAATGCGGACTCGGAGAAGCGGTAAGTCCCCATTACTTTGCTGTCTACATAACTGAGCTGGAAGTAACGCATCCATAACGAATTTCCAGGTCAAGCACTGCAGCCCATCGCAGTTTGCCTGACATTCCCGTGGCCGAGAGCAATGATAATGGGTCCGAACTATACGAAACCGTGGCGGACAAGCAACTGGTAGATGGTCGCAATGCCCGTAGCCAAAGTCGTAAGTCGTACTTAAACCCATAAAATCAGCTCCTTCTTAATACCTATTTTAAATAATACCCACAGCACAACCAAGCATGAAGAAACAGACCAGCGTGTCGCAGCACAGCTCTATTAGCCAGGCGGACGATGTAAGTTCGCCGTACTCGCGGGTCAAGGGTCTGCCGCACGACTACGCCAAGGTGCGGGGCACCGAACATCCCTATGCCCAGCTGAATGCCCCATCCACGTCTCATGCGGCCAACCACGGCTCTACAGCAGCAGCTGCGGCGGCGGCAGTGGTGGCCGGATCCTCCAGCGACGGTATAGATCCAATGCACCGCAGCTCACAGCACAGCGACGGCTCCAGAGAGCACAATGACTCGGCGCCGGCGCAGGCTGAGATTCCAGCTGCATCTGCGATTGCAGGCATGATTTCGGCTAGCCAAGATCTTCCCTACATGACGCCGCCCATCGCCAATCAACATTTTAGCGGGGACTCACAAGACTCGTCGAGTAAGTCTGTAAAAATGGAGATGATGTCATATCGCTAAATGTTTTATTCCACAGAGGGATACACAAGCATTAGTGTGAGGGAGCCGCTGGCCAACATTTTGGCCCAACAGCCACCTGGGAAGCCCTCGAACAGGAACCCAACATTATCGCGGGATGTTAATGACTCCCACTACGCCACTGTATCCGATGATTCTGGTGAGTCACAAGAGAAATACCACATCTCTCCATGGCAATATCAATGTTATGCGTATCTTGAGTTTAATTTTAGAAAACAAAAGAATTTAAGCAAACTTAAGTTAGTAATTTAACTCTTCTATTTAAGATGAGACGTATGCGGCCATTGAGGATCCCAATAACCGTCATCAGGCCAACGCCGCGGATATATACACTAGCGGATCGGAGACGTATGCGCAAATCCAGCCTATGCAGGCCAATCCCATAGTGGTGGCTGTCGAGATCAATAACAGCAGCAGTCTACCGACCGCTAGTACATCCGCCGTCCGACCCACCAGCAGCAGTGGTGCTGATCATGCTATGCCCGTTCCACCGCCTGTGGACAGTTTGCGAGCCCAGATGCACTCGCGTCAGGCGTCATCCTCGTCGAACAATAGCTCGTCTGTCTGCAATTTGGGTTCACCTAAACCTGAAAAGCGTCAGGCGAATTCACCACTACCACCGACACCCAAGGCAAGTGCTGGCCAGGCACACCATCTGCAGGCCGGAAGTATTAGTAACCTAGCGTCTGGACGGAATTCGGTCATATCAGTGATCGAAGCGGGCGCGGAAGGGCACGAGGCGGAATCTGGAGAGGCGTCGCCACAGCGAAAGCATAGCAAGAGTCTAAGTCCCTCCAAGGAAGGCGAGGGCAACAAAAACATTGAGGGCATGTACGCTAAGGTAAGAAGAATGTCTGCCAGTACCACATAACACATCTAACACTCCTTTAATAACCGTAGGTGATGAAAAAGCACAAATTCTCGAGGAACTCGCCGTCCTCCCAAAACAGCTCGCCTATTCTGGCAAGGAAACAGCAGCAAGATGGATTGGGGGTCAGTCCGCTGGACAGTGCTGCGGCTTTGTTGGTGGATGCACAGAAGGGTCGTGTGCGGAGCAACAGCTATTCAGCCAAGGATCATGGGTATGAAACGATTCCAGCCGACGGACAGATGATGCACGAGAATCGAAAGTCGGATTGCTATGCAGCCAACATGTTACAAAAGGAAAGACAGCAGGAAGGAGGAGGTATGTCGACAGCTCTTACAAGTCCCTTTGTACCAGTTCCTGTCCAATGATTGCTGGGTAAAATGTGCTGATCCCTGTGATTTGTCGTTACATTTTTCCCTGGCCTTGTCGCTAATCCCTGCCTAATGCCTAATCTGCCTGTCTATCTATCTGTCTCTCCTTGTCTTTCCCTTAAAATGCCATCCCAAACTAAGTTGCTATGCCAAAATGAAATTTGCCCGTGTTTTTTAAACTAAAACAACGAAAATTTCATGAATTTTTCTTTGGAAGTAGCCGTGGTTAGTATCGTCTGCAGTCAGTCATTCATTAACACTTCTCATCAATTCGAGTAAATGCTGTTGTTCAAGCTCATGACTAATGAAATGCTATTTTCGCCGCCCTTTCAGCGATTGCCCAGCCCGTCACGATAGCAACAGCAATAGCGATCAGCGCTAGCGCAAAGCACTACGAGACTATTATTAACCAGACACAACCGCCACCGCCTCCATCCAGGAGCAACAACGATCCTGGCTACGAGCAACTGCAACCGCATCCTGTTCCTACCGGCGAGGATGAGGCCAAAAAGTCCGACTATGATCCTAACTACGAGGTGCTCAAAAGTCGTGCTCACTCTGACGACGGCTATGCGAAGGTGTTGGATAAGAAGCGTCCACCTGCGAACGCTGACGGCTCCGGCTACAGCACCATTCCAGGGGCGGATGCCAACCACAACTATGCCAGCATTCTCGAGACAAAGGCCGCTGCGGAGACGGATCATTATGCACGGATAGCGGAAAATGCGGTGGCAGGAACGCCGGGCAGTAGCAGCAGTCGCTTGACCCCCACATCGCCCAGCTCCACATCCAATTCCGTGTCGCTTAACTCTTCAACGGTTGCCACCAGCACGCCGATCTCCTCGCAATATGAATCGCTGACGGGCACGGGGAGCGAAACGGATCCCAACTATGAGTCGGTGTGCTATCTCACCACGGCGTCCAATACAGCGACAACGACAACAGCGACGACCAACACTAGCAGTGGGATAGAGCCCGGCTACGAGCCGCTGCAGACGGATCAGGAGTCGGACACGCAGACAAGCAGTCCGCTGAGTGGGTCAGCATTCACGCCAAGTGAACAGTTGCTAGTGGACGACTACTTTCACGTGTAGCCCGTGTCCAGTGAGCTGGATCTCCCCTCATCAGTTTTTTGCTAAGCAATTCTTTACGCACACATATCATCCATTCAATGCACAGATCCCCCATACACATTAACGCTTCATCGTAGTTAGGAACGGCGACCGCCAAGCGACAGTCTTAGATTGCACGACAGCGGGTCACTGACCCACGGACAAATCCGGGACAACAGATATCCCATAATGGCACAGCTTCATATCGGTTTGCCCTTTAGAATATAGCATAGCTTTAGGTTGACTTTGTGTACAAACTATTTGTATGAACGGCTCGACAATTGCTTCCGGGCGAGGGTGGGTAATCGCTCCAAGTATCTACTCCATTATTATTATTCTATCTCAGTACCAGTGCGTCCTATTTTAGGTAAATTAAAGGCAGGGGTCCCACTTGACGAGCCACTTGTTTAAATTGTTTAATAAGCACACCGGCGGTCGTTAGTGGGTTGTGTTTAGGCCAATGATATTTAAATGGCGGTCGGGGTTGGGTTGGGGTAACTTACCTACAATACACAAATGTATATTATATATATTTTTATATGTTTTGGCGTTTTTGCTGCTTTTTTACTTTACTGAGGTCCGGTATAGGCGTAGGATATACACGTATTTACACACACAACACCCACGAGAAGGCAAGCCAAGTATTTGTATTTGATAAATGTTAATGGAACACTTCCAAGTATTCAACCATCAAGAAACTAAGATAAAATGTTCAATAAATTATTGATGACACAACTCGGTCGCTATTTTGATATCTCTTTGTGTATAATTATCTTTATTTATATTGAATATGTATAGCTGTTTACTGGTTGCAACAAGGCGGATCATTATATTCATGTGAGGCATTGCATGCAACAGGACAGATTCGAATTTGAAGCAGTCGCTCTATCGATTCTAATCACAAGTAATAATATTCAAGGTTGACAATCAACTGATTGGCTGTTCAATGAACTTTCTTTGCTTTAGGCAACCAATCTTATCCACACCGAACGATTTCGTATCTGTCCTGATGGAGCACCCTTTAGGAGAGTCGTGCTAATTATAGATGATCGGTTGCAGAAGTCTTATACTCTGGTTTACATCGTTTTAACTAATTTTCATAACTTTAACTATAACAAAGAAAGACGTTTTTGTTTAATTACTAACTGTACGATCCAAGTTTGGAGGAGCACATAAAATGGGTTTATGGGATACACATTGCATTTGCAACCACATCGAGCACATATAATGGAGATTATTTGATTGGGTAAATGCCTGCTGGCAGTTCATCACGGCCCAGTGGCTGGACCGCGGGTGAGTCGCGTCACCCAGACGTAGAGGAGCGCGCACACCACGAACTGCAGGAATATAAACTGGTAGTCGAAGATTAAGCTACACCTGTGAAATGTAAACGATGAAACGCGCCCGACAAGCGCCAATCAAGCAGCCGCTTCCACGTCTCATTCGTTGTTGTCGTCAGCCATCGGGATAGCAGCTGCCGGCGCCACAGCCTCTGGAAGAGCAGGTTGGACCTGAGCGGGCGGCTGGACGGCTTGGATGGCCATTGCCATAGCTGGTTCCCGATTTAGCAGGGCTATGTTGCTGGCCTTCATGCGGGCTATGGAGGAGGCCATTCCAGAGCCGTTGCCCATAGCTGATAGACACGGTGACATACAAGGTGTTGTGCATGATGAATTGCTGATTTCACACTGGTCAAGTAGGCGGAGAAGCTCATTGGTGTCGGGTCCGCCATTGATTTTCTGCTGCGGCTCATCCTTGGAGAGCAGCGCCAGTGCGGTGGTTAGGTCCCACATCTGAATGGCGCCGTTGCAGTGACCGGTGAGTATGAACCGGGACGATACCTCACACTCGAGCACACAGAAGGCTGAAATTGTGGAGCTATCTACGGATCTAATGACGCACACCCGATCCCCGTTGGAGGCCAAGCGCACGTACAGCTGATCCGTCTCGGGCACTACTTTTTGCACGAATATCATGTCGTCGTAGTCACCGTAAGGTCCAAAATCATTTCCAGCCGCATAGCTGTAGCTAGTATCGGTAGCTTCCAGCGACACGATTTTGAACGATGCCTCCGGCGTGGAGCCCGGCTGGGTGGAGAGCATGCCCCGGAAGCGGGTCAGACGCCATGTTCGCACGTGGTGATATTCGCTGCACACGGATACGAGATACTTTTCCGACAGCATCACCTTCGTTACGGGGCTTTGGTGCACAAAGAAGGTCTCGAACAGGTGTGGTCCATGGCCAGCTGTCTCCGGATGCTGGACGATGATTCGCACCGCTCCCGACTTTGTGCCATAGGCTATTTCAATCCAATTGCCACTTATGCTCGAGGTTTTTGGGGTAAGGTAGACCGAGATGGCCGTGATTGGGTCCAGTGTGTTATCTTTGTAGAGCTCGGTAACCAGTAAATCATTGTCCTTTATCCGGAGCGGGAACTTCTGCATGTCTATGTAGTAGATGGAGCCGTTGTTGCAGCCCAGCAGCAAAAATGAGCCCGCGGAGTCGAACGAGAGCACGGGCACTAGGTCCTGAATCTGCCAGTGCTGCGTCATCGCGTGCCAGACGCCGATCTTGCCGGATGATGACAGGGCCACCAGCTGACTGCCGATGAAGAACAGGTACTCCACTCGCACATTTAAATTAAACGTACCGACATCCGTTTTCTGGCCGCCCTCCTGAATGCTCCACAATCTTATCTGACTGCCGTAAGAGATGGCCACCATCTTGCTGGGCAGTGGCTCTGCTGCGGAAGTATTCACCTTCGAGTTGATGGCGATTCTTTCGATGGTGGCGTCGATGTGGGGCGATGTGAACACCTGCTGCCATCCGTTGGAGTCTTTCACCCGGTAGCAAGTCACAAAGTGTGCGTAAGCCACTGCTATCCAATTCTGGTGCGCCTTAATGATTTGCACTCGCAACGGGTCCACCCAGTTTGAGTTCTGCGTGGGACTGAATACCAGGCCAACTTCGTTTCGAAAGACTTTGTTCAGATCCGCCGAGGAGTTCCGCGAGTGGCGCATAAAGTCCATCGAGGGATTACGTGAGTGCAACATGGGAGCTGGGGGATTGGCACCATTGCCAGTGCTACCTGTGCGACCAAGGCGCAGATCCCATGATGAATTGCGCGAGTGTGAGGAGCGTGAGGGTTCGGGAACGCGCACCATGGAACCGGGACGACTACCAATCGCACTGGCCGAAGTGGAGGGCAATGACTCGTCAACGCTAGAAGCAGGCACAGCTTCGTTTGACGGCATGGGCGGCGCCGCCAGAAATCCGTAGAAGAGCAAATCACCGCAGGACGAGTGGTTAAGGTCTTCGCAGAGTGCCAGGCGCTTGGTCAGCGGCGTGATGCCATAGTACTCGGCCTCGTGGCGCAGAGCGCGTATTTCGCAGTTCTTGATGTCGATGTCCTTGGTCCTTAAGTAGTTGAGTATGATCGAGAAGAGCGTCGGATCGCGGTCAATAAAGATGGCATTGTGCTCGTCTCTGAGACTCGAGATGCGTCCGCTGAGAAGAGCCGTGAAGAAGGTATCCGGGATCCACGTAAGCGTTTGCCGCGACGTGGAAAAGCTATGGATAGTGAGATGGGATATTGCATGCGTCATCAATGCCGTTAGTGGGCCGTAATGTGTTGGTTCTTTGTTCTTACCGCTGACCACCCACATTGAGGTTGACCAGGTCGCTGCTGGAGGCGTGCGTGAAGTGGGACATGGCAATCCGAAGACCCGCGGGCTGCCGCAGCAGCGGACGGTGAGGATTGCTCTAAATGCGCCTCTATTTGTGTGGCTTCCGTGCTCCCTGCGCTCCAATCAGCAACTGATATGGCGGAGCAGTGGCAGCGGCGGCAGCGGAGCAGATAACTCGCGATTTCGGTACCCAACCCACTTGACGTGCGCTGCGGGGTGCAATTTATTCGATTAACTCTTTGTGCCAGGCTATTTATTTATTTATTATTTGTTGCACTGCACTGTGGAAACTAGGGATGGGCAAATTGGTCGTGACTGTTCCCAGTCATGACGAGTCACTGTTTACGGGGGGTCCCTGTTGCATTTAGCTGTTTTGCTGACACTTGCAAGTTTTGATTTTGTATGTGATAACACACAATGACTTTTGATAGTTTTCAAACAATAATTCATCATTGAAAAAATAAATAACATAGAAATAAACCTATTTTGGGCATCAAAAGGTATATGCATTTCCACAGTTATAAGCGTTATTCTTGTTGAAGCAGTGTCCATCTCTAACTCTCGATTAAATTCCCATGCAATACGGTCATACCACCCTTTCCCCTAGCAACGGTTTATTTCGCTTGGTGGCAAATTTGAAAATATTTTAAAGTTATACCTTGATTTAAGCATCAAAACAAAAAGCTCATGGATCTTACTGTCACACTCTGAGCCTTTGGAACTACGCTCTAGTTTAGTTTCGGACACCATTCAAAATTTCGAAATAGCCCAAAATGCCGGCGAGGTGCGGTTGCTTGAAGAAGGAGGCTCGCGTCCATGTCATCTACGTGGGTGGAACCATCGGAATGATCCGCAACGAGTCCGGAGGTGGGTATATCGATGGCTCTAGTCCTTGTACCAATCAATTGTTTCCCATCAGCACTGCACACCGAGCCCAAGGTGCTGGCTCGGCAGCTCCAAGAGTTTCCCAGCTGCCACGACAGGAATTACACCAGCAAGGATAATGATGGTCCCATGATGGTGCTACCCGCAGTGTCTGGAGCTCCGTATAGAGTCCTTTACGATTTGGTTGAGTTCTGCCCACTGATGGACTCCAGCTGCATGGGCTTCTGCGACTGGAAGCGCATTGCCAACGAAGTGGGAGTAAGTTGAGCCTCGAGGATTATTATGTGAATCTAAAATATGCTGCTAACTTTTTTCGCAGAAGACATACAAGTCCTACGACGGCTTTGTGATCCTCCATGGAACGGATACCCTGGCCTACTCCGCCTCGGCACTAGCGTTCATGCTGGAGAGCCTGAACAAACCCGTGGTATTCACTGGGGCACAGATTCCGATCTTTGAAGCCCGCAGCGATGGGCGGGAAAACTTCTTGGGCGCACTTCTCATAGCAGGCAATTACAATATACCCGAGGTGCTGGTCTTCTTCGGCAACAAGATTCTACGTGGCTGTCGCTCCACGAAGCTCAGTTCCGACTCCTTTCACGCACTGGACTCACCAAATTTTGCCCCATTGGGTCGGGCGAGTGTCAACATTGAGATAAACAGCCGCCAAATCTTTCGACCGTGCAATATTAAACCATTTTCACTTCATTCGGAACTCGAAAAGAACGTGGCGCTGCTGCGAATTTACCCGGGAATGAGTGCCAGTGTGGTCCAGGCAATCCTGAAGGAGCCAACGAAAGGTGTGGTCCTCCAGACCTTTGGAGCCGGCAATTTTCCGGTTAATCGTGAGGACTTGATGGACGAACTGAGGGAGGCGGTTCACAGAGGCGTTATTATTGTCAACATCACGCAGTGCTCGGCGGGCATGGTGGCCAACATTTACGAGACAAGCCAGGGCCTGATGGAGGTGGGCGTAATTCCCGGCTACGATATGACTCAGGAGGCCGCCTTTACCAAGCTGGCCTATGTGCTGTCCAAGCCGGAGTGGGACATTCCCAACAAGAAGAAGGTGATGCTACTAAGTTTGCGCGGCGAGCTGACCACTAATAAGGTTGCCAAGATTAACGACATTGATCTGATCGAGGGCGTGGCCCGCACATTGCACATGTCGACGGCGATGGAACGGCAGCAGATGTGCTCCACATTCTATCCCGCTTTGGTGGCGGCCGCGGTCACCGAAGGTGATGTCCACAAGTTAGGCGATCTTAAGCAGTACGGCGCCAATCTGTGCGACACCAACTGCGATGGTCGCTCCGCCATGCACCTGGCCTGCTTCCTGGGCAAACTAAACTGTGTTTGCTTCCTGATTTCCGCCGGCTGTCCAGTAAATGTCCACGATCGATTCAACCGCACGCCATTGCACGAGGCCATCGACACGGACAACCATGATATAATCAAGGCGCTGCTAAAGAACGGTGCCAAGCTAAACGATCAGCCGCTGGTCCAGGCGGAGCTACTGCGTGCCCTTACCGAACGGGGCAAGATCAAGCGATTGGAGTCATTTCGTCTGGCCGGAGCCAATCTCACGCTGGCCGATCGGACTGGACGAACGGCTCTGCACTACGCCTGCCAGTTGGGCAATCACGAGGTGGTGGACTATCTGCTGCCGCACTACGAGAATCCCTACATAAAGGATGAGCTGGGCATGTCGCCAATCGACTACGCCAAGGCAGCCAATCATGCCCACATCCTGACCCTGATGCGGTTCAAGGAGAAGGAGCTGGCCAAGCAAGATCCGTGTTCCTGCACGCAATAGAAGCACTATTATCTAAATTCCAAATTAAAAACGTAACTCAACCTCTTTTCTTATTTTTTTTTTGTCAAATTTCAAATATTAGCTTATACCTTGTGTATATAATATAAGTATGTATATTTAGTTGTTTGTCCAAGTCAAGGGCGACGTTATTAGCTTGCATAGGTAACACATTAAAATCAATTTCTACATAGTATAGTCGCACGTCGAGGACGCACTTAAATTTTTGTTAGTAAAACAATACAATCGGATGTTCGTATATTTCATATAGTTGAATATAGAATATAGTATGCAGTATTTATGTGGTTATTTGATCCGTACAGCAATAAATGGCCTACGAAGGTGAACCGTTGCGGAAAACACGGGCAAACAAATATAAATAAAATGTAAGGCAATAAAAACAAAATACTTAATTCACACGCAGTTATCGGATAATGTCATCTATGCAATAGTTATGGGTTTTGCGTTCACTTACATCTAGGCTACTACAGACTTAAATTATAAAAATGATTCGCATAATTCGAATACTCGGCCCGAAGACAAACTAAATACTAAACTTTTCATCAACTTACTGGACTAAAATGACACATGGCTTGTTTCTATTTCTCGTTTAAGTTTGAGCTACAAATTTGTTCTACAACATTTAGACATGAAATATTGCTTGGTATTTTACGCTTGGTAAAAGGCTTTTGATTTTGTATCCTGTCCGTGTGCTGCATCCGTAGAATTCTCATGAATATATATGAATATATATATTTATAGTGTGCTGCTGTATAATTATGTTATGTGTTTACTATACTCGTATATTCATAGGTTAGTTTGCTGAAGCATTGGCTGCCGCTAATCTAGTTTGTTGTTAATACTTAGAATTGCTTTCTTCGAATTGTTGTTAGTCAGGGGGCATCTTACTCGGTTCGCCTGTGTATGTGTATATCGCTTATGAATATATCTTATGCCTACACGTAGTTTATGTTAATTGATGTACTTTTAAAATCTCTACTAATCTACATTACAAAATTGTTCTTCACTGGGTTTTCGAGAGGGCTCTTTTGCGCCTCCTTCGTTTACATTTCGACGTACAAACAAATGCACTGTGTATTTAAGGTGTTGCTCCTTTTTAGTTGTTGTTCATTCGTTGTGACATAAATGGGAAAAGTTTCAGTGGTTTTTGCATTGATTTATCCGTTTCATGCTCAGTTAAAAAGTGAAAACTTTGCGTGTGAGTTCGTGTTAAACTAAATTGCACATTGAGTAAAATTTTGAACGCAAGAATAATTAGTTATTATTTACATACAATTAATTGTATTGTGTATAGTTTTTTGTTTTGCTTGTTGGGTTTGGGTTTCTTTCGAATATTTACAGCAACGCGTGAGATGTGCGAGAGATTTGAGAGCTTGGCCTTAACGACTTAAGATATAGCTATAGTTGGAACCGCGGATTAGCTGCCGTTGTGGGTTCTCTAGTTGACCATCAGTGTGTGTGATTCCATAGGGGCTGCCGAGTCGTAGAGTGTGTCCGTGTCCTGAGTGGGTTCGCCCTGCAGTTGACACTGATTGGACAGGGTGCCAGCACCGCAGTCGCAAAAGAAGCTGCAAGATATAAACAAATATATATTTATAAAATATAAGAATACAATGCATTAGTTCTTCGCTGCGCACTTACCGATCGTGTCGTATAAACTCGACGTCATGACCAGCATGACAATTCTTAATGCAATTGACGCATATGGCGTTGCGGTCGGTTGTGTTGCAGGTCTGGCAGCGGTAGAAGTCGTGCATGGGAAAGGAGGTGTAGCTGCTAATCTTGTACAGGCACTGCCCGCTGGATACGGCCTTCTCCACCTCGTCCTCGTTGTTGAAGATGTTGTTGCCCCGCGTTATGGGCTGAACGCCGCTGGCTAGGCACAGCCCACCGAACTTGTTCTTGAATATCTGATTATGCTCAAGCGTGGCGGTGGCATTGTTGGTTATCTCCACGCCCGCCGCCTGGCCATCGTAAATGCGATTCCGTCGCAGGATTGGGTGCGATTGTGTCGAGATGAGTACTCCGGCCTGTGTGTTGCGGAAAATATCGTTTTCCTCAAGGATGCCCTTGCCGCCGTTGAAGATGCAGATGCCGCCATCACGACCGTCGTAGATCTTGTTGCGCTTTAGCGTCGGATTGGAGTCCGTTTTAATCCAAACACCGGCCATGGCATTGTCGAATATCTCATTCTGCTCCAACAAGCCCAGACCACCATTATACACCAGTACTCCACCATTCTGTCCGCCCCAGATCTTGTTGCCGCGTATTACCGGATTGCTGCCCGTGCGGATTTGCACTCCCGAGTACAGGTGGTTGAATATGTCATTGTCCTCTAGCTTTCCATGCCCGTTGTCGTAAAAGTAGACTCCCACCTGCTTCCCCGAATGTATTCGATTGCGTCGCAATACTGGAGTGCTCCCAGTGGTGATCCACACGCCAGCCAGTGTGTTGGAGTACACCTCGTTCTCCTCTATCAGCCCTTGACCCTTCTCGTGTACATATATGCCGCCGTGTTGGCCATGATGGATCTTGTTGTGCCGCACTATGGGATCACTATTGGTGCGAATTTGAATCCCTGCCAGAGCATTCCCATAAATGTTATTGTGTTCGATAAGACCTCGGCCCTCGCCAAAGATGTACACTCCTCCTTGGTGTCCGTTGTAGATCTCGTTTTTGCGGATCGTTGGATTGCTGTTGGAGGTTATCCAGACACCTTGACGGCAAAAAGCGTGTGTTAGATACCATTAATGATCAAGTACTGGCTTTGTAAGCTTACCTGCAAAGTTATTCGAATGAATGCGGTTCTCTATGAACTGACCAAGTCCGTTCTCGTGCACATAAATGCCGCCCGTTTGGCCATGATGGATTTCACACTTGACCACGGTAGGATTGGCTCCGGCCTTAACCTCGAAGCCAGCTATGCGATTGTTGTGGATATCATTCTTCTCAAAGTAGCCCTAAGAAAGGATATCAAACATTAAAATTGTTAATATGATGTTAATGTTATATTCAAAATAAATTACAATGAGTTGTGCTAATGCAATTAGCTTCAGCTTACCATTCCATTTTCGAAGGTAAAGATGCCCACATCCCGACCGTGGTGTATGTGGTTCTCTCGCATAATCGGACTGGCGAAGTTCTTAACCCAAATGCCCGCCAGTGCGTTCCGGCTGATCTCGTTGTGCTCGTATGTTCCCTGGGCGTAGTCGGTGACGTAGAGACCTACATTTTCGCAGTCGCTGATATCGCAGTTTCGAATGACGGGATTGGCGTTGACCCCGCCCACACAGACGGCAGCGCCCACCACCGAGGTAGAGCGAATGATGCAATTGTCTACAGTTGGGGAGCAGTTCTCGCCGATGTCCAGGCAGTAGTGCTTGTGATGCGATACTGTTGATGTGACTTCAGGCGAAAACTTGAGTGTGAGGTAACCCACGTAGGCGTACTTGGCGCCCTCTACAAACATCACAGTGGATCCGGCCTCCCGTTCCAGGATTACTGATTCGGCAACGTTGCCAGGCGCTGCACCAACAAGTGCCACGTCCGAGTCGATGAACAAATATTCCCCCTTGTAATGACCAGCATGTAGGAATATCAATGGTCCGGGATGCTCGGTCGGAGCCACTTGCTCCTCATAGATGTTGACCAGTGCGTTAACGCTGGCGCCACCGACTCCCGCTGACGCACTTGTGTTGGACAGTCCGGCGGATACCACATTGCCGGCACCTGCACCGGCTGGCACAAAAACTCCTGCAGCCGCTCGCTCTTCTGGGTAATCCAGAGCCGCCTGAATGGTGTTGAAGAACACAATACTGCGGCCAGAGCTGCGACGCTCCTGGTAACCAGGACGCACATGCACACCGCGGTACAACTGGCGAAAGCTCTCTTTCCACGGATTAGCGTACTCCGACTCTTCGGGCTTCTCAAATACGAACTTGCACAGTTCCGGGTTGAAGAGCGGCAGGTCGTACTCAAAGACAGACTGATAGAGTCGCTTCCACAGCTCCGTGTCGTTGGCAATGGTGTTAAAGCGCTTGCATACGAGCGCCAGGCGGCATAGGTCCTGTTCCATAAGATACGAGAAGATGGCCAGCAGTACCTCGTCGGGCAGTTCATACTGAAGGTACTGGGCCGCCGTGGGCGCACAACCTGCACCGCCGGACGCTGCTGTTCCAGATCCGGCTGCTTCACCTGTGGCACCCGCAGACGGTCCCATCTCTCCGCCTTGAGTGTAGAGGCGTCGAGACCTTTTCCTCGCCGGCAGCATGTAGTTATTATCCTCGATGGCAGCGCCAACCGGCAGTGCTCCACAATGCTGTTGCGGCACCGAACTGTGGACATTGGGTGGCTGCGCCAGAGTGGCTCCAGTGGTGGGTGCATTGTTCACTGGAAAGGTGGCGCTGGTCGAGGGCGCCTGAACATTGGACGAGGAGCTCGAGGACGAGGCGGACGAAGACGACGAGCTAGAGGAGGAGGACGATGAGGAGCTGGATGGCGAGGCACCCGGATTAACCAGCGGCGGTGAGCTGCTCGATGGTCCTACGAGTATTGCGGCAGCTGCTGCCACGGCGGAAGATGAGCTGGTGGGCCATTGCTCGTGGCTGCTGGCGGAGATCTTTCGGCGCAAGTCGTACGGGCTCTGGTGACTACTTCCGGCAGAAGCGGAGGCTGCAGCTGCTGCGGCGGCGGACGTGCTTGCCGTACTTGATCCGACTGTGGCGCAGGTGGACTTCGAAGTGGTGGTGGAGGAGGAGGCTCCTAGTGCCGGTGGCGTTGACTGGCTGGTGCCGGCGCCCGAACTCTCAGTGGTGTCCATCATTTGCAGGGCATTGTAAAAGCTGCCAGAGAAGCCCGACGAAGCTGCTCCGCTGGATCCACTAGCTCCTTGGCCGCTGTCAAAGTACTCTGCAGAACTGGAGGCTCCTGCTGCAGTAGCTCCGGCGGCTGCTGCTGCCGCCGCTGCAGATCCGGATGTGGATGTGGCGCCACTGCTTCCGCTACTGCTGGCGTTGTTGTTGCCAACGCCAGCACCACCGGAACTACCGGCGGCACTGCTGTTGGAACCGGATGCACTGGCTCCCACACCGGCGGCGGTCACGTTCTGCTGAAGCATGGGGTCCATTATGTTGCCCGTTGGCCGGTTGGGCATCGCTATCCGGTTGGCTCCTTTCCGGCGGGAGCGGCGCACGTAGGTGCGCGATGATGTGAATGAGGCGCTCGGCATCTTCGCTTCACCTGCCCAGCGATGATAAGTTTTCCGCGAGTTAATCAGACCCAAAGACTTTTGCGTTTGAGTTTTCACAGTTTTCCAACCCCATATGCACACGCACTCACACTGGCATACACACACTGGCACATGCACATGCACAATTTGGCGACGACTTTTCGCTCTTTCTCTCGTTCCCCTCACTTCGCTTTCGATGTGGAGTGCCACCGATCGGTTCGGATTGGCTGGCTATATCCTTGGACCCTTTGATTGATTGTTAATTTAGCTACATTTGCTTAAGTTAATCCGTCTGCTGACTGCTCTTCTTATTGCTAGCGAGTGCATGTGTATGTGTGTGCGAGTGTGCCTTTTTCGGGGTTTCTATCCTTTGTCTCTCCTTTGTTTTGTTTTATTTGGTTAGAAGAGCACCGCTAGCGCACACGCTGGTCTGCTCCGTCTCGCTCACTCATTGTTACTCCGTCTCCCCTTTAATTCGTCTTCGCAGCAGACACTCTGATTTCTTTTCGCTTATTTCGCGGCCCAAATAAACACTTTTCACAATGCAAATACGCAAGTTCCATTCAATAGCTTTTGCACTTGACACAATTGAACACTATTATTCCGAAATTTCAGGAGCGAAACCACCTATACTCGGAGTTTTAATTTTAGCGTTCAGTGTGGCCGCTGCTCGACTGATGGAAAATACCAGCTAGCAAACGAAAAAAAACGGCATCGCCTTAAAGTCTTTTGGTATTTTTAAACATCGTTTTTCTGAAATCGATTTTAATATCGATAAGATCGATATATTTTGGGCGCGGATTCAAATTCTTCATATCTATTTTAAATTATAATCCACATTTAATTGTATGCTTTTGTCGCGTTACGCCGAATAGATCTTAACAATATCAATAACAAATAAAGTTTATAGATTTAAAATGCTTGCATTAGGCTGCACTGATTTTGAGAGCGCGTGGTAAACAGCCAACATGCAACCAAGGACTTTAGCTGCTGCAAATCGACAATTAAGGCCGCGCCACGCCCCCTTTGGGTATAAGTTTCATTGTTCACCTGCTTGTCATTGCCGTTTTGCGCCATGTTTTGACTGCTTCATTGAACGAGTGCTCAACATTGAACTTCGCACACGCGATTGCATCGACTATGGGAAATTGAACTTAAATGTTTCTGTTACTGAACTTGTGACCCAAATGCCAAAAGGCACGTGTCAAATGTTAAGCATATTTTATATAAATAGCACCCTTTGGAGTTTGCTGTCCAGCTTTATTCCAATTATTAAACTCAAAAGTTACGAAAATTAGAGGTAGTTTTGAAATAAAACTAATTAGAGATCAGAAATATATAATTTTACATTTTTATGATTTTTGTTTTAATTTAATTGTGTATAATTCATTGACACTCTCAATATATAAACAATTTGAAAACGGTGAATTTTAGATTTTACTGTATTTGTTAACTTTTATAGTGGAAACTTGAGCCATACTGCTGCCCTAAAATGATTTGTTAACCATTTGTTTATATTTTTCTCGACCTATTCGGCGTGTCCTCGTCCTCTCGTAGTTTTCCGTAATTTTTTTCCGGTTTTCGCCGCTTAAACCAGCTTGTAGCTACGTTGTGTTGTTTTGGTCTGCGCTTTGTGGTGCCCATTTAGAGGTCCTACTTCCTTTCCATTCCCTCACCCGGCGTGAATAATAATGGCATACGCATCCCTTTGGTCCGACGCCCACCAAAAAGGGGGGTGGGTGGCTTGACTATGGCCATATGTTCTCGGGGGCCTGGTGTCCTGTGCTCCCCGGCATCCCCTCGCCGCTGACCTCAATAATAATTTCGTCTAATTGCTTCGTAATTATGCCGCGCACATGCTTTTCTTGATTCGCCCGTTGTTGGTAATTCACTTGGCCCCCACGGTTACCTTCCTATCTTCGCTGGTGCGTGCCAGCTCCTCTCCTTTGAGCTCTCGAGGATGTGGACGTGGATGTGGTGGCCTCAAGTGGGCGGTGGTCGGTGGCCTCTGGTGGGTGGAAGCGTCCGAGTCAACCATTTTCGCATATTATTATTTGTCTCCTTTGTTTTGCGCAATTTTTCGTCATTTGCTTCATTTTCTGTCATTAGAGGCATTTAACTTTTTGCTGTTTTGCCTCTTTTCCGATTTGCCTTCATTATTCAGGCGGCCGCCAGTTTTCGCATTTCGGATTCAGGCCGACGGAAAAACTGAGCAAATGGATTTTCCTGTGGTCAAGCTGAAAGCAGGGCAAAAGTGGACAATTAAATTATTATTGCAGCGATATTTAGTCGTATAAACAATATAGTATGTGGAAAATAATAACCACTACCATGTTGTTTTAAAACTTTTCTCAATAATAACTTAAATTCAAATTCCCCTGAAATGTAAGAAATTTCAACTCATTTAGGAGCTGCTACCTTTAAGAAATTCCCCTTTCCATACGAATTTCTTTTGGGGAGTTGCAACCAAGGAGCGGATCAATGTGTGTCAATGGGCCTGTTGCCTCCAATTGAATCCACCTGTCCGCTGGCGGAGTGCCGAGCTGCATGCCTGACATGCAGCAGGATATGCCAAGTCATTTAGATGGAATCGCTCACATTTTTAATGACAACTAATGCGAGTGCCCTGCACCACCACCAACACCACCACCCTTCGCCAACCTAGTTTTTGGGCCCGGCTTAATCACATTTCCAGGAGCTCTCTTTCGGGCACAAGTGTGTATGTCTAATGCGCAAAACTTTTAATTGAGTTTAAAATTGCATGAAGAAGGGACGAACCGAAGGTCCTGTGCCAATGGAAATCGGCAAGTGTAATTAAACGCGAGTGCGTGTGCCATATATACACACATATATGCGCGCTGTTTTTGAAGTGTGTCGGTTTCAATCTCGGTAAATTGCCCATGAAATATTAACTCAACCATAATGAGACGCAATTTGCGTATCTTTCGCAGTTTGGCCAACGAAATTTGTGGCAGGCGCGTAAAATGCCACACATTTGTGCAAGACAAAGGTTGAACCATTTGAATTATAAATGCTGTGGTTTTATGTCTTCGACCTTTTTGCCACCTCCACGCACCTGATGCACCTGTCCGCTCAAAGTACAATGGGAAAATGGAAGCGCCATAATCCTGCTTATTCCGCGCTCAAAGGACACTTTCTGTGACCCAATTATGGCCATGAAATTGTGACACATTGAGGCCTCGCTGCATTCGCCCTCGCCTTCGTACATTCCCTGTAATCCAGTGCCGAATGAAAAATGACTCAATTTGCAATGGCCGGCACACAACAGCACACCTTATATGGGAACCCAATCCCCCCAATTGCCACATATAGTGGTGACCCATCCCATCCCAACCAGCACCGTCATTATTTTCATTTCCACCGCAGCCACAGCTGCTTAATAAGAAGTAATTCTACTTTCCACACGGTTAGTTAGTGGAAAATGACTTGGCTTATGGGTGGAAATTCCCACCCTTTTTCTTCACATCGACAAATGGCTTTTCGGCTGCATGACACCAACAAAAAAATCCAAGTGAAAAGGAAAACTGGCGAGAATGTATGGATCGAACTGCCAGATATCCGCTATAGAGATTCCCGCCATGGTGCACCATGCACCATGTCAAAAGTTGTTTAATTGGAATTCTCAGTGGCGTGAACACTACGTGCATACTCGGCACAATACAATGCGTATAAAACAATTTACAAGCGGCAGAATCGATGTTTTATTGCCATGCTGGCGATTTGCAGTTCAAGTGCAGCGCGAAACTTGAACTTTTGTCATAAAAGTTGAAATAGTTATACAGGGTGGAAAAAAACGGCTTAGTGTTTCTGGTTAAAAAAAGAAAAACACAAATATTGTCTTATTGCCACTCAGGCTTAAGAATTGTCTATAGTATAGTATATATACTCTGAGTACTGTGTGTACTGAGCAAGTGCCATATATACGTGGTATTGCAAAATTACAATTTATGTTAATGCCGCTCTTCTTTATGCTGCGCGACCAGCTCACATTTCCAATTCAATCGAAGCGCATTTGGTTGAGCATAAAAGACTGAACTCTGATTAGTTGCCAGTGAAACATTAGCTCGAGTGGAAGCGGATCGACTTTAGATTTTCGTTCAGAATGGCCGACTTACTCAATGGAACCCTGATCATTTCGGAGGATCCTGTCCGCCTGCCACTCATCGGAAGTCCATGGCCATCGCTGACCATCGTTTCGCTCTATCTGCTGTTCGTCTTGAAGTTGGGCAGGAAGTTCATGGAGAAACGAAAGCCCTACGATCTCCGTGGAGTCATCAGGGCATACAACATTATGCAGATCGTCTACAACGGCGTTGTTCTGATAGCGGTACGTATATAGAACCCAGACGGTCATAGGTCACCACCATTACGCATAATCATTAATATGACATAAATATCAGAGAACTCAATGAATTGACGTTATAAAAATGCATAAACTATCAGTAAATAAAGGTAAATTAACATAGATAACATAACATAACATATAGATATGGATATAGACTTTGTTCTGTACTTACCACATCCTTTGCTTCCAGGGTCTTCACTTTTTGTTCGTCCTGAGGGCCTACGACCTGCGATGCATCACCAAACTGCCGCTGGATCACGAGCTGAAGAGCCGGGAAAGATGGTTGACCTACTCGTACTTCTTCAACAAGTTCATTGATCTGCTGGAGACTGTGTTCTTTGTGCTGCGCAAGAAGCATCGCCAGATATCCTTCCTGCACGTCTTCCACCACCTGGTGATGTCCTTCGGCGGATACCTGCACATCACCTTCAACGGCTACGGAGGCACTCTGTTCCCATTGTGCCTGCTCAATGTGGCGGTCCATGTGATCATGTACGCCTACTACTACCTGTCCTCCGTCAGCAAGGATGTGCAGACGAGTCGGTGGAAGAAGTACATCACCATTGTCCAGCTGGTGCAGTTCATCCTGGTGCTGGCGAACTTCAGCTACACCCTGATGCAGCCCAATTGCAATGCCTCGCGAACTGTGATATATTCTGGCATGTTCGTTTCGACGACCTTCATCCTGATGTTTGCCAACTTCTACATTCACAACTACATACTTAATGGTAGCAAACAGAAGCGCGCGTTGAAAACCGATTGAGGCCGCAAATCCTTTGAATATGACTGTCGCGATTCCGAGTAACTAATAAACTAGCATTGGAGCACTCAGCACCAAGACTCTACTAACCACCGTATCCACAGCTATCTAAGCACTAGCCCTGGCCAAGTTACTCGCTAGTCTTTTAATATCTTGGAGTCACTTAGCATATCCACGAGGTGCGGCACTTAAAAATCAAAGCTCCCCGAATTCCCACTTAAAATGCACACTACGGCATACGAATGTAAATGCTCCATTTATAGAACCATTGTAACAATTTGTTTTAGCTAGTCACTGAACATTTGTTTCAGTACAGTTCCCGCTTTGTATTGCTGATTGAAATGCAGCTCTATAACTATAACTATATACAGCCATATACATTTCATTCAATAGAAAAGCTCAAGAGTTATAAGGAGAAAGACCTCCGCTTGGGGAACCTACAAAATGACCTATGCATATACATAGCTCGAATTGGTGGTACCGTGGCATAATGTAATTCAGTTCATTCTGTGCCACTTAAGTTCGAGAGCTGAATTTCGAAGTCGGATTAGTCACTATCGATCGCTCTACGCGATTAGATTCGCCATGTTCGCTCCGATAGATCCTGTAAAGATACCCGTTTTCAGCGATCCATGGATCACCATGGCCACGTTGAGCGGCTATCTGCTGTTTGTGCTCAAGCTGGGTCCCAAAATCATGGAGAACCGAAAACCCTTCCATTTGAGTGGCGTCATCAGGGTCTACAACATATTCCAGATCCTTTACAATGGTCTTATACTCGTTTTAGTAAGTATTGGAACTGGAGCTCCTGGACTTCTGCAGGTTCTGATGGGAGGATGCTACTTTTTCAGGGAGTTCACTTCCTGTTTGTCCTGAAAGCCTACCAAATCAGCTGCATTGTCAGCCTGCCGATGGATCACAAATATAAGGATAGAGAGCGTTTGATTTGCATTTTGTACATGCTGAACAAATTCGTAGACCTTGTGGAAACGATTTTCTTCGTGCTCCGCAAGAAGGACAGACAGATATCCTTCCTGCACGTCTTTCACCATTTTGCGATGGCATTTCTGGGATATCTCTACTACTACTTCCACGGCTACGGTGGTGTTGCCTTTCCACAGTGCCTGCTAAACACCGCCGTCCATGTGATTATGTACGCCTACTACTACCTATCCTCGATCAGCCAGGAGCTGCAGCGAAGTCTCTGGTGGAAGAAGTACATCACCATTGCCCAGCTGGTTCAGTTCGGCATAATCCTGCTCCACTGTACCATCACGCTGGCACAGCCAGACTGCGCGGTCAACAGACCTTTGACCTACGGATGCGGATCGCTGTCAGCGTTTTTTGCAGTGATATTTAGCCAATTTTATTACCACAACTACATAAAGCCAGGAGAGAAGTCATCGAAACAGTCAGCGATTCATAAAAATCTTTGAGACTAAAAAATTAACTAAATTTAAACTAAATCATGAGTACACAGCCTAATGATTCCCAAAACAACAAGTGCCGCTTGCCTATTTTTGAATATTTCATATATTTTATAGGTTAAATAAATTTTAAAAAATTCTTTCTTTGAGTCAAACTATTTTTAAGGCAGTCTCAACACTGTCATGCAAAGGGTAGATATAAAAATAGCTAAAAATCGAATGCAAAAAGGGGGAACGCAGGCATGCGACTGCTAAGGGAACTGCACAATGCACGTTTAATGTCATTTAAAACGGTAATTACTCAGCACGCTCGGTGGCACGGCCAGTTGGAGGCCCCCTTTCCGGGGGCCAAGGAGGGACGAAGGACGATGGGCTAAGGACGAAGGACCCGAAAAGCCAGTGCCCAGCCAGGAGCCACTGCACTTGGCTGCGGCTTCGCTTTAATGTTGCCGCATGGCCGCAATTATTCAGCTGGCACTTTGACTCTGATTCGCCGCATGCGATTCCTATGCAAATACGGCCGGCCACGGGTGACCCTTCCGGTGCCATAAATCGCCGGTGCTGGTGCCCAGGTCCAAGCTCGTTCCTAATATTCTAATTAAAAGCAGCATGGAATGTCCAGAGACGTGCTCGGTCCAAGTTCTGCGGAGCATGCAGATCACGTGCAAGGGGAATCCCCTCGATTCGGCAATGGAAACCACGAGTAGTCGAGATGTGGCCGGTGGGATTTATTCCGGACGGAGTCCAACTCCTTGACCTTCTCGACTGCATTTGAATTAACTGTCGATGCATTTGAATTCATCTATTATTCAAACGGCGCATATGCAAATTGTCGACTACACTCGGAGAAACTTATGATGTGTCATCTTATAATTCAAATTAAATTTAAGAAGCCAATGTATTGTAAAAGTAATAATAAAATGTTCGTTGATTACAAATACAATCGTATTAAGTAATAAAAAACAGGATCAGAGTTGGGAATTTTATAAAAATTATTTATGAAAGCTGGAAAGACAATCTTCAATCCTGTGCACCCCAATAGTTGTGCACATACGAATTACCAGTTTTTGATCACAGTGTAGCAGATGCATTCAGTTGACCTTGCCCTTGGACTTGACCTCTTTCGGTCGAATGTAGGTCTTTATGTAGAACTTGGTGAACATCAGAAACATGAAGGCGCTGGCCGAACTTATGACGTAGATGACACCCCGCGACGCCGAGCAGTTGGGCTGGAAGTAGGTGTACATGCAGTGCAGGAACATCATGAGGAACTGCACCAGCTGGCCCAGGGTGAGGTACTTCTTCCACCAGAGGCTCTCCTGCACATTCACGCTCTGCGACGAGGCGTAGTAGTAGCCGTACATGACGATGTGCACCAGGACATTGAACATACAGATCAGGAAGACATGGCCACCGAAACCGTAGAAACGGATCAGCATGTGCGAGGTGAAGACCATGAAGACGTGATGGAACACATGGAGGAACGTGATCTGGCGCTGCTTCTTGCGCAGCACAAAGAATATGGTGTCCATCAGATCGAGCACCTTGTTCAGATGGTACAGGTACGACAGTGTCCTTTCCGTGGACTTTAGCTCGTGATCCTGCGGCAGGACTTGCATGCAGTTCAGGTTGTACGGCTTCTGCACGAATAACAGGTGGATGCCCTGTGTAAGACGGAGAAGTCCATTACAAACGATTGGAAAACTGTGTTCATCGATATCCTTCGACTGACGTACCCCCACAAAAATCACCGAATTGAACAGGACCTGTCCGATGTTGTAGAACTTGAGGACACCTCGCAGCTGGAGCGCCTCATGCTTGTCCATCAGCTTCCTGCCCAGCTTGAGGACAAACAGTAGATACACCGTGATGATGATCACCGAGGTGCGGATACTGCCCGCCAGCGGCAGCTGGACAGGATCGGCCAAGGGCTTATCGAACACCTCGAACATTTTCGCGCACGACTTATCGGATGACTTGACTTTTAGCTTCTGTGCTTTCTTTCTTGCCCGATAGCCACTATACTATTACCTATTTGCTAATTACATTAGTGCAAATTTCCGGTATGTTTAACCCACTATCAACCTTCAACTTGAATACTTAAAGCTTTGCAAGTCAAACTAAATATAAGTAACAGTTCAACTATGTTTTTATTTTCGACATTTTTTTAATCAGCAGAGTCATTATTTAGAAAATTATTCCTTTTGACATTATTGTCAATCCAAAAAAAAAAAAATGTTCTACATTTATATAAAATTGGCGAGACCCAATTAAAAGGGTATTTTGCATATTTAATAGTATTCAATAGCATTCGAGTGAATAGAAAGTTCTAGAAACCAACAAATATATCCCATTGGTCTATGTATAATATACGATACATATAAAAAGAATTTATTTGTTATACCAAAAGCATTTATAAATGACATTGATTAATATAAGGAACAGTGATATTATATATTAATTAGTTTTGCTCATCGTCCCACCGCCGAGTTGGTTTTCTTGGGAAGAATGTAGGTGCGGACGTAGAAGTTGCTGAATAGGATTATAAATACTACAGAGACCATTGAGCCCCAAGTTGCCGATAATCGGGATGTTTGGCAATCAGCTTGCCGGAGGATATAGACGCTGTGCGAGAATACGATAACGAACTGGACAAGCTGGACGACTGTGATGTACTTCTTCCACCAGAGATCGCCACCCGAGTTCCGATTGAGGGAGGACTGGTAGTAGTAGGTGTACATCATGGTGTGCACCACCACGTTGAAGGTGACCAAGAAGAGCCCATGGCCGCCGTATCCATAATAATACAGGTACAAGAAGCCTGCGTACACCATGTATACGTGGTGGAAGACGTGCAGGAAGGATATCTGGCGATACTTCTTTCTGAGTATAAAGAACACAGTCTCCAGCAGATCCATGATCTTGTTGAAGAAGTAGGAGTAGCTGACCCAGCGCTCCCAGTTCTTGTACTCATGATCCAACGGCAGATTGGCGATGCAACTGAAGTTATAGTTGCCAGGACCAATCATGAAGTGCACACACTTTAAGTTTGGAGATAAATATAATAATTATTAATATCTATTTGTTAAACTAAGAGCATTACTTACAAAGACT
The DNA here is from genome assembly GCF_016746395.2 of Drosophila simulans. Taxonomy (NCBI): domain Eukaryota; kingdom Metazoa; phylum Arthropoda; class Insecta; order Diptera; family Drosophilidae; genus Drosophila; species Drosophila simulans. The sequence continues at coordinate 16,281,544 of NC_052523.2, read as the reverse complement.
AGCATAATGGCATTGTATGCGATTTGCACGATGTTGTAGATCTTGATAGCACTATCCAGATTGTAGGGCTTTCGATTCTGCATAAACCATGGACCCACAAGTTTTATGAAGACTAGGTAGATTCCCAGGATGGTCAGCACGGGCCAGTGGCTGCCGGTCAAGGGAAGGCGCACAGGATCCGGCGGCGATCGATTCAGGAAGTCCAGCATATGGGCAATCATGTCGGATATCTAAGTGTTATCGACGTCGGTGGAACAGCGACTGATATATACATTATTTAAATGGACTGCCGTCGAGAACTGGAATGGTAATCTGCTCGTTTTCGAGGCTGATTTAAGTGTGTGTTTCTATTATACAAATACCTACATACGTAAGCAAAACCTATTACGCCGACCATATAAGAGGGTATCGCGGTCACAAAATAAGGAAAATAGGTGTCCATCGCTTGGAATGCCGGATATGTTATCCACTGTCTCCTGGTTACGAAAGATAAAATAATGGCATTCGTATCTAGCTCTTAATGTAGTCCAGTTTTTAATGCAGTCTAGTTTTTAATGCCTCTTGACGTAATAACTTTAACGTATTCTAAGATCAATGGATTTAATATAATTCTACACGTGTCACTCCTAATTATGTCTACCTACACTTTGATATTTAAAATTTATAATTTCGTAGAGATAGCATACAATTTCGGGCAAGTCTTGTGTTTTTCCACCTTTTCCATCATATTATCCAACCGAATATCAGTCATTACTACTAAACAAATATACAATTCAAATACATCTTTATGTTTTTTATTAACTCTAAAATTAAAATAGGTTTCTCAATAGAGATGATGACTGGCTCTAGCTTAAATGTTTTTCTGTTTCGTTTTCTTGGGTCGAATATAGGCATGAAAATAGAAGTTACTAAATAAGATGATGAACACAACGGAGATGCTGCCGGCACAGGTGGCCGAGAACCGGGCAGATGGACAGTCCGGTTGCTTCAGGGTGTAGATACTGTGCCCCAGAACGATTCCGAACTGGATGAGCTGAACGATGGTGATGTACTTCTTCCACCACAGATCGCCCTTTGAGTCGCGATTGAGCGACGACTGGTAGTAGTAGCTGTACATCATGATGTGCACGACGACGTTGAAGAAGCACATGAAGAACCCATGGCCACCGTATCCGTAGTAGTACAGATACATGAAGCTGAAGTACAGCATGTACATGTGATGGAAGATGTGCAGGAAGGATATCTGGCGATCCTTCTTACGCAGCACAAAGAAGACCGTCTCCAGCAGATCGAGCAGCTTGTTGAAGAAGTACGAGTACGTGAGCCAGCGCTCCCAGGTCTTGTACTCATGATCCGGCGGCAGGTTCTTGATGCACCTGAAGTTATAGTCACCGGGTCCCAGCATAAAGTGAACAGCCTGTAAAGTGGGATTTCTATAATAAACAGTACGTGATGGTTGATATTTTGGAGGGGGAAACTCACAAAAGAGCACATGATGACATTGTACCCGATCTGCATGATGTTGTAGGCCTTTATCAGACCGCGAAGGTCAAAGGGCTTTCGATGCCGCATGATCGTTGGACCCACTATCTTCACGAAGAGCAGATAGGTGGCCAATACCATTAGGACGGGCTTGTGGCTGGCCAGGAGTGGCAGGCGCACAGGATCGGGTGGGGATTTGCCCAAAAAGTCCACAAGATCACCCAACATTGCGATTGTGTGTGCTTTCCGTGGATCGTTGGAAACGCGACTAATTTTATTGTGGTCTATAAGCTTCGATTAACACGCTTAATTAGTATGGTAATTTAGGCGTAAGTACGACAAGCAGGGTTTACCAATACTCGAAGCATGCGACAGATGCATGATTTGTGTTTATATACCCTATAAATTTGAAGAGCCTGAGGAGACAGACAGTGAAAATAACCATGAAAACTGGATTCCCCTTGGCTTTAAATCAATACCAATAATGCAAAACTTTCCACGGACCTTCGCAACTTTAAGCATGATTATGGAAATTCCATTAAAAGTTTAATGGGCTACCGGGAAATGTTCGAAAATCACGCACATGCGAAACGCAAGCGTTACAAAAAGATGGGCGGCCATTTTCGTATCGCATCGGGTTACGCAGTGGGCGTGGCCAAACTGCAACTGCAGGTAGTACTATACAAAGCGGATGCGAAAATGGGACACAAACAAATACCGCCACATCACGCACATCCGGTGCAACAAAAGTGGCAACAGCCAAAACAAATTTGGAACTAAATACGGGTTGTGTCGGCATCTAGTGCACTTATTTAAATGCAATAGTGGGTTTAAACACAATGTACATATAGATTTCACTATGTCGAAAACAACTTTGAAAGAGTCTACCAAATTCGTTGTGTTTTTTATTGAGCGCTTCGAAAAATGCCAATGAGTTGATGTCGAAACTAGCCTAATTAGATACCAGTCGCTGGCTTATAAAAATGAAAAATCAGGCCAAGAACAAATCACTCGTTGTCGGCTGTCTCACAAACAGCCACATACTTGCGATTCTTAATTACCACAGTTTGCATGAGTAGAGGTGTGACCTTCGGAATCCGATGCACCTTAGGTGGATCGATTACACGGAGATTGTAGCTTTGGAGAGGGCGCATCATCTGTTCCTTCTTCTCAGTTTCCAGATCAACTGCTTTCTTGGCTATCCCTTCGCTTTTATCCTCGCAGGTGATCCTTTTTATTTTCGTCTGCTTGGCAGCTCCATTCTTTTTACGATTCTCAGCTTCAATCTGCTTTTTTTCCTGAAACGTGCCTTTAAAGCAAATCTGCAAGATTTAACACGAGTTTACAATTTCCACATAACTAGACACTCTGACTTTCATACTGGGCACACGTAGATTAGCTTTAAGGTCACAGGATCCTTTACCATCTTCCTGGTTCTCACGTTGCACATAGAACAGGCGGAAAAAGGTGGCATTTTTAAATTAATTTTCTATAATAATCAAGCAAGTTGCACCACGTGGCGAATAGTAGGACCTTGTGCAGCTAAATGTTTTTTTGACAGTGACAGCATTGTTTTGGCCATTTTCGATAAGCCAATTAATTTTGGTATTTCATGTATGTATGTATATGCCAGGGCTGAGGACTTTAAACTTAAAAATCTGAATGCATCCCTGGGAATTTTATCAACATTCATTAGCATTCGTTGCCAAATTGCTCAACTTTTTAAGTGCTTTGATTTGCATTGCATTGTGAGTGGAAAGTGGACATGAATGTGGATGTGGGGGCAGTAGCGCTGGCTTGGCAACTGCACCCAGTTTTCAAGCGCATCTGCATCCGAAGTTGAAAGCTGATACCGAATCCTGTGTAAACGACCTTTGATGTGGGCCTGGTTGGTTGGTTGGTTGGTTGGTTGGCCGTTGGTTTAGTCTCGACTCGTATTCGCATTAACGCCATTAGGCCAATTTGGCACTTTGCCCTGGCCCCGAAAAGGCGCGCACGGAGAACTTTCACAAACAAAGGTAACAAACGGCGTCAGGATGTTGCAATAGCTCTTCTGCTGCGCCACCACCTCGAAAGCCACCCGAGAAGCAGCCAAGAGTCACCCAACTGGCGCGCTCCTCCTGGCCGTTCCACTCCATGCCACTCACATGCCAATGCCCGTGTAAATAAAAGTCAAGTGAGGAAAACAAATAAATTAGAAGCGCATCCTCCGCTCGTTGGCAACGGGCATTTCTCTTCGTTATTGCGCGACTGCCTTTAATTACGACACCAGGCGGCTGAAAGGAGCTGGAGCTGCTGCTGCAAGGTCCTGCCCAGGGATTCCCCCACTTTCACCAATTTCCACTTTCCAGTGCCCCCACGTCTGCCCACTGCCACGTCGTGCTCCGTGCACCGCCGCAGCGCAGCATCCTCAATTTATGTTTATTTGAAAGCTGTTGCACTTGACTAATGTCCTCTCCGTCTGTCCTCTCATCCTGCCACTTAGCGGGATGCGGCGACATTCGCAGGCTCTTGGACTTTGGCCATCTGGTATTTAAGCCATCAAATCCACATCATTTTGGCCAGGAGGCTGTTCAGGATGAGCAAGTGAGTAAGACAAGGTAATTCTTATCGAACTTTACTATGTTATAAAACATTTATTACATATTATATATTATTTTGTACATAGGACGACTGTACCCCAAACGACTCCATCAATAAAGAAATCGATCTATTGATCCACAATCCAAGTGGATCCCTTGCCGTGGACTTCCCGGAATAAATTCGATTGTAATTGACGGCGCATTTGATTTATTAGTTTTCTCATTAAACAAATTGTTGAACAATGCCGGGCCAAGAACAATACACTGTGCGACATTCCATGCCACACGCACCCATACTACATACTACCCACTCGCCCAGCACTTGCGTTTATTTATGTAGATTGATGGTCATTCGTGTAAACACATCCATTGACGTAAATTTGAATAAACATTTTCATTAGCAAAATGTCCATGAGCCCCCGGAGACAGTCGGAGCTCGATATCTGATGGGCAATGGACGATGGACGATGGTAATGATGACCTGGCAATCACATTTGCTCAATTGGATTCGACTTGGTCGCTGCCCGGATTTTGGGTAATTTATTACACCAGCTAAAAGTGCCAATTACAAGGCATCCGATTCAATCCTTTCCACGATTCCCAGGCCAGCAATTGACCTTTGGTCAAATTGGTAATGGCCCATTATTACATAAACATCTGTCAGTTTTTGAACAGTTTCTAAATTTAAAACATTTTAAGTTGTGCACATTTTAAATTGCCTAAACATCAGTAGTTATTCTGCTAAGAAAACCATAGAAAATAGTTTACAAATTACCAAAAGGTATATAATTACTTTATTATATCACGTTATCAAAATGTATAAATGTATATTTCTAAGAAATATTTGTACTTTCATTTGCATTAAAAGTGGATGGCAGCTACAAATTTTGTTTTCTATTTTCTGAAGAAACGGTGGGTATATCTGCAAGCAGGTCGATATTGTGCTGAAACATCACCGTGTCTTCATCCACGATATCCGGCACATTCCAATAGTCTTCATTGACTTCGTATTTGGGATTCTTGTCGAAGAAGGGACCGGTGAGTACGGAGAGCTGGAACTGCTGGCGAATCTTTTGGAACAGCTCCATTTTCTGCTGGCGCTGCAACCTCACCTCCGCAATCACGCGTTGGAACGTGGGGTCCATTTGGCTCATGTCCTGGGCAACCGAACGGCGAACAAAGCTCACAAGGAGAGCCTTCGATTGGTCGACGGTCAGTCTCAGTCTGTCCATTGGTTTCTTTCCGGCCCAAACAGTGAAGCAGCGGGCACACAGTCCAGTCGGGAAATGGTACACCAAATTGAAGCACATCTCACATTTGGTAATTTCCAGAAGAGGATTACGGCGGAGTGGGTCCATTTTGTCAGTCACTGGAATATCTTTAGCAAATGCAACTCCCTTCGAAATGTGCTCTGTCACTCGATAGTCTTGAACGCATGCCACTTTTCTGCCTAACCTCAAAAAGGTTCGATAATAAATCTCTAAAAATAGGGTTAACACCTTTACAATGGATTCTTATTGGAATTTATGTGCCAATTGTTTTTGAATTCAAATCAAGAACTTGATCGACCGTTAAAATATATTTTTGGCACGGTTATATTTTTTATAGTAATTTAGCGATATTTACTACATGTTAAAGTGACGCAGTGCCTGCAATTTTAGTGTAAATACAAATTCCATGCATTCCCCATCAAATTAATGAAATAAAAAAGTTGCTCCCGCCAGCAAGTGGTTTTCCACCCACTTTGTCAGGTGAATTCATCCACATTTATCAGATGTAAAAATCTGCAGCTCCCAAAGCAAGGACTTCTTAAACCTTAACTCTTTTGACGGTCGTCGCTGCTCTCTTTTTTTCCTCCAGCTCAAAACGGAATTCGTTTAATTTCTTAAATTGAAATTATGGTAATTTCCTGCAGTCATGCGAACCTTTTCATACCCGTTCGTGTCTGGCCGGAACCAATGACGAGCGGGCCTGGGCCGGATGGAGGCGCCTCCCTTCGCCGGCTGATGGCTGTTAGCTAACCGAAAGTCAAGTTCATAAATTTAAGGCCCACGGTGCGAGGAGAACTACCTGTCCAGGTTTCGGTGGTCGCACTCATCGCACTCACTCACTGCAGCAGCACGCCTCATGGCTCAATCCGCCAGCCGCCCCAATCCTCGTGCCCCTCTCCTGGCCCAGACCATTTGCCTGACGCCTCCAATCCGAAGGTTGGAGCCCGGCTAATCGATAGCTCTCCATGGCGATGGACGGGGTGGGTGTTGATTTATGGCATTGCCGACGCACCGAAACTCGCTCCGGGATCCGACGAAAGTGACACATTAATGTGTTCAATTGAAGTGCCAACTACCTGCCGCTTTGCTCCTCCTCATCCGCAGCGCAGGTGGAGACGGAGGCGGAGTCGGAGGAGCAGCCAGGACAGTTGGAAACAAAAAGCGCCCCCGGTGCTCTGGCAGCTTGTTAAGCTCGTTGTTCTCTCAATTGCTCCGCCAAGTGGAGCCCTTCCTTCCAATTTGCGCATTTTCGAGCCATCAATCGCTGGGATACGGTACTCAGTGGTGGGCAGGGTACAATGTCTTCATATGAGTTCATGAAAAGGTAAATTCCTGAGATATGTTTGTAACTCAACTCAATACTACAGATATTTAAATGAAATAAGGATTGTACTTAATATTTCAACATATCTAGATTTTAGCTTAAGATTGGATATTTGATGTATCCAAGTGTATGTAGATACGAGGAAGATTTTCCAATGGCTACTAGTTACCTGTTGAGGAAACGCGTAGCCCGCGGAGCTGCGTTCTTGTAGCGATTTGTGCTCGCAACTTTGTGGCAGCTTCCGGTATGAGGGACTCGCTTCCTGCCCCACTAATCGATGAAGGATCAACTGGGGCTTACGGTTATGACATCGTTCCCTTTTGCTCCCTAAACTTTTTCCCACCCAGTGTGTTTGTAGTATTCCAGCACAGAGAACGACCGCAGAGTTGGGCTAACTCAGTTTTCGGGTTGCGTAGGGCAAACAACTTGAATCGAAGGCTGTGGCTGCTGTTTGCTGGATCCTGGTTTCTTCGTTCCTGGTATCTGGCAGAAACCACGACAGTTCCTTTTTTCCCATACGCGAACACAACAAACGCACCAGGCGATGGAAAATCAGTGGAGTGGGGGCAACGAGGGATTGTGGCATGGAGATTGTGTTTGCCAATGCTACAGCTCAAGTGTAAACATCATCTGGTGGCAAGGATGTGCGGATGAACTTTCCCATAAGGCGGGGAAATGAGCACAGAAACAAAATTCTGCGCGGGAAGGATATACTGGTGGAAAAAAGTTCTCGATGTTCTTAGAAAACTTTATCATTGAATTATGAAAACTGCAAATTCTCTGTTGAAATATTTGAAATTGCGAAAATGGAGTCTTGGATATGCAGCAAAAGAGGTTGCTGCATTTGCTTTGTTTCCCCCAAAACTTTCGGAGTTATAAAATATTCTTGCATACTTTTAGGAACATTTATTATTAACAGAGTTTAAAGCCTTCCAGTGATTTGCATAGCTCCAGGGATTTCGCCCAGTGTAGATGGTCTACCCATCCCCACCAAATCCCCTGAGCCGAGATGTTGCACGTGTGTGCTCCTATGCGTTGGCTTCTGGTGGCTCCACCAGCGATGGATGCCTTTGATTTCATTTCACTTCATTTCATTTTGTTGCCGGTGGAGGCAAACTCGCGGCTGCGTCGCCACACGGCGCACCACCCAATCCCCCACCTCGATGGTGATGGGGTTCCTTCCCTGAACTCATTTTGCATTTGAGGATAACCAGCGGCCTGGAATGACGGACGGCGGATGCCATCGGATAATCTCTGCCGCCTGGTGATTTTGCACGGAGATCCCGTGGACTTCTGTTATTTAGTTGATAGAATTAAAAAGCCAGGGTTTGAATCTGTTTTCTTATGTTCGTTTTTAATTTCCTTCAATAATATGTATGTCTCATTTATAATTCAATATGCGTTCTAGTTCTATTATTTTCCATTATTTCTCTCGTCGTTATATGTGGTATAAATTAATGTCAATTGTTTAATGCGTGTGTGTGGTGTGTGTGTCCGCTTCAAAATGCCGGACAGGCTCTTAAGTTGATCGAATTTATGAAAAAAAAATCGAATTTCCTTGCACTGACTAAGCCAATTTGCGGTGTATAAAAAATCATTGTGCACACAATTCGAATTCAAATTTTCCATTATAACAACAATGATAATAACAATAATAGTAAGAAATACGCGAATGTTTATTGCATTATCTGCGGTAACAACAAAACCAATTAACGAGGGTGTGTAAAAATGGAATAATTTTCACGGCTTCTCCTCAGTTGGTTTGAATTTTCCTATTTGTTGGTTTACTTATCGTATCGTAGTACCTTTGCCCTCTTGCTGTATCTTAAAAAATGTATTAAAATTAGCTTAACTATCAAAATTATATGCACTTTGTTGTAGCTTCATTGAGTTCGTTTGGTTTGTTCTGTTTTTTTTTTATTTGTTTTTTTTTTTTGGTTTCAAAAGTTTCCATTACCAATTTTCTAGTCAGCTTATATACATTTGTTGTTATTTGTGTGTGTTTCTCTGGCTTTAATTGTTATCCTGTGGCTAGGCTCGTCTTAACTATGAACAGTTTGATATTACAAATATAATGCAATTATCCTTGATGCCATCGGTAGCTTTAAATCCTCGTTCTCTTAAGTTTAGTGAGTGGCATTTACATGTATCTACATGAATATCAAAAAACTATGCAGGTTCCTCTAAATCCAACAATGTTCTGCAGCTTATACAAATAAATGTTAACATTCAATATCCCCTAATGTCTCCAATCTCGTTTCGTCCTTTTTCAAAGCCTCTGTATCTCAATGTGGAACAGAATAAGCGGGTTTAGTTACAAATTGGGCGCAGCGTGTCAATGTCCTTCAGATGGAATGATTGAAAAACTCCCTTTAGAACTTAAATATTGTCAAGCACGATGGGGTGTTTGTATGTGTGAGTGTGTGCGTGTGTGTGATCAGCCTCGAAATTAAAGAGAATCATAATGCTATAATGCCATAATGCCAAGTGGGATTGCGATCTAACTACACTACACTAATTGATGGGGAATTGTATAGCAACTTCTAGGCGAAATGTGCGCTGGCGTGCTCCTTGATTGATGATTGATGATGGATGGCGGATGATTGAATCATGATCGAGAAGTTAATTGCTTTTCGTAATTTTTTGTTGTCAACAACAATACTCAATAATATCATATTCCTCTATATATCATTCAAATGATCACAGTCAAAAAACGTTCATTATTGAATTATCCTTTAAACATTTTAACCTTCACTACACAACAAAGATTCGGTTTATTTTACTCGACCAAAAAAACCAATAAGGTAACATTGAGTAATGCAAATAAGAGAAATTTCCCGTTTGAAATTTGACCAAATTCTCTCAACTTGGGGCACTTCGTGAAGGGTATACGAATGTCGTCTAAGACGAGCTCCCATAACCCGATTTCTACTGCGCAAACCAAAAGCGATTGATGGTCGGTTGGGTGGGGGTGTTATATAATGTGGGCGGGCGGATTCTATAGAAAATGAGGCGTGGCGTGTCTACATTTGTGTGGAGCGATTAACCGAAGCGTAAAATGTTTTTTTGCCGCTGGCCGAATTTCCATTTGAATGCATATTTCCAATTGCATATTCGTAACTTCGTTTTTTGTTTTTTATGTTGGTTGCATTTGTAGTTTGGGTTGCTTTTGCTTTCCATGTGATTAGCTGAACATTTTATTGTATTTAATTACTAATGCATTACAAACTTATTCATTACCTAATGCAAAATTGTACACTTAACGTTAATGTTCTCATGTTTTCCACTTTCTCGTTTCCCTTTCAGCAGTACAAAAATTATTCATTGCATTTTCTGTTTCTGTTTAGGTGTGTTTTTGTTGTCTCATTTAGCCATTGTTTTACATCCGTAATGATTCTTCACATTTTAACTAAATTTACACATTGCCAAATTTCGCATATGTACATATATGCACATACATATATGTTGCATACGCGGCTAGAGATACAAATACATTTGCCACTGCCACAGCTTAAAACTAGACTTCGATCTATTTCATTAACCGATTAACACTTCTGTTGGTTTTATCCTCCGGCGTCGGCTGGTTTAAAAATCATTTACGCTAAAAAGTAACTAAATTTAATCAATCTTAGGAATTATTCAGTTGGATCAATTATTAATTTATGTGTGTCTGTCTATGTCCTTTTGTGTCTCATTTATCTGATTCATTTCTGCTCGGCTAGTTGCACTAAAAACCACTGATAGTTTCGCTCGTCGTATCTTCACTTCTTTTTGGCCATCACCCAACTACCGATCCGCCGATCTTTCATCTCCATTCGAAGTTCGTTTGGGGCCGACACTATGTTGGAAGAACAAATAGATTATCCTTGGCTAGTTCCGCAGGACTCGTTATCAGGTTCTGCTAGAAGTCGCTACTTGTCGAGGGATTCCCTAAATTGCTCTCCACAGTGTCGTCCTTGTGTCAGAGGGGCGGCTTGTAGACTTCAATAGCAGGCGTGAGCATATCCACTCGCGTTGATATCGAAGTATCACTGTAAAGGGAAGAAAACACAATTGGTTCAGTTTCAAGTGATATTCATTCATTTATAAATATTATTTAAAAATTTATAAATATTATTTGTTGGTAACAAACTATAAGCTTTTCCGTTTTGTTACCTTTCAGCTAGAGAATTATTGAGATTTTCAAGGGACATCCAATTTTCCAATACGCTAAAACGTACTACTTCATTCTAAACCTTTTGTGATTGCATTTTATTATGCATTAGTTAGCCCTTATATAACTTTAACATCCCAGAGACTTATGGTATAGCCCCGAATAAAGTTGCCTCGCCATAAAAAGTTTAAAGACACAACGCCAAAGGAGGAAAAACATGGGAAAATAGGTGAGTTGGAAAAGGGAAAAGCCAAAAACTTTATCGCACCGTGTGCAGGCAGGCAACTGCTGCTCCTGCTCCTTGCAACTTGCAACACGTTGAGCCGCACAAACAAGGAAAACTAATCCCAGTTTCACCATCAGTCATCCGTGTTTCACTAATTGCATTGCATTGTCCTGGAACTCTGTGTTCCTTTTTCCAGCTGAGTACGATTTTTGAGCCAAGCTGGGTAATTTAGAAAATTTAATCCACTTCTGGCAATCTTTTCATTTTCAGCTTCTATTTGTGAGAGAATGTGTTTTTAGAGCTTTTTTGTTTATTTATAAACATGTGAATTTTTGTTTATTTCCAAACCGAGGCTCTAGATTATTGCAGAACTTCCATAAACATTATTGAAAAAATGTTTTCCTTCCTTAAATGCGAACTCATTCGTATGCACCTATAGTTTCTCAGCCAGCAAAGTGAATGCTCCTGAGGCCAGAGATTTCATTTATTCGGTTCAATTGTTACACTTATTTATTAAACACACTGCCATGTACACTTGTACATATTTTCTTTCATTGCTTGACCCCAAGACCTACGACTGCCTCACCAACTGAGTTTTCCTCAGCTTTCCTCATTTTTCCGCTTTTCCGCACTCCTTGCTTCGTTTGGCGGTTGGTGGCTCGGTTTCTTTATCATGGGCGCCCACTGGATTGGAGCTCCTTTGTTTGCTTGTTGCGGATTCGGTTTCGCATTGTAAATGAAATGGAATTAAATGAAATGTGAAATTTATTGTATTTAGGGGATTTCCATGCGACAAGCGCTGCGCTGCGCTGCGGAAACGGATGTGGATGTGGATGGAGATTGGGTGGATTTTCGGATGGAATGGAATTGCGATTGGTAACGAAACAAAGCACAGCAATGCGAAACAATCGCATTTTCGCTTACTATTTCGAATGTAATTTATACGCGTACTTATGCCCCCACTGTGCTTTGTCTGTTCGCTTTATTGGCACTCTACTTTAGTTGGCCCTTCCACTTTGTGTTTATTCACTGTCCGCACTCTTCAACTCTCATATTAAATGAAATGAAAATCTCATTTCTCGAACGGAAGCTGTACTACCTTGTCCTTAATAAATCCCCAGACTTACATACTTAAATTCGTGCTGCCACGCCCACACGGGCGGGCTGGTCAGTTCATAGAAAGTTCAAAATAGTTGCTGCAAGTTTGGCTCGGAGCAAAAATAAACAAAAACGGGCAGAAACTAAAAGATATTATGGAAACTTTCGAGTGTTGGCAACTCCTCGAAATGCGCTTAAGGGTCATAATTAAAACGAGAAGCTTAAAACATTGAATTGGAAAAATGCATATTTTTTTAAGAGATTAAGAAGTAGTTTCCCCAGTTTCAAAGGGGAGGGTAAGTTGTTGACTGAAACAACATTTTACATATGGATAAAGGCTTTATGAATAACTCAGTTGGCCAAATTAGATGCAGGATTAAGCTACATTTAAAGTGAATACTAGTTTAGTTGGGAAATTTTGGTATGTAAGCTAAGCTTTGATGGAAAGGAGCATAAAAAGCTGTGCTCTTAACTTTAAATCTACGAAATGCGAGTTCAATTATATTTATTTCTTTTATAACAAAACATTTGAAATCAATAACAGTAAAATGTATATAAAAGTCGAAATTTGTCTGCCTTAAAAATCCAATGAACTCTTTTATTGTTTTGCCACGCACTCAACTTTTCTTCAGAGTAAGCGTTAAATTGAGTTGCAAGTGAACACCATTTACGCCCCTTTGCAAAGTGCAAAAGCTGCTGAGTCCTCCAAGTTTGGGTGGGCTAAAAGCCAGGAGACGGACACCATCTGGTGCTGACCATTCATCAGCATCAAAAAAAATAGGGAGTGGATGCAGTTGCATTAGGGGAGCAGCAAAGATGGGGCAAAGAGCCATGGAACATGAAAGTGTGCAAATTGTTGCCAAGCTGTTGAAAACTGTGTTCCAATTAAAAATGCAACAAATTCGAACACAATTTGTTGTCGTGCAGCTGATGGTGGAAGTGCAACTGCAACTGCAGCTGCAACTGCAACTGCAACTGTAACTGCAATTGAAAATATAAAGGATGCCAATGCAATTAAAAAGCTTTTTCAATTGCATTTAACATGAAATTAGTTTCGAGAGTCATAAAAACGATGAAAAGCTGGAAAAGTGCCTGCGGTTATCTGTCGGTTGCTTTGTGTCACTTTGTAGCATGTAAAACTTGAACTTTTTCATTGAATTTATGATTGCAATCGATTGCAAACATATGTATGCATGCCTACGACTTTTTGAGACCGACAACCGTTTGCAGTTGACTGAAACCATGAGGTTTCCTTTTCGGTTACCGCACAGCTCAAAACTTGTCAAAGTTTTGATTTGGCCAGGAACTCATTTGAAATGGGAGCTCAAAGTATGGAGGATATCTCGGCAGAGCAACTCCACAACTTTATGCAATTAACTGCCGCCCCAGTGGGCGTATCCTTGGGGCCAGAGGAAGCTTATTACAAGCGACAACAAGCAATGTAAATGTAAATGCCAACTGGCAGTGAGCAATGGCCAACGGCAGCACTTGGCCAAGAAAATCTGCAAAAAACCAGGTCAAACAGGTGTGTGCAGGTGGTCCTGGGAGTGCCGGAGTCCTGCCCTGCGGAAGAAGGAGGGCGCAAGCTGGCCTCGGGACTGCAAAACTTCCAACGTATTTAATTTGAAAATGCGACACTGACACTGCGGCCTGCTGAATGCTCGGTGTAAATTAAATTACACGCGCCACGCCTTCCAGGCGACTGGGGGATAGGCTGGCCAAATTCAACCCGAAACACGGTACATTAAAATTTCATTTGGCCAAAAGTCCCACAAACTTGGCTAACAAGTCGCAGGCGCTGCAAGGACAGCTGCCTCGGACGCGTGAAAACAACAACGAGTGGCGATACACTGAGAAAAATGCACATCAAATACAGGATAATGACTTAAAATGCAGAAAAGAAAGATTAACTAATACAGAAGCTTATCAAGATTAAAACAGTAGTAAATAATGTTTTTTAAGATGGGAATACTGTTACAACGAAATATTCTCAGACTGTATCCTTAAAAAGTATAAACAATTTATTAGGTATAAATTATAATTTAGAAGGTTCTTTTTTGTAAACTTTTCAATACTAATGACATTTTGTACGTAAAGAAAAATTCAAACGATTTCAGTGCCTTTAGACTTTAATACTTTAAAATAAATGGTTATACCTTTGTATTTGATATATTTTCCTCAGTGTACAGATACAAATACAGAGATACAGATACAACTGGCTGGCGAGCAGATTTCCGGGATAAAGCGCGAAAGTGAGGGTGCCAGCTTAGAGGTCAGAATGCTGCGGGCTTGGGACTTTGGACCCAGCCAGGCACCTGGGTCGTAGCCAGAATCTCGGCTCCTATCCAAATCCGCCGCCTGCAGGCGACAAGTAAACACAAACGTCGACACCCAAAACACTCGAAACACCCAACAAAAACACCCGGAACACCCACACCAAACTGACAAGTGTCGAGTGGAGGTGGTGGCAGTGGGAGAAACTTAAAATCTCATTAGTTACATTTTTGAGAGGACACGAGCTTTGGCTGTCGGCTCAGAACGGCAACCACTTTGGGTTTTTGCCGCCTCTTTTGGCTGGGAAATCTTTGCAGGCTGGCCAAACATTTTGAAATTCACTTTGGCCGCTTTTCACTCGCCTGTGAAACTTTAAACTGATAACATCCAGTTCTTTCGATGATCTCAAGAGTTTTCCTAAGTTTGCTCAAAATATTCAACAATTTGTTTGGCAAAAATATAATTATTATTTATAGGATTTTCTTTTGTATAAATTGAAAATGATGCAATATTGAGTGTATAAAAAGTGCCTGCCGCAGGCGAGCAACAAACATTTAATTGAAATTAAAAAAAAAAATTGTTAATCCATGAATAACTATTATATTTTTGCATGTGTGCACCACCAAAAACAAAAACAACAAGCAGCTGCCAGAGGCAGGCATATTTGAAAACTGAAAAAGTGCATTGGAAAACATTTGCGTATATATGTATGTATGTATGTATGCATATTGGGTATTTAAATTTTTTAACATCCTCTATATGCCTGGGCACGTTTCTCCGTTTCTCGAACGCAGTGGGTGTTTGGGTGGGTAGGTGTGTGGTACATATACTACATTTGTGTTGTCTTTCCCACCGATGATATTGCTATACTGCTGGCCATATGGCAGCACTTTAAATGCAAATGAAAGCGCCGAGCGCTTGTCCTCGTCGTCTGAGTTGATGGTAAAATGTGGTGCGTCGAGGTCGCTCACGATTTGAGAAGTGCTTAGCCGCCCCTCGCACTCGCCGACGCCCTTCCTCCAATTGGAGGCGTGGGCCAGGTACATTTGCATAAAGCTCCCCCCAACTAGAATGAATATTCGGTTAGGCCTTTTCCTTGCGGTGCTGCTGATGGCACGTGACTGCCTCACGGACGAGGCAAAGTTTTGTGTGTCAAGGCACTGCAACTGCAGATACATTGTGCTTTGGATACTTGTTGAGCATGTCCTTCGTCCTGGGAGATGTATATGTACATTTATATGTATATATATCGTGCGCCACCTTGAACACATCCAATGACAGCCATAGCTGTAGGTCACCCCGCTGGCTGACATTTCAAATCAATTCACTGCCACCCACTCAACGCAAAGTTAAACAAAAGTCGGGCTGCATTTTTGAAGCCAAAAACAAGTGGGGCGTTGCTAACTTTTGTTTTGTCATTTGCGCGGGCGTGGCCCAATTCAATTGCCAACTTGCAATTGGAACTCGAACACAGCGAAAGTACAACAAGAATTCAAACTCAAATGAAGAGGGGGGCGTTACATTTGTATTGGCCAAGTCGACACTGGGGCATTGATATTAAGTAGCCCTGCCCGAAAGCATCGACTATTCATCATCCGCCCTTGGGTCTCGGAAAAACTTTTGGCCAGCGAATGTTGTGTAAAGTTTTCCTGGTTTTCATTTTGCACATTTCTCAGTGGGCCAACCAAGCTGATGAAGATGCTGCCATTAATCAAACCAGAGCTACGTGATGTCTAGCCCGTTGGCCATAAATAAAATCCAGCCCGCTGCTGGCCAGGGAATAGAAAAATCCAAACTGGCCAAAAGGATTTATGCAAATAAACATTTTCTATATTCGATGGCGTGTGATGGGTGCCTGTAAATGCAATCAATGTGGGCAAAAAAACTTGCTTTTAAAAATTGAATATAAAAAATGTATCTGATGTGAATGGAATAGGAGTATAGGAATAGACGAATCTGCAGAATAATCAATAATGTCCAGTATCCTATAGAATACTGCAGCACAATAAGAATAATTCATTTAAAATTTCGATTTTTCTGCAAAGAAAATTGCAATTTTCACGCTGCAAAAAGAAAAGCGTGAAAAGGCCAGAAATTTAGTTTCCGTTGATTAATTTCCGCTCACAGCTCAATCAGCAGGTCCATCAATTTTTCGCATATTTCTTTCCCCTTAATATGATTTCCACTTGAGGGCTGAATATCGGATGGAAACGGATTGCAGGGCACGTGGATTGACGGCCCAAAAGGATATCAATTCAGCCGACGGGTTCTGGATTTAATTTTGGGCCATGTTCGTTAAAGGTTCGGTCGAAATGATTTATTTCGAGTTTCATTTCGATTTCTGGTTTTCGGTTGTCGATACTCGACTGCCGGTGGTTTCTGGTGACGCCTCCCGTTCCACTTGGCTAATGAAATCATTCCGTGACACTCCGCACTCCAGACCTCCGTGTGCAACCCTCTTAATTGTTAAATCGAATTCGCTGCTTTGGCTGTGCGCGACAACGCGGCGTATGCGTAATGCGATTATTGAAATGTGTTGATTGGAATCAAGTTTGCATTTTAATTGGATTGCCATTGTTTGGCGCGCACAGAACACAGCGATGACAACAAGCGCTTTCAAATGGATTACACATTTTAGTTATGAACTCCAAGTGCCTTCAAATGTTTGCTGCGCTTCAAATTATAAATCGCAATTGCATCCGCACCTGGATTCGAGTGGAATATGTGTGTATATGTATGTATCCTGGTCATAATTTATATGCACTACCCCCCAATATCCTTTAAGCTTTTTGGGGCCTTAATGGCATGCTGTTGTGGGTGTGAGTGTAAAGAGCAAATATGAAATATTTCCCAAACGAATGTGCCATAACAGTTGAGTGAATAAAACATTAACAAATATTTATTTCCATAACCGCTGCTGCTGCTGCTGTTCGACCCCCGAGGGTGTCCTTTTATTTTATTATATTTATTTGGCCTCCGTTTCGTATTTTTTGCTGTTTTCTGTTTTCTTGCTTCCTGCAATAGAGCATGTCCTTGCGCCAGTGCTGCGATTGAGATTATACCAAGCGGCAAATAAATAAAACAACAAGGAACACACAATCGCCCTCGGAACAACGCACGGGTCAGAGGGCAAACCAGAGTTCCACCGCAGAGCTTGGGTTTTTAGTTTGGTTCGGCATGGTTTGGAGGGGGGGCTCCCCAAACGGGCGGCTTCTCCCAAAAAGTTGCGGGAAATTCTGCAGCCTGCAGCGCCAAACAGTCAAAGCGTCAGCATTCCACTTTTCCGCTTTTCCCATGCCACTTTCCACCACCACCACCATAACCACCACACCTTAAAAACCGTGTGGACTGGTGCTAATGCGGCGTTTAAGGCAAAACTCTCGCCACTCGCATTTATTTTTTGATGGGCAAACCACACAACAGAAATGGCAGAAAGCCAAGGCGCACCTCTTGCATCCTGGGCTTTCCCATTTCCCCCGCCACTCGCCACCACTTTTCCCTGCTGAGCTCCGCTGGCCACGTAAATTGCGTAAAATCCCCGCTGCCAAAGCTGCGAAGCCAACGCGTACTCCGCACTAATTGCACATTTTTATCTCAATTATTGCGGCTTACTTCTTTGGAGTCCTGGGTAAAACCGGCAACAACTGGGGACGAAGGACATAATAGAGCTTAGGAGCAGCAGTTGGCGGCACAAAGGACAGGATTCATTAAAGGATTATGTGCCGGCTATGTCATGTTGCATCTTTTGTGCATTTTCAGCGGCCTGGCGCATTTAAGTTGGCTCTAATTTCATTCAGCCAAAGTCCATATAAACGGTGCCATTCAAATTGATTCCTATCGCTAAAGTTCCTCCTTTTTATGCTTATGTTAAACCTTTATTAAATACTAAATACAATATTTTGGTAACAATAGTTCTATAAGAAATTAATGTAAAAAGTTTTGGGAGACGTCAGAGCATAGCTATTATTTTTTACAAAAACTTCATATTAAAAGTTGAGTGACTGCAAAACATATTTAATATGAAAACTCCCATTGTTGCACAAAATGCAGCATGTTAAAGTTTTCTTTTTTAAAGCTGGCCATTGTGACGCTGCCACAAGTTGACCCGAAAAGAAAATATGAAAATATTTTCACAACTTGTTTGGCAACTTTAAACCCATTTCTATTATCAATGCAGGGCGGGCATTTTGGGCAAACATTGTGGCATGGGCCAAGTGAAGCGTTGCCAATTACGAGTGGGCGAGTCAACAAACTCAGTCAGCAGTTTGGGCGCCAAAAAGTATGCAAAGCACCAGTTGTTGGAACGGGAAATTGTTGGGGAAAACGTGCTGGAGCTACAAGGAGCAAGGAGCGCAACTCTCTTGTCCCAGAGCCCAAGTGAGTTACTTGTAATTACCACAAAATTCAATATATACACTCGTAGGCTGCGGTGGCCTCCCCATCTCCGTGCTCCCTCTTAAAAAATGATGGAGCTATGCGGAGCTGGAGGAGCAGCTGCTGCCATAGTCAAACATCATTTGGCATAGTCGCGCTGGAACTCGTTTTGCCTAACGACCCGACCATCGACTTGCGTCACATCGCTCCAACTTGTCGAAGTTGGGACGACCGCACGCACCATCAGCAGCCCATTCCATTTGGATGCTGGGGGATCCTGGGCTGCCATCCCATCTCATGCCATGGCATTTTGAAGTTGGAGGAGCCGCCTCGAAATGGCAGCTGTAAAAAATCACAGCATCAGCATAAAAGTGCTTAAAAGCAGCCGCCGTGTCCTTAGAGCAGGGCATGCTTTTGCTTTTTGCGCTTCACTTTGCACTGAATTTCCCAGATTTTCCTCATTTTCCATCCCATCTCAACCGAACCCAACTCATCCCATCGGTGGCTGTAAAAGTTTTGAGCAGTTTTTCTCCAACAGATTTCGATCTTTACCGCGCTTGCGTTACTCGTCGGCCAAATTCATATCTTATCAGTCGTCGCTTTCTCAGCTTTTAATGGAATTATTTGGAAAAATAAATTATGAAGCATTTTAATTGGCACAAAACAGATTCCATCATCCCCAACCCACGGATACCATTTCCGCTTCAGTTCTAGCTCGTTAATGCGCTAACCTAATTCAATTTCGCATCTTAATCCAATCAGCAAATTGAAGAATAATTGGTAGTAGCACGGCCACGCAGGCATAATATTACATTTTGCATTTTAATTGGGATTTACTAATTAAAAAGTTTTCCGGCCTAAATCCAGACGTTTTCGTAAACAAACAATGAAAGTTTTCCGAAGAATGTTTGGGTTTTGTGGAATGAGCTGACGTGGTTAGATTATAAGGACCTCTGTCCCCTTTTCCTGGATTATAACGACCACTGACCCATAAGACTTTTAATATTAATTAACATTGATTCTTTTGGGTTTTTGTGGCTTAGAGTTGCAACTGGCCTAATTATCTAAAGCAAAGTTTGGCCTTAAAGTCCATGATTATTTAACGAAACAAAGACTTCTGCTTTTCATTAGAATCATTGGTAAATATATAATTTATCTGTTAAAGTAAATATACTTCAATTAAAACATTTAATGAAGTGTAGACATATACTTCTATTATTTAGCGTTTGAATTATTTAACAAATTAAATTCCTTAAGCTGTATGGTTTATATAAACGATTTAGATTCAGGTTGGAATGCATAATTATTATTTATTTATCACCCAATTCCGTATTTATCCTTATGGAATGAAACGAAGTTCGATATAAAGGAAATGGTCCCAAGAGACCGTTTCGAAAGGCATTGAATCGAAGGCACCTCGAATTGCACCAAAATCCCAGTTCGGCACGCATCATTAAATTCGTCTATGCAATTTGGTAGCGATTGACACAGTAAAAGAGGCAAAAATAAAAGGGGCACATACGAATAAATCGAGAATATTGCGCATAAATGTATTTAAAATTACGCATTGCTCATACGCAGCGTATGGCAATATTTCCGCTTGACGGCGCCTTTTGTGGCAGTCCTTCTACGAGTGTGCATGTGTGTGTGTGCTCAGGAATCGGTCACTTAGTATTCCGCTCATGGACACACAGCTGACACGTTGTTGGCCAGCAAAAGGATGGCAAAGGATGGTTCCCATGGCTGCTGTAGTTTCTTTGGTCTCCTGCTCTCATATCGCATAGCAACGGTGGCAGCCAAAGGAGACAGAGGTCAGGGGATCGAATCAGATGCCGTGCTTCCACTCACCGAAAGGATAACAGGCTACGCAGGCCAATTTGCAATAATATTGATTTTTCATTTGCCGCCTGGGCTTTGGTTTTATATTTTCGGTTTCATTGCCAGCAAAAACTAAAGTCAAGCGGATGGCCAAAACAAAAAGTTGACTGGCACACGCTTTTGGCTTGGCCATGCCCAAATGCCGTGCAAAAGCCAGCGATGAGCCAACAATCACACACATACACGCGCACACGATTATAGAACACCCACACATTGGCATGTCTCGGGGCCAGTTAAATAGTCAAAGGACAACAACGCTGGCGACGGCGAAGGCAACTCTCCATGCCATTGCCAAGCATAATGTTGAAAGTCACACGGCGATACGACTACAAGATACCTCTTTTTTAGTATTAATTCCTAAATCTTAGAACAGGATTTATACTTTATAATGCAAATACTAAATATAGAAGTATTTACAAACAGAATACTTTTTGATTATTTTGAATGAAGTAATCGTTAGGCTTAAATTATTGCATACCTATGAGAGCTGGTTAACTTTGTTATAAATTATGAATTTAACAAATATTTCCTTTAATATTCTTACACCCACCGTACTTATGCTCGAATACAACATACCCTTTCAAACTGAACTTGTAGTGGGTACACAAAACAGCAACAGAAACGCAAACCAAATGTAAAAGCAAAAAGCAAAAGCAAGCAAAACAAAATTAGTTTCATAAGTTTTTTATGAGTTCATCGCTTTTTTTGTGTGTCTGTGTGTGTGTGTGTGTGTGTGGCCAGCAAACACAGTCACACTAGCACACACACGCACACGCGAAAACAGTAACCAACACATGCACAGCGGAGTCGCCTGGCTGACTAACCAGCTTTTGTGCCAAGGGTCGACTGTTGGGGCGTTCGTCGCGTGGGTGGACTTCTCACTCGCCCACTACCCACCGCCCATTGCCCTCTGACCCCACCGCTTTTCCCACCCCCCCTCTTTGCCAATGTGCTGGCACTTCCGTCCACCCCCGCCTAACACACACACACACACACACAAACAAACATTCTCGTACACAATTTGAGGAACTTTTAGGCAGGCAAATAATTCACAAAATATATATGTATGCATATTTATATGCACATACAACACATACACATACATATATATACAGCGCGCAGGAAGCCAAGTAAAATATATTGCGAGTAAATTTCTTTTGTTGCTCGGCTAGACGCTTAGTCGCTGTGTGCGAGCGAGATGGCGAACGGGCTAAAGCAATGGCGACAATTTGTTAAATTGTTATTGTTATTTCTATGTTAAATGCTCCACTGCCCTCACAATGGCCACCCAAAGGGAAAATACACTTACAATACCAACACCCCCACAGTCACACACACACACAGCCACCCAGAAACACCCACCACACCCCAACTCACCAATTTCACCACCCAACTGCTGCTGCACGTAGCGTCGATCTGCATAAATTATGTGAAATGTATAAGGACAACAGAACACAGCCTCTGGCAGCTAGAAAAACTTATTACGCAAAACAAATATTGTACATCCATTTTCATTTTCATTTTATTATCCAGTTTTTGCCATTTTATTTTCGGCCACTGACCCACCAAAGGAGGAGGGGTGGGTTTTCCGCCGTAATCGCAGTTCCTGCAGGTGGCTACTTAGGGAGTTTCCCTGAATGCAGCTGAAAACTGCAGTGGCCAAGTTGGGAATACAATAAAGAAATGGGTCTGAAAAGGGAAAAGCTTGTTACCAAATGAAAAGTATATGAATAAAGATTTTACGGAGGTAAGCAGAGAAATTCTCAGTAACCTAAATGAATAAAAGTAGAAAGTCTTAGAGAAACTGTCATAGTTTGTCGCGTATTTAAAATTCTGAAAAATGGTATAGAACCATGAAAAGCGCAACCTAAGTTTCCAACTTTTTAAACCGTGAAATATCAAAATGTAGAGCAGTTTACTTACGGAACGATAACGATTTGTTTACACAGCGTGTGTTGAAAATGTACGGCGAACAATGGGAAAATAAATTGCATTCACATTCGCGGCGCCCTGCCAATTACCGTAAAGAGCGCATAAATTGGGGGATTGCGTGGATTGGGTAGATTGGGTGGATTGGATTGGTTTGGATTGGATTGGACTGGGTTAAGTGGGCTTGTTGTGTTGGTTGTGGGTCATCCAGCCAGTCATTCCACATGTCACATTCTTGCACGGCATATGACTGACCATTTCCGCACTCAAACCCCACGATTTTCCACGGCTTGTCATGGGATATGAGTATATATATATGGCTATATGCATGTGCTGCGGGCAGGGAAATCGAGTTCAAGTGAACTCAGTCAGTTGGCCAGAGCCTTGGATTTTCATTAGCCCCACAAAAGAGCCATAACAGCAACGGCAACAATGTTCATAAACAGAGCAAAAGCCAATTCCGATTCGTGTGAAGTTCTTTGCGAGCTGCGAGCCTTAGTGGCCAGTTCCCAATTCAACGCCCCCGAGAAGGCAAAAAAAAGGTGACCAAAGTTAGCGGGAACTTAACTTTCCGGGCAACCCACTGCCCACTGCCCACCGCCACCCAAAACGAAATGGCCATACAAATTGATTTTCCCACACCTCGCGGAAAACTCCTCCGCACGCCAAGTTGCTTTTCTTCGCCTCCCATTTTTTTTTGGCTACATTTCGATTCGTTTCTGATAATGCTAAAGCGAAAGTCGCGCAATGAAATAGAAGAATCATCCACCAGTTGAAGTTGAGGTTCCCTTTACGGCCTTCTCCACCTTTTCCCATTCGAAATCTCTGTGGGCAAGCAGATGTCAATTATGTGAACAGGTTTCTTTCGAAACATCCCAAAGTCAGTCAGTCAGTTGGTCAGTTAGTCAGTTACTCATTCGTTTGATAAGTCCGCAAGTAACAAATCAATTAGGCCGGAAAGGATAACATATGACTCCTAGGCGGATGTGAAGTTCGGAATGGAGTTTCATCTGACGTGGAACAGATTAATGCTGACTCCTCTCGACTCTGGCCATTAATCCCAGCGTTTGACAGCTGCGGATTAATTCAATGAGCTCGTGGCGGATTAATCGAATAAATCCAGTTTTATCACATGAACAAATGGTAATTAATTAAAAGTTCTAAACGTAAGATATAAATTAAATTATTGTCTTAATGTAGCGTTTTATCACAGCGTTTTTATTCAAATATTTCAGTTAAGAGCGCCTGCAGCTTTCAATTGATATGCGACAAGCCATCGGAAGTGTGGGACAAATATTTCAATGGTATTGTTTTACAACTGGAATTGATTTTGACCTCAGGCTCCATGGTTAATTATAACAAAATATTGATGTAATAAAGCAGAGGCAATGTAAACCACTCACACGTATGAAAGTCAATCTCACACACTTAAACAAAGACAAACACAAACACACAGTGACAAAGACAAACAGCGAGTGACAAGTTTCGGTTGTCAGGTGCAATTTGCTGTGAAAGGACGAAGGACCCAATCGATCGATCGATGAGAGTGCTTAATTGCTGGCCCGCAATTCGTGGGGCTTGTGGAAGTGGGCCTCTGTCCATACATTACGCATTCATCCATTTATATTGACACTTGTTCGGGCTTAAAAATTAATCAGCGATGAGGCGAGTTTCCATTTTCAATCTGCACATTCATCACATTTTACAGGACACTCGCCCGCCCACCTTGTTCAATTATTTAGGAGCGAATGGCAGGAAGATAGCTGGGGGAAAAGCTACTTAGCGGTTTAGCCATGGTCCACGGTTCGTGGACCATCCAACAGCAGGGTAGTGACGACAAATGGTCATTGTGAATTCATGTTGGTCTCGACACGTGCCAAATGTCCGGCAAGGTCAAGAGATTTATGCTGAGGAAAAGGACACTGGCAGGACACGAATGGCCAAGCTAACCCCAAAGGGTTATGGACACGTTCGCCACTCTGGTTAATTCATTAGCTCGGGTCTTATCTCTGATTATGGCAATTAAATACTTCCCAATCCCCTTGATCTGTGGCCAGTTTCAATTCGTTGGTCTCAATTTACCCCGGAATTATCATCGGAGAGCTGCACTCGCCTTCGATCATCCTCTGATGAATCCGGCTCAGTCCGAAGGATTCATTGTTTGTTTTATTAACCCCAATTAGTGCGTCTGCCATCCCCACCATGTCTACCCCAAATGATTGCGTCTGATGCAATCCGATTGGCTTTCAATTAATTGACAAGCCATCATAATTGATGCTCTGCTCACATGGCTTCGCATTTATTATACAACTGTGAGGGGCGACCGAAATTAACTTATAGGCTGTCATGGATGTTTTCCGGTATTAACTACATATTCAGTCAATGGATTTCCCATGTGTTTTCACATGCAAATTGTGTGGCAAAAAATTGATTTATATTCGGTTAAACAGCAGAGATTTTTATCCTAACTCAGTGGCGCAATTTAATTAGGTTTATTATTTACAAAAATATATTTACATTGTATAGATCCAAAAATTCCCTAATATATTTTATAAATTTTTAAGATAGCCAAGAAACCAGTGTGTTTTTTTTATAAACATATTCAGACTTTTATGCCCTCGGAAAACGTCTTTAAACTGAAAAAATCATTCATTCGTTTGACATTCAGTTGATGGCTGTCATCATGCTTAAAAATCAGCGATAAATTTAAATCAATGGCTCAATAAGAATGATTTAATTGCTTTTTCATTTGGTTGGCCCGTCGAGTGTCTGGCGAGCTGTTAAAATTCAAATTAAAAGTCCGAACGTGACCGAAAATGTGAAATTATGCCGATGCGAAAGGCGGCTCGACTCGACTTTAATAGGCAATTTGCAGTCGTAATCCAAATGCAGGCAGTTGGCAAAGTCACGCACAGTCTAAGGATAACAATAATGGCCGAGGATTCGGCCGCAGGACAACGAAATTATTTTACACATTCAAGGCGGCGATAAAGCGCGCTCTCCCTCCCTTCGCAGGCAAATGCAACTGGGCTAAAATATTAGTGGCTTAAATGCCAGGGCTTAATGGCCAATAAATCGATTTGCTTTCGGCAGCCAAAGCGACGCACTGCAGCCATGGCTTGGCCACCGATTTGGGCATCTGGTTGGGGTGGAGGGGGCATTGTGAATCGGGGGGTCCTGTGCTTATCGGCACGCATGCACGCAGCTGGCGGCAATTTGGATACAAAGATAAAACATTTATTGGCCACATAAAACGGGTGAAATTACCAAGGACCCGCCAGCTCCACAATGGCCACATCCACATCCACGTCCTGTTTTCCCATCCGGCATATTGAGTTCGATTCGGATGCGGGGATCGCCTTTGTAATTTCACTCTGCTGTCGCACGAGCAGCAAATCAATTTCAGTCTTTGCCTTACGGAACTGCCACGTTTTGGGTCCACAAATTAGACAAATGATTTGGTCCACTTGTCATAAAACTGCCAAAGGGATTGCCTTTGTCCAGGCTCCAAATGGACCCAACTCTTTGTCTGCCTTGGAGTTCGATTTTGAAAACCCTATGCTAAGTAAAAACCATGGCTTTCCATTTATTAACTGCAACCTTGTTAAAATATGTGACATGTGGTCAATATTGAGCTTGTTTTGAGCATATTTTGAGGCCATAAATTTAATATATTCAAAAAAATTTAGTACATAATTCACATATGAAAATATTTCCAGTTCAATGCTTTCGTGTGACATCAGGAATCTGTGCGAAATCTAACCTTTGTCATCGTAGGTGCCCTTTGTCATGTTTTCCATCCATTTGTTGGGTTCTTTCAAATTTATCATTACGCGGAAACTTCAAAAAGCACGAGGCGGAAACTTTTCTTTCCAAGCGGTGCAGAAAAGAAAGCGAAAAAAGTTTAATTAAATAAATTACAAAATGCTTTGCCAGCGACAACAATTCATTAAAAAAAGAACGAAAGACAAAGGCAGCCCAGTTGGTTTGGGTTTTTGTTCGGCTCGAAAAAAAAAAAACAAACAAAAAGTTGAGGCATTCTGCCAGACGAGCGTCGAGATGCGTTTTGCACGGCTTCAGGACGAAAGGACGAAGGACAACAGGACTACAGGACGACAGGACTTGGCTGGCTGGCAAATTAAAAGCCGACTGCGAAGGCGCCCATAAATCTCAGCCAGCAGGTGAGTGGGCGGTGGTTGGTGGTCGGGTAGTTTTGTGTGGTTGGGTGGCTTTTATAGACAAAGGCGGCTAAGCAAAAAGCGGGCAGCCACAATAACTTTTAAGAAATTATTATGTTGTGCTACCAATCCTGCCCACCACCTGCTCTTCCTCCTTACAGATTGCAGAGCACTAGCATGGACACGAAACGATGTCGACTTATTTGCATGTTTGTCACTGGCTTTTTACCATTTTCCCCCTTTTTTTATTTTATTTTTTTATTTCAGTTGTTGGGTGCTTTTAGTTTCCGGCGCGTTGCACTAGGAGCTCGGTGGCTGCCGCACAAAGTTGCCGCACAGACAAACAATGCCGAATCGCGAGGGCGGGCTGCTTTCAAATTGCGTTGAAAGCTCCCGAATGCCCCATTTTGCTGCTGCTGGCGTGGGGAAAAGGCCAGCAAAAAATAGCGAATAAAAAAATGAAGTCGACAAAAAAAAAAGGGAGGCAGCACAAAAAAAAAATAAAGAACTAGATGTGACACGAACAACGGCAAGCGACAACGTTCCGGAACAGAAACGGAAATTGTGAAATATACAAATGTTCGTCTTGTTTAGGTGAGTTACATGCAAACCGGACGGGGCACCCGCATACACTGAGAAAAACCAGAACAATTTTATTAAAATTATAACAAATTTCGCAAAGAAGTTTACTAAGTTCACTAACTAGAGGTAAACATCAAAATTGATCAAAAAGCAAATTAATGCGCTTTTATTCAACATAATTGTTTGTTTATAAAGAACAGCAGTTTAAGCATATATATATATATATATAATATATTAAAATTTTGTGTATCAAATAATATATGTAATATTAGGAACTCAAAGCTTTATCGACTAATAAATGTTCAAAGGGTCAAATAATAATTAGATAGTTTTCGTTTAACTTATAAGGAATGCTTGCGTTACCCCTATTTCTCGCAGTGTAAGCCCAAGTGGGACCGCCTCCAGAGTTTCGCGGACAAGGGTATAAGGAACGCTTTGTAATAAAAATATATGGATCTGGCTCGGACAACGGCAACATGTCACATTGTTAAAAAAAAAAGACACAAAAATCGGAAACGGAGGGCGGCTGGGCGGCAGAAGTGCACAGAATGGAGAAATCCCGACAATTTGTTGCCAGGCGTTAAACGCTGGAATATCCGGTGAAACACGCTTATTAAAACGGTAGCATTTAGGCCGGTTCACACCCCACTTTGTCCGCAGGGATAACAAATTGGAAGGACAACAAATAAGGCAGCAGGAGCAAACTGATCGTGTAATGAATGTAAAAGGAGACTTCGGGCACAAAAAAAAAGGTCAACCATTGTTCTCAATTGCACACAGCTTTTGTCAATTTAGGGGAATAAGAGGGAAAACATCCACTTGAATATATTATTTAAATTTGTGTTTACATTTTAATGCTTTAAAAAAATGCACTCAAGTGTTTTTTGGGTATTAAAAAATTTGTTGGCACGCAGAAAAAAGGGTAAAATTTATCATTTTAGATATTTTTGTGAAACTCGTGAAAGAACGATTTTTTTTCCACACTCGCACTTTTTGTTTGATAATTAAATCATTATATTAATGCCAAAAAAGTGTGACAAAATAATATAAAAATTAAAATTTGTTTCTTTTTAGCTATTTTAAGTGAAATTTATTTTATATAAATAAATATAAGGCATTGCCTTAAATTAGTATTCATTAGTTGATAGATCATTATCTATTTCTGACTTCTTGTGACAACAAAATGCATCAATCTTCGTTAATTAGGGTTTTTAGTTTTCCGATTTAATATGTGGCTCACATTCCGAAGATAACCAGGAGCTGCAAATAATCGATTGCCATGAGAGCCATCGAAAGATGAAAGCCACAAGGTCCTGGCTACCAAAATATGCCTTTTGCTATAATTGCCTGTCACTGGCAAAACGACGAGGCGAAGAAGAATTTCGAAATTAGTTTTGAGCTGCTCCCATTTAGTGTTTTTGTGCGGTTTAATTAAATCAAATATCCTTAAGGCTTTGATAATTGGCAGGGCCGGCCGCAAGAACTGTCAGAAATCATTGCAAAATATTGCCGCCCAGCCGGATACTTGGGCGAAATGCAGGCAAGAAGGCGACTCTTGGCAGGCGTCCAGGAAAAAGGACCAGAAAGGATTTGTAATTACGAAATTAAAACAGCGACAGCTGGCCCAAAAATCCATGATGGACTGTCCAAAACTAAATGAATGGGATTCCTCAGCACGGGCATGTGGACTAGATGGATTGGCAGGCGAACAATGTGGGCAGATCAGCCTTGGGCTGTGGCTCGGCAATATCCTGTCGGCTGTGCGGGCTGAGCCGCAGTGCTCAGCTCCTGCCGGCGTGTCCTGCCACTGACGGATGCGGATGCACCAGCAGCGGCACAGGAGCACCACCTACCGCACCGCCGTCGTGCAACATAACCGACAAAAACACGGCCAACAACAAGAAGTGCAACGTGTCGTGACCGAGGCCACACCCCAGGCATTTCATTGGGCTCTCGAGTGGGTCGGATCGGGCGGATTGGGTGGATTGGGTGGCTTGGGTGGCTTGGGAGGCCTGGCGGCAGGTGGTCTCTCATTGAAATTTGTTGCATTATGCTCAGGATGCTGGCTGGATGTCCTTGCGCGCCACCGCTCACTGCTCACTGCCGCTGCACTTGATTGTCAACAAAAATTGTTTTGCTGCATGTCCTCGTTGCCGGAGCACTTCACAGGACTTTCAAGTGACTGCAATGGCAGGCAAAAGGACACGCAGCTGTAATTAAATTTGCGAAAGCAACGACCAGCGCCTTCGAAATGTAATCTTCTCTTGCGGCCAAATTAGTGCCAAACAATGTGACACTGTTGACAATTTAAACCTAAATAAACACACGTGCCCCCTACTCATTCCCATTTGCTGTCTCTACAGTTTTTTTTTTCTTCTCTGACACGTAGACACACGACTACACTTGAAGACGGCCATAAAGATAAATGTTTTATATACGTGAATTGCTTTGAATAAAAGCTTTGTTTGCCCTGTTTCACGGGCCCAGCAGACAAACAAACTTACAGATGAACAGGACCTACCGCCTCGCACCCTCCAAACGAATATAACTCATACGCCCCGTGGTGCGCGCGTCTCAACTCACACATTTGCATTTGAAGCTTAATTGCGATGGTGGATGAAACGGGAAGCGGATGAGCAGGATGAACAAAACGGAATTCCTTAATGTGCAGTTAAAACTTTAAATGTTGCTAATTCAAAGTGAATTTGTGGTAATCTGACGAATGTAAGCAGAGTTTTAAATACAGTTCCCCAAGGCTAGCATTTGATGTTCTTGGGAAATTTAAGAACGCAAGTTGAAGGAAATTGACACTGATTTTGTCTCGCCGTTTAATTCAGCCCATATGTCTTAGTATACTTATGTCCTTTAATATGATGTCCTTACAGCCGTATTAAACCAAATGTCTGACCATTAAAAATCGTACGCGTTTCCTTAGCCAAAGCAGACAGCTGCGTTCAAGATAATAGACCTTAAATATACTTTTTATTTTAAGAAGTGCCATTTTCTTAAGCGCTCATAAAATTAAATGCAATAATATGTTACTGAAAACTTTTTAATGGAACTGCACGTTTATATTCTTTGTGTGCTTGTTTTTTTTTATGAATTTTATTTATTTAATTCTATTATTGCGAGCACTGCTGTAGGTGTGTGCGTATGTGTATTCTCCATTTATTATGAGATGCCTCATCTTAAGGGGTCGTCAAGCTAAAAAGGGAATATGCTGGCGGGGCCATAAATTCCTTTTAATAACATATTCAAATTTAGATAATAACCGCCTCTAGTGCAATATTAATGCTTGCATCCTTTCCAGCTATATCTATATATTTTTTATGTGCGATTTTTATGAACATGAATTGGAGTGTGCAATGTCAGACGCCTGAAAACTTTAGTCAGTTATGCAGACTCCGAGAAATTCCAGGACTTAAGCATTTCCTTGGCGTTTTGTTTGCTCAACTCAAAGGGAAATTCAATGAGGGCTCGTATTCCCCGTATAATATGTATCATCGTCTGGTCGCTTTCAGTTCCATTCCGGATTCATAGTTGGGACAGAGAAAGTTCTTAGCATTTACGTAAGAACCTTCATGAATATGTATTCGCCGGGGAATGTGTGCTCATGTTATTAATGAAGCATTTGCTGCGTCTCCACTAACTCGGCAGACTTTTCCCAAACGACGAGCTGGGAAAGTGGGAAACTGGGAAAATACATAGGGAAAATGGCCATCGAGGAGGTGTAGGGATTTGCTGGGGATTTACATGAATTGACTGACTGACTGACTGACTGACGACGACTGAATTCGCTGGCAATCTCCAATTGAACCGAACAAGAAATGGAAATTTATTGAACAGCATTCATATGCTGCGCATTATTAATATCGATTTGCAGGGCGTTGTGGGCGTGGCAAGGCGAAAGTCTCAGCGTGACTGGCGCATCTTAAGGATACATATGTGTATGTGTCTGTGTGTGTGGGTCCGAGATTGAGATAGCTTGCACTTCTCTACTTTCCTTTCGGCACAGATAAATAAAAAATAGGGGCCTACAACAATGGCTCTTGGGTATCTTTTGGTATCTTGGGTTTTCCATGGGTTTTTTTTTCCCCCCACAACCATTGTTTCCAGCTTGGCAAAAGGGATACGTGACACTCGATGGGGCAACATCTGTCTGCAACTAAACGGCATTTCAGCAATAATCAAGGAGC
Source organism: Drosophila simulans (assembly GCF_016746395.2). NCBI lineage: Eukaryota > Metazoa > Arthropoda > Insecta > Diptera > Drosophilidae > Drosophila > Drosophila simulans. The sequence continues at coordinate 16,249,997 of NC_052523.2, read as the reverse complement.
CTTTGTTGTTGTCATTAGATTGCGGCAGCCTGCCAACCCAAATGGAATGCGAACCACATGATTATGTGAGCTTTCAGAGCTCACCAAACAAACAGGTGAGCTTCTTTAAAACTAACAAAATTGATAGAAATTCAATTCGTTAAGTTTAGCCTATTTCGTTTTTGCCATGTCGATGACAAAAAACAGACACACAATTCGTAAGAAATCATTTAGGAAAATGAAAGACGTGACTGCGTTGCATTCTCAGCTGCTTGCGATGTTCATAAAAGGAGCAAAATTGATTTTTCTATAAAAAATAAAATAAAAGAAAGGCAGGCAGCACAAAGTGGCACACTCTCGCATAGACACACACAGGCACCCACACACACACCCACACACACACACCCGTGCACAAAGAAAAACGCTTCTAGGCAGCCGCAAAAGCAGAAACAGAAGTAGGCCACACTAGGAGCATTTCCCCCATGGCATCCATCGCCACCCCCACGTCCGACTCAGCCCCATCCCCCATCGAAAGCCGCACCCTCTTCCACCCACGGCTGAACCCTTAAACTCTTGTTCCAGCTGCACTTGAGGAAGATGCTGATGGTGGCCATGCCCATACCCTCGCCACGGGCACCACAAAGCCATCGAGTCAGTTTAGTTTTCCGATTTAATCATCTCCGAAAGGAACTATTTGTAAGTTGCGGGATTTTGGGGAACGTCACTTGGTGAGCACATTTAATGAAACTTGTTCATTGTGCAAAATACTTTATAGCTTCAACTTTTTGTGCTCTCCCTTAATCAAGGTCAAAGGACAGCAGTTAGAAAAAGAAGAGGAAATTCCACGGTATGCCTTAATCGAACCCCTATTGGCCAATATTTGCCTACTTGGCTTTTAACTCCTGTTGGCTGGCTGGCTACTTAGTTGCCGAGGCAGTTGGTGCGCTGTTGCCATATTGGCTGCGATATATAGTTGCGTTATGGCCAAATGATTGAGTGGGCCAATAGTGGCGCTAATGCGGAATCGTGCTAGAGAGTCTGCCACTCGAAAATGGCGGCAACGTGCAAAAGTGCCATAATGCTGCACCATAATCATTAGCATACTGTCAATGGGTTGAATCCATTTTAGTTGCACTTAACTGGCAACTGAATTGCAGCTGCCAGTTGGCCATGCACACGATTCGAATTGCGAAAGAGTTTAAAGCTCGAGTGTCGTGTGAATGATATCCTGCAAATCCCTCAGCGGCAAACTGTGACTGAAACAAAGTCGGATTCAGCGACAAGAAAAGGCATCAGCGAAAGGTAAGCTGATTATGTAACACACACACACTCGGTGGGTGGTGGGTTGCTAGTCTGCTGGGTGTGTGTGTGTGCCTGCCAGATAGCGCCATTTTGTTTCGCAACTTTTCAACAGCTCTTTCCCAACTGTTTTTATTAGTGATTTCCGTTGAAAACAAGTTAAAATATGCGCATTAGATACATTTCCACACCACCTGCCAATGGAATTTGCAACGTTAACTTTTTTTGTGGGAGAATATGTTGAACATGCACCTGCAGCTGTCCGCAGACTTATTCTCACATTCAATACTGGCTCTTTCTTGTCCATGCACAGCGCTAAATAATATGTTATTAAGCTAAAACATGCCTGTGTTTTAGTTTATTCAATTGCTATCAATATTTTTATTTTTTTTCTATATTAAATTAAATTTATTTGATATTGTTTATAATTTGCATCATCTACTTTTCTTGAGCATGCTCATATAAGTATGCTATGATTTCTCCTTGTGTAACACCTGACTGAAATGGGGTCACCTTTCTATCCGAAGGTCGTTTACGGCCAGCAATTATTCGGCAATCTGTGGAGTTAAAGAACGATTGCAAGACCCGTCGCACTCCTCTCACTGCACCGGATTATTGATGGAGCCTCTGGGCCAGTCCAAGCCAAGCTGTTTGGATGAGCCAGACGTTGGAAAACAAGGGATTCGATTGGACGGGGAGCACTCGGTGAGCTTAAATTGCCCAGCCGGTTTGGCATGTGAGAGCACCCTGGCTGCCATGACATTTGAATAATGCACGTAGCAAGTGAATGGGCGGACAGGAGCAGGAGCAGGAGCAGCAGTGGGACCAAAGGAATGGGCGGCGGGGTAAAAAGACCACCAATTCATTATCGATTGAATCGATGTGCAATGAGTACTGAAAACTGATGGAAATTTCCTCGAAAAAAAAAAAATGGTAGTAAAATGGAAGGCAAAACAATGGCACAGATTCGATAATGCTGCAGTTCGAAGGGAATTCAATAAAAACCGGCATTAAAGACCAGCTGGCGCAATGGAGTTGAAGTTTGATGAATCAATGGGCTATTGTTTTCTATTCGCTCGATGGTCAAATGTAATTGTCGCGCAACCCGCAGTCCAAATTCCATTAGCAGTCGATGGCGGAGACAACAAGCTCAAACCCCGGCGGCTCTGTCAACAGCTCAACATATCAATCATACGCAGTGTGGTGCGTGTTTGTTGCGTGCTCTAATGCTTTGACTGCGCTGTGCAGGGTGGCAAATACATGCGACGCCTGGTCTTATAAATAATTTAGACCGCATATTACTCCAAAATAACAACACCCCCTCCGTTGACACGTTCACTTTCACCCTCCTCCTCCTCACACACACACACACACACGTAAAAACTGTCATTAGTGAATTATTTAAATTACGCCGACGCCAGGAAAGCAAATATTGCAGACAGGAAGGAATTTCCTGCTGAGAGAGTTTTGTTAAATTAACTTACTGGCCAAAGAAGACAACGTACATGCGATAAAAAATCGTTTTAAATTCATGTGTATTTGAATAATAAAATTTGTTTGGCTTCTGAAGAGAGATAAGTAAGCATGTTTAAACTCCAAATGCTTTTATTAAAAATTTAAAAATACGAAAATATACTTTCATGAAAATTAGTTGAGTAACGGATTTTTTGAAACTGACAAAGCGAGTAATTCTTTCTCTCTTTCTCATTGATGTCCCAAAAGAGCTCCTTGCGAGTGTTAGATATAGCGAGTAGAATTCGTCACCACTCACCTGAGATTCTCGATGCGCGGCCTTCGGCACTGCGGCCGATTGCGGCGATGGCTGCGATCCTTCTTGCAGCGGCAGTCGCAGTGCATGATGCAGAGGGCGATGGACGAGATGACCGTTATCACAAAGGGCACCGCGAAGAAGTGGATGATCATGGCCACCTGGTCGTCGTGGTTGTACGACGTCAGCACCACCGTCTTGTTCTTCCGCGAGTAGAAGCACGGAAAGATGGCACCCTCGATGCCGTAGTAACCGTTGAAGTTCTTGCACGTCACCGATGGCGGATAGCCGCATCCCTTGATATTGACGAGCAGTGTCGCCTCGCCGGACTGCTCCATATCGGACGTAAAGTTGCTATAATCGGTCATATTCTCCGGTATCGTAATGTTCTGCTCAATGAACGTCACATAGATATGCACGCAGCGGTACAAATCGGAGGTGCAGCCCTCGCGACACGAACTCCACGAGCAGTTGAATATACCCACTAGATCCTCGCGACGCGTCGTCGTGCACAGCGTTGGCTTTTCGATAAAATCGTGGCTCAGCGTCGATATCGCCGGGTCCACGTAGAGCGGTACGAGGAAGAGCAGCGATGCCCCGGCGGTCACCGAGAAGAAGGCCAGTGTCGAGGTGCCATAGAAACGCGCACGTTCCCGCCACGAACGAAAGCGCCGATTGCCATTTTTCTTTTTCGGAGCCAGTTCTCGGATTTTACGTAACCGTAGCTCTTGTTGTTGCTGCTCGAGTAGTAATTCCGAACTGCCACTCCTCATATTATTGTCGGTGCACACAGGGCGCTGATGTTGCTGATTGTTGCTGCTGCTGCTGCTGCTGCTGCTGGCGTTGCTGCTGCTGCTGCTGCCGCTGCTCCTTGTATCACTGATGTTGCTGCTGTCGTCGCTGGCTGCGCAGCAGCAGCTGCAACGGCATCAACGCTGCTCCTGCTCCGTCGCCGCTCCGTCGCTCTGCTGCGCCCCGCTCCGTTGGCGATGTTGCACTTGTGTGTGCAACTGCGACGCCTCCGTCCGCCTACCGCAACATGCAGAGCGCTGTTTTTTTTAGGTTATGTACACACGCTTCGGCGCAGGAGAAAAGCTGGAGAAAGCTTACACCACAGCGAGCGAGAGAGTGAGAGCGAGAGTGCGAGAGCGAGTGAAGGATAGAGATGGAGAACAGCTGTTCCGGCGAAAGTCCGCGAAGGGGAGCGACAGAGACAGCGACAGAGAGAGATAGAGACAGAGAAGGGAAGAGACAGCGAGTGACAGTCAGAGAAAAGCGCGCTTTGGCGTTTTCATTTGTCCTGGCTTATTGTTTACTCCTTTTCGCTGGCTTATGCACTTTTCAACAGCAGCTAAAACACTGAAAAATAATATTACTTAGTTGGCTTTAAACTACAAAACGATATGCGGCGTTTGTGGCATTTCTTTGCTTGCGTGGGCGGCACTCTTTTCACAACTCACAGCTGTTGATGTAGGTTAGTTAGAGAGGTACATCCTGCAGAGCGATTGCAAATGAGAGAGTGAATGGGAGAGCGTGTATCGAAGTCGACGTCGGCGCCAGCTGCGACGCCATCGTCGGCGTTCGAAAGTCTACGGGTTTCGCCCTAGTGACTGTGTAACCTTTTTTGCCTCTGTGTGTTGTGGGTGGAATTATTTATGCTACACACTTTGTGCGGCGGCTTTTCGCATTTCGCTTTTTGGTTGCCAGTTGCCAGCGCCTTGGCATTTCGCTTATTATTCCTCAATTTATTTGCATTTGTCTGCCCAGTACTCTTGATTTATTTGGGATCTGTGAGGAGAAGTCTGATCTAACTAGTTTCGGCACCAACCCCTCTCGCTATCCAAGCCTAAACATCCTTGCTTCACCTTGGTGGTCTTTTTTTTTAAAAAAAAAAAACAGTATCGCTACTGTTGTTGTTGCAACTTCGCGTGACTCTGGACTTTGGTCAGCGGCTCGTCCTTTGTTCTTGCCCCGTTTTATTGCTGCTCTGTTTCATTTCATTTCATTTATTTTGCTGTCTTTTGTTTTTGCCTCGGCACGCATTTCACAATTTTCATCACAGACACCCACACACACACACACAGGTGAGCTTAACTGTTATTGCCACAGTTTGTGTGTGGTTGGTATGATTTCATTTCCATGCTTTGTTCAGCGGTCAACGCGGCGTATGAGTAATGCACTTGGCAGGCACATGGACTTCTGTCTAAATTATCGTAGATACCATGGAATCTGTTGGGATTGGTTTGCTTGGGGCTAGCAATGCATTTAGCACGGAAATTCTGGAAACGCGAACTTTTTCCAGCAATGCTCTAGGAGCAGCGACAAGAACAAGAACAAGAGCAGCAGAAAAGCTCCTTGAGCTCCTGTCATTGCCATAAGAATTAAGACTCAAGTACACCGGAAAAATCTTGGAGCTACTTCAATGTGAAACATCAAATCTATCTAAGAGTGCAACATTAAGTTGCTTGGTGCAAGATGGGTGATGGTAATGACCCACAATTTTGCGCAGTGCAACGCCCACGCCTTCGCTTGTGAAGAAAGGGAGGTGTGGTTTGGAATGGGTAAGGTGGCTTAAAACTAAAATAGAAATAAAAATGGAAATGGAAATAAAACATTAAGCTCTCGAGTCGAACTAACTTTTGACAGCTGAACTGGCAGCTGAAGAGCCCGCAGCCCACAACCCGCACAACCCGGTCGCGATTTCCCGATCCGCTGGCGCACTTTGTTGATTTTGTTGCTAGCACAACGTTGCTTATGGGTTTTTCTTTCGACTTTTCCCTGCTCGTGTTTATATTTGCAGGACGCTTTCTTTTTATTTTGAATATTTCTTTGTTACTCGCACTTTCACTTGATTTCGTTGGCGTTTGCACTTGAATTTGGTTTTGGGGGCCAAACTTTTGCACGTATTTTGCACGATTACGGCACGGTATTTTTTGCCACAGCACTGGAATTGGCTAACACCGACGCTGCCATTGGCTCACGCACACACATGCACCCACACGCTCACGCACACGCTGGCGGACAGACAGGACAGACAGACAGAATTCTCGACACGAGAAGCGCGCGCGCTTGGCCCTGACGTGCCTCTCGGAGTGTTTGTCCAAAACTGCGGACTCGGGAGTCGCAGGACTCGAGTAAGGACTCCGATGGCAGGACACGCTGCCCCAAGCCCGCCCCTCCTGTTCGTATTTCGGGGGCGGCGCCGCGACGGTGCGTCGACGCCGGCAGCGCTGCCGACGGGGACGCAACTTCGCTAAAGTAACGATACAAGGACTCGCGTGTGCGCGCTCCAGAGAGAGAATCAAATGAAAGAGAGAGAGAGAGAGTGAGTGGGAGAAAAGCAGGACAACAAATATAAGTTGGCACTGCTTGCAAACACAGCCGCTCCCATTAAGTATTCTCATTGTCAGCCGGCACAAAAATGCACGAACTCATTTAAATTTTTTTAAATAAATATGTAAATTGTTACATATTATTTATATAAGCTGTCAGTCTTGCTACAAAAATTTTAAGAATAATAAATTACTTGAAGTGAAATAACAAGCTTTAAGCTTGTACAAGAACCAAACGGCAGAATTTTAGCAAGCTTCTTAAGAAAAAACGATACAGTACGAATATGAATTTTACATGCGTAAAAAACATAACGTAGAAAACATTGCAGTTGCCATAAGCAAAGACACAAACCAATGTAACTAATGTACACACAATAAATTAAAAATACTCATTGGCTTTTTTGCTGCGTTTATTTTTTCAAAATACCTAATAGTTTAAATACATTCATGATCAGGATCAATAGCCGATCTGGCCATGTCCTTCTCTCCGGCCACCAGTCCTTTCGTATGAGCGTTGAGAACTCAGAAGCTTGAAGTACTAAAAAAATTGAGAAGTTCGTGGATCCATGTCGCCACGCCCTCTGTTACGCCCACAACTGTCACGCCAAAACTTTTGGAAAATATTTGAAATTTTCTTCGTTTTTTTGTTTGTGTTGGAAATTTGCAATAACAAACGCCTTCAAATCGCCCAACATTTCCGTACATACATCTTTGAATTTTCTTTTCAAATTTTTTTCTTATTTTATTATTTAATATCTATTGATGTGCCAAAAAAGAGATACAATTTTATTTTTTAATTTCTGCTATGATATGCTTTATATAGTAGATATAGATAAAGTGTTTCGATCCGGCCCGTTTCCACCTATAATTTACTGTCTGCAAACGTGAGCTATTATCATTATTATATTATAATTATTATTATTGCTCTTTGGTTTCCTTAATGCATAAATTTACCAACGAGTTCTATATGTTGCACAAGCTAAATGCACAGCTGTTCACATCCCTGACACAGATTCCGCCACCAAAAAAAAAACGGAAAGTGGGTCAGTAAGTGACGTGGCCGGTTGACCCATTTGCGACCTGAAGTTTGCCTAGTTGCAAAGTTGCCAAGGTTGGTTGGTGGCGTCTTTGGCCTGAATTTTGGGCCTGGGACTTTGCAGCCGGGGGGTAGTTTCATTCGATTGCCTCTTGTTTATGGAACTCAGCCTGCAAAATCAACAGTTTGGCACTGACAGCTGGTTGCAGCCACCCCCCCCCCCCCTCTCCCTTCTTCCCTTTCCCCTTCCCGCCTCGCCCAAAAATCGAAATAAGCCCAATCGAAGTATCCCCCGTGGGTCCCGCAACCACCAAGTCAAATCCAATTTCATGCGAGGCATTTATTTGTCTATTGCTGCGTATCGGTGTTTGCCTAGTGCCCATATTTGTGTATTGTCCAAACAAAAGTCTTGCATCTCTGAGCAGCCAAACAATGAAAACTGTTGTCTGTATTTCACCAGAATTTATGACCCAATGTCAACAGCACGCACAGTTTCCATGTTGGAGGCGCAGCTCCTCCCTGCTTTCCACCTTTCCCTCGCCACTGCGATCTGCGATCTTGGATTCTCCATTCCAGGCATTTCGATTGAATCGTTCACCGGTGAAATCGGCCCGGCCAAGGAAAGTTGCTGTCAGGTGGCCGCTTGACCCCAGCCATCGAGTTGGGTTGGCCGCCAACTCCAGACGAGGCTCCCAGCTCCAAAACCCCAAATGCACATGGACAAATTCAAGTTAATAGCTTCATTTTTATTTTACGATAATTATTTAATTAATTATCGAAGCAAACAAATTGAAAAGAAGCTTGATCCTCAAAAATGCTTTGCATTGCATTCTGTGGCAAGTTTTTTCAGCGAAATGCTTACAAATCCATTGCAGTTTTATTGTTAAACGATGTAGATAATTAATCAACAGAATTGAGTGATTTTTCTCGCCGTGTGGAACCGGTTGTCAAAAGTCTATCAGTCCGTGGCGATGCTTTTTTGTCATTCACATGTCCAGACTGCACATGACATAAATTTGTATCTGCAGCTGATTGTGAGTCGTGTAATAGCAGCATGTATCTTGTATCTGCGCTCATCTTGTCTACAATTTATGATTCCTGCCAGCCCAATAGCAATCCGCATCCCAATCCAAAACCCCATCGCCGTCCACTTTCATGTCCGTGCTGACATGTTCACATCAATCACACGACCCTGTTGCCCGTTGGTAACTTCGTTTTCCATTCCGTACAAACGAATCTCCCCTCGCGACCTGCTGGATGTCAAATAAAAAATAAAAATAAGTAAAAAAAGGCAGCTGAAAATAGAAGGAGATACTCCACTCCGGCAGCGAACAGGTAAACATTCTAATGATCGCAACACGCAACTCCAAATGTCAAGGCCTTCCGTTTGGAGTGGGAGTTCCAAGTCGAAGACAAAGCTGGAGTCCAAGCATATGCACTGTATGCTAACTCCGAGTCAAGGGCGATTTTCCACCATCTGCGATTTGTTTGTTTTGTGTGCGAGCTTTATGTTTGGCCACTGACATTTTTTGATGGACAACTCGACGCGGCGTCGCTGGCATGTCCACATCAACATCCATGTCCAAGCTCGTGTCCACGTCCAAGTTCGCAGTCATGACAGCACATTTGCCTCACTTTGACATGTTCCTTCACAACTTTGGGGGTGAACCCAAGCGATTCTAATTAGTGAGTAGTACTCTGTGATGGGGTTGATGGCGTAATGATGTGATACGCGACAAAAATCCGGGTTACTTGGGATAGGTCAATACAAATTGAAGCCGTGCATGATTTGCACCCCATCCAAATCGGATATGGACACTTAATCCGATCCGATACAGTGTCGCTTAATTTGCATACAGCTTGCACTTTCTCTACGTCATCACCTCATCTTCCTCTTCCCAATCCTCGGTCCATCGATCGGGGTAATATCAAGTTGATTTCTTGCCAACAAAGGCCGTCCATTGTGGGACCTATATGTACCTTCTGCGATACCTAGGCATCAGCGTAATTGAATGGAACGGTATGGAATGACATACATATTTTGAAAATCCGGTTTCGAAGGCGATCCAATCAAATCCACACTCATACACACAAGATTGCGCATATCTACGGGTATGAGCATTTGATAAAGGAGGGAATACACTCGGGATTATAATATCGAAAAGTTAAATATATCAGAAGATAATATTTCAAAGCTATGAATGATGTATTTCAAGAATTTCCAGGACGAATGTATGATTAAAAGTTGATTCATCTTTTCTGAATGGCAAATGATAATTATTAAATTTAATGTTAAGTTGGCCTTCTTGTTTAGAGAGTTGGAAATAAGAGCGGCGCCCTACCAAATCCATTGGCTATAAAAACACTGACAAAAAAGGGTTAAACTCATAATTACAACTTTACAAAGAAATCCGAAAATCCGGTTTAATTTTCATAAAATTCGAATAAAACGTGAAAAATGGTGGTTGGCGAAGGGGTAGCGGGTTGGGGTGTCGCGGGTACATATATTCTCAAGTGCAACAGCTGCCAAGAACTTTTTGCTGTTGGAGCGAGTCCAATCAGAGCGGCCAGCGAATTGGGGACGCTGTTAGCTAACAGTCGATTCCTGTTCTAATTACGCTCTCTTACAGCGCTCTCTTACATGGCGTTTGACCTATTTTCCAGTTGTATCTGTGCATGTGTGCATGTTTTCCGTTTTCTGTATCCATCTCGCCATCTCGCTCCGTCTAACGCTGTTTTTGTGTTGTAATCCGTGGATTGCATTCACATTTTGTTGTTTTCTTTTCGTAACTGCGTATTTGTTGTAGCTCTGGTAACGCTCTGTTGATTTGTTTTGTTGTTTTGTTGTTGCTGCTTTGGAATTTCCACTGGAGAAATGATTAATTGAATTTACCAGATAGTTAATCTTTGCACTTGGCCGCCACTCCTCTTCATCTGCTGCTTCTTCTTCAATTCCGGCTGAAAGGGGGAAGAAATCAGCAATCATCGCTTACCCATATCAAATAACAAAATACCATTCGTACTTTTGTAGCTAAAACCACAAAGGATTGAAATTTTCCAATAGCTTACCAGTTTGAGTAGCAAGTAAAATCAATCTTACGTTTTATCAACTAGCGTTTATATTGGCACCCTGTGCATAATTATGTATTTAAAGGCGACGGAGCTTTTTTCTCTGTGTAGATAAGACCTACATAAGTTTTTCCTTCGCCTGTAATCAGCAACATTTTCGACTTGATAAGAGCGGCAAGCAGTATTTCCGCACTATCTCGCAAGGTCTTCCGTCCGTCAGTCTGTCCCTCCTCCCTTTTTTTTTGACTTTTATGTATTTCGGTTTTTGGTTAACTGGAGTGGGAAATACGCAGTGCATTTTTCTCGATTTCCCACTCCGTTCGCAAATGACGTCTTCAATAATGCTGGCGGCATGAAAATCCACAGAAAATCCACCCCGAAAGCGAAGCGGAAAACGCAGAAACGTAGAAACTCCAGAACAATAACTACGCAAATCTTGGCCCCGTGGCGTTCTGGATCTCTCATGGATGTGTTGGTTATTGGAGTTGAAGATTGGGACGCCCATCCCCGCAATAAACGAACCCCGCCCCCTTTCTCGCTCCATCCACCGCCCTTCGACACTTGCTGACGTTGCCGGAGAATGCCTACAGAGGTCATTCCAAAGGCAACAACAATGCTCGCGCCGCAGAGAGCCCAAAAATACCAGAAAACCTCGAAACACATATATCCACATCCATCGGCAGCAACAGCAACATATTCACATCTACAGCGCCAGCATGGAATTGATGTAAACAAAATCGAATGGATTTCAAAGCACATAACAGCTGTGAGTCGCTCTCCCCCGCGCTCAAACACTGTTGTGAAACAGTCACGCACACACACGCACACGCCAGCCCAGCGCTCTCTTTAACTGTTAAATTCTGTGACGTTATTGCTGCAAACCGGCCGGCATTTCGCTGCCCTACGATATTTTTACAGAGCACTTGCGACTTTGTTTACAGACAGTCACAACACAATACTTCTATCATTAACAATTAAACCATTTTAAATCAAAATTCTGCTTGTGTATTTTAGCAAATTTATTTATTTAATTTTCAGCTTTATAAAAGTCCTCTTGAAAGAACACGTTTTGTTGCCATCGACATAGGCTTTTTGGTGATGGATGAGATTGATGGGTGAGATCCCTGAATATGCAATTCTTCAGCTGGGATCCATTTCGGTTTGAAGAGGATCCAAGAAAAGGGTTGACCAACTTCGTTTCCGCTCTTTCTCTCTCTCGTTTGTTGTGAGACTGATGTTCGCTGCTCAACAGCTGTTTTCGCAACATTGTTGCTGCGTCGCCTCCAACAGCTGTTATCGCTCTGTTGTTGTTGATAAACCAGAGCGAGTCGCACTCACACACGCACATTTATGATGCGCGTATGCGTTGACAAGTGCTCTGTAGATTGGTTTTGTTTTTTTAACTGCGTAGTATTTTATGCTGCTCTTTTTTCAATGCTGCCCCCGTGTTTTATGCTCCATCCATCCAGTGATGGCGTCATAGTTATATTGTTGATTAACAACTGCGCACTTAGATAGCATAATTATATGATTTTCCACTTCTTTGGGTGCTCTGTTAGTCGTGGAAATTGCAGTTTTCCTCTAACATTTTTATGCTGCGGGAAGGCCCCACACTCGCACACATACACTCATGTGTCTTATTTTGCTTTTCCAAGCGCAGGTAGATGCCATACATGTATATATACACACACATAAATAAGAGAGAGTCGGAGAGGGAGAGCGCGTCTGTGTGTGTGTGGGTAACTGTAACTGCCCGTTTGCTTTTCGTTTCGTTTTTCGTGCGCTCAGTCTCTGATAGCCAACTCTCGGGAGCAGACCGATAAGCGCTTTTCGGGCAATTCCGCCAAACCAAAACAACTGAAAAATAGCCAACAGCCAAGTGAAAAGCCAAGAAAACTAAGTAGTAGCCAAAAACCCAAGGCAAACGGGCCCTCTTCTGGTGTTCCGTTTAGTTTTTTGGGCAATTTTGAAGCAGAATAGCCACATTCACAAAGCGAAACGCAAAAAACATAAAAGTCAAAACAAATCAGTGCAGCAGCCGCCAATTGCATCGCATATTGCTCTCTGTGTTGTGTCAGTGTGTTGTGTGTATAAGTGTACGCGTGTGTGTGTGTGTGCTGGCAAGAAAACTGAGAGAAAAGTGAAAAGTAACGACCGGCAAAAGCGCGAAAAACGAAAAACAAAAAAACTTTCCCCGCAGGAAGCTCGAACTGCAAGCTGACGTTACAAGCGGTCAAAATTGGATTATGCTTAGGCACAAACGCAACTGCCACGCCATTCAGACGCCCAGCGACGCCGAGCATGTGAAGTTAAAGCCGCACTTTCATCCGCCCCAGTGGCTCCTGCACCGCGTCACCTTCTCTCTGGAGCTGTATCACAAGAATATCATCAAGAAACTGCCCAGTCTTGGCCAATTTCACGTTTACCGGCTGACCAAGAACGTCTGCCAGACTTAAGTAATCCACAAAATATCCCCATATAGTCCGCAATAAACTCCACAAAAAAGACAAAGTGCGTTTAATAACCATACAAAAAAAAAGTGCAACTGATTGGGAAGAAGTGTGCAACAAATATCCACAAAATCAAATACTCAAGTGCAATAAAAAAGCAAAAGTGATTGAAGTGCGAAGAGAAAATGTGGCCAACCATTAAGGCCAAGTTCAAGTTCTAAGTTCAAACAAACAGACGTAAAAAAAGACTAGAAAATCCAGCGTGTTTCAAAGCGCTGGAAACTAAAATATCCCCCCCTGAAAGTAGCATAACCGAACGTACAAAAATGTCCACCGGCCGCCGCTTGGCCAAGCGCTCCATCATCGGCACCAAGGTGTGCGCCAAGGGTCCGGATGGCCTCTGGTACTCCGGCACCATATCCGACGTGAAAACGCCGCCCTCGTACATGGGACCGCTCTCGCCGCCGCCGCCGCCCACTTTTGTGGTGCCCGGCGAGGCACCGATTAACGCCGATACGCGCTACCTGGTCCGCTTCGATTTCAAGACCGCCGTCGAGTCCCCAACCGCTAGCACGTCGTCCGCGGCCTCGGCCTCGTCCACATCCTCCACAGATCCGTCGGTCATCGTGGAAACGCGTCGCGCTGCCAACGTACACATCAGTCCTGCTCAGGCACTGCGCCGCAGCGCCATGATCAAGGAGTTCCGCGAGTCGGATCTGATTGGACCCGGATTCCGGTCCATCATGGACACCGAACTGCAGCCCGGCCAGCGGGTCTACTTCACCTACAACGGACGCGAGCAGAGCGGCGATGTCGTCAAGCACGACGCTACCAAGGACGAGGTGATTGTCAAGATCACAACAGTGGGAAATGAGGTGAGTGGATGCATCCTTTAAGTATATATATTAGCTAGAGGATTGGGAATGGGTATTTTCAATCTTCAAGAAACTCTTTTTGAATGATGGCAAACTGTTGGGTTTCAATAAACTTCAAAGGGAGTTTCTGCATCCTTTAGATACTTTTTCATTTGGGGGGTTGACCACTGCAACTGAGAAAGGCTGCTGGCTGTGCTGTCGACGTCTTTATCATCGCCAGCATCATCATCATCGCCATCACCATCCACATCATGATGAGCATCATCAGCTTTGTGGGGCGGCGAAAAGTGTGTCAAGGTTGGCTTGGCCGCACCACAGCATGCCCCTCCCCTTTTTGGGGGCGCAGCAGCATACACATGCACATAGACAGATGCACATACATACATATGTATCTATGCGCCTATGTACTGGGTTATTCAGAGCATATATTTACTCGCACCCCAGTGTACAGTACCGTACGATATACAGTGTATATGTATCTATATGTATATATGTAGTGTGTGTATGTGCAATCACGTTCTATGTGCAACTATGCAACGAATAAAAAAAGAGAAAAGCTCAAAAAATACTTGTCGAGGGTCGCATTCCGCTTTTTGGCACGTAATTGGGTTACGCTCTGGGTTGGCCTTCTTGCTCGTGCGTTTCGATATAGAGAAACCCTCTCGATTGAGGGCCAGTTCGAGCCCCCAAGATTAGATTGACCAGAAGCTAAAGCGGCTTCTGATTTAATTACGTATCTTCGATGCACAGCGAATGCAGGAAATGTGTGGCACTTTTATGTTGCATCTGATTCCCAATAAGCCTTTTTTGATCACCCCATGCAAAAATAGAACCACTGAATATCTCTCCAGAAATGCAATAGTTTATAAACTTTATTGCCGCTCAATCGTGAATTGGTTCCACCAAGTTGATCCCACACACACATGATCTAGCTAATCCTCCAGCCACAGCCCCTTTGCCATTACGTCACTCGAATCGTTGAACTGCTCAACTGCTAAGCAAACACAAAAAAAAATTAATAAATAAAAGCGGCGAAAAATAATTCAAGAGTGAAACATCATCGGTTGCGGCATTTATAGAATCGCCCCGAATCCGAACGCGCAAACCCAAAAAAACAATCTCAATGACGACGATGCTCTTCTGCGGATGAGACGATGATGTTGATGATGTTGAGATCGTGTCGTAATGAAAATTTGTTTAGAATTCGGTTTCGTGAAAGAATTTCGAGCGAGCAACAAACACCCACAATAAAAACAATAAAAAATGAAAAAGAGTAATGTAAAGTGGGGGAAACAATTGCAATAAATGCGCTACAAATTCAGGGCTAAATAGAGATACATGGCTTGATGTTTCTACGCTTTACAGCTAATTATATAGATTAATTCTACGGACTGCGGCCGCGCCTTAGCAACAACAACATCAACCGGCTGGATGGAAACGGATAGAGATACCCAGAAAGAGGGAGACAGAGCGCAAAAAGATCAGATGAACTTTTCGAATTGCGTCATAAGTCAGGCATACATATATGTAGATGGCAAAGATACAAAGATAGTTAGATACATGAGCGGAACACATGCATCTGTGAGATAGATACAAATACCAATACCAACGCGCTTTGCCGGCTGACTGCGCTGCGGTGGGAAAGAGATGCAGCAGCCGGCTTCGAGCTGTGCTCCGTCCCTTTCTCTTCCTCGCGCCATCCCTGTCGCTCCACCGGCGGGTCTGCCTTGCAGTTTTCACAGCTTGTTGTTTTTTGCCGGCCCGTTGTTTTTTTTTCTCTCTCTCTTGACTAATAATCGCTTAGAACCTTTGTAATTGTTGCATGCGAATGACGAGATACACCGGACGAAATAGCATTCTTATCTTCATATTGTATTTTATCATCAAAGTGATGTTACACTATCAATTGCTTAAGATTTTCGAACCGTGTACCCACCCGTACGCTTCGATATACAGATACAGATACGTGCTCCTCAATGCCAAGTCAGCTGCGCATATCTTTTCCGTGTGGCGGCGAGTCGATAAATTTGTCAGAGGCTAGCTGGCTGCCAGATGTGTGGGCTTGTCCCCAGCTTGATGTCGGCCCATTGTGCCCAGTGTTCAGTATCCAGTGCTCAGCATTCGGTATACGCTGTTCAGTATCTAGTATCTGGTCTGCGGTATCTGGTATCCAGCAGATACAGATACCCGTACTGTGACCCGATCGAGTTTTATGCGCTGCCCAAAAGGGGAAAACACTGAAAATGTATCTATCGCAGCTTGTTTGGCTAGCTCGCCTGGCTTTTACGATCGGCGACGGCGCTGAAAAGCCTCGGAATCAGAATCGCTATTGGAATCGGAATCGGAATCTTTTGGCATAATCAGCTATGGTAATGTGAGTTGTAGGAAAACGTGCGACTTACAAGCTTCAACTCTTATGACCTCATCATTAGCCACAAATTCGAAAATGAGTAGAAAAGTGAAGAGCTCAAGTTCGTCGCTGCTATGTTGTAAGTCAATCAACAATTGGTTTTTTTGTTTGCTGTGTTTTGTTCATCCATTTTTTTTTCGTTTGCTGCTTTTGTAATCGAAAAAAAACTGAACTGACGGTTGGGGGTGTGGGGAAATTTGTTACATCTATCAATAGTTGTCCTCGCTGGCATGTGATGGTCACGTGTGTGTGTGTGTGTTTGTTTGGCTCCAACCGAAATTTGTTTTTCGGTTCAAGTTGAGCAGTTGCCTTTGTTTTCTGCCTTTTTTTTGAGTCGGAAACGTGAGGCAATTAATTCTAAGGTTATTTCAAACGAGAAACTTGTTGCACGCATTTCCAGCGCCATCGCCATCGTCATCTCCATTTTCATTTACATTTCCACGTCCATTTCCAGTCGCATTTCAATTACGATGACGTATAATGGCCGGGCCATGAATCAAGTGTCCAGCAGCAGGAGCAGCAGCGCATATAATTTGCAAGCTCATTTAATGGAGGCCAGGCGAGAATTAAGCTCAGCTGCCGGCCAAAATGTCGGGTATAATTTGTCAAGACTGCGGACTAAAGACGGGTAGCCCACTCCGATTTGTGTTGCCACTTCCGCCCAGGGTAATTTGTAGTTTTTACCCTCGTTATCTCCCGTTCTACCTGTGTTTTGCATTTAAAACGAAATTCGTTTAAATGGCATTGAAATTGACATTGCCAAGTGATTGCACGCACGCAAGTGCCGCTGCTCCCATTTCTCCAGCTCACTTTTTACTTTCATTGCGAGCTCAAAAAATAAACCAAAAAATCACAAGAAAAGAAACAGAAAGCAAATATATTTAAGCGCGTTCTGGCCTCTCACTTTTCGGCAGCGACCCATTTTGTTGGCCCGGCCAAAAGCGCATTTCGGCCAGCTGGTAGCCGCAGTTCATTTGTAACTACCGCTCGCCCACCGAAATCAATCAAGTTTCTCAGGGGTTTTGCCCCGATCTCAAGTAGTTGTAAGCTGATAATTGGAGTTGGCCAGAAACTTTCCACGCCATCAGCTACATGTGTGTGTGTGTGTGTGTGTGTCTTTATAAATCCATTACCTCGGCGATCGCTTATCAGGCATTTGAGCATTGATGTTCCGAGTCCTGGCTGAGCATTTCTGCTCCTGCTGCCATATCCTATATCTCGCTCCTTTGCAGGACTACCCGCTGTTCGCTGGACATCGAAATCGGCTAACGACCTGCCCAGGGATATCCTCTAACCTCTCACACTCACACTCTTGCTCTGCCCGTCTACCCGTCTCTTTTTTCGGTGCATTGCTATGGTTTTATGATACCGGCAAAAACATAAATTCCCCCTTTTGTTCCTTTTGCCTGTATGCCGTTTTTTCGGTTTTTTGTTTGGCCAAACTGGCCAGCGGAAAAAAAATGAGTGGCAGGCCACTTGAGTAAGGACCCCTTGTTTTGGGTTTTCGGTATTTGGATTTTCGGTTCTGGAAACTCTGGACACGGTATGGTATTGATATTGGTCTGGGTGCCGCACTCTAATGACTAATCGACCTTGCCGAACACTCGTAGATCTTGCAGGTAGAAAGTCGCCGCTTTTTGGCAATTTACGATGGCCGACAACAAATAATGCAGCACTCCAATTGGAAGCTATAAATCCGAGGGAGTATAACGTTTGGCCTTTGTGCTGTTTCTTCTTTTTTAAGGGGGGAAGACTTTGCTGCCTCGGTGACCTTTTTGCAGGTTGAACGACTTGTCCTTTAGCTGGTTTTGGATTACCAGTGCTCTTGCTCGTGGTCTTGATCTGCTGTCATAGCGTTAATTTCTTTCATGACTCACAAATGGGTCCAATCAAAAGGGAATAGCGATTGCCAAACGAAAAATCGAAACGACTTTCAAAAAATGCCTATAGCTTGTTTCGGTTTCAGTTTCGTTTGAGTTTCGGTTTTTTTTTTTTTTGATTTCAAAGCAGCGCCTTTTAGCTTTTTCAAGCGGCCTTTCAGCACAAGCTCAACCAGATATGCACACAGACACAAAAACCCATACACGTGAACACCTGATTTTTCGACTTTGTCTGGGTGAGTCTGGCGTTTTGGGTACATGCCACCTTGGTATGTGGGTCAGTTTTAAATGGGGTTTTGATTAACGCTGAAAGAAAGACAGCGAACAGCGGGAAAATAACAAAAATGAATCGAATCCCAAGTGTTTCAGCTTAAGTTTTGTGGGAAAAAATGGCTCAGGCATTCAGATAAAACGATATCGAACCAGTATCAACTTGTATTTGCCTGAAATTTTAATCGAATACTGCAGTTTTTGGCCATCTCCCCACCCGGAAGCCTATTTTTTTTCGCTATTATGAGCGTCATTAAAAATTTGGCCAAAATAGACTTGATTTTGATTGCGGAACAGCTTCAAGGGCTACATACAAAAAGTCCAGTTTGAATAAAAAATCGAGAGCTTTAATTATTGATCTGCGATCATTTTTTGCGCAGTATCTTATTCACACGAAAGTAGGTTACGTTTTTTTCTCGACTTTTTATGTGCGTTATAAGGCTTTATTTGCGCTTGCCTTTATTATGACTTAATTTAAAAGTGAAAGCGATGAAGTTGAATTTTTGGTGATTAAGTAAGGCACAGAGGGTTTTCCCCAACAACAATAAATACGCAATAGGCAGATAGAGAGATGCGCAAAGTGTGAAAATGTGTCTCCCACAGCAGAAAGTCCAACACTCAGATACACAGATACAGATACGGATACGACAAACTTGCAGATACTCAGGCACAATGGTATGGGTGAGTGGTCGGGGGGAGTCGTGTGCGTGCCGTGGTCTCGTGTGCGTGCCACAGAACGTAAACAAAAATACGAATGTAAAGAGGAGGCGGAAAGTGCGAGATAAACAGAAAACAGCTGTACACACCAGCTAAGCGGCCAGAGCGAGATGGCAATAAAGAAGCCCAAAGCAAACCCGTTTCTTATTAACAACAGTTACGCACTTTACGCACGCTCAGTTTGCCGGTGTGCGTGTGTGTGTGTGTGCGTGTGAGAGTCTCTTTTTTTATAAGTATACTTTTTTGTTGTATATTTTTCGCTTTGAAGAAAAACCGGCTCTTTGGGTTCGGTTTCCATTCGATTCTGTCAGCGGAAGCACGCACACTTGCAGACAAACACACTAACACACACGCACACAAAGGAGAAGAAGCCACGCATGAAAATTGCTTTTCATGTGGCACAGCGCAAAGCCGAAAAATGTATAAAATGAAATAAGATGTCAACGTCACCAGTTTGTGCCGAACAAACACACTCACACACGCAAAACCCCCCCCCACCCATTTAGCACCCCCCTCTGGGTTCACCCTTAACCGCTTTTCCATTTTCCCCCCTTTTTTATCACAATTTTGATTTTGTTTTGCGCCCATTTCGCTTCTCTGCGTTTTCCCTTGCCTTTTTTTTCGCTCTCCGTAATGCGAGGCCATTGTCACTCTTCCTGGGGGGCAGAAAGTGGGCGGCGGGTGGAGGGCAGTGGGTGGCGGGCGGTGGGTGGTGTCTTTCGTCTAGGGCACTGAGAACAACTGTTTCCGGTATTTGGGTCACATGAAATTTAATCAAATTAAAATGTTTCGTCGCTTTTTCTGGCTTTTCTTCACTGCGGAAAAGTAAGGGCTGAAGTAAGGGGGTGAGGTGGAGGGGGGGATTGCCTTTGCATTCCATTGCCATTGAGCTGCAACAATTTCCCCTGCACCAACGAACTAGCAACCAAATTGATTGTAATTTGAAACAAAACAATGGGTTCATGGATAGAAAACAAGGGCAGTAAACAAGGGTCGAACTGATTTTATTAAAGAGCTATCATTATTCAGTTGATATTGATGTTAGCTTAATGAGTGGCTATATTTTAGATATCATATATAAGACAATTGTTATAAATAATGAGATTATTGACAACGAATCAATTGTTTTCTCAATTAAATCAAGGTTTATTTCGTAGTATATAGAATGTGAAAAAATGTATGATATATATTTTAAACCTAAAATATAAATGGGGTATATTTTCTATGTGTTGTTTACTTTCTGTGTGGCAGCAGCAAGCCGTTGACTTGATTTTCACAAATTTGTTGCCACTATCCGCCACTGCGGCCCCACAGCCCCCGATGCACCCCATCCAACCCCTTTTGGCGCTGATGTGCAATTGACAGCAGCAACTTGCACCCGGGGGGAATCAACGGCAGCTGCCGAGCCGAAGTCGCAGCTCAAGTGGCAGGCACATTGCAAAGCTGGAAATCCCTGAAAAGCAAGGCGATAGTAAATCTCGCACGCTTATCGTATGCGGCTTATCACGGCCGGACGGACGAGTTCGGTCAATTGAATCCCCCAGTTGGTGGATTGTATGGAAGACGGAGATCCATTGCAAGCTCACTGTTATGAAAGTTGATTTCGGGGATAATTACGATTGGGGAAAACAGAGTTGTGTGGTAACGGCCTCCAAAGCAACTTAGGATACGATGTTTATTCAAGTTAAACTAAAGAGTAGTAGATAATAATTGCTTTATTTTAGTTTTTACTAAAAGTATTTTATATCAGATCACTAAAATTATTGTTAATATTTTTTGGGCTGCACTTTAATCTATATCTAAATCACAGCTAAATACCAACTTAATACCGGTGGCTGGCAAAAACAAAGTCGAAAACTTCACACTTTCTACCGCTGAGCCGCCGTCTGTGGCCACTTTCTACCGCATTTCGAATGCAGCGTCTGCCAGACTCTCATTCAGTCATTCATTCATTCATTCGTTCAGTCGGTCAGTCATTCCGTCAATTCACCGGCCGGCTGGACCGCCAAAGTTTACAAAAAAACAGGGAAAACACGAAACTTACGCACCCGGGAGCGAGAAAGAGAGAGAAGCGGAGTGGGGGTGAGATGGCGCCAAAAACAAAATGGCAGCCTCCCAAGCTCCGAAAAACTACAACGCAATATGGTCGCCATTTTGTTTTCTCACCGTTATGCTGGGCCCTATGCTCCCTCTCCCTTTGTGCGCTTCTGTCTGTATGTGTGTGTATGTATTTGTATGTATTTCGATTCGGTCGTTTTTTTGTTTATGTCGAGGCTTCTTCTTTTCATTTTTCCCTCGGTCGCGTAGGCGCGGTGGCGACGTCATCGCCCCAAAAACCCGCTTCCCCTCCGAAAACCATCATTTGGTCTCTATTTTCGTTTATTTACATTTCGAAAGCTACACCGCCAAACGAATGGCATGAAGGGAAAAAAGAAGCTTTTGAGCCGACACCCGGCCGATGTCTTCACGCGTTTTCGATGCCAATCATGCGTAAATTACGCGATTAAATTAACTTGAATGAGTTTCGTGCAGCATGCAAAACAACCTAAATTCTCCCTTTGCCGCCCACACAAAGATGGGGTGGGTACTGTACCTAAAACGGATACAAGATAGATTGGGATATACATAAAAGTGATTTATTAATAGATAAGAAGAAAAGTCAAAAGTTTATAGAACAGTATGCGAAATGTTCGATTTTTATCAATCGAGCTATCAACCTACATATATTAACATATATTTCAAATGGGGAAAATGGTTTCCTTTTCTAGTCAAAAATAAACAATAAATGATTTTAATGTACCCACCTTTCCATTTCACATCACTAAACCCTCCTTTGTCTTCACTTTAACATTTTTCGCTTCACATAACAATCAAATTCGCTTCATTGCCTTTTGCTTTGTCTGGCTCTCTGGCATATTTCTTACCTTTTGGCCATATAAATTCCAGGGGGCGTTGACAGGGGCGTCCGTCGAAGAGGAGTTGACCCACTAATGGAGTTTCCCTGTAGCCCATGATGCCTACGCCCCTGTCCAGTGACAATGCTACCGTTTCACTGGCATTCGCTACGCAATTTCTGTCGTCATCATTGCGCTCACTGCGTATACGTAATGTCGAAGCTCTCTCGCTCGCTTGTTTGTTTGCTTACGTAGCGTTTTACCCGCCGAGTGCCGAGTGCTTATCACACTTTCGAAAAGGCCGGATTCATTTGACCCTGCTTTATTTGCTCTCTGCCTCGCATTGTCGTCGTCTCTGGATTATCCGTGCAAGTTCCATTGCAGTGTCATATTTACGAGGCGATTAGTTGCCAAATGTCCCAAGGCCCTGCCTTCTGGCCATTTGAGTGGGTGTTATTAGCCCGCCACCCATCATCCACCACCCACCAGCCACGATTCCTTCCACTTCCACTTTCCATTTTCACTAACTCGTGGACGGATGGGCCGGTGGGCGTTTGTGTGAGCCATAAACACTGCCTACGACGTCACAGGATAAATATAGAACACTCACTCCGCCGGGGCATTAGTCACATGGGGTTGCTTGCGATGACGTCGTCGTTTCGCTTGCCATTCAGATATTAATTGAACCAATGCTGAAATTCCTCGACCACTTGCCATAACAGTTACTTTTTTGCCAAAGTTTTTTTTTTTGGCCACAAAACGAAGCAAAAAGAAGTGCGCATAGCAATTGCGAATGTGGCAAATGAAAAACAGACTGTAATTCCATTGGCATTTTCTTGACAATTTTTCTCCTATTCCTGCGCTACAATGCGAAGACTCGTAAAATTTTATCGCCTCGAATAAAATTTAATTGAAACAGGAAACTCTCGCATAAATTCCCAGATCCGTATTGAGACATGAATGACATAAAGGGTCGGCAAGGAATCCTTTGGTCCTACGAAACCAATCCGCATAGAAAGGGGGGTAGTTTATGCACATACATATGTACATACGAGCATAGGAAATGCAACTGGATATGCTCAATAATATGTGCATATAAAGTTTAGGGGAACATATACTATGTAGCTGCTGCTGAAATGTGAAACGCAGCAAAGCTGATTGTATGATATTAGGGTAAGCCCCACGCTGTGATATCATTTATTGTCCCCAATTTCTTTAGCAAGGGGGTTATATGTACATCAGTACGTACGTATGTATGTACGATCGATGTGCTTGGTCATCGGGGTGTTGATCATCTTACGTAGAACGTGTTACTCATGGCGCCTCACTTTTCCGTTATGATAGTAAGTTATGCTGAGTTCTGTGACTCATTATGCATAATTAGGCCTTGGAGTTATTAGTGGAATAATAATACCTATGCCGACCTATTTCGTTTCTACTGGGTTCTTCTGCAGTTTTGTACGCATTCTCCCGCTGCTCTCTCTACTTTTTCCTCTCTTCTTCTTTTTTGTTTATACGCCCATTTGGGTTATTCAACTTTCGGGAACGAGAGCCGTTGATCCCGTTCGAGTATTTCGACTGTTTGGGTCGCTGTGTGTGTTTGTGTTCTCTGTATTTTGTTTTCGGTTCTCGGTTCATTTTGGCAGGGGAACAAACGCATTTACATATTATCGATTCCGCTGCCTCCTTCGCCCGCCGACGAGTGCGTTTTAAATCGCCCGTAATTGTGCTGTTTAAATCGCTTGGAATTCCAGCTGCAGTCTTTGACACTTGTCGTCTCCCTTCCACTTCTTCGCTTTGAATTGCCGATTATGAAATTATGTAATAATTTGTGAGTCGAATAAACCGATTGCAGTTGAGCTGTAAGTAGATTTTGATTGGAGTGTGAAGCAATTTGACGTTTCTGTTTGCATAATTTGTAGCTTACCTTTGAGCAAAAATATATTCTGCATTTATACAGTTATTGAGAACTAATATTATGCCAAATTTGTATTGCTCCTTGAAATGTTTGCCATTTATTATATTTATCTAATAATTTAGATAACAAATTTGGCAGCCAGACAAGTGGAGGAATTCTAGTCCTCCACCGATTGCCTTTGCTTTTTATCGTTCATAATGTCTCTCTCTCTCTCACGTCTCATATGCCCATCTCTTTCGTAGAGCAGCTGCAGCAACAGGTGATCCTTTGCGTTGTTTTATTATTATTTTGTTTTTTGTCGGGTCTGCGGCAGAGTTGTGTCTGCCTGTTGCCCCCGCCAGATTTTGATGAAGGTCAACAAACTTGGTGGTGGCTGCTCTGAACGTGAGGCAAACGAACTCGCTCCTTGTGCCTCTGTCGCCCCCTCCCCCTCTAACGCAATCGTGCTGTCTCGCTTTCTCTGTCTGCGGGTTTTAGTTCCTTTTTTTCGGGTTTGTGTGTGTGTGTGTGGTGGTGGCGTCCAACGAAGCCTAAAAATCGTAATTTGAATCCAATCTTGTGCTGGAGAATTCTCCCGAAACGCCATTCAAAACGTAAAATACCAAAAGCGAGTAGCCGGCTATCAAAACAGAAACCATACGAGTGTAAGACAGCGAAAATGAAGAAGAAGTCCATTAAATGGTAAAACCGTCATAAAAAGTCAAACCCAGATTCGTGTCAGATTTAATTTAACTATAGGCTCTCGTCATTTCGTCATAGGTCCAAAAATATGCCGGTCTTTCGGTCAAGAAACTCGACTGAGAAGGCGAAGAACAAAAAAATAAATAAATACCTAAATAACTATGAGACAATGACTCGACTGGGAAGCAATTTGAGTCTCGTTTGCTCCGTTGCCGGGTGCTTCCCAGGTTTGTTGACCATCCATCGTCATTTTGGCCAATGACGAAATGCCCGGCTGGCTGTTTCTTGGGAAGCTGTCAGCTGCCGGTGATTGTAACTCCATCATCTATTAGCTTTCTGTTTACACTGCCCGAAGGGGGAAAAGATCAAAGCTGGGGGGGATTGATTAATCAATGCTTTTTAAGGGGGGTGGCGGCCATAGGCCCAATTTGACCCAGTTGCTCGAACAAAACAAAATGTTTCACTCGGTTGGCAGGCGAAATGGGTCAAATGGTTCGATGCCGGCAGGGCAAACTTGTTGTTATGGCCAAAAACGGGAGGCGCTGCATGCAAATTCCCAAAGTAAACAAGCCAAAAACACGGGGCGAACAAACAAACCAGAGACCAGAAACCAGGCGAAATTATGACATACATTTCTCGACGGGAATGGGAAAGGGAAAGGGTAACGCAGATATCATCAAAACATGAAGTTGATTGAGTTCGTGTTTAGAAGGGGAGTGGCACTGAAGTGCTTCCTTTGAGCACACACACACATACACACATGCATATCTGCGCCTCTTTAAATTCCAAATGCAGTACGAATCACGAATATTGCGTAGCCGACAGGGTGACCAACTTGGAAGTTAAGTGTGTCACTGCTGGCTGCATTCGCTGTGGTTTTTCACTACATTTCGCTTCGTTTTGTTTGCATCACACACGAAATAGCTCGAAAAAGCAAACAAAAATTGCTGTGTGCTACTTTGGCAGCTTCTGCCCGGTTTTAGTCGCTTTTGGGAAACAAATCGGTAAACAAATTTAGCGCCTTGCCTTGTCACACTAAAACGAAATTAAAGCCAAGTCCAAAACTTGCAGTTTCTAGTTGCAAATTTATTTGGTGTCAGTGCTACAATGTTTTTTTTATGTTTTTGTTTTCCGATTTCGATTCGGGGGCAGCTCGAAAAAACTAAAGAAGAAGCAAACTATGCGAGACGCCCACAGAAATATTTGATATGCTAATGTGGCAATTGCCAAAGTCATTATGCAATTGTGAGTCGTTCAGTGTGTACCTGTGATGTGATGTGATGTTTCCACCATGCATATCTATTTGCAGTTGGGCAAACCGGTGTGAACTGTTGGGTGTGAATAATAACCTGCTTTTCGCATTTCCCAGATGAATTATTTCCAAGTCCCATCGACGCCATCCATCACCCACATAATTTGAATATATATCTATGTATATAAATGCCGGTTTTCAATCTTTCAGCCAGAAAATCAAATTCTCATTGCAGCCGAAAAAATGCTCTGGTCATAAAAAAAAGCAGGGCGAAAATTGCGCAATTTAATTGCTGCTGGCAGACTTTTTGATTGAAATTTATGGCCCATGTTGTCCTCCGTTTTCCTGCTCATTTCTTATTTTCATCTCTAGACTTGTACGATTTTACATGTTAGCCGTGAAGGCGGCGGCAAAATGTTGGTCAATGGCACACTGAATGCACGGCGAGAAAATCGTGAGTGCGAATAACTATAGGATATATTTCTGGAATAATTCCAAGTTAGATGGAAGTTATTTTGTAAGTGTGTAGGAATTTGTTTGGATGCTCCGAATTGAGAAAATTACAATATCAATTTGTCTGCTAGTGATTTACTGCGAGTCGAGCATAATAGAATTGATTGAGATACTGTATTTGTTTGTATTTTTAGCTGCGTAGTTTATTTGCACCTAGCACTCGAGGAGAACTATTTCGATTCTCTTCCTATATGCATACACACACATGTGTGTAAGTATGCATGCAGTACAGTGCAGTGCATGCATATAGCGCTTATCTGACCCAAGTGCCAAGTAAATATGCTCTGATACATATTTAGATGGCAGCTAATTGAAAGGCGAACGGAGGAGGAAAACATTTGCATAGAGCGGCAGCTCAGCTCAGCTGCAGATAATGCAAGGCAAGCTCAGGCGCACAAAGAGTGGCCTAATTAGTGTCAAGTGTTGCCCCAACAACGACGACAGCAGCAGCAGCAGCAGCAGCAAGCTGCAACAGCAACAGCAGCAGCAGCAACTTCAATGAAAACGACAACATCGCTGACAATGGCCAGACAAAAGAGGGAAGTCAATTAGAAAGATACAAAGCGAGGCACACAAAACTCTGACTGGGTTTCGGATTGGGGATGGTATGGAATTGCGATTGCAATTGGGATTGGGATTGGGATTTCGATGAGTTCGCTGGAGTCTGGGGGACTGCTGCATTCGTGTTTAAATTGCAGCCGGCAAACAGTAGCTGAAAATGTATCCACAAGTTCGCTTTGTTGACAGCCCACTCACTCGCTCGCTGGCTGACTGGCTGGCTGGCAAAAACGAAATACAAATCGAGGCGATTGTGTTGTGTTGTGTTGTGGCTGGCATGCTATTGCTTCGAACTGAATCATGACCCAATAACCCAATTTTCCAAGCGCAAGCGGCAACCGCAATGACAACTGCAAGTGGCCATAGCAAAAGCAAAAGCAACAGCGGGCAAAGCAAAGCAAAAGCAACAAAATGTATCGCTGAGATACAAAATAAGCGCAATGGCAAGAGAAAAAAAACAACTCGGATAGGCTTTGAGCTTTAAGCCGTTGGCATTGAGATGGCTTTAAGGGGGCGGGGATTTGCCACCGCCTGCGGAAGGTGAACGGGGACTCGCCGCTGCACTCGCACCCATTCGTTTTCCTCAGTGCATCGGAAGACAAAGCAAAAATGGTGAAACAAAAGCAACACGGAGGCAAAAAAGCAATAAATGTGCTTATTTTTAGTTAACTTGCTCGATGCCTTTTGCCTGTTCTGCTTTTTGCAGCACAAATTTCGAGCGATGCATAATGAATATATTTGTTTATACAACTGTAAAGTCAATTTAAAACGCTTTCGAAATAGTTATAAACCTATCTTAGCATATAAATTATAAGTAATGATTTATGTGTGTATCTTTCAAATTGCTTGGAAACTAATATCGTTTGTCATGGGAGAAAAGGCAAATAAATAACACTATTTCTATAAACACAGCTGTCTAAACATCTCTCTTCTATTTAATGCCATTAATTAGGCACCAAGTGATATTTTGACATTCGCTTTCAACTTTCGAACTGCACCCAATAACAATTGCAAGTCAAATACAAGATTGCAAATATGTCAATCAGTCTTTCGGTGGCACTTCGTCCATCAAAATATTTATTAATTAAACTGCTCGAATCAGAGAATTTAGAGCAATGACATGAATAGAGCAGAGAGCAAAGAAAATCCAAAGCAATGTTAATCTGTCTTCAGACCTTTCATTTATGTTTTGAACATTCAATTTGGGAGTGTTCTTCATTCAATTTGCATGCTAATCCAGAGCATCAGTTAAAATGTGCAATTAAATTGGGCTTAATTTGTATGACAGACCAATTAGTTGGCATTCTCGTGCGTTTTCTTCTGCAGATCAACATAAACCCGGTATCGCTCATACGCACCGTTGCCCAATATTTTACAATGGCCATGCAAATGGTAGCTTTGCATTAAACATACATAATTTTTTTTTTTTTGGGAATTTATGACGTAGATAAATTTTAATGAGTGGCGGCACGCCTTGAATTTCAATGCACAGCCTTGGACAATCAAACAAAACGGTGGGCTCCGGCTTATATATTTTTTATCCACAATAGGAAAACATAAAGCCAAAGTCGAGATCGGTTCAGTCGTTTGTATATATCTATATATATGCATGTGTATATGAATAAACAAAAACAGATAAATATATATTTAGCTCACTTTGCATGCTGCCATCACGTGCTGTTGCTTGAGCTTGAGAATTATGTTTGAATTATGTTGATTTTATTCATTCCGAGCGAACATAGTTTTATTTTTTTTATATTTTTTAATTTTTCGAGTAGAAAACTCGATGCGAGTGACGTCTGATTTTACCTGAGTGGCAGGCCACTACAGAAAACTTTAGAAAGAAAAAACTAACAAGGAAACAAGTTTGTTACGACATCAGCTTTTGAAAATCTGGGCATGTTGGTAAAATGTTAATTTGATATGAAAATATATATAACCTGGGATTGGAAGCTGCTGGATTTGAGCACAAAGTATCTCGCGATTCTAATACCATTTTACATAGTTTCCGTTTTTCGTTTGGCTTCGTCGGAGCTTTTTTGTTGGTATTTTTTTGTTGTTTGTGGTGTGTAGGCGCTTATAAAACGAATTCAAGGTTGATTACCGACATCAGCACTCGTGTGCGTCCCTGCCCCCGATCTGCCCCGCCCCCTGCGCCACAACGCCCCAACTGGGCACACACTATCACTATCACCTTTTGGTGAGTTGCTGATTGGGACGCCATACGAAATGTTCTCACTGTAAATAAATAAGGGCCCATGTTCCATGCTTCATGTTCTATTTTTCTTTTTTTCGCTGGTTTGTGGTTTATTTTATTATTTATTTATGTAGCTGGTTAGCCTGTTTTTTATCGCGGCCACTGTGCGTTTCTTAATTTCATAAATTAGGCTGCCATTGTGTGCATGTGTGTGTGTGTATATAGTTGATTGGCATTATGCTAAAGGGCAGGGTTGGGGTTTTTGTGGTATATGGGCTTTAGTTTCAACAAAACTCATAATAAATAACATGTGAAATACTTTTCCCATTTGCGGTCCATGTTAACATTGTTGATTGTGGATGGTGTCACTCGGAAATATGTATCTCGACTACTTGATTTCAATTTCAATTTATTTATCAATCGCTGCCCTCAACAACTCTTTGAATACTTGTTTAATTCCACTATGCTTTTTTTTTTTGCTTTTTTTCTTTCTGGTTTTGCTCTTTATCAGTTTTGTGTAAGTTTTGTTAGTTTTTCCCCTTCGTTTTCATTGCTGTTCAAGGTGAATTGTATTAGACAGAATTTTGTGGAGTTCTCGTTTCTGTTTAGATAGCTGTAAATGGGCTGCGGAAACTTGGAAGTACAAACATTGTATTGGGCAGATTTTTAGTCAAAGTTTTTTATCGCTCGAGTCTTTACATGGCAGCCAGGCAACCAGAAATTTCGTAAGAGGAAAACATAAATATACAAGTCGTATATGTATGTATGTATTCGATTAAACCGAGTCAGCCAAATTCCATTGGAGATTGGGCTTAGTAAAATATTTACCCTGCGTAGATGGAAGTCAAAATAAATGTTTCATTGCCGTTTTCTTTTACTTGCAGGTAAGCATCCTTTGAACCATGATGTTAAACTTGATGTTTATTTTGGCACTCGTAAAGGTAAAGTCCCCCACTCGTTGAACCCCAATTGAGATTGCAGTCTCGGTCAAGAGTTGTTGTGAATGTAAAATAGGAATGAACGAAAAAAATGAAAACACAACAACCAAATAGTAAATAATGCAAACAACACGCGCTGCTTGTTCATATAAAAGTTGTGCAACAAGCGCCCCGCGCTGTCTGCGCTATTTGCGTTCAACTGTCATGATAACAAAAATAAAACTATTAACTTTCAACGAGTAAAATTAACAACTGTAGCCGGCATTTGTTTCTTTTTTTTGTACGTACATAAGTGTAAGTGTGTAAAAATAAAATAACAAAAAGTACCTGTCCGAACGAAACCAGAACAACAACAATATCACAAAAGTTGCATTTTTAATTGTTTGTCATGTTTTTTAGCCGGTTTTCCGCTGATGCAACATGCTCGTTGCACAGCTGCACACAGATCTCAGAAGTCTGGCGATTGCATACATATGTATATATATCCTTAGTCGATGTGCTGCGGTTATCAGTGGCAAGCGGCAAACAAAATAGCGGCAAGATCGCACCCCCATAATATGGTGCATGCAACCTTGGGGCAACAACGTACGGCAATGCAAAACGAAGGCGAGCCAATGGCATAAATGGAACTGACATTGGCTATGCAAATGCATCTATGCATGCGAGAGGGTCGCTTCTGCAGTTTGCAATTATTATTATCAAATTAATAAAATGTATAATATAATATTATCTATTGTTCATGCCAATTCAAAGATTTACTTGTAATTTAAAATTTATCTGTGACATTTGGTGTCAAAAATGGTTTTTTTCTATCTTGTTTCCATAACTTGGAATTTTAAAAATACCCTGTAATTTCTTAATAAACTGCATGAACAATTTATAAGCTTACTTCTTTGACTAACTTCTCGATCGGCCCTTATTTTGCGCATAGCATTGGCCATTCAAACCGATTTTGGCACGTTTTTGCCCGAGTTTGTTGAAGCCGGTGTTTTGTTTTGCCTTTCGTTTTGGCCAAGGATGATGAGCACGGTGACCTCCACCCACCCATCCACTCAACCACCCACTCAACCACCCACTGAACCACCAAGAAGCAGACTGAAATCGACAGAAATAGCGGAAGGCTTGCGGCTTGAGTGCATTTTCGCACACCCTGCTAATCCGCTCGACATTGTCAGCTGGAATTCCTTTTAATGTCATTTAGCCGTTGCCATTTTCCAAATGGACACCTAATGGCACCTGGCGAGGGACTTATGATGATAACTTTAATCTGGCTTCCCATCGCTGATTTATTTTTTTATTTTTGCCACTTTTACAGTTGCATAGAATAAAGCTTCCCGCAATCATCGTTCATTTAGCTCGATCACCCCACACATTCGCATATGAGAGCGTGTGTGCCTAACCTTGCGCAAATATTGCAAATTGACCTTTACATAAATAAACGCTCCAGTGTTGTTGTTGCTGCTGCTGTTGTTGCAGTTGCATTCGCAGTTGCAGTTTGCTGTCGTCATATGTGGAAATTCGTGCGCTTTTATTGCACTGCGTTGCATTGTTTTTTTTTTTTTGCGAGCATTGCCGCTCTTCGCAATTTAACGCTTTTTAATTTTTAACGTACGTGAATTTGTATTGTTTGTGCCGCTCTCAGCTATTTTTGCTCACATTTTTTATGAACAATTAGTCGGATTTATTTCCCCAACTAGCTTGGCTGGAATTCAGATTTAAATTTGAAATTTCTCAAAATATTTGTTCAATTAAATGTAACAACTGGAGTGTATTTGGTATTGATAACAGTTTTATGGATTTTGGTACATTAACGAGAGCAAATTCCAACACATGACTAAATATGCATAAATATACACAACTATTTAAAAAATTATTACGTTTTTTAGGTATTGATTCGTTCCCAGAAACCCTTTAAAATGGAAATGCTAGTAATTGCAGTTCACAAGAAAGAGTCATTAATTCCTTATCGCTGTCATAAATCCAAAGTTTTCCCTAGTAACTCACAACTTGAATGAAAATCCATTTGAATTCTATATTTGAAACTCTTGACTTGAGACCCAAATCAATTAAACTAACATTTTCGAATGCCCTAAAATTGACTTAACCCGTTTTGAAATCGCGCTACCAAAAGCAACTTAGCTACTTAACCCTGATGATGAAAATTAGTGTTTGCAGTGAAGGAACAATCAACAAAAGTGACGTCAATTTTAATGGCGTTTTAATGGTTTCACTTGGCAATGGAAGTTAGTGCTTTCGAGACGAAGAAAACCGAGAGTCATAAATGTCAGATATGTAATTTGCCTTTAATTTGACAGTTGAAAAGTGTGTTAGTAAGGTAATTAGACTGACTATGTTCACATAGCACAAATATCAAAGTCTTTTGATTTTTGGCCCACGTTAAAAGGACTCTCTTTTGGTCAGGACTTTCGCCCATTATTCGTTGGTCATCTTCTGCTGGCCAACGAGTTCATTTCCCCGTAAGTCGCCATCGAGTTTATTTACCCCGGCTCTTGGGGAAGTGAAGCGCCCATTTGTGAAGCTCGCATTTCGCTTTGCTATTTAACCGCTCTTTATGACAACATCAGGCAAGTAAGTCTGAGGGCTAAGTGAGCCCCAACTCCTTCCTTTTGGCCACTTTGCCACTTGGCCAGCTTGGCGAGCTTGTCAAGTGGATGTGGCAGCGGCAGTGGCAGGATTGCAGTTGCTTCCGTTGCAGGGCCGTTTGTGCCTTTGAAATCGTATTAAATTTCAGCTGAAAGAAGGCTTTTGTTTATCCGTCCTTTGTAGTGCCGTCAATCTCGGGGGGGGGCGACACAAATGAAATTTATATTAATTAGCCGAAGCCAAAGTGAGATACATTCTTTTTATGCAGAAATCAGGGGTCAACAAAGTTAAGAACTTCTCTTAACTTAGTTTTAGAAATCGCAGAGTGTTGGCATTTTTTTTAGCACGCTGCAATTAACATAAAAGCCAAGAAACTACGATCCATGAATTATGTTGCCATTTAGTAAACTGAAATAACTTAAAAGGTTTTTCGCTTTTTTTCGGCTGCTTCTTAACTTGTTTCTTATGCTAAAGCACCGAAAAGAAAGAGCAAAAAAATCAAAAATTGTGCAAAATGCATAATGTCTTTTAGCGCGTCGTTTACAAGCCATTTCCATTTTAATTTTAACTGCAATCGACAGCATAAAACAGTTGTTAAAAGCAGCAGCGGCAGCAACTAAGTTTAAAAACCGAATTGCGTGTAAAGTCAGTGCAAAAAAAAAGAAAGAAAAACAACAAAAACCAAAAAGTATCTGGCAACAAAGTGCGCGAAATTTCAGCTTCAAGTTGTTACCCCATTCCAAGTGGCAAGTCTTTTTCTCTCTTTTCTCTGCAACTTGTTTTATTGCATTGCATTTGCAGTTGGCCATTTCTCTATTACCCCAGGGGGTTTTCACTTTTCCTTTTTTTTTCTCCATCCAACCCAACCCTCGCTTCATCTCTGCTCAATCGCTTTGGCCATAATTATGAAACTTTTTGCATTTTAATTGGATTTTTATTGATCTTACGCACGTGATGGCCAGCCAGCCACACGGACATCCATACTCGTACTTGGCTTCCGATCGCAATATGATTAACCAAGAAACCATCAAACAATGCAATATGGGCCTAAACCAACGGAAAACGCAGCCACGGACGGCTACAGCCACCAACCAAATGGCCAAAAGACAATGGCCATTTGACTGGAAAATCGAGGGAAATGGAAAACTGCTGTAAGTTGCAGAAATGCTAATGGGAAAACGTGAGCTTAGCTCTCGCTCATTATTTCAAATGAAATTTGCCTGCGTTTTTCGTAGTATGGTCCACAAAACTTGATGGGCTTTCGGCACCAGAAGAAACCTTTAACTCAAATTATTTAAGCTTGGTGCACTTTACTTCAATGGAATTAAGATTTTTTAAAAATTGTATCAATGTTTAATCGCAAATACTAAATTACAGTAGTATTTGAAAGAGATTTTCAATAGGCATCAGCAAAGTCCAAACTTCGGTTATTTCCCTGTCGCCGCGATGGAAACGCAGTAGATAAATTTCATTTGTAGTGTGATAGCCGTATTTGAACTCGCACCATAAACGGAAACCCTGGCCAGCTGTGCGTGCACGTTGGCAGCCCTGGCAACCCTGCCCCGCCTTTCGCCATTGTTGCCACCAAATTGCAGCAGCAACAAGTTGGCGTGCGCACTTCTATATTTCCCAATGCGATAACTGCCGAGCGATATGTCAATCAATTGCCATGGCCCTCTATGCGGTTATATTGTGTATGGGTGGGCAATTAACCCAACACACGCGGCCATCAATCACTTGGCAGTTAAGAAATTCGTGGCTTTATGCGTTTGTCCCTTTGTTTTACGGGCTGCAGCAATTAATTCATTAACTTTTGCTTTTTTAACACACTTATTTATTAGTACAACCTTTGTGAGAACCATAATGATGCTGCATCTTATAATTGAATTTCATGATTGGTTAATAAATGGCGCTCAACGAATTATTAAGCCCAAATTCCAGTTACCTTATTCATTGGGTTTATTGAGCTCTGGACTGAAGGCATTAAATCAATGAACTTCAGTGGAATATAATGGCTTGATATCAGATTTATAACCGAGGCATACACTCCCTGGACTTTAACGGTAAACTGTGAGTCAAAAGCAATTCCCGAATTTATAGCATCCAACCGGTTTATTTCTCTCGCTTTTCATTGCTTTTTTTTTTCCACGCTTCGGGATGACTCCAAATTTTGGGACCAAAAGGGGGGCATATAGATATATACATATATACCGGCGATTCTGGCTGCCTTTGAAGGGCATCTGGCCCTTTTTTTTGGTGGAGGGCTCCCTCGCAGAGTTTCGTAATTGAAGTGAAAACCGAGAATGCCAATGCAATGCCGAAATTCGAAAGTTATTACGCTTAATTTATGGGTCAAATGTGCACTCTCCGCTTTTCCCTTTTTTTTTCCTGCCTTTCTGCGTCACAGATTTGAAAGTGGAGATATATGCCCCTGCCGATACTTTTGACTTTTCTGAGGCCACGACCCTAATTTATGTGATTAGCGACTGCGTACCGCTGCCCAGATAAGACACCCAAAAAAAAAAAAAAATGATTCATTCAAGTCCGGACTTTGGGAACGAAGTGGCGAGC
This sequence comes from Drosophila simulans, assembly GCF_016746395.2. NCBI lineage: Eukaryota > Metazoa > Arthropoda > Insecta > Diptera > Drosophilidae > Drosophila > Drosophila simulans. Next base: position 16,214,786 of record NC_052523.2, on the reverse strand, counting down.
AAGTGGGTCAGAGGATTGGTCGAATCGCAAAGCAAACAGAACCGACACGAAAACGATAAACAATGCTGTTGCCGTTGTCATTTGGCAGGCGTTTCGAATTACCTCAAACAGCTCCTTTTACAGGCAACACTCTGTTGCAGCCACCGAAAAAAGCAAAAAGCAAAAAGCACAAAGCAGAAAGCACACGGCAACAGCAGAGCAGCAAAAGCAATATGCAGTATGCAAAAATCGAAAAGGCAAGGCGATGTCTAAATTTCCAAATACGCAAAAATGCTAAAATGGCACAGCAACTTTTGGTGTCTGTGTGCTGAATTTGTAGTTTTCTTCGCCTTTTCTCAGGTTTTTTGTTTTGTTTTTTTTTTTTTGTTTTTATTTGAATAATTGAAGGTGAGGCGGAACGCACGGAAAATGGATTTGCAATTGGAATTTCAAATTCGGTTTAGCGCGAAAAACGGCAAAAAGCATCAGGATGTTTGCTGGGAATCATTACGTATGCACTTCACATCGTTACACCCTCTACAAAATTCTTGTATTTCATTTTTATTTGTTTCTTTTTTTTTTTTTGCTGTACTTGACAACTTGTCCATACACACGTCTCGTTGAGTGAAAACCCCAAAAAGGTAGTGCAATGTTTGTGGCGACACCATCACTACTGCTGCAACAATCTGTGGCTTTCGTAATTAAGTTACCGTTTGCCTGGCAGGACTGTCTGAATGTTATTATTATTTGATCTGGGGCTCTGGTTTGGGGGCTTTCGACTCGTATTTATATTTCTCAGTGGCTGTGGTTAATTTAAATGCAATTGTCAGCAGCAGAAGATGCAATTTAATTAAGCTGTCAGGGGCTTATTGTTGCGGTCAGCAGCAAGTTGAGTTGATTCAAGGGCCCTCGGACAAAAATGAAGCGACCCGACCTACCGACCTACAGGATGGAAATTCGTCATAAAATGAAAAATATATCAGTACATTTAAATGAGTATGTTTAATTGTGAGGGAAAAAATATGAAATAAACTCTGCAGGATTGAGAAATGATTTGATTCTTGCTTTTTACTGACACACTTCAGTTTATTGGCAAATGGGTCCATTGAAGCGGTGGATCTGCAAAAACCCTGTGGGTGCCAGGCAATTTGAGGTGAGATAGCCGGGTGACTAATGCCTCGGCTAAACAAGCGATTGGATCTATCAGTCCGCTGGTGGTCTTATCTGATCCCGCATAAACAAAGCAAGAAACACAACAAATTGGCCAACGCCGCTGGCCAGCCAGTTATGACCATTTAGGCCCAATCTGCCAGCGAATCGCGAATCGCGCTCCATAAATATCGAGCTCATATTGCGGGAGACGGCGGCAGATTGATGAGGCAAATTGATTTGCGGCTCTGCATCTCTCAATCTATTGCAAAATTGAGTGCACTATGCCGCCGTGCTGGGTGAGAATTGATTGAGCCAGTTGGTTTGGGGCATGACATAATTAAGCTCACTCCCCCCCAACCGCCCGCTTCAAAAATATTCGAAAGATGTTTTGGCCATTGATTTATGACCGGGCTCTTTGGCGCTGACTGGATTGGGGGGACTGGCACTCAGGGAGATTGAAACATATTTGCCTTTGCTGCTTCTTTGTTTGGCCAACGCATTGCATTCGCCGTCAAAGCAAAACTCCGGGCATAAATCAGTTGGCCAGCTACCGGGCTTTCGGTGAATCGCTTCCTTCGGCCCTCGATACTGGGATGACGGCAACCGGTCTGCGGTTTACCCTTCCACATGCCCATCTCCACATCTCCTCATCTCCGTACCCACACCCATTTCCACTCCCATTCCCATTCAGATATGCCGCACAAAGGGCTGACTGGCCGACCAACTGGACAGCATCCAGTTTTTGACATCGAAGTTGGGCACCAGGCAACGGGCGACACATCGACACACGACAACAAAGGACGAGGAGGAGGTTTAAGTTTAACGCATTTCTGGAGGAGGAGAACTGCTCCACCTTAAGGCCATTAAATTTCCAACACATAAACTTCTCAACTGGCTGCAGACATGCAAAATTAGCGACCAAATTCAATTACTTTTTATTAGCTCATTTGTTAGAGGTAACTTTCAAAGGAACAATGGTGGTTTGTATGCAAGCGAAAAGGAATGCAACTTATTTAGAAAATTATACAAGAGAATTCAATATAAATTATTCATGCTGTAAAAATAAGTATTTACAATTTCTTCAGCTTATGATAATTGGGCAAAATGTCAAGCAAACCCCAAAATTATATCTTCAACTTCATGTGTCGTATGTAAAATTTCAGTGTCAGCTTTCTGCACTTTTAAATCCTTTAAAGTTGATCTCTTTTTAAGCTCTTCTCAGAGGAAATTGAAAGTATCGCACGTTTGGCAGTTTGCTGCGAAATTACGTGACTGATAATGGCTGTAAAAATACACTTTACTTCAATAAAACTGACACGTTTTGCACTAAAAGCCATGGAGAATAAAGTCGGAAACATGAAAACGTCATATTGATAATAAATATATTGACGCAAATAAGCTTAACAATTGGAAAACAACAAAATCGAACAATTATATTCGTACATAATGCACCTGCCCTACTATTGCTCTTTTCTAAGTCAAAATTAATAACTGCTGACATTTCGAAGCCATAGTTAAAGTTGACATTTGAAAGTATTAGTTTGCGTTATTAACTCCGAACACGTTGTTCTCTTTGGTAAAGTGCAAAATTAATTATTACGACCTGCGGAAAGCGGCTTAAACAACTGCCATTCCGCTGCCACGCCCCCTTCGGCCACCACGCCCCCCTTTTTTCTCTGGCCAACTTGTTGCGTCAGGCCATAACCACGAAGGCAACAACTCAAATCAGGCGGCCACAGTGTTTTTTAATTAATTGCCATCATAATCATGCAGCTACCAACGAATGTGGGAGGAGATGGTTATAAGTTTGTGGCCGCGGCTGTGCGCGCGCTTTTCATTCAATTAAGAAGTATTTTTCGTATGCAAACATGGAGATAATTAAAAAATGTCAAGAGTTGTTGAACGTAAAGGGGGGAAAAACAACACACTGAAATCCGTTGCGTGTTTAATCATCAATGTATGTGCAACTTTCGGGCAGTGTACAACAAAAACCGAAAGGCAAATGCAAAGTTTGGAGTCGGAAAATTTGAATATAATTGTAGCCGGCAGTGGTTTCATGGCCAAACAAGAGTTCGGTGCAGTTTTTGTGCTGTTGCCACATTAATTTGCATAATAACGAATCATAAATTGCATAGCCAGCTATGCAGTGTTTTTTTTGCCTTTGCAGCTCTTACAATGTTACAAAATATTGCGTATTTAAATAAGTTGGTTTTTTTTCTTCTACTTTCAGGTAAGCCAACATATCCAAAACTGGGATTTGGGTCACATCCGCGGGACTTTGGATCATTGATCGGATCGGTTTTGTGGAAACCGTATAAGTTAACGAACGCAATTGCATAATGCCGCGCGCACCGAGCATATAATCATAATCATTACGCATACGCAATGGTGTCACTTTACTGCTCAACATTTCAATTTCTCACATATTTTACAGCCATAAATTTTATGCGATTTTGCTGCACACAATTTGCGTGACTTTTGTCAATAACTTGCTCTCATTATGAGCAAGTGTGTGTGTGTAGAAGTGTATATATATACACATATGTGAGTATGTGTGTGATAGGGCATTGGGTTCAAAGTGTCGCACATGGATTTCCGCACATTTCATGTGCTTGCATTCCCATTTGCCGTATTTTTATGTTAATTTATTTGAATTGGAAAAAAGTCGACACAAAAGTTTCCGAAACGGGAATTTTCTTCTTGCCGCCTTTCTGCTTTATTTTCACCACGCAAACCGCAGCGCCACTCTTAATGACATGAACCACCACCACACCTGTCCCTTTGCCTCGACCCTCGAACCTGCAACGCGTAACCCTCGCACACCCTTTTGTCCACATGCCACCTCATCCAGAACGGGAACAGCGGCGGCAACAAATATCATAATTCAGTCACATTTATTGTGCGCCCAACTTCCGGTCGACTTGTGCTGGCATTTCGAATGCATTCTCCTCCAAGATTGAGCAAGGCAGCATAATTAGGAGCTGGATTCCAGATAAAATCGTACATATTTTGGGTATCAAATAGAAAAATATAGCATGGTTTATTTGCATATCAAATTTCATTGGTAGGTTCGGTTCAATTTCCCCAAAAGCCTTTTGTAATATTTGTAAAACACAGCTTTGCAGCATTCATATTGCGGTTTTTACTTGCTGTTGGTGGTTTAAAGCATTTTCCGGGAAAAGTTTCCCTCTTCGATTTAAATGATTTTTAATATGCCGCCAATAAGCGAATGCAGTTCAGGATAATTGGATGTTGGCAGCCCGGGTCAGCAAAACCAAGCGATTTTTCACAGCCGCTGGCCAACTGACTGATTGCAGTGCAAAAGAGAGAGAGAGACAGCGGGTGAGAGGGAGAGAGAACGACGAAAAGGAAAAGCATTTAAAGCATTTTCACAATTTCACATGCATTCGTGTTTTCGTTGCCTTTATTTCTTTTTTTTCACCCGAACCACTTGCGTTTGTGGATCGTAATCAAATCGTTTTGAGTAAACCAACTTCCGCATTCAAAAGCGAACGAACTTGAAACATAAAGTTTTTCGACTTTCACTCGGGAATGGCGGGAAAAATAAGTCGCATAAGCCGTACGATGCTTGTCTGCGGTTGTGCTGTTGTACCCGCAAATGAGGCTTCACTGTGGTCCCTGGAGCCCTCGGCATCCGATGCGCTGTCAGGTTAAATTAAGCCAAACAATTTTGACGCGAACACAATTAAGCGTCTTAAGACTATCAGCGGCAGTCGAAAAAAATGAAAGTCGCAAGTTCACTTTCGGTTTTTCATTTGTTGTGCAATTGTGCCGGCGAGACGAGGCCAACGGGGGAAAAAAATATATATACGTATATATATGCGGTAATCGCAAAATGTTTTCGGGGGGGCATAATTCAATCAAAACAGTAAAAGTTGAAAATTCGCTTACCACAATAAGCCAGGTCCATTCACTTGAGCGGCCAAGAAGTTATCGCCAAGTGCATATCAAGCATACGCCGCGTTGTCATTGAGACGCCAGCTATTTTTAGCCCTCGCACATAACCCACATGCCACATAACCCACATACATTTTTCCAAACACAACTAGCTTACAGATTTTCCTGCATAAGTTTATTAATTTGAGCCGCCAACTGGTTTGCCTGGCAGATCGACGTATCGAAGTGGCCGAAAATCGTAATTCATTTGTAACGTGCAACGTGTTTCTTTAAAGCTTTTTTTTGTTTTTAATCATTTCGGGGTGGCCGTAAGGCCCAAACCAGTTTGCCGTTAAGCCAAAAGGCCCAAAGGCCTCGATTGCCACCGACGAGGAGGATAGAGAGAGAGATCTACGAGCTGCGATAAAAAGTTAAATGCTACACAGATTGATTTCGCCCAGCATATTTCAAAATGAATTATGTAGAGTAGCGCGTATGTAAATTGCCTCAAATGCACAATCGAATTGAGTGCTGAGCGGCATTTGTCTCATCATATACAATATATATATTAGCGCGATTTGTTATAAATTTCAAATCGAAATAACAACTTTTAATGACCGCGTTTCACTTTCCGCCGCGTTGCGAACGTGATTAATTTTCTCATGTCGATAGCCTTAAGATAATGAACTTTAGACAATGCCTAAATGGGAATTTAGCTACTTGGGTTTTTTTAGCAAGGCTTTTAAAAGCCTTACAGGTGTTTATGAAACAATAATAAACTCTTTATTAATAGCAAAACCTTACAGAAAATTGAAGAGTAGACAAAAGGCTGCCACAGGTTGAATGACACTCGGTATGGCTGATATAAAGCATTTTAATGCCTCATTGTTACTAGATTATTTAACTGCTTAGTAATTCCGAGTTAATTTATATTACCGTGCGTGCTGGAATCGAAATGCGTATCTACCAATTGAATCAACGGTCGCCGAACCAATGGGTATTAAATGAAATCATGCGTTAATTTCCCCAACTTAATTACATGTCGAACAATCTCTGGCCATGCAGGCCCATTTGCATACCTGTTTCATATGGTTTACACCTGCCAGCGAAACGAAGTGTTGATCGCAATTTCATTAACTTCGATGTTTACACGGTCGGTTCAAAAAAAAAAAAAAAAAACAAAAATGCAAAAATATACAGCTTTATTGGCCTGTGAACATGACAGGCGTAATACAATTTTAGTTTTCATTAGTTCATCGGCGACCCCTACCAATATTTACAATTTTCTTGCGGAAATTGAAAACTCGGCTTGCATGTGGAAAGTGGAATGACCTCCCTCCCCCTCCTCCCACTTCGATTGCAGTAAATTACTTTGTGGTCAGGACTAAAGCCCCCAAATTAACTTAAGCCAAGCCCAGTCATCGTTGCATAATCCCTCAGATTTTGGGCCATCATAATAATTGGGCTGCCCCATGTGCGAGTGTGTGTGTGTGTGTGTTAAAGTTGAATTTAATTCAATTTTATTCAAATTGCTGTCGGAAAATTGCCGACACCGGAGCAACAGGGCAACATACGCAAGCACGGTCGCTGAAAATCATATTTTTATGCTCGCACCGTGTTCGAAGGCAGCAGGCGCAGTGTAATTTCATTCCATAAATTTCCACTTAATTAGCGGTCAGCCGGGGTTATCCCCTCAGCCACCACCATCCCTACAATCACCATCACCTGACCGTCATGGTCAGCAATTTATGCTTAAATTTCCGCTGCACATTTTTCAAGGCGATTGCGTACACGCTTTTCAACTTCCACTTAACCTATCCCGTAATTTATGCTAATTTACGCAATTTTCCTTACATATCCGAAAGGCTGAGCCGTATTTTTCTGACTCAGCCCATGTGGGCGTGGCCGTTGATGGCGTGACGTGTCGCATATATCGTACACAATATATATTATATATCCCAGCAGATTATTCGCAATGCAACAGTGCAGCCGAAATTGTCATGCAAAGTGGGAGAAATTTGAGGGTGGCGGAAAAACCACAGGGTTAACATTCAGTCAATGAAAAAAGAGGCAGCTTTGAAAAGGAATTTTGTATCTGTGGTCTTTGAATAAAAGTTTATTGAAAACAACCAACTTACATAGTTGCACATGCTCATAGATTCAGTTTTAGGAAATATTGTAAAAATTTAGAAGATTTATGTATACTTGAGTTTAGTCAGATATTTTTTTGAAAGAAACAAAAATAAAGAAAAAACAGAAAAGGAAAAACGCGACGAGGCCAAAGTGGAATCAAATTGGTTGGACAGGCGTCTCGGAAAATTTATTTCACGCACCTTGGACTACTTTGAGGCGTTGTCATCGGTCAGCGGGCCAAACAAGTTTCCCAGCCAACACACACACACACACATATGCCAGTATCTGTGTGCGTATAGGCAAACGCACAACTTACGCACTTGCCAAGTCTCGAGACGCCGACACCTACAACAAATTGAACAACTAACACATACTACATACATACTACATACTACAGCCATAAAAACCAATGGCCACGATGTCAACAGCAATCGAAGCCGGCCGGCCAAGATACATATGCTGTATATGCAGGAGATAGATACATACACATACATACACATAATGAAAAATAAATGCATTAAAAATCGAAAATCTCAACCCGTTCAAAGTGGCACAAGCAACGGTACACACACACGCACACACTGTTGCAACACGACAACTTTTCTATCACTCGCACTTAATTCATTTTGATTTCAGTGCAAAGTGGAAATTTATTTGCATAAATTAAAATACAGAAAAAAAGGTGGGGGGAAACCAAGTGAGGGAAATATAAGAAAATATATGTATGTATGTGTGCTCTCCACATGCAACTATGTAAGACCCCTTCCCCCCCCTCGATTCGAAACCCCACATTATCTCTATATAGTATGTATATTCGTATTCATGACAAGTTGCCGGTCGGTCGGTCGGTCGGTCGCTTTGGGCCCGTTATGTTGCCAGTTGCCTGTTGCTGCCACACCAGATAGACAGAGACGGGGCGTGGCCAGAGGGAGACGGAGCATCGCTGTCTCGGCGGGGCTGTTGCATAAATAGAAAATTTATTTATTGATTACGCCGTCTGAATGAATTCCTATATAAACATTTTAGAGTCCGCCGAGTGCTTTAAGCACCGAATTCTCTTTTGAGGAGCTTTCATTTTGAGTGCCAGTGATTTTTTGAATTTAAAGGTGTCCATTATGTCTCATTACGTTGCTATTCAAGTTAAGGGGCTGCACTGAGAAAAAAAGAACATAACTAATTATCCACTGAAAGACATATTATTTATTGTCCTGAGATATATATTAAAGATTTATAGCTTGCCAATAAAATAGGTTCGTTGCAGAAGTGCCAGCTTTTGTGCTCCACTTTGCGGCTTAGAAACCCCAAAAACAAAAAATTCGCCTTGTTTGATCAATGACATTGCAATCGCTCACTGCGAATTAGCCACTTCAGTTTGGACTTCCTCGTAGCTTCGGCCTTGAGCAATTCGAATAGGAAGCCACAATGCATTGGTGGCAATAAAAACTAAGAGACGCTGTGAAAACGACACGGAAAACGATGAAGAGGAATTGCCAACGCAAACAGCATTTTGCACATTGTTAGCAAGCTGCAACAAAAACACAAATAGAAAAAAAAAAAAAACACATGGGGAGGCATGCAACTAATCATTAGAAGCTTGTTTTCCAATTTGTTGCTGCCTGAGCTGCTATTGTTGCCGGGTTTCAATGTCAATTTGAATTAATTAATAGAGAAACCGACATGAAAGAGGCAGACAAATGATTGAACGCACACACTTCTCAGTGTCTCAGTATCGCAGTAGCTCAGTATCTTTGTATCTGTATCTGAACGAAACAAAAAAAGATGCAACGCAACCGAGCGTAACAAATCCGCAGAGACGCCGGCGGTGGTAATGGAAATTATCATTCAACAAACGATATCAACAATAATAGCAACATAACAACAACATTATCGCCAGCATCAACACCACCAACAGTTTCAGTTGCATTTTTAATGATTTCCATAGAAGCGAAAATGGCAAAAGCTGAAATCGTTTGGGCATACATAAAGGCGTACACAGATGCAGATACATTCGAGATACAGATGCAGATACAACTTGCACATGCTGTCGACCACGCCTACTCGCGGCACCACCCCTCCGCCCACCGCCCAACGCCCACGTAAGCGGATTGCATGTGAACAATGTGTAAATAGTTTTAGCGGCGAGCAAAAAATATCATCATCATGTAAGAGATATCAATTTGTTAGCACCCGGCAGCAGATGCAGCTACATTCAGCATTCAACATTCAACATCAACATCTCATTCCATCCCGTCCAAATCGTCCGCCTTTTGAGCAGTGTATATTACACTGTTTATCAGGCCATATTCAGTCATGAAGTTTTGATTATGACATTTTAATCAGACGGAAGAAAAGCTCGTGGAATGCATGGCTACTTGATAAACGCCATTCCCCAATGAGAACTCAAATTATAGCAATTATCACGAGCATTTTTATTCTCGAGAGAAAATGTAATTGGGATCGAGTTCATATATTGTAGCTAATAATATTATAATGAGTAGTTTGTAACATTTTACAAACAAATAAAGAACATTTCATATTCTTTTTACACATATGTATAGATAGTTTTATAATTTCTCAAGATTTCTAATGCATTTTCCTCTTTCTTTGCAGGTATGTTTCGATGGTTGGCAGCATAAAACGGTAAATAGAACGAGAAAAGTCATTTTTAGTTGGGTGATCTACCTATCAACTGGGCCTTTAATTCCAATGCTCGCTGCAAAACGAATCCAGGGACGTCGTTTCATTCTCATATTCAGGCATTCAGGTATCTAAGCAACAATAATTGCCAGTTGAGTCGAGTGGAGTGGAGTGGAGCTGTAAGCTTCTTTTCCCCATGAGCAACTGCACGTTGCACGTTGCAAGATTCAAGATGCAGGTTGCAACTGCTCGGAGTGGCAACAAAATGATTTACAAAAGATAACAGAAATTGCTCGCTGCTCGTATGTTGGCCTACAAAATTCGAGAGAAAAAGGAAAATAAGAAGAAAATAAAAATGATGGTTAATGTTTGTGGTTCCCGTTCCCGTTGCCCCTTTTTTATTTATTTTTTTCTTCTTTTTCTTTTCTTCTTTTCATTTTTCAGTTCGCAGCTAATGGTTCGGTGCATTGTTTTTGTGGTTGGCAAGCTGCAACAGCCCCACCTTCGTGCCACCGATGCACTTTAAAATGATTTTCCAAAGCTTTGCCACAACAGCCCCCAAGAAAGCAGCTCAGAACCAAAAGCGAAGCGTTAAAAATTCAACTTCAAATTACTTGTGCTGCTCTTTTTTTTCACTTCATACTTGTTATTTGCTATTTTGCTATTTTTGCTATTTGATGATGCTCGTAAGTCTTGGCACATTACTTAGCCAAAGCCGGAGTGCGGAAAATGGCCAAAGAATTTCCCTCAAACGTGAGAATGGTGGCGAAATAATTGAGAACGATTTTTGTGGCATTTGTTTGGCCAAAAGGAAATTGATTTCCAATACCAGAAACAAAAGCTTGTTTATTTGGCAAACGGGAAAGAAAGCATTTCACCAAGTTCACCAAACTTGTTGAATGAAGATGTATGTTTGTGCCTGCGTTTGGCAACGATTTTTAACTTGTTCATTTCTGTGTTTTTGCTTTTCTTGTTTTGTTTTCGACCAATCCCCATTTCTTTTACAAGCCAAGTTGGCAGAGGTTAAACGCTGCGTTAGCCGGCAAACAACATGAAGCCTGATCATCAACATTAAAGCCAAGTGCCTGGCCTATGGCTCTTTGCTTTTGGCCCCCTTTTCCTGCCCCTTTGATAAATGCAGCTAACCTATATTTTAGCTCTCCGCATGGCTAAAATGGCGTTGTGAAAAACATTATTAACCGATTTTTATTGCATTCTACTTTGGCCGTGGCTGCGACTTCAGCTGTTCCAAAGGCATTTGGAGGCGGTTAACTGGCCATTAAGGGGCGTTCCTAATGTATCTCGATGCCAAGATGGAGAGACCTGCCTTCGGCCGAGGAGGAGGTCTGTAGTCTTTGGTCTGGTCTTTGGTCTTTACTATTCGGTCTGCCAGGCCAGGCAGCAACGCATCGAACTCCATCTTCATTTCCAGCATCAGCATCAGGTCCATGGAGTTGTGTGCCGTCGAGTTTGCAGTTTGGAGTTTGGAAAAACATTTTAGTGCCATTTCAGCTGGCAGTTTTCGCTGCCGGCTACATGCGAATTTTCCTTGGCTTGGCATTTGGCCGCTTGTCTTTGGTGGGCTGAGCCCGACTCGTAAAATCATAAAACAAATTAATTGGCACTGCCGTGTGCAGAGTATGTGTTTTACCAAACAAACCAGCCAACTTACTAACCAACCAGCCTTTGTCCTTGCCATTTTCCGCGCTTTTCAGTTTTTTGTTTCTTTTTTTTTTGCATGGTGCGGTTTCCGCTTAGCTAATTTGCAATGCAGTTTGCTCTTTTCGTTGTTTTGAGGTTCTGTCTATTTTGTTTTGTTTTTATTTTTTTTATTTTTTGCTCGATTTTTAAGGCCACTTTTGAATGCAACTCGTCGATTGCTGAATCGGTTTTGTGTGTCGCACTTTTGGTTTCTGGTTTATTTAATGACTTTTCGCAATTGTTTTCGTGAGCGGATTTTCAAAATTGGTTTCACTGAGCACTTGGCTCCGGCTTTTAGTTCACTTTGGCTTTGCTTTGGTTTGGCTTTTTTTTTTTGTTTAGCTTTTGTGCTTTTTGCCTTTTTGCAGCTCAAGGTTAAGTGGCATTCGATTCGTTATTGCAAGAAATAAAAGCTGCTGCACCCCTTACCGCTGCCATTTTATGGTACAATTTCATTGAGCGGCTAATAAGTGCCGCTGCCGATTGTTTATGAGCGTTAAATGTGGGTTGTGCGGCCCCGAAATGTCGAGCGCAGAGTTGCCATGGCTCTGGCTCACGGGGCGTATGCTCAATGCGCGCGCTGCGAAGTGCGAGTCATTAGAAGTTGACTGGCTGGCTCATTGGCTCCATTATTGGGCCAATGATTGGCTAACCGAGCCCTGCATGGCACTTGATCGATGGTTGCACGGCCATAAGCCATCATTAGCCATGTGGCAATTTATATGCTGGCTTCACTTCGATCTCAAGATCTCGAGATCCGTTGTTTGTCTTGCGAAAAGTTTACAGATTAATCGCACTCATTGATCAAACATTGGAGTGGAGCGAATGCTGTAGATCTTCGCTGTAACTATAGATTGTTAAAATGATTGTGTAACATAGCATCTACAGCCATCAAATTTGTTATCTTCCGTTGACTTATCGTGATCTTTGCCGGCGGATAATCGCTCCTCATCTCCCATTGTTAATCAAAGTCGCCTCCACTCTGCAACAAAAGCTATTTGCAGCCAACTGCACTTAACAGCACGGAAAAGAACTTTTAAGTGATATACAGTGATATTAGAAGCATACAATCACTTTTGAAATAGCAAATGCCTTAAAAAGGTAGACCAGATCTATTAAAATCTATTCATTTCGATGGTGATTAATGATAAGATCATTAATAATATTATTTATCTGTTAAGGTATGAATAACTTAAAGGCGTTTTTATTGGGAAGAATATTTCTATCATTTGTCAGGTTAAGTTTAACAACACTCGGTTGATTAATTACTGCGCACATAAGTAGGGCTAATAAATGTTAGTCACTTGATTTACCAAAGCTCCAAGCGAAAAGCTTCCCATTTCTCTCAGTGTATCAATTGCATTGCCAATGCTTTTGGCTTTGCCTGTGCCATTGGCATTGGCTTCACTTCGACATCCCATCTGAAGCTGGCTCTCGAGCAATTTACGCATTTCATTTGATTTCAGGCATTGCAACGTTGTCGTTGGCGTTGTTTCAGTTTCTGTTTCTGCAGTTGCTTGTGTTGTTTGTGTTGTTTGTGTTGCTTGTGCTGCTGTTGCCATTGTTGTTGACGTCGACCTTCCTTGTTACCAATGTGCCATGGCGAAATTAACGGCAATTAACTTGATTCGCTTTTGTTTCCACTTGTCCCTACCCCTGCCACCGATGGCAATGCATTTTTCTTGCTGTCTCCTTGCCATTTTTCCCTGTTTATTACCATGTTTTTTTTTCTCTCCTTCCAACGCTCAGCAAGGCAACATGGGGCATGAGGTAATAATTTACGAAATTGACAAGTGAATCATTCAGAGGGGTTGGCGATGGCGATGGCGACTAAGCAGAAAATTAACGAGTAATTAGAAGTTCCTCTGAAAGACAACAACAGCGGCATCATCGGCATCATCTTTATTGTTTCAGTTAACTCGGCATTTGCTGGGGGGCGTGAGTGGTTGAGGAAGTGTCGCTACTTAGTGTTTGTTTTTTATTTCTTTGTTTTGCGAGGCATTGATTAATGAGCTGCGTGGCTTCGGCTGCCCGGTGGCATTGACTTTGATGTGGCAACAGCATGTGGATGTGTATAATGCAGCTCGATATCGCACATACACCTCTTACCACTTACCAGTTTGCATGTTTTTCGCGATCGACAAGCGACTGATTAGCCTCGAACACGCCGAGGATAGCAATACCATATTACCACAAATATGGCAGCCAGCTTGTCGGCCAAACGTCCACCGTATCACGATGTGGCAACACACAATTGCCAATGCAGTGAACGCAACAAGGAAATGGGTATATACGAGTATATACTATATTCTCAGATCAGTTCAGTCAGATCTTTGTTCTAATGGTGATCTTCGATCGATCTGAAGTTCACCTGCGGCCTGCAATTACCTCGATGATCAGCGTAGCTGATCCTAAACTCCGTTAGCTGATTCATAAAACGATGTTGGCCATTAGCTTATCTTTTTGCTTCTGGTACGGATCAAAATAATCATAGTAAGTGTAGTAAAATTTGTTTTGGCTAGATTTTACTATATTCTTTTCATCCGAATTGTTAAGTAGATTTTGAGTAGATTTTCGTACTTAGATAGTGATTTATTTACCGGTTATATATGCTTGTTTCCCAAGTCAACGTCCCCGCATCGCATCCCAAATCCATCACTTTTAATTCCAGTCACTTAATAAATATTTAACAGAGTTAACCTTATTTGGGCACAGGCATTTCAACGCGAGTGCCACCGCACAAATTGTTTGTGACTAATTTACACAAGGAAAGGTCATTGTTTCCACTTCAATTAGCCTTTTACTCGGCGGCTAAAACAGAAGCGCCTGCATTTCGCCTGTTTTCGTTGTGGTTTATTACCAAATTGGAGTGCGTTAATGTCTGTCTGGCCAAGTTGATGACTCGCCATTCGGACAACTCGTACTCGAACTCAAACTCAAACCCGAGCCGACACTCAATGGAATCAGCTAAGTCGGCCGTCTTATGACAACAGAAAATCCAAAGAGTTGCAGCCGATTGCAGCGGCCAGTTGCATAAAATGCCAAATTGTCTGGGCCGGCAAAACAGCTAACAGCTAACAGCGAGCAGCTAACAACAAGCGACGTACGACGAATGGCCAAATTTGGAGCTGCCAAGTGGAAAATGCAATCCGAGTTTCGAGACAGCTGGTTTATGGCCGGCTTCAACCGGCCGGCTTGCTGACCAAAATTGGCCAACGAACAACTCGAGATCGGGGCTGCATGCAACAAAGTCACCTATCCTCGATTTAATTGCCACTAAAATGTCACAACGGGCAAATTAAACGGTTTTATTATGACGTCTGGCTAATTCAAAGCGAGCCAAAGCAAAAGGAAAATCCCAAGCAAGTGCAGGCAGCCAGCGAAGTGAAGTGCAGGGGTCATAAAATTGAATTTAATCCGGCTGAAAGTGGCTTTGCCTGTTGGCTCCTTCACCTTTTGGGCCACACCCACTTTGCCTGAGCCGTCTTAACTGGCCTCTTGTTTGTGGCTCGCATGTAATCCGCATTTCGCTGCATACTTGCAGCCGTGTTTATTTATTTGCCAACTCATTTAAGCAAATGACCAGGCCAAGACATCGGCCGTTCCGATCGCGATAAGTCCAAGCAGCCTTACGAATGGCATTCAACTCTTAATAAATTGATGTCCGATCCCCATGTGGGCCGATTGTTCCTGGGTTTTATTTTGATTTTGATACCCTAGTGGGGGGTAATGGAATTTTGGACATCAGCTGGTACAAAAACAAGCCAATTACTCGGAAATGCATGAACTCATTTCTTAAATTTTATTTGTTAATTATTTCATAACATATCTGATTGTTTCTGCTAATTTTGCTTCCAGTGTCTGGAAAGTGATTTTAATCATGTTTAGTGCAGCGAATTTGCAAGGGTATTTCCCAATTCGGCCCTAAATTGTCCCTTCCCACATACATATGTTTCCTTGATTTTTTTGGTAGCTCCTTATCGGCTTGTCGTCTGCTTAAAGTGTTAAAACATTTTTTGCCCCGACTGCTGCAAAAGCGAAAAAATCGAAATGACTTGAGCAGCTACTTGAACGGCTTTTGTTCCCTTTTGTTTGAGTAAACGCCGCATTTGGGTTAATTTTCGTTTTGCTGCTCGTGTTGGCTTTTTATTTTCAGCGCATAATTAATTTAACATGCACTTTGAATAACCCGAATCGGGCATCTTTCAAGTGCCACTCGAGTGAATCAATCTTGAGATTTCGGTGCGCTCTTACCCGCTTGTTGAGACATTTTTGAGCGGCTGGAACTGAAAATCATTTCGGCCAAATTTGTCATCGAAAGCCAAGAGCCAAGTCTTTTCGTAATAATATTATTCAGTCATGAGCTGGAAACGCAACTTTGCGAAGGCATCCATTAGTCGGGCTGAAAACTTAAAGTGCATTACCATCGACCAGCGGAAGGGCGGAAAATCATAATGCCGCCCTGTTGGCCAAATCGGCTTTGAAAGTTGTTAACAAGCGCTATTTGGCTAAGTGATTCATGCGGCCGGTCGCAGGCCTTCATGGCTAATTAAATTGCTCAAAGTGAATCAAGAGAAGGTTAATGTGTGTGGGTGTCGGCATTCGAGGGGCAACATCAAACACATACCCCATATCTTTGTATCTTAGTAGGTATGTATCTGTGTGCCACAAATGCAGCTGCATATTTGATCGTAATATGTAAATTTTGAATTCGGTTTGATAGCCGGCCGCCCACGCAGAATGCCGTAAATATGTGACACATTTAGATACATTTAATGTGTGTGTGAAAACGGAAAATCGAAAATGTGAAATGGAAAACTCATTCGAAAGTAGTTCAGGGCAACAAAGTCAGCTAATTACTCAATTAGAATTCCGTTTTGGCTGTTCAAAAATGATTTGTTGTGTGTCGTTCGGAAAACCCGTCTCAAGACCAAACATTTGCCCCCACCATTTCCCATTTCCCATTAGTTGTGCCGCAATAAAATTGCTCACTGGCAAAAAAGTGAGGCAATTAAGCAAATTGGAAAATTGCATGCTCCCGACGAGCACAGCCCGTATTCCAAACACTTTTTACCCATTCCGTGTAAAATGTTGGTAAGTGTGGTGTTGCTTAATGCCAAGATATTCATCTACAAGGGCGCGAACATGGCAGATGTTCGGTATGAATTAAAATAAAATACCCCCACCTGTTGCAAACTCAAGGCATATGATACTTAAATGTCATTTTCCCCGGCAGACACGAAAAAGTGTGCGGAATAAACTTTTAAATTAATCAGACGTTGCAAGTATGCAAAGCTGGATTTTTCATACTTTTTTCACTCTGCGGCTTGCATAAAGTTTGCTGCACAATTTATGTGGCAAGCGGGCCAAACGGTAAACGAAAAAGTAAAACTGCCGCGCCTGCGCGCTTTTCGCTTTTCGGGTTTTCAAGCTTTTTTTTCTGAACTGGATTTGGAGTTTGGAGCTCGGCGTTCGGAGTTCTGGGAGTGGCGCCCATTTGGCCCGACTTTGGGTCTCCGGGTGTCGCTGAGGCCAAGCGTATCGTTTTGTAAACAATTTTCAGTTTTTGTTCATTTCATTATTCATTTTTCATTGCTCCGGTATACATTTTACATATCTGTGCGGCTTAAAGACCCCAAATGCTGACAGCCAAATGGATGGCTTAGGCGAGACCTTGTCCCGCTCACTCGATTCTCAAGATACGCTATATACATAGGTATATAGATGTACATCTAGGCACTCGACGCGAACATTACATAATTGTGGCCCTGGCTGCTTGATTGAATCGGAATCGGAATTGGTATTGGAAGTGGAATTGGAATTGGAATGGCATGGAATGGAGCGCAAGTCAAGAGTTCAGAAATATCGTTTATTAGTTGCGAGTTCTCCAATTGTTACCCAATTTGTAATTTGAACTTCACAGTCGAATGCCTTAACTGTATCTTGCTGTCGCTGTATCTTTGTATCTTTGTCTGTGTCGCCTGCCCTTCGGCGCTCTTCTCTAATTGAATCCAAAGTTTTTCCATTAACCCACCCGTGCAACCCTCCCCGCTGCCCTCGCCCTCCCAAAACGGTGAGATGTAAAACAAAACGCCAAACTGTCGGTGGAAAGGCGGAGAATTTCTCTAGACTTTTCCGATGCGTGAGTTGCATAAACAAGGGCCCGCTGTTATTGTTATTTATTTTCCTATTTCTTATTTCCTCTTTTTTTATTGTGCCGTGGCTGGCTGATTGCCCCAACTGCTTGAACCTGCCTCGCAGTTAGTTGCTTAACGCTTCGACAGTTTTCCTCCTGCCAAGTTGACCTCATTCCCAAAAAAAAGAAACACCAGATGATTGGGGGCAAGCAAATTAGTGTAGTAGACCTGCAGCTAATGACTTATAAATATGAGTCTTGGATTTCCCAAAACCAATTAGCGCGACTTACAAGTGTCAAGTTGTCCAGCATTTTCCTCTTCTCTAAAAATGCCACACTCAGGGTGGCGAAGTGGGCGTGGCTCTGCCACATATTTCCCCGATCTAGCCCCCCCACTTACGTTCCGCTATCGAAGTGCAAAGATCAAATAGTAAAGCGACCGCTGGCGAAACAGCAGCCCGAGTTGACTGTCAACCGGCGTAATTAATTGCCGGCTACAACAAGTTGACTTGGACCGCGACTGCGATGCAGCCAGCCAGCCGGGTCTTAACTCTTTGCCACCGACGGTCGGTCCAAAAGTCGGACACTTTATGCGGCAGATGTGCTCGTAAAGATTTCCTCATTGTTGAACGTGTGCATAAAAAGCACTCAAGGAATTTTCACCTAAGCGGTGAAGGGAGGGGGTTGAGGAAATGAATCTCTGCGAAATATGTACGCCACTTCACATTGGGCATTTACTTTCAAAAATATAATTTTATGCATTCTTAGCTTGCCTCTTCGTGGGTTTCTTGTTTAAAACAACTAATAGATACGTTAAGAGAGCCTCATTACTTGTAGATATAACAAAATCAGATTGAAATAGGGAAATGGGAACGCTGGCGATCGGAGGCAATCCATTTGAAGTTATCGCTATCCGCGAGGGCGATTGTCAACTGCGCATTTAGATTCGCTGGCGATGCATCTGCATCTGTATCTGCAATCGAATGCCCGTGGACGATTAGAGAACCGAGTAACGACAATGAGCAATTAAGTCACATATAATGAGCTAATTAGAAATAAAACTCGAAAGACACGAACAATTGTCTGTGATTCTGCGCATTTAAAAAAGCAAATACAACAAATGAATCAACAAAAGTGTAAAAAGATTGCCGGCGATTTGCTGCGACTTCAAGAGCACGCAGCTGTGCGAAAAATGCAAAAATTGAGATTAATGTCAGGCTGCAAGATCGAGGGATTTTCGCTAAATGTGGGACGTGCCAAAGTCGCGATTTGCGAATGACACGTGTGCCGATGATATGGCGACTATATGTGTAACAAAGAAGCCAAGAAAGGGGAACGCAAGTGAATGCGTTCCGCTAAATGGCAGATACTACAGCTGTAGTGATAGCCCTCTGGCTAATCGGGCCAAAAGCCCAATGTATGTATATTCACTTCTTTCAGCACTTTCAATGCAACAAGCACGTGAGCAGCGATAGCCAAACCAAACTGCCAGCGGAAGTCGGGCCTGTTTTCGGCCTTTGTTGTTGGCTTGCACTGAATGGCTTTTTTTTTTTTGCTTTTTTGAGATAAGAGCGGGCCAAAAATATTACGAAACACTCGACTCGCCGACTGATAAGCGCTTCAGTTGTTAACTTTGCTAACAGTTGTTGGCCATCACTGCCAATTGAGCAAAACTTTCTGCTGGCCAGATATGCAGGTGCAAAGTGATGCAATTCGACTGTTGCAAAACGAATGTCACTGATAGCGAATGGGAATTTGAATTGCATTCTTCATTAAAACCGCATCAAAAGTGAAATATTTCTTTACTACCTTTGGGATGTGTGCAACCCCTAATTAATTTCATATTTTCCCAAATATAAAAACGCACTTAATTTTAAATTTCCATAAACAAAAGGCATTAAAGATAGAGAGCGGTTTGACTCCACACACGATGTCTCGGGACCAAAGCGTGAAATTTAAATAAATGCACTTGAGGCCATCTCGAGCAGCCTTTTTCGCCTTCGATGTGCCGCCGAGTCGGGCAAATGACCCCATTAACATTTCCACGCGTTGGAAAAGCGGGGGGAAAACCTGCTGGGGGGAAAGCAAGAGGCAAGAGGAACCAACGCAGCACACGGAACACAGAACTCCGCGAGGGAAACTCTCTTGGGTGCATTCGACATTCTACCACGTGACTATTTTTAGGTACGCGAGTATCTTTCACCATTTCATTTCGGCGACTTCAACGAGTTTGAATAAATTAACAGCCTCGTTCTCGAGTATTCGAGTATTCGAGTATCCGAGTATTCGCCTTTAATTACAAGCAGTTGTCTCGAAATGAAGTGGCTATCTGGCTGTGAGAGGCCCTCTAATTAGGCCGCTTGAACCAGTGTTAAAATATATTTATGCCCCAGCAAAAGACAAAGATAAAAGCCAAGTAAATATGTAGGTATGCAAGAGTGGAGGATCGTAATCATCGACTGCGGTCAGAATGTTTGGGAATTCTGGGGAAAAAAGGTGTTGAGCGGCTGGGGAAATGCCGAAACCTGGCCGCAGATACCTGTGTGTATCTATCTATGTTGAGACAAGAGTTTGGTTAAATATTTCTGACCGGGTCAAAGGTCAACGATACATTAACAACGACAGTCTATCTTAAATTATTATATGAATATTTTTGTATGTCGGCACTAACAAAGAATATTTTCCCTTGACTTTCTACTGATCGAAGTCATAAATCTCCACTGGTGTTTCGCTCCACTTGGTAGTTATTTATATCTGCATTTTGCTCAATTGTCAAGGCGTATCTGCAAGATAAATAGCGGAAGGCAGATACATGTTCATACCAACGCTAACAGTTTGTGCAAATAAACAGCCGCAAAATCCACCTCCGTTTCGACCACAAAAACCTACACAAACACACACCTTTAGATACTTGTTGGCCATGTTTGCCTGTATTTACTCGCGCCCAAGGTAAATAGTTCCGCATTTGAAATACGAACGAAGCCATTGATTTCTGGGCATTTAGTAATGGTAGTTAGTTTTGACAACTCAACTGCAGTGCTTTTTTGTATCTTTATCCGGTCATTTTCAGATGCATTCTCGAATGAAAACTTGCATTCGGATTCATTCACCTGTGGAAACTTTTGGTTTCTCCTTCTCTGTTAGTTTTTGCCAGTTGGGAATGGTTGTTGGCTTTTGTTGTTTATGGCTTATTGGCTACCGTTTTGGCCATTGTTGTTGTGCGGTGTGTGTTAGTTTGTTGCATTACTTTCACTTTTTTCGCACGGCAACAAAAGCCGGCGATTTCTTCTCCCACTTCTTGGCTGAAAGTGGGAGCAACTTGGCTTTTATGCAACAACTTAAACAATCCAACTGCTTTATGGCGGCAATTGTTGCCAGTTCGTGGGGCCGACTTGCGATTTGTGGCTTACAGGTGTTTGCCGGCAACATCAGCAACAAAAATAGCCGGCAACAGCTGTTGGGAAAAATTAATAAAATTGAAAAAAATCAACTCGCGGGCAAATTTACAATCACCGGGGTTCCTGCTGTTGCCATTTAAATGCAGCATTATGTTGCCACGTTTTATTGAACAGTTAAACACAGCGTTTTAACCCACTTCTGCTCTCTTTCGTTGCAGGTGCGTATTGCCAAAGTGTTCGATGATTGGGTAAACCCTTAGATACTTAGTAAGTTTGGTTCCCCATCTGGCGTGTGGTAGGTGAAGCACTTCCTTATTGTTTCATGTGGCTTCGACTGCCATTTGATTGGCTTTGGGATCGGATTTTAATTATGTAGTTGGTCGGTAAGTTTCTTTGGTACGACGCAGGGCGATTCCTTAATTAAACTTTAGTTTGCACGAGCCCGGCTTTAAGCTATTTCCAACAAGTGCCAGTGGTGCCAGTCGCCAGCGGCAGTTGCCCCATGCCTCATGCCGCATGTCACTCGGCATATCATGGCAAATGGGCAACAATTTGAAAAGTTTTCAAAGCCGCCGATGCTGCCTCCTTCGCATCTTGGCAATTCTCAAAGAGTGCAAATACTTCGACAAGGCATGAGAGATAACAACGAATGCCAATCATTGTTTGCGTAGCTCATCAGCAGCTGTTTGCCGGCTGCACAGGCGCAGATACGGCGCATCCATGAGATACTTTTGTTTTTCACTTAGCCCTGCCTTTTTTGTTTCACTCTGTTGGCCCTCGCCGGCACTTAGCCTTAGATGCATATACACATATAGCCACTCGAAAGTGTTAAATCGGTGTGAAGTCCGAGCTTCAGTTGAGATATAGCCACATTTGTTGGTAGGAGAAGCCAGTGGTTTGAGCAGGAATAGAGCTGTTTTGCCGCCTCACATAGCTGCTTATCTGCGGGCCGGCTTTATTTATTTTCTGATGCAAAAACTTGATTATGATTTCCTGGCCTAGAGATATTTCTGATCAAGTTGTGCCAGCATGAAGCTCGTAAAAATGTTGGGCTTTTAAGTTTGAAATCAGGAATTTTAGAAATTAGCAAGACATTTCTAAGATTTCTTAACGACTTCTCAGGCTAAGTTAATGAAAGTAGCTTTTTAAACTATGCTGCTCTGGAATTTTGTTTACTTGTCCAAAACTATATTAGGAAATAATCTAAACTTAAAGAGGAAACTCAGCGGCTAGCCAACAATTATGCAATTTGCAACTTTAATGAAGCTGTTTAAATGTATAAATAGCACTGCTTTTATAACTTTGGCACATTTGGCGCATAAAACGACTGTTTCTTCAAATCTTCCACTGAGTTAAGGTCTTTTGTAGTTTTGATTTTTGCTCATTTTTGTATTTCGCATTTGGTTTTGCGTTTTATGCTAATACCGAGACGTGCAAAAATTCGCACTTTCCAACTCGTTTGGCATGCCAAAATTCCCAATCCCCATTCCGAAAAGGCAAACTTATTGCATTGTGGCTTGGATAGTTTGCGAATTTTATAAGTTTTTTTTTTTAGTTTCTTGCCACTGGCGAACGGAATGGCCCAAATATCAATTAAGGCCAGCTGCCGACGTACGGCCATGTTTTCACTTTCCGTTTGGCAAGTGGGTCACAGAGCATCGTGGAGAAGAATGCCGGGAAAATCTTCTCAGCATATGTGTACGTACTGTATGCCTGACCCACTTGCCGCTTGGTTGACCAAAATCATATAAACCATAAATTTGCGGCATCTAATCGCATGGCAAACAAGTTAATTTGCAACTCCGCCGGCATCCAACTGGGACAGGCCACACCTGCAAAAGTGCAACGTGCAGCATGGCTATACTCGCTATTTGAATATGCCACATGACTCACTTTTTCAGATCCCGCGCACAGCTGCGTAAGTTTCCGGGTTAATGCTAATGCTAATTCAGTGCCAGGCCAGGCCGAGCCGCGTCGAGCCCCATTGTTCCCATTGTTCTGGCCAGAGATGCAATTGCCCGGCTGGAGATAGCGGATGCAGGCGAAATGTCAAAAGTGAAGCCACATAATTATTATATGCTGGCTTTTCCATTCCATTCCACTCCACTCCACTCCATCCAACCATCTATCTATCTATCTATTTATCCATATGAGTTGGCCAAGACTTCGGACCGCCTTGGCACAGTTCTCGTTACGTTCTCCTACTCGCTGAAACTCAAACTCGGAAACATAATTGCATAGCCCCATGAGTTTTGGCCCACATTGCGACTCATTACTCCACCAAACTGGTGTTGTCTGCGGTGGCGAGGAAAGCGTACACTCCCGTCCAAACACGATAATGACACACGATTTTTGTCATGTCCCTATGCATTTTGGGCTTATCAAATGGCCAATTTGGAAATCATTAACTTTTATGGCTACATATTCCATTGAAAGCAGCCCGGCAAACAAATAGTCGCGTGCAAATAAAGCAGAATAGGGGCAAAATATGGCATTCAGTTGGCTAATCGTTGCCGCAGGATAATGCAACTGGATCCCGAAAGCATCGCCGCTGCTTCTAATTCACAATTTCCTGCCGCGTAATTGTGCCTTTTTTAAAAAAAACTAGCTGCGTGTTGGCAGCGAATAAAAAGACCGCAGTTATAGTTAACGGCATCTAATAGATACTTTGCCACCTTGGCATTAACAAATGCAAAGTGTGTGATGGTGGAAAGCGAGCAGCCATAAAGCAGGGGAAAATTGAAAAAATCCAGAACAGGCTATAGTAGTTCCATGTGGAAGATTGAATTGGAAAAGCGGAGCAGAGTGCTGCAGGCACAGCGTTGCTCATACGCCCCGTGGCCGCAGATGACAACGAGGCGTATGAGTTGCAGCCCTATGCTCATTATCTTCAAGATACCTCCATTCCAATCTCACTGTGCACTTTCACCGGAGTGTGCCCCACTGGGAAATTAATTAACCAAATACATTATGGGCCATTAGTCAAACACACAAAGTGCAACTAGCTGGCAGACCGCTTGTTCTGGCCATCAATTTGAGTTCGGCCAATCGCCTAATTAAAATCTTTATTTGCTATCAGCCATCAGCCTACCACTGCAAGTCGAGATTTTTCCAAAGAGCCCGAGGCGGCGATTTCAAACCATTGTGAAACTCAAGCTCCAAAAGCGTAAAGCAAACCGAATGGGAAGCCACCCGCAAATCTTTCACCTGCAACAACTTCGTCTAGCCACGCCCAGCCAGCACACCGCCCCCTCGATCACCTCCACCTGTATGGTAAATTACCTGGGCTACAAATTGAGCGCAAACGCATAATTAATTCCGCAGTGCCAGCGATGGTGGAGGAAAAATGGGAAAAAATTAAGTTAATGTTTGGAAATCAGCAGGTAGCCGGCAAATAGAGACACACACAAACACACACACACTCACAGACAATCGCAGCGCAGACATAACGGTAGTTTTGGTGGGGGGACTTTTGGGGGCAGCGGCAGTGGAAACAATACAGAAGCAACCGGCATTTTGTGTGGCATGCCCCGAGCACCAGCTACCACATTCGATTTTCAAGCGCCGCAACAACTGACGAACATCAATCCGCCACTTGAAATGGCATTTTTTTTTGTAAAGACTTATGAACGCCAGCGATTAGTTAAAGAGATGGAAAATATGGGGTATACGAATGTAAGTTGGAATAATAATAAACGAGTGAGAATGTAAGTGTGTCATGTTTTAAAAGGTGCAAGGTAACAAAACTTTAGCTGGATCTAGTTTAGACAGAAAACTTTTATATTAGAGGACTTAATGCTTAGACTATCTTATTAGATTATCCACTTTGTGGCGATTGACAAGTCAATCGCTTAGCCTCCAGTTGCTATCGCGTACTCCATCATTCGACGACCATCAGCATCCACTTGGGCAATTAACTGTTAATGCGAATGCGTTTTGGCCCAAAGACACGCTCTTCTGGCCAAAAAGTGCGAACAACGCCATCGATTCAACATTCCAACGAGTGGATGTTCGTATTCGAATTTGAATTTGAATTTAAGCCCCAATTTGATGGAGTCAATGCCGCTGGCGTTTTTCTCGCTGAAAGTTTCTCGCACCTGCGCAACTTACTTGGATGACTTGCCAGCTTGTCTGCTCACCTGGCGGCTCCACCTGCCCCGCCTCTCTTCCTCTTCTCCTCCTCCTGTTTCTTTTTCTATTTGCAACTCCAAATGCTCGAGCGACTTGCGTTTCATAATACCCATGAAAGCCGAGACGTTGCTGCCTTGGTTTTTGTTTCACTTTTTCGGTTTTTTACTTTCACCCGCCAGTTGTTGTTGGCTTATTAAAGCAGACACTCCACACAAAGTCTGATTCCGTCGAGTGCTCGACGATCAAGAAATCAAATTCAATTTCATTGTTGCAGCGCCACAATAATCGCAGCCACCCCTTCAAAAAAAAATAAAATAAAAAAATAGTATCAAATACAAACGGGTGCTTTCTAAAATGGTAAAACAAATTCGATTCGCTTTGATTGAAATTGTGAAGCATTTAAAATTGTTTCGGGTCACAATTATACAAATGCTCCTCCGATTTCCCCGCCTGTTTTTCCACTATTTCGATGCACTTTCGTTTTCCGCTTCTATCCGCTGCAATTACGCCGCAATTACAGTTATGTTTATGTCTCGCCAACTAAAAAAAATACAAAAAACTGAAAACTAAATCTACAATTGCCAGCGAAATTAACCGTTAGCCACGTTACGTACGTGCTGCTTAGAAACTCAAAAAAAATGGGGAAAAATATTGGCGATTTCCAAGTGTTTTTCCTTTTGGGAAAGCGTCTGCTGGCTTAGAAAACGAATTATGCAGCAATAACTTAATTGAGCTTTCATTGCGCCGCACGTACAGATTTTGGTCATGTGTCAATTCCCGCGCCTCTTGTTTGCATAATGTTCACGGTGTTCAACTTGAACTGAGCACCCAAAACCAGCGGGTGGCACCATAACTACTACCACCCACCGATTGGCGATATGAGATTTTAGATAGGTGTTCAATGCTGTGTGCACCTGAAGAAACTGGAGGGGGTTAGTAAGGCATTGAAACTTGCTAACAAAAAGTAAGAGATTATAAAGCGATGAAAGTATCTCAACTGTGTAAAGAACTTTAAAGATATTTTTTCACTTACTTATTTATTATTAGTTTTAGGATCACTTTTTTGTTAAGTGCCTGCAGCTTGCATCCTAATTTAAAACTGATCGGAGCCACCAACATTACGAAAGCGAAGCAAATTGAAAATATTCGCAGATATAGGAGTTTCATTTGGCTTAAAAAACCAGTGATTGGGATTACATAATGATGACCCACTTAGCACGCCGGACTGCCAATGGAAAATGGAAGTATCTTTAATGCGCTTGATTATTTTCCCTACAACTTCGTTCGCATCTGTGATCTAATAAAGCATAACCGAGTCGAGGCTCCCCGGCCATTCTCCATTCTCCATTCGGCGGCCATTAGACAGCTCAAACTGTTTCGCATTATGCTGGAAATGGGTTAAGTGGCTTTCAATTTAGACACAGCGAGCTAAAAAAAAAAAAAAAAATGCGAACAATATTCAATTCCATTTGCCCTGACTTGTTGTATATGAGTAGGTTGGCCAACGCAGGGGGAGGTGGTACTCGAGATATTCGGGTGTTTCTACCACGCCCTTTGTGAAAACAAAAACGCTTCCGGCAGTCAATATATACATACATACATATATTTGTTAAAACCATCGATATTGAGTCACACACATGCTCAAATGCAGTGCGCGATCCAAAGACAATTTGTCATTCAATTACAATTTCAGCCGGCTGTTTTTCATTCCATTGCGATTTTCATTTTCATTTCAATTCAAGTTGAAGCGCAATTGCAATTGCAGAAGTTGCATGATCGGAAGACATGACGGCTTACGTAAATTCTGAGATATTGCCATGTCGCAGTGTGTGCTTTTCATACCTTTCCAAAGGTAAATAAAAACAAATAAAAAACAACGCCAGTCGGAAGGCGAATGTTACGTTTTCGAAACGCCTCAAATGACAATGGCTGAATTTATTATCGTTCAGCGATCCGCAGCTGACTCAGCCAGTCAGTCAGTCGATGGTCGATTCTCGATCGATTTGCTCTATAGCCAATATGCCCACGATTTGGACGGGTGTTGCACTCCCCCATATGCCCCCATATAGCCCCATTTTTGGCGGCGAGTGTCAAAAATGCCAGGCGTTAAGCGGCTTTTTGTGCCCCAGTGCAACAATGAGCGCTGCCTAATCCGCAGACAATTAACCCAAATTGCGCTGCTCAAGTCGACTTGGCACGTGGGCAAACTCTCGCATATTCTTGCGAAAATTGCAGCAGCCGGGATTACACTGAAAATAACAATACTACTCTAAGTGCAGCAGCAGCTCAGATAATTGCAATTAATTGGAGTTTACACCTTAAAGCAATCACAACTCTTTAACAATATGCTATTAACTGCAACTGCGAATGAGTTGTAGCATCTGGCTAGTTTTTTAATATGCACTATTTCTTTTTATTTCTTTATATATTATATTGCCATTTGAAAGTAAATCTCATGAAATTACTTTCCAGTGCAAAGGGGCATAATTGCACAAGACGACGTCGTCATTGGCGGCAGCTGGCAACAGACGACGTTCGGTCGACTGGCATTTGAAAGTCTTTGACTTGCTGCAGTTAGCTCAAACAAAATAAAAACTGCCTCGGCCCAAGGTAATGGGCAATTAGCTGCAGCAACCTTCTGGGCCAAAAACCAACAGCCAACATGGGCTAGTCAAACAAATGAGGCAAGCGGACAGCAAACTCCGGACCAGCGCCTGTCGGGGATACGGCAATTTGCTGGCCAGTCGTACGTACAGACACAGATGCAGATGCAGATACAGATACAGATAGCCTTTAATTGGGTTTAACTGGCTGTCAATGGCGGTAGCCATCCAGCGGGGGGTGCCTCACCGGCACACAGGGGGTGCACTTGGACATTAACGCCGCCAGGGGATGCACGATGATCGGGGCAATGAGCGATCAGAGTTTTCCGACAGGGGTGCTTCGATGGAAACTCGTAAATTATGCTACATTGGCTTTCTGTGCCTTTGTCCTAGCTGTGAATGATTTCAATTGGTAATATATCCAATTACTAGATTTATTTTATGGTTTCGGCGAATAGGTATCACATTTAGTGGCAACAAATTATACAATTTCTTTTTATGCAAATATTTGTGCAAATATACCGCAATCGATAGCCCATAATTAGCCCCACTTCCGACACATTCTCGACTGCGAATCGAATTTCGAATCGCGGCTCGATCGGTTTGCCAAAAAAAAAAACTGAGCTCATTTCGACTCATTTCGCCACCGAAGGCGAACGGAGAATATTTACGACTATCTGATGAATTCGCATGCGTCTCAGGTTTCCGGCACGCGATCACGCATTTCCAAGTGATCGGCTGCGAGGATCGCAGGGGGAAGTGCCAGTTCCACACGCTTGTCTGATAAACACATAATGAGGCTGGCTGGTAGGTGGGAAGGAGTGGAGTGACATATTTCGGCGCATGCGCGCAGGCACTACGAAAAGTATCTGACGGATACACGTACTGCATCGTTCGATCTTTGTTTGCCCAGCGTAATTCACCAGCCGCAGCCCCTGTCCCGCCCCTGCGGCGTGGTCATCCTTATCTGCAGCGCTTATCAGTGCAACTACATACCTACAAACATATGACTCTGTCTGCGGAATCGTAATCATGGTCCCCTACCCCTATACCCTAACCCAAAATTGTATTCCCAGGCTGCGGGCGTGGTTTTGCCCACTTTCGTTGTGTTTTCGCGGCGAGGTAGCCAGGCCAAAGGGTGTCCCAGATAGCCGGCTATCATCCATCGGCTATCGGTTCGCGGTTCGGTCAGCATAATCGTAGTCTGACCGTACAGAACCGCATTTCACTCTCTGACCAAATATTTTGGTTTCGCGTAAAATTAAAATTGAGGTCTCGCTCGGTTTTAATCTCCGTCTTGAGGCGAATGACAAACAAGTTTCCACTTTCACTTGAGCACGGATGGCATGGCAGAAGACCCGATAACCCAGAACTGGTTGTGGGAAAGATATACATATAATTGTTGTTAAGGGTTCCGTCCGTCGAGCAAACACATTGTTCCGTGGAATTTTTGCCAGAGCTTTTCCCTGATAAGGAACCAGACCTTACTCAATACCAGGAATCGGGGTCAAGTGGCAGGAAAAACATTTCCCCGCTTTGATATGATTTTCCAACAACAAAATTGTCATAGGATTTCATTGGAAGTTTTCCCGCTGAATTTACCATGAATGCTACTGGAATTTTTAGCCAGATAAAAACCGAATTTAACAAGAAAAAGTTGATTAATTTCAAAAGAAGTCAAAAGCAGTATCTCAAATATTACAATTAGTCTTCCTTATTCATTTTTATAGGACAGCTCTCGTAAAAACCTCGCTGCTGCTTCAGAATTACACATTATTTCGATAAATCAAGTTTTTTAAAAAATAAAAACGAAATGTTTATAAGTCAGCAGTGTTAGTGCCCCCCGAAGTAGATCTTTTTTATGCTGCAGATTCTGTTTCGAGTTAGACGAGTTGGACTTTACGTCGGGCCCCTTTCTTTCCCGCCCCACTGAACTACATGTGCAAGTGCTTCATCAACTTTTAGTGTGTCCGTCATAAACACCGCATAAAGATGATGGCATTAAGTCCTAAAACCCCGCAGAAATCCCCTGCGAAGTATAAAAATCCCAGCGTGAGCTCAGCTTAAAAAGCGCAAGCCAGCAAACAAAAAACAGTAAACAGTAAAAAACCCAGGCGAATTAGAGGGGAAAAAGAAGCGCTTTCGTCATTCCGACGTCATAAACCAGAAGGTATTTCTCTTAAGTCAGAGTTAATGGCTCTTAAATCTTAAATCAAAGCGAGATCAGATCGGCAAGCGAAAGAAAAGCCAGTTTGTTTTTAACGCGATGCCAGCGAAAAGGCTCAAGATACTGGATATCACTTGTATCTTTGAGTTACGTAAATCCGCTCTTTTTGCGGGGGAGAGAGTGCGCCCGCCCACACTCCTCACCCGTTTCTCGTGTGAAAGAGAGCGCTGCGGCAAAGCATGCGAAAGGCCAGCACAAAGCAGAGGAACAAAAACAAACGTTGTGAGAAACCGGAAAATGGCCGCAAGAGAGCGCAGTCGCGAAAATCGAGAGAGCGAGCCGAGTGCAAAAGCCGAACGCTAGCCGAAGTACGAAACCCGGCGATTTCGCGGCGATTTCAGCGCACAGAATCATTCTTTAAAGCGCGCGCGAACCTTTCGCACCAACAGACCGCAGATACAAAGATACAAAAATTCGCCAAACACTGAAAATTCGCAAGACCGAAAATCGCAAAAAGTAACTGCAAAGCAGGCTAACCGAGTGGAAAAGCAAATAGCCCGGGCAGCCGAAAAGTGCAAGTGAAGTGCGGAGTGTGGAGAGTGGAGTTCTGAGTTTTACCACTGCCAACTTAACAGAGATATAAAATAAAAACAAATTAGGAACGACGGAGGCCTAGTGGCCCAAATTCAGAACGGCAAAATCGGAAAGCAGAGAAGATCAAGCGAAAATTTGAATAATTAAAAATAAACACGCGCCGTGCGAGAGAGTGTGAGTGTGCGTGCCGTGTATCCGTCAGATACGCAAAGCGAAGCATAAGCAAATCGCTGACGTATTTTCCCCCGAATACCGTTATATAGCCGGCCGGCTTTTTGTGCCCAATTAACGCACATTCAACAAATTGCCCAGACGCGAAAAACAAATTATAACATTGTATCGGAATATCGAATTAAAGCCCAGTGTATCCAACCGTAATAAATTGAAGCAAAAAAAATATAAAAGAACAGAAACAACATAAAAACGAAAAGGGAAACCATACACTTACCTTTCGTCTCATTTCATTTAATTTCGCTGCGGTTCGTTCTGGTGCAGTGTAATAGAGAAAAGTTTATAAATAAAATATACAATATACAAATAACTGAATGCAGATGTTTGGCATAATAAGTGTCACAATCAATTGCTGAGCGGCGAGATCTTGAAAAATACGCTAAAAGGTGATTGCATAAGGATATATGGCTATATCGCAACTGTTACCAAGTGACCTCATTCAAGGTTGCCCTCCCCCGATATTGCAATTTTACTTTGTTTCTCAATAAGCGCCCACGGTTTTAATTTAATTTCTCATTTTTTGCATACTCACCTGGTTAAGGTAGTTTCATATGTACTGTATATAAGGAGTGCTTACTGATGGTCTGTAATTAACCTTGAATCACTCGCTGAATTTGCACTTAGTTTTTGCCCCGTGAACTATAATTTAATTGGTTTTTCACTTCTCGGAAATGGTTTTTGCCTATTATCAAAACAGATTTCCAGGGATTCGGTCGCGGCATAGATACCACAATTATTGGGAAACACTCGCCTTGCGTGACGGATGTGGATGCAACAATGTTAGATGCAGATACCCCCCAGGAATATGTGTTCCATGTCGCCGTTTTCTCAATTAGGAATCGCTCTAAAATGCCCACACTGGGTCATTAATTTGTAATGGGATGCTCAATAAAGTTGTGCGCTTTAATTGTTCCAGCGGGTGACTCACAGCACCAGGCCAGCCGATAAGAAGCTTCTGACTAACCCAAGTCCGTTCTCTCTTTCCCCATTCCGTTCGCAGGAACCCATTGAGCTGAAGAAGCGACTGGAGGAAGTGCGTCTGCTGGAATCGCGACGCTCCGCCCGTCTGGCAGACCAGGATCGCGACACGGACTTCGCCAGACTCGCCGACATGAGTGGCGAACGCCGCAGAACCACCACACACAGTATTGAGGTGCCATCGCAGCTGACGGCGCAGCACAAGTGAGTACAGACCATCATTTGCTATAATATAGAATAGTAACCAGCTAAGGAAACAGAAATCATGCCAGATTAATCACAATTCATGATGGCGAAACCTCTTGGTTTTAGCTTAAGGTAAACACTCAGAATATCTGTTTAGCAAGAGCAAGAGACGGCCAATCATTTTGCCGGTCCTACCCGGTTTTTAATCGCAGCTTTATTCGTTCGTTTTGTGTGCCTCGACTTTGGCTTACGGCTTTTGCATAAATATGCAACGATTGGCGTCTGTGGAGACTGGGCCATATCAATAATTTATAAGTGGCGACAAATTAGCGGAACCGGCCACCAAGTCACGGACATCGACCGATCCATGTATAATATCTATAATAAAATTGTGTCTCCGTCTTGTCGGCCAGCTGCGCCCTCGACCGGCCACGCCCAGCTATTTAGCATAGACGCCGCTTTAACTGCACTTACATAAAGAGTTCTCGGCAGCACCCCCGCGTTTCGCTGACTTTCACAATGCTCCATTCCGCTGGGACGACAGCTGATTGCAAAATAATTCAAATTTTCAATTACTACCCGCTCAGACGTCGCGACGACTACGTCGAACTTAAAGACGGCGGCGACGACAAAAAGTACAAAATACGAAACACTAACATTTGATTACGAAGGCAGGCGGTCGGGGGCCGGGTGTCATAGTCTAAGTGAACGCTCTAATCAAACGGGGAACTTTTATTTCTGACCGGACTGGGTGTCCCGAATTCTTCTGTAATCCCAAGCAAATTAAATGTGACCAGGCAATTCAAATTAGAGTCCCTTTTGCAGTGTTACCATGCAACGGAAAATGGGGTAGAAGCAGGTTCATTTATTAAAGTGATTTGACATTTTGTCTGTGCATGGACTAGATATCACAGCTACTAGTCCCTTGGCCCCATTAATGTGACGACAAGTGTAGAGCATTAAATTTCCGACTTGCAATTGAAGCGTTTGTCACTCGCCACTGATGGCTGCGTATTCCATTTCAATTTCAATTGATAAGCCTCGCGCGCCGCAGTCGAAACTATTAGTCAAGTGTGCAAAAAGCAGCAACATCAGCGCTGAATGCCGGCCACGTTCTCAATTGATAATAAAAATAATAACAATAATAATCAAAATAAAGAATGAAAAAAGTGGAAAAAGAGCAAACTTGGGAACTGAAAACAAAAAGCCCAGGCGGCAAAATATGGCTCGACATGTCCAGCCAGGGGCGTGCGGTTCAAAGGGGGTCGCGCTGTGGTGGATAGGGGGATTAAAGGAAAATGGGGTTTGGCGGCATAGGGGGTCAGTTGAATTGCGTCGCAAATGCTAGCCGGCCATCCAAAGTCGAAACGAAAAGCAGTTGGAAAAACTAAAACTACAGTCATGCAGCAATGTTGCTGTTCCGCCTGCAACTGTTGCTGCTGGTGTTGCAAGTTGCAACAACAGCTTATGTTGCTGTTGCCGAAAAAAATGGAAAACTAGGAAATACAGAGTTGCCTTCAGTTGCTTCTGCTGATTCGGCTTCATTGTGTCGTTCGTTGTAATAAAATTCAAATAAAATTCAATTGAGTTCAGCGCGAGTCGCTGGGCCAGTTTAATTTAATTAATTACAATGCCGGAGAGCGCGAGATGCGGCATGTGGCATGTGGCACACTGTACATAGGTGGGTAGCTGGGGCGGAGGCAACGACACCCCGTAGTTGTGAAACTGAAACCAAACAAGGAGACCATTTGCCGGTGGTTTTGCCGCAGTTTCAGTTAGTTTAGTTTATCATTGCCCGTTGCCCCTTCGTTTTTATTTCATTGTGCTGTATTTTTTTTTTTTTTTGTTATTGTTTCGAAAGCCGCCTGCGAATGCGGAAGTATTTTTCCCGCTCCGCACACAGATACGCAAATAAGCTGTAAGCACAAAGCTCTCGCGATTTCGAGTCTGTGTGTGTGTGGGTGTGTGTGCATCTGTGTGCGTGTCTATCGCCGCCATATTCGTTATGTTTTGATATGCCACATCTGGGCAGCGGGAGCGAGGGAGACGGCACTCACACACACGTGTAATGATAACAACTCGCTCACCTTGCACGGAACCGCTCCCCAAGCCCCCGGCCAAGCCCCCGCCCCCCGCTGCCAACCCACTGAGTGACACGCGCTTCTCGCGTAATGCGACGTAATATCAAATGCCCTCCCCCCTATATAGAAAACCCCCCTAATTCCACCCGCCCCCGCACCTACAGCTGGTCTGATATGTGATTTTCTCGCACGCGGAATTTGGGTTTTTAATGCGCTTTTTTTATTATTATTAATTTGCATAGTTTAGCAAGCGAACTGATAGTTTGAGTAAACAGTTGTGTAGTCAATTCGCCGGGTAAACAAGTTATGGTTTGAATAATATTCGTTTGAATGAATTTGATCTTGGAAAATCCAGTTGCAAATCATCTGCGTATGCGATCCACAACCTTTCATTAGCAGCATTTCATTTTATGGCAGTGCAATTGCACTTGACAGACAAAGAACGCATAATGATACAGCAGAAATATAAACAAAATAATTAAATAAAAAAAAAAGAAAAAGAGAAAGAACAAATGCAGGCGAATTAAATGCGGAAAAAAGTGGTAATAAATATAATAAGCGCGTAATTATCGCGTAAATGTCAATTTACGCGGCGAATGCGTTGCGTCAGTGCTAATTTTTAACGCTCGAGTGGACGACAGACCCCATCTATATGGAAGATACCCCCCCTTGCCCCAAAACCAAGCCCCACCAGAACCCCGCTCCTCATGCGTTCGACTAATAAAAGCGTGTAAGCGTCAATTGGCCAGGTTACTCAGTTATAGTTAACTATGTTGTTGTTGTCGTTGTTTTGTTTTCATTCTTTTTTTTATATTTTTTTGTTATTGCTGCTGTTGTAATTGCAATGATTAACAACAGCAACCGCCGCCGGGGGAGCAAAGTACCCCCCATTTGGCACCCCACCCCTCCCCCACCCGTTTTCCAGCTGCATTCGCCTGTGTTGCTTATTGCAAAAACAAACAATATGGGAAAACTGGCAGCGTGCAAAGAAAAGCAAAAGAACAGCACAAAAACACACAGACCCCCACAACAACAACAATAACAACAGCAGCAATAATAATATAAATAATTTTACAAACAAGTTTACCGTTGCAAAACAAAATAGCGCAAAAAAAGAATGAAGAACGAAATCAACAAAAAATACTCAACAACAAAATCAGAACAACAAAAACAAGTTGTAAATTAATTTTCAACAAGTTCCACTTGGGCAGGAAAAACAGACAAAAAAAATGTGTCTTAAAGTCGATTAGCCAAATTGACTTGGGCTTTAACCAGTGTATTAGTCATGGCTAATATCGATTTGATAGCGATTTCCGATGCAAATTGGCTGAGAAGCATTCTCGCTACCCTTTGGCAGAAAACTTCAGTGACGAAGGCTGCATAAACAACGACGTTGGCGGTGACGTCAAGAAATTAGCAATAGGAACGGGGAAAGCGCACGACAGCAATGACAACAAATTCTGTATAAAAAGCGGGCTGGGGTGATGGAAAAACAGAATTCAAATCCAAGTTGGCCGGCAGCGGCAATTAGCCGAGACTTGAAAAATATTTACCAGTTGTTTTTCAATTTTTTTTTATTTTTTTTTTTTATTCATATTGTCTTTGTATTGTCTCGTATTTAATTTAGCTTTGTTTTCTACGACTGCTGCTGCTGGCAAGACTATGTACAAATATTATTATGAGCGACTGTTTGTCTTGCCCTCAAAAATACGCCGAGAGTCGAGCAGAACCGCTCGCAAAAAGAGGAAAAAAAATAATACTTAATTTCAGTACAATAAAAAGTCAAGTCGAGCGCAAAAGTGGGTCAAAATTATTATTGAAGCAGAACAAAAACAAAGCCAGCAGCAAGGCAACGATAATGGCAATGCAGCAACAAAATAAGTTGTGGGAGTGCAACGGGATGGGGGGGGGGGGGGGGGGATGGTTCAGCGAGAGGGGAGAGAACAAAATTTATAATAATTTTCTAAGCGACGGCCCCTCGACGGCAAATTATTGAAATGCATTCGCATTTCGCATTCACCCGACCAGGAGAGACACTCCAATACCAGGGAACCATATAACCTATATATACCATGCTATGCCATACCGCACCATATGCACCCGACCGCCCCCTTCCCGGAACTCGACCCCTCCATACCCTATATAAGCAGGGGTATCCATTGCCCATGCACCGTTCCAATGAACGTAAACACAATTTCCCAATGTTCTGCACGAATAGTTTGTTTGATCGTAAAATTTTATTTCTGCATTCAAATCGCAGCGCTAAACAAAATGCAAAAAGAGCGAAGAACGCGAAAAAAGCCGAAATGCCATTGCAGTTCGTGCACAGCGAGAAAAATGTGGGATTTCAATTTGAAATATTACTATATAACAGGATCATTAAATATTTTAAATTACTATGCTTGAATAGATTTGACTGCATTTGAATTCTTCTTGAGGTTATCTTGAAAGATAAGCGCGCATTTTTTCCAGTGTACTTTACATTTTCCGTTTGGGCCTGTCTTTACCCTTTTCATTCTGCTTATGATTTGGCCAAAGAATGAGTTTCGTGCCGCCAAGGAATCCGAATCGATGCGGTTTGGCGGAAGGGTCATGAATTCCCTCGCAAAGTGGACGTTTTTAGTTGGCCAAGTGTTGTCTTGTCTTGTGGTCAGTGGGCTTTGCAACTTGGCCAAGATCGTAATTTGTTAAGCAAATAATGCGAATTTCATGCATTTACCCCAAGACATTTGCTCCCTTTAATCTGGCATTCAATTTAAATTTGATCTCCATTTGAACTGCATTCCCAAAGCATTATTTATGCCCAAATGCATTAATAGGCTGTGCCAGAAAAGCTCCATTTCCACCACACACACACACACACACCTTCTGTTGTGTGGAAAATCATATTGACGGCGATGTGTTGACGTTCAATGGGCGAAACAATCTGTTGAAAAGCGCTTTGAGTGGCGGATGGATGCAGAAAGGGGGCCAATGGGCGCATATTCGTACCATTTTCGTCAGCTAGTAAATTTTTAGTGGCCCCGGCTACTTGTGTTGTCCACTTGGAAATGGGCACACTCGCACACACTTCTAGCTAACTAGCAAATAAATAAAAAGTGCAGATCGCGAGTGCTGCGGCGCGAAAACAGAGTGAACTAAAACAGCAACATGATCAACAGTTGCTCATAAATTAAAGTTCGCCATCGTTTGGTGTGCCGATTTTTGAATCGCAGGCAATAAAGTTTAACGTGCACACTTATGACCAACCGCAAAAGGAGGCCGGCGGAAGGGGGCGGGGCCAGAGATCGGAGTACCAACTATATAGTATAGGAGTATGCAGAGTGTGCACTGCACGCAACATTTGCACTGCGGCCAAAACGCAAATTTCGAAGAACAAAAATTAGATTGAATTGTTTCTCCTGCTGCTGCCGCTGCCAATTGCTGGCCAAAGTCAAGGAAATGGCCAAAAAGGGGGTAGAGGGTTTTAAGGGGCCCATAATGACCGACCTGGTCTAGGCAATTTGATTGAGTTGTTTCCAATTGAAATGGCAAAAACGCTGCGGGTGTTGGCACTGATGTCTGACAGCAAATGACTGCGAAACCACTTCGGACTCCGACTCAAAAGTCATTTGGCCCGGCCGAAAGGCAGTCCAAATCCAACTTCGAGTCCAAACCGCAGTGGTGGAAGAGCTCTGTAATTTCCAGTTACAGTTACAGATTTCTAGCCTGCCAGCTAGCCGATTCAGCTGTGATTTGGCTTATTTCGCCGGGCCTGCGGTGGCCAGAATTGCCCGAGAATGGCCAGAATGGCAATTGCATTGCAGTTCCTTCAACTTCAACTTCGAAGTTGGAGCCACATGCAGCGGTTCTTGGGGCCGTGTCAATTAGAGTTTGGGGTTGGGACTGGCAATGGGTCTAGGTTTTGGGTCTGAGTCCGGTGTCCTGGTACCCTAAGGCGCTGTCATTCCACTTCCATTTGCATTCGGTGACCCAGAAGATTCCGTCAAATTGTCGTCTCACGTTGACTCTGGCTAATTCGAATGGCAATGGGCAATGGGCAACGCCTTCACCTTGACTTGGCCAAAATCAGGCACTTGGCTAACTAAGGTTAAGCTCAGTTTTCCCTCGCTTTTCCCACAGCGCTTTTTCCTGCTTCGGCTAATTAAAGTGTCCGCTTGTTTGTCGCGATTTGTTAATTGAATTAAATGTGTTGGCCAAGCGAGCGGGTCATCAAAATGCAGGCGACGACTCCACTTTTGATGGGGGCATTGGGACTGTCTTTCGCAGTGCTGGTATCTACGTGTGTGCAACCCATTTAGCGAGAGTGCACTGTGCACTGCTGCAGTGGCCACTTAACTGTAAAGGCAAACGCACGTACAACTGCCGCCAGCTTTTGCGGCTTCGACTGGGCCAAAACGTACATACATATGGCAGATCGGTTCGCATGGTGGGCCAATGGCGAGGATTTTAATTGAAATTGACATTGTTAATTGATTAGCAATGTTGAAAGCATTTCAGCAAAGAGACAGCTATTATTTTTGCTAGCACGGAATTTAGTGTTCGCACAGGATTTATTCGCTCACGTTGTCTTTGTCTCGGAACTTAATGA
Organism: Drosophila simulans; assembly: GCF_016746395.2. NCBI lineage: Eukaryota > Metazoa > Arthropoda > Insecta > Diptera > Drosophilidae > Drosophila > Drosophila simulans. Next base: position 16,176,191 of record NC_052523.2, on the reverse strand, counting down.
TTAGGATTAGAAAACGATTGTGATCAAGTGCTAAACTAAACTATAGTGTTAAGATAACGTGACAGGTATTATATTATATTATTATATTATACAGGTTTTATTATATACATGGCACATACTTTAAAATGATTTTTTAAAGCGTAATTTAGGTAATTCATGGTTATTTCCATGGTGTAAGGTTCATTTTCCTTAAAGCCATATTTTTTATATACATTTTATTGCCTAGTTCCTTTAATGTCAGCTTTGTAGCTGCCATTTACCCACTGTTCTCTCACGAAGACAGTGGGCAATTCCCATGGTCTGCTGCCGGCTGGTCAGTCAAGTACCGCTAAATTGTTGCAGCAGCAACTGCAAGAACACCAACGGCAGCGAGTGCAACTGCAGCAACTGCAACAACTGCAGCAGCGACGCTTCCTGACGCTTGGCGCTCTGCATGCTAATCAGCTGGAGGCGACACACGAGCGGCCCACATACTCGCATGTATGGGTTTGAGTGCTTTGCCAGTGGCAGGTGTGTGTCAGTCCCACTTCAGCTCCATCCCCATCCGCATCCCCTTTCCACATGGCCACATGTGAGTCCCCCTTCCGTGTCTAGACCAATGCCCATGGCCCGGTGACAACTGGCAGCTTGTTACGCCCTTTCGACTGTCACACGCTTATTGCTCTTGTCACTAACTGCTGGTTGTTGGTAGTTTTTGTTGGTAGTACTTGTTGGCTGTTGGTTGTTGCCTGTTGGTGTTGTCGCTTTCGAGTGGGATGATTGGCGGAGAGGAAATCCCCTCATTCTCTCACTGGCCAACTTTTCAAATTGAATTTCGCCGATTTATCAATTTCCCGAAAAACACAAACAATAGAAAGTGGAAATGGCAATGGAAATGGAAATGGCTGCCGACAGCACCGGCAGCGACAACATTGGCCATGGCTAATGTCATTTTGGGCCAGGTACGACTATGGCAGCGAGACGAGTACAAGTACAGTAGGCACCCGATGGCAAGGTGCAGTGCCCGGGGGAAAAACCCCAGGCCACTTTGAAGTTACTTCGCTGCTGCCATGTCGCGCCAGCCGCTTTTCCGCTTTTCTCCTCGGCCAAACGAGCCCAAGGAAAAGCCGCTCATGTCCGCGCATTTCTAATAAGCCCACGGGGAACACCTCAACTCAACTCAGCGCGGTTCAATTCAATTCAATTCAACTCGGCTTGGTTCAATTCAGGCGCTCAAGTTCAAGTTGAGGCCTCCTGTCGCCAACATCGCCATAGGGAAGGAAAATCGAGGTAAAAACAAACGCCAAATGGCTGAAACAGAATCGACATTGGCGCGGAATTAATGCGATTTTTATTCATGACAACTGCACGGGGAAAAAGATTTCAAAAGTTGGTTTAGTCCTTTTATGCTGAAAAGTTGTGTGAGTTCAGTAACTGATGACATTTGACACACGAAATGGGATTCAATTAAAATCTCTATGACACTCTTTCTTTTTTCTCAGTGTACAGGACAGCGACCAGAGACATTTAGTGGGATGGGATGGGATGGAAAGGGAGGGGAACTGGGCCCATGGGGCGATGGGGCGATAGCCAATCTGCTTTGGCCGCCGGCTGGCTTCCGTTGCCGGAATGTGGTGACAATGTCTTCTTGGGCTTTTCTCCGCCTCTACCTTTTTGGCTTAGACTTTGGCTTTGGCTTTGGCTTGGGCTTGGGCTTGGGCTTTGGTATTGGTATTTGTATTGGCTTTTCCTACTGGCTTCTGCTGTTGCCACAGACAATTGCATTGTTGTTGCCTCCTTGGCCGTTGTCGCAATGCTAGTAATTTGTGCAAATGAGCCTCTAAAAAGGCGTGGAGCCTTTGGGACACGAACTCGAGGGGGCAAATCCGAGGGGCTATCAAGAAAAAACCAACCCAAATAGACAAAAAATGTTTAAAGCGCCATTCGGCTATGTAAACGATGTGGGCCCCGCCGAAAATGAACAACAAGAAAGGAAAGCTGTTAAATGTTTTTTTCCACCCATTTTCCATTTTCCATTTTCCAGTGCTTCGTTTTCAGATTTTTGCCATAGTTCAGATGGCTTCGTTCCTGTTTTTTCCTTCTATTGCGGCAGTAAAACGAAATGATAGTACCGTTTTGGCTTTAAATGTTAATTGAGTTGAGTTGGCCAATCCCTAGATTTAAAGCGCCAACAAATCCACAGCCATTTAACGAATCGCACAGCTCCATTCAAACTAATCAGCGAAAAGCACGTGCTCCGCCAAAAACCAGATAAATAATAGCCTCGCCATAAAAAACTACGCACCGGGCTGAGCAGAATGAAAAAGAAACAGCAATTTCAGCATAACTATTTACTACGCCTACTCTGACGTTTTGCCATCGTTATCTGTGAAAAATTAGCAGCGTGTACCGCCGAATCAAAATAAACCGAAAGTAAACAACTGGCGAGCGGGCAAGAAGCTCACGCATACGGCCATAAATGGGGATGATAAAGCGGCCGGCACAAGACGAGTTGGCCAAAAACACGCCTGCGCCATTGAGTTAACAGCCGCCTCCCCAAAACCAACCCCCTCCCCCTCCCCCGCGCCGCTAAAAAAAGCCCCCGGAGAAATACGCACACACATTTTACTGTTACGCACCGCGTTCGTTTTCGATTTAATGCCGCCGCGTATTTCACCTGCAAAAATGTCGGTATTCCGCTGTTTGTTTTGTTTACCTCCACAAATTTCCGTCTGGCCTGCTGGCGCTACTCGGTGGCTTTAAGGCCACCACCACCACATCCCCAAAAGTCGGGCTTTTGTTTGCTTAACTCAATTTTATTGTTCGCCATTCGCCAAAAAACACAAAACATCCGAAACGGGCTGAGGCGAAAAAGAGCAAAAATTATGTGTGTCAGCGGCGGGCAGGGCAACAAAATACGAAATACAAATAAATGAAACCTCCAAATTAACAGGGACAACAGCAGAAAAGAGGTCGCCTTCTTTAAATAAAACAAACAAATAAGAGCTGAACACAAAATGCCATGGCATATGGGAAAAACTCCCAGATAGCCAAGTGCGGGGGTCAAATTGAGTCACCTCACGCAATGCAAAACAACTAAAAAACTAACAACAACATCGACACCTTGAAACAACAACAGCTAACAACAATCCCAGGCACTTGTCCAAAAATAAAATCAAAATAAAAAACACACTCACTCACACGATTCCGTCTGGCAACGTCATGGGCAAAAATATATACTTATAGTACGAGTATAAACTAATAGACGAAGAAAACAACAAATCGTAAAAAACGAAACAAAAATGTAGGCACAAAAATATTGAATAATAAAAGTGCGTACGAGTGTGCCATGTCTGTGGGGATTTGTTTTGATTTCATTTCATTTCGCTTATGGTAAATGGAAGATTTTGAATATATTTTGAATAATGCGCATACGCGCCGTTGGCCGACGTACTGCAAACTGGTTAGGTTGTGAAACCAGAGCGCTTCCTGTTTGCATGCCATAAAAATACCGAAGCTGTTAGCATCGATCCGTTTTGGGGCCAAAACACTTGTCATTACACGATTTCCTTTTGTCCAAATTGTATTTACCTTCGGTGGGTTTCTTGGCTCTTCGCCTTACTTTTCTTTTTCGAACGAACATTTCCGCTTTTGTTGTTGCTGTTGACATTGGCTTGAATAAGCGCAGATATGGGCCATAGAATCTTGGCTCTTATCGTGCAAACTGATAAGCTAAAAGCTCTTTCACAAGGCACACAAAAACCTCAATGAAGTTGCTGGCACACAAAAAAAAAACAACAAACAACCATCGCTCTAATCACAGAAATCAGCCAACGACTTTGGTGCTTTTTGTTCGCTTTTTGTGTTGTTTTGGGTTTATTTTTTGCCTGCGTATAAATTACACTTGAAAATTGCTTAGATTTTGATTGGTGATATCTGTGGGGCCTTTTTGTTTTTTTTTTTTTTTTTTTGTTTTGGTTGATTGCAGGCCACGGCGGAGTCGCTTTGTCTCCGGCTAACTCGCACTTGCGCTTTCCCTGGCCAATTTTGGTGAAAGTCATCGTTTCCCCCGAAAACAAAAGCGAATATCGAGCACGTGGCTAATTTAATAAGCTTTAATTGCAAACTTCAAACTACAAACAGCAAACTGCAAACCGCACTGCAAATCAAGTCGAAATGGAGCTGCAGCCAGCGAAATGCATGCAATTTTCACTAATTTCGCCGGCACATGCAAACAACCGACTGACTGACTCTCTGGGCTGGCGCATATCATATCGCATCTCTCACTTCCTGACACCGCAATGTAATTTTGCTTTCAACACCTCTTTTTTTTCTTGCTCCTCGACCGACTGTTGCCGTGTTGATTGCGGCCAGCAAACGTGGCCAAATAATGGCCAAGACAGCAGAAAAGCACAGCATTTCCCAGGCTCAAGAGACCCGAAATCGGGCGCGAATATATCGCATTTCAATCACGCGCTCTGGGGCAATTTACGTGCGGCCACGCAGCAGCGAGTAGGCCGAAAAGGCATTCAAAAGACGCGGTCAAAGTTGCAGCAGTTGCAGCAGCATCAACAATGCAACATCAACATTGCAACTGCAACCGCTCGCTTGCAGTTTATTAAAGTTTTTTCCAGCTCAGCGCAATGGGGCGGAAAGCAAACGGCCTAACGGTACGGATTGTGCGCATTAAAATGGCCACATCGTGATGGCCAGGCCAAAACCACCTTTCCCCCAACCCCACCCCTCCTCTGACTAACCGACAGGCACGCGCCTTTTGCCGGCCGGCTAGCAGGAAAATGAGGGGGGAAAATCGAGCGCAGCGAGCACTGATTCTCCACGGATGGGGGAAATGCGCGATTTATGCGCGAATTTACTTTTATGCGATTAGCAACGATCTGCGGCAGAAATTTATCGTTGAGTTTAGTAAATTTAATTGGGACGGAAATCCAGGCAAAAGGTGATGGTGCCAGCACTGGTGCTGTTGCATTAGACAAAAGGCTAAAACCTGGTAGCCGAGTAATAAAGTTTTACGGCCCAGCACAGCTCTTTTGGCCAAGGAGGCAGCATTTGGCTAAGTGCAGACTTGGCCACGATTGCCCGCGGCTTTTCACATTGCACAATGGTGATGATGGTGAGTCGGTTGGCCGGCACGAGTTGCTTGGTTGTGTTTTCTGTTTTCTTTTTTCTGTTTTGTATTTTGTGCTTTGGCCCAAAGCAGATGGCCAAAAGATAAGCACAGTTGAGGAGTTCTGACCGAAATTCTGAGCATCAATAATTGCTTGCTTCACTAGCACTGCATCTTCTGAGGAAACCGCCACCTGCTTTTCAACTTTAATCCTGGCACGCAGCAAGTGGAATCCTTTGAAGAGTCTAACACCACTTGTCTCAATAGCCGCCATTTGGCTTAAATGATTTGGCCAGAAGGGAGGGGGGTAGCACTCTGCTTGATTATGGCAAATATGCCAAATCAGTTTTTCCGTTTCAAATGCTTTGAATTTATGAGAGCGTCGCGTCTTTATGGTCATCCCCCGCCAATCGCTAGATGCATTTAAGGATCCAGCCATTGTTGACGCCAGCCTTTGTTCAAATTTATATGTTTGAGCGTCAGAAACGTTCGCCGTTCATAAGGATTTTGCACCGATTTGGCCAGCGAAGGTTGCGCCAAGGTTAGCCAACTTAAAGCCAGCTTAAAGCCATCTTGAAACCGCATGGAAAGCCATCGGAACTGGGAAATCTACTGGCTGAAATTCATTTGACGTCGCTTCGAAAAATGTGAGGCCATCGGAAGGAGGCCAATTAATGACGAAACAATAACACACACACAATGGGCGGCGGAATTTGGTGGCCACACAAATTAGTTAAATGGAAAAATAGTTTTGCGATGTTTTGCATTGAAATGCCGCTTGAAGCGATTATCGCTGAAAAGACCTCGACGGATTGTTGTTGCTGTTTTGCGAATTACAACAACGATGGGCGGTCGCTGTTTGATGTGTCTAAGCAAATGCCGCCAATGCCTGCATGTGTATATCTTTATCGCCCAGTTTCTGGCTTCTCTATATGTAGATAACTGATAAAATCAAGAATCATAATCTGGGTCAATGTTCAAAGCGGGATTTTGATTTATCTAAAATGTGTTATATATAAAACTAGGCCATGAGTTTCTGTTTCAATGCAATGAAGAGTAATATAATAATATATTATTTATTAACTAAACCATCTGTTTTTCCCATCTTATTTTTGCAGTCCCCGGAAACGTCCGCCCAGCGATCACCAGGACTACGGCAAAGATGAGGAAACATGCCGTGCCGCCGAGATTCTGTCATCGATGAAGCTGCAGAGTCCGCATGGCTGTAGGTCATCCTCCTTCCCTGACCCTGACACGCCCCCCTTTGCGACCACGCCTACATATAAGCTAATTAATTTTAACCATTTCACCCCAGCAATGGCCGACAAGTGCTCGAGTCCCGGCAGCAGCTCGTCGGCTTCCTGGAGCTCCGGTTCCCCATCGCCGCCACTGAGCGACGACGGCCACGCCCACCACAGCCCACACAACATGATGTCGCCCCACGATGCGGACAACGCACGCACACGCACAGCATCCGTGTCCACGTCGGACGAGGGCATTGTCATCGACTACAAGGAGGAGCGCAAGAAAAAGGTGGGTGATTCGATCTAAGGCCCCAACATCTAGATATAAGAAACATAAAGAGATTGGTGTACAAGAATGCGGTCAGTAGAATCTGGGCTAACGGCGGTGGAGCGTGACATTTTGTTGCATTTTAATTGCAACTTTGTGTATAGATTTTAATTGCCATAATTATGTAAATGTCGGTCTGTTCTTGGCACGGCCACACGGCGTATGCTTGATGCCCATTACTCATACGCAACGTAGCGCTGCTGCTGCCGGCAAAAGAATATACAGAATATATAGAATATCAAATAAATGTCGACAATGATTCAAGCCCGGGAGAATGGCAACGCATCAATCACACAAAAGGGCAATGTCAGCAGCTCGTTAACTTGGCAAACACACACCGCACACACAGCACACACCGCACACTCTGCGAAATCCAACAAAATCAATAACCCCCGGCCATCCGATACCGATTTTCAGGCATACTCCGAGAGTTCTGGCTCTTTAATTAATTATGTTTGAACTTTAAGGGCCTCAGCCCGAGAAACCGAAACGAGCGAAACTTACGCAACTGAAAACCAGCACGGAAACGAACAACAACGCCCCCCATCCAGAAAACTTCTGCCCGTCTGCCGTTTGTTTGCCCAACTAGTTACGCTTTCTCACCAGCTCGTGTGTTTGGCTATTTCGTTTAGAGCTTTTAAGGGCTCTTAATAGCGAACAAACAAAAAACCTAAAAACGAGCAGCCGGCAACGGCAGAAACAACAACAACCACAGCCGGGAACAAATATCAAAGTGAGCAGCAGCCGCGGTAGAATATGTTAACCTTGAAAGTCTGATTAGATTTTCATATGGCTACGACGAAAAAAAACTACACTTGACCAAAAGAGTTTGATTGAAATGTTTTGTATTGGAAAATATTCAATACTTGATCCATGATGTAAATCATTTAAATATATTCAGCCCATCAGATTGCTGCTTAGAATATACAATGACCATTGCTCCCAACCCATATGATTCATACCTAGGGCGCTGAGTATATTGACTTGATAAATAAGGATTGGAAATTTACCGGACTCCCCATTGCGACTTGACTTCTCGCCCAAGTCCAATCAATTTTCCACTCGTTTCAATTAGTCAAACGTTTTCGATTCTTGCTGCCAGCAATTGCACTTTCACTTTCCATATACCTGTTGCACAACCGAGCCGAAAAAGCTGACCAAAGCGTCAAACTTCCTGCTCCGTCAGTCTACAAAGGAAAAAACAAACAAAAAAAAAATAAAAAACAAGAAACAAATTAAATGTCTGTGCGCATTTGAATTTATGTCAGAGTCAGGCGGCCACGCCCATCGTTTTTCGGGGGCTGAGCTGCAAAAACAAACAAATGCACAAACGAGCACAATGCAAAAGTTTATTTTGCCAAGGCGTGGCTGGTTAATTGAAAAGATATATGCCGCATTTCCGCATCTTGCATCTTGAATATCGCTGCCCAGCGAAAACACTAGCCAGCTGGATGGATAGATAGCTAGATGGATGGATAGATAGATAGATATATGGATAAATGCACGATCGCCGGGCTGAGAACGAATGCAATTAATGTCTAATTGTGCGCAATTATTGTCAGTTGTCAGCTGTGTGTGATGTGCCGCATCAGAATGAATGCGCTCGCCCCGAATTGAAACGATTCGAGTCGAGTCGAGTGGAGATCTTCAAGGCGTCCACGTGGCGCATACGTAATGGCATCCATCTGACATTACTCATACGCACTGAAGCGCGTGCGGCTCGCTGCTAGCAGATGCATTGATGATCAACCTTCGTTGCTCAGGCGCGTCATGCGATTCAAATGGAATGATTTAAAATGTAGTGAAACACTAAGAGGGTCGACTCACTGTGGCCTTTGTCTCGCTGAATCTTCGTCACCACCATCGTGCGGGTTATTATTTAAAATGCAGATTTATGTGCATTCGCCATTTGCCATTTGCCATTTACCATTTACCGCCGCCACCCGTGACAATCAGGGCCGCAGCCCCCAACCGCCTGCCTTTTAATCAAGGCCCTTTTGCAGTTGCACTCCCATTAAGGCAGCGGCAAAGCTCCAAGGCAATGCCAACCCCAATACCAATCCCAACCGCAATGGGTGGTTAAACGCTCGCCCATTAATTTCCAGGCACATCACACACTCACGGAGTTCGCGATGGCCACCAAAGGAAAGCTCAAGCTCGAGTGGGAAGGCCACAAGTCAATCCTGGAGGGGAAATTAAAACGCAAACTGCCACGATGGCATGTGACAAGCAATCAGAGCCAGCAATTTGCGGTGACAAACTGTTGGGAAAAGTGACTCGACTAGATCGTCCAGCTTTGCCACTTCTTCTGCTTAATTCTCATAGAATGAATTTCCCCAGAATTTCGAGACTTAATTGGGCCAAAACCCTTTGAGAGCACAGCCGCATCAGCATTCACTTTGTAGTTGCGGCTAATTGCACACGCCATGTTCCCTCCCCGCCCCCCGCTCACTTCCCCCCTTCTCTAGTTGCTAGTCTAGTATAAACTTTTCAAATTCCAACTCACAGTATAGCATAGTTTTTTTTTTCCGTCTAATTTGTTTTATAATATCAAAAGGCAACAAAAACGCCAAAGCCAAAGCAAACAGGCAAATTATAGTGCACCGAGCAGACAGCGCGGCGGTTGATTCAGGGGCGGCGTCGAGGGGTTTTGTTGAGGGGGCTAAGGAGGGGCGGCGGCGGATGAGCGGCGTTGCGGTTAGCTGGCATTAAGCTTTCGCAATGCCTGACAGTTGAAACACAAACACAAACAGAGGCGAACGCACACTAAGAAAAACACTAGCTGCAGTTTCGGGCGAAGGGGTAAGGGAATGGTGTAGGGGCAGGGGGATGGGGAGGGGGAAGAGGGCGGCGGAACTGCATTCGCGGCCAGCCAACATGGCGCGGCACACGTGTCTATCTGAGCCTTGGCTTAGCCGCTTTTGGCCTTTTTTTTGACAAATGTGCGCGTATTTTGCAGCTGGCAGCAGAAAAGGAGGCACCCTCTCAAAAAACAACACTTGCACTGTTGAAAGTTGCTTTTTGAAAGTGCTCAAGATAATCAAATGATTATTATTATTATTATATATATATATATATATATATATATATATATACAAAACTCTATGGTTCTTAACTTATCATTGAGAATGGCTTACTCTAAATTTCAATTTATGTGCAGCGAACAGCAGCGCTGCAATTGCATTTGCATTTATTTTTAAACAGCTGCCCCTCTTCAAACAAGCTTAAATTTATATTTATGATTTTCGTTTACACCTCACCTGCGCTTTGGCTTTGCCTTATTTCCTTCGCGTGTCTTCGCTTAACTTTCTGCAAATTATTTTTAAACCAAAAAGCAGAGCAGCGCAGAAATATGGCAGAATTTAATTAAAATTCATACGAGTGCCTTTGAGGGGCTCTGCAGCAACCTTGAGTCAACACATCCACTCACCACACACTCGAGCAACTCAGTCGCAGCCTCAGAAAACTGAAAACTGAAAACTGAACACAGAAGGCACAAAACAATTGGCACTTTGTACATGGACCATAGATCGACGTCAGCATCGCAGTCGTGTGTATTAATTTCACTCATATGGCTGTTGGCCTTGAATTCTGATTAGGAAGCGATTTAAATTTATCTATAAGTCATTTTTCTTGGCTCTGCCACTCACCTTTTGCCGCTCGCCTTTATTGAGTTATTATTAAAACTTAATTGAGCTGCTAAAAGCCATTTGGATTGATCCCCTCCCACACCCTCTGCCTCTTTCCAACATGTATGTGGTTTTTTAAACACCCCTCTCCACCGCATCCAATGTGCAATTTGTGGGGCATTAACAATTGCAAATGACTTGGCCAAAGTGTCGACATCTTGGCTGCGTTGGTAGATTAGGCAACCCGGCGACGGGCACGGGGCGTATGAGTAATGTCTGAGAAGCGAACCAGCTGGGCACGAGTGTAATTACACCTTAAGCAGAATAAATGACAGCGCAACTGACTGACAACCGGGCAGCCTACGCCTCGAAACCCCAAGAAACTGCAATCAATCGGGGAGCAATGGAAAAACAAAGGGCATTAGAGCAAACAGTGCCTTTAAATTGCGCTCAATCTTATCTAAATTCTTTGAAATAACTTTCGATTAATCATCCCTTTTGTAAGAAGCACATTTACATTCATAGATAACGAGAATCCGTCTAAAAGCATGGGGAAATTCCCTAAAGGAATGTGCATTTTTATATTTTTTATTTACTAAAACGGAAACATTTGTATGTAAACTGCCATTTTAAGTATGCCTCACGTCTTTTGCATTCAACAAGCTAAGGAAATGGCTGCCGCAATCCGTCAAAAGTCAGAAAGTCACTCGCAGGAGTGGCCAGAAATGCGCACACACACACAAAGAAGCAATCGTGCGTGTGGGAGAAACGAACTCATAAATTTGTCATAATTGCAAAAATGTGACTAAGGCAAATGGCAATACGGGGGTGCAAAGAAAAAAAAAACAGAAATGCAATAAAAGCACATATATTTCCACATACGCAGTTAGCAGCGCTCGTATTGGAAAAATGAATATTTAGTAGTCGTAGTTGGCTTTTCCACGGGTCGAGATCTGTGCCAAGTGCAAATGCAGGCGGCGAACGGCGAATGGCGAACGGAAAAGCGGAAAACGGCCAGAGCAACAAATGCAGCGCCAATTTTCATGTTCAAGGTGACAAAACGAAACGAAACAAAACGAAGCGGACACTCGAGCCAAAAGCTTCAGCTCATCGTTTGGCCTCGTTTCCGTTTGGCTTTCGTGTGTGCTCTATTGCTGTTGCTTTTCTCGGTTTTCTGGCTTGCTGCTGCAGTTTCAACCTGGCCATTTCATGCTATATTTGTCATCACTTCTTCACAGTACACTTATGGGTGGAAAAATGAGCGGGCGAAAAGCCAGGCAAAGTTACGATTTTTCCCCATCGCGTGTAAGTGCAGTGCCATGGCCCACTGTACCGCTGTCATCCGGATTGGCAAAGGCCGAAAAAAAAGATTAAACGCTTCATCGAATGCGGTATTTGGCATTGGGCTTGGGGCCCGCGCCTCTGACACACTTTGCCAGCCTTCTGCTTATGGCCAGATACAATATGTGCACTTGCACACCACAATATAATGTACATACATAGATATCAACAGGGAAAAAGGCTGTGTAATCGGCTAACAAATCTTGGCAGCCAGCTGTGATTGATCTAGATCTTAGATAACTAGTGCAGGCATATACTAATAAATATACAACAAATTCATATTCTATTCATAATTATAGTGGATCTGATTTTTGCAAGTGCTTTTAATGGTGTCTTTTCTAGAATACATTTTGAATGTGCCCATTTTTCACTCAGCGACATGAACAAATTGTTCTGGGCGACTTACATTGTGGTCAGAGGCATGCAATCGAAATGTTTGCGAAACATCTTTTGGCAAACGTTTGCCACGAGCCACACAAAAATAAAAGAGATGCACAAACACTGCACTTTCATTTCGATTTCATTTTGCCAGAAGCGAACAACTTTCCGCCCACCCTCCCCGCTCCCCACTTCCCGCAAAAGACTTTTCCGAGGGGTCACAATTAGATCAGCAGAATAATAGGAGTGCAAAGAGCCGAAAGAGGGCAGCCCGGCGAATTGGCCTAGTTTCGGGGTAACGGTACACAACAAAATGGCGGCCCTTGCAACTGTTGTCGTGGCTGTACTTTTTCACCAACACACATGCGTGTGCAGTTTTCTAGGTTACCGCACACAGTGGCACGAATGCGGATGCAGATGCGGATGCCACACTGTTGCAGCAAATACATTGCGCCGGCCGGCAAAAAGCGAATGTTGCGCAACAACCGCTAGCCATGAAAGTGCATTTCGCTCGCTCTTCCTCTCTCCCTCTCTCTCTCTCTCTCTCTCTATGCAGCTCTTGTTTTTGGCATGCGCACTTGCTCACTTCACTCACTTCCGCTCAAATCGCCGCACTCACACAGACACACACAGGCAACGCTCACATGCACATGAGGAGATAAGTGGGGATGATGCAAAATGGTCGAAAAAGGGGTTGAGGGATGGGAGGTGCAACGGCACGTGTTCGCACACCAATGCAGTTTCTTATTTGCCATTGCTTTTGCTGTGCTTTTCTATTGCCTTTGCTTTGCTCTGACGTCGTCGAAAAGCGAAAAATGGAAAATGGCAATTCTGGCCACAAATTGTGCTGGTCCACAGCTATTCATATTGCATTTCCGGCTGAAGAAAGCCCGCTCTGCTGATGTCATTGCTTATCACGGCCAATTAAAGCCCACTTCCCCACAGTCGACATGCTATCTCATAGCCATTGATCGCCGAAAACCACTTAATTTAAAACACCTTAATTTATTCGCCTCGAAATACGCTTATAATGAGCTGCATTCGGATAGAGCACATAATATTTATGAGATTTATTCGGTGGCTAAATCATTGGCTAATGACAACACATGTATTTTCGCTCATACTTAAATTTCCATATATTTCGCTGAGACAAACAAACCAGTGGATATGTACGTATCAGCCATAAATCAGAGCATTTTACTTTAACGCAGTGGAGATGTGGTAGGTACTGTGTGTTTTCTTCTCTTAATTGTAAAATAAACAATTTGGAAATGTGAATGCATCGCCGTTGGAATTGTTTTGCGGTCGATTCACTTTTCATGGCTAATTAATTTTCGCATTGCGCAAAATGAATTAATAACGCGAAATGCCATGAATATGCAAACGTGCGAACCTCCTGCCCCTCTTCCCCTCGCCTTAAGCATACATATCTTGGCATACCAGTATGTTTATATATATATACATACATGTATATATCGAAAATTTATTGTTGGCGTCGCCGCAGTCGCCATAATTAAAAGCCAAACAAGCGGCAGCAGCGACTTCAGGCCGCCAGGTGATTTCATTTGCAAGTCGCTCTCGGGCGCAGTTTTGTTGCTTTCTGTTTTGGTTTTTGATATGGCAATCTTCGTTAATTATACGCTTAGTTGGCTGATCGGGGCGGAGCTGCAGGGGGTGCCAGGGGGTGGGGGTGTTTGCCGAGTGGGAAAACAAATGCACCCCAGCAAACAATGGATGTGCCAAGTGCTCTGCTTACATCACTACACGCTGAACAGCGAACAGCGAACTGCGAATGGCGATGCGAGTGGGGGTTTGCCAAACAAATGATCTCCACACACACCTGTGCACTCGGTTTCACTTGGGAATTATTGCCCGCTGGCTACAGCAAACGATAGATAATGTGCCACAGACCGCGGCACGTGGCATATAAATCTAGTTTTATTTACACAGTCTATCATCTCACATCAGAAACTCTTTAAAACTTAAATTGATAGCGCTCTATAAGTTATCAATATAAAACCATGAAAATAAATCATATGTGCTTATACATTTTTTTGTAGATATTAATTGGAATTTTCAACTTGATTATAATATTCTGACAGTCGCAAAGTAATTTTCGCAACGAATTAAATTAAAACTCAACATCGATTGCAATGATTTGATTTGTGATGGATCTTTTTCTTTTTGTGAGCGCAACAAGCGCAAGTCGTGGGCGGCAAAGCAAAAAGCAACAGCAACAGCTCGTTGACATTTGCATTTAAATGGTGGGTGAGGGGGTGGGGGGTGCGGATCAGGGGGGCGGATCAAAGGGGCGGTAAAGTGGGAGGCCGGCTTAATTAAAGCAGAGCAACGACGTTGGCACGCCTCGCAGCTTAAAATTCTCTGCGTCGTTACATGCTCTGCATACTGGCACACATGTATGTGGTATACACATATCTATAGATAGGCAACCACCGACTTTTCGCCCCGATTTTCCGCACCCCCCCGCCCCCGCGACGACAGTCGCTGAAGCGAGGCCATTGTGGGCGGGAAGCAGCAGAACTGCATTAAAATTCAAATGCCGGCAATGTCAGGGCAGAAAGCGCTGAGCAGCCACGCCACTTGGCTTAATGTAATGGCCAGCGGGGTAAAAGTCAAGCTCAACAAATACACTTTTGGCTGTGAAGGATGAAGCAGAAGAATAATACGATATGTATATGCCATATATCTCGCTCGCCATAAATCACGACTGCGAGTGCATGAGGCATACCACACAGAAAGCCAGCAAAAGCAGTGCGGTCATAATTTATATTTTTAAAGCTCATTCAGCAACGCAAATCAACACATTTTTCGGTACAAGTTGGCAAACAAATTATTCTCCACAATGTTTGCAACAAGTCAGAGCCAATTCATTTCCACCTAAGCAGCAAACATGACAGAATATCTCTGCCTTCGCTTTTTTTGCTTTTGTTTGCTTATTTTTGCATACCAAATTTGTCATGACAACAAATACAGCTGCCGAAGAAAGCGCCCATCAATGGGGTTCTGACCAAAGGCAAAAACGAGCTGAATGGCGAGCGGGGGAGGAGGAGGTGCGCGGTGGGAGGAAAGCGGAAAAGTTGGGCAAAGTCAGCGGCAAAGGCAAAATGCCGACAAACAAACCCAGAAACACAAGCACACGCACACAGAAGTTGGCAGCGCATGTAGGAATTGCAAATGTATTCAAGGTCAGGGCAGACATGAAAAACGAGAAAAGCCGACCGAGGCAGCGGCAGCGGCAGAGGCCCACCCACTCTTACACACACCTACACACACAGACACACACACACACACACCGACGAAAATCAATATGGACAACACTTTTAAGGGTTGCGGCGAAAAACCCACGCAGCCCTCGCCTTTCCTTTCGTTTCCTTGAATTTCCACCAGCGAAAAGTGGAAAAGAGGAGCAGTAACGTCATCGGAGTGGTTCAGTGGGTCGTCATAAATAACGCTTCGGGTTTCCCGCGCATTTTCCACTCTCTCCCTCTCTCTCTCTATTCTCTCTCTCTCTCTCTGCGCAGGCTCTCGCTCCCTTTGTGCACATCTCCCACTTTCCCAGCCCCAATTCGAAACCCAGGGCGAATTTTAAATCGGGAATGCTTTTAATTATAGCCCGGCCCACGCTCTCCGGATTCCCAACCCCATCTCCCAGCCCAACCCCATCCGCATCTCGAACTCCAGACTTTCGCATGTAATTAAGTCCGGCCAATTAAACGCAGTAGCAGTAGCAAAGGCAATGGCAACAGCCACAGCGAATTGCAAATTGAGTTTGCCAGCAAATCGATAAGGTTTCAAGGTTAGCTTGCGTGACATTTCCACGCGAGCAACAATTTCTATTTTTCGGCTGCCTGCGGTGGTAATTGGAAAAGTTGCAGGCCAAAGTAACGCGCTAAATAAGGCCAAGAAACGTGAAATAGATGGTAGAACGCAAACCTGTGCGTTGCGTGCGCCATCATCATTATGGTGATTGTTTGCATTAAAATGGCGACTGGCTGCCGTGGCGTATGAGCAATATTTGATTTATATATTGATTTTTTAGCCAACACACAAAGGCCGCGCCGAGCGTTGCAAACCAGTTATTATCATAATTATTGAAAGGCGCATTTCCAATGCAAAATGCAAATAGATTTCTTATTCAAATTGCCGCATTACCAACTCACATCTCCATTTCGCTCTTCTAATTGCAGGTGAGTAATTTCTCGCTTCGGACAGGCTAATGTCTTTAATCGACTTCTGTGAGTAGAACGCATATATGCCACCACCAACATCTACTATATATCTACTATATATACTATATACGTATATAAGAAACCACTTATCTGCATTTATCAACTCTATTATTAAACATATCCGTGTGGGCAGTGCGAGCGCAGCAAAACCTTGACATGTCAGCGTTGTGGTTTTTGTAAAATAAATGCCGTCTCAATCTATTCATTCGTTCGACCGGATTGGAAAGTTGCCCCCATCCAAATGAATCCAGCAGGCCGCGGGTTCATGCTCCCAAAAGTATGCTTGATCCTTCAGCCTCGATTGTTTTCATTAGCATAATGACACTTGGCTGCGTCTAGACAGACAGAGTCCGCCAAATCCGAGTTTATTTCTTGGTTTAACCACTTCCCATCGCAGTCCCCTCCCCTCACAACTGATTCATGAACTACGCTTTCGGCGGGTATTCAATTTGCAAAACGAAAGAGATACAGTTGCATAAATCAGGGCCATATCCGCGGGTTTTATACGATTCCGGTGCGAAAATGCTTTTCAATTAGGCGAAGAGCATAAATCACAAATGTTTGGCCAACAATTTTTGTGCAAACAATGCAATAAAAGCGGTTTGCTTAGCCGGCACAAAACCGCTGCTGCTATCTAATGGGGGAAAAGGCAGCTGGAAAATTCACCTAGCAATCGAAAATTCGAATGCAGTTCCTGGAACGAACGCTTGTTAATCAATGCCCCAAACAATTAGTCATGAGGAAGAACCTCATTTAGCGAGCTGAATTTTTCAGTTTCGCAGATACTCACGCGCACACTCACCCACCTCCGGGGCCTAATAATAATCATAATAATAAAATAAAAACCGCTGGCCACTTGGCCTTGGACTAGGTTGATTGCATTCTAGCGGTCAATGCCGTCGGCGGCGTCGTGAAAACGGTCGCTCAGCGGCTATCTCTTTCTCTTTTCGCTGCTGTACGAGTAGTAGTACGTATTAAAAATTTGTATTTATTTGTATTTTCGTATTTTGCAATGACAAAAGAAAAATATCGCAGAAGCCAACAAACAACTTGTTGTTGCTGTTTTCAAAATCAACAACAGCAGCAACTATTTATAAAATGCGCTTGCCTGGCCAGAGTATCTGTATCTGCATGTGTATCTGTGCCTGTATCTTTATCTGTATGTTTCGGCGACTGTATCTGCATCTGTATCGGTAGCTATAGCTTTTGCTGCCCGTGCGCGACTTGCAATGCCGGAAAGCAATAGCAAACGTCGTCAGAGCGGCGTTGTGACGCCAGCCAAGCAATCCGACTGCCAATGACGACAGCCGCTCGTTCACTCGTTCGCTCGCACATTCGTTTCGCTGGTTATCTTTTGGATACATTTCAAAACACAAATAACACACACAAGATCCGCTCTTCGCCGGTTTACCTTTGAATGGCATTTGCATAACAAGTGTCAGGCCAGCCGCCAGCCGCCAACCGCCAACAAGCCAGCGAACCCCTCTCCGAAAAAAAAAGAACTGAAAACCCAGAGCCCAAGATCCGAGTTCCCAGATCCCAGATCCTTTGGCTGCCCCACCAGACATAAATAATTCAGATTCAGAATTCGACGACTGTTGTTTCCAGGCCACAGTGCATTCAACCGATGTGCCAAATGCTAAATGCTAAATGCGAATGCGAAATGCGAGGGGTTCATTCGCTTTTGGCAAATATTTACCTGCGCCACAATAACTACGACCCAGTATTACTAACTGTATTTGCCTCACAGACTGCTACACGGTCTACTCGTAGCATTTTAAATCCAATTAAAATTGGGCCCTCCTTTCACCTGTTTATGTTTCCTGTTTCGATACTTTTTGGCGCAGCATCGAATGATAAATTACCACTTAGTGTGTTTGGATACGCTAAAGATCACGTCATCCTCGGAACAGGTTGCAATTGATGATGGGTCTGTAGCTGGAGGAATTAAGTATTTTATGGCCCGTAGAACCGCTTTCTCCGAAAGATAAGCGAACAACCTTGACGCCGTGTGCAATCGGTCAGGCCAAAAAAAGTATCAAATTCGAGAGAGTGTATGTGTGCTTTTTGGCCTTGCAATGTGATTTGGCCAAGAGTGTGTTTTTCGCTTACGGCTAATGGCTTGCTGCTTACTGCTCATGGCTTTTGGCCAGAGGTGTTCAAGGCCCACTTCCTGTTCGAAAGCGAGCTGCATGTGGGCGCAACTACCTAGAAACTCAGGTGTTCCCATGCTCAGGTGCTCAGCTGCTCAGCTGCTCGGCTGCTCGGCTGCTCGGCTGGTCCGGCATGATGATGAATGACTGCAGCATTTATAAATATACGGAGCAGCCATCAGCCACCATCATCATCATAATGAAATAAGCTAAGCATAACAAATGCGTCGAAATATTTGCGACAGGTTGCAATAGCCGACAAACAAATAAGAGAGAACGAGCAAAAAGGGGAATAAAACATTATATAAAATCGCCAAGCGAAAACATCGAGGCACAAAAACTCGAGTCACTCAATGTGCATGGCCTTGAAGATTTGGCTGCAAAACAGGCAACAAAAAAAAGACAACCACACGGTGAATATCATAAAAATATTCACACAAAACAAAACTCGCGAACACAATTTATATAAATGCAAAAAAAAAAAAACAAAAAAGATTATAATGAAAGCCACTAATTTGGCAGAAAAATAAATGCATAAAATGTGAACAGCAGCCACTGGGATTAACTGGCAATTTGCATCGGCTTGGCGAGCATATAGGGTTTCATAAAGCTGATTGATTTGTCATTAGCCGGGCCCGGCCAATTAAACCCTAAAATTTATTATTAAAGTATTATAATAATTAACTTTGGCAAATTGCATGTAACCACCCGTACACACTAAAGCCATGAATTTCAGAATTTTCAATTATGGGTTTTTAATCGTGCTCGCTTCGGACGGTCAAGTGGCTTTGGCCAAAATATTGATTAATTGCAGTCAAGGGGTTAATAGGATTACAAATTGTTGTTGCTCCGACCGCACGCTAGATGGCGTGTTGGCGCGACTCGTCAACGTTTTTGACAAGTCAACAACAAGAACAACAACATCGACTGCGCCGCAGATTGATGGCGAATGAGTTGGCACCTGCCATTGGCCTTTAAGCCGCTAACCAACCGCTTGCAAATCTCGTAAGCCGCTTGCCAAAATGTTTGACTGTTTGGCTGCGGTTTTCAGCAGTTAATAGCAAATAGCCATATGGCAACCGGCAAAACGTCAAATCTCTTGATCTGCGGTGTTTTAGTCATTGTCATTTGCATTTCCTTGATTTTATTACACGCGCCGCATTCAGTTTCGTATAATTTGTGAAATTCAAGCGCAGCAATTTCGCGTTTTGCCCCCTTTTGTTTAAACTTTTGCCCAGACAACGGGATTTTTCCACTGCACTCTAATTGCCATTGTATGAGCAGCGGAGGCAATACAATTGCAAAAAGCTTCATCATCATTACAAGGGGGCTTTTTGCAGCTTTTGCCATTGGCGTCAAGCTGTCTGAGTCGAACGGCTTTTCCAGCCATTCACTACTATTCACTCGCATGCATTTCCACTCAACAATAGCAATAGCAATAGCTCTAGCTCTAGCTAGCAACAATAACAACGAGCTATTAGCCATGACTGTACCGTATCTGTTTATTTACAACATGTGCCATAATTAGGCAAAGTCCAGCCATTTTTCGCCTTACCAATCGGCAGGTTTCTTTTAGTGGTTCGTATATCAGTTATCTTGCTTAGCTGTAAGCCAGCTAATTATTGCTTTATGACTCGGAACCCAGCACCCATAAATCCCACCCAAACTAGCGCTCCAAGTAATTACACTAAATACACCCAAAGTTGGTTGACTGTAGAAAGGAGGGGACATTGCGTGCCATTTCCACCTGAAAAGCGTAAATTATAGCGCTATTTCGCTATTTATTTATGCTGCCACTGCTGCCGCTGCTGCTTTTATTGCCCTGCGCCAGTTGCATTTGTTTAAAATGCCATTTGACAAACATCAAAGCCGTTAAATGTTACTTTGACATGTCTAACACACACATACACACTCGCACATGAATCCCACTCTCGAGGGTCTGAATGGAGTGGGTGGCTGGGTGGTCTTGAGGCCAATTAGATGAGTGAAATGTGCCAAGCGGCGGCGGCTAGGGATCATTATAACTTATACCTATAACCGGTTGGGATCGGGGAAAAACAACTACATACGTACATAAATAGTGAGCAGGAAACACGGAACTCCCCCTACTCAACTCAACTCAAATGCAATTTCACAACACTGAGTAATGCAGTCGCTTATCGCTGGGGGAAAGAAACGAGCTCTTGACCAAGTTTTCGATGGGGAATAGCCATGACTATAGCTAAAGCAATTGGAATAGGAATTGGAACCAGAATATTTCGTTTCACATAGATTTCGCAATTACATTAAAGTGCCCCGCTGTCTTTCACTCGGCGAATAAACAAAATGCCGCTCGCAGCACCGGATGCGGAAATAAAGCGTCAAAGCTGGCAGGGCCACAAATAAATGGTTCTGTACGGCGAATCTAGTTTGCTGACACGGCACAAAGGATGCCTTCCCCCCCTCCCACTGCCCTCCTCTTTCTGTGGAAAAGGATTCGCTGACATTTTTCCACCCGTCCCGTTTCCATGCCATTTGATATAGACATCGCACATATAGACAGCAGTTTTCTCCGCACGTCCAGCTGCCCTGCAGGTCATATAGATGTATGTATATATATGTATATATACATATATATCTATCTGTGTCGAAAAGCCAGAGCTAAATCCTGGTCAACTCCCCATTTTTCTTATTCACGTTTTCCCGGAGAACAGCCTCCTTTTAGGGGCGTTGCCATGGAAAAGCGTTTTGTCAAAGCGACAGGTGCTTAAATATTTAAAAAGCCAATGCCCAGTTGCTGTGCTAGGTGTTGGCCAAAGGTAAAAATAAACGATGTCCCGGTTAATGGAAGGCCGGCTACGATGGGCAAAAGGAAAGCCAGTGGAAGAAGGACCCGAGCGGCCTGAAAATAGAAACTGCTGCGGCGTGACCAAAAAGCCAAATGGCCTGGAAAGTCGCGACTTTAAGCTGAATTTCTATGTGGTTTTAATCCAATCCTTAAAGTGCAAAAGCACACAGATCGCTTGTGACAGCAGTGAGCTTCTGCTTCTGATTCCGATGCCGATTTCAATTCCGATTCGGATTGTGCACTTTCAGTCGCTAATGAGGCGTGACATTGATGATGACTCGGGCATGCTGGAATCGGCGGATCATTTGTAATGTGTCATGATTATGCAATATTCGTGCAACAATTACCGTGAGGCATTTGCATAAAAAGCGGACGCCCGTCCGTCAGCCGTTCGACTCGCAATTTTCCACTCAGAAGCGGGCCAGCCTCAGCATCAGCCTCAGCCATGATAGCCATAAGCCAGGCGGCCAACAGGAAGCTGCTGAGTTGGCCAAGACAAGTCGATGCCAAGACTCTTTCCCAGATTCACTGGGGAGCTGCTGCGCATGCGCCGCGCCGAGTGACAGCCCAGTTTGGACAGCGGACGGCGGACAGAGGAGCGTAGATTCCGGGACAGAAACGGAGACACAGCGAACCGGCCGGCTGCCGGCGGCTGTGACAGCTGTTGATTGATGAATCCTACAGCCTGCCCCCGAGGCTGCCCCCTGGGTAGTGCCCACTCTCGGGACGCAGCCTTCCAGGCCAGTCTTCCACACCAGTCTTCTGTGCGGAGGACTGGCGATCTCGCGAACTAACTTAACTCTCTCCGCCGAAAGATTGATGATGACGCAAGCCCCTTCGGCCGATCTTCTCCCCGTTTTATGGCCGCGCATGTGCAATAAACACTTCTAATTGTAATTAATGAGGCGATTGTTTAGTTTTTATGTGTTGATTTTTCTGATTTACCGCCCAGCGGTGCAGTGCGTCCCAGCAACTGTCCACCGACTAAATGGAGCATTGAACCTCAAACGATAATCAGCAGAGGGAAAACACCTAAAACCAACTACTCAAAGGGAATCAAGAAATACCCTTTGGAAAACATTATTTCAACTGCACCGTCGCAGAGTTTTATACCCATTGAAAAAAGGGTATAAAAAGCAGAAGGCATTGCCATGACTTGGCCAAGTTCTCGTTCTGGTTCTCGACTTGTTTCTCGTTACATTGAACTTGATGGCCATTTTGCTGCTCCGGCCTAGGCCCTTTCAGTTCCTTCACCATTTACTCCTTTAGTTTTTTTAGCCAACTTCTTGGGGTCTTCAGCTATCGACGCGGATTTATCTTAAATGCTGCGTTTACCTCTCTGTCTGTCTCCCTCCCTCTCTCCGTCTCTCTCTCTCTCTCTCTCTAGTTATGCCTCACTTTTCTGGCCTTTCAGCTTCGTGTTTTCGTATATTGGCAAACACTTTTCGGCCTGGCTCAAATTAATGGCCCCGGGGTGCGCCTAATGATCCCCACAAACGGCAAATGGCCAGGAATTTGCTCCATCCAATGAAAATGTCAGCTTGAGCGCTTTTTATTTGCTCTAGCCATGCTACTCCCATGTTGGAGTGGGCTTTTTAGTGGCAGGAGTACTGCGAAATATGTTTAACAAAAATCAAAATAATTGCATTACTGACGCGTCACGCCAGGGGGGCGGTGGTTGGGGCCAAGGGGGCGTGGCATGTGTGTGTTGCCAGGCTGTTTTGTTGACATGGCGCTTTGCATGCGACCCGCATATAAATCCGCAACTGGTAGGAGGGCAACTAAAAGGGGTCAAGCGGCCGAACAAGTTTCTGGTTCCGAGAAAAGTAATAGAAACGTTGCCGCTGCAGTTGCAGTTGCAATTGCAGTTGCAGTTGCATATCGAAACGATATGGCCAATCTGCTGCACTTTCCCCCACGAATTGATGGGGCCATTGTGCTGCTCTTGTCTTGACTCTTTTGTCAGCATTAACATACGTAAGTGTCAGCTGCATGTTGCTACTGTACGGCCGCAGCAACAAACTGGATGTTGCCGCTGATGCTGCCGCTGTTGCAAGTTGCAAGGGGGCAAAGAGGCCAATTGATTTATCGTGACAATGAGTGCAGCTCCCGAGCTTCGCAATCGATGTGTAAATTTGAATTTCGTGGCTCATAAAGCGGACAATGGAGGCGGCGGTGAAAGACAAATGTGGCAGCCACAGATTGTTGTCGGCAACATGTTGCTGTCGCTGCTGCTGCTGCCGCTGCTGCTGCTGCTGCTGCAGTTGCCGCAAAAGTGAATGCCCTCGTCGGTGACGTCACGAGCGCAATCCAGTTCCAGTTTTTTCTCATTTCTCGTTTCTCGCCTGACTGCAATTATCGGGGTCCCGAGTGCATCGCGAACGATGAGCAAAATACAAAATCCCGGAGAAATATGAAAAGCAAAACAAACTGCACGAAATCAAAACAAAGCCCAGGGAAAGAGGGGCACCAACACCACCACCACCACCATCACCACCACCGAGTGGAACGAACTCTGTTGCACTCGACGGTCTCCACCAACTGTGGGCCACTGTGGGAAAGGCAATGTGCCGGGTCGACGGGTGTTGAAGTGGAACGTAGCGAATGAGCAGCCCGATCGGACGGACAAGCGGACAGAAGGACGGGCAGTATCCGGGGGATACTATAGCGCTATAGTATAGTATACTATGCGATGACTAAATGCAACAAGCGGCGACTTTGCCGCACTCGCATGTGGTGGTAAGCTAAAGTTGATGAGCAACTTCGACGGCAAGTGGCTGCGGCAACAGCAGCAGCAACTTATCTGCAGCAGCAACAGGGCAGTGTATGTGGCACACGGGCCACAGCAGCTGGCTACATAAAAATATATTTGTTTAATGGGTGTCTTAAGTCGAGGATTTCGCAACCCTTACAATATAACTTATATAACTTATTTTAGTGGGATGTTAGGGATGATATTCAGATATAAGGATATCCACAGATCTACTGTGAACTTGAAATTGCAGAGTACGCCCTCTTTGTTTGCCGTGTAGCGGCTGTTGTTGCCGCCGTGCCGAGTGCCGCAGCACTCGCAAGATGCAAGTTGCACAAACATGTTGCTCACTGGCTCCGCGACATGATTCTGAGGCGCAGATATAAAACCGAAAAACAACAGCGGCAGCAGCAACGACCTGAAAAGCAGCAACATCGCGGATTGGGGATAGCGAGAACAAAAACAATGTTGGGCTAGGTTCCACCAATGGGCTCCCCATCTGTGCTCCTCGCTACTCCTCGCACCCCATCCCATCGTCATTATTATCATCTGGTTTTGGTCTGGACAATTCTCCGTGCCTTCAATCCGAGCAACAACTATTGTCCATAGCTGCTTATTTCAGTTGCTGCCTTTTGGCTAAGGCTCTTGTCATTGTGGTTGTTGTTGCTTTAATTTAGATGCATCTCGAACTGTTTTTGCTTTTGTTTCTCCTGCTGCCTGTTGGCTGGCAAACATGGCCAAAACCATGAAAAGAAACTTTCATAAGATAAACAAAAGTTATACATATATGCATATATGCGAGAGTTGGCCTGGCCTGAAGGGTTTTTGAACCTGGCCGAATGTCCCCACTTAAATTGTACCTATGTATTATTTTCCCAACTAATTGATTCCATTTTCTTTTGTCCCATTTCAGGTGAGTTTCCCCATGACACTTGAAAATCTGGTTAACAGTAAGTCGTAAATTATATGATTGCCCACTCACCCATAATTCTGACTTTCTGGGTGTGCCGCTTGTCGTGTGTGTGCTTTTTTTTTGTTTTTGTGAAAATCACAATTCTAAATGAGACAGGAAACAAGGAGCGTAAAAACTGCTCAACCAGGTACTTTATTCATTTATAGCTTTCTTTTTTTTTGCGAAAATTGCACTGGCAATCAACTCATTAGCTTAGGTCGCAAAATAACAACAAAAACGGGAGAAACAAAGGCGGCTTGGGAGAAACCGCGTTACGCATTTTTAATTGCCAACTTGACGATGCCAGACAAAAACAAAAGCAAGTAAATAAAGAACAAAACACCGCTGGGGCAATTAAAAAATTAAGCAAAATTTCTGCATCAGCTGATGGGTGTGTTTTTCTTTCTCGCCGGGGGAAAAGAAAGGAAACACATCGAGCCCACGGCAATGTCAACGGGGCAGCAAAAGCTGGAGAAGAAGCCGCAGCATTTCCTGCCCAAGAAGCTCCCACCCCCTTTGAACTGGGAATTCGCTCATTGGCGGGCTTAAAAACGCTATCAAGGGGGATCTGCCTACTTAAATGGAGCAAAATGGGAGGAATTAAGTACGATTTATGGCTATATATGAGGCGATTTATTAATCTTTAATGAAACGGAGGAGTAAATGCATTTAACTACGACTACAACAGGAACTTGATTTATTTAATAGTAAATTAATTATAATATTTTTTCGATTAATTTTAATGCACTTTGCTTGTTTTGATCGCCACCCCCGGAAACCGCCACTGTTTCAACTTCGATGCGAATGTGAAGATGGCTGTGTTGCCGTAATTTATGCGCCTCTTCGACGCGCTTGCCAATTGCTTCCTCGCGCTGCGTTTTCTTTACATTTTTTTTAGCCGCTTTTTTCCTCGTTTTTTTCCAAGAAGCAGCCGGCATCCAGCCATCCAGTCATCCAACCGCCCCCGCACCATATTGCAGCGATTTCTTTATTACTTGGGCACGTTCGTTGCTTATTTGCTGTTGTTGTTTGGGGTCGAGGCCGGTCATTAATATCCACGCATGGAGTTCACTTCGGTTCGGTGATGGAGGAGGAGGAGGAACAGGAGGAGATGCGGGAGGAGGAGCACCTTCCCCGTCGTTCCACCCACTCTATGCCATCCCCCAAACCATCTCATTCGAGATTCGTTCCAATCTGAATCAGCTGTATGCATAATATTTGTTGTTTGCTGATTCTGTCAGCGTCTTGAGGATCGGATCCGCTTCGTCACTCCCTCGTCGTCGTCACCATCGTCATCTTCTTTAGCGATTCTTGTCCAGGTCAGTTCCAACAGAATATGGGTAGAAGTTGCTGCTGTGGCTGGCATACGTGAGTGGCTTGGCCGGGCGATATCTTTCGAGTCCAGAACCCCAGAGGCTGCACGACTTATCAACTCGGTTTCTGTTTCTATAGCTTCTTGCTGTAGCTTCTCTTCACCCGGCCGATGCGACAACAATCACGAATGCAGCTCGATAATGATAATGGCAATGATGACGATGGTGCGACTGCGACTGTGTCATGCTTTCGATAATGATGTTTGTTTGTCCGAAGATCACAATGGATCTGAAGCTATATGCCATATAAATGCCATACTATACCTATAATATGAATATTAACCACCAATATTCAGGGAATTCTGCCTCTATATACATAGCAAACTCATTTAACAGGATATAATCTCTTATAGGATCCCTCGTTCTTTGTTTAGCAAAGTGAACCCTTTCCCTTCCTAGTCGCTTGGGTTCGCTGTCCTTTGGTCAGGTGGCAGTGCCTTTTCGGAGTTACTGGCTAGCTGGCTGGCCATTTTCCTGCTGCCGCAGCTCGGCTTAATCTTGGCTAGGTTGTTGTTTCTCCACCGCTGCCACTATTGTTGCTGTCTTTTTTGACCGGCCGGCCGGCATTATATCTCATTACAGAGATCAGCATAAATAAGCAGTGAGCACGCCGCACCACCAGCTCCATTCCTCCAGCTCCGACTGCAACTCCGACATCATCAACAACAACCGCTGGGGATGTGGATGAGGATGAGGTTGAGGCTGGGGCTGGGGCAGAGGCAGATTCAGACAACAACAGCCCACAGCCGGAGGAACGAACGAGCGATTAAGCGATACATTCAGCCATGTTCGTGTATTCCCCACAGAGAGAGATGGGGCATGCGGCATGGGATTGGGATTGGGAATGGGGCAGGGACAGGGACAGAGAACGGGGCAAGCGAATGGGGCAGGGTGAGATGGGGACACAGATGGAGAAAGGGCAGAACGCTTGCGTACTCGCCGAGGCAATTGAACTCGATTGCAGCGCGTGAAGGTGGACATGACGATCCCGTTCTCCACTTGGCTCCTCCTCGTATCTTCCTCTTCAGATGTATGTTTGTATAAATGAATACACACATACATACATGTGTGGATGCACATATACCATTCCCGATCTTCTGGGGCCGTCGTTTTCGAGCGGGCCAAATAGAATTTGTTATTGTTGTTGAGGCAGGGCAGTTCCTTGACCACATGCGTCATCATCATCGCGTTTGCCGTGTGCAAAAAACACACACATTACACACACAACGCGATTCTGGCTGCTCGATTCCCCGATACCCCGATTTCCCGACTGGACATGAAGCTGCTGCTGATTCAGATTCAGCATCACCAGCTCCATGGCTCCGGCCTCATAATTCCCTCCCCTTTCCTCCTCTCCCCTTTCCATCGTTCAGGCGTTTTTAATGATGCGTCAGAATATTGTTTACGCATCATTTTACATGTCGGCAAATGGGAATGGGCTGCAGTTGCAGTTGCAACCTCATAGATACTCTGTTGTATGTATGTCTTTGCCCGGGGCAAGTGCTGAATAGATGCTGCTTTTATTCTCCACCAGCTTCAACAGCCATTAAATTATGATGCCCCTTCTGCACAGAGAAAGAGGTTTGCCAAATTCCATCGTGATGTGTGCATTAAAGCACGAATTAGCCGCCGGTTATGGCCACAATGTTGCCGGCCCAGCTCCGTTTATCTGGCAGATGCATTGCCATCCTTATTAGCCGGCAATTTGTGCCAAGAGAAGTATCAAAATAAAGCCCCAAAAGCGCTAGCTTACTAGTTGTGATCGAAAAGGTCTTCAGAGTTAACCCTTTTTCCTAGCAGACGGCTCAAAGTTATTCCAATAAACTTCTCCTGCTCGAGAGAAAGAAAAAAAGTGTTGCCATGACGCCGGGTGCAAACAATATCGAGGTGAATGTGCAACAACTAGGAACTGCACTTTGTTTACATTTCTCCTGCTGTGTGTTACTTTTCCCCACTTTGGCATTTATGCTTAAGCTTTTGCTTATGCTACTGCCGCTGCTCCTGCTCCTGCTCCTGTTTTCCACGCTTTCCATGTCCTTGCTGTTGTTGTCCTGGCTGTGGAAATTAAGCGAAAAACTTGTCAAAGGCATGTCCTGCCCTGCACCACCGGTTGCACCACCCGCTTGCACCTCGCATAAAGTCAAGTGCGGCGGGTGGGGGCAAAACAACTTCTGCACCCAGCCCTTCGGTGACAGCACTGAGAGAAATATTAAGTATTAAAAATATCAAATACATAAGGAACTTGATCAACACTCAGAGCTTTAGTACATTTCCACACTCTTATGTGATGATTATTACCTGAATGATTTCAATAGATTATTGAATCAAGACTAGGGGTTTATTAGAGGGTTTTTTTCTCAGTGAGCTCGCTGCTTACTTCCCCCGTTTTATTTTTGCCTAGGTTGACATGCAATCCCAGGTACATGTGGAGAGTTCCCTGCCGATTCTTAACTGGGTTCAATGACATACAGGATAAGCAACAGCAACATCGGGCAGCCTACAATCCACCACCACTCTGGCATATATACACTATATGCTATATACACATATATGTAGAACAACAACAACAACAACAGCAGCGACCGGCATTAACTTCGCTGGGGCAAGAGCACAAAACGTAAACGTTGCAAAAAGGCGGCAAGCAAAGGCAAACCCGAAAACAAAGCCATGGCTAAAACGTCCAGAAGCAGGAGCAGGCCAGAAATGGGTAGGATGATGATGATGGTCAGGATGGGATGGTTCGGAGAGTTCGTATGGTTGGGATGGGCTGGGGCAAAGTGGCAGTAGATCCATGCTGCACTTGAGGTTAAAGGCAGCCAGAAACCAAACCAAACCGAACCGAACTGAACCGAACTGAGTCGCGTTGAGCTGAGTTGAGTTGGGGCAAACCTGTGTACAAATACTCGACATGCACGCCGCCCATTTGCCACTCCACTCGGTATCCTGTTTGCCTAGGCACCCATGCCCATTCCCGTCGCCGTTCCCTTTCCCGAATCCTTATCCAGATACCACCCATCCCTTTGGCCATCCACAATCCCCATATGTTCGAGTTGAATGGATTCCCTTCTTGCTTTTCGCTTTTAGTTCTCTTTTCTTTTCTTTTTTCCTTTTTTTTTTGGGGCTTCTGGTCGTCCTGTTTTCATTTGCCTTGGCCAGATTATTAAAATTCCTTCGATATGAATCGAGTTCAATAAGGTCTTCGCAGTTTGATCTCGAATGTATGAATCGCAAAGCATACAGCGAGTTGCCAATGAAAAGTCTGCTTGAAATGCCATTGTTTACCTAAGCCGGCTATCCGTCTGCTTCAATCGCAAACGCCTTGACTTATTGCATTTGCATTGGCATTGGCAAAAGCTGGAAAAGGTTGCCAGGACAACTTGTAGGGTCCTGATACCTACTCCCCTTCTGCCACATGCCGCATTTTCACTTGAAGCTTTTTTGAAACCTGTGGAGGAGGTTGGCTTAAATAAAACATGACCATTACCGCTGCATATTAAATAATATATTGAGCCGGCCATTAGCTGAGATCGACGCTCGCTGCATTTTCATAACAAAACAATTTACAAAAGGCCACGGCACAAAACCGGAAATCCTTTCCAACTCGCATATGGCACGCAAAACGAAGGCAACTTTTCCACTCGCCCCTTGCTGTTTTTTTTTGCTGTTTTTGTTGTTATTGGTGGTGGGCTTAGGTGCCCCGAGGCAATTGTTACTGTTACTATTACTGTTGCTGTTGCCGCGGAAAATTGCCGCTTTTAATATTACCTTTTATTTGCAATTTCTGTTGTGTTTTTTTTTTTTTTTGTTTCTGTTTTTCGTTGGAGCCTTTTGTAATAATGCAGTGCGCATGTAATAGGAGCCAGGTGCCAGGGTGCCGAGTCGCCTCCATGCATTTATATTCGTGGTCGTAGTCGTATTCGTACTCGTACTCGAATTCCCCGTTGCAGCAATCATTTCCACCTAACCGCCCGCCTTCAGCTGCTTCTGTTGTCATCTGCCACAAATTGTACGCTGTTATTAACTGACATGCTTGCCACGAGGAGGATTTTTCATTTTTTATTTAGTTTTCAGCTCGGCAAGCGCCTGAATTTCCCTCCATTTTCTCGTCTTTTTTGTTTCGTTACAATATTAATGGCATGATACAAGGTATTGTTATATGGGTGCTACCAAAAACGAAGAAAGGCAACACCCTTTTTCTTTGCTTTCTCCACCAGCGATTAATTTAATAATATATTCGCAGCACCTGCAATCGGACATGTCCTACCTATATCGCATTCTATATCGGGCAAAAATTTCAAGTTCTCTAATCAGACGTTGAACTGCCGAAATAATGATAAGAACGTAGCGAGTCAAGTTAACTGCGCTCTTATCTGATTTTGACCTTCAGTCCGGGAAGAACTGACTTATTGCACTGCCAGAATGGAAAGTAAGCTAGAAAATCCCCCATCAAATTGACAAAAGCGTAGCCAATCAAGCAAAGAAACTTATCGCAAGCCCGATTATATAGAGGGGGTGTACTTTATATGGATTTTCAGGAGCAGAAGACGTTTGGCAGACTTCTTGGCAGCCCGGCAAATAGAAACAGTCGGAGTACAATCGGAATAGTTACAATTGCTCTTCGCTTTACGATGCAAAATGTTTGAGGGCTGTCTTATCAGTGGCAAGCCATAAAGTATATGGTTCTATATGCATCGCAGAACGCTCACAATCGCATGACAGAATGTTTATACTTATACCTTGTTGTCGAATCGAATTGGAAATGGGGTGGGGCGAGTTCATTTTCATCAAGGTCGTTTGGCACTTTTCGCCAGTCGAGTGTGAAAATCGCTACTTGGACTTAGAAGTAGTCACTCGCATCTCGCTCGCCAGACGAACTTTGATAAGCTCATCGAGAAGCAAGGCGAAAATAATGAACTGCTGTCAGACGAAAAAAAAAAAAAAGCAAATCGCACGAGTTCATTGCTCCGGACATGTGCAGTTTACACTACAATTAACTGCGTTAGCATGCAAATTAAATTTAGTTTAATTAAATTATAAACATTCAAATCACAAAGCGGCGAGTCAATGCACTTGGCGCTCAAAGAAATTTAATTTAAAACAACACAAGCAGCGGGAAAATAAAACAAAGCGATTTGCTACGAGTGGAGATTGAAACGTGTGTCGATCGCAGCGACTGTCTCTTTCTTCTACCCTCGTGCTGTCTCTTTCGCTCAGCACTGTGTCATCTCCCTCTAAAGTCCACATATGCCCCCTTGAAAACCCCCTTTAGGTGGGTTTAATCTGTTGGAAAGGTTTCATTGACTCGCTTAGGCAAAAACTGCAATTAAAATGCGAAATTTTGCACATGCCAGGTTGAAAGCGCAAGCGAGACGGGGCGACAGCGTGCGAAAGAGAGGTGCAATCGGCGGCAAGCGGTTAAAGATTATTTACGAGCCGCTTGTTAGTCACGTTTTTGTAGCAGACGTTGCCCAGAGTTCACTTGATTCGACTGACCGGCAAACACGGCTGCAAATGCAAAAACAACAACCCAATAAAAGCTATAGTATATGGTAAAATATAGTATGGTACGTTATAGTATAGTATAACAACAAAAAAGAGCAAGGCGCAAAAAGTGAAGCAAAGCAAACGAAATGGGACAGAAACAAATCAAATCAAATGACACAAAAATGGTAATTTGCAAGGCAAATGGCATAGAATGGAATGAAATCGGAACCCAAGGAATTTCCTTATAGAGGTCATTGCTGATACGTGCCTGTTCTACTCCGATGTTTTGCTACACTGGACGCCAAACCGTTAGCTGCAAATGACCTTCGATGTCTAGACGTATTTGACAAAACCCAAAAATACAGGCGCACACTCAAAAAACTCGGCGCACACAAACACAGCGAGATACTCAGACACAAATAATGCGTGATTCTGTTGAAAACTCATCGAGTTTATTCAACTCGCCGCCCAGTGGGTGGTGGCAAAGTGGGTGGGCGAATTTACGAGCGTGGCAAGGACACGACCCTGCTGCCACTTTCACTTTTATCGGTGGCAGCAATTAGTGGCAGTCAGATAAGGGAATTACTCAGCCGCAGCCATGAAATGTTTGATGTGTATTACGTCTATGTTTATAAAAACTAAGCGCGTCCTGCGAATTTCAGGCCCCAACTTAAATTTCCCCAAAAACAAAACAATAAGCAGCCAAATCCTTTTTCAGCGAGGCTCCTCCTCCTCCTGCCTTCATGTTTGCCCAGCCTGCCTGCGGGGCGTTTTATGATTTAAGATTTAACTTTTTGCCCCCGATGCGTGCCAATGACACAATAAAAGTTGCCACAGGCAACTCAGCCGAAGGGATCCTTGAAACGAGCCACCAGCACGCAGGTCCTCCCAACCTGCCGTTCTCCCGAATCCTAGACGGCCACGCACCTTGCCATCTTCGTCTGCCTTTAGGCCATAAAGCTGGTGGGGAATGGGGGGATGGAATGGAGCTAGGGATAACGCACAGCTCGCCATCGAGAGCGAAGGCAAAAACTTGCGAGAGAAAGGAAAACTAAAGATAAACAGGGGTGTCAGACTCCGAAATCTGATACGACATGCAAATACCTTAACTTAATTAGTTGAAATGTAATATATTAGAAAGAGTTTAAAAATCTTGGTATTTAAGAACCAATATTACCATTTTTTAAATTCTATTGAATAGCAGCTTGATTTCTTAAGATATTTCTTGACCAAACAAACACTTAGCCGGCTTCTTGTTTGCTTTCCGAAAAGTGCGTGAGCCGGACTCGTTCAATGACTTTGGCCTGGTCTCTCGTTACTTTTGCTGGATTCTGGGTCTCTTTGGCTTCGGGTGCCCAGCCTCCTTGGCACCTCAGTGTCAATGGCACTCGCGAATCGAGGTTGTTGGACCCGCAGTCGGGACGAATGGCGCACGCCAACGCAGAGTTCTCGTCCTGCGTTTCGTCCTTTTTTTCGGCGGCACCTTGCTGTGCCATATTTTTAGCCTACTTTGTGGTGCTGACCCCACATGGACGCCTCCAAGTATATTTAGAGGTCAATTATCTTGGCCGGGGCCAAAGGCAATCCATCATTGGGCAACGCCCGCGCGTATGCAACGCTTTACAGCCGCCCACTCACCTCACGCGGCTAATGATGAGTAATTTCGGTTCATTTTCAGTCGGGCCACGAGCATCTTTAATAACAATTACGATGGCCCAAAGTAGCGGGCTGATTTAATCGCAAGCCTTTACTTTTCGGCGCTCCAAGGTGGATCGAGATCCGGATGGGGATTGAAGTGGTGGAAAGTGGTGGGGTTGTTCAACTTTTGATTAATGGCGGCGCATGCATGACAAATGGCTGACGCGCACTGCACTTGTAATTGTTTTTTGGCCCGCCATCTCAGCCAGTCATTCAATTAACTAAATTTATAGCCCGGTGCCGGCATCTTAGTCATGCATTCGAATTTTGTTTTAGGCGCTCTCTCCCAATTAAAACCAGTCCGATTTCCCAGAACTTCAAGCGACTTCCCATGCAATCGCCAAGGCAACTCCTGCACAAAAGGCCAGTAATTAGCCGCAGTTAACACGGGCAATTAGGCCAGCCAGTCGGCTGGTTTGGTTTCGTGAAATCATGTCAATGCCTCGCACTTATCGTTAATCAACCGGGCCGGCCAACATGAAAATGGCGAAGGAAAATGCGGCGGTGCGATAGCAATCGGAATCAGCGTCAGAATCGGGCGGAAAAAAAAAGAAAATGCACTGCATATTCGAACGATCCGCATTGGTAGTCTCAATTTGTTTGCTCACGAAAGTCGGCTAACAATTTGACCCCGACATGGTAAACTTGGAAATGGGCACACGAGGCTATCTCCCTGCCGCTTCTGTCCTTGCCACATGCGAATGATGGCGCGTTGGGTGGTGCAGGGTGGCTTGTGCCAGTTTTTGATGTTTTTCCCTGGCCAACGTTCAATGCCAGCGAAAAGCGACGGCGTTGTATACCACGAGGCCCAGAACAGCGGGGATTCCCCCAGCTAGAATACCTGGAACTTGTCACAGTCATAGGGTTTCAACTGGGTTTTTCCCATAAAAAAGTATTTATTAAATTTTTTTGCACAGGGCACACAGTTTTTGGTACGTAGCATTTTAATTAATTTTGCAACTCTACTCTTTATTTTTTTTTTTTTTGAGTGCCATGAAGTCTATTAGCCCGCATAGTTTTTCCGAATACTGTTAAACCGCTTTCAAACAGCCAAACATTTAATGCTCGAAAGCAACAATAACAGAGACCAAAACTTTCAGACGAGCTGAAAAGTACAAAAAATTTATACAGCGAGAGAGGTTTTACAAAGTTTGGCCGTAACAAACCATTGAACGGTTAACGAACAAAAAATCGACCCATTGAGTTGAAGCCAAAAAGGCAATTTAAGCGCCTTTTGTGCGCATCGCGCATACGCCGCGTTGCCCGGCTATCCAGCTATCCGGCTGGAGGAGCAGACTTTTTGATTTCCACCCATACGGACCTGCAGCTGGAGTACAGGTTGCCATTCGGCCTGTCCCTGGTCATTACGAAAGTTATTCATGCGAACTGTTTGCCCTGGCCATTACATCAGGCCGACTGGACTGGCTGGACTGCTCGAAAAAATGCGGAAATTTCGGCACTGCCTTTGGGGCAAGGAAAATTTATGAAAATTGCCAGGTGCCGGCGACCAGGTCGGTATGCCCCTAGCCGTTTTATTCACTTTCCCTGTCAATTGTTTCGAATAGGCCAGCAGCTGCTGGCCGTTTATTTGGCCTGGCCATTTGCATTCCGGCTGGTTTCCATGTCCAGCAGTTGTCAACATGTCAATGCAAATGTTTCGCCACGTCCACTCGACGGATATTCTATCTATCAGCGTTGAATTTCAATTAAATTTCGCTGTTCGATGGCGAGCGCAATAAATTGCATTTGACCGATAGACGTCGTATCGAATTTGGGCCGCACTTGGGATTTGCAACCCCTGTATGCGAGGGATACTATTTAAAAGCAACCTGATTCGCAGTTGGACACTCCGGCCGGCTTTTGGGCCGAATTATGACATCTCCGGTGGACTCCTCCGGGTCACGAACCGCCCGTTGGCATATCAAATAACGATTGCTCAGCATTGGAAAGCCGCAGAGCAGAGGCAAAATAAAGCAGTGAGCCAACCGCAAGTAAATTGAATTAATTAAGAAGCGTGTATTATATTACCAAAGTCACGGGGAAGGGGACTCGGATGATAAAGCAAAATTAATCAGCAGCCAGGAAGAGGGAAAACGCTAAGCTCAGGTCACAATTAAAGCCCTGCTAAGCTATGCAGAATTATTAAAATGATTTAAGCTGCCAAATTGGTTAAACAATCTTTTCTTTTTCCTCTTTCTTTTCGGGATCGGGAAGTTTGGCCTCATCCTCCTTTAGTTTGGGGTTATTGTTCGAGTCAATAGCGTGGATAAGGGGTTGCGATTCAAGAGGTGCGAGTAGAAGAAAGGAGAATTCTAATTAAAAATCTTCCGGCATTTGGCATTTTATCTAAACAGGAAGCACGAAGCAGCCGCAGACGGAGTGGAAAACCCCGGAGGCAGGACACGAAGAATACGGGGGCGACACTTTCGCCGGAGTCCTTGCTGCATAATGAAAAGTCTTCCGAATTGGGTCAGGCAAGAAATTAAAAAGCCACCCCGGATTCTGGGGGGGAAAACAAAAGGAAAAGTTGAGTGGGAAACTTCAACTTAAAGCTGCTGCTGCCGTTATCATTCGCAATTAGACGCGTTGACACTCGACTTGGCCAACTTTTTAGCGGTTCAGGCCAGGCCAGGCCAGTCAGTCGAAAAGTGGCGAGTTAAGAGCGAAAAGTTCCGTCGGTTATCCGGAGCTTTTCCCCAGCAAATTGGATGCCAAAGTGGGGAGCATCTGCCCTTGCAGCAAATTGAATATTTAAATCCCGCACTCAAATCCTTGCATGCCTCAAATTGAAAAGGGTTGCCTCCACATGCCGAATAAAATATGCAAAGAAAATAGAATGGAAACAAAATTATGTTTAATGCAGCGTTTTTCTATGTTTTTCCCCCTGTTCTTTTTTTTTTATTTTTGGTGGGGTGGAAATAGAAATTGCTTTCAAATTTGCTTACATTTTTTATATTTTCCAGCTTTGTTGACTGTTGTTTTGTTCGCTTTATTTCCTTGGCCTGCGTGCGTGTTCAATTTGCAAGTGCAATGGAAGTGAAATTGAAATTCACCCTGCCTGCGGGTGTTTCTGTCTCTGTCTGCGCTCGTCTATCTGTCTCTTTCGGCTGAGTTGAAGCCTGGGTCTGAAGTTGAGTTAGTTTTTGGTTTCTACTTTGTTGCGGCTGTTGTCGCTGTTTATGCAACCTGCAATTGGCAATTGGATTTGCGAGTCTTGCACAACTTCCACTCTGAATCAAAACTTTGGAACAGCAGTTGCCGTTGGCGAGCACCGAGTTGGGATTGGTTGGGATACCAACCTAGATATACACATATAAATAATCATCCGGGTGCAAAGTTTATCCTTCGATTTGATTGCAAAAGCATCGAGTTATGGGGCCGGACGAACATCTGGAGCTGGCCAAAAGTATGCCAAGTCCACATACAAATCAATTCGATTCGAAGGACTTTTGCGAAAGTTTTGTTAGCAAGGATCCGCAGCTTGGCAGCTTTCTAGCTTTCAGCATTTGCCTAAGTCCGTATTAACCCATTTTTGGGCCGAATGCATAAGTTGGGTTGCCTTACCTCTGCGGGGATTAGGACTCCAACATGTTGCACACTCTGCCATAGTACTATATAGTACCCCATACTATATATGAATCTGCCTCCGCTTTCGGCGACACTCGAAAGCCGATTGCCGCCATGTCTAATTTGCTGGCCATAAGCAGCTTACCAACTTTCTCCCCCCCCCCCCCCTTTTTGGGCATATTAAAACGGCATTTTAAACACACACACAAGGCTCAGGATCTCATTCCCTTCGCCCTTCGCCCCCATACCTTCGGCCACATTTGGAGCGCTCTTTTTCCAGTTTAAACGACAGCGACAACTTTTGAGTGGCGCATAATACCTGAAAAGTAATGTGACTCCCCCCTTGCCAGCCGATATCAGCTGCCCTTGGGGAAATGATAGACTCACCATCAACATCAGCCATCGGAAAACCCGAAAAGCCAGGCTGAAAAAAGTGCTTTTGGTTCCCCGGCAAGTTGATTATACTCGTCGCATATACGTTTATTTTTTTGGTCATTTCGAGTGTTCTTGTGCCGTTTTGCGCAGTTTTTTGCTGTCAGTTGCCTCCTTCTGCTGGAAAATTATTAGATGGACACTTTTCCGGCACGTGCCCCTCCAGCCCCGAAAGGCATCAAGTTCGTGCTGTTGTTGTTGTCAGGGGCAGTTTACGAGGCGATTGCCTTCGGGGTCCAAATTGAAATGTGCCTCGAGAGACACAAATGCTTCTCAAACGGTCGAAGGGCCTGAAATATGAGCCCGCTATTGGAGAGGCAGCTCCACTCCGCGCTCGGTTTAAATTGAGATATTTACCAATTTACATCTTTCTTCAGATCGAAGAAGTGCAGCATAAATTCCAGATACACTGGCCCATTGCTCGGGGCACACAGAGATATCAATCCGCCGGCTATTCTATCCGCTTGCCCCATATAGTCACACATACACATACATTACGAGTGGGGTACATAGAGCCGAATACGCTTGACCTGGTTTAGTTCTGCATCCCCAACTCGAATGGCAAATGGCAGGGACAATCCCCCATCTATTTTCCACCGCCTTGCAGCATACATAAATTTCGCCAAGTACAGTTACTGCCATATGTATGCTCCTTGCAGTCCTTGATGCCACTGTTGTTGCTGTTGGCGTTTTTGTTTCGGCAGCCCGGCGATTGCAATTTTGCAAGGTCACCCAGGCGCAAGTGAGTCCCGCCCCAGCCCAACTCCCCCACTATGTACGTGTCTGTGTGTATCTGATGCTCTGTGACCCAGTTACTGAGACCCCTGGCTTACTGGGCCTGCATTCCGGCCCAGAGTTTCTGGGTCACCCAGCGCACAGTACAGTTTGAGCCGGAGACAAACGCAGCTTCCACTCGGGCAAATGAAAATAGATGAGGCTCCCGTTCGTCTTGATTTATTCCGACAAAATAGCTAAACAAGTGTAAATTTCTTTAAATGCATATAAACCAGATGACATGCTACTGTGATAGATCTCTGTGGATATTGTAAGACATGAGGATTTCCTTCTCTGTATGGAATGCTTGATAAAGGTACAGTCGAACGCTTTTGGCTGTCACAAACTCTGACATTTTGCCCATAAGCCAATTACTTTTCAGGACTGACGTCCACTATCCCGTCTATCCACATGGCAACCACACATCTTGTTAAAGTCCGTGTTGATTAGGACCTCGCCAGATACGAAAGTTGATTGGGGCTGGGCCAACTCAGCCCATTCAAGCTCCATTTGGCAATTACCGCAGCAATAAAAGTCAACGGCAAATGCAGCCAGGCACACATTTTATTAGCAGCCCTTGTACAATTTACGTGTGTCAAATAATAATTTCGTTGTCCTGGCCGCTTATCTTTTGGGACAAGTGAAAATCCCCTTTTCGTCTGGATGTGGACGAAAATTTACATTTTACAATTTACGAAAATATTTATGTCATAATTGGATTCTGTGGGCCGTTGTGAAAGCGACAGAGATGTGACAATGAACACTGATAACGGGTGGTGAAAGTGGCAAGGATGGGGGCCCTCCAGGTTTTGGGGTTGAACGCAATCGCCTGCGGTGGCCATTAAGTTGGCCCGAGGACTCCAGTCATCCAGTCTTGTAGCTCGAGCGTTTCCACTGATAAGGGCTTTAATGCCCCGAGGGTGTCCTGCGCTATGCTGTGGTAAATTGAGCGTGGCCGGATATTGTCCTCGCTGGCACACACACATACACATACATCCCTAGTTGGATGTGAGATGCGGGCCAAGTTGGCCTCTAAAAAAGGCACCACTTAACTCATTTCCACTTCCTGCTTCGACGGCGTCCAGTAACTAAATCATTTGTTAGGGCCACTGTAAATTGACGACAAATGAGTGGCCTCAAGGATACATACGTTGCATACTTTCAGGTGGTCCTCTCCGCCACTTCCGTTTTAGCTTTAGTGCACTCGAATGCAGGTCATTTCATTTGATCTAATTTGGGGAGCATAAACTTTAAGTTACACATTCAAGTCGGCTTGAGTTCGACTTTTGGCAATATGTGCGCCCTCAACTGAACACAAAGTCGCCGTCAGTGTTCACGAACTTTTCGCATAAATTTAATACACGAAACGTGTCAGCATCTGCAGAGAGAGAAAAGCTAATATTAACTAGTTTAGAAATAGGTACATTTAAAGATACTTTCCAAGCAATTGCAGCCAAAGCGGTGAAGTTGAGTAGCAGTTTCTGAAAGACCTGAAAGTCTTTAAAGGCTTTTTTTTCAGTGCACTTGTGCGAAGTGCAGAACCCTTAAGCCGCGATATCTAGCAGTTTGGGCCACGTTGAGACGAGTCGGTTATTGTGCTTCTGTCCGCCCGCTCAAAATATCAAAATCAACGCCATTGTCATATTTGCTGAATGAGTGAACACTCAACCTCAATTTCAGCCTTCATCTCCATCGTTGTCAGCCTTTTTTCCTGCCGTTTTCCCCGGCTTTTCCCCAACTGCCCCATTGCCCCACCGCCGATTTCCCCACGGCAATGACAATTTCGCGTGTGTTTGTCACATCAGTTATGCATGTGTGTTTGAGTTCTCATATATTTATGACACTCCACTCTGTCACTGTCTGGGAACGCGAAATTCAAATGCGAATGCGAGTGTGTGCGTGTGCGTGCTTTTTATTTAAACGCAATCAAATTAAGGGGCCCAGCAAATTGGCAAGGCCATCGCCCAGTGGGTAATCAAGTTTTCCAAAATCTCCCCTACAAAGGTTAAAATCGAATGCGAATTACAAAACAGAACTATGCAGCCAGGCCCTAAATAAAACCAATTTGCTCCGCAACTCGTTACAAAAATAGCATTTTCCGATTAAATTTACTGTGTGTGGGCGGCGGTGGGTGGTTGGGTTTTTGGGTGGTTGGGTGGAACGGGGGATGTACTGTGCTGTGCTGATTCGGTTGATAAAGTCAACGAAAAGTTTGTTGAAAGCTTCGCCCTTATCCGATGTGACCCAATTTGCTGGCTGCCTGAAGACACGGCGATAAGACTTTAAAATCAACCGCTTACATGCAAAGCGCTACGAATTCGATTTGCGGCAGCCCATTTATAATATACATGTATATGGAATACTGTATGTGGAATGTAAATTACAGAAATTGCCATGACGAACTCAGGCGAACTTTAATGGCGTGCAAAACGGGAAGAGAAGCATTCATTCCTCACAAGCCCCCAAGCAGGAGCATAATTTTCGTAGCCTGCTTTTCGGGGCGTTGAAATGTAAACGGCGCCGTGAGTGCAATTCGCGTTTGCCGGGTATTAAGCCCTATTAGGGAGCGAACCTTTCATGTTCCATGTTATTAGCCGCAAGGCGAAAAGATGCCAGATGCCTCTAATGCTTGGCACACATTTTTCTGGGCCATAATGGGGCGGTTGGCCTCCATTCGCATCCCCATTCCCATTTCCATTCCCATTCCCACATCGATATACGCAAATTGTGCTATTTTCGGTCGCCAGTGCGGAGTCAATAATTTATGCTCCGCACCAATTTTCTGGGGCATGGGGCCTGGGGGATTTTATGTTGGCCTTCCATTGACCCAATTCTGCTAACAGTGCTGCACCAACCATGCGCACTCTCTTCGAGCCGCTTTCTTCTTTGCTCTTTACTTTCTCTTTTGCTGTTACTAGCTGGCCGCTCTTTTTGGCCTAGTTTTTGGGGCAGTTAACAGTGGCAAGAGAGCGAAGTCTCATGTTGCACGGACAGGGACAAGTCCACAGAAAGAGAGAGAGAGAGCCGCAAGCACAGGGGCATGGCCACCCACCCCCTTTTGGCCGGAAAAGGAAAACTCTGGGAGGGGGCGGCCTGCATATATACACCACTATATACTGGTGACCCAATTTCGCGCGCTGTCCTTCCACAGCTGTTCTGATTTCGGTTTCGATTTCGGTTCGCATTTCCGCTTTGTGTATTTTCGGCCCGACTCTCTGGGGTTTGGGGTTGTTTATGCTTGCCGCCAACGGGAATGGAAATGGGGGAATGGGGAAAATGGGAAAACTCCAAGTCGAACGGAGAGAGAGAGAGAGAAACAGGAAAAACTTTTATTTACCCCACGCACGTAGATGGCGTGGGTTTGGTGGGAGCTTGAGTTTTTTCCGAAGATGTGTGTGCTGTCAAGTAAATTCCCATCGAATGCGAAGGAATAGGAAATTGCATGGCAACGCAGGACTTCCACTGATAACGTCGACTAAATCAATGGCAGGCGGGGGAATTATTAAGTCGGCAAATTAATAAGGATGTGCTGCCAAAGCTGATCAACTTCCATTCGGAATCAGGAAATATCTGTTGTCTTCGTTCCGGTTATGGGCTTCAGTAAATACGCGCAGGGATTAGCATGAAGTACGCCCCCGAGCAAATATACGCACTTATCGTGGAGTACATATATATATGTATATAATATGACAGCTGGGAGCTGCCTGGAACTGGCGCCAGACGGGGAGATTCCTTGCCATTTTCCCTTAAAGAAGATTCATGTTGGGCCGCCCACTCACGTCGGCTATTTACGTTTGCCCGGACCCGGCTTTGTTTGTGCCCGCTGTTTGGCAGCCAAATCAGGACACAGTGCGGTAGTCATTTCTGGATGTAATACGCACTCCTGGATGGACCAGGGTGGAATTTTATTTCCCCACTCCGCCGTTTGCCAGCTGGAGTTCTCTGCCGGCGAATGGTTTTCTTTCATTAGCAAACAAGCGTTTACCCCCGGCGACGGGAGTCCTTCTCATTAGAGCAGGATAATTAACACGCACCACTACACGTTGAACGCAAGAGGGACATAACTCAAGCTGCTTTAATTTACTTTCGCATTCGAGTGACTTGGCAGGTGGCAATAAATGCCGGGGGAAGCGTTTTGGGATGCCCTGAATTGATAGCCCAAAATGATTTCCAACTCCGTTCCGCATT
Organism: Drosophila simulans; assembly: GCF_016746395.2. Lineage (NCBI taxonomy): Eukaryota > Metazoa > Arthropoda > Insecta > Diptera > Drosophilidae > Drosophila > Drosophila simulans. The sequence continues at coordinate 16,133,717 of NC_052523.2, read as the reverse complement.
AATTGAATATAATTGCGAGGCAAACGGCGGCGGCTTCGTCAGCTGGGAATTGAAAATTACGCATACGCAGCGTTTGACAAACGATCTGCGCCGCGCTTATCTGCCAGCGAACAAAATCGAGGCATTAATAAACCCCTTTTCAAACATTCAGCACATTAGGATGCCAGTCACGCAGGCGGCTACCAACTTCGAAATACTCTGAAAACAGCGAAAGTGGCTAGAAAACACTTCTTTGTTGCCAAACACACACGCACAACCGCGTGTGTGTACTTGCAGACCTTTAATTTATGAGCCAGGATATAAGGCATATCCTGGTGTATCCTGCCCCCAGAAGTCTGGCCGCAAACGAATTACGACCGCCTACTAATTGCAGCAAGTTAAAACGAAAATGCTGTAGTTTCCGCTTTTCCAAGTCAAGCTGTTAGCACGGCACCGGAAATAAATGGGATTAAAGATGATAAAAGATTATTACATTTTATTAACACATCCCACATAATTTTCACTTTAGAACATCATGCTAATCCGGTTTATTAGAAGGTATCTTAGCGAGCAGGCCTTAATATTTCTCTCTGTGTACGCATTTGTGTAACTGCCTGGCAACCACGTGCGTTAACAATTTACGCCGCTTAAGTAGCGCAGGATATTTATGTTTATGATTGCGTTGCGGTTCACAGACTCCGCCCCGAAAAAGGCATTCAGCTTTTCCTGCTCTCAGCTCAAATTACGCATACGCCGTGTGCGCGCCCCCTCCGCAAATTCAGCTTAAGTGGGCCAAAATGGCGGCACACCACTGCAATCCGTAACAATTGAAGCTCGCTGGCATTCTCAAACCACAAAGTTGTAAACAAATCGTTAATCACTTGGCCCACAAGGCCGAAACGAGAAACCGAAAACTCAGTTTTCAATTTGTTCAGCAGTCGTCGTCGCACAAGGACAACATTTGCCAGCACAAGGACGCAATCAGTGGTTTGCTGTACCCCCGAAAACCGTGCAATATATGTACATATATATATATAGATATATACGGGTATATACATACAGTCAGCCAGCATACTTAAACTGGGTCAATTGCCGGCGTCGCTGCTGCAGCGCTGTCCTAACCTTCAGCATAAAAACGCAGCATAAATGCAGGCGCATAAAAACGCCAAGAGCTGGGCGCCAAAAGCGTGTCAAGGCGAGCGACAAACGGAGCAAAGCGACCGCAAGGTGACCCAGTAAATAGGGGGCTGCTCGGGCGGCAGCGGGTAGCAGCGGGTGGTCGGCTGGGGGAGTTGGCAAGGACGCGGAACGGACCCGGGCCCTGTTATCAGTGCAGGCGGCATCGAGCATGGCCAGCCAGGCAGCCAGCTCGTTCGGGCGGCATCGTTTGCCGCTCGGGCGAGAGTCCAAGGACTTCGAATCTGGCTTTCAGCCAAGCAGCCAGCCAGCCAGCCAGTTGCATTGTCCGCACTCACACAGTCGCACTTGGCACCGGGCCGGCACCGGTTCGAATCGCTCCTGTTCCTGCTACTGCTCCACAGCTGCGACTGCAACCGCTAAGGAGCCGCCAGTTGGAGAGCTGCTGCAGAACCGCCATCATGCACACCATGGCAATGAATTACTACGTGGAGCGCAGTGACTACGAGGGCTACGGTCGCCACAGTCCCACGGGGGACAGCTGCTCGCGCTCCTCCACGTCGTCTTCCGAGAATTCAGTGATGCAGCCGTATTCCCGCCAAGTACGCTAGATATTCAAGGATATATATAATTAATATTAATATTCAAGAGCAAACCAATGATTTTTAATATTTAATCAATCTAATCAGAATCACCTTCTCTTATCATTGCAGTCCAAAAAGTTCCGATGCGTCTATCGAGGATGTGTTGGCGTGGTAGACGATCTCAATGCAGTCGTGCGTCACATTAGGAAAACACATTTGGGGTAAGTGTACAAGTGGGAATGGCACTGCTATCAGAGGATTAGGTGGCGAGCAGCAAGTGGGCGGGGCCTTGACTTAGCCACCCGACCTTCTCCTTCCTTCCCCGCCAGCATTTCCACACGCCCGGAGCGGGTGCTGGAGGTGGTGTTGGTGTTGGTGGTGCCTCGAAAGTAGAGCACTCGAGCACAGTAAGCAGGTCACACGAGTGCGGCGTAGCCCCTCTCCAGCACGCAGATTACTTTGTACTTTGCAATGCGCACCTGCAGCAGCAGCAGCAGGCCAGCAATGGCAGCAGTGGGTGGCAGGTGCAGTGGTGGTGGCGCTTTTGAGGCCAAGGTCCAATTCGAAGCGCCCACACACGATCCGCGCTGAGCTTTGACACTTGCCAATCTCGTTTCCTATGTAAATCGAGAGGGGTTCCAAGTGGGGGTGCACAAATAAAAGACGCGGTGGGGCTTTGTTTTTTTCTGCTTTTGCTTTGACATTGTTCTCTCATCTGCATACATGCGGTATATCTATTCGTATATATATATATATAATTGTATATGTTTTGCTTTATATTTATGCTTGCAGTGTATTGGGTGTTGTTGTAGTGTTTTCGTGTTTCTACTTGCTGCTCTATAAAGTACAGTCCGCAAACATAATGCGAATGCGAGAATGTCGGGGAGTGTGTATAGGTTGGCGTACCCAACGCGTATATCTAGGTGTATATGTTTATATAGCGCTCGGCTTGCTGGCAGCGATATAGTAGGATCTATGACAGGATCTGGGCTTGGATGCGTAACTTAGGATCGAACGAGGTGTGCCTCCACTGAACTGAATTAATCATAATCGTATTGGGGGTATAAGTATAATCTCTCGGCCCAGGTCGGCCTTTAGTAATGGTATCGTAGCTTAGCACTAAATCCTATGAGCAATTTCTTACAACTTGAAACGAACTAAACATAAACACGGTAGACAAGTACAAAAATTGAAACTAGCTGGAGGTACACACAATATATAGTATAATAACACACATAATAGATACAATCTGAATTTGTTGGTTTGTTCAAAGCTTACGGCAAAATCTGCAATTGGCAATCGGCATATTAACTAATAAACTTCCTGAAGCGCAGTCCCGTGCGGGCTAAATATCGGTATTACAATTCACATACGTTAAAAACTCTAATTACTATGGGCTTAAATTAGCTTAGGCTTATTAATATGCTGCGTGTTCTAAACAACTACATTAGTCTGCCTTGATTTGTTGATTGTTTGTATGTTGGTTACTTGCTGGGATGCTGGATTTCCTTCGATTCGTCCGATCGATTAAATGGGTAAGAAAGGGGAGGATAAGTATAGCACGATAGGGAAATAGGGTGTAAAAAGGTATGCAGAACCTAACAGAACTAACTTTCGAAAATAGATAAAAATATTTTACACTTTTCAATAAATAACCTAATCATAAACTGTAACAAAACAAAAATTGGCAAAAGTAGGATCAATCGTAGAAAGTGAGCGGACTAAGAGCAAAGGGAATTCCCAGAAAGATGTATTGTTATTCGATCCACCGCCGCCCTAGTGCGGATGCATAAGTCCATGAGTGATGTCCATGCCATCGCCTATTCCGTTCACGCTGAGCCCTCCGTTTAGCATGCTTGAAGCTATAGAAATTATAATCACATAAGTAATGAGATTATTATATAAAGGATTTTCTCTTACAATTGCGTGATCCTTGCGTGTCCACTTGTGTCCAGTACTGCTCAGATGGACTTTGGGTACTAGTCCCCGGCGGTGCCTGGACCGGGGCCCCCGTGTACCGAAAATACGGATTCTTCAGGTCCAGGGTGTTGCTCGACGAAATAAGCGTGCCTTCGATGTGCAGATCGATGGTCACGTCATACGACTGCCGCCGATTCGCCTCCAGTAAGACACGGCCGGTCAGCGTCTGGCCCTGCTTAATAAAGATGGGCATGGGCAGAAGGCAGCGAACCTGATACCAATGTGTCAGAGGCGCTGTGGGCGACGTTGAGAGCCACACATTCTGGCTGCTGCCGCTAAACTCCACATCAAACCAAAAGGCCAGCCCATGGCAGATGCCAGTTTGCAGAATGTGGAACTCCAGGGGGATGCCTGTGGAAGGTCAGCAGTTAGCCATTGTCGCAAATCACTTGTTCGGGTACTTACTTATCAAATGCAGATCGTCCTCCTTATCGTTGAGAAAGTCGCACACGTGCCGCACCGACTTGGCCATGCATATGCGGATGTCGAAGGTGTCCACAATGGGCTGTCGGAAGTACTCCTTCATGCCCTCTTTGTGCAGCGTGGTAAGGTCAACGCCGTGGAACGCCGACTGGTACCAGAAGTTGGCCTTGTTGTATTGTTCCGAATAGAGCGATTCGTCCGAAAAGGGTGCGATGTGCAAGTCGCCGTGCGTGGGGTACATCTTTCCTTGCGGCTTGAGCCACTTTCTGGCATGCAGATAAGTCTCCAACATGCGCTCGTTGTACAGCATATAGCCCATAGGCTCTGATATGATAACGTCCACTTTCTCGGGCAGCTCGATCTCCTCGATCTTCCCCGGTATCACAGAGATCTTGTGCTGCACATTGTTGGACTCAACCAGCTGCTGGGCGTACTGGGCCATGTTGGAAGCCTCAATGGCGTACACTTTGGCAGCTCCCGCCTGCACGGCAAAGAAGGAGAGAATGCCCGAGCCAGCGCCCACATCCAGGACGATCTTGTCCTGAAAATCCACCGCATTGCCCAGAATGGCCCGCTGATACGTGCTCGTCCTTACATAGTCCTGCATCATGTTCTGCTGCTGGCTGAGGTAGCCGTAGAACTGGAAGTACTGCGAGGCGGATGACTCCTCAGTGCGCTGCGAGAACACGGACTTGGGTCTCAAGTGCTTCACGTTCTCCACCACCTTGCGGAAGAGCTGCTGGTCCTGCTCGCTGCCGAACCTCAGCACGAGATTGTCGGCGTCCAGGGAAACGGCATAACTCCTTCGTCCCATCTGGGCGGCATCCGTATCGGCGGCTATCATGTACTCCTTGAGCACGTGGCTCCGGTCGTCGTCTGGTGGAGAGATTGGGGATGTTTGAAACGGGTTTTATTAAACATTCTATGTCCTTCTTTACCTGACACAACACGGAGGACCACTCCCTGGGAATCGTAGCTGCAGAGCAGCGTGCAGCTGCCCTTGTATTTGTTGGTAAACTCCAGCTTCTGCTCGTCGGCAATCGAGCTGATTACCACGCCGCAAAATTGGCAATTGCTCAGCGGAGAAACGGAGGCGGCGGTGGCCAGTTTTCGGGCCTCATCGGGTCGCAGGCTGGACATGTTGGCTGGCTTTTCGGAGAGTAAGGAGGCAAGGGAGCAGAGCAGGACCACGAGCGTCTTTTTTTTCCTTGTTAATTGACAATGTAGACCTCGCTATACACACGCACAAACACACACACAAACACTCGAGCACACGCACACACACAGAGACGCAGATGCAGACAGACAGACGCGCAATTTTTTCTATCTGCAAAATTTTCCACCACACACAAAATGGCTGGTGACTCGGGCAGCTGGATTAATTGGCGCTCGGAACTATAATGCGCGCTGCTTTCCAACTCGGACGATTACTCAAAATCGATCGCTCTTGTTGATTTCGTATTGATTTCACACGGAACGTGCGTTCTTTTTTGCAAAAAGTGCTAGAGCTGGAACAAATAGTTAAGGCTAGAGGTGGGACCAAGTCCGATGCTTTTCGATAGGATTAATACCGCCCACTACCTTAAGACTAATCGATTTTTCAGCCTAGCGGGATTTACAAAAGAATTGTTTGCAAGGAAGTTTATATTATCAATAACAAATAACAATCTCGATTTTATTTGGAAATATAATTGAAATAAATTATTGCAGGGAAAAGAAATTTAGCAAGATTTTATATAGGTTTTAAAGCGGATAGAGTCAAGGTTCAGAACTCTGGAACACTTCTAGCAGGGCCTCGAACCTAATGTGGGTGGTCGGGGTAGTTGGCAACGCGAGTACATAAAATCGGTCGCTTGAAATGGAAAGAATGTACCTAAATGAGGTACCCTAATTAATATTGGCCAAAGTTTAAAGTTTCATATTGAAATATTTTTAGTATTTGTTTGAATTGAAGTTATTCGAATAAACAACGTTAGAGATCTTAAGTTCGCTTATTTAAAAGGTCTCAATCTGATTTGAAGTAATACCGAACCTAGGTACATAACTGAAGCAAACTTGCCATCACTGACACATCCTTCTAATCAATTTTGCAACTTTTCGGTGGCATTGCAGAAAGGACTCCCATCGCTCCGCGGATGATGACGAAAATGAGGTGGACTTCTACTACGAGGATGCCGACGACGACGACGAGCAGGTGAAGCCCAGCCTGGCCTCCGAGCCGACGCTGAGTCACCGGGACATGGCGCGTCCGCCGCACGAGGATCCCGAGTACCAAAAGCAGATTGTGGGCAACTTCAAGTGAGTTCTCTTGGTGTACGATATGGATACATTTGATGACATTATTCTCTTTCGATTTTCCAGGCAAGGACGCGGCGGTAGCCACTATAACCACCTAGCGCAGTCGCACGGACGCACCATCAGTGGCAGCAACATCCCGAGCACCCACCAGCAGCAGCTGCAGAACAACAACACCAGCTGCATTCCCACTTCGCACCTGGCCCACCACAACTACACATGCCCGGCGGCGACGGCGACAGTGGGTAGCTACTCCTCCACGGGGACGGGGTCGGTGGCGGCCAGTTCATCAGCCTCGCCGAACGGCAAACACGCTCGCTCGTCGTCCTCCCGTCCGACCCACTCGGTAGCGCCATATCCATCGCCGACGTACGTCCAGCAACAGCAGCACCACCAACACACGCACCACCACAACTACGCTGGCAGCAGCGGCAGCAGCAACAGCAGCAGCAGCAGCAGTCCAGTGATCCACAGCAATAGCAGTGCCAACAACATGCTGCAGCAGCTGTCGCAGCAGAACGTCACAGTGACGGCGCACCACAGCCAGCAGCAGCAACTGCAGCAGCAGCAACACCACCAGCAGCAGCAACACAGCCACCAACAGCAGCAGCAACATCTCCTGTCCAGTGTGACGATCACGCCCAATTTCCATCCGGCGCAGCAGCAGCACCACCACCAACCGATGCGCGGCCACCATCAGCAGCATCCACAGACAACTGCCGGCAACCTGGTTGCCCAAAACAACAGCAACAACCACAGCAACGGAAGCAATCCGCTGCAGCAGCAACAGCACATGGCGCAACAGGTGGCCGTCAAGCATACGCCCCATTCGCCCGGCAAGAGGACGCGGGGCGAGAACAAAAAGTGCCGCAAGGTGTACGGCATGGAGAAGCGCGACCAGTGGTGCACCCAATGCCGGTGGAAGAAGGCGTGCAGCCGCTTCGGCGACTGAAAGCGACAGAAGTCGTCGACGGAGGCGGCAAACCAGGCGTCGGCGCACCAGTCCAAGGCAGCAACAGCAGCATCATCAGCAGCAGCATCAGCAACAGCAACACCCAACCCAGCAGCAATATCAGCAACTCCCAGCCCGGCAGCAACATCGTCCTCTAAAATGACCACCACAGTGGTGCGTTTGGCGGCCGAGGTGGCTGCCGGCAAGCAGCTACCCCCGTCGTTGACCATCAAAACCAACAAGCGCTACGGTGGTCAGGTGCAGCAGCAGCAACAACAACCGCATCCGTATGCGGTCACCGCCAACAGCAACACAATTAGCAATAGGCCGGTGCGTATACGCAGTGTGGCCACCTCGGTGATTGTGGCGCCCATTGCCTGCGCAGTAACGACGACGAACACCACGCCCAGCCACATGGAGGACACGGATGCTGACGAGGATGCTGACGAGGAGCTGGAGGAGATGGAGCAGGAGGATCAGGAGGAGGAGGAGGATCCGGAGGCACTCGAGGATCAGGAGGAGGCGCAGGTGGCTGCTGCCAACGGCCTGCTGGCCTGGAGCCGAGCAGCCGCCAATCAGCAGCAGGCGCAGGCCGTGCTGATGCAGGGCTAAGTCCACCTGAGCCGCCACCGAGTGCGCCGTTAGCTTGCTGACTCCTGGATGGCTGTCGGTGGCAGCTGTTGCCCCCCGAGGACACAAAACGCAAAAATGCAAATGAAAAATGGTCTCTTCTTATTTACTCTGCATTGAATTGTGCACCTTAAACACGTAACGGTATCTCTTTTGTTGTTGTGCAGGTGTTTGCCAACTGCCGTGCAAATGTTGCTGACATTTGCGCCCGGGCAACATTTGCAATCTACAATAATCTAATTATTATTATTATAATTATTATTATTACTATTATTGCAGTGCGTAAATATACATATACATATACATATTTATTTCTAAAATGACTTTGTTAATTCTTATGTTAAAAAGCTGAAAAGCAGTTGGCAACTTTTTATATACACAAAAAGCGAAAGCAACAAACAGTTAAAATACGTATGCCAGCTGTTTTTACATAAAACATAACAAAAAAATGCAAAAGAAAAAACAGCAAAAACAATTCAAGCATAAACCAACAACAACAACAACACATGAAAACCAACAATATTTAAAGCAAATATACATTTGATTTTTTTTAATTGTAAGAACTCTAGTAAATTTTTTTCTAGTATTAAGTGCAATTTCTGTTCTACTTCTCGCTCTAAACAAAGAAAACAAAACGAAATGATATAAAATGTAAGAAAACGAAGCAAACCAACTCAAACAAACAAACAAGCAAATCAAAATGAAACAATCGGAGGTGCGGCAGAAATCACTTTGCTGGGAATTCACATTGATGTACGTAAGAATTCATCACTGAGTGGTTTTTGTGTTGCCTCCGTTTGAAAGCAGAATATTCAAACGAAAACCTAAAAATATGCATATTAAATATTCAAGGCGTTGCATCTACACATTAAATAGGCATAAACGAAAAAATAGTTAAATTACTTGCATAATCACATGTAACTCAAATCCAAGAGCCGTTTAAACAATTTGTAAGTGTGTGTGTTAAGCGCTAAGAGTTAAGTATTAATCGACTTCATGCATACGAGCGGCAATAGATGGACACACAGCTAAATAATCTAGTTAATTAAGCACCCAGCCACCACAGACCCACCCACAACCAAGTACCCAAAAAGCCCAAACTCTCAAACAACTCTATAGAACAATTACCCCTCAACCCGAAGACCCGACATCCCGATATCCAAAAACCACGCTAATGTAACATATAGACGTACGAGCAACTTAAACTTAAACGTAGTGAATTTTAAAAACAAACAAACAAACCAAGCAAACAAACAGACAGACAGGCCGACAGACAAACAGATGGATTGTGAGGTAGATCTTATCCTTATCGAGAATCGTCGAAATTTCAATTGGAGCCAGAAGGAAAACACTTTCAAACATGTTCAAATTTTTAATAAATTGTTAAGTTGATATTTTCTAAAAACACACAAAAACGAAAAATGAGCTAAATTTGTCTATTAATTAATTTGTAATGAACTTATGACTAAAAACTAAGATTTAAAACAAAAAACAAAAACTTTTTGCGTTGTGCAACTGTTGTGAATTGTTCAAATTACGGTATACACATACAAACAATGACGTCACAAAGGACCCAGCGAGGTTTGCGAGGATATAAGAAGAAGATGTAGCCCATCTAGGGATAGCTACGCATTGAGATTGAAGAGCAGGAGAATTTACGAATGAAGAAATGAAAATACACAAGGAATTCTTAACCAAATTGGAAGTACAAACTAAAGTCTAGAATATGTAAATATAGAACCCCCATACACACACTTAACGAACGGAAGTAAAAGGGAATACGAAGCGGAAGTGCAATGGGGAAACGAACCCACGAAAAAGTAATGTTGATGGGAGAGGAGGAGCGAAGGGAAAATTGAGCTTAGGCGGCAGCAGCTTTAAAAATATTTCAAAATGAATATGGAAAGTTAGGGAGAGCGGGAAAATTGAAAGATAAAGCGGAAGCGGAAGCAGAAGCGAAAGCGAAAAGCATGCAAAAACCGTAAGGAGAAAGTAAAACACGCAAGCGAAAATTTCATTGAAATTGTTTGCCGTGATTTGAATGAAATTCATAATGGTGGCCATTTTTGTGTAATGCGAAAAAGTTTAACAACATTTTTTACACTTGTATTTCGTTTTTATTAACTATAAGTTTAACCAAAACAACAACAACAAGAACGATTGTAAGCAAACGGAGTAAAATGCAACTGAAAACGGAGGAAATGCAATACATTTTACTTATTTTTGTCTGTCGCCCAGGACGGCGTCTATTCTTTATTACGAATTATGATTACGAGTATGATTATTGTCATCATTATTATTGTTTTTCTTGCTAATTTTCGTGCACCACACACAAACACCCCACACAAGCGTAGTTAAGTGCGCACACTCGATCTATTTCGTTGCGTTCTGGAAATTATTTAAACTTAAGTGATATTTTTAAACAAACAAAAAACAAAGATGCAAGAGGAAAGAAAACTATCCATTATTATATAATTATCGCTAATATTTCTTACTATTTTATGTGTACGATTACCACGATTATCACGAAAAGAGCAAGAAATACATCATGGCAGGCAAAGTCCCTCGATCGGAATATCCTCAAAATCCGATCGGAGACTAGAACTGGCCTGGAAAACAAGCGGAATGTGGCAACGGATGAAGCAAAATGAAAATGCTTATTCAAGAGATGAAAGATGAAGATTTATGGAGGAAAATATCAGAAATATCAGTAAAGGTCAAAGCTCTAATCCATCGAACATGAATTCTAGATTCATTCAATAGCGAGAAATAATATTTCTTTTTGATTTTTTTCTTGAAAAGAATACCACACAACAACAACAACAAGAACACCCATTTTATTAAAAAATATACAATTGTTATTTATAATTAAACAAAACAAAAACGAACCACTTTGTTTTTATTATGATTTCACATTTTCAGTTGCTACCTTGGTTTCCACTATTCAGTTATTATTCGTTCATTTGGGAGCGAAAGGTTTCCGCATTCACGGAAACTCCAGCCGCAATCCCCCTTTATAAGAAGAATGCATTTCTCGAACAGACACGGTTTCTCCCAGGGTCTCAGACGTAGAACAGATGGTATCGATACAAATTGTACAACTTTCTACTGGATCGATTGGTATTCCGTTGGTAGAATGGAGCCAGAAACCGAAACAGTTGCTAGATCCTTATGATCGTATGTTGGATTGTTCTTTCCGCTGGTCTAGGATGTACAGAGAAGCAGTGCTTACATAACAACAGATCGATGTGTTTATCTCTTAACTAGCTATATACTTATTATCGGGCATATTTGCCAACGTGTACGTCTAAGCAGCATATGCATGTAGATGGGAACTTATGATATTTCATCGGATATTTATCGTCGTTATTGATGTGTAAACATAAAATTAACTCTAAGCTAAGATGGACTCGGAGTAGTCCCTTAAGGAGGATCGAGTTCGGTTTAAATTAGAAATCTCACGGCAGCTGGCGGCCGGATCCGGATGCAGATTCGGATCTGGCGCAGCGAATGCTGGTTCAGCGCGGTATGTTGCATCCACTAAACGATAACTAAGTAATTATACTTGATACATTATATACATATACAGTACATTTAGGTGTGTAGCTAGGGGCAAAGTGTCTGAGCGATATTTGAGCGAATCGGACCCTGGACTTTGGCATATCTAGGTTATATCCGTGAGAGTCCGCTTCCGGTTCCGGGCAGATTCGAAGCTCAGCGACCGTGGCTGCGGCCTGCGCGTCTTTGTGTGTGTGTTGGTGTTCATTTTTTGGATAATTGGAAAGCGAAATTAGTTTTAAAACAAAATTGCATTCAATATAAGGCTGATTTATTTGACTTGTTCATTTTGATATATACACTCAAGCACACAAACACACACACACTTACAAACACTCACACACCGAAAACACACACGCACACTCACGCATATCAGCCAGGCAGCTAACGGTGCTAGACATTGAATTCCATTTAAGATTAAGTGCATTAAGTCGGTTAGTTTAGTGAGTATCCAGCAAAAGACTTGCGCATCGTTTATTTGGCTGCGTTTTCACGAATCCATTCACTGCAATCCATTCACCCAATCGCATTCATCCATTTCATAGTCGAGAATCGAACAGAAGCGGGCAAACGGAGCTATATCCTGGGGATCTTGCGTTTTTCGTAGCATACCCCAGGGGGCTGAGGTGGAAAGTTGTTGGACGGAAACGGAAACAAGTGCTCAACACTGCCAGCAACGAAAATCCGCATCCGAATCACCACATTCTGCTTAAGGAACACACGAATTCGAGGAAGCAATAAGCTGTTTATACAATCAAATACCCTGTAATCATGTATCATGCACACATTAGAGCATTCTTGTGAACTGACTGATACTTCAAACCAAAAAAGAAAAAAACAAAAAAAAAACAAGAAACCAAAATACGAGGCGAGATTATGTATAGGGAATATCACGAATATCAGACGTGAAATCATCTAACATAGGTCGCTTAAAGTTAAGCGAGAAATCATAATTTCAATAATAGGTTTTAAATAAGTTTTTCTACCCAAGAGTTGTTGTAACTTTTTTACAATTTAAAATTTAAATTTATGATAATTGGCAGGACAATTGTTTTGATAACTGAAATGGGCGCAAGCGTAAGGATGAGAATTTCGGCCGAAATTGTACTCAATTATTTTGCATTGATTATTGGCTGGCAACTGAAACCACTAGATGTCTTCAAAAAGATTGGCTAAATGCATCCTTGATTTCGAAAAGACTTTTTCTTCGGGGCAGACGCCCCCCACTGAATATTTATGGGTTAACGCAGTAGTGCCCATGGTGTTGCGGAAATTAAAAATTAAATCTAAACACTTAACAATTACTATGTAACATTAACAATAATCGGCTTAGTTGGGCTAACTGAGAACTTTACTAGGATCTAGGCGATATGAGAGATGAACGTTGAAGGACTTGACGCGACTTGATTAAAATTAGACGCTCCCACTTCCCCCCGTTCCCACCACATTTGTATTTGTATCCGTATTTGTATGTCTAGCATTAGGGGCATCCCCCAGCACACACGCACACGCCTACACACACACACACACACACACACACAGCCATTCATCATCACCTTGAACTTTTCGTGTTTTTATGTGTAGTTCGTAAGCGATGAATGAGCACGAGATGAATCTATGATATAATATACTTGTTGTTGTGTCCACATCTATAGGATTAGCCTACCCGAAATCAGATCGATGCATCCTTGTTTTGTTTACCTTGTTGACTTGTTTGCTGTTACGAATATCTATCGATTCTATTATCCCCACTGTGTACTTAACTCGGTTCTGCTTGGACTGGCCAGCTAGTTGAACTGGCGAAGTCGGCGAAGTTAGGCTAGAGCATAATTTAAAGGCAGGCGACGGTCGCCAGGATCGCCGTGCCGCCACTGATCACCACATAACAAGGTACAAAAGAGCCGCAATTGGGGCAGCATCCACCCCCTGCCACGCCCATTAGCCAAAGGGGCGCAATTAGGCCTGGAGCAGGTGAAAATTGAGCAGAGAAGCACACAGACGACACAGAAACAGATTCAGAAAACAGATTTAGAAACAGATAATACTACAAATACGAACTAGCGTAACGGAGTTTTGCATTTCCAAACGAATACCATATGAAACCAAGTAAATAACCAGCAACTAAGTGTCGTGTATATTCCATGTTAAAAATACAGCCACTGTGCTGCATATAAGCATATAATTATACATGTATACAGTATAAATATATATATATATATTTAACCATATGCATACATATATCTAACCGAAATTACGAATAGCGAACGAGAACAAGAGCAAGAAATCCCTTCAGATGGCAATGATTGTTCATACACCCTAGATAAATAGTTGTGCATTAATCAATCGTACAGTTGTCTCAATGTGAAAAGCTTAAGTCCACACCGAAACTAATGTAATAGCAGCTACAACTCGAGGACCCGAGGACCCCCCTCTAAGAAACCCAATCACTGGTGACCCCGCACCCGAACGTGGTGACCCCGAAAATTAAGAAAATAAAATACATAACGAATATCCGTAATACAGAGCAGCAGAGATGTTTAACACTTCAATTAAACATTGGTGAGAATCGAGTACCTACAAAACTGAAAGAGATAGAGAAGCGCCCACACACGCACACACATCCTGCACATCCTGTGGCGGACTAGTGTGCGTGCGGGGCGACTATATTTTTTGCAAAGCAAATTGTGCAGCAAATGCAACCGAAACTAACGGATAACGTTTTACGCGCGAACATTTTTAGACATACAAAAAGTAAATCGTGAAAGGCAATATGAAGCGAGGGGAACACACACACAAACTACAGATCATAAATAGATATATTTTGCGTCTTTATATACAGGAAAACGGCATATTTGTATATTTACACTCAATGTACAGATCGCAGCTACGAATCACAGCAGCTAGGGATATATAGGGATACTTTAGTACTTGTTGCTCGGTTGGCTTTTTATGCTTCATGTTAACTCCGAACCCAGATCAGCCCATTACGCCATTATCCATTAACCTTGGCGCGTCGGCTAGGACCGGCACGTTTTCCACTCGGTGTACTGTCCACGGAACACTGATCTGCATATGTACGTATACCTAAGGACCCATCACACTCATCACACCGAAGCATTGACTCTAACACCACTCACGCTATATGGGAAGTCCCACGAAATAAAATCATTTTCAAAACTATTTTAAGCGAATGAAAACCTACAACAAAGAAAAAGCAAGAAACTCTAAATCATTTCAATGAACGTGTTTATGAATGTTGATTTTAAACAATAAATCGAAATCAGAATGAATAAAGCATAAACAACTAATTGTATGGAATAAGTTAAACAAAATAAAAATTCTATGATAATATAATAAAAACAGAAAAGACAAGAGCAAAATGATACTTTCAAAACTAAACATCACTGTTTTTATTACATCACTTTTGGTTAAGGAACTCACCACTTCACATGGTGGTTTCTTAAAAAGGACCTTAAAGTTGTAAGTATATAAGTAATTTATAAGTAGCTTGGTTAGACCATCACTTGGTTATCGAAATATAGTCGGACTGCACCATGTAGAGCACGTGCACCAGGATAAATGATGCACTCCGGAAAGCTAAAGAGCGATTTATGCGAAATATGCCAAAGATAGAGACGTGCGTGTGCTGCCAAGTCAATTGCAGCGACAGCCATTCGATCTAGGAAACTCCAGGTATTATAATTTCTTGAAGGGAATGCCAGGATACTCACACTTCGTTCCACCTTCGCGCTTTTCTTGTGGGGTATTTTCAAAATATCCCTGGTCACCTCCACTAATGATCCTGTCGTGCTGGTCATGCTATTCACCAGGAGCGAGAGCATCAAAGGTTGAATGCAGGTGATGAACGAGAAAACCAGGTACACAAGCTCAACGTCCAGCAATCCATTACCGATAACGAAGCGTACCAAAAGATATCCCGCCACAATGCCACTCCAAAGATTGCGAGCCATGTAGGCAAGAGTGACATACCTGAAGATGGAACACACTTCTGAGGTTAAGTCAATTAGGCGCTGGAATCTGGTGTGCAGCCTTTTAATCTCCCATAACTTGGAGGCGACAGTTGATAAATGCGGATCCAGGAGTACCATCTTCAGTCCCGACTGCAAACGCCACCAACACCGGGTTATTTCAGCTAGAATGGCGAACAGCAGGTAGTTCATGGCAAAGATCATGCACTCCGGCAGGAAGCAGCTGCAGGGATGATTGAACCCCATCCTGGCGCTGAGCGTAAACGTGGCCAAATGGATGCTGAGACGAAGGATCAGAAGAACGATGAGTCCAATCAACAAGTAGTCAATGGAATTCAGTTTACTCCTTGGCACCCTGTATCCCATGTGCCTGCTCAGATCCCTTTGATGTTTCAGCTCCTTCAGAACTGCAAGGATTCTATTTTGCCATTGGTAGCACGATCCCATGGAGCTAAGCACCGCAAAGAAGACCAAAGTAAAATATGTGAAAAAGTTAATAGTCATCAACGTGGATCTTTCGATATATTTAAAATGGTCCGCGAAATCCAACAGAAACTTTAACGTCAGGCTGATAACCGCGCAGTTGTGCAATAGACGGTACATGAAAAGGACGCGGTATCTGCGCAAATTTCGTGTCCCAATATCCGCATTGAAGTCCAGGATTCCATTAAGGGCACAAAAGTAGCCCAGGCTACGTTGTATAGTTCTCCTTAGAGAAGTCATGACCCTGTTCACTAACTTTCCGCCAAGCAACTGGGCTTCAATCAGGCTACACATAAAGGTATTATTTATTAGAGCCTGTCATTTCGATTACCAAAGATAAAATCAGTTGGGAATACAACCCACGAAGAGCACTTGTTGCTTGTAATTAATTAACTTTGGCCAAAACTCATCGATTTCTCTAGCCGCCTTCATATGGAGTCATAATCGTGGTTGAAAGGGAAGCACAACGAAAGGATTGAACTAATCATTTGGTTAAATGTGCCAATTTTAGATTTTTTGGTTTTTTATTCCTGATAAATCATATTTCTGCTCTGGCAGGGCAAACATTTTCCACGTAGCATCGACTGTCTGTCTGATCCACGAAGCCGAGCTCGACTATGCGATCCGATGCCAGTTCCATCGATCGGCTGCCGTATTTTAGCCCTCTGCTCAGCCAGCTTTAACTTCAGTTTGGCAGCAGCAATCACGCGAATCAGTTCGAAACAGAAGCGAGACGATCCCATACTGTTCGCCATCCGTATCCGAGCCACTGCATCTGAAAAACTATGTGGAAAACGCTGGGGCTTGACGGTTGACGAATTTCAGAATAGTCATCACCTTGAGTGCAGATCATCAGCTGGGCCAATTGAATCGGGATCGCAAAAAAGTGGAAAATAATGAACGGACTGCAATTGAGGGGATAGCGGATAGAGCTTGCCAATTTTTGTTGCTAAATAGCCGCGAACGCGACAATCAGAGTGCTAAGTGAGCTATCAATCAGTTCAAAGCGAGGTCAGCTGCATTGTCATGGCTGGATTGGTGCCACTGTTCACCTGGCTGTTGGTCCATCTGCTCCAGATGGAAGCCCACTATATACAGATTGACCATGAAGAATTTCGTGCCAGCGGCTTTCCGCATCCGCACTTTCCGCCGCCACCGCTAACGCCGCTGGATCACCTACCCCAGGTGCTGGCCGCCAAGGAGCTGACTCCCGCCGAGGTGATGGTGGACCTGACCAACGACCTGACCCACCGCCTGCTCCACTACCATTCCATCCTGAATCGCAACAACTTCGCCTTCTCGCCCACTGCCTTGGTCAGTGTGCTGGTGGCTCTGTTCGAGGGTTCGGCCGGGAATACTGCCGAGGAACTGCGTCATGTCCTGCAGCTGCCCAACAACAGGGATGTGACCCGCGTGGGCTACCGCGACATCCATCGACGACTGCGGGTGAGACTGGATTCCAGCAAGTAGGCCAGTGTGGCTGCTGCTTTGAACTTAACCCATTGCCATGGGGGTAATCCGCTCGAGAACGCCATCCAAATTAAGTGGCCACGCACATTTACACGCCTGGCTAAGCACCCGTCCGAAAGTTTGGTGGCCAGAGTGGGGAGCACCAAGTGGTCATTGATAAAGAACAAATTGTAAAACCAGATATGCGTACTGACAAACAAATTGCCCCAGGCCCATGACCAAAGCTCAATAGATCTCCAATCTGGTTTCAATAGTTCGTCGACCCCATTGGATCTGTTAATCTCCCAAAAAACTAACCAGCATTGGTTCAAGTGAATAGATTTTTTAATTGTCCATCGTTGCGTACCTATTGCTGATCAGAATTTGGGTAATGAAATAGATCAGTAGGGTCGTGGTAGGGCTAACTTAATTTTTAGAAATTTTTTTTAATTAGCAGAGTCTAAATATCATCTATCTTTTACTACTTGGGACTCTATAAAGGATTGATAATCTAATATTATAGATTATTATATTTTCCAGACTTACTTTTTTGGCTCCGACAATCCACTGAAAGGACTCAGTTTGAACAAGGGCAATGTCACTGTCCTCAAGGATTTTGAGACGGTTCTCATGTTTTACGGTTACGACTTAAGTGTAGATATGCTCTCCTCCACGCCAGCCAATCTCACATCAGATGCCGAGTTGGTCAACACAACAATGTCCAGCAATACTACGACCATGGAAATAGAGGGGGAAACCACAACGTCAAAGGATGCGGAGAGCACAACAGAAGAGCCGGCCACAACAACCACAGAGCCGCCAGCGACGACAACGACAGAGCCTCCAACCACCACCACAGAGGCTCCAGCGGAGACGGAGGCCACCACAGAAGCACCTGCTGCAACATCGGGAGAAGAGGAGGCCGCTGAGCCCGCTGGTGAGGATGAAGCAGCCGAGTTAGTGTCCGCCTTTGTAGCCGAGGAGGACTCTGAGCCTCTGTTGCGTATCCAGAAGGCTCGAGTCTCCAGACTGCCCACCAGCAAACTACAGGCGCCGCTAAAGCATTCGAATCCAATCACTCCGAAGCCCATTTACCTGCCCAGTGCGCGAACAGTGGCCATGCCAATGCCAATGATGGCTCGCCAGGTGGCGGAGCGAAAGCCACCAGGAACACGGCAAGTAATTTCTATTATAGCGCCATCCGTGCAACCAGCAAACATATCAGTGACTCGCAAGACGAAGACGGCACGATACAAGCGTCATGCGATACCAGCATACAAGGATCTGGATGCAAATCTCTTTCTGACCCTCTTCAATCCGCACACGCATGTCCCGCACCACCCGCTGCACTTTCCACCGCCAGTGCCCGCTGCCTTTGCACCCATCACGAATGATTTTGAGCCACACTATATCGGGGAGGCAGCCGAGGGAAAGTCCAACTATAACACGGATGTGATCAGCCACGTATTCTACTTGGCCAATCAGCAGGTGGTGCACACCACCTTCAAGGTATATAACGCAGTGCTGTACTACAAGTACTTTGAGCACCTGAAGATGAGCGTGCTGGAGTTGGAATTGGACACACCGGAGTACAACCTAATGATCCTGTTGCCCGACTACCACACGGATATTGTTGCAGCCGCCGCCTCCTTGAAACTGGGACCAACCCTTCGACTGATGCGGAAGCAGTTGAAGCCACGCTGGGTGCAGGCCATCATTCCAGATTTCAAGCTGCACGGCACCATGTTTCTGACCAACGACTTGCAGAATGTATGTATTCATTTGTAGAGTGCATTTTCGTGTGTTTTTATTGAGGTGTCTTTGGTTTTTGTGCTCTCTGTTGCAGATGGGAATGTAAGCATGGGCGTAATAACTCCAGTTCCTGGCTTCATTTTACTTTCGTTGCAGCTGCGATGTATTCGAACCAAATCGCGCCGATTTCAGGCCCATGACTGAGGAGAAGGGCGTCTACGTGCGGCACATTGAGCAATCCATAGACGTCACCATCCGTACGCATCCCATCAATCAGCTGAAGCGTAAGTGTCTCGCATTGCAGCACACCTGAATGGTATGGAGTGGAGGCATTGAGCCGCAACGCATTGCGAATGCCCCACCTAATGGTGTTGCAACAGTTGCAGCCTCTGCAACACGAGACAAAGTGCAATAAACACTTCCTTTTGCTCTCTAGGCAACTACGGCGCCCAATCGAAGCCCATTCAGATCTCTGTGAATCATCCGTTTCTGTTTTTCATCGTCGATCGCGACTTGGACGTGGCTGTGATGTCGGGCCGCATACTGAATCCGCTGAACGTACGCATCCAATGAAGCACGACGAAGGTCGACGATCGAAAGTGATGAACCCTTTGTTCCCGGTGCCTACTAATACGAGATGTTAGCATTGCTTAGATTAAAATGTAAATATACGGGGGTGTCACGAGACTCTGGGCAGATGAAATTTGAATGGAAGTTCTACAAAATTACCTTTAAATTAAACAACATTCGTTGATTGTTTTATCTATATAATATTTTTAGTATATAATGATTTGAAAACCCATCTCGTGACAACCCATTTAATGTAAGCTCACCCCATTAAAGTATAATCCTTAGTCTAACCAGTTCTGTGGGAAATCGGTTCTAGTACTGATACGTTCCAAACACTGTACAGACGCAGAAGAGACTGGTGTTGCTGAAGACCTCGGAGACGGAGGTGTCGCAGTCGCAATCCCAGCAGCAGCGCGAGTTATAGGTGGCCCCCGCACCCAGCTCCTGGCCTAGCATCACCTGGACCACGTGCTTGTACCGCTTCACCTTGGAGCTGCTGGCTATCTGCTGGTTCACCTCGTCGGCGATCTCACTGGTCCACTTCTTGGCGACGTCCTTGTCATAGGTTTTGTCTTCAAATAGAGAAGTTGCTAGGCAACGCGCAGTGTACTTATGGATTTTCACACTAACCTTTGAGTTTCTCGGCCATAACGTTGTTCATTATGCTCTTGATGGTGGGCAGGGGAAACATCTCCCCAAAGGCCGGTCGCATGCTATAGGCGGTGGGCTGATCGCCGGGCTTTTCCGACTTATCCTGATTTTCCAAGGCATCGGCTGAGTCCGAGTGCAGACTTCCTGACGCCGACTTTTCCGACTTCTTATCCGCTGGCTTGGGCACTGCTGAAGTCTGGACGGATTTGGTTGCTTCCTCAGTGGACTGCTTGTCAGCCATCTTTTATCAAATTCAGCGTAATTTTCTTTAAAAGTGGAGTTTATGAAAGCATCAAGGAAATCTTGGTTGCTATGTTTGTTTACCTATTACCAGTGTTACCAGATGGTAAAACGGCTTTCCCGCCTATCTTTAATAGTCAGTCACCACGAAACACAGAAACTATTTGGTGTGGCCACTTTATGAGTACGAAGTGTGGCATCTCTATATATCCCTCTCTGGCCGATTTGAATTTAAAATTTATGTGCGCCAAATTAAATAATATAGACTTGCAAAGGAAAATTAAGAAATTCATAATTCATAAAATTTATAAGATCGTCCTTAGGTTTCATAAAATCTTTATTCAATTCAAAATAAATCGAAAAGTTACATAATAAATTCGATAAATATGTTTTTATATATGCAGGTTATAAATAAAGTTACACAATAATTTAAATGATTTCATTAGTATACAGTTAATGGTTGCTTGCTCGCTTACATCCTTATGTGTAGGCTTTCGCATATAGAAAATATTTGTGTGCATCTCTTTGTGTTCACTTTGATTTCGATTGGGGGCAAGTGACATAATACATACATGGGTGTGCTGATCGGGAGGATGTGCGGGAGGTGCTTTGTCAAATAAATAATAACACACTCAAACGGTTTACATAGAAATCGGCAAACAATCGCTAAGTGAAAATAACCTAAGAAAACTCAAATACACCATTTACATTTGCTCAAAATCACATACCCTTTGCACACGCTCACTTCATTACATTAAATAAAAACACAACATATTGCATAGGACATACAAAAATCAGACAGATTTCAGTGGCAACGACTAACAAAACGTACAATTAGGTCGAATACGAAACTAAAGGTATTCGCAAAAACATTCGTAATCCCTACTTTTAAATTGCGAAATTAGTTTTTGGTTTTGATTTCATCTCTGCCTGTTTTTACATTAACCTTGCGCGCTTCTTCCATATTAGTTAAGATCTCTACTTATATAAATATTGAAATTGTTCATTGCCAGCTTATCCACTTTGAATAGTTAGTTGCTCGTTTCGGTTACAGCTCACGGGTTTTAGTATTGTTAATTCTGTATATTCAGCTGCCTTTTTGGTACGCTCTCCCCTGTTCCCTTGTTTCATCTTAAGTATTTAGGCTCAACAGTCCGTGCACCACTTCGCAGACCAGCAAGCTCCAGGGAAAATTTGGTATTCAAATCTGAAACAAGAAGTGTTGTCAATTTCAAACTAAAACGTGTAGGTCCCATTTACTCACAATAGATTCTTCGTGGTCATGCGGTTGTCCCGTCAGCTTAATGCCCGTTGCCTCGGCGGACGTGGATGCGGATCCAGCTGCCGTGAGGTCGAGTTGGGAGGCTGTGGGTCGTAGGGCGGCTCGCTTGGCGACAATTTCCAGCATCTCGTTGAGAATTGCTCCCTCGGCGGCCACATCGGCGGAGCTTTTGTCCAGTTCTGCATCGGTGGAAGTAAATAGCATATCTAAGTTTTGAGAAGAAATTATAACACTTACTGTTGCAGGACAAGCGCAGATTGAGCTCTTCCTTCAGCTGGGCATGCCGATATTCCAGTTGCAGTTCCTGTTGCCTTATAGTCAGTTCCTCATCGCGTTTCCTAAAAGCAAAATTACATTAGATTCGTTTATTATACAGCTTCATAAATTAGCTCACTTGAGTGCTGTGATGTTGCGCCAAATCTCCAAAAGTTCCTTAAGTAGCTTCTCGTCGTTGTCCTTTGTCGCATCCAGGCTGTAGAATAGATTTCATTTAATTGGTATTCAAGGAAATACCTAGATCCTAGCACTCACTTTTCTATATTTTGCGCCTCGCCTCGCAAGGCCTTCTCAATTAGCACGCCGCGTGCCTCCAGATCCTTCAGTTGCACCTCGATCTCCTCCTGTTCCCGCTGAATCTCTTGAGCGATTCGCAATCGCTTGAGCTCAGCTTGTCGTGAAGCCTTCGATATGGCACGTTGCTTCTTATGCTCTCGTGTCTCGTTAGCGTAGCTCTCATCTGGAAATGGGAAAGGGTGTTATATTATCGTGCCTTAAAGTGTGCGCTTGTATGAATCTTCAGTGAATCGGGACAGAACAGTTGGGTGGACGGTATATGCAGACATAGAATGAGAAGAACAAACCATCGGATCTCTGATAATTCAGTGGCAGAGGCGGTATGGGCGGTGGTGTCTGGTCGTCCAGGGCACTGGGATGAGCTGCGGCCAGGTGGTGGGGCTTGTGTATATAGAGCTGCGGGCTGGATGAAGAGAACGATTCGGATTTCGGTTTCGCAGTGTTCGTTTGCTTTCGATAGCGACTGTTGTTCGTGGTGTTCAGATACTCTTGCGAGTGATTTTTCTGTGATGTGGCTCCTGCTGGAGATGCTGCATTGCAGACCAGCATATCCTTGTCCTAGTGTAGCACGGTGTTAGGAGGTATCAGAATATATATCGGTTTAAATGATTGCGTGTTTTTCAGAGGAGGAAATAAGAGGTCGAGAAAAACGTATGGAAAAATAAACAATATTCAAAATCTTATTAGAAACAGTTTGTTATTTACTAAAATATAGTATATACATTTAACGTGCAGAATGTCCAAAGGCAAAAAACTTAAAACATAGCTCTTATAGATTACCATAACCGGGAGTCCAGGGAAACCAATCATGCAAAATAACCATTAAGCTTAAATCATAAATAACACTTCTTAAATTAATACCCATTAAACAAAAAGCTGCCCAGTACTTAAACCATTACAAACTTAAAGTTTAAAACACACAACTGAATATCCTTATGTCCGTAAGGTTTCCCTGAAACCCATGTGCTCCGAATAGATATTAAACTAAGAAAACATATATGTTATTTAGGAGGCAAAGGCAATAATTCAGCAGTCAATCTTAAATGTTAACACTTAGATAACTTTTGCTGCAAAGGGTAAAAGAAAACAAAAATAAAGTAAATGAAAAGAAATCATAAGAAAATTGTTGCAACTTAATTGTGTTAATTGGACAGCAAACAGACAAAAAGCCCATTCAGATGAAGAAATGTGCGATTATTAGATATTAAATAAACCAAAAGTAACGGATGCCAAATAATAAGACTAAGCTGTAGAGAGTGTACGAAATTTGGAAAACTCGAAAGTGTTTTGTAAACAGGGTTTAGAATAGTTAAAAGTCCTTACACCAAAACCGAAATTCCTCAGATCAAAGCAAGACTGCAAAATGATTAAAAGAATTTCAAATGTTATAAATGGCACACTTATTACACCAGACATCGAGTCCTCGGCAGTTAATATAACTTATATGCTAGATGAGGTCGTGTGAATCGATAGCTTGGACTAGCCAATCTCCGTGAGGCAGACAACACTTGGTTACATCAACACCGACCAAAACAACATTACATTTAGATAATTGTGACAAGCACTGACCTTTGACTTCTCCTTGGACTTGGGCGAGATGCGGAATCTGCTGAAGACGCCACCTCCTCCTCCGCCTCCACCCGCCGCATCCGAGATTGTGGGCGTGCCGCTGCTGCTGGTGCCGGGTCGCTCTGACTGTTCAGAGTGGCCGGCAGCTACAGCGCCGCCCTGCTCCTTGGAACTAGAGGCTGCGGATCCAGACCCCTTTTGGAAGAAGCTGGACAACGACTGTATGAGACTCTTACGCCGCTCCGGATCCTTTGGCCTGCGTCCAGACTTCGTTTTGCCTGCCTTCTCCTGCCCACCGGACGCCAAATTGGGATCGGATGTAAAGTCAGCCGCCTTGGCCTGGAGCACGGCATCCTTCTCAACCTGCTGCTGCTGCTGCTGTCCCACCATGTAGGCTAGATCATTGACGCTCTTGGAGGCACTCATTTTGCGGGCACGTGCCGCCAGATCCCCGGATGGCATCTCCTCCAGTTGCTTCGGCTTCAGGGA
Organism: Drosophila simulans; assembly: GCF_016746395.2. Classification (NCBI taxonomy): domain Eukaryota; kingdom Metazoa; phylum Arthropoda; class Insecta; order Diptera; family Drosophilidae; genus Drosophila; species Drosophila simulans. Next base: position 16,109,132 of record NC_052523.2, on the reverse strand, counting down.
TCTGTTTTGGTCGTAGTGCAATCGTGAACGTATTAGCTGCATCTTTTCCTCGGGACTAAGGCCCAGTTCTGTGTTAGACTTAAGACGAGCCCTGGCCCTGGCCTCGCTCCTTAGGTTCTCCGTCGACGCGGAAATATTGGCTATATCCGCGGTCGCGACACCTCCTCCTCGGTTAACTCTCGCCGGGGCAATGGGTTTCGCAAAGTCGCCCAACTTGCCGCCATTAAACGAGGCCGTCTTGCCGAGCTTGTAACCCGCCAGAGCGTTCGAATCGATGTGTTCGCTGAAGGGGCGCGGCTTATAGAGATCAGCACTTCGTGTGGGCGCCTGGACAGTGCGATAAGGCGACACATAGGTGGACGTGGCGGACTTCTGCAACGGCCTCTCCGCTGGCGGCTTTGGTCCCTCCTCCGCCGTGGAGGCGTGGTAGTGCGCTTGGCTAGAGCAGTTGGAATCCTGCGGACTGCAAGCAGCCGCCAGCTTGGGCGTCGGACTCAGGCTGGAGCCACTGGCATAGCCACTGGTCAGCAAACTGCGCTGTCGACTCCGGTGCAGACGCTTCTCAGCGTTTAGCTGCTTCTTCGACTGCAACTTGTCCATGACTAGGTCGTGAATCAGATCCTTTTGCTTGGTGCGTTCTTTGGTTATCTCTTCCAGCTTGCTGCTAAGTGTGGGTATCTCAGGTACCTTTCCGGAAATGCTGGTGGTCCGCGGTCGCATTGAGACCAGCGGCTCCTCTGCGGGCTTGACCGGATCCTCGGCTGATTCTATCACAGGTGCGCTACTGTTTAGCTGCAGGTTAGGTGCCTCTCCCTTAGAGCTCTTACGCCGTTGGGTGCTGATCTGCGATATCCGCTGCTGCAGTGCTCGAACATACTCAAACTGGATCTGCAGGTCCTCTTCCTGCGGCTCCTTCGAGACGTTCCCTGGTGTCGAGGAGTTGGGCCCAGTGCTGCTGCTCGTCACCGTAGACGTCTTTGGTTGTTGCTCTGAGCTACTGGGTGTGGAGTCCCCTTTTCCCGCCGCCAACATAGAGGCAAATTGATCGAGAACCCTGGGCGAGGACGTGTCAAGTGGACTGGTGACCACCGTCAGTGCCTCACTTTCCTCCGTTGTCGTTGGCTGGGTCTGGGATATTATCATACTGTCATCATCCAGTTCATTTAGCGTGCTTGAGTCAGTCAGCGACTGGGTCATGGCAGGAGCCACCTCATTCACAGGCGTCTTTGCATCATCGTGCATTATGTACGCCCCCTGCTCAATGTAATCAACGCCCAGTTTCTCGTCCCGCTTCGTCATTAAAGGCGGTAAATTTCCTGGGTAACTGGATGGTGGAGCTGCCTTACGGGTCGTCTTCTTGGGCTCCGCCTCGATGTACTCCATGTAACCTCTATTCTGAATGAGAGCTGTATTTGTTGCGGAATAAGCTTCAGCACAAGAACCCTCGGAACCCGTGTCCATGAACTCTATGTCATCAATGTCGATGGCACTAAGTATTCCATCCATCTGCACCACTGGCGCCTGCCTGGCCAGCTCGTGGATTACCTCGTTGCCACTGGGAAGTTTGTTTGCTCCACTGCGTCGTCGATCCTTGCGTCGTTTTATTGTACCCTTGTTAGAGTTAAGCACGAACTCCAAGTCAACAAAGTTCTCCGATATGCAGTCGTCGGCCGTCCAGTCGGAGAGTTCCGTCTCCGTTAGTACCTGACCAGTGCCAGTGTGCTCGGTTTCTGAGTCAGATCCTCGAGAGAGAATTTCCCCAGTGGGTGTTTTATCGCTATCGTGCGCTGTAGGCGTGGTCGGAGTATCTGGCGTCCTAGCCAGATTGCCTAAGTTAAGCGTAATGGGTTTCACTGCCTGACTGTGCTCCACATTGCTTTCTACGATCAACGGAAGATTCTTCAAGCTCTCGATCTTGTTCTCATTTTTGCTGTCGAACTTCAATTTAGGTGGACCCATCTCTGGCAAAGGAGGGGGAGCAGTAACACGGCGCTCCGCCTCGATGACCGTACACTCCACCGGCTCCGGAGTAGCGGTTACTGGTTCCGCCTCCACCTCTTGGTCATCCTCCATATCCAGCTCATTCGTTTTAAGCGCCGGTGCTGGCGGAACAATAACATTGGCGGGCATATCCAAGAACTTGACATCCTCAGGATCCCCAATATACTTTCCGTTCACAATCATTAGGCTGTCCACCTGCATCAGGGCACCACTTGTGTCGTGCACCTCCAAACGGGGCACATTGTGCTTTCCGCCAATTGTCTGAGTATCCGGACTGGTTGTGGACTCCAAAATGTAGTGCTGGATGTCTTCAATGCTAGAAGAGTCTGAGCTTGAGCACATGGAGCCACTGCTGCCGGTGGTAGACATGACCTCCGGCTTGCTCTTCTCCCATGGGATATTGGGCACCTGGATCTGCACACTGTCCGGTTCATAAAGCTCATGTTCGGCAACATCCTTCTCCGGTGAGTCGCGCTTCTCTTCGTCCGACTGCTCCAGCAGGCTCTGTTGGTCCTCTCCACCTGGCTCCTTCGCTCCCGTTCCCTCCTTAATGTGTCCCAGTATATCTGGTATGCATTCCTTCACATCCCTAGAGACATCCGGCTTGGGTTCCTCCTTCACTTCCTGCTGCAGTTCGCTGATTTTGTTACTATCGGGTGTGAGGCGTTCATCCACATCCATGGCGCTACCATCGACCAACTGCTTTTTGGGCGTTTCCAGTGCCGTTAGATCGATAATGTCGATTGGCTTCTCAGGTGTCACCAGGTCAATAACCTCGACCACCGTCTTATTCGTCGGCGTGGTGGGCGAACTTTTTCTGGCCAGCTGGTCCAGCAGCGTGGCATTGACCGCATCTGTGTATTCCATCCCTTTGTTCAGTTCGTTCTTACAGTTCACGAACACGTTTTCCTTCTCGTTGTCCGTGGAGTGGCTGGAGCCAGTTTTCTGTATCCGAAGCTCCACGCGCAGATCGTTAATCACATTGCTGGTGGCGGAACGGATAAGTTCGTTCGTCTGTCCGGGTGTCGTCTGGCTGCCCTCGCCCAACTTTGTGCGATCGAGGAAGGTTCGCATGCCGGCACTGATGTCGCTGCTGGGATTCAGAAGCTTCTGGCACTCCGATATGTTCGACTGGAAGCTGCGAATGCGGGAGTCCAGCACTGAAGTGGATCCGGACTTCTGGATCTTATTGCCATTGGCCGGCTCACCCAGCAGATAGCGCTTTTTTAGCTCTAGGCTCTTTTTGGAGGCGATACCCTCCGTACTAGCTGTCTTGTTTAGCAAGTAGTCTCCTGGTCGTGGATTCTGAAGAGGAGCGCGCTGGCTGCCAATGAGCAGAGTGGGATCCACCTGGACCAACGGCTTGAACTGTGGCAGTGGCGGTTGGGGTTGGTACTTCTGGAGGTAGCTGCCGCCCTTCTCCCGCGCCGCCAACTGCTTCTGATGGAGTCCGGCGGAAGCTGCATTGGGTCCGATCATGGTGGACTTGATCTGCAAGGTAAATAACATCATTTATGTGGTTTAAATAAATTTGCATTCCATCACTTACCTGAACCTTGGTGGGCTTCCTTAGATGGGTGTCATCGATGAAGATTTTGGGCGCCTGGCGTATAATCTCATCGTTGTCAAACTCGGAGTCGGTGGATATCTCAGTGGCAGAATTGAGCTCCACTTCGTCGGGTGATGTGCTCTCGGACTCGGTTTGAACCTGCAAGTGGAGTTACGAATACACAAATGAATTAGTGTGCGTTAGGACAGGACAGCGGGTAACTAAACGAACGTAAAACAAAAGCAATGGGAGCCGGGATCAGTAGCGATCAGTCAGATGCTACTGCCCACACCCGTAGGCGGCGTTTTATGTACAGCAAACACCTTTGGTTCGCACATGCTAATTAGTCGGAGTAGTGAGTTAAACAGCAAAAAACAGCGGCGTCATGCCTTTAGGTACGATCCAGAAGGGAAACGAAAGGAACGCTGAAGGACAAAACAAACGCTGGCCAGGATTAGCTGGGGGTTAGGCCTGTTTATGTTGTAAGGACGGCAACAGAACGACACAACACAATCGGTATTCAGTTTTCAGTATTTTCTAGGTTTAGAGACTACAAACTTTCGGCTTTTTTCGGGCTGCTTGAGTTCGGGGTTAGCGCAACATTTCGCGGACGGCTGTGCTTGAATTTACCTTCGTAGATCGTACCCAGGTGCAATTACTTTCAATCAAGTGGCCAACTCGATCTGAGGCTAGCCCGATCTAGTCATTGGCTGATTGGAGGACTTGGACTGGACTTGAACTTGAACTTGAAGGCGTGGCACATCGAGAGCAGACAGGCGGGCGGGCAGTCTAGCATTGGTTGGTTGGTTGGGTATTCTTGGGCTGCTTATCGGGGACCTATAGTGTCTTGAATGGGTGGTCGGGTCGGGTCGGATCGGTTTGGTCAGGGTACAGGGGTCTGTTTGTGGGGTTGGTTTCGCTGACGTTGGGTTGGCTCTCAGTAGAGATAGTAGTTGAGGCGTCGTCTGCGGCCACAACGGGGTAAAATATAAATGAAAAGAGAAGGCTGCTTTGGTCAATGGTTTAGGGCTAAAAACTAGGAGATAACGCACGACTCTTTGTTGCCGTAGCCGGAAAGTGCGGATCCGGTTCCGCTGGCGGGGCTACGTCGTCGGAACAGGTCACTCAAATGGGAGCTACGCGTGGTCGATGGATAGTAACTGCTGGTTGCACTGGCGCTCGGTATGTAGCTTCTCCTGCTCAGATAATCACTGCTGGGACTGAGGTAATCGTAGCTGTTGTTGCTTTTCCTTGTTGTGGTGTTGGGGAAACGATTTAGCGTGGAGCTGGCATAATGTCTTGGCCTGTAGCTGGTCAGATCTTCATCCACATCGTCGTAATCACGACGATCCGTGCTCCTAAGCACATCCCTCATATAGGGGTTGCGCTCCACTACTCGCTCGTTTACGAAATCTCTTTTGCGGTTGTGTAACCGTTTGCTTCGATCCAGCAAAGCTTGGGTACTGGCATCCATTGGGTCCTCGTAATTAGCATAGCTTGCAGGACGAGCTGTGGCTACTGTTGTGGTGGTGGACAGTGTGTCCGTGTCCTGGCTGGATTGCGCCGACAGAGATTGCAAGGAGGGTCCTTTCTTAAGGTCGCTATATGACTTTGAGCTTTTCTTGGAGCTGTTAGCCAGCGGTTTGAAAGGCTGTGGCGATTGAGAGCGCGGCTTGTCTATGAATCTTTGAGAACCTCTTTTCTTTGGGGACAGTAATCCTTCGAAGATATCCTCCTCCTCAAGAGATTCGGCGCGCTTATCAAAAACAGTTTTCCCATCCGGCCACTTGCGATTCTTGAATGCAGCCGCAGGAGGAGAGTCCGAACGAGCGTATTCGGGCAGCTGTTTCTTTAGCTTTTCTGCTTCATCTTCATTGTCCGAATCGCCTAGATCGACCTCTCCTTCCAACTGCGTCTTGGGCCAAGCGCGACCCTGAAAAACCTCGGGCACAGGCTCATCAATGGCCACTGGTTCGGGTACGAACCTAGGTGGCTCCGGCTTCGGCAACTTCAGTTTCTTGGGCATGGGCACAATCACTGGTTTGTTATCCTGTAACTCTATAAATGCAAACGAACTGCGCCGCGTGGAGCAGGCGGTGGAATCCATTGACGTACCGCTGCCATCGACATCTAGCTTTTTGAACATGGGAGGTGTTCCCTCGTGCCGCGTTGTAGTATCCTGGGTGCGATTTGTATCCTGAGTTGTTCCGCGTCGCGATGCCATCATGGGCGGCGTGGGCGGTGGTAAACTGCGTTTGCTGCTCGAGTTGCTGCTGCTCTGTAAGGAGTCGCGTCTGCGTTGCTCCGCCGCAATGGCCTCGAAGTTCTCGTCCCGCTTGATCAGAGCCTGACGTCTCTCCTGCTCGAAATCCTCGATTAGACGTCTCTGTGCCGCCTCGTCATCTGCATCGGAGGGTAAATTGTTGAGAAGTTGCACAGGGTTGGTGCTAGGTGAGATGGCTCGCATCTTGTTCCTCCTTGGCAACATGGGACTGTTGGGCAGCTTCTCCATGTCCCACTCCAAGGAGCTCTCCTTGCTAGCCACGCTTGGGGCTTTGTATGGCGTTTGATTTTGTAGCAGCCTACGTCGTGGCATGGGTGATGCTGGCAACTTTTCCATGTCCCAATCCGAAGAGTTTTCCTTGCTACTCGACTTGGGTGGTGTAATTATCTTTGGTATTTCCACTAAACTGCTGCCAGACGAATTCTCGCTCTTGAGGGAGTTGCTCTGACTTATTAGCGGTTTGCTTGGATTTGGAATTACCGGAGGAACATCCTCCGGATCGGTTACCTTATCTACTTTGATCTTTTCTGGAGCCGTTTCAATTTTTTTGATTTCTTCTTTGGAGTGATCCACTTCGTCTACATCTTCTTCCACCAACATGCTGGGGAACCTTAAAGTTTGTTTGCCTTCAAGTGGAATTACTTCCACTACTTCAGGTTGGATGTTCTTCTGGTAAACCTGTTCTAACAGATCCTGTACAGAAGGAGGCATATCCTCCGGATCTAATTTCGATAGCTTTTTTTTCAACCTTTGAGGAGCCACAGGAAGTGATGGTTCACTGGAAGATGAACTGCTTTTGGGTCTTCGTTGTGGGCGTGATGGGAAATGCAATCCGTCCACTTCGTCCTGGACATTTTCCTGTGTGAATTTTTCCCCAACAATTGGTTGGAAAGTCTCCTCATCGCGCTCCAAAGACTCTAGTTTATCCAGGTAGTCCCGATCTTCTGTGTTTCGGGAAACGAGTGTGGCCCTTGGTGTAATTCCTACAAGCTCATCGTTGGAGTCAAACTCCACATTCACCAGCATCTCGTCGGAAAAGTGGCTGAAAAGCTTCTCTATGCTTTGATCCTCGGAACTGCCCCGTTTGACCACAGTTACGGGCTGTGCACTGGGACTCTTGCTGATTGTTGTGCACAAGGAATCTGCATCGATGTCTTGTTCTGGAGGTTCGACAATGGCACTGGGCTGCGGTTCCTGCTCCATTTCCTCCACCATGCTCTGGAAAAGTTCGTCCACTTGCTCCGCCTCTCTTTCTTTTTCTATTTGGTTCAAGGCTGCCAGTGCGTCCTGGTTGAGTTTCTCGTTTAGAGAAATCTCCGAGTGTCGTCGCGACATAACCAAACTAGATTGGGAACCACGGCGTGAGCTGTTTGAGGACTTATCACACCCGGTTTTGGGTAGATTTTTTATGTCTTCCACTGGTAAGGGAATTTCTACTATAGCTTCTTTGGGCGTCTGATTGATAGGTTCTACGGCTGGACTCTTGGTCTTAGAGCGCTCCAGTTCTTTGGCCTCAGTGGCTTTTTCCAGCAGATCAAGAATCTCAAAATCATCTGGAACTGGACTGGCTGGCTTTAACGGTTTTACTTCTACAGGCTTTAGAGTCTTCGGTTGTGCCTTCTTGGTCTGGCGAACATTACTGATCTTGGCCAGCTCCTCCAGTGAATTGTTTGCTTTGGTCACCTTTGGCGTTTTAGAGGGAGATTTCTTCTTCTTAATGGGGGACTTTCGCTTTTCAGGTGACTTGCGAGCGGACAAGCCAAAGAACTTGGCCAACTTGGAATCGCGATATTGAACAGGAAGGTGGTCTAAGGGATCAGGTTTAGCCAGAATCTTAGCCTCCTTTTCCTGCTCCTCCTTTTTGGCATAGAATTTATCACGCTTCTTTTGCAGAAAGTTGGTGGCCTCATTGCGCCATTCATTACGCAGGTAATCCATGGTTTTCTCCAAATCACTCATTGAATCGCTGACGGAGACAAGTGATTCCCTGGAACGGGTCAAGCTGCTCAGATTGCTGGTGGTGGACTCCATGCGACGTAATTTGAACGCCGCCTGTTCATCACTGTTCTGTGAGGTGACTGAACTCATGGACTCAAATCGCTTAAGGATGTTCTGTACTCCAGTTAGTCTTTCATTCGAAGGCTTCATGTCAAAGTCACCCTCGCCCAGGGATTTGGTTTTTACCAGTTTCTTACTGCTGCGTTTTGGCAATCCCAATTCCACATCCAACCCGGATTCCTCGAGTATCCGATCTATGTTATCGGACAAATCGCTGGGCGACTTTTCGTCCTGGAACAAGCGCTGGTACTCGGAGCTGGGTGAACGATACTCACCATCTCCCAGAATTTCGTCCAATATCCGCTCTGCTTCATCTTTTGGAGGTTGCTTTTCTGGCGGAGCCTCGACTGCTGCGGATTCTTGGGCCGCTTCTGCTGCCTTCTTGGCTTTGGTTCCTTTGGGTACGATTTTCTTTACAATCTTAATGGTCTTGCCTTTGGATGTGGCCGTGGCTTTCGTCACGGATGTGGTACTCCCTGATTTGGCTGGTTTTTTAACACCAGCACTCGCTTTGGTGGGAGCCTTCTTTTTGGTCAGGTCTAGTGCTCCATCCATCTGGTGCTCCCTTAAGCTAAAGGTGTCTAAGGAGACCTGTCGTTTTGGAGGAACTGGTTTGGAGTCTGCCACCTTTTTCGTGATTTTTTTAGACTCTCCTTCCTTTTCCGCCTCATTCTTTGGCTTTTCGGCCTGGTGATTGGCCTGATCCTCCAGTAGCTTGGTTTTGGCTAGAGCAGCCTCAGTCTGTGACTTCTTTAGTCGATCGGCCACTGTTTCCACGGTTCTCCGTTGTGGAGCTGGACTGCTGGGGAAGTACTTGGCCAGATTAACATCCTTGAGGGTAACCTGATTCTTGTTTGTGCTGCTGGCGGAGCTCTTCTCTTGCTTCTGGTTGGGAAAGTACTTGGAAAGATCCATGGATGGTGGTGCCTGTGCACTAACCGTTGGCATAGTCAGCTGTGATTTAATGTGGTCCATGGTGCCGGCAAAGCTGCTGGCTTGGATTTCCTTCAACTTGCTGTTGAGCTCTTTATTTGGCTTTCTTTCCACATCCTCATCTACATCCATATCTTCATCCTGATCGCTACTGTTCTGGCTCTGAATCTTTTTCAAGGTACCAAGGATTCCTTCAATTTGCATTTTGCTGTTATTTGAAATAGGAGCTTTTTTCACCTTTGGACTCCCGTTGCTGGCATTACTCTTCAAGCTGTTGGAGCGGCTCACGTTTGTACTGTTGCCTTTCGGTTTTTGCTGTGGAGGTTTTTTCAAACTTTCAGGCCTGGACAGCTGCTCCTTGGGTCGCTCCTCAAAGTTCGGTTTACGTGGTTTCAACTCATCCAGATTGAAATCGATTACAGGCTTGGGTTTGGGTTCGACAACCGGCAGAGGTGGACTCACTACCTTTTCGAACTTTTCATCGAACTTCGACTTGGGTTGAAGCCCAGGAGCAGACGCACTGGGAGTCGGAGTCACTTTTTGGCCTGCTGCTATGGCCGCATTCTCCGCCAGCCACTTCTCCTTCAGCGTGAGCTTGCGCAGGATGTCGCTCTTGACCAGATTTTCCTTGGCCAGCACCTCGAGGTCCTTGTTCATCTTTACCATGTTGTTCATGTGGTAAAGTTTCTCGCTGATTGCCTCGATTTCGCTGCTAAACTTGCGAGGAGCATTTCGCTCCAGTTGCTCCATCTCGACACGAGTGGGCGTGGAAAGGGGCGTAGACGGCTGGCTGCGCGCGGACTCAAAGGAATTGCTCGATTTCAGAGAGCTTCTGTCCGCCACGTTTTCTTTATTGTCTACGTTTAACTTAAGTTTCTAATAATTGAAATATTTATGGATTTGCAAGGACAAGAATGAAACCAACACCATGAGAGGGGAGATTTAAAGAATATGGTAAGAGAGTCAAGGAAAATAAATGAAAATAATGAGAAGGTTAGTCTCCCCATCGCCAAGAGAGAAAATAGTTAAATATGACCCACCTCGGTCTCCGTATCTGTGGGCAGATTGGCGGGCAACGGCTGCAGGCGAACCTCCTGGCGTCTCAATTCGCGGGCCTTCTTGAATTCCTCACCCTCGGTGTCATCTTTACCATCATCTAAAAATCCAAAGAGTTTAATATTAATTAACTTATTTTTAAACTTCCCCTTTTGTGCCCACTCACCCGCAATACCTTCACTTGAGTCGTAGAAATCGTCAGAATCATCACTGTCCTCACAGTACTGCTTCCCGATCCAATCCGACGCCAGCTGGAGGGTCTGAGCACCAAACGGCGAATCATCCGCCTCCTCAAACATCTCCGAATCCGATTCCGTGTCCGATTCATCTGAACTGGATAGCTCTGATTGGGAATCGTTGTTGGACTCGGGCAAGAAGTTGCGACCAGACCATTCGTGCTCATCGATAACATTGGCTTCATCATCGGACATGGCATCGGCAGAGGCATTTGCTCGCGAGGTCTCCAGTAGATCCACCTGGTCCCTGGGTGGAGTGGTGTCCATTTGCTCAGCTGTGGCAGCTGCAGTGGGTGCGGATCCTGCAGTTGGTGGTACAGCAGGCGAGGCGGGTTGAGCGGCAGCGGATTTCTGGAGAAATAGGCGAATGGGTTCTAGTTAGTAAGAACACTTAAATAGATCGAAGATTGATACTCACCCTGGCTTTGTTGGTGCGCTGCGGCAGCGGTTTGGGGGGCAACCGGAAGTGCTGGGTGCAGTAAAATCGGCCCTGCGGATCGTCCCGATCAAAGGCGTAGCCTCCCAGACGCAAGTTGGTGTGGCAGTGGTGGCACTTAAGGCAATTGCGATGCAGAACCAATCCCTCCACGGTGGTCTTCTCCATCAGGTAGACGGTTTGCTTACAGAAGCGGCACTTTTCGGAGGCAGCCTGCTTTTTGAAGGCCAGCGCCACCTTGGAACTCTGTATTATTAGAAGGATAAGTATTAGAAGAAGTTTGAAGCTGACAATGATTAACAATTAACAATAACACATAAACATTTGCTTGGCATTCGATGGGTGTCATGTACAAATGAGTGGATATGTAGCTTGATGACTATGAGTGTTTGTGGGGGAATTGCCTAGACTTTTGCTTAAAGCACGCTAACAACATCATCGACTACAGCAACCACAGGAAGCAACCATAAAGGTAAGCAGAAATATAAAATATAGTATACATAAATATAAAAGCAAATATAAAATAGCACAGGGGAAACCGATAACAATAGAACCCAAATAAAACAATTGATACAAGGAGGTGGTGGATGAACACAAAATTACTCACAGATTTGGGTATGACTGTGTTGTTGGTGTTGGTGGTGGCATTGCTGCTGCCCGCGTTCTTCTCATCCGAATTGGCCTCATCCTTTTTGCCAAACTGACCGGCAATGGAGGCCACCTTGTTGCGACCCCGCTCGCCCACATCCAGATTGTGGCCCTCCTTTAGCTGCTTGTCCAAGTTGCGGATAGTCTGGTCGATGTCCTTGAACTTTTCCGCCTCGCGCGAATCCTGACGTTGCGGCTTGGACATCTTGTGCTGTCGTGCCTGGAACTGCTCCTTGCTCCACTTGGGCACCTTTTCGCGGCCCTTCGGCCCGTGGATCTCCGTCTTCTTCGAGAGCTCGATCTTCTTCTCGATCTCGCGTACATTCCAGTCGTTCGAGTCGATCTTGCCGATAGCCCGCATAAGATCCTTGGGCTTCTTGTCACCACCAAGGCCACCACGTCCCGTCATCCGCTGCTCCATGTTCTTTATGCGATCGCTGAACTGCTCGTCCGCCGTGCGCGGCAATGCCGACGGAATATCTCCCCGTTCTCGATCCTTTGGTTCACAGGTTGTGGATGGGTGGCAGTGTTTGTTTGGCGTGTTTTGGGTTTTTGGTGTTTAGGCATTTAAATAATTAAAGTTTGGGGGCGGAGTGGAGAGGTTTGAAGAAATCAAAATTGATAGATATGCATAAATATTTTACGTCTGATAACTAATCGACTATATTAACGAATGAACACAAAGAATCAACTCAAAAGGCAAACAACTGAACGTAAGCATAACAACATGTCCAATTTGGACCAGTTAGATGAACGAGCTTAGCTTAGCGAATAGTACATTAGTAACTGGCCGACTGCCTCAGCCGAATCCAAATTCTTAAACATCTATTAGTTAAATCGGAGCATATATTAAAGTAAAATCGCTGAGTTTTTAGACATTGAGCGAACAGCAAACGATCTTGTAGGAGAATCTCCATTGAAAATATTTTGTGGTATTTTTCATTTTCTAAGTTCGTTGAATTAAAACATTTGTTAAACACATTATTCAAATAATTGCTAGCATCAATGTTAACGAATTAAAACCCTTACTATGTCTTATTATTCGAGCAGGTATTATTGTGGTTACGGATCTTGTTAGTTGCTTCACTCTTCGTTTCTTGATAGATTCTTAACAGCAGCACTGCAGCATTAGTCAGAAGTTAGGATCAACAGTGATCCGCTTTGGGCCAAAACGAGTCAAGACAAAAACACAGAAGAAGACGCAGCGTGCAAAGCGAGAACGGGAGATTCTCTTCGCTTACGGGAAACAGAAGCTTTCGCTCGAGGTCCTTGACGCGATCATTGAAGACGGGCGCCTGCTGGCGGTAGAGGAATATCGAGTAGTCCTCGAAGGGGGTGCCATCCTCGGCAACCCCCGCCTCACCACCCTCCCTCAAAAGTTTGCCAGCCTGCAGGAGCTGAAGGCTCTTGTAGAAATTCTGCGTCTGGTGGTAGCGCTGCTGGCGCCGCTTGCTCATCCGCTCCTGCCGATTCTCCTCGATCTCCTGCAAGCGCTGCTGGCGCTCCTCCTGCGCGGCAGAGGTGAGAGTCAACACATTGGACAGATTCGAAGGGGGTTCGGATTCGGATTCTTGGGGGCAGGGGGTACTTTGATATCGATCGAGAGTGATTGGGGGAACTATGGTATGCTATTCGGGTGACTTTGCGTGGGACAGACACAGAACGGATAACTAAATCTAAATCTACATGGCTATTTGACTTTCACTGGGATTGTGCTAAGTTAGTTGTATGTGGATTAAGAGTTACGCATCACACAGAGTGGACCATGTAGACGACACTGGGACACTTGGACAATAAGTGAACTGACCTCATTGATGGTTTCGAATGCGCTAATGGCGTTACTGATTTCATGACAGAGAGCTGTTCTCAGCAGGAGCTGAACCTTGGGAACAGATTTTCGATGGTTTTGTTTTTATGAAATTGGTTTTCTTGCGTTTTACATATGTGATTAACAATTAAATTCTTTGAATGTACATGAGATAGCTGAGTTCGAACAATTTTAAACGAGCAATGATAATGATATATAAATACACACTGTTTGTGTATATAGTTAACAAAATGTTTGAATGGATGATTAAATGGCGCGATGGCACTCCTCAGACCTTCTGCACATTCGCGTATGAACCAATCCATGATTTAAAATAATGCCAGCATTTACTCACAATATTGGCGGTTTTGTCGACCTGGCGGCGCTTCTTCGACCGGCGTGGCGTGTCGTTTTGACCTGTCAAGGAAAATAACATGAGCAATCAGAAATCATTTAATTTATATTTAGATTATAACATCTATATGTCTCTGGAGTGGCTACTTAAGCTGGCAGAACTTTTTAAGTTTAATCTGTTACATTTTACAATTCTTCTAAGGCTTCTTGTTATTATTTTCTTTTTCCTTTTAATAATTATAGTACATTTTATGCTCCATCTCTTTAAATAGCGAAAACAGTTAGAAAAATGTAAATTATATTTAATTTACCATCGAAACATTCTAATCTAAGCTTAGTTGTTGTATATATTTTATTGTCACCATTTAATTTAACATATATATGCTCATCTAGCAGCCACTCCGAAACTTATTTTCCATTAGACTATGGTGTAAGATAGTGATCTTCAACAGACCCTGCGTTGTGGTTCCCGTCCCGCTTCCGGCAACTCCGGCGGCGGCACCTGCTGCTGCCCCTCCACCGATGTTGAGAAGCTGCTCGTGGCGACGCTGCCGCTTGGCTCGCTCCTCCTCCAGCACCGAGCGTCGCTGCACTGTCGTGGGTATGTCCACAGCATCCTGCATCGGCGACTTGGCCTTGGGTTTCGTTGCCAGCAGCTTGGAGAAGTCGGGTTGGGCGTGCGTATGGTTGATACGATACTTCTGGCGCAAATCGCTAAAGTCCATCTTGGGGTGCTTGATATGGGGGATCTCGCCGCGGAACAAGTCACAGATCTGGTCCAAATAGTTGAGCCAGATTCGCGACTCCAGCTCGGTCAAGTCCAGCGACTGCTTGGCACTCATGACGCGATCGATGTGGAGTTCGCGCTCTAGGACGGCGAATGACAGCTCATTGCACTCCACGGGACTCATGTCCTTGGTGGCAGCGTAGTCGATGAGATCGGGACGATAGCTAAATGGAACCATTTTAATGATTTTACCGTGTCAAAATGTATATTAAACCCCTACTCACCGATTAATAAGCGCACACAGAACGCGTCCATTCCGAAACACATCCGAAGCCTCCTTGAGTTCGGGAATAAACTGATAGGAATGCAGCTGGGCGCTTATCCATCTCAGCAACGTGGCACCCTGGGGCAGCAAGTCTTAACACAACCCCAAAGTAATTATTAAATAAAGCCAGATCGATTGATAATTATAAACTAACCTCCACTGCGTCGCTTGCGTCGGCCCGGTGTGTCCAAATGCGGCGTCTGCAGAGCGTGCGTGTCCATGAAGGTCTGCTCCAGAATGGACGGGTCGTCCGTGTCGACCAGATGCTTGACCTGCCAGCTGTTGACCGACTCCCTGTTCAGGTTCGGATACCGCGTGGCCGGATCCACGGTGTAGGCGCTGATGTCCCGCTGCAGGGTGTCCGGCGTGGTCTGGTTAAGCAGCCGGTAGATGCTCTCGCGCTGCGCCAGAACGCCAAGTGTGCTGTTCTGCGGGTTGGACCAAAGCTTGATGGCATAGGCAGCGTCCATGCTGGACAAGAAGCCACGGGCACAGCCCGATCCAGTGGGCCAAAACGGCTCCAGCAGACTGTCACCCACGAGGCACTGCATCAGGCGAGCTCCTTTGCGCACAATCACGCGGCAGGACATCTCGGCGGCAAACATCGAAGTGAAGTCGAACATGGCCACGTCTGGTTTGCCGTAGTGATTAACAGCGAACTCCAGGTTTGGCATTTGGTATTGGGTTGAGAACTCCGCAGCCTCGCGGGCATAGTCGTGCAGCTTTTGTGTATCCACATTGGCTGGGGCTAGAAGCTCGCCGGGATCGGCCATATCCTCGATAATAACGCCCTTGTCAATTAGACTGTGCTTCTTGGCCGTCATCACGAAGTAGTGCGTCTCGTCCTTGTAGTAGACGATGTTTTCCAGGTCGATGCCCGTCTTCCCGTACAGCTCCTTGAAAAAGGCCTGGTTGAAGATGAAAGCCACCCCACTGATCTCCTCCACTTTAGCCTCCGCCTCTGTCTTCTTGTTAATGAAGTTCGCTGTAATAGCGATGGCTAGCTTGCCGCGGAACTCCTTCCTCCTAAAGTCCAGCATGTTCCGCTTGCCATCCGCTCCGATCAGCACATCGAATTCGTAGTGAGATACAGGATGATCGGCGGGAGTAACAGCTGCCCTCCATCCGCCGCCATCGCCAGAGGGCTCCACAGCGTGCTCGAAACTGACTCCCTCGTGGATCTCTACGCCCAGGAGCAGCGCCACCTTGAGCAGCATGCACTGCAGCTGCCGAATGGAGATGTGATCGATGGAGCCGGCGCAGAACTTGCCGTAGAACTTCTTCGCGCCCAAGTTGCGCAGATCCGTGATGACGAATGGCCACAGATGGAGCACATTGTTGCGGGTGATGCGATCGCGTTTCTCCAGCACCACCACCTTGGCGCCCAGCAATTGGGCCTCGATGGCGGTACGCAGTCCACAGGGCCCGGCTCCGATTACCAGCACGCGTGTGCCAGTACAGGCAGCTCCCTTGCCGTAGACTCTATGGGCAGCTCTGGCGTCGAACTTCTTCCACAGGGCCTGCGCCTTCCACGAACGCACCTTGGCCTTCAGCCGCGGGTAGAAGTCGTTCAGAGGCGAGGGTCTCAATCCCACAGCCTCGCACATGGCCCGATGAAGCGCCAGGATCTGACGCATCGTTGTGGCCACGCACAGCAGGTCGAACAGCTCCGCCGCCTCCGCGGCAGCTGCGTGCTCCGCCATCAGCAGCTGCTGTTGTTGCTGCTGCTGCGGCGTCAGCTGCTGCTGCTGTTGCGGCATCTGCTGCTGCGGTTGCTGGTGCGGGGGCAGGTGGTGATGCTGCTGGTGCCGCTGGTGTTGGCGGCTCATTCTGCGAAAAGAGAGAGGTTTGGTAGACATAGGAATTAGTGGGGTGCTTCGATATGACAACTACGGCTACTAGAAAACGAAACTTGCACAACATAGTATATAAATTAAAGATTTTTTCTGACAGATTTTTCACCACCAAATTAAGTTTGATTTCAAAGTAAGTTGCGACCTCCTTTGAAGTCTACGAACCATGTTTACTCATAAAGGACTGCCTCGCATGCAAATGTAAACAAAATACAAGTTTTACTTTTTAAATATTCCCGGAAAGCGGAAAGAAACACATCCCCTTTCATTCTTTCTTACTTTTCCACCCGGGGAACTAACAAAGAGCTTTTAAACTGAACTTGTCATCATCTTGCTTGTTTGCTCTGCTTTTTGTTTCGCTTTTGGATTCAAATGACAACTGAAATCTCGTCGCAGCATTATACTTCAATTAATTGAATCAGAAAATAAGCAAGAATTACTCATGCTGATGTCCAGCGATAATATTAAAACCGTTGAACAAAGCAACGGAGAGCAGGAAGGAAATCTTCCCAGTGAAAACTCAACTTTTGAATACCCTCGAAACCGATTGGCTTGAATCCTCTCATAAATCATGAAAAATCCCAATAGCCAATTAAACCCTTTTGAACTCAAGTAGAGCATTTTGTGCGCACCTATTCCATTCGACTGCGGACTATAATTGGAATAGCCTTTGAGTGCTGACAAGTGAGCCAGACAAAAGCCAAAGGCAAATGAGCCGGTAAATGCTGCCACTCGAGTTTGAACTTCTGTTTGGATCCCGCCTAGACAGGCAACAACCTGACAATGGACAGTAGGGAACTGGGAACTGCCAAGTGGGAGCTGCAAGGTGGGAATCCTGAAGTGGAGTGCCATTTGCGTCCGGGGCAAGTGGGGGAAAAAAGTAAGCCACAAGACCGCAGCTGTTTGTTCTTTGTGAGTGCGTTTCTGAATGTGAATGTCCCTCATTCACTCACTCGCATAAAGGACAATAGCCCCTGGGAAAACCTGAGAACAAACGAGGACAAGTCACTGACCCATTTTCAGGCTCATCATTACGAATAGAGATTTTTATCGGGGCTAACCAAGCTTTCAAGGATTTCAATAGGATATTAAACAAATAGCATGAGAAATGATTTGAAACCCATAAAAGTAAATATATAAAATCCTTTCTAAAAATTAATCTTGGTCCAAATTCGAAGCAGTTGCCTCGACTTTATTGAACGCAAGATTTTTTCTGTTGCACAAACCACAAAACATTTCACTGTCTTATACAATTTGAGAGATGGAGAATTTTCATAGTACTCGAGGAAAGGGCAGCATGAGACGGGCGTCCATTGACACGTCGCCGGAGGGCAAGTGTTCGCGTTGCTCCCCCGAGCTCGCTCGGGGATACCTCAACCCCGTCATCATGGGCGGAGATCCGTCCAGTTGCTGTAGCTTGAGCATCAGGGTCGACATCTTGGGCAGAGAGCCCTCGCCACTGTATCCCGCCAGTATATCGGCTGCATACTGGTCTATTTCTCGGCCCAGTTGCTCCACCACCGGCTGCACCACCGAATAATGGCCATTGAGGCTGCTAAAGAATCCATGTCGTGATCCAGCCTCGAGGACGTCGGTGACCACGGGACGGATGCGGTGCAGCGGCAGCCTGTAGACGTCGGCCACTCTTTCGGCCACCTCGTAACTGGTCGCCGGGCGACCCAGCACCTTCAACACTTCCAACACCAGAGCCCCATTCTGCCTGCCCAGATTAGTGGGATTCATTCTGAATTACGCGACTGGATGGCGACGCTGCGCCTCCCTTACTGCTATCTATTGTAGATTCTTGCTTTTGGTATTGAACAAAAAATTAACAATAAATTTTTCAACGGCTTTGGTTTTGCCCCGCTAGCGAAAAGGGAAATCGAAACGTTTTGGTCGATAGAGACAATGAATATGTAGTTTGTTTGGAAGTTTGTAACACACTAAATTTAATGGCAAGGAATTTTGTGGTTGGAGATGAGACAAGGGGGTTACTGGGATCTGCTGTTTGGATAAAGGTGAAATGTCTTGGGATCATCATGCTATTTCCAAAGATGATATGATGATACCACCAACCCCTTATTAAATCAGTTGTCAAATTGAACAATGGGCTAAAAATAATGTATTTTTATAGTACTGAGCTCTTTAATAGATTATAATAAGAAAGCTTTCTTTGTTTATGAGTTTTGGAAAACGGTAATGCAAAAAAAGGTACCCTTTTTGCATAGATTTTTATCCTTGACATATTATTCTACAGCAACCCACACAAGGCAAGAAATCCCACATCCAATGCCGAAAGTCGGTTCCAATTTTTTGTTGTCTCATCGTCTATTAAAGTTTGGGAAACAAATGCGATTGGCGCCAACAAACTCATAAAAAAGAGCTGGCTCAATGCCCCCAACCACGCCCACATGGCGGACAGGAAAGAGGCGGTGGGTCACGCAATTGGCGACAGCTCGACTGTCTTCCTCTACCACTCTCTACACTGAGGGAAAAACTAGGGGGCCTTTAAAAAGGAGGGCATCTGATTGTTCAAATTCGCAATTGATTTACACTATGCGATTTTTCATCACATCAAGAACTAAGCATATCTTTCGCTCCGTGTAGCTATCCGTATTTTTCGCTCTTTGTTTGTCCGGGTTAATCAAAAGCCTTGTGGGTCACATTATGTCATTGCGCCAAAGGAAAGGGGGTTGGGTATGAGATGAAATACGAAAATTAAAGTCGAAAGAAAATGAAAAGTTGAGCGCTTATCGATTTTTGTGTTGGCTGCTTTATCTACCAAAAGTCGCCGCCACAACGCGAAGTTTGTTGGGGCAGGGAGTGAAATTAAAATCAGCCAAAAGTTGAGGAATGGGTAGGGTATCAAAACAACCGGCGAGGGTGGACTGCATCAGGTTTTTCTTTTCGCCAACTGGGGGTGAGATGAATGACTCATCTTCGAATACTATTCGAGGGTGGCCCGAAAATATCCCACCATTTCCACAGCTTAATTACTCATAAATTCAGAAATAAAACCAAAATTGTGGACTTTGAGTAAACGAATGAATTCATAGTTTATAAAGTGTTGCACATGGCTGCCGGACAAGATCAAGGTTCCCGAGAACAAATGAACCATTTCAGTTTGAAATGCTGAAATTTCTCTTTCGTTTCCCTGTGCAAACTTGGCCAATGGCCAGGAAATTTATAACAAGTTATTCGAAACACCAACATCTCGTAGTCCCATTCATAAACAAAATAATTAATTTTGTTCAAATTTTTGTTATTCCTTCCGCAGTTTGCTTTTTGTCCATATTATATGCTCACCTGATGCAATGCAATTGACACGTTTGTCCAAATTATCACAATATTTATCGCTTATATCACAGTTTTTTGTGTTTATTTATTTAATTTTTTATTCGGAGCAATTCGTTGCGAGATGCAGAGCCACTTGATCGGTAATGAAGCTACGCCACTGCCTGGAATCATTTTTAAGGCATTTTTGTAACGACAGATGACAAAGATACAATGAATATGACCAGGTACACAAAAGCCAGGAACATTCCAACCACCCCCACAACGTGAGAAGTTGATCGCAAACTGTTGATATACAGAAAAACATCATAAAGGCAGCTCTAATTATAGATTTATAGATACTGTATCTACATGCAAGTTTTGTTTATTATCACTCATCGATAAGAAAGCTCATTCTTGAGCACTTTCTAATAAAAAAAAAAGAAAAAACCAAGAAGAAATGCTTTCCGACTTGGGCATGAAAGTCACGTAATTTGAATATATCTTTCTTATTTTATTCGTTCGCCTTTATGTGACAATTGTAAATAGAAATATGTCACTGAAACGTGAAGAGTTTTCAGAAGTTATTGAAATTATTTTCTAGAGTTAGCCAATGGAAAATTTTGATAAATTTTGAACTAATAAACCTCTTATTTTCAAATCGATCTGCTTAGCACCTATATGCTTGAGAACTTTTGCCAAATGAATACAGCTGGGGCATAAAAAAATATGCAAATAGACAGCCGCTTGATTGATTTGCGTTCGTTGTTTTCTAATTTTGGTTCCTATGCCAATTGATCGACAGCCTCGCAGACGAGCGAAAATTGTTGGAATTGCAGCAAATTGATTTATGAACACCAAGCAGACATTTGAGCAACACGAACCACAATGCGGAAGCGCCATCGAATTTTTACTTTGGGGATTAGGGGCACTCACTGCTGGCGGGAAAAATATAAAATGAAATAAAGCAACCATTCGGCCAAGTGTGACAATTAAAAGGCGCGCCTGTGGCGCTTTTCTATACCTTTTGGCTGGTTTTCACAATTACAACAAGATGTGACAAGTGTAGAAACAATGAAAATAGATTTGATTGAATAAATCTTGTCGGCAACATTTTGGTTGGCAGCCAAAACTTAAACTTGCGGTATTGTTATAAATTTGTTACCGTATTTTAGTTGGCACTAACGGACGTGGCTAAATAAATTACGTTTAATTAGTGGGATATGGTCAAAGCGCTGACAGAGCAGCTTAACTCACGATATTGCAATTAAGTATCGAATATATCGGTACACCCTGACCATATTTCACTTTCGCAATTCTCTAGTTAGATTAAACATTACGAACTTAGTGCGCTGCAAGAGACAAGTAAGTTTATCTATCTTTTGGCAAAGAGTTTAACGCAGCATCAAGTGTAATCCGAGGCAGAAAGATATTCGAATAGACAGCAGCATTCGTTTAAACATTTTTCGCTATTCTTAGCCAAACAAAATTGGGTCAGCAAACGATGCGGTTGGCCAACTCGCAGCCACGAGCCAAACATTTGCCCATCATCGCGATTGAAGGAGATGCGGCGAAAATCTGCGAGGCGCCTTCAACTTTTTTCGCACAAACATATAAATAAATTTATACGTATGTTTATTTATATATATACAAATATATACAAATACAAATAGCAAATTAATCGTTTTTTTGCTCCCTACGCAAGCAAAAATCTCTTGTTAAACGAATTTTAATGCAAAATCAATTTTATGACTTCAAATGACATCATCACTGGAGGGCAAAAGGAGGAGAAAGTAGGAGTTCAATTCAATATCCTTGCGGCACAGCAGCATCCTTTTGTGGATAATCCTTTTGAAACATGCCGTTGACATCATTCGCAGTTGCTGCTTTTTATGACCATTGTTCGTTTTAAGAGAATATGTTGCAGAATGGTATGGATGTTAGCCAGCTCTAGTTGGGAAAGTTACAGCCCGATTGTATAAATAATATGAAGAAATGCCCCATTTTCGTCCGTGGGACTTACTTCCTGCATATTGCAGCCCATGTTAAATTTAATAAAATATATGCCGCCTGCACAGGAAAAAAAAGAAAAGGGACTAATGTGGGCGTGGCAAGCCGCACTCCCAAATCCGCCCTCTCACTCCGCTCCAGTTGCTCCGTTACAACTGGGATTGGGGTCACGCCCGGACAAAGTTCTCCTCCTCGTGGAGAAACAAATTTAATAAACAACAAAATGTGCAAAAAATTTACATAAATATTCTAGTTTTTTTTTTTATTTTTGCGTCGTTTAATTGCACACTCAACTTACTTGTCTCAGTCGCTGTCGATGTCGTGTGGGCCTGTCATATATGCAGCATTAACTGGAAGCAAAGGAAATATATGATATATATTTAGATCGAGTCGAGTTCAAATGCATTTCGCATAGCTTAGGGTTAAATTTATTGTCTACAATTATGCCACCAACTGGATTGACATTTCAATGTTGAGGCCAATTAAAGATATCGGGGCCTTCATTATAATCATGTGGGCTGTGCGAATATTTCAGAAAGCATCCAGTGCCAGCAACAACTGAAAACCAATTTATAAATGTCTCTGGGCTTATGATGGATTTCAGATTGTGTCTGTGAGTCGCGTGGGCCACCAAGACAACGAACTATGCAAAATACTAAACATCTGGGTTGGGCAAATGCAAACCGAAGTGCTTAATACACTTGAGAGACATTACGTTTTGTGGGAAAGTATCTATAACATATAGAACTAATTATTTGTCATTAAAATTTCATTATGATTGTCTGCAAATAAAAGTGAGCTAAATACCAGCTGAATATAGCCGCATATTAAATGCGAAATATGGGCAAGTTCCGCACCGAAACGAGATTGAATGCGACAGATTGCAAGAACTATTTATTGCATGTTCAATTGCAATTGCAGACAAGGTAAACAAACAAAATCGCAGACGTAAACACCTGCTTAGGTAACGTTGGCTACCACATGGCAATTACCACATCCTTTTCGGCTGTCGGTTGCCCAGCTCCAAGCCCCCTCATTCCACCCAATCCCCATCCATCTCCATTCCTCGTGAATTTCGCACCGAACTCCAGACCCTCGCGAGCAGTTAAAACTGCAACGAGTTGGCAAAAAGTACGTACGACTGGGCATTTATTCAAAGCAACAGCCCAGGCACGAAAATGGCATTAAGCTCAGTGGAGACGAAGACGATGACGCTAGACGACGACTGACGATGAATAAAACACTTGGGGCCTACTACTACTACGGTCCCCAGCGGAAAATGCCGAGTATCCCCAGCCAAAACAGGCCACAGACATTTCGAAAAGGAAATGGCCAAAAAATAGAAAACCCAAAACAGAAAATCACGTGGCCAACAGACGCAGAATTGGAGAAATTTGCAGTCGAGTTGGTAATAAAGAAATGCCCTTTCATAAAAAGTAAAAAATATATTAATATTTATGGAAGAAAATGTTATCAATGCATAATTTATTCTATGCTAAACGATATTTGATATTAGCACTACTTTAAAACATTATCACCCTTAAATAGTTTATACCTTCAGCTCAAGTTAATGGAAAATTGATGGTGGTCGTAATAAATCAAAAGGTTGTGCCTCCTTTTTGGCCGTTTTTCGAATTTTTGGCGGCTGCCGTTTGCCGCTGCCTGCAATGAATGAAATTAAATGTTGCCAATGGGGATAGACCGAACCATAATAATAAAAAAAAAAAAAGGAAAAACTGGCCACAAATGCTAGTATGCAAACAATAACAACGGCCACATTGCAGTTCTTTTTCGTTTTGTTGTTATCTGGTTTGGTTGGTTGGTTGGTTGGCTGGTTGGTTACAGCAGCAGCCGTCAAAAGTTGCCAAACTTGGCCAAGTGTGCAACGGCAAGTGTTCGGTTATTCAGTTATTTTTATAGCCACCGCAGCAGCGGCAACAACAACAACTGCAACTACTACGACAAGTGCAGCAAACTGTTGGCCAGGCTAAGGTGAAATATGATTGCAGGCTGGTTGGCCCCAAGTCTCGAGCCTTAAGGAAAATGTTGTTGTTACTGGATTTTGGCGCTTTCACTAGTTGCGCCGCCGACTTTTCCCCACGCTGCCGTTTTCGTGGCTCCTACAGTTGGCCTATAACTCGAAGCTTTGGCATGTCGAATTTGGGACCAATAAATGAATTTGTGCTGGTGGCCACAAAAATTCTATTCATCACGCTCGACCGCACCCAAAATTGTTTTACAAATTTTGTACATAGATAGGCAAATTTGTTGATGTTTGTTCTTTATTAGTGTAATGGATACGAAAAGCGGTTTGCATATTTGGAACGAATAACAAGAGGTAGTTAGAATTTAAAAATTAATAATGGTGCAGGGAATTAAAACTTGGAACCGTTTTTTTAATGATTTGACTTTAGTATTATCACATAAAGCAATATAAAGCCTAATATTTAAATACTGCAAGCATACAGCTAACTAGATACAACTTAGTCAGAAATGTGCTTCACTTTCCGTTTCGTTCTACGCTAATCCCTATTTGCATTCTACTCCTACTGTGAGTAATACTTTACCAGATTTATAAGGTAGTTTAACCCGTGGACAATACGGCAGCGGCAAGCTGTGTAGTGTTATGGCGTGTTATAAACCAAACAAGTGAAAAACCAACAAAAGAGATAAAGTATCTACGTATCTGTAGATGACCCATCTGAGATACGGCATCGTTTCGAGCTGGCAAGATAGATAGGTGACCTGACCTTTAGCCGCACTGCGATGCCATGGATACAAAAGAAAGACTGGCAGCCACAATGCCGGCAGTTAATCATCGGTTATATCATTGACCTCCCGAGAGATCGAGACCTCCAATCCTCCCCTCGCAAATTCACTGCATCAGCCAGTGACGCCCAGTTTCACCCCACCGCAGCATAATTAACATATGAGCGATAAATGTAATTAGCGATTGCCTGCACTTAATTGCACTTTCATTGAGCAGAGTTCATTGCCGCATCTCGGCGCTTTTGTGTCAAATGTTGGGCCGTGTCAAACACAATATTCAATTTTCTTTTCGCCGCTCACCACTGAGTATCCCATAGATGCACAAAGGCGCAGCGGGGCCAACAAACAAATGCGCCACAGAAAAAATAAACAAGCACATGAAAACGTACACATATCGAGATGGTTGCACTGCCAACGCAGAGAGTTTGGGTCGTGTACTTTGTTTAAAAATAACAGGAAAATAAGAAAATGTATCTGCCAGCGGTGCAGTTCTGCAATACGAAAGATACGGGCCCACCCGATGCACAAGCACACACACACACAGATGGTGACGGGCTGGGTCTTCGACTTTAGTGTAAACACTCCGTCTAAACAAACGCCATTCAAGGATGATGCGCTGCAGCTTCTTCAAAGCGCTTCTGACCTCAAACAAAATCCAAGAACTCACGATGGCAATACGCGTTTGAGTTAAAAAGTCTAAAGGCTCGAAGAACAAAAACTCAACATATTAACTTTAGACACATTTTTAATATATTTTATTTCAGCTCTTATAATCTGTCTATAATATAAACGAATAGATCAAACCCAAGGCAGATTATCGGAAAAGATAACCAACAACACATAGTTTCTTGACTAAACTAAGTTCAGTAGCACCATAAAGTCAGTTGGGACGGGATCACATGCACTTGAGGCTCTTTTCTTGGTGATATTTTAGGACCACTCACGCCGAAAGTGGACACAGAAAGGCGACGCCACGAGTGCCAAGGCCCGAGGCGGGAAATTGCGATTTGCACGCACTGCGAATTTTACTCCTGACCACCTCGATGTCACCTGTCCCTGACTTTTTTCGCTTTTTGCCATCTGATGCCTCTTTGAGCGTGCGTGAAGAAAAGTGCGGCGGCTATTAGGAAAATGTGTCTCTCGCAAAGGCAATGCGCCTATTTTTAGTGCATTGGCTCCCCAGCCACCTCAGTCTTCAAGTTGGCCATGAAAATGTTGCAAAAGTATCTGCATCTTAATCTGCTGCTGCTGCCGCGGTTGCAGGTGTATGAACGAATGCATGTACAAAGTTGCCGGCGCACAGGTGAAAGTATTTAATTATGCGTCTGCCGCATGACAAATCTGTTGGTGTTGATGAATTGCCATTGCAATGCAAAACATCCTTGGCTAAATGTCGACCTGCCAAGAGGCTGAGACAAACAAACACAAAAAAAAAAGCGAATTTCCCAGCGCATATGGCCAGCGGATGCGAAAATGTCCGGACAGGAAAGTGAGTGCCCAAAATTGGACTCGTCGTCGACGGAGTCGGAATCCGAATCGCGTTTTCATTGGAAATGCGAGGTGATATCGCCATGTGTGGCTTTTCCAGGGGCGCTGATCGCAGCCCCCCACAACAATGGGCAAACATTTATTGGTAATGAAAACAAACAAAGTGTCAAGTGGTCGGGATTTCGATTTCCATTCCATTTCGCCTTGCCAATATGTTGTATCTCGTATCTTAGCCAGCTGCGTGTTTATTTGTTTGCCAAACGTGTTTGTTTGTACGCTGCCACCCCTAACTGCCATATCTGTATTAATTGGCTTGGCAATTGACACTTGGGTGTGATGAATGTTGGAGCATAAGGCGAGCAGTTAGCAGATGTCTCAATTTCCACACTCTTTTTGTTTGAAGAATTAGAGCGTATTTGCTTCATATTATTATACCCCACTTTTCTCAAGGAAAACAAAAGATTCATATTTAATTGGGGCTAGATTCTACAATGGCGACTTACATCGCTTATCTAATCAGGTTTTCCTTGGAATTGTCTTTAAATCTCAGCCGCACACCCGGCGTATGAGTAATATTCGTAATTCATACATAAAACACTTGGCTGGGAGTTCTGCGATGACAACCAATTAATGTTGACTATTAAGTCGCTAATTTGCCAAGCGATTAGGTGATTATTTACTCGGTGTACTCAAAACACTGAGAACCATAAAACATGGATAAGTTTTAATAGGAGTGTGCAACGGGGCGGATGAGCAATCGGCATACCTTCAAGATGCGCTGACGAAATACAATCCAAATCGAAAGCTAAGCCAACCGAGCAAAGCCATCCGTTTTAAAGTGCATTTGCAACTATTTCTACAATCGATTTTATTTATAATTTAGCATTTTTTCGACGCTGCTGTTATTTTGATTCGATTTCTTTGTCCGCTGGCATTTTCATTGCAACAGCAGCCTCACCCGCAGCAGAAGCCGCCCGGCAATTGTTGAGCGTTTCGAGCATACTTATTCGAGGCCTGTTGTTAGACAATTTCATTTGCAGTTTGTTTTAACGCGCAAATATTTGCACAATCCTCGGGCCGCTGCAATCGTAGCTGCATTTGCTACACTTTTCAGTCAGTTTCTGTTGCAGTTTCGGTCCTCTGAGCGCTAATTGAGTGAGCACACGACAGGCATTCAGCCAGTCAGTCAGTCAGTCGGATGGACTGTCAAGCAGCTCTAGAGGAGAAATGAAAAACGCAGCGAGGTCTGGCAGCGATCTGGCCGAGCCACACATAATGTGGGGCACACATTGAATAGTACACACACATCCCCCAGTGGCTCCACGCACACTCTGCGTTCATGCCTCGGGAAGTTTGAGGCATGCAACACGCCATAAACTTCAAGGAAGTTGCCCAAACGATCGGCAGTCAGCATGCGTTCCGAAAGGAATTTTGATTGCCCCACTGTAACTGATTCAACCCACAGCAAACTGCTCAGTACCACTCGACCACTGTCCATAAAATTGTCATAAATTTAATCCGATAAAGTTTCATTTCATTCGGCGGGACTGCCCATCTAATCAGCAGCCTCATAATTCCCATCATCATTACGGCAATCACTACACAGGGAAAAATATATACAGCTTTCATATCAAATCATAATGTGAGCTTTTTTAGATTCAATTAAATTGGAAGTAATCCTGTACTTCTACTTTAATTGGCTTTGAAAGTGATAAGTGATAGTTCAAAACTATACGATATCATCTAGAACTCGATCAAAGTCTCACTTCCATTTATTTTTTTGTGTACCATTATGTTTTGCGTGGTTATTGTTATAATATAGTAGATATATATTCCGTTGACAGTCCGCGTCACATCCACTGCGCATCCCCGCACATTTTCCGAGCTTTTCTTTTTTTTGGGTCAAAAATTCTTTTTTTTTTGTGTTCGTCGAACAGCCAAAGTCAGTGAACTTTCAGCTAGATGAAATATTGAGGAAAGTTCTGTGTCTTGACAGCTTGATGGAGCGGCAGACTGACGGATTGATGAGCGCTTTTCCACTTATCAAATTGACTGCCATGAAATGTTTTCATTTAAATATATAATCGCTTGAGAGTAAGGTTGCGTAATTGATTTGCTAGCGCTGAGAGCAACAAGTTTAGCATGAAACCGAAATCGATAAATAGCGTTGACTCTTTCTAGCACATCTTCCCGTCTCTTTCACTTTTTTGGTACGTGTGTGCGTAAAGAATCTTGTTAGATACTGCGGCTCTTACTTTGCATTTGCAATTTGCTCAGGAATGCTGCTCTTTGTAGTGGCGAAGTTTCGCTTTCTAAATGCCTCGCATTACTCATACGACACGTTGTACAATGTTGCAAGCTGGCGGGTAAGGTTAGGAAAAAGTGGTGTAGCTTACAAAGCGTTGCTGCAGATAGTTAACCACTGTTAACCACTGGTAGTACGAAACTTTAAAATTATTTTAGACTCTTAAGGTTGTTAGATATTTACTTTATACCTTAAAGTATTAACTGATTACTACTCTTTCTTGTTTTCTATTTCGAATGCTCTTTTTTTGGCCCACTTTGCGGCAGCACGTGCTTCGGCTTAGCCAGCTCTCTTCGCTTTTTATTTACCTTGGTCACTTAAGTTGTTTTTAATAAACTGTTAA
Organism: Drosophila simulans; assembly: GCF_016746395.2. Taxonomy (NCBI): domain Eukaryota; kingdom Metazoa; phylum Arthropoda; class Insecta; order Diptera; family Drosophilidae; genus Drosophila; species Drosophila simulans. The sequence continues at coordinate 16,080,677 of NC_052523.2, read as the reverse complement.
TAATGGTTAACTTTTGGCGCTCAGCAGCCACCCACGCTTTTAGCCACACACTGGGTGAACAATGACACTACACCTGCCCACATGAGTTGCGCTGGATTTGGCCGTATTTGTGCGTCTGTCTTGCCGCTACTTTGTGGTCGGTCAATAAATGTGGCCATTATAAGCCTTGTTCGGGCGTGGGCGTGGCATTTATCCATAGTATATTCCAAACGAGATTGGCCATCGCGTGTGCAGACTTCTTGGTTTTTTCGTGGAGCGTGTGTTGGCGTGCTCTGGGCAATTTCGGATTTTTTTCTCTCTTTTTATATTTTTTTTTGCCATAAGGAGCATTTCGGTGCGATTCATTGACCAGATTCCATGACTATGCACAATGTAAATGAAACAATTGTTTGCAGTGGTTACTGCTGCTTTTTTTTTCTGCTTTTGCTGGCATAATTATGCGCCTGAAATCGTTGGCTGTCATTAGGCGCACGAGTTGACCGTGAACCAGTGACGGCTCCACATTTTCAATTCTCTTTCGCTTTTAATTATTAAATTTTATGAAAACACTTTTGCCAAAGTCATTAAACAGTAAAGCAAATTAATGAGAATATAGGGCAAAAGATATGTTAACTTTAGATGATAGTTTTGGAGATGTTCTGGTTTATAAAATTTAATAATATGAGCTGTTTGTTGGATTTCATTGAATGCAAATATCTGTAGCTAAAATTGACGAAACCATAGAGCAATATCGGAAATTAAATCAAGGACTAAAAGGCTATTTTTCCAAGGCCCAAAACGTCACTAGGCTATTTTGTGGTTTCAGGGTGGGCCGTTTCAGTTCTCCCAGTTGCATTGCCAATATCCGCTGGCAATGCAATCAAGCAGTAAATAAATTCGAAATAGTAACAATACAGAAACACCGAATTCCATTGGCTGACTGACTGACTGCCGACCCAATGAATGAATGAATGAATTAGTGACGAATGCCGGTCGAGCTGCGTGAATCGATTCACGCTCGACCGACAAACTTCCGCTGCTGGGCCGAAAGCTAACGAATGATAACTGTGCCATGTTTTCCACTGGGGGTTAAGTGCAAACGTCATAAACTCAATTTCTCCGATCCCCGCCCCCTGGGATCCCCCAAACCCCCAATCCCGAATCCCAAATCCCCAATGCCCTTTAACTGTACCGCACTGTGTGTACATAGTTTAGTTACCTTTCGAAAAGACAAAGCACTGAGCAAAGCAAAGTCGGACCAAAACAAAAAGTGATTCATGCGCAACCAGAAACGCCGAAAGAGACGGGTAGACACCCGAAGAGAGAGAGGGTGGTATAAACTTGTTTCCTAGGCCTAACAACAAGAGGCAGTGGAGCATCCAAAGATGGGAAATGCTAGCTATCAGAAGAGCTCTCTCGTGGGTATAAACGGGTATGAACGATTTTCTATAAACCATGAAATGCACCTAGATGTACATGGAATTTCGCTCGGTGCATTCAACTGCGGGGTTTGCTTTCCTTAACGGAACCCAAATCGATCCGCCCTTCTGCCATCCTTAATTGCATTGCCACGCCCCGTTTATTGGAGTGCGGTTGCCTCGACTTGCCCCGACTTTCCAATTGATCCGATTGATAATTGGATTTGCGTTTGCCGATTGGGAAAAGCGGCGAAGCGGCGGCGGCAAAAGAAACTACCTTTCGAAACCGAAACTCCATTGCCTTATATGGATCGGAGGGTCGATTCGTGATCAATCAGCTGATTCATTAGCCCCAATTTAGTTGGTCAAGGTTTGGACGCTCCAAATGCGAACGTGCTTATCGTATCGACACCTTTCGCAGGTCGATTTCCAATCGCAAATCGTTATCAGCCCCGCGTTCGATTCCATTTCAATAAGCGTCTAATGAGAGTGGGTCGGATGGCAGACCTTATAAGGCTACGGAACCCCTATACGACGAGTGCGGTATGGGTGTACTCCTAGGCGCCGATCGTTAAATTAAACTACACATGTTGTTGATAAGGAAATGGTATTCGCTGAATCGAGTGTTCGCCTTGTTGATTTTTTCAGCAGGTGATAATAGATTTGTTTGTTTTACAATGTTTGGAAATTTTAATTGCAGCGGTATTTGGAAGGAAGCGGAACAGAACAAAGAAATTAAAGTGATTTGGTATATTCGTGTTTGATTCATGAATAAATTTGTTATGTTTCCATAATCAAATCAAAACTATACGACTGCTCCTACCCACACGTTCTTAATCATAGCAATTTGCAATCAGAAATTGATTTAAAATTGCTTTGGCCACAAAACATTAAACATAATAATCACCGGCTTGTGGGAGTTATTAGATCAGCAAGCCAGTTCGCCTCCAGCTTAAAAAACCTATATTATCATAGAGCTACCTGAAGCATAGAATAAGGCAATGAACTATATGTCTATGGAAACATCAATAATTTTTTGGGGCTGGGACCTTTGGCCATAAATAGCTCGAAAACGCATAAACATGTCCGATGTGTGTAGTGTGTGTTTTGTTTGTTGTCGGCGAGTTGAGCCCACAGTTCAATAAACCCACCACAAAGCTAATTACAATCCCCGGCAGCAACTAAAATAAAATTTTAACTACAAAATAATGTATGGAAACAGATGAAAATAGTCGTTGTTTCTTTCTTTTTTTTTTGACAAATTGTTAAATTAATTGCACATAAAAGAGCCACAAAAGCGGCGCTGTGGAAAGAGAGATCTCTCTAGATCGCTCTGCGTAATTAAAAATATAAATGAAATGGCAATTGAAGAGCCGAAATACAAATGCCCCATGCAATCAGCTTTCTTCACGCTAAAATTAGCAGCCGCCACAAAAAATAAAAAACTAAATACAAGAAGAAGAAGAAAGGGGCAGAGGCTGTGGGCAGAATAAATTTTACACAAATTTTCCACCGATGAAAGTTTTCCCCTTACATTATTTTTCGGCTCGTGTTTATCGAAACTGTTCGGAGATGTTTAGATTTTCATTTCTTGTTAGGAATTTCCTTTTCACCCTCCACCAATACCCCCCGTTGCCCATGGGCCGTGAAAATGGGGGTGTGATGTGGGTGGTGCCCCAATCAATTTAAGATTAAATTGAAAAACTGCAGCTAGAAATTGAAACTGAAACTGAAACTGTCAAAGCCCAATGCTGTGGGGTAATTAAAAATAGTTCTTGCCGGGGTTTCGATTTCTCGAATCTCACATCTCGATTCTCGTCGATTGCCGATTGCCGATTCAGCCAGTTCGATTTTATTATTGTCCCAATAAACTTTGCCCTTTTCAGTTGGCCATTGGCCAATAGAAGAAGAAAACGGGCAGCGTTCGCCAATTAAAAATGCATGATGCAGGGTTATGAGGCAGTCGAGCTGGCTGGCCAAGATTGATAGGCCAGTGCAGGTGGACAAAACTCAAAAAAATACAGGTGCAAGTGACGTACAAAGAACGATAGGATGATAATTGAATTGATCAATGAATATATTAGCCAGCGGAAACGGAAACTATTGGCTTTTGCATAACTTTTAGTACAGCTGCATTGTTAGCGGAGAACTCTATACGTCTCTTATCTAATCTATTCCAAATAAATCGCATGTCGTGGTTATGGCCAACAAACGCAAGTCTATCTTGTCCAACAGCAATTATCGGCCATTAATTGTGGCGTTCTTAGTCACTGACATATGCCAATCTACACTAATACGCATATGAATTTAATATATAATTATACATTTCGAACAACTCACCTTAACAAGCAATTTTGCTGGCAGAAAACATTTGTGTTGGGAAGGCGATATATATATTATGATTTGTTTAGTTCACTGAAAGGAAAAACAGAACAAGTATTGATTAAATTTAATAACTAGTAATTTATTTAAAAACTACTTTCAAGGAGTTAGTTATTTAAAGTCTTACAAGGAACTAAAGAGCAAAATTTGTACTTAAATTAAGTGCAAAGTAGTATTTCTTTAAGTGCATAAGTATATTAGCTGATCTTCTGATTTGTGATCTCGGCAATGGCCAAAATACGTCATCTTTCGATGCCTGACTCTTCTAAATAATTAAGGAGACTGACTCATGTGGTTCTCTACCTACTCTATATATTACTTAAAAGGTGCACAAATAAATATAACCAAATTGATCCGTAAGCAACGAGAGTTTCCCAGAACATTGGTGCTTTTATTTTAGACGGTGGCACATCCGGTCGAAATGTCGAATTTCCGAGAGTGCCATTGACATGAGGCTCCTCCATTTGGAAATATCTGTTTATATTATGTTCACTGGCCAATTTAACGACCTTCGGTTGCGATCAAACATTGTCGCCTGTCAGCACTTTGAATTTTCATTGAAAATTGTATTGTTCACTGTCATTAATTGGCCTTCGCTTTGACTCCGGGGGAATCGAGCATGCAAATGCAATTTGTTTGGATGATTTCAATTGAGAGACGGCGAACCAATGCAATGGGGTGTTTGCATGGCGATTCAAATCAATAAATCGCGAATGGTGTTTAGTCAATAAACCACTTGCAGTTTTCCCAACAAAAATAGAAGCACAAAAGTAGATTACATAAAGCACTAAAGGTAAACTTCAACTTTATACCATAGTGTACTTTGAGATATGAATTACTAAAGATAACATTGAACTAGGACACGAAATTCGAAGAAACCGTGGACATAAAACACCCTCACGGCGTTATATTACTTCGGGATAATCCCTAATGTTTGCCCCATTCCCAGTTAGGTTTCATTGGAAATTGAAAACTTCTAGTTCGGAAACGAAGTGCAGTGTTGTAAACAAATGTTGGTGCTTCTAACAAACCCCTATGTATATATGGAAACATATAGCAAAGGTAGGTGAGCCGTGCCAGAAGCTGTCGAAGCGTAAAAACTTAATCATATTAAGAGCTTGCAAACCGGCTCCTAAACTAAACTTGGTCTAGAAGGCAGAAGGGCTGATTAAACGATAGATGGTTAGATGAACTGAAGCTAAGCGAACGGGTGAGTGGCTGAGTGAATAAACCGAGTGGCTAAATGAGCAAAGTTAATGCCTCACTGGCTGAAAAACTGGAAAATCGAGGCTCAAATTAAAAACCCAAACACCGGCACAAAGGCGGGCGTAACAAAAGTAGCATGTTGTATGTGCTTAGTTGTCTCAACTGAATTATAGACAAGAGCAGAATCTTATTCACCGGATCAGCGAACTTTTGCAATGGGAAAATGCACAAATAACGAAGCGAAAAACAACAGCCATCGCAACAAAGGAGCTCACCCACTTGGGTCATGGTCATCATGGTGATGACGGCGATGTCTGTCGTGTTTTTAATTAATAATGAAACTCCTACCACCTCTAAAGTGAAATAAAATGAAAAAAAAGAGACGGCGAGAAAGAAAAGCTCAGACAACAAAAAGCATGAAATTGAAAACGTAAACGAACAGTGGACACTTTGATGATGTATTTTTGATAAATTGTGAAAGTGCCCGGCCCAGACGACAGCTAATTGACGCCCCAAAACTCCCCAGCAAACCCATTTTTCCCCGACCGAATGGCATATGTTATTAAAGTGGCGATAAAAATGCGATTAATAGCACACAAAAGCCTATCATGTGAAAGGCCAACAAAAGCCCAAATGGCATATGCCAAAAAGGAAAAAGAAATCGCACTGGCGATGAAAAACTGAACTCAGCCGCTGTTCAACTTGAAGAAAAAACTCCAAATACATAGAAGTACGAGTGTAAAAGATACTTGTCCTTGGCCGTATGTTTATCTAATTCGGCTGATATTTTATCACTGTCACAACGCAAAACATTGAACGATATCAATTTCCCATTTATGGGTTAATTGGGGGGAGAAAGGCAGATACGGGGATTCAACTCGGGTCGGGTTTCGTTTCCACGAGGAGCAATGTTTAATGGCTTTTCAAGTGCTTCTCAAATGGGGAACCGAACCGAAGACCCTGCCTTCCACTTGCAGTTGCAAACGCATTGCGGTCATAAAGAGTGCACTTTATGGCATGCCACTAAGAAAGGTCAATGGTTTAAGGGGCCACAAAAATGGGAGTGTTTTCCAGGAGTGACAGCAGTTAAAACATGTGAAAGTAATCTATACTTTCTAGTTGAAACTCTTTCTAACTTTAAGTTGTTCATGATAGATTGGCTAATTGCAGAATATTTAAATAAATTCAACACACATATACATATTATTTATATTTTCCTGATCCCACATATTCACTAAAAGGGGGAAGCCCAGTTACATTTACACTCTAACCAACGTATGCTAATGACCATTGCTATTACCATCAGACTAAAGGCCATTAACGCCTCTTGAGAACCATGGTCCGCAAATATGGCCCAAAGCGAAATGCCTAATGAAAATATTTCACACAAAGCACACACTCATAACAAATGTCACACTTTGCACGTGCCCCCCAAAAACAAAAAAGAACAACAAAAACGAGGCCCCAATTAGAGCCAAAATTAGGTGTTTTTCTCGAGGCTGAGGCTTAAAATAACATTCCAACCTTCGAAAGTGATAAAAGAGCCCAGCGTTGATTATTATAAATAGCAATGCTCCACCTATTATCTTATCTCTGGATTTAAATACACTTTCGGCCATGCGATCGGACCAGAAATATTTATGCAGTCAAGCAAAAAGTTTGGCTCGTCCACTGGAATCCAAAGAGTGAGTACTTTCCCATTGTTCTTGTGCTTTTGCCAGTGCAATGTCATGACTTGACGCCATCACATTTTCATTTTCTGGGCTGCCTTGATTGGTGTAAAGAAAATTGCACCGACAGCAGAACGCGATCTTAAAAGTCAATGCTCCTATATATGCTCTTGTTGTGACCGGGTTCAACGAATGGCGATTATTCCAGCGATCTTCTTATCAGAGGATGTTCGTGATTGCGACTCCCTTGCTTATTTCCATAGAGTTCAACCCGTACAATGGGTTTACAGATAGCACTATATATCATTCCATTCTTATGTAATCTGCAGTCTAATGTAGGCTTTTCCTAAAAGTTGCATGTACTAAGCACTATATCTAATCTCAAAACAATCATTTGATTATCTACTTCGATGGAATATTTCGTGTAATTAACGGAATTTCTTTGAAATAATGTCATGGCTAATGTGTCAAATCTCTTCGCTGACTTGACAATAATGTTCCGTGCTTTCTTGTTTGACTTTCTTTCGTTTTTGGAAAACTTCGGCACTTGTCATTGTCGGGTGCTGTCACGCCCCCCGTCACGCCCCTTACAATGATGTCACATCGCACAGACTCAAATTGCTCAAATTTCGTCCCCATTGCTTTTGACTATGTCACGCTTTTCCCAGCGAGCGCTTTTCCACACTTGACTTCGCATTTCCCCGCGATCTTGGGACCGCGTTATTCCCACCTCAACTAATAACTTTGTTGGTTTTCCATCCATTTTCCGAGTGCATTGCGCCTGGGCTTTGGCTTTTTCCGCAGTTTGCCACTGTTTCATTTTCTTTTTGCGCCTGCCCTGGATTTCCATTTTGTCGTACTTGGTTTTTGCGCTGGTTTTTCTCGCCGATTGTGAAAAGTTGTGCACTAATGGCAGCTGTGAAATGCATTTATGTTTATGGTCTAGTTTTTCCATTCTTATTTGTTTCCTTTTTTTTTTTTTTTTTTTTGTTTGGGCGCCTTTTGAGCACCTCTTAAGGGCAAACATTTATTCTTATCCTCCAGTCACATTAGTGCGAAGGCTAAGAGCAACCGTGATGGGTTTGCTCTGGAATTACGAATGGAAGTGGAGCAAAGAAGTGGGATTTAGAATTATTTAACTTTACGGCTCTTTAAGCGACATACCTTAGGAGATCCTAAAACTGAATCACCTTTCACTAGGACACAATAGATATTCGTACATTTTTCGGATTGTCTATCTAAGATATTCTGCGTTCTGCGTTTTAGATATTGTGTCTTTCTATAAGACAATTTAGCATTCATACCCTAGAAGACATTGTTTGCCGGAAATATTGTGAAAATAAACTGATAACTAACTTTCATATACCAAATCTCAAGTAAAGAATACTTTACCAGATGAAGACACCTCTCTTAAGATATATAAATCCCAACATGTGTGAGAAAATTAACATAAAATACCGATAAGATTACATAAACATGCAAATCTTCCACTTCATCTTATAATATAGCATTATTGATCCCCGGCTGGCGACTCACCTTGATAATTTACAGATTCAGTTGGAACTGTTTGATTTATTCGAAGGGGTTTGCATATATCATTTTGAAAACGGCAAATTGCGATTATAATCGAAACAAAAGTGAGCAGAGGAAGAGAAGAAGAATAAGAGGAATGGCGATATTAGGGAGATAAAGTTGCACGCGAAAACCGGTTGCCGTTATTGTTTACACCAAATCGGAAACGAAGTTGTGGGGGCAGGCGCGAATATGGATGTTGTACGGAGGGGAAGAAGTGGAAACTGAATGGAAAACGGGGAAAGGGGAACGGGAAAGTGGGAATCAATAAAACAAACACACCACGAGAAACACATGGAAAGTGCAGCAAAACTATATGCCTTTCATTTCGCTTTAGTGCACAAATCGGCGAGTCCTGCTGCCATAAGAATGAATCATTCGAATCTTTTCGATTTTGACGAAAGATATGATATGTGAGATAAATAATATGCTGCTGCACAACCACACACACACACTCGCACAAACGCTCACGCACACCCGCCCCCACGCACACGAACGAACGAGGCTTCACTGTGGATGTTTATTAATATATTCCAGACACGCGGATCCATAGATGAAAATCATACATATTCGAATTCACGGCGGCGACGACAGCGAAAAACAAAAAAATCGAAAACGAACTGAAAACTGAAAAGCAGAACACACGCGTTGGTCCGTTTCGTTCCTTTGTTTTTGATAGATATCGTGTCGCGAGGGGCTAAGAACTATAACTATATCCGCATTATATAACCGCACTCGTAGATCCGGGCATGGCTGCACCGTGGGCCACCTAATTGCACCCGTCACTTACACTTTTCCTCGCCAGTCGCTTGGATCTCGCGTCCGAGTCGTTTGGGGATTTGTTTTTTAAAACGCGACGTTCGTTCCTCGGTTCTCGACGGCTATAAACAGTGTGACCGAGCCGGGAGTGCAGGTATAAGCCGATGGTATGACCATGGCGGGGAAAGTGGGATTATGCCGTGTGCCATATGGGCAAATATACCAAAACAATAAAAAGCAATTCAATTAATGCAATATATACCATGATTATTTAAAACATAAATAAGTATAAAAACAGACTTAATATTTTTAAAATAAAATATTTTTTATTAATATTATTACAGATGAAAAATATAGAAACAAATCAATTTCTTTTATTATTTAGAAATTAAGAATTTCTTTTTATTTATTTAAAGTATTTTATTACATTCTATGTTAAATTTATTCACAGTGAAACATTCAGCATACAGTTTTGACCCACTGTAAACATCTCTTTTCAACACTTATTCTAACGTCAAACATTGTTATCGATATCATTCAGCTCATTTTATTAGCTGAGTTTGCTCGTTCGCGAAAAATAAACAATATTCCGGAATTTAAAAATGGTAATTAGATATATAACAAAATGTTCCTTTTTTACAGCCCTATGTTTCCGCTAGTTTTCTGTCCTTCATAAAGAGGAAAATGCGCACGACAGTTCGCTGTGGGCGTGCACCTGGGGACGCGACACTGCGGCCTCAGATCCGGATGACGCCGGCATGGAGCCCGAGGAGGAGAACCCCTTTGATTTCGACAAGAAGGAGGCGCGCCCGAAGGATTTCTTAGTCACCGGCGGACTGGATGACTTGGTAAAGGTGTGGGACCTGCAGGAGGACAACACCCTAAAGTTGCGCCACAAACTAAAGGGACATGCCCTGGGAGTTGTTTCAGTGGCCGTCAGTTCCGATGGACAGAGTAAGTTGAAAGATTCTGTACTTGGGAGATAGAAAAATGGACATCTATTGATGTTGCCGCCTTCCTTTTAGCCATTGCCAGTAGTTCTCTGGACTCCACGATGTGTTTGTGGGATGCCCGTTCGGGCCACAAGAAACACTTGCTGAACTTTGGGCCTGTTGATCTCTGGACGGTGCAATTTTCACCCTGCAACAAATATGTGATATCCGGATTGAACGACGGCAAAATTTCCATGTACAATGTGGAGACCGGAAAAGCAGAGCAGACATTAGATGCCCAAAACGGCAAATACACGCTTAGCATTGCCTACGTAAGCTTTACCTGGTAAATAACCCATTCTAAGAAACCTATAGCTATATTATTGTAGAGTCCCGATGGCAAGTACATTGCCAGTGGAGCCATCGATGGTATCATTACCATTTTCGATGTGGCCGCAGGCAAGGTAGTGCAAACATTGGAAGGACACGCCATGCCAGTGCGTAGCCTTTGCTTTTCTCCCAACTCGGAGCTGCTGCTCACTGCCTCAGATGATGGTCACATGAAGCTTTATGATGTGTAAGTGGCTTAACACCTATGACATTTTCGTGCACTACTACCTATTTATCTATTCTATTTAGAACCCACTCGGACGTTGTGGGCACCCTATCTGGGCACGCCTCTTGGGTGCTGTGCGTGGCCTTCTCCGAGGATGGCAAACACTTTGCCAGCTCCTCCAGTGATAACAGCGTGAAAATATGGGACACCTCGGAGCGCAAGTGCCTGCACACGTTCGCCGAGCACACAGATCAGGTGTGGGGCGTCCGTTATAGCCCCGGAAACGACAAGGTGGCCTCTGCTTCTGAGGACAAGTCCCTGAACATATACTACTGTCCTCCCAATGCCATTGTTTAATTTCGTACAATAGAGCGTAGATTTAAAACAAAGAACAAGAGTGATTTATTTACGGATTACCCTCCGAGCTCGATTTAACCCGCAGAAGGGGCTGCGTGGCTTGAGTTAGCATCGTGTCTTTGTACTTCTGGTCGGGTATATACATATTAAAGGTTTTAAAGTAGTGCAGTATGTTTTCTAAAAAGGGCGAATGTTAGTCTGATGTATTCTGAGAACATACTTTCTGTTAGGCTTACCAACTAGAGGCTCCTTTAGCTTGTATTCATTGGCTATCTTCTTGGCTGGCCAGGATTCCGGATCCAACTGGTGGTCATTGATGAACTTAAGCGCCTGGCGCAGTGTGCAATGACCGGGGCTGATTCGGTTGGGCTCCAGATATCCGTACTCGAAATCATCCGGCGTTTGGCGTTCCAGGGGCAGTGGTCGCTGTTCCACTTTGTCCGCCGCCGCCTCAGCTGCCTGGCGCTCCTGCACTCGCTTGATCTAGGGAACATATAGCAGATTCCAAATTAGTATTGATCGAAATTGCCTTCTAAAGTATTAACCCACAAATCGATCCTGCGAGGTTACATAAACGTCTTTCAATCGCCCGTCCAAGCTGGAGTCTTTCATATTGAGCTTGTCCACGAACTTGGGATCCACTGCAATGGGGGAAATCAAACATTACACCCGAAGGATGTTTAATTTTACTTACATTCCAAGGTGCGCTCCATGTCTCTCAAATTCGAGTCAAATTTGGGCGCCGGCGTGGGCTTCTCGCGCTCGAGGACGCGATGGGCACGATTCTCGACATTGAAGCGATTGGCCTTGCGGGCAACCATTGAAACCACCTGACCCATGCCAAAAATAAGTTAAGTTTTATTTATGTTGCTAATAATTCACGTGAAATCGAGTAAAACCAAAAGAATTATAAAAGCATTGCCAGCTGTTATTTGTTTTCGAATCAGCTGTTCGTCATGCTATCGATAAGTTATTCGGGTTTGCAACAGCTGACTGGCCAAATACCGGGTAGTGTTGTTAACAATACACAGCTGTTGCTTGTAAACAAACGAAAAGTTCTTCAGTTTCAATTTGTTAAAAAAACTTAGGAAATGCTGCCTCTGCGATGCAGTTGGTCGTTGAGCCGGGCCAACTATACCACCAAGGCCAGAAAGGAACTGGTGACTCGCTACAGCGCCGAGTTCCCCGAGAAACTGCTCAACCGGAAGCGAAAGGTTCCCACACACATGTACATTGCAAATTCGAAGGCTGCTGCAAGGATTAGCCAGTACCTGGAGCCCCATTTCCAGAGCTCCGGTTGCGATACCGTGATGGAACTCAATTCCGGTCCTGGGTACTTTACCCGGCATCTTTTGGACAGAGAATCCCAGTTTCGACGCATCATTCTGCTTGAGAGCATGGATCACTTTATGCCCAAAATCCAGGAGCTACACACGCTATATCCGGAACGTGTGAAGGTGCGCCAAGGAGACTTTGTGAACCTGTGGAAGTTGGTGTACATGGACAAAATGGACGGTGGCTCCAGGGTGGCGGATCTCCTGAGTGATGTGCCCCAGAAAGCGTTTACAGATGGTAAGCCCATGTTGGTTATTCAATATATCCTCTAACCTATTTTTTTTCCGTAGATATCAACATGCTAGTCTTCGGCGCTGTGGGCTCCTATCCATTCTTCAAGCACTTGATCAACTCTCTCATATTTCAGACCAGCCTTTTCAACCTTGGACGCTGTGAGATGATCCTGGCCATGCCGCCACCCATATACATAGTAAATAAGCTTATTATCTCTGAAATATAACACGCTTATATTACTCATTTCCATCCGTTAGCATCTCACCTGCAACAACGAGATTGGCTACCTCATTTACCGATCGACCAGCGTACTGTTCCAAATTCTGTTTGAGCACAAGTTCATAGCCAAGGTGCCGCGCGAGGATTTTCTACCTCAGCAGACGGCCTATAGCCCCACCAAGAGTAGCAAGTTGGGTAAGGTGCAGTCCATCAATCCGGAGTATTTATACTTGGTGAAATTCACTCCGCGCCGCAATCTTCATGAGCTGTGCCAGTCTCAGGATCTACCCGCTCTCTGGTTCTTCATTAAGCAGAACTATGTGAGCCGACGAAACAGAATAATACCAAATTTAGAGTAGGTAACACAATCAACCAAGGATTTTTTTATAAATTCAATTATTTGTGCAGGAAGTGGGTTCCCGGCTGTGGACCTCGTCTTATCATCAATCCGCAGTCCCCCGAGTCCGTGACACCCATCTATCCAGATGAATTGCCCAAGAAACTGCCACAGTACTCGTGCCGCAGTACTACAATGAGCACCAGAAACTACTATCCCGGCATCAACATCTACACACAGTTCGGAGATCTTCTGCCCAGTCAGATGCTGACGCTATTTAGTCAGTTTCGTCAGTGGCCGGAGTACGGCGAGAGCTCTTTCCTCGCCTCGCTGGAAAATGCGCTGCTCAAGCTGGAGACAGCCAATGACGAACAAAACCTAGAGGATGGCGTCACGTTGCCAGAGGAGGATGATGCCGAAGCAGATGAAATTATCGAAGAAGAAAGCCCTGAACCCGCCACCACTCCCGCCAAGAGGCGCAGGAAGGCAGTTCCTAGTTGTACATAATATCCTTTCGCGTTTGCATGAAAAATAAAGAATTGCTTTCATTTTGAGAAATGGTATGTAATCATATTATATCTGTTATAAACATGGATCAAATTCGTTATTCTTCACTGGGTTCTACAGCACCAAACAGAACACAATACATTTAAGCACATAATTTGTAACGTAATGTTAAAATCCTTTAAGGACACTTTCTCTGAGCCATTAGGCGACTGCCGCGGGCGCACTTCTCGGCCAAATCGACGTAGTATTCCGGCGGAGCCTGCTCCGTGTCTGAAATACGCGTCTCCAGGTGAACGGACAGCTTCACACAGTCCACCATCAAGTTGGTGGGATTCACGCCAAGTACAAAGGAAGCCTCCTGGTAAGGACACGGGTTTTCTTCCTTCTTTGTGTTTCCGAACTCATAGCATGTGTCGCGAATCATAAAGTGTCCGTCCCTGTTACATGGATTCCGGACGCACTTCGGGATGATCTCCTCCTTGTAGAGCACCAGAATCTGTCCAGCCTCACAGGGTCCCTGTCGGTAGGCCGGATAGCAGCCATCTGTCTCTGGGTAATACAGTGTGGCTGTCGAAGGGGAAGTACCCATACGCAGATTATTATGTCATCGCCATGGTAGCTCCATTATGACCGCTCACCTGGCGCGCAGTCGCAGACCCAGTCGTTCTGATTCTGCTGGTCCCCCGGATAAAGAAGCTGGTGCTTGGGGCATCGGGCTGGCGAATAAAGTGGCTTGCGACCCTGTGGATGAGGGGAAAGCGGAGAGGTGTGAGGCATGGATCTGATTGATTATTCCCAATGGGGCTTGCATACACTACCAAAACAGTCGCCGTATTTTGAAATTCACTTTGAATTTAGAAGTTAAAAAGTTTGAAACTCTCAAAGTCTAGCACTCTGATAAAATAAATGTAAATGTAAATCTTTTTAACGAAAGGAGTTCAAATCACGTTCACAGCATCCATATAATTAAAAGTCTTTTATTATAATTACTTAGCTGAAACTTTAAGCTAGTTTCAAAATCAGAGCAATCATGAAAAGTTTTTGAACATTGGTCACAACACAAAATTCGTAATTGGACTCCAACGACTTCAACTTCTGATTAGGAAGGGTATTCGGCGAAAGATGTTGCCCAGTTCCGGCTGGGTTTTCTCTTCCAATTTGGCGTTTCTTATCACAAATGTGGATTGTGTCTGGCTGCAGCTTACCGCAAGGTTGGCCTTCTTCTTATCAATGTCTTGATCCTCAACAAAGGCGATTTGAGCGCGTGCCACTTTCCCAATAAGCGCAATAAGCGCGGCGATCAGCAAAAGTTGGGGATTGATCATTGTTCGCTTCATCACTTGTTCATGTGATACTCACGGCAATTCAAACAAGAATGAGCCTGGCCAATCTTGACTTAATCTTAATCAATGGGAAACGAAGATCTTCGATAACGATAACGATCTTAGTTGGGCGCAGTTATGTTATGGTTTTACGTTTACTTTATTTTCTCGCTAAGAAATATTCCAATATTCCAATTGGAAGTTTAGTGCGAATAACCAGAAAAGCAAAACAAAGTGAAATCAAAACTTAGTCCAATAAGGGCCAGTTTCAATTGAGATTGCTCTCCCGATTACATCCGCTCTGGCTAGTGATGCTCAAAGATCAATGCTCAGCTATTTCTATCGATGAGTTAAAAAAATAACTGTCTGATTTTATTAATTTACATAAGTGAAAGCCAAGAGAAAGGAATAAAATTAAAAAAAAATATCTGCACACTTACGTCGGCTTTGAAATACTGGATTAAAAACTCCTTGTTGAGTAATGCTTAGTTATATTGTCTTCTTATGTGTGTTGGAATACCAAATTACTAAGTGTATCAGAAATTAAAATTTAAAATTGAATAATTTGTTATATAGAACGATAAACAGTACAAGTCTATTTTTGCGCCCAACCACCGAACATTTTCAAAATTTTGCCATTATCAACACTGGTTATACAATTATCCAATCGCTAACTATCGAAGAGCTCCCATCTCTTATTTTCCTTTGTCAAAATAAAAACTAAATAAATATATATATAATTCACCTGCAAAACGAAGCTACAAAAAACACTGTACGGCTCAAATGGACGAAGAGGAGAACTCAGGTGGGTGTGGCAGCATCATAACACTCGCCAAATGTTCCCAATAACATATGTTCACCATATGAAACTGCGCAGAAATCAATTCTGTGCAAGCACGAAATGAAGATGTGCAATTGGAGGACCAGTCACAGTCCCAGGGGCTCCAGGATCGTCAGGTTGACGCGATAGAGCAGGCTTGGAACGATGCAATGCCCGACGAGCCGTCACCGCCGGCAGAATATGCCTTCCACGATCCACTGGCCATCGTTGGTGAGGGAGGAGATGCACCGGAGGCCATGGTAGAGGACGTTTTGCAGGATGACACAGCAAGCGAGGGCAGTCATCCCAGCAGTGACATGTCTCTGGAGAGTCCAGGAAGTGAAGGTTAGTCGGCTTACAATCGTTGTGTTGCACATTCCCACTTAACTTGCGTTTCCCTTTCCAGATGATTCCGATGTCCAGGGCCTGCCAAATTGGATGATTCCCCAGAACCGACTGCGCTCCGCCGTAGACATGATGGTCTCGCAAGCCCGCAATCGGGATGGCGGAATCGCTGCACTGCTCAGTGGGGACAACTTCCTACAGCGAGTGCGTAGCATGGTCTTTAGCCAGGAGCGACGACGCAGTCGCACAAGCGAGGAAACGAGCCAGGAGGAGGCTGCCGAGGAGCCCGATGATCCACCGCCACAGCAGCCACCTCTACCACCAATCGACATTGGCTTTGACACCAATCTGCCAGCGGAGCATTCATACTTCGGCAATCATTTGAGTCGCGTGCCCGGAGTGGACTACTTGGAGGTGGGCAGCGTCCACCACATGCTCATCTTCTTGCACCACCACATCCTCTTTCCCGGCGAGGTGCTTCCCTTCATGATCGACGGCCAAATGTTTGACGACGATATGCCCGGTCTAGACGGCCTGATCTTCGGCGTAAGCTTTCCGCGTTTGCAGCCGCCGGAGGACAACCCACACAAGTTGTATGGGGTCACGTGCCAGATCTACGAAAGGGGCGAAAGCGGCCGAGGGTTGGTGTTCTACAAATCACGAGCACTGCAGCGCATTGTAATCAACTGCGATGATATAAAAGGGTGAGTTTTGACTCTTCGGATCACCTTAAATTCTCCATGATTAATCCCAAATCTTTTCAGGTCACCGCAGTACATTGCTCGCAATCCAACTAACAAATGCTTCAGCAATGTCAAAATATTACCCGAGTATTTCCTGCCCGAACCGCTTCAGTCTGTTGACATGGGCTCGATGGCCAGATTTCGGGATATCCCCTCGATGCGCGACAAGTATCGCAGGTTCCAGCTAAGCACTACCACCTGGCCATCTGATGCCTGCCAAGAGTACTCGTTTGGTTCAATTGTGGAGCGAGCACGCCAGAGGCTGGAGTCCCAAAAGATAGACACAATGCCAAAATGCCCCATTCAGTTGTCCTTCTGGTTGGTGCGTAACCTCCACCTGACCGAGAAGATGATGCGGCTTACCTTCCTCACCGACTCGGTTAACACTCGCCTCCAATTGATCAAAAGCACGTTCAAGGACGAGACACTCTTCTTCTGCCGATATTGCAATAGCAGCTTGGCCCTCTGCTCGGATCTCTTTGCCATGTCCAAACACGGTGTGCAGACGCAGTACTGCAATCCAGGTAAGCATAATGAGGAGTCCAATGTCCTCTATTAGCAATGAATTCACTGAAACAGTAACTACTTTACAGAGGGCTACATCCACGAGACAAACACCGTGTACCGGGTGATATCCCATGCCATCGGCTACAGCGGCGAGCCGTCCACGAAGTTTAGCTGGTTCCCCGGCTATCAGTGGCACATCATTCTGTGCAAGTTCTGCGCCCAGCACGTCGGGTGGGAGTTCAAGGCCGTGCTTCCCAACCTAACACCCAATGTGTTCTTCGGTTTGTCCGGCTCCAGCGTGCGGATTGGAAAAGCCAGCGAGTACTCGCCCTTCAATGGAACCACCTATGTGGTGCGGAATATGCTGCGGATGATCTCAAGCGATATGGAATGAGGCTGGCGCGTTGTGAAGCGATTTCTCAGATGTCAACTCTGCTGCTGGCGTCGTCAGGGGAATGATGGGGTCCATCAGGTGGGACCTGTTTAATTCGTTTCACAACTACTTTTAGCAAAAGCACACGGCGTTTAATGGCGTGGATGTACACCTAATTGATATTTACGATTCTTTGAAACTAAAACTCCTCTGTCATAAGTTACTCTTAAATAATTGCGTTTAATATTATGGTTACAAATTTCAATCATTTAACAGTGCCGCAAATGAGGTGGACAGCTTCTGAAAAAGATAAAGCAGTTGTACATTTGCAATAGATAAAATAATAGGCAACATTACCGCCTTGCAGAAGGGACACTGGCCGAAGGAGACCTCCAGAAAGGTCTTGCCATCCATCAGAGTCTTAAACCACTCCTCCAAACAGGCGGCATGGCACTTTAGCACACATTTGGCATTGTCGCAGGAGACGAGGGGCACCTCGCCACCATCCAGACGATATGCAAAGCAAATGTTACAGCGCAGCTCCTCGTTGTCCTCTTCATCCAGCTTGGGGCCATCCGACCAGTCTGGCATGGGAAAGTAGCACAAGTCGAACATTCGCAGTAGGTTCTTGTGAATGTTCACTTCGGAGTCCCAGTTACTTAGACCATCGCTGAGAACGTGGCGCAGGCGGGCCACCTCTTCCGTGGGCCCAATGATCTTCAGCGACATGGATGCTATGCAGGCAAATGGATCCGCAATGGTCAGCTTTAAGTAGACGCGATCCTTGAGAGGGAACAGCCGTGTTTTATGTTTGCTGCTGATGGGCGATGGTTGCAGCACATGACAAAGCTCGTCGATGTCCATGAAGTTGTCGTAGAAGGGACGCAGATCCTCCAGAAGCTTGCGGAAGAGGTTTAGGGCCTCCTCTAGGTTTCCAGCACTCTTGGTCAGCATTTCACCCAGCGATACGCAGTCGGGCAAACTGTGATCAAGCAAGAGAAGAGACGGGATCTTAAGCTCCAGATAGTGCTGCTCGAAGTCGGTGAATTCGCTGAATCGAATCATGGAACAGGTCTCGTCCACTTGCAGGCAGTACTCGTTTGACTTGTACAAGGCCAGGATATCGGAGTATATGTTCCCCACCCGACTTAGTTCCTTTGACACTGTTGGAGCTTCTTGGGCAGGAAGAATCTTTGGCAGATGGTCCAGAAATTCCTCCAGCAGCCAATCGTCCTGTAACTTGAGATTAGTCGATGTGTATAGCTTGTACTCCAAACTTTCCTGGACGTAGAGCTGGAAGCCATGTAGAGCTGGGTGGTGTGGCAGATACAGTTTAAGGCGGCGCCAGGTATCCTTAATTACAAAATTATTATTAGTTTGGCGGGAAGAATTTAAATGCGGAAAACTTACCTCACTGCCCAAAACTCCTCTGATGATGCACGCTCCACTTGGCTGAAGTTCCGCTTCCAGACCAGGATACTTTTGACACAGAAGGCCCTCTACATCTTCGTTACTTTCCATTATATTTGATTTTGGTCAGATTGCGCTTGAATGACTTTTGTTTACATTTTATGTTTTGAACGGCCATAGTTAGCGATGTGCAGTCTTCGATGACACGAAGTCTTCAATCACGATCGATAGAAAATTAATCGGCGGCGTTATTTAAATTTGATTGTTTGACCAAACTTTAAATTATATATTGATTAACCCTTCGAGGCAATATTCCGCCTTGTTTACATATTCACCCTTTGGCTGCTTTGTTTACTAGGTATAGCCGGCAACATTGTAGTTCAGCCTCTCCCTACTTATCAGCCAAATTTACGTTATTTACTGATTCGAATCGGCATTGTTTGCTCTTCGTCAGAGCGCAACACCTGCAGGCCACAGTGGTTTTCTTTTGTAACACCTGCGTGGCGGCCCCGTATCAATGGCAATAGCCACCGATTTTGATAAACTGCTCTCTCCAGGCGTTGGTCATCGTTCGAACACGGGGCTATTTAAGGTTCTCCACCAGCCCCAACGATTCCACTCACGATTGTCATCTGCGTGCGCGCGTACTCATTGTATATTGTATTCTTCAGAAGTAAGATTAAAAGAGTTTCCATCCAGAAAAATGCTGCGAATCGTTGTAACTTTGGCTCTCATTCTGGCCACAGTCAGTGCCACCAATGTCCAGCAGTGTAAGTAGCTAAAAACTCTTTTATTTTGTTGGAAAAACATCAAAGATTTTAAATAGACCAATTTGTTAAAGTGGATTCAAGTTTCTAACGGAATTCCATGACGATGATTCACTTCGCAGACTTTGTCTCGAAAACTATTGCCAAAAATACGTTTGAGAGAAATTTAAAGTCCTAACGTGTATCTGTTGGCCAGGTTGATATGGCTTATCAACAAACAGCTAATCTCTTAGGAAAAAAACATAGCCTACTTTTGAGCTCACCTTTTGATTCTACGAGAACATGTTTCCTTTCAGGCAAAAATAAGCCGTTTCCACTGGATGTGAAAATTAAGGATTGCGAGGAGCCGCCGTGCGTTGTGTACAAAGGAACCATAGCAGTCATGGAGGTGCACTTCCTGGGCAGTAAGTTGGGCCATCTATATCCTTGTCCACTTGACTCTCATCCCGATCTCTTGCAGATAACAACAATATCAAGAGCATCACGGCCACCACAACGGCAAAGGTGTTGGGCATGAATCTGCCATATGTCCTGCCCGATGAAGTGTCCGACGTGTGCCGCAATCTCCTGTACGGTGCCATCTGTCCCATCGACAAGGACGAGGATGTCACGTACCAGTTCAACTTCTACGTGGAGCCCTCGTTCCCGGAAATCACGGCGGATGTCACGGTCACGTTGAACGATGCCCAGAACGAAGCGATCACCTGTTTCGTCGTGAGCTGTAAAATCCGGAAGGGAGCCACTGCAGCACAGATGGACGGATATCTGTTGGACTGGACGAACCCCCTTTAAGCCGACGATGTACGCAACTCCAGCCGTTTCGGCCGACTGAATATTTCCACTTGTTTGCCAAATAATAAACCACAAAACTCTTGCAATGATAAGACCATTTGTTTACCTTGGCTACGTCACGGATTCCAGTGTACCCAGTGCACAATCAGGCTACAGATTAACACGTTTCTGGGCCCCGACGATTAGATATTCAAGCGTGTTTATTTATATACAGTCATCTGTGACGTTGCGTTTTGCACCGAAAGTCCAGTAATTTATTTCCACTGATTCAGTGGCAGAATTGGCTAATAAAATCGTCGTGATAATCATTTATTGACCGCCGTAGATCGCATTAACCATATGGCCAAAAGTTGGGCTCTCCTGCGTGATAAGGCGATTAACGTCTTGCTGGGTGCAACCGTACACTCGGAGAAAATCTGAGTTAAAAAAATATAACTATGATAGTGATTACCATCAGATTAAATCATAATGAGAAGTGTTTCCAATGAAGCCTATCATTTGCAAACATGATTTATGGGCCTACTTTTGAAGACGTACTCTACTGAATTGCTGAAAAGCCATATAAATCATTGTATTAAATTTCAGTGCACTATAGAACGACTTATGAAAGTTTATTTCCAGATGCCAGATTAAATAGAATTTTAGTTAAAAAAGGTGCGTTCCTATTCCTGTTAAACATTAAAGATAAAGAAAATATACTATTTTAGAAGATTTTTGTCATTTCCAAAATTTCATTTCCAGTTTTCAAACTTTATAAACCTTCTAAAAGGTGAGTCAATTGTTTACAGTGTCTACATACGTTGAAAATAAATCTGATAGTATAGTTAGGTTGCCGGGTTTTCAAAAATGGTCATTGATAACCGGGTACATTTCCCTCCATCTCCTTCTGATTGGACACGACCAGGTGTCCTAGGGTAATCAGGCGTAAGATTTGCGAATTAATATTTGATTCGATTATAGCTTTTCGCCCACTCGAGTTTTACACCTTGATGGCAGCGTGTGCAGATAGCGCCATTGTAAAATGAGTCTTCGAAGTGCCAGACTACAAAGTGGGTTTCCGCTTTACTCTGAGAGCTGAGAGATCTACTTAGGGAAACAACCCTCATATGTGGGAGGTAAAGCTTTTAAAATTTTATTAAATATTCATGAGACAACGCTGGGGGAGCTCAGCGATGGATTTTGGAAAATAAAGAATGCTATATCACAGTAATTTAAACCAATTGATGAATTAACTAGGCCCAACTTTAGTTGAGATAGTCCAGCTCATAGACCGTATTGCCGCCGTTGCCCTTGACCACCTTAATATCGCACACGAAGCACGTGGCAATCTCATTGTCCTGATCCACCAGATAGATCTCGATCTTCACGCCGATCTCGGGATATTCGCCGATGGGAAAGCTGAACAAATAGGAGACATCCTCGGTGGGATACAGCGGGCAATAGGCGCCGTACTGGAGATTCGGGCACACGGCAGCCACATCCGCAGGCAGTTCATATGGCACCGTGATGATTCCGAGTGTGGTGGCCTTTACCAAGGTCGTCAGCTGGGTGATGTACTTGTCCACGGCGAAATCGATCTCGAACTTCTGGGTACTTCCCTTCACAATCTGGCAGGGTGGAGTAACGCAGTTGTGGACACGCACCTCGAGCGGAAAGGGCTTACTTCCGGAACCTAATTAGTGTTATATTGTGTTGTATTATGGGTACTGTGGTGTTTGTTTAGAAAATGTACTTACACTTCTTCACAGACGTCGCCGGATGCTCCTGCTGAGCCTCAGCCAGCGATAGTAATCCCAGGGAGATCAGAACCAACACCTTGACTTCCATGTTTCTCAATGCGAATTGCTTTCGGCCAACGGTGCCCACATCGTTTTTATAGCCAGAACCGAGCTGTATCTCGGCTAATGCGATCGGATTTGGACTATCTAATCGTGGTCGGTAACTTCTTGTTTTGGATGAATGCTATAGCACTCAAATGGGAAAACATTAAAAATTAGTACCTACGAAATTTAACATTTGAATCAATTACTTCATAATATTTCAATCAAATTGGTACCAATTACTTAATAAACATATACTTTATAAATAATTGTATCTAATCAAATGAAGATTTTCCCAATCAATTCACAGCATTACATCTGCAATCACTGGCCCCTGCGAATGGATCGGAAAATTATGAAAACGTTTTGCTGAATTTTATCACTTTATCGCCGAGTTCATGGGCTCCGGGAGCACAAAGGCAGTGCCAAAATAAATCCCTGAGCACTCCGCAGGCAGGCCACTAAGCCCCTGATGGCAATGGAAAACCCACAGACATTTGTGCCTCGGCCAAAGCCACTGACAATGGAACTTCTGCGGGGCAGGAAAATGTGCGAGTATAAAGGAAACGGACGCAAGTAAGCTGGAAAAGATAACTCCCCCTCCACGACGCCATCCTACCTACCCGGAACTCAAATGTTGGCGAATTTTCCAAAGGTAAAAGAAGCGAGGGTCGCTCAAGCGGTTCTGTAGCTAAAACATTCATTATGTTTTGGAAGTTCTTCTCTATTCCTCAATCCACGCTCGCCGATATTTTGCAACATTTCGCATCGGTTGGTGGTGACTTGCCATGTGGACAGCCGCAGCGCAGCATGAGATTTTCTCGAAATGCTTTTGAACTTGCCACCCTTCTCCCCGGCAAATGTATTTTTTTCTTTTTACCCAGAAACTGTCGTTGCTCCGCACATGTAATTGTTGTGACATTATTTAATATGTCAAAGCAATGGAAAATCCGGCACGACAAAAAATATCCCCGACATATAGCCCGAAATGGATCTTAGGGAACCGCAATATTTGATTAGCATCAACCGGAGTCCTCAGTCCTGATACATTGATTCCGGGATTCTATTTTCGGTGGCATCTAATGCAATTATCTGGGCCGGAAAATCTGATACCCGAATACTTTTGCAGGCAAACATTTCCACTTGCCTCGACTTCCGTTTGCACTTTTGGGTAATCTCCATTTTTGCATATTCCCAAATGTATTTTACGGATGCTCAGCTTATCTTTGATGTGCCCTTTTATATCAATAATGCTTATGTGTGTGTGTGTGGGGGGGTTAAGACATTGATTATTGATTATTTCGAGACGAAAAGTAGGCAACACTTTTTGACTTGGCCACATGGGGTTCACTGAGCTTTCATTTTTGAATAGACTGGTTAGTTACTGGCTATCACTAGCCCCGCCCTGAAAAGCACGCTGCCGCGGTAACTCAATTAATTTGTCAAATCAAGCCAGACATTAAATGCCAGCGCCAAAGCCAAACAATTTGTCACGCCAATCCTGTGGCCTTTCCCCCTGGCAACTCCCGTTGCCCGTCATCCGGATGTCTATTCTATTTCAATTTGATATTTGTTTGCACGTAATTCAATACCGAACGACAAACTGACAAACTGGCGCGGCCATTGTGTCTCAATTAGGCGGCAATTTGATTTTCGTGTTGTTAATTTTTCATTACATTTTTGGAGCTGCTGCCGTGTGCTGTCAATTAATAAAGGAATTTTCCCAAAAGGCCACTCACGCCCAATTGCCCATGAACCCGTGTCCTTTTTACCCCTCAACAGGTGCTGCCAATGGGGTCAAAGCCAGTGCTGCCAATGCCACATAGTATTTAATTTTAATTTAAATGTTTGTCTATGTACTTGAAATATGTTTATAATGCTTTATAGAACTATTTTTGGCATTGCTTTAAACAAAGTTATTTTTTCTCGAAATGAGGCTAATGGGCAGCATTGGTCAGAGCAACCCTAACGCAAAAGGGTGTAGCTCCGACTATCCAAGTGCATTCAACTGAATTTCTTTAACAAGGAAAAATCTATGATTGCTTTTGGTCAACCAGGTGACCAACTGGCCTTGAGACAATTCCTCGCACTTTCCACTGGGCAAATTGTTGGGGGTGGCGACATGGGAGGTATTTCTCGCCCTGCTGCACCCTTTGATATGGCCGCACTGGCGGAGACTCATTTGCCAATGGCAATTTGCATATGCCGTCATGCAAAAAATGTATTTTATT
The DNA here is from genome assembly GCF_016746395.2 of Drosophila simulans. Classification (NCBI taxonomy): domain Eukaryota; kingdom Metazoa; phylum Arthropoda; class Insecta; order Diptera; family Drosophilidae; genus Drosophila; species Drosophila simulans. The sequence goes on along the minus strand of NC_052523.2, from coordinate 16,056,084 downwards.
AAATTTTTCCAGCATGTCAAGCGCGGCCAGGGATGCTATTTAATTGCTCAGTCCCCGCTGAACAGACGGCCCTGCTCTTTTGGCACTGTAATTAAGTGAATGCGAAATTCATGTTCTCCGAAATCAGGAGGAACATGCGTTGCAACAAGTTCGGCTGTTGAGCTGTGTGGAGCTATGGAGCGATTTCCCCCCAAAGTGTTGGCATTTAGGAGCATGTCCTTGCCGCTCCTGCGTCCTTCCGCTCGCCTGGCAACGCAATTTCAGCTGAGAAATGTGCCCACTTCAAGCGAAAAGAAGTTTGCTTAATTTGCATAAATATGTGCCACTCGCTCTCAATTTCTGGCTACCTGCGTATAATTAAAATGTTAGCTGGAAGCCTTGAGTTACATAATTTCAGAGCACGACTTTTCAAAAGTAATTTCCTTTGCCATTGATGGATACCGAGTACGAGTTGGAATTCCTGGGAAAATGCCTAGTGGTTTCCCAGGAACTGTAAATTATTAAGCTTTGAAGGTGGATTGCCTTGAAATGATTGTTAAATGTGCAAATATGCAAATAGTTTTCACCTAAACGTTAAGAAAAGTGAACCTTTCAAATTGCAAATTGATAAAATTGAAATTCAGTTTCCACCCTGAAATTCCACTGGAAATGCATTAAAATTTCATTAACGCGCAAATTAATTATAAAAAATATGCAAATTAAACAAACGTTTCGGTCAATTGAATGCTCAAGTTTCCATTCCGAACCCAAAATCTCGGCAATCATTTACTCATTTACGAAGGAGCGTAAACATTTTAAAATCAATTGGTGGCGGGGGCGAAAAATCGCTTTGCTAATTTGCATATAAAACAGTTGAATTTGCGAACAAAATCAGGAAATATTGATGAAATTTGGGCAACCCTTGGCGGCAGCTGCTGTTTTCGCCCTCGACGAGTCAAGTGGGTGTAAGAAATTGTGTAAAACTTGCTACAAATTGGCTATGCATATAAATTGATGTTAATGCCGATCGGCGGAGGGTGGCTCTATATACACATATATATAGAGCATATAATCCGATGGCCTGAAAGTATGCAACGAGTGGATAGTGTCGCAATCTGGTAATCTGGTAATCTCGCTTGCCGGGTTTCTTTCAATAAATACTCGATAATCGCTTTCTAATTTTATTGCTTCCATTGGTCTGCGTACAAATGAACTCAAAATCGCCAAGAACACAACAGGTGTGCGTTCCTGCTGGCCAACTTATCTGGGCCAAAATTAGCAGACCATGCACCTAAACAAGTTCAAATGTACTGACTGACGAAATATGACTGCCAACTATGGCTCCTTCGAACGCGTATGAGTCATATAGGGTTTTGGGGAACCTGGAAAGCAATCATGTTGGCACTTGGATGATTAGCACCGTTTTTATCTTGAGCACTCCAATTGATTCATTAGAATAATTTAATCTAACTAAAATAGTTTTTACCTTAAAGTGTTTTGCTGGCATCGATACTGATCTAAAAAACATACTTGTTTGAGCGCATTAACGAACAGAAATTCATAAGAAATCTTTAAGAATGGGTTTCTTCCATTTAATTTTCATGTACCATGTTTTTCATTGAACTCATAAAGTATGCACCAAATAGTTGGGTAGACTTGTTCCTAGGATTCCTCTAAGTGCGATTAATACGCCATATAATCACAAAAATCAAACGTAATTTTGGTGCAAACGTTCAAAGCCCAAAAACGATTAGATTAATAGCAAGTGCAGGAGTACCAACTTGATAACTTTTGGTATAAATACAGCTGCGATTGGTTAATACGGAATACAATACCATTAGTACTTGCAAAGCAAACACACAAGCTACCAAAACCCCGAGCAAAATGTCCAGCTTCAAGAAGTTCTCCCTGTGCCTAGTGCTTTCTATCATGTGGACTTCGATTGCGGCCAGCACGCCAATTAGACAATGTGAGTCCAGTTAAAGAAATCACTTAATATCATTAACTAATTTCTGGTAAATAAATGTCCCAGGTGCCGACAGCAGCTATCCTCAGCCACTGATGGTGCAAATCGACGATTGTGACGCCTTGCCCTGCGATTTGTGGAAGGGAACCGAGGCCAAAATCGACATCCAATTTGTTGCCAGTAAGTAAAATGCATATAATGTTTTATATTCGTCAATCAATAATATTTTTGTCCTCCCTTTCATTAGCTCGCAATACCATGAAGAAGCTATCAGCCGAAGTGCATCTCACCTCGCTGGGAGTGACCATACCCTATGACCTAGAAGCCTCCCGTGGCAACGTGTGCAGCAATCTGCTCCATGGCGCCTACTGTCCCCTGGATGCTGGCGAGGATGTGACCTACCAGCTGCTCCTGCCAGTCACCACCAACCAGCCGGAGGTGCCCACGCGCCTGGAAATTCGTCTTCTGGACTCCGATAATGAGAATCGAGTGGTGTCCTGTTTCCTGGCCGACACTCGGGTCAAGAAGCCCAGCTCGGCAGTCTAGATGAAGATGACGTATAGATTAGGCCGCAAGACATTGTATCAATGTTTTTGGCACTGGACATCGAGTGATGCCAATTAATACCGCATAAGCAGTTGGCACTTAAGCCCGACAAACACTATTAGCAGTTATGAATAAATAATTAGGGGAAAATATTATAAATAATCGAAATGAACGGCTGAGCTAATTACCCGGGCACATGTGGGCGTGCGGATGTGTTGATGTGTGGGAGCTTCGACTTGTGGGACAGACTACGACGTCGGCTTAGCCGGACGCGGCTCACCACCCTCGAGGGCGCCATGAATCGGCTTAATTAAATGACGCAGAAAATTACGCAGCTCCGGTGTGGGAAGATCCTAAGGGTGGGTGGATTGCTGGTGGGGGGTGGCAGGTGGTCGGAGTGGCTGCGGCTTCGACGGCTCCATTCACAAGACTTTAAACTTGCCAGAGCTCCAGTTAGCCTCCATTTACACGCACAGCCCCTATGGCTTCCTTCCGGCGCTCAAAGCTAATTGGCTTTTCAACACTTTGGAGCTTCCTGCCGCTGATGGCGTCTAATGAACAAGCCCTGATGGGAGCACATATCCGACGGTTAGCTAATTGAGACGTTGACTAGGTGGTGACATATGGCTGGGAACTGCAAATTTGTGGCCGAACACTGGATCTAAGGTCAGCTAATGCCTTCTTTTAATAGCGTCTCCTTTTGAATAACAATCATTTATAAAATCAAACTTCCTTGCCATGTCTTAATATGTTTACTTTATTTGAAACATATATTGAAAAATCCGAAAATAAAAAGGAGGATGCTCAAGAAAGTAAGCCCATTCAATTGCTGGACTTGCCGGTTGAGGTACTGGAGATGGTCATGACCACTTTGGATGTAGGCCCTCATGAAATGATACGCGATATGTCCGAAGAGATGAAACAGATTAGCAATTCATTCCTGATGCACCGGCACAGGAGGCTTGAGGTTGACCATCGGGAACGTCCTGCGGAGAGTGTCAGGAATCGGGATGCAAGGTTCGTGCTGCAGATCATGCGCTTAATATGCACCTATTTCGACGACGAAAATTCTGAGTCGGACTTTGCTCTCTGCCTGCTGCTGTACTTCGATTTTAAACAGTTCCAGTATGACGTCAAAGATACTCTGACCTATTTTGTTATGAATTTCATACGACACAAGGAGAAGGATCCATTTAAAGGACTTAAGCTTAAACGATTTCAATATGCAATGACGGTTTTGGGTCTTCTGCGGGAATTTGAAAACGTTAAAATTCTGGGACTCAAACATTTGGTGGGCTGGAACCTGGAGGTCGAATTGCCCAACACCTTCATCGGTATTATTGAGGAGGGGAATGTAGTCTTCAGAACAACTTGGAAGTCCAACAGACGCATCTCATTTTTGGTCGTACTTGCCGAGCTGCTCTTTTACGAAAAGTCCAAAACAAGCTATACCGGTCAGAGGAATTTTGATGGCATCATATACACCTACAGTATTCAACCAAATTCGGTAGCTAAATCCGCTCCTCGGCTTTTGCTGAAATTTATAGTGGATGGCCCACCGTTATTAATTTATTTTATGAACAATTTCCTCACCCGAAACGAAGATCCTAACACACCGTATCACTTGCTCCCAAAAACGCACCTTGCCATTCGAATTGAGGGAAAGGCTTATCCAGGAACCCAGTTTGTCTATTTCAAAGATCTGAACATTGACGTACTGAAGAGTGATCTATCGATTAGATAAGAAGTGATAAACGGACATGGAGCCATGGCGATTTTTTTACTCTTTATAAGGAATTCCGTCAAATAAATAGGTTCATTAAAAATTAAGGCCGAACATGACTAGTTTATACCTTAATCACTGGGAACTTTATAAACACACGTATTTAGGTGCAGATGTACTGGGAATTGCCCATCCAAAGCGATTCAATGATGATAACAATTAGCCAAATTATTCGAAATTAAACTAAAGCGCTGTTTAACATTTTGTTGCTCGGTCATGATGTGGAAGAGCTATGAAAGGATCCCAAGTTTGTTGCGAAATGAACTTCAGTCGGTTCGGTTGGGTTTCGGCCTTCGTTATGATTCGGCTGGTCATCGAAGTGGTCGGGGATACAAGTTCCTACTACATGGAATACAGCACGAGTCCAAAGGTGATAATTTGATTGATAATTTGATTAATAAATCGAATAATTAATTTAATATCAGAAAGCAGTAGCAGCTATAAAACAAATACATGTTTTCGGGGAGTCGAACTACATGAAGGCCAAAATATATATCCACGAAGATCGATCCCACTTCGATCTACATGTCCAGTTGGTCCATGAGTTGGGAAGTAACCACCTCATCATGAATATAAAGGTGCGCGTAAAACCGGAAGGAAGTAATGTCTTTGTGCAACTGTTCGAATTGCGGCGCGTCAACTTTTGCGAATTTCTCAGCGAATACAACTCGAATCCGATGATGCAGTTGATGTTCAAAAAGAACCTCAAGCTGAACGACATTATTGTGTGCCCAGTTCGAGTCGGAAACTACTCGCTCCTAAACTCCGACGTAGCCGGAAACATCCATGCAGATGGAGTCCAGAATGGCACCTACAGGTTCTTCGCCGAAATAATCGAGGAAATAGGAGAGATTGCGAAAGTATTCGCACTCCAAGTCACCTCAGAGGTTTATATTGTAGACAAGGAACTGGACTGTAAATATCGAGGAAAAGCTTTACAATGTTTGGCCAATGATGCCTAAAACGTTGCGACTTTAAAAATTATTTTTAATAGTATAAAAAAAAGTATTATATAATCAGGTATTGGGTAAATGTTTTTCATTTGTAAACATCTTGATATGATAAAATGTGATAAATAAAAAATAAACTGTATGCAAGTTTTTTACGAATAAAATTAAAGATATTTAATTAAAAACAATCAGGCAAGATATACCAAAAACACCCTTCTTGAATATCGAATTTTTTGCCAAAAATCGTTTTCCTGATTTTAGGTGAAAAAATCGGTATTTTGATCAAAACATAGAAAATACTGGACCAAATATGGAATGTCATACCTCGTTGTGTTTGTTTTTTGAATCCCAATCGACTTGCATTCAAAATTGGGAATTCTAATTTTTTAAATTTTTTTCAAATTTTGATGATGTTACCCCTTCAAAAAATGCGAAATTTTGGCCAAAAATTAATTTTACAAAATTCGTCAAAAAGTGATAAGGATGGTTAGTATTGGTAATTAGGAGTAAAAAACTGTTATTACTTTGGCGGTGTGACCACTTTAAGTCAAGTTATACCCAAAATACCATATTGAATATGTAAATTTTAGCCAAAAATCGTTTTCCTGATTTTAGGTGAAAAAAAATTCGGTATTTTGATCAAAACATAGAAAATACTGGCCCAAATATGGAATGTCATACCTCGTTGTGTTTGTTTTTTGAATCCCAATCGATTTGCATTCAAATTTGGGAATTCTAAATTTTTCCATTTTTTTGCAAATTTTGATGATGTTACTTACCCCTTAAAAAAATGCGAAAATTTGTCCAAAAATTAATTTTACAAAATTCGTCAAAAAGTGATAGGGATGGTTAGTATTGGTAATTAGGAGTAAAAAACTGTTATTACTTTGGCGGTGTGACCACTTAAAGTCAAGTTATACCCAAAAAACACATCTTGAATATTGAATTTTTTGCAAAAATCGTTTCCCCTGGCGATATTGCTATTGATTTTTATTTCAGCTAATCGATGTTTTAAAAAGTGCGGCATTCTTGGGTTAACCTATCAGATTGTTTTAAAGGGGGTCCATTTATTATTAAATGGCATTAATTGAAACTGGTTAATGGGACATGACCATTTGATGATCGCCAGCAGACTATTTTTGTCATTGCGGCATGAATTTCGTTCGGCTTTTGATATTTTTTCCGCTGTTTTACATAGTAAATGGCAATGCAACTAACCATAAATCCTTGTGGGATGACGACGAGGAGAATGAAGCTCAGGTATTATGGGTACAACCTTACTTACGATCTATAGCTACTTCGCTTTCTAGAAACCGATACTTCGAATCCATCACATCAACATCTTTGGGGACTCTCGCTATATGAAGGCTTTATCATACATCGATGAAACTCGCTTGAAGTTCACTTTATTTGTATCGCTTCGTGAAGAACTGGGTAGCAATTTCCTGACATTCAACATAAAGATTCGAGTGAGACCGACGGGCAGAGCGAATTTCGTAACTCTGCTCCAAATGCGGGATCTGGATCTGTGTGGCTTCTTCGCGGAGTTCCGGAAAAACCCCATGATGAAGTACATTCTGCAATCGGAGATGCAACTAAGCGACATTATTGCCTGTCCTGTTCGGGTGGGAAACTACTCACTAAAGAATGTGAGTGTCAAGGACATCTATCCGCAGGTTCTTCAGAACGGGATCTACAAGTTCTTTGTGGAGGTAATTGAGGTAACAGCGGAGAAAGTCTTCGCCCTGCAGGTGACCACCGAGGTCCGAATACCGAATACCGCAGAATAAATATTTGCCAACAAAGGATATGTAATTACAGGATGTGTGTATGTCTATTCCGTTGGGCTCACCCCCCGTCTGCAATGTAAGCGGATTGCTGTCGCCTCGCCCTCGTTTTTCCGCATTTTCCGACACATTTCCTCCACCTTCCCAGTTTTTTTCCATTGTGCGTCATGAGCTGCGGAGCAGGAAACATATTGAAAATCGCTTAAAGCACCGAGTCCAAGTGCATGGCCGATTATGGTGATTATCCCCGAACTACAGAGACTTGCGTGTGTGCTCTTCTTCGAGGGGTTTCTTTGGATTTCCCGCGGGATCGTTGCGGTTTTCGCCGAAGCCATATGCGCAATTTAGTTATAATTAATAGAAAAACAATATGTTCAATGGCCAATCAATGACAATATAATACACGTAACTCTGCCAGAACTTTTGGTTAAAAGCACTGAAACCGTGGGCCACTAAACCCTTTCGTTCATAAACGTGTTAAAAACCGATGGTAATATGATATTTTAATGGAGCTTGAAATATCCGTGCCTCCGTTAATTAAAATCCGTCATGCGGTTTTCATCGCGTATTATTTTCCATGGATTTATTTCTTTATCAGGAAAGGGGTGGCCTGACAAGGGTCACACCCTCCTATGGGCAATGCCTTTCTTAACGCACAATCAAATCACTTTGCGAATTCAATTTGGCAAAAATAATGTGAATATCTAGCTATCTTCTATACGGCTACGGCAAATGGAAATCAAAATTTCAATCTCGCCAGGCGACGCAGGGAAAATTCCTGCAAGTAGCAAGTAAGTTGGGGAAAATTTAAGGGGGCGGCACTCACGTGAAGTGCCAATGCCTGATATCGAGTGTCGCACTTATGTGTGACCTTTGCAAATTCAATTTGTCGCCTTTTTATCTATAAACATTTTCTATTAGCTTCCAATTTTTTTATTTAATTTTTTTTTTTTTTTGAGGGAAGCTTTTCAATTTGGTTTTGGCAACTGGGTGAGGTCAATAGCACACAAAGTTTATTCAAAAGTAACTGGCAGTTGACGGGGAAATACTTGAGCTATTTTGATGGGTCATCTTAGCTTTTGTCCAGCCCAATTTGCCGTAGATGAATCAATCCAAATCCATGGATTTTCAGACCATGGCAAACTTCAGGCTCAAAAGAAACATTAAAAAACAACCTGCGCCCATTTTCTGGCAATTAAAAAGGCGTTGAGTTGGGCAATTAAACACACGAACCTGCCTCAAAATAATTCACTTAAATAACGCAATGTTGCGTAATTCAGTTTCACAGTTTTGTAATTAAAAGCATTTGCATAAGAATCACATCGAGCGACGGGCCTCGGGCATACTTTCATGCCACTCTAATTAAAGGCTGCCCTCGGTGCAGGACTCCTTTTGTTGGCCAGGACTTTGGTTCTCGTCCTCGTCTTTCCCTAAAGGTCATCAACGTCTCCGACAAGGCGGCTCAAGTCCCAATTTCCCCTTCTTTGGGAGCTCGCAAAATGTGCAGTTGCATGGTTTGTCAATAGCGTTTTGTCCTTTGCGTTGCCAGCAGGAAGTCCTTAATGTTTTTCCAGAGTGCCTTTCAATCGCTGTATAGAAAATTTAGTTGTTCGGCCTCCAGTCAAAATACACACAAATATATGCGTTCTCTGTCAAGTAATGTTTTTATTCTTTTACACTTTTACAATATCTAACAATGAATGTTTGATCCTCCTACTAGTTTTTAAGTTAAACTTAGTTTGTAGTGGAAGCCTGCGTTGGAATTAATCTATGATTTAATAGTTAAAGAGCTCGGTATTCATTATTATTGAATTTAATGAGGCGCGCCCATTTAAACATGTGCCTCGACTATCAAATACCCATCCACCTAATATTATTATTAAAATATCAGTAAAGAGTATAATCATTATATCCGCTTTAAAGCGAAACAAACATGAACGTATTTTATTCATTTCAATGGACTGTTAACTGTTGGCCAACAATGAGGCTTAAATCAAATCCGATGGGTGTGTGGTCGTGTGTGGCCATCGTTTTAATGTTCTGCGATTCAAATGCATTGTTTAAGTTTAAAAATATCAAGTGTACTTGCTATGAGAAGTCGTTTTGCGAACTAAAGCGTTGCGAATTAAAGGTCCTGGGTCGCGGCATCGTTGGTCTCTTCTTGCATGCCCAGACTCATCAGCTGCCCATTAACAAATCGACGGTATGTATGCACAATTATTACAATAATACCCTAGCAGAGGGTATATAGATATCTATATAAGTCAGGCATATTATTTAAAAATAACAAAAAATAATACATGTGTTATTCAAGTAGTGCAAGTTTATGCCACCTTCTGTTTGTATAATTTGTATAATTTATAATATTTTTTTGCAGTGCATTCTATCGCTATACCGAAGGTTCAATGGATACAGGCCGTTCCTTTACAATATAACCGTTGATATTTGCAGTTTTCTCAAAAATCGAAAACGCTATCCGTTTGTGGACTTAGTATACGACGGTATAAGGAACTTTAGCAACGTAAATCACTCCTGCCCATACAATGTTGGTAGTATATCCCAAAACGTTATAATACTTCTATGCACTAATTGTTTTTCAATTTTGTCTAATTTCCAGCATGACATAATTGTGAACCGAATGGTACTAAATGACAATATGATCGTTAAGGTCCCTGTTCCGAGTGGTTTCTACAAACTAATGTTTATATTGAAAACAGATGGCATTTGGCGGGGCGAAGTTGAGGTTTACGTTGAGGTTAATCTGGGATACGATCGTTAAAGATACAAAGATACAAGGTATACACATTAGTTATAAGATACATATCTATGCAAATAAGATAGGTCACTAATTGTAATGAGGCCCGCACATACTATCTCGACTATTAAGTACCCATTACTAATCGAACTAATTTAATAATAAATATACCTTCCATTTGTTATATAGTATTCAGCGAATCTATTAGGTATACCCTTTACGTCTACCAGTAACGGGTGTAATCACGATATATTCATTAAAGCGTGACAAACCTAAACACTTTGGATTCAATTCAATGAGCTGTTTACTGTTGGCCAACAATGAGGCTAGAAACAAATGGTATCAGACTGTGGTCATATGTGGTCATTAATTTGCTACTCAGTGATTCAAACGCTCTGTTCAAGTTTAAAAATGTTAAGTGCACATGCTACGAAAAGTCCTTTTGCGAACTTAAACGTTGTGAACTGAAGGTCCTGGGACGCGGCATTGTGGGCTTGAATCTGCATGCCCAGGTTAATAAGCTGCCCATTAAGTCTACGACGGTATGTAGCGGAGTTGACTCATTCCAATTGTGTATTTTGTACTTCATAACTATCGTTTTTAGTGCGTACTAACCCTGTTCCGAAGATTCAGTGGCTACAGGCCGTTCCTCTTTAATGTCACCGTGGATGTTTGCCATTTTCTTAAACACCGAAAACGCTATCCGTTTGCCGACTTAGTTTACGATGGAATAAAAAGCTTTAGCAATTTAAATCATACCTGCCCCTTCAATGTTGGTAGTATAACACCCAAACTTAATTAAATATTTCCGCATAAATGATTTTATTTGCAGCATGACATAATAGTACACCAAATGGTTCTGAATGATGACATGATATCCAAAGCTCCCGTGCCAAATGGTTTTTATAAACTCAGGTTCATCGTGAAAACAGATGGCGTTTGGAGGGGCGAAGTTGAGGTCCATGCTGAGGTTAATCTGGGAATCGATCGCTGAGGAACTAGATTTATCCGTTTTAGCATTATCTGCTAAGTGAGTAGATAAGATCTATTTATTTACGTTTGTTATTCGCATTCAATGAAGCTGAAAACTGATTCTACACTTAAAAAAAAGTACATAAGAATAAACTGTAATAAATATCATAAAGTAACATGATAAGATAATATTAATATGAAGCTCCTATAAGAGGAGGGAAATATAAGAATCTAGAAATATAAGAGGAGGGATCTAGAAATATCTTTCAAAAAAATCTTTAAGTCTTTTATCTAAATCAACTGAAGATTTTATTAAGCCTCTTAAAATAGTTCTTACTATCAGTGCATTTTATGGTTTGCTGTTTCATTTTCCAGTGCACACATCAACAAATCGCAAATCCATGTTCAAAAATCATATGAGGCTAATTAAGAGCCCATTACCCAACCCTCGCTGAGTAAACAGACACCGTCGACCGCAAGTCAACCAAACTCATGAATCAACCCTCTTCAGAGAGTCGGCTACGAGGGGAGGGTGGGCTGGGTGTTTTTACACAGCATTTTGGAGGGGGGTGCTCCGAATTGTTACGTGTGTAATCCGACACTTGGACGAGCCGACAACCACCTGGGCAATTAGACCGTGAAAATCTCCATGCAAATGAGTGCTAACTGCTCGGCGCTCTCGTTAAGAACATTTCCTTGGACGAGTGTCAGGAGCAGGCGGATGGATGGATTCACAAAGGCCATGGAGCTATGCTAATGAGCTGCCGACCCCCAAGAAAGCTGACAATTAGCCGGGGGCCAGGAAAAGCCACAAACTGAAACTTGTTGACCTCGTTGCCACAACAGATCTTGGCCAGGCTCAAAACTTAATAAGCCATCTACATTTTTTTTTCACAGTTTTTAGCCTTCTTTATGCGGCTGGGAAGCCACTTGTTCGTTCGGTTGTGCGACGGAGTATAAAAGTTCGTAATTTAATTTCTGTTTATTAGTCGGAATTGTTTTTGACGCACGAGCCTGTTTTCCGATGGCGTCGCGACGCAACAATTTAATTAGATTTTTGTAGACCGTTTCTTTAATTAATTGCATTCAGCTGCAATTGAAGGCAGGGCTGGATATCGAAAGATAACTCGAGTGTCAGACTTTTACCACCGATTCGCCAGTATAAATCACGATATATGAGGTAGTACCCGAATCTGTATACATTATAATTTTTATAAAATGGAATATTTATTAAAATATATCTTAAGTCTCAATATTATTTCACTTTAAAGACAATTACAATTTATATAGAAAACCAAAAGAACGTTGTATTAAATTTTACGTGGTTGAAGCCCTGTCTTAATTCCACTGATTTACCTAATTTTTTTGGCCAAAAGCTGACGCCATTTTGGAAATTCACTTGAATCGCAAGAGGGGAGCTACATTAAATTTTCAAAACCACAAAAAGAATCCTTTGGTTCTTAAAATGTCTGAACAACGCTGACCATGATGATGCCAGTGGGAGTGAAGGAACAGAACTCTGCCCGATGGAAGATACATGGGGCTGGCAACAAAAGGTGCACTCACCTGTCAACGCCCCAAGCACAAACACCATTTGCACCACCCCAACCCCCAGCTGGCCCCCACAAAAGCCATGTGGAGTGGGTGGCTAAAACTCCAACGCAGTGCAATGAAATTCTTCATCTACAATTCAATGACATTCCATTCCGGGCTTTGGACGGGGCGTGGCAAGTTGCAGGACGCTGCCAATAAGCGTGCCCCCAGTGGAGCAACAGATGATACATTTATGCAGCGCCCCCTGGTGGGCCTGCATCAGGGGGCGTGGCTGCGCATGCGCCTCCCGTGCGCGTGGGTGAATCGGGGGTGGGATGGTCGAGCTATGTCATCCGCCCGGCGAATCCCAGAGCAGCCCGCTCAGGATTCCGCCGCAAGGTGCGAGCGAGAGCCGCACATTCACATCCCGTTCAATAATGCGGGTGTCCAGTGGGTGGGGGCTGCTTGGGTGGTGGATGGGTGGCTGGGTGGTGGTTACTGCCTTTCATTGGCTTCGCATTCAAACCCAATTTCAGCTAGCAACATTGCGACAGGTGACCGTCCGCCGTTCAGTTCTCTTTGAAGCCTGCCGCGGGTCAGTTGCGTGTCACGGAAAATCCTCAAGTTAACTGCATAGTTCTTGGGCTAACCAAAAAGTTTCTGGTGATTCCCGATTAAAGTTTAATTTCGAACGAAATTTTTGAAATTGTGCAAACTACACATTGAATATTTAGAACAAAAGCAAGCAAACAAAAAATTAAGTGAAGTGTTAAACTTAAATACATAATAAATACACCTAGAGTTAAAACAAATTAATTATCAAAGTGCATTAAATAATCAAACATATCTAGGGTTAGATGAAGCAAAAGGTAAATTTAAATCATCTTTTATAACAAAATACCCATTTTATTTGTATATATATATTGTTTTATATATAGTGGATTTACTATTTATTTGAGAAAATTTATTTCAGTTAACTTTAATCCAAAGCCAAATACTAAAACACTTGACACTTTATTGTGCAATGATAGGACTGATTGCTGACTTCAAATGAAACACCAGAAAGTTGACGTTACAACGCAATAGAAAAGGGGAGAAAAATGATGAACATGAATCCGCCGACGCACCCGCACCCTCACCCACATCCTCATCCACACCCACACCCACAATCGCAGTCCCATCTCCAGTCGGTGCAGCATCTTGGCCAGCATCAGCCACTGCCCGCCCTGCTCCAGGGCCACCCAGCCACCACCCACTTCGTGGAGTGTCGGGCATTACCAGCAATCAACGAGACATTTCCGCAATTTGGCCAGCATCGTCCGGCTATTTCGCTGCTCTCCCCCTTGGATCTTTCACTGCGCGCCGCGGCCAGTGTAGTGCCAATTACTCCACCCTCGACGCCCTCGCCGCCTCGCAAGCGCCAGAGATTAATGTCCGAGGAGAATTACCTGTGGCGTCCGCACATGGCGAGTCCTGCAGCTCCAGCTCCAGTTGCTCCTGCGGCAGGACCGTCGAGCCTGGCAATGCAGCCGGGCTACTTTCATCATCATCAGCAGCAGCTACAGCAGCAGCAGCAACATCAACAACCACACCAGCAACATCATCAGCAATATGCCACACGCAGCAGCTTGGAGGGCGCTTCCTTTAATAAAAGTCATTTTGACGGGACGAAAAATAACTTTGAGCAAATTCCGGCGGGTCAATCGAGCGTCAGCTCGCCCATCTACGTGGAAGATGAGACCATTGTGCTGACCGAGGACGAGGATGAAACAGTTGTCAGTTCCCATGACTACAATGAGTACGCCACGGACACGGAGGAAGTCAACGAGGGCGACGATGAGACGCAGCAGGTACAAGTCAGCGATAATGGCGACGATGATGAGGAAGAGGTGTTTGTCGATGTCCTGGGCAGTGACGATGACGAGGATGAGGCGGTGGACCCGGTGGCCACAAGATTGCAGGCCCAACTAATAGAGACCACGGCCCTGAAACGCAATGAACTTCTGTATGAGGATGAGGAGCTGCACAACCAGGCGGTAAATGGTTTGGCCAGACTCTTTGACCGGGATTTTCCAGAGCCAGATGTGGAGGTTTCCGATTTGGCGGAAGTCCAGAGCAACAGCGGGAAGACCTACACAGATCTGAGTGGCGTGGCGGAGATTAGGACTACTAGTTCTGCCAACCTTCCACCGCCTCCTCCACCTCCTCCGGCTCCAGCGACTTCTTCAATCCCTGCTACACCTCCACTTCCGCCTCCACCCATATCTCGACCCCACAAGGCGGAACGTCGGAGGTCGAAGCTACGAAAACACATGGCCATCGATGAGGAGACCATAAGTCCAGTTTCTGGCACCATCATTCGCAAATTGCGTGACGACGAGGAGCTGGTGGTGCGCAAAGGCGACATTGATCCGGCTTTCAACGTGGTCGAAATCACCGAGGAGGCCAAGGCCATCCTGGCCAGCATCGACAACAAGATTGGAGACTACATGTGCCAGCTGTGTCGCACCGTCTACGATGATGCCTTTATGTTGGCCCAGCACCGCTGTCCCCGCATCGTTCACATCGAGTACAAGTGCTCCGAGTGCGAAAAGGTTTGTGGTCCGAAGGGAGGATTCGCTTTACAGGCGGCTAAAACAAGTTTTCCTTCGCAGGTCTTTAATTGCCCGGCCAACTTGGCCTCCCATCGCAGATGGCACAAGCCCAAAGCGGAGGCGGCTGGCGTTAATCCCGCCAAGAAACGAGTTGTGGAAACTGGCGATCTGGTTCAGGAGGCGACTAGGAGTGGCGATGATGCCAGCGATGGCATTTATCCGTGCCATATATGCGGAAAGACTTTCCGACGGTGAGTTGAGTTAGTAAGACTTTCGAAAAAACTACAAAATTGAATTAGTTATTTGGTATTTAAAATAGTGAAATTTTAAATATTTTTAAGCAGTTAGTTTGAAATGTTCATATTTATTTCGCACAAACAACAGTCAAGCTTACCTGAAAAAACACCAGGCCTCCCATCAGATGTTGGATAATCTCAAGAATCTGGATTTCTTCAAGTCCCAGCAGCAGCAGTTGGCCATCAACGGCCACCAATTGGCCGATCACGTCCAGCTGCAGCATACAACTGGACAGGCGGTCACATCTGCCACTCCCTATGCATCCTTGCCACGCCCACCGCCTGGCATGCCCATCTACCCGCCCCCAAGTGGTAAGAACTATGCGGGTGGTCAACGCTTTCCGGGATTTCCCTTTCAGTCCTTCGATCAGCGGCGCTTCTACTCCCTTGGCGAATTCTATCTATCGCAGCACTTGGAGCGATCCTCGGCCTTCCAATACGTGCAGGCCAATCACCTGAGGCAACTGTCCAATGTGGCCCAAACATTGATGCCTCCTCTGCCCGTCAAATGACCCAATCCCAATACAAATGTCCTGCGGCCGGTACCACGCATTGCGGCAACAACGACGGCAACGGGACCTCCAGAGGCAGCAACAGCAACCAGGCAAGTGGCAACCGCCGCAGGGGTGTCCTCCGCTGGCCACGCCTTTAATTGGGTGGCTCCCTCGACCGCAGGTGCAACTGCAACGGGAAGTGCAACTGCAACTGCCACGGCGACGACTGCGGAGTCCGGCGGCAATGTTATCATGTGACTTACCAACTATTAGCAGCATTGAATCAACGATCTCTAGTTAAAGTTTAATAAATCAATCAAATTATAAGGACGTCTTTTATTCGGGGTGACAGCTATTGCAATTTTATATAAATACATTAAATTTTGCCTAAACATTTTTATTACATATATGTACATGTGTATAGTATTCTAAGGTCGAGCCCTACTTCTGCTAAGGACATGGGATACTGCATGTGCCAGGAAGGTTTCCTTTCGAACACCTTGAAAAATTGAGGACTTGGGGCCTTGAAATAGTTATTAATAAATAAAATTTATAAATATAACTAGGATATCGTAGAAGAAGTTACTCACCCTGTGCAAAAAGTAAGCTTTCAGATGGCATTTGTTGTAGTCGTTTTTGTATCTCAGATTCCGCCTCATTAAATATCTCCGGAAGCAGGCTGATTGTCTCGGTTTCTTCGCTGACATCCAGGCTTGGTTTTGGATATAAGGCATTGGTCATTAAAACCAGGGTTAAAGTATCCGGATCCTTGTGAAGATTAACCAAAGTATCGTTCAATAGCTGCAACTGCTCTCCTTTGTCACTACCCGATGGTATAAATTGCTCGACTATGAGTAGATATCCTTGTTTATATTTAGTAAGCACATTCAAAGACTTCTCCACCATCAATTTCAGACTTGGGGCCTTCGAATTACCACTCAAATCTCCATTGGCCATCACACCCATTAAATAATCAAAACTACTAGAATTTAGGGACTCCAGCTCATCCCTTCGCTGAATCAAATCGAATATTATTGGATTGATTTTGCTCTCCCTAAGTTTTTGGGTTCTCCAATCCTTTAGCAGGTTGCGTCCATCATTGGACTCGCAGAGCAGCTCATCCACAGGATCATATTTGGTGTTGGGCACCAGACTGCTCAGCATCTGCCTGCCTCCGCCGATGAGTACATTTAGAGATTTAGCAGTTTCGCCAGAGATCAACTGTTGGGCTATATCCTGGCAACCGGATTTTATGGAGCTCCGCGGCATCCTTTCATCGCATTCATAGTGGCCATTGGTGTTTCCCAAAGCAGCTCCAGTGGGTCCGGTAATCCTTTGAGTGGTCACAAAACCAGTTCGCAGGCCAGCCAATTGTGCCTGTCGCAGAATGCTTATCGGTGCTTGCGTTGCATTAAATAACCTTCCGCAATCCTGCTGACTTTCTGGGACTTTATCCAAAGGAATTCCCAACCAAAGAGCTCGGGAAACACTGGCCACTTGACAGGGAAACTGCTGACTGCAGCTGTTCTTCAAGCGAGCCAAGTGGGGGAACTGATCCCAAATAAAGTTGCTATTGCCACGGCTAATATCTCTAGTTGGAAATCGAAAAGCAGCCAAGTCTCGTCCATCGATTCCCTGTATCACAAATATCCTCACGTTTTTAGGATAAGTCAAATCTTGTGGCCTTAATGCCTCGTTCAGCTCATCAATGCCCTTATCATACCAGATTTTCTGCGAGGGCGCCACCCTATCCTTCCAATAATCCACATCCGCCACGTTGGCCACATCGTTCTCCACTTCGTACCTGGTCATAAAGCCAATGCAGAGCAATGTGACCATTACCGTTATCAAACATGTTCCAGCCACCAGGAACACCTGGGTTGATTTCAGCCGAATAATTTCGCAAATCTCCTTGGTCCGCTGTGTGGTTACCATTGCAAAGATGCGGCCAAAACTGATTCACAATCGCTCTCTTCTTCGGGCTTTATCATAACGAACATTATCTGCTATCTGTTGTTCGAGATAAGGTTTGGATTCGCCTTAGGAGAATTACAGCCCCAATCGTTGGCCGTTTTGTTGGGTTTAAGTGTAGCAATTAACCCACGTCATGAATTATAAATGCACTAATTGGCGTGTCAACTAATGCAAAAATGCAGTGAGAGATATTAAGATCAATGGATACAAAAACCATTAGGGGTTTAGTGTATACGCAATAATAGTTACACTGTTTATAACTGTATTTTTGAAATCTCATTTTATTAGTATTAGGTATTAGTATTAGTATTAGGTATATTTTGTTTAAGTTATGTTATGTGTTGTCAATGGTATAAATTATGTTTTACACATATTTTCTTCGTATAAATGCAAACACTCAATTACTTCTAATTTTTGCCAGTGCACAACATTGAGAATTCCGAGTTCAATTGCCGTTTTGAGGGGTCAAAAACGTCTCAGCTTTGGCCATTAACTATTTCTCACATTGGTGTGGGCCACAATTGATTTGTGAGTTGGTCTAAAGCAGCCCAAGTTGTCAGCAAAATGGAATGGAATGGCCTCTTGGCCCTGGTAAACGACAAATACTAATTGTCATTTGGCATTCAAATGACGTTTTCAATTTCCACCCCGTGCGACAAACTATTTCGCTTATGAATTCTCGCCCAATTAAATTGGCTAACACACAGTGCAGCAACGGTTTGTTCATTTGCCAGTTATGCGAATGCGAAATTGTTGCCTCAATTACCTGCCATTAGCCCCCATTTACGCCCCCTTAATACCATTCCATCCCGACCACGCCCACTCGGTCAGCCACGTCCGTCATTTCGTCGCTTTGAAGTTGCTTTGCATTGACATGTGGTCAGTTTTCCCCCGGCGAAACTGTCACAATTTCAATTCGAATCCCACTCAACTGACAAAGCCACACGGTCGGATATCACTTTGATTATCGTTTCGGTCCCTTCATCTGTTTGTTTTTCCAACTTGTCTTGACTTGCGGAAATCGCTGACCAATTTCAATGACAATTTTTCAATCACGCTGTGATTTTGCCTGTCAAAGAGCAGCACACGTTGCGTATGCGTAACATGAATAGGGGTGTGAGTTTCCATAACTGCTTTCTTACCCCGAATCAATGTTTGCAGGTTAAGTAGTTATTATAGAATTTACATAAGACAGGTACAATCATATCATAAAAGTAAAACATTTCTAACTTTTATTTTTATGTTTAGTTTTATATAAAATGTTTAGATTTAATAATTAAAACCATAATAAGACTGCGATGAAAAATTAAGTCCGTAATAAATCATATTTTTCTAAGCCTTTCCACATCCCTCATCTCCTTTTAAAAGTAACGTCTTTGTTATTTTATTGTCAACTAGAACCGAATACACGTCCATAGAAATCAGGATGGCAACTCCCGAGTGAGCTTTTTGCGAGCGAGCTTTTGACAGCGCCCTCTGCTTATGAAATGTTGAAGCTTTCTGGATGCATGTTATCATGGTTCTTTGATAAAATTAAAAGGCAAAAATGAAATGGATTATTAACACAATGGCATATTATATAAATATATGACACTCTATGAATATTATTGTGCTGTTATCAAAAATTATTAAACTTAATTTTTTTTATATTAATAAGTTATTTAAATAGTTGTATGTTTTATTAACACAAACCATAACTTTAAGCGATAATTGCCACAAAGTAAGTAGTATAAGCCGAGTTTATTTATTAGGGTTTCTTATACTTTATCAATCGCCTTTATTTCCTACACAAATTGGGTTATGGAATGAATGTGCTTATAAAATATTATGGTGCTCATCAAGAATCACTCCGCAAAACTCCTATAGGGAACAATTTAAAATGTATAAAATATGCCAACAGCTGGTGAAATCTGGTCCGGCTCACAAAGGATTAGACCCTGCCCGCTGGCCAAATCATTTATAGTGCAAATGGCATTTCGTATGCATCCGACAAGCGCCGCAGGATGCAATTAGCGGCGAGTGGCCATCAAGTTACCAGAGCCATCGAGGACAGGAAGACGAGGTGGCGAGAAGAGAAAGAGAGGAGACGGCAACCCAGGAACCCGATAACATGGCCAAGAACATTGCTTTTGACTGGCAGCAGCGCCCAGGAAGTCGACGGGCGTGACGCATATGGGTCACTTGGCCTGGCCCACGTCAATGGCTTTGCAGGATGCCGAGCCAGCTGCCGCTGCCGCTGCTGCGTCTTCTGCTGCATCACACCCACGCCCACGCCAATGACCACGCCCACGCCCGGAAAACTGGGTGTTTCCCCGACCCCAATGGAATTCATATGCAAGAGAGTGAAAGAGAGAGAGAGAGAGAGTGGGCGAGAGGTAGAGACGGAGCATCTCTCCACAACCATGACCTTGCCCCCCAAATAGAAATTCTCATCATCGAGTGTTGTTTGCATTCCAACGGCGCCTGCCTAAAACATTTTCCGTGTTCGTTTTCCATATGGCAAGGAGCGCGGAATTTCCTTGACACATTTTCAGGGGAAAATAATGCAAAGCCCAGCAAGTGGAATGCCCAATTAAACTTTAATTGGACACGCTTAGTGCGAATTACGCAAATGTGCAAAACAAATTCGCCTGATTTGCTAATAAGAAATTGCATTTAGTGCATCGAAAACTACACATACAAAATAAATTAATATGAACAAAAAAAATATATATCCCCGCACATCATCTCAAACAATATATCATCAACACCTTTTCGTACGTTTAAGATTCGTTGTTGATTAGCACTACAAAAATTATACAATTGCGGCTCTGGAAAGGCCCCGCCCACTCTGACGCCCAAAAATTACAAAACCCTGTCATTGACGTCAGATAGTCGTGTGCAACAAACATAGTCGTCGCTAGGCGCTCGTTTGCAATCTGGAAAACTGTCGATTTGCTACTGAAACATCTCCATATTCCTAGAGCTCACCCATGGGTAAGAGGTATCTGATAGTCGAGGGACTGCAAGATGGCGTTTTCTCTGCATTAAACACCTGTAGCTTAAATCAGTTCACATTGAACTGACTATTTTGATACATATACAATGTATAATTTAATAAATTATTTCGCAAGTCGATACTAAGACGCTTGAGGTCAACTGCAGCTGTAGATTGATAAGAAAATTTCCACTTAACCTACACGTCTTAGCATCTGCCATAATTGGTATTTCTCTACATTGTTTACGCTTGATTGCATGCCATTCTCATTGCCATTTGACAGCAATTTATATAATACAGGGGGGTATAGTCTAGGGGATGAGCAATATGACTAGTCTATCATGGGTGCAATAAATGATGCAGTGGGCTGGAAAATTATTCATTCCAATCTTGGCAGCGCCTTTTCAAGAGTACCTCCAAGCAATCTGCCATGCTATCTTATCATATACATAAAATATATAAGTTAAATGAGTTTATACAAATAGTATAGAAATAGAAAATACGTAAACGAAGTTTATTTCCTAAAGTGCACTTTAATAAACTAAATTAAGCTACTAAAGAATCGAACATTATCACTGCAATTTCGTTTATTTTTATTAGGAAATGCGCTGCGCTGAAAGTCATTTCGTTTTCCAAAGCTGTATTTTAGATTATTTTTTTTTTAATGTTTGGCAAACACGAAATAGAAAGACCAGCGGCGATAAGACAACGGAGGAAAGGGAAAGAAATTAAAAGAAAAGAAAAGAAAAGAAAGGAACGGAAGAGAGATAAAACAGAGAAGTTGCATTTTATTGATTGTATGAACTTGCGGCTGTGTGCGTGTGCAATTTGTATTTGTATCTGTGGCTGTACTGAAAAATAGTTGACAACTGACGATGCACACAAACACATTGACACACTTTTATATATAACCATATATATTTCTATTTATGTACATATATCTCTGGCATGGCCTTGAACGTGAATTGCATTTGCGCTCGAAAAGCGAAAAAGTAAAGGGAAAAAACAAACACCGAGCGAAATGTGCCAAAGCAAAAAGTTTGAACGCACACAGGCGCAATTCGCAAACTGCATTTCCCACTCTCTCGCACTTTTTCTCTCTCACTATCTCTTGCTCGCTTTAAAGCATTCCCTCCCTTTCCAGCGAGGAACTAAGAATCTCAAGGTTACCGCATACACATACAAATCAAATCGCTCATGTGATGTGCACTCTATCGCGCTCTCTCTCTCTCTCTGTTCCTCGCTCTTTTTGGCTGATATGGAAAACTACCGAAAATAATTAAATTTTCAAATGCAATTTCATGTTTTTGGCTTCTCTTGGCTTTTGGACTGATCCACCTGTCAAACTGCAGGTGCCTGCAGAAACATTTCCATTTGCATCTACACAGAGCAAAAATAATGACTATACATGGATAAATGTATTCTACATTGAGCTTTCTTGAAGTCTATCTTATAATAGTAATCTTATAATAAATTTTATTAAAGTATTTACTTCTTAAGATGCTGCCTTCAGGTGTTTTTGATTTTTTTCAGTGCATTCCCAACTTGTATCGCATGTTTTCTGCCTACGTTTGCATCTTTCCATCTCCGCTTGCCAACAAATTCATTATCGCACAGATACAATTTTCAGTTTCACCGCATTTTTCCGTATTCTATTTTATAATTTTAGCAACAATTTCCAACAGCATTTTCCTGTGTTTGTTTAGCTTATAACGTAGGTGTGTGCAACTCAGCGGTTGAGGGTGAGTGTCCGTGTTAATTGGTTTTGAAAATAACATTTTACATGCTTAAAATGCATTTTGATTAATTGCCGCTGAAACTAACAAAGTTGATGGAAATCGCTAGCCATTTTTGGTTGCCCCCTTAACTGAGTTATGATCGAGAAAAGTTATTAGCTTTGCCATTAAAATACCAATTGGGTCACAGCAATTTCCTGCATCAATATGAGAAATCGGTGCAATATTGCTCATACGCCACGTTGCCAAGCCGATTCCAGAAAATGTGCAACGGTCTTTTCGTCAGGGGAAGTGATTGAAGAGGGGTTAGCACATACACACAAATGACAACTCCCACCCCCATAAAAGCGCCATAAGCCCCCAAATGTCAAAGTTGAATGCACAATACGAAAGGCGATGTGGGCTAGGGAAATGCAAGAATATTGCAAATGCAAGTGAAATTGAAATCGAAATGGGAATTGGAATGAAAATGAAAATGAAAATGGAAGTGGGCATGAAACCGTGAGTCATTTGGCACACTTGTCCGTCCAGTGCAACGACCAACATATGCTGCCCATTAGCTTTACCGTTGCATAAAAGCTACCCTCTGGCTCTCATTTCTCTGTTTCCCGATTCTGTTTCTGTGTTCCTCCTGCAATAAGTGAAACATGAAAGCGAAATTTCTGGCACATATTTCACAAACATCGACTGCAGACAACGCGTCGCAAGTAGCGATGAATCATTTGCCCTCTATATACTGGTGTACAGCCAATTCACCACCCTCACACAGCTGCACTTTTGCGAAAGCTCTCTCTTGGGCTCACTGTTCCATTCCACGGCGTTTCACACGCACACACACACACAAGCAGAGTGAATCCTTGTAGCATATATTTCAAGTTCACTGTCAAGGTCACCTACTACAGTCATGCGCTGCGAAAAGGGGAAGGGTAAGGGCGCTTGTTGCAGCAGCAGCAAAATCGACAGAACCAGCAGCTACCTACACAGTGCTGGCGAAATGTTGCCCTCCCACTCTGCCACAGTTTTCCCCAAAGTATACACATTCTATATTAGATGCGCTCTAAGCTCGGCCCGCACAGCAAGTACTATAAAGAAATATATGTGTTCGCAGGGGATATAAATACGTTTGTTCATTTAAAAATGGTTTACAGGCCAGCAACTGATTTCGAGCAAAATTGAGCCCAGCCCAGGATTATTTTTAGTAGCAAATGACATTTTCAGCAAATTTGGCTATACTCGATTATCTTTTTCCTATTAACAAAATTTTTTAAGTTTTTCTTGAGCATAGTCGGTTTAAAAACCAGAATAGCAACATTTGAATTTTCTGACAAGTAGTTTTAAAAAGGATCATAAGAATTTAATTAATAAAAATAAAGTAAAGTAAAAATCAGGTGCTTTTTATAACGAATTCTTAATGTTATTTAACAAATGTTAAAAGAAAAACTTTTTTATTTTAATTCCGTTAGGTATCCTGTATTACCTAACAGGTGACAAAATTTTTTGGTACTCTTAAATATGTAGACCCTTTCTGATTTTCTTAGACAACTTCTATTCGTAACTAAATTCGCTCGTAATCCGTAATGAAATTTTATTCATTTCCCCACAGTGCCAGCGATAGAAAAGTTTCCTTCGCTACCGCAGAGAAAGGTGGGCGCAAACAGTTGGCGGTGACTGTGCTTGTGGAAGTGCAAGCCATGGCTGTGTGTGTATCGGGCGAGTGGTTATATATTTGTATACGGGGTATATATGTGCCACTATATAAACTTCGGAGTGCGCCAGTGCAGTCGCATGTATGTATTTGTGTATCTGTATCTGTAGATGCATTGGTATAGCCCGACATGCCCTAACATCTGTTGCATATAGCCGATGATATAGATACAGATATGTACATGAATCGCCAGAAATACATATATTTACCTGAAAATATGGAACCAACAAGAGCTGCCAGCGATACATCTGCGGATGCGACCGTT
Source organism: Drosophila simulans (assembly GCF_016746395.2). Classification (NCBI taxonomy): domain Eukaryota; kingdom Metazoa; phylum Arthropoda; class Insecta; order Diptera; family Drosophilidae; genus Drosophila; species Drosophila simulans. The sequence goes on along the minus strand of NC_052523.2, from coordinate 16,031,772 downwards.
ACAAAGTGCCTAGGTATGCAAGAGTTGCACTTAGCGCATTTAATTAAATTAAACAATTAAACAAACATGGCGGGCAGTGTTCTCTCGGTCTCTCGCAAAACCAACACATACACCAGCGGCCCCAAACAAATTCAATTAAGAAATTAAAATCGAAATGCCAGCATGTTTGTGCTACTAGAAGAGAGACCTATGGGTGAGCAAAAGAGATGACTGTAGCAGGCAAGAAAGAGACGCAACCACAACCTGTGTGGGGATGCAGATTTGGGGTGCTGGCTTAGCCGGTGGAAAATTGCAGCAGACACACATTTGTCAATCGAAATCGAAATCACATGCACAAAGTACATATGTATGTATGTACATAGGTATTAGCAGGTCCCACCTACGTCAGACATATGACAGCAAATATCCATACACTTAGCAGGGCCAGTAAGCCAAGTAATTATTGTATTTCCCTTCTATCACTACAAGCATTTTGTGTTGCAAGCGTCAGTTAGTCAATAAATGCGCTAATTATATACATTTCGGTGCCCAGGCCCAGAACACGAACCGAAAAGCCCAGAACCAGTAGATACACAGCGCACTCAGTGCATATACAGTGGACACCCTTGGGGGAGAATCGTTACAAACATCCAATCTAGTTGGGAATTATAGGGATCTGCAAATTTCTTATTTTTTGTCATAACTCTAATATCCCTATTAGTTAAAGATCATTTTTAATGGCATGCAGTGGCACAGTAAGCCTCCCCTTCTTGACCAGCTTTAGCGGGTGACCACTGTAGCAGTGCGGCAGTAAGCGAGGCGCGTCAGGGCAGACTGCACAACTTAAACTACAAGTACATGCCAAGAAAGGGAAAAGGGATGCCGTTGGGGGAGGGGTTGTGCCAGAGGGAGACGGCGATAGAGAGGGCGAGTGAGAAAGCGAAAGGGGATCAGATGAGGAATACCTGCCTATGTGTGTGTTACTGCGAGAGAGCTGCTTACTTGCACTTACACTACCACCACCTCGGGCTGTGCTCTCTCCTCACTTTATTACATAACATCCTTGAACTTGAGCTGAGCTTGCCAGAGTTTCCTTTTCAAATGCAATACGTATGCAAGTATATCTGTGCATTTTAATTCTGGCAGTGGGACGCCCAGCTCCTTTCAATACATATGTACGTTGCTTTCTTCTGGTCCCCATTCTTCTCTTCTCCCACACTTTGACCACTTCGTTTCTTCTCTCTTCGCGTCGGAAGCTTTCGGGCTTTAGCGGCGACAACGACGGCTCGGTCATATTCTGCTGGGCTGCGCGTTGGCATTGAAAGTGTGGCAGGCGAGCTGCCAACAACGCTCCATTCCCAGAAAATTCCCAATCGGAAGCAGAAGAATTCTAAACACAACAAAAAGTACTGCATATAATACCCACCTCAAAAAAGAGCCAGCAAACAATCCCTACATTATTTGTTACAAATTAGACACGCAAATGACATCAACAGCGAAATTGAATCAGTTAAAAACCAACCCATTCAAAATGGAAAAGCAAATACAATGCAAAATAATTGGAAATTAATTGTGCTCAATTCTACGTGAAGTGCGTGTCATATCACAAAAAAATCGAAGATAAACACACGGATTGGTAATTTCGCCAAACATAAATTATATCCTTTTAAGTGCATTCTATTGTGTGATTGGAAAAACTAGGAAGTAAATAACGAAATTGATATAAAAATGCAAGCGCATTTCACAACTATTTTAAATACGTGCCTCAAACAAGTGAGTTTTTACATGAAGATACAACAATTAAAAAGCTATTAGAAGTCGGTGAAACAATAAATTAATAAAATATCAAATGGGATCATAAAAGGTGAGCATTGTTCACAAAGTTATTAAAACTATCATTCATTTCATCATCCATTTTTCACTTGCTATATGAAATGCATACATTTGTTTAGAAATAGTTTTTGTTTCCTTATTATATCAGTATCTAAAGTTCTAAAAAACCTAATCATTCCAAACCCAGTTTAAAATGTCCATATACTCGTATTCCTTGCTCGAACTTTGAAAGCTCTGTGAAGCTTTTCGCTAGGATCAAGGGATGAGGATCTCACAACCCCCCGAACCCTTGAAATTGTTTTTCAGCCTTTTGTTTTGTTTTGCTTCGGCTAGAAAAAGCGTCGCAATAAAAACAGGAATTCGCAAAAAGCAAAAGTGAGTTGCAAACACAGATAAAAGTGCGCATATACAGATATATTTTAGGGATGAGAAATGAGGGGAGGAGAATAATGAATGAAAGAATGGTGGAGAGTGGAGCAAGAGCTGGCGAGAGAGCCAAGCCAGTTTGAAGGCCACTGCGAAGAGAATCACATGTGCTTTTCGTGGTTTCGCAGAGGGGCAGTGTGGGGCAGTAGGGCAAAAGTAGAAGGCCCAAGAAACAGGAACAGGAAGAAACGAAAAAACTTGACGAAACAGCATGCTGTGAGACTGTGAGAGAGGGAAGAGAGTGTTTTTGCCAGTAGATAGAAACTCTGTCGACGTCGACGGCGACGCTGGCAGAGGCTGCGCCGCGGCAGAGGCGAGAACTTTCACAAAAAAGCGGCGACATTGAACAGCGGTGCCTTCAACCGATCGCATTTGTTGCCTGTGCACCCAAGCCAATAGATAATTCATAAAGATAATCAAAAACCCAAATATAAAACTTAAAGAATTAAAGTTCGCCAGAGAATAAAGTTTGCTTCTTGCCCGAAAAGTGAACATTTTCCGTTTTTCTGCCCTTACCAAATCTGAACAAAGTGCATGTTGGAAAAACAAAAAGTATCGGCAAACACAGACACAAAAAGAAATGTGGCAAAAAACAACAGAATGTGAGTAAACTGAATTGCGTCGTAGTTAACATTTTTTCGACGGCGTCATCAAAGGCAATCCGCCACCCCCGTCGCGTCCCCCTCACCCGACCGCTTTCCTTGATTGTGGAAAATACAGTCAACAATTGCTAAAAGCTAAGTTTTAATAACAGGGGCGCGCCGAAAAAGGGATGGGTAGTTTAGAATGAGTATTACCCTCTTAAAACTAATGCAGGTATCTAATTTTTGTGCAATAAAAGCCAGTGTTTTTCAATCTAAGCTTTTATTAGAAATATGTTTATGTTGTTTAAAAAATAATCGCTAACCCCGACTGGCAAAAAACCAACATACGCCCCTGTTTGCAAAAATTCTCTCTCTTTCACACACACACACGCACACAATGACACTCAATGTGTTTTGGCCATCTCTCCCAATCATTTGTTTTCCTTTGCACGGAATTTGCAGAAATATCAAAATTTATTTATAACATAAACAACACAAATTAAGCCAACCGAAGAAAAAATACATAATCGCGAAAAAAAAGCCACAATGGCAGCGAAAATAAACAAAACAAATGCGAAAAAGCTTCTAAACAGTTCCGTTTATACATATATACAAGTCAAAAGAAAAAACCAAAAGCCAAACGAAACCCAATCGGAATTTGGCCAAAGGGAATTATGATTCTTAGGAACTTTGCGTGAGTGTGTGTGTGTGTGTGTTGCCATTTTGTTTGTCAGCTTCGCAAGTTGTTTATGACTTCACTCGGCAAAAACAATTAGGCACTAATTCGCTGGCAATTGTCGCTCATGGAGTCGCACTCTCCATCGGTTCTGATTTTGATTAAATTATAAACAAATTGAAAATTTAGAACAGAAATAGGGTTTGTAGACTAAATTCAAGCCTTGAAATTAGGCATAACAATAAAATTTTACTAAGCGAGTAATTGTTGAAAGTCAAAGTAACTACTCTTTAGATACGCCTTTGTTTTATCAGACAGATTCAGAGATCGATTAGATACCCTTATATAACTTTATATTGCATCTATCAAAGTAATGGATCGTAAAAAGCGTGTTTACTGCCAAGCGGTTCATGGAATTGCTGAGCATTCGGATAACTTGTAGATTTACGATCGGTCAGTTAGCCTGTTGATTTCCGATTGCATCACGTGTCATCAGCAGATCGCCGCTTCTATGTGGTTCGTATGTGTGTGACTCAGATTATCTATTGACACACGATCGGCCGAGTGCGGTAAGCAACTCTGTGAAATTGTAAACTGCAGTTCGTAGTCAATCAAGATCCAAGTGCAATTTCCCGGCATTCCCCCAACCCCAACCTCCTTTTCACAGTGAAAAACCACAGCCAACCGTACACAATGCGATATTTTTGTATCTGAACTTGACTCGAGTTTAGCTTTGCGTGCCGCTTTTGTTTGCACAAGATACGAGTTCATCGATGTGTGCATCTGCATACGTATTCGTGTGGGTAAATGGGATTTCGAAATTCGTTTACGTAACTCTCGCCCCATCGCCGCACAGCCCACACTCATTACGGAATTACGGAAGCGGGTATGTGGATGAGAATGGGAATGGGATGGGATGGGTTTGGGGCAGGAAAAGTCATCTTCACGGTACACAGAAAAGAAAATCATTGGAAATCGATGGGCTGATTACGATCTGTGACACAGAAATGATGAAATAATCTATTATAGTTTATATTTTAACCAATTGCACTTATTTAAATCCTATTTAGATTTCCTTTGAATAGTAAGTGCTTGAATATTATCTATCAGAATTCTTTGCTTTTGATAACATTCCAGCTTACTTATCTACAAATATAATTGAACTTGAAGTACTATCTAACTTAGTTTCCCAGACATAGTCGATGATCATGGCGCATAGGTAATATAAAAGTTATATGGTAAACAATCAAAAGGCTGATTACATTTGACCAAACATTTTCCACATTATAAATAAATTCACCAACTGCTTATTATTGGTTGCAATCGGAAGTTTTTACCATAAAGGAATATAGTTTCCTATATAAATAGATAGTTATAATCCAGCTAGGGATAAAAAGAAACGGGCCAAGCTAATTCAGAGAAACATTTTGTTTGAGACATTTTTTTGCTGTGCACTTTTAATTGCCAAGTGGCGTCATTTGTATGCGAGTCCAAAAGGGAATAGATGGTATTTGGGGATGTTGTTGGGAGGGGTGTATTTTTTAGGGGGGAGGTACTGAGGTGGGCAGTCTAAATAAGGTTAGAAGATGATGCCTCGGCCCAGGTGTTCGCCATATTACGTATGCATCGAGTAAGCTGCAATGGGCAACACGGAGAACGAAAAGATGTACATAGAGAGTTATGCAGAGAGAGTAACACACACACACACAAAAGCTCTGCCGACGTTCGTTCAGTATGTCGCTCGCTCTCTCTCTCTCTCTTCAGCGCCTCTGAATGTATGCGTGTGTGTTTTTCAAGTTCAAGGTTAAGATACTAGTTGTACATACAGCACTTGGGCCGAGAGTTCGAGCGAGCTGGCAATACGTAGCTGTCATAGTGCTGTGCTGTACCCAAGTGCATTTGAGTGCGTCAGTGTGTGTGTGGCAAACCAGTTTGGTGAGAAAGAGACGCCTACACGTGCGGCGGCAAACAAGGAGGAAGCAAAAGCAGCACAAAAAGCAAAAACCAGAGGCACCAAACACAGCGAAAGGAGAGGCGAAAAGTACGAACCATAAAAACAAAAAGCGGCGGCGGCAAACATCCACTGGCAATCGAATAAAAAGCGAGCAAACATCAGGCGCTCTCTTTCACACTCACAGTGTGGTCCCATCTACACGGAAAGAAAAATTTTAGGCCCCTAGTAAAATAATTTTTACAAGGAATTAGGACTTTAAATGAGAAGGGGGAAGAATATGATGAAAACCATGATGAAATATGCATTTCAGAAATGTGCAGAATTTCTTAATGTGTAGCTAGAGTTGATAAAGTTGATTTCATCGCTCGCTTTGCGACACTTATTCGCACTTATTGTTGCTCTATGCGTTTTGCCATTCAGTTTTATTATCTTTCGCGCGAACACACACACACACACGCGGTATATACCGTGGAGCTTTAATTGAATTGATGTTGATGATTACGCTGAGTGGCGACTGCAATCATCACCGCCTCCCCCTGCCCTACCAGTCCCCTTTCGACCAGACTGACTACCTGCCAAAGCAAAACGAGAATTTCTGTTGGCCATTTAATTAATCGGCAGCGTGTTCTTACTTAATGGACTCGTAGCTCAACGGTAAAAACAGCAAAAAGCTGGAACTTCGATCCCCCCAAACCTTGAAATCGATTCCGCGCATAGCTCAAAACATTCCACTGACCAAGAATGCCACTTACTGTATTGTTTATCTAGTTTAAAACGCTATTACGCATGTGTTTTAAAATGAATCAACCATTAAGATGCGGCTAAAAAACTTTAATAAGCAATAATCCATACATTATGGTTGTAATTTTCTAGAAATAAATAGATATTTTTGGCATGGCTCATAGCACATAAATAGCACATTAAACTAAATTCCATTTTGCATAGCGGCGAGTTCGTTGCACCAGCTGTGCAATATGCAATGTGCAATGCACTCGAAAAGGCCTTGAGTGGGCGCTCATATTAGGGTGGAGAAACAGCGAAACTGGCGAACCTAGAAAATATATATTCGTTTTCCCTCGTGTTTTAAAACAGGGTGAATCACGCAGCGAGCCAGGGAAAACGAATGCTTTAGGTTTGGTTATTAGTAGAGATACACCCAAAATGGAATGAAAACAGTAACTCTACGACTTTTTCGAATGTAAAGGTTGGAATAAGTTGTATCTTGTCCTATTTAGCGATTTATTTTAAACCAAACATTTTCAAATTTAAGCAATATATGTATGTATGTATGTATATACCCACTGCTCTTTTATCTAGAATTGTATATTGCTTGTTTTTTTTTTTTCGTTGTCTGTGCAAATTCCGCCAAAAATTGCGCCCTCATAAAATGTGCAAACGAATGGCACAGCGAAATATTTGTTTATAGACGGACCAATATGCTGCGGAATCGATAATGTTAGCGTGCATTTTATCGATGGTCTTCTAAACAAAAATCTCTTTGTTTGTTTATTTTTAGGGTGGCGGCGAGCTGCGTCAGCATGGAAATTTAATTAGCGACAGTTCAGTTCAGCTGAGCGGCGATAAGTCGAAAGGATTGGATGGCACACTGTACCGCCCACTTGCTCGACCCCTGCACCCACCCACCACCACCACCCACTTGGGCACGAAGTGGGCAAGGGGAAGGAGGAGATTTCGTTGATTTTTGCATGACGACAGCAAAAAGCGAAAAGGCGGAACAACAATCGAAATGCAACTGCACGGGTGTGTGGGTGTGCGAGCAAGGCAGCCTATGTGAACCAGACATGCGCGCTCTCTCTCAGCGACTTGAACTTGAAAACTTTTTACTGCCGGCAAAACGAAAGAGAGCTGAAAAGAGAGAGAGAGCGCTGAACAGGTATGTGTATGTGTGTGTGTTTTCCATTGATTAAGTTAAACAAAAACAAAATCAGAGCTGAGCGCAAGCTTCGCTCCCGCAGCTTTTGATTTTCGCGAGAGCAGCAAGCAGCTTTTGCGTGGGCGGCTTAAGGCAGCGCAGTCGACGTCGCTGCCGGCGTCAGCCAACTGTTTGCTGTTTTGTTGTAGGCACATACTGTTGCATACCTAAGGGGATAGGAAGTAGCAAAGTAGCGGGACTGGACGGCGGAGTGAGAAGCGGGAAAACGGTAGGTGGGAGGCGGGAGGTAGTGGAGGAGGGGCGTGACCTCCACCTGTGCGAGCCCAGCTGCAGCTTCCCCGTTGGCCAAGCTGGCAAAGTTTATTCGGTGACGAGCGGGCGACCGATGAGGTCAGCATCACGCATACGCCTAGTTATCCCCCGTGTGCCCAGTATCCTGTTCGCTGTTATTTTCAGTTCGTTCGCTTGTGAGTGTCCGTGTGCGCTTCGTTCCAAGTTCATTTTAAAGGCGCGTCGCCCTAGTGGCAAAATCAGGTGTGGAGAATTGATTAGCACACAGCCCGAAAATGGGAGAAAAATACAAACAATATGGTCGCTGCGGTGTGTGTACTTACATAAAACTCAAGTCAAGTGACGCACGCCAGCATATGGCAATTAAATTTGAATAATTAACCAGCTGAGAACGACACGAACGGAGCTCTCTTCGACACACACACACACACGCACACCAACGGGCATACGGACGTACTAACACTAGCTCACATTTGCCATATGCAACACTGGCTGTTGTTTTTATCCTGCACCTTGACCTTTCCACACCCATGCAGCAGTACGCGTGGGCAGCAGCAGGATATTGGATACACGCGTCCCATTTCGGGGGATCAGATATATATATATATATATGTATGTATGTACATGTGCATGTACACATACACTCGGCTATATAGAACAACCCACAAGTCGGCTGGCAGCTGTTTGTAGCCGAAACCAAGGAGACGAGATGCACGACAAAAACACTTCGGTTATCACACTGAAAAGAGGTCCAGTTGGACCTGCGGAAAGTTTCGCCCACGAGTCACAGATGGTCCAAGTGCAATTAATTGAATATCCAGAAAAATGCAGGAAGTAACTCAGTTCAAATAGTGAAGAGGGATATAAATGGGTACAGGTAACAGAATAAATTTGAATGCCTTGTTTGCTCGAAAAGAACAGAAACAATAAAGTCTGATAAAAGTAAAAGTGAAGTAAATATAAAATCAAAATTTCCAAAGTAAATATCTATAGTTTTTATTGCATCTCATATATTTAATGATGCTTAAAAATATACGGAATTTTTAAGTTCGTAATGCACTCAGAGTGTCATTGCATTTAGTTGTGAAATTAAATGTGATTCATATAATAAGTTTAGCTCTCACTAAAATTATAAATTCATACGGCTTATATCGCGTTTGCTTAGTGCAAAGAAAAGTTAGATACATTTAACATAATTAAAAGCAATATAATAAAATGTGACTTTAGTGGCGCATTGCGAACTAATGTTTAAAAACCAAAAGTGTGTCTTATAGAGTGAAATAATTCTAAAACGTGTATTATAAAAGTGCAGCTAAATGAAACTGTCGCTTGTGGAAACTTTGTCTGCAGCTTGGTGAAAAGCGGGAAAAACGGTTTGTGTCTCTGCTGAGCTTTTCGCGAAAAGCGAATTTTCCATATGCAACTGCCATTGGGATACACCCTGTGCTCGCTTTGAATGAAATGCAAGCAAGTGAACACAGCTGGTGGTATCCAGTGGCCGTTTGGCATCCTTGCTGCTCCACAAACTCCAAGGATAACGGGAATGCCCCATCGAGAAGTTCATTACAGGGTAAGTGCATCTTCAGATCTATCAGTTTCCTGCTCAGGATAATACCATTTGTTTTGCAAGTCCAATTTATCAATGATTTTCATTTCGTTTACTCGTTTATTACTTTTCGTTACGAACCTAATTTTGCCATACTAAAATGATGTTCTCTTAGTCATAAGCTTCAGTTCGATTCAACAAAAAGTATTCATTTCTCCCCAAGAAAAAATTTCGAAAACAATAATGAAAACAGTGAAAAGAGATAAATTGGAATTCGAATAAAATAATCTTAAGACTTAAGAATCGTTTAAGAAACTAATCAGTGAGAAGACAAAAATTGCATATGATTAGACTCAGCATTTTCTTGTTACACATTTCTCTGAATAATTATAATTTCGCTTTTCGTTTGGCTTTGGTTTTTCCGCTTGCTCCGAATTTCTTTTTAATTTCGATGTACTTTATACTATCCACGCACATCGGCGGATTGGGATTTGTGGGCTCCGAGGTGCGATTATGGGCGCATCGAATGCAACGCTCTGAAAACTCTCGAAATCATTAATTATGCCCCGCACAAATAGCAAACCGTCCGTAGTAATGAGGGAAATTTTCAGCGATCTGCTTTAGAAATCGCCGAACGGCTGGCACAAACAATTAAAAAGATGTTCATGCTGCAAATTGATTTTGTTTGTTTGTGATTAATATAACTATATTTATTTTCGCCCGATTTTCTGCTTCTGTTTTCGCGCTTTTCACCCAGTCGCGTGTGCACTTGTGCTGCAAAACGAAAGCAAAGCCATTTGGCATTTTCTATTTTCGTTTCGCTTCGTCTTTTCGGCCAACACACCACTACTGCACCACTGCCAACCGAATTGAATTTGGCCAAGATTTCTTGTTCTTGGTCCGAACTGCAAACTGCAGCTGTGCAAAGACAATGCAAAGGCAAATCGCAACTTGGTGACATTATTTCGACATTTGCCTGCTAGCCAATGCAGCCACTTTTGTCACTTTTGCATTTCAAATGACCGTCAATTATCCTTTGTCGACGACACTCCCCTTTGTCTTTCCTCGTTCTTTTCTCCCTTGAGGTCAAGGAAAGCGAAATTGATTTTCCGCCCGAGCGAATTTTCCCCCGTTTAGTCCATAGTATACGTGTATATAGTGTGATACTTGTGCATTTAAGAGTCTCTTTTTTTCTGCTCGTGTCTTATGCAATCGCGCTGGGTGACAGAACGGCAATGATTTTTTCAGTCAACTCAGAGAATGAAATCAATTTCTACCCTCTGGACTGACTGGTCAAACAATTATCTGCAGGGTAATTAAAGCCACATTTGTTGCCACACTGTGCATTTTGTTCGCTTTTCGGTGACCTCATGACAAGTTTTATGTCGAAATTAGCTGGGATTGAAGTGCTCGCATATAAAACGCCGTCAAATTCAATAAAAAACCAGCCATAAAATTATAGACAATGGCCGAGCTGAGCTCTGCGGCTTACGCAATCGAGGGATATAGAAATCCAGCTAATATATCATCGGAAATAACAAGTTTATGGTCAACAAATTAAATCATTAATCTAGGGGACAATTATAGATGAATACGCTTTTTAGCCATCATCACACTGATTCATTCGTACAAAACAGTGGATTGCATTTTATTGGTATTATAATCAATAGTTTTTGATTAATTCTAACGAACTTAAAATCTTTGCACTGCAATTTTACTTCTTCGTATAGATGTATTCTTATCTTATAAATGTAAAACCAGTTTATTGTTTTATATTTTGGTCAGTAGATTTGTGCATTTTTACATCCATTCATCTCCATACATACCATACATATGTATGTATTTACATTCCCCAAGTTTGTGACTTTTTTTGGGGGTATTCATCAGATAGATAAAATTCATAGGGACTGTGTGCAATGTCGGCTGTCGGCGCACTTGAAATCATTTATCGCCCAAGATCGTGTGCCAGCTCTCGTTTTATCGAACTAATATTGTAATGACAGCACGGGCACTAATCACACGAAATGCTTCAGGTCGTGCATGACGAGATTAACATTAACAATTGCGATACCAGCTGTTGGCCTCAGGGGGCACATTCGCGGTGGAAAAGCGGAATTTTCAATTTAAGGTTGACCTTAGAGCAAAATTTGATCGATAATTTCGCATAATTGTGGAATCTCTCCCACAAAAAAAAAACCGAAAAACTAAAAAAACTGTGACACATGCACACGGACTAGCACACACACAGCGAAACATCACCTTGAACATTAAACTGCAACTGTGCGAGGGAGAAAGAGACAGCCAGCGGGAGCGAAAGAGAGGGTAAGGAATAGATAAAGAGAGCTAGATAGTTTTTGTTTGCGTCATGTGCAACTGCAAAAGCTTTCGGTTTCCGCTGTTCGCATCCATGTGTGCGTCTGTGTGAGTGTGCAGAGAGAGCTTTAACCGAAAGCGCGCTCTCCTCGATTTTTAGCCTTATCTCAGCTAGCTTTTTTTGAACGGCCCGAGCAGCTGACAGTTGCGCTTCAGCATTAGACCAAAGTAGTTTGACTTTTTAGTTTTTAGCCGCGAAGCGAATAGTATATACGTGGCTCTGTGTGTGTGTGTGTGTGTGCGGTGTGTGTTGTGGCAGCTGCATTTGCAGCGAGAGACAGAAATACATTTCGTACAAAATTCCGCCCTGCATTTAGTATATTTCACCTTAGAGCGTCTTTGCCACACACACACTTGTAACCACTCACACACTGACAAGCGCGAACAAGACACACACGTGGCCATCAAAGCGGTATCGGTTCGCGTCGCGTTTGGCCTAAAATTGTAACAGTTTTCCTTTTACAACAACGAAGAATACCAGAAGAAGCAAAGCCAAAAACGCAGCTGCAGTCGACGTCGACGCAGTGTTCGCTGCTGCCACCGCTGCTGCACTCGCCGACGTCCGTTTCTGTTTGGCCCATTGCCGTTGGCCAGCTTCAGTGTTCATTTCCCCATCGAGTCGGCAACAACGAGCGGAAGTCGCAGGGGCCCACAGCCAACGAACAGTCGATCGATCCCCAGCTGAACAGCTGATTAACTGCGTTTACCCCCCTCCCCCCCAACATCCCATAGTGTGATTTTGTACCCCTGGATTGCATAAACCCATAAGCAAAAGCAGAAACAGCAATACACCAGCACCAACACCAAGCTAAACCCGCATCAAAATCCAAAAACCAAGTGGCGTATACGTAATATCAGTCGACTAGCTGCACATCTGCCATTGCAATTGCGATTCTCTGGGCATTATGCAATGGCACAACAAACAGGCACCCTGTAATTCAAGCAACAACAACACAAAAACAATGGAAGTGCAATGCGAACACATTTTCGCTAGCTCACACACATTGCCAAGCAGTTTTTTTCGTGTGTCTAGTCGGGCAATTTGTTTAAAACAATCAGCTGCCTTTTTGCTCTCGCTCGCACAGCGGCAGTTTTAAATTTAGTATCGCTGCAGTCGCTTGTAACCCAAATTTTTTGCATCCCTCTCTCATTTGCTGTGCAAATCGTTTTCATCATCTTATATAAGAGATGAAGCTCAAAATAAAACCCCGGATTTAATTGTGGAATAGGTTCGAGACGCTTGACAAGTAAAAATCTTAATTAAAGCCTGACTAAGGCGGCGACTTGAAAGCGTGCATAAAATTCAGGCAAGGCAATTAAATCGGAGGCACTTGCAATCCGAGAGCAACAACTCACACTCAGTCACTTGACCTTGCACAGTTTTCGCCATGCGAGCGCACAGTATGCAGTATACAGTACGTATACGTACCGTGGGCCCATATACATATACATATACAGCAAATTGCAATATTTTGTGTAAAAATAACGAACCGACTTTTACATAAGGCCATCGGTACATAGAGAAGCACAAATTCACACACTCGAATCGCCATTCACCTGCTGTGGTGTGCGTGTGTGTGGATGTGCTATGTGGGTGGGTGGGTGTTATGAGGTCGATTTTTGTTATTTCTCCCCCTACTCGTGTGGGTGGATGACTGAAAAATGCATTTGACACAGAAAACAGGCGTGCAAACACAAACAGATATCGAAAGGCACATATTTCCAAAGCCAATGCAAATTCAAAACGAACAGAAACCAATGAAGAATCAGCTTATCTTGACCAGAGAAATACGAAAATATTTCAGTGATTCATGGCGAAAATCCCCGTTTGATTGATTTGATGTCAAGACGAAGTGGCAAAAAAAAACCCGTTTAAAGCTTTTTTTTAGCCTTCTAATATTTGAACAAAAACTGATTTCGATGTTTTTGTACAAAATTCCTGCTAAAAGTGGTAGATTTTTAAAAATAATTCATGCATTTCTCAATTGGACTTTGAAGTCTGCTTATAAACACAGAATGCTGAATTTATAAATAGCTATATACTTTGTTTTTATAAACAATTGCCAGAGTGCCGCGAATTTTTGTTGAATTACCGTTTGGATTTTGGACCTTAACTGATATCAGCAGCCAACCAGCAGACTGAATTTATCATCACTATGTACGTAAACGTGTGTGTTATGACATCATCGTTGGCGGCATTCTGTGATGGATCACTGACTGCCTACATACATATATAGTTAGTTAGCTCTACTTATATCGGCTTAGACCTCCAATTTGTCAGTACACCAGACTATAGTGATTAGCACTCGCTGATAAGCTGGATGTGTTCATATAGAGTTGAAAAAACCCAAATGAATCACGTGTTTTACACAACTACTTTAAAGTTTCGAAATATATATCTCTTTAAATGAAATACGTACATATATGTATATGGCGAAATGTTTGGTTGCCTTTTGGCTAACAGCAGCGACCTTCAGCCCGGACCGCAAGGTCGTTCGTGGGGAGATGAGAATGCAGCAGCCTGCAAACTACTCCGCACGGAGGTCGAACTGCCACCCAACGCCATGGCAGTTATATAAAGGGGAAATTGGGTCAGTGTTATGACCCAGTTTCTTGGAAGGATAGGGGGCTGTGTAGTAAGGGAGCTAACCCCCAGCAATTTGCAGTTTGATTAGTTTGAAATGGGCTTTTTGGCACCTTCGATAATTACAATTGGATGGGCTTCGTGACGCCGCTTATTGATTTTTAGTCGGGCCGTCAGCTTATATGTATATAGTATAGCCAACCTAGATAACTTTTGCCCCAGAGTATGAGTATGGGTATGGGTATGGGTATCTATTGGATACACGGCACCATCCATGGCCTGGCTGCAGTCGTGAGCTTAGCCAAGGAGCCAAAAATAAAAATTCTCTTTTGGCTGCGGGCCAAATGCAGTGCACATTGGATTCGCAAGGGTGTGGATTGGAGGGCGGTTCATTTGCAGGCGAAAATGAAAAGTGAAATGTTGCCATGCTAAAACCGAAGCAAAAAAAAAATATAAAAAAAATAGCAAGGAGGCGAGAGGCAGAGCTGCATTGAAATTTATCTATATTTATTTGCCAGAATGCTGACATTTATTAGCTTTTCCCGTTGAATTAATTCAAAAAGTGCTCTATAAATATGGCTAAAGTGGTGTCCGATGACAAATTTATGGCAGACTGCATAACTCATCTATTACCCACTTTCGAGCCATCTATTTCTTTGTGTGTTGCAACTGCAATGCACTCTTGTGTGTCATTTTGGCCTGCCACTTATTACATCACCGAGAAGGCAAGAAAGACACGATAGGCACCCATTCTTGAGGCCTATAGCTTATGGCCTATAACGATGTGGGTCAACCTGAGCCTGCCTGACTGTCTGCTGCCAACAAATCTTCACACAAACAAGCGCCCTCTCACAGACACTCGGCTTTATCGATGTCTTTTCGGCCAAGTAGCAGTCCGTTTGTTGTTCCTTGCAAAACAGTTTAAACTTTGATGAATTCAGTCGTCAGTTATTCAGGGAAAGTTTCCCAAAGTAGCTGCATTATTTAGCTGTACCGACGAAAGTTTTCAGTTCAGATTCCTAGAAGGCAAATAAGTTCGAAAAGCAAAATCTGCATACTGCTATACATTTTAGATGGATTTCGTTCCATTCTCCCTACACACACATTTGTTTCGATGGGGGACCTTCCCCCATTTCCCCAATTTTTCTTTCATACGCACGCAGCGCAGATCTTATGATCTTTTGGAAGGTATCACGCCTTTAACGCATGACTCAGTTCGTGTTTTGTTCTTTTTAATTTTAGACGAACCAAATCGCCACAAAACCAAAGGCAAAAAACGTATGCTTGAATAGCGTTCGTCATTAGTTGGCTGCTGCGTCAATTGTGGTCTCTGTTATTTATACATATAAATGCCGCTGGGGCAGCCACGTAAATTGTGACGGAAAGCGAGATAATTTGATGGAATTTCTTACTTCCAGCTAATCGCACATTTCCATATCGTTCTGTTGCCAGGCGGGCGATCGGTTTCCCAAAAATTGCTGACGAGAAACGCCCGAAATCGGAAATCATTCACAAAAGTTTGTAGTCAGACAAGGGCTGTCTTACGTTTTGGACTTGTCTGGCTGTTGTTGTTTTCCGTCTGCAGATAATGAATCGAATGGCAAACATTCCGCGTCTGTGATTACGTATACGCAGTGTTCGCCAAGCGATAGGTTTCGCCTCCTTTGCGGGTGCGCGCGTGCTGCGGCCTACGAAATTTCATGGATGTATCTGTATCTGAGTCAGTCGAGTGTGTATTTAGCAGATAATAAGTGCCAGAGTCAGCGTGCGTGTTTTTTATTTTGTGCGGCTGATCATGCGACCGAAAGGCAGGGTAACGCTCTGTTTGATACTCTTTCAATGGTTATAGCGGCTTTAAGAGTCACTTTATTTCCAAATTATGTTTTTGTTGCATAGCAAAACTTGTATGTTGTTTTAGCGCAGAGGTTTTATTGAAAATCACTGACTACAAGGTATTTACCGATGTTCTTTAGCTCCTGCAATTCTTGCTCGGCCAAGTCAAACCGTAATTTATTTAGGTAGCGTTAGTTTGGTAACACTTCGGGTCACTTCCGGTGACGACAACTTCTTCGAAACTCTGTTTTCTGGCACTGGCAGCTTTTATGACCCAGATAAAAGTAAACGTGTTGGCCAGCACGATGTTGGAAAGGGGGCAGGGTCTTAGGAACCGAGGGGGGGGCCAATGGTTCATGAAGTGCTAATGAAAAATGCTCAGCATTTGCCTAATGAAATTATAACTGAGCCACTAAGTGGGCCATAAAGAGGAGCGTTGAGCCCAGGGGGCGTTGAGAAATGGAGAACGGGGAGGGGAGAAGGTGTTTTGGAGCATTTTAGAAATTTTTCATTCAACTGCCAGGTCGACCATGTAACCCATTTAACGCACATGGAACCGAGCGATTTGACTGGCACATGGAAGCACATTTGGTTTCTTTATTCAGTTAACGCTTTGTAAGCTCATGAGCTAGCTTTTCATTTATCAATGCACACTTGCGCACATACAGCGACACAAATGAACAATAATTTATTTAATTGCCCAAGAGCTCTTGTTCTTTCGAAATTAGAACACTCGCCACACACACTATTGCACTGGCTGGCTGGCACGCGATTAAAAACTAAATGGTTACACACACATTATGAATTTTACAAGCTAAAACTGTTTATTATCTGCCAGATATTTCAATCCATCTATATATGTATGCATATGGATGACACATCGCGTATACGCAGCGTGTGCTTGCAGTCGTGTTCGGTGGGTTCTTTAATTGCGAAAATTCAGATATAATGGCTATGGATTTGGTTCTGCAATCATTGTTAGCATTGGTCTTGCTCCTTCACTTCTTGCCTTTGTTTGCCTGCTCAATGTTTTGGCCTCGTTTTTGGATTTATTTTTTCTACTTTTGCGCCACACCTCCGAGAGTCAAGTAAAAAGCAGCCAAGCAAGTCGAAATTAAAGCCTGCATTGGCCAAACAGCGCCTGTTTTGCCAGAATTCAAATGAATCTCTGCTCCAGAAAACATTGGGAACTGTTCACATGCGCTCTCAGAATTCGGCAACGGATTATTTTTTGAGCAATCAGTTTATAATCGCCGCTCTTATCTTATCTGCCCCTTGGAGGAAAGTGGGGTGCCAGGGCATTTCGTTTCATTTCATTTCATTTCCGCCGAAATTTTTCAGCTTAAATTACGCTGCCCGTTGGGCCGGAGCATAAAAACTCAGTTCGATTGACATTTTGTGACACAAAAACGACTTGTATAACCGATCGGCGATCGACGATCCACAATCATCGATCCGCATCGACCCACTTTGTGACACACACCCTCTTGGAGCCCACATACACACCTTATCGCCCCGATCCGCCGCTGGCTAAGGCTTATCACTATCAGCTGCGCACCTTGGCACCTGCGATGGCTGCTTATCAGGTGTTTGGTGATCGGGTTCCCAGCTAGCTCATGGTTCATTGTACTCGGCTTCCCAGTACCGGTCACACTCCAGTTTCCACCTCACTTTTGTTCTGCATGAGCCTTCTTTGTTTCTTTGGCGTTGCACCTTCGTTTTCCGTTCTTTGTCATATCCAATCCCCAAGTAATAGCCATCCAAAGGAGATCGATAGACTGCCCCACAGAAATACAATGAAAAACTTACGCCGCGTCGTGCCGAATATGATTTTGGTTTTTGTTTCAGTTGAAAATATATATATGTACATATATAACGAGACCTAACGATAAAATGCATCCTTTGAAGGTTTTGGGCTGCGTGTCAGGAGTGCATTTGCACTGAAACTATCTGAAGCATGTAAATGCACTATCTGGTACGACATTCCAGAACGTACAATCTTCCCGAATGCAGGAAAATGCGATAAATGAAATATGCAATTTTTGTGATAGTGTGAAATACCGATTCTCAAACTGATTTTTAAATTAAATAGCAATAAATAAGTTTACTCTTAAGCTAACCACTTGTTGTAAGACACTGTTTTTTTAAATAAAGAATACAATAAAATATGGAATATCTTCTATGAAGAGTTTTGAACTGTATATGTACGATGTGGTTTTATTCTACTTATTCTGCCAAGAGGGAATATTTAAGGGCAGCCCACAATGAACCGTGGAAAAGCACCGAGATGAGACCTTCAGGAGCAAGGTTCCTCAGCCACGACATCGTGGAGCTTGCGATGACCTTGAGCGTTCCAACTCTAATTGGCGCAATTATAATGATTGCACTTGTGGCACGGAGGTTTTTAATTTGGCTTGCGCTATATTTATATTGGGTATTTAAAAAGGTTTCAGAATAGAGCAAACCCATAAAAATCAGAGAGTAACTATAAAAAACATGGTTTATTTTGAGAACTAAAAAGCTAACATTGCATATTTTACAGCGCTATGATTTTGACCACTCTTGCCACGCCCCCACCGCTGCCGCCCACAAGAGCTTTTGACGACACGCAGCGTAGCATAAAAAGCAGCATACCGGGGAAATCCCCCCATCCCCACATTGGCCAGAAGGTGGCGCTCGATGCGCCAAAAAAGCTCCCCCAAACTGAAGTTGGTCGCAAAACATCCGCAAGATGGTGAGCCAAAAGCGAATTTGGCTTTTGCACAAGATATTCAAAAGTAACCGTTGTCAATCAAGGAGAATTAACCAAATTAGTGAATTAACCCAATCAAAGTATTCTCAATTGGCTATGCGCTTTGGCAGTGTGGTTAGCTGGTTGTGTAGCCAATTATTGCCGTTGACAATTCACAGCCACTATCTTCACTGCCGCCGCGACAAGCTAAAGCAACTTATGGAGGACATGGCGGAGGAACTTGCTCATAGTTCATATCGGATTGTCTGGAATCTGGGAAAGATTTTACACAATATAGAACCTGTGTCAGATTGTTAGAGCAGCATCATCATATCTATAATCTATTTAAATATCTAAACAAAATCATTCAAAATAAATGAAGGCCCATATTCCTTACAATAAAGGATATCCAGCTAATGAATAAATTATAACAATTAACCCACACTAACTAATCAAGAAATTAACAACAAACATAATTGCCATGCAAACGAGAAAGAGTGAAATAAATTCAAACGTCTTTAGCTTGATGGTTTGTTTTGTTTTATATATATATAAATTTTAAATTAATAAAATTTACTTGCTATATTTCTATTCTTTATAAGTTCATCTTTATATAAATAATAAATTTAAATCGCACATTTTTCTCATTATATTTATATTATTACGTTTCTTTTATGCCGTTTTCGTTTTGTTGGATTTTTGTTTTATTTGTTTTAATTTGAATTACACAACATTATTTAGATTTATCTTTATCGGTACCATTATCGTTATCTCCTTCATTAATGTATGTTAAAATGTGTGGTTTGCCTTTCTTACATATTATTGACACTGTTCTTCCAAATAAGAGGAAAGAATTGTTCTGTTCTGCTTCTTGCTATTTGTTCTTAGATGGTTTTTATGGTGGCTTTACATCGTATTTATATTCCTTAGTTGGGTCTTCTATTATGATTTAAATTCAAATGATTCGCGTCACTCGATGATTGTGTGTTCAATGCTCTCGATTCGGCACGTTTTACTTGCTTTAAATAATTTAAGAGTATTTAATAGAGGACTAAGTTAGTATACGCTTTGTAGGTTTGGCGACGTAAATTATATATTTATAAAACAAAATCAAATTTAATGCGTTTCGCTTCTGGTTCGTATGAGCGAGCTCGTGTGTGACAGTTGATATTCGTGTAGGTTTCAATGGTGTATACGTGTGAGTGTGGCGTGTGTGTGGTGTGGATGTGTTAATAATAGTAAATAAATACAAAATTATACAAATAAGAGAGGACTTCCATGTTGTAACGAACAAAATAAACAATGAAACAATGAAACGATGCAAAAGCTCACGACGAACAAGTCCTCTGCAGACACTTCACTTGCAAATTAAATTGTTCGCCGTGGCTTTCGAAATTTATAATCAACTTCCAAACGCGCCTGGGCATTTACAATTGGTAAACTAAAATATAATAATACAAAAATAATGGTAATATAGAAAAACCTGCTAGGCGATTAAGTTGTTGCATGCACGAATTATACACAAAAACAAACAAATGACGGTCACAATTAAAATTAATTTAACCAAAACAAAAATGCAATTATATTATTCTCGTTTTATTATAATATGCATATAACTAGAAACTTTTCAAGTTGACGCAAAGGGGCGCTTTAGAAGCGCCCATTTCGTCAGGTTTTCTTTAGATTTTCTTTTCGAAAAACTACGCTAGTTGCCCGGATTAGAGTTAAAGTTTTAGTTTACATATTCAATGTTTCCCTTTCGATTCGTTCGTTTTGCTTGTTAATAATTGCCTTTGAGTTTCTTTTATACATAAATATAATTCATTTTGATTGTTATTGAAGCTTTTTTAGTTTCAATTCAAATTATAAGCCTAGGCATGAATTTTCTTTTATTACTTCCTCCTTTTTGTGTATAATTCGAACTGTGTGTGTGTGGTTGTGTGTGTGCGCGTGTATCCTTGTGTGAGTGTGTGTGTGTTAGTATATGCTTTTACATTTGTTACATATCTCATGTATATAATTTTTCGATTCCTATTTTTTAGTTACTCTTATAGTTTCTCAAACAATTGGTTAGTGAAGCTTGTTGTTGGCTGATGGATGTTGTTCTAGTGTCTGATGCTGATCGGATGTTTTGTTTGTTGTTGAGTTGTTCTGTGTTGTGTTGTGTGGTTGTTGTTGGTTGTTGTGTTATGTGGCGGCTACATTCAAGGACATCAACATGATTATTAAACTGCCCCGCTGCGCATACAACATTGTTACTCCGTCGAACGATGTGCAATTCGTGTTCATGTTGTTCTACCCATCTGTGAGCTGTTGCTCCTCCTACCGCTTTGGCCACTCGGCTTAGGACGTGCCATTGACCAGGCCCTCCTTTTTGACATTCTCCGCCAGCTGCTGCTGTCCGGATGGCTGGTCCGTGTGGTTGTTGCTGCGATTCTTGTTGCGTCGCGGTTTCGGCTGCTGTGCCGCCTGCTGCTGCTGCTGCTGTTGTACCTGCGATGGCTGTTGCTGCTGTGTGCCTGCCTGCTGCTTGTCGCCGTTGCGTGAGGCATCCTTCGGCTTGCTCGCACCGCCAGCGGCGTTCGCATTGCCGCTGTTCTGTTTGCTGGCATCTCCGGCATTTAGTGCCGCCTTGTTCCCAGGCGCCGGCGGCTGTTGCTGTTGTGGCTGCTGCGCCGACTGCGGTTTGTTGTTGTTGTTGGCAACCGCTCCGTTTGCTGCAGAAACAACAAGATGAGTTTACAGGTAAGTTGGGGACTAAGTTAGCCCCTCCGGCATTCTACTCACTGTTACTGGGTCCATTGTTGTTCTTCTGCTTTCTGCGCCTCCGCGAGCTACCTTCGTACGATGAGTTACTGTCCGCTGTGGAGAAAAGGATAATGGATAAGTTATCATAGTACACTAGCATACGGACTAAGATTACAGATGGCGATAGAAAGGGAATTACTTCATCAGCACAACTAAGGCAAAGCAAAAATTCATTGTCTGTGCGCTCTGCGCACTTTAATTAAATGAAAAAATATATTTTTTGATATTTATTTTATTTAAATAAAAAGCCCAGGTCAGAGTTTCTATTTTATATATTATATTGTTGGCAATGAAAGCGAAAGTTAAGATTCAATAAAATAATAATAAAAGATGTGTGTAATGTTTCACTTTTGAAAAGTTTATTATGATACTTCACACAAAAACCAAAATGATTTAATTTATTTTATTCAGAATACTAAATATATAGGAATATTATGAAACAGTCCTTAATGTAATACTTTATACTCTTTAATAACTAATAAACTTGCTGTACAGATTCTCGTATTCTTGACCCCACATGATGTCCGTTTAGGGGAGAGGGAATCGGATCGAGTATTCACTTTGTATCTTGTGTGAGCGCGCGAAATAAATTGATTGAACTAATTGGTTAATTGGCATCATGATTCGCGGAACTCACCTCTCTCCACGCTGCTCATTTCACGGGTCTCCCGCACCTCTTCGGTGGTGTGGTTGTGGTGCTGATAGTCCCTGCCATTCTGCTGGTCGTTGCGTGGCGGCCGGCGGTTGATTCCACCGCGCCTGTTGTTGCCGGGACCACCGGCGCCACCACCGCCTCCGCGATAGCTGCCAGTGTTGTCACCACCGCCGCGATCGTTGTAGCCACGCTGCTGGTCACGCTGATGATCGCCCCGCGAGTTGTAGTCATCCTCGTCGCGGCGATTGTTGTGGTAGCGCTGGTTCAGGCCATTGCCGCCTCCAGGACCGCCACCACCACGTCCGCGTACACGACCACGCTGGCCGCCACCACCGCCGCGCATGGAGCGCACCGACTCAATGTCGCTGCTGTAGCCGCGCTCAGAGCGCCGCGTCACTGGGAAGCTCTGTGTGGAGCCCATGGAGGATTCCTGGATGGCGCGAAGCTGCTGATCGATCTCCATCTTCTCCTGACGCAACTGTTCTACTTCCTATATTAAGAAAAACGAATCGGACATCGGATGGATTAGTTTAACCACACTAACGCAAAAACCATGATCGAACTCACCTTCAGGTGCGACAGATGATAGTCCAACAGCACTTTGGCATTTGCAATGCTCTCCACGGTGCCAATGAACACAAAGGGTACATGCGCCAGCTCACGTGGTATGTTCTGATCCTGTTCATCGTCGCCAGCGATCTGACCGATACAGATTAAAACTGGCCCTCGTTTAGAGCACAATACTCACAGCACTCACCTTGATTCGAAACACGCCACTCTTGTCCACAATCTCCTGTATAATGCGCCCATTCTTGCCGATCACCTTGCCCACCAACTCCCTGGGCACCTGGAAGAACTCCTCGGCGTATTCGAGCATCGCGCGGGCACGCTGCACAGACTCCTCGGTCTCTCCGCTGATTTTGAATGTGCAGGACTTCTCCTCCAGCTCGATGTTGGTGACGCCGTCCACAGTGCGTGCCGCTTGAATATTCGAGCCATGCGAGCCGATCGCCAAACCCATGAGATCGTCACGCACACGGAACTCCTCAACGTAGTTTCTGAAGAAAAAAATAAAAGTTGATGTGATTTCTTTTTTATATTAGCAATGCCAAAAACTTACCCACGACTCATCAGTTTAGTCGTTTCGAGCTGACGGGCAGCTTCTTCAGTCCTTTTCAAAAGCATAACCTTTAAGTTAGATTAGAGTTAAGACAAGTTCTCATTCCCATAAGTATATGTGTACACACCTTCTGTGAGAGATTACGAAAATGCATATCCTTGAGCATACTGGCTCGCTTCTGAGTGTGCTCGAACTTGGAGATGACAATCAGGGCGTCCAGATCGCGACTGTAGTTGCACACGCCGGCATCGATTGTGCGCTGAAACTCCTTGTGTATGCCATCCTTCTGGGCTCTATAATTAGGCAATTAATTGGTTTTACTACGGATCATAGAGAGGTTGATCAAAAGCACACTCACTCTTCGCGCAACTCCTCGGGCACGGGCAGCGTGAACTGGTAGAAGGACTTGGCTGTAATTGGCGGATTCGAGTTTTTGGCGCGCAGACGACCCAGTTCACAGATTTCGGTGTAGGGCGTCTCGAAACCGATGTACGCGACCGCACAGATGTCCGCTTTGAGCATTTTAATGATGGCCACCCACCAGCCGCAGGTTTCCCGCTCGTTCGTGCGCGTGAACACCTCCACCTCCATGCCCTCCTCGAAGATCGATGCGGCCACCTCAACGGTTTCCTCGGGCGGCAGGCGAACGTTCACAAATGGATATTTCATACTCTCGGCCACGCTGCAACAATGCGTGTGCGGATGAGGCATAATTAATTAATTAAGCTGCACTTGTTATTCTTTGCATAAAGGTCTGCGGACAGGTGTTTGCATATTCTCTTGCGGCAGCTGCTCCGCTGGCAGAGTGCCAGCCAACTAGCAACAGCAACAACCAATGTGGGGGTTGCCACAATGAACCCACATCCATACCCGCTCCCATTGGCAAAACCCATTCCTAATCCCGCCCAGAAACGCAGATCGGAAGCGACGCACCGTCCGACAGGATAGTGGCGCAACTAAATTTAGATCCAGCTGCTCAGCTCAAGTGGATCTCGGTGTGTCAGAAGAGATGGAAGACAACAACAAAAATCAAAAAACAATAAAAAAAAAGTTTTGTTCCAAAAACGTCACAAGAAATGCAGCAGGCACACAAAACAGAAACACAACACGGACATAAAACGGCAGCAATTAAAAAACGCTTAACGACCGTGGTGTTCCCTTTTGATTTTTCTATAAAAACTCATAGAAAAATATAAATTAATTTTTAGATCAAACTATGGTGTTGTTTGAGTATTTCAGAGTAACTTTGGGTCTTTTAAAAATAGACCATAAGAACTATAATTAAGCTCCAAGACACCAAACTGATACGCTATGTGAATAAATCAATGTTCTCATTTCAGATACGCGTTAAATTATGAAAATTTATGAAAATAAGGTACATTTTGGTTACAAGACGTTCGGCTAGAGCGTCATAACCGAATTCAAAATGAGTAATTATAAATGGTTTCTTTCCGCGGTTAAAAATAGTCGCGCCTTTGACGCTGGCCGCCGTGTCAGCGCCGCTGCTTAGTGGCATTTGTCGTTCGCACTTGACAGCTTTGGCAGAGATGGAAGCCATCCTCCCCTGCTCCCGCTGCTCGGGAAGATTGCCTCTGGGAATCGGGGGGTATCGGGAACTTCCCAAGTCAGTGGGGCGGACAGTTGCGGATGGCGTTGGTCAGTCTGTCAGTCAGCAGTTTTATTTGATTTTGCTCATTTTTTCTTTTTAAGCAACTAATAGCAACAGAAACTGCTGCAGCGGCACTGGCGTTTAACAAATTGCGCCAAATTAGTGAGTCCGCAGTGGGGGATTTCGGCGGGAAGTGGTTTGGCGGATGGCGAACGACACAAATGATGCGTGCCCAGAATCTCTAATTTCTAATTCGGATGCCAAGAAGTCGCGTCGGTGGTTGTTGCTGCTGCTAATGCTCCTGCTGCTGCAGCAGCTCTGATTGTATTAATCGTTGCAAATTAGTTTGAGAATACGCTCTAGTGGTTGTTGTTTGCCCTGTTCGCAGATTTGTTTGTTTGAACAAACTTACCCGTCCACATCCACAAAGATGCCATCATCGGCGACAGCTGTCACCTGGCCCTGTTGTTGTTGTAGTCGTCGTCGTAGTTTTCAGTTTGCAGTTGTAGTTTTTTGTTGGCGGCAGGCAGGCAGCAAACGGATGAAATACAAGAGCATTGACAGGGCCAGCAGCATCGGAAGGCATAGAAGTAGAGAGAGAAAAATGTGTGTCATTAATGTGGCCACTGCCTATGATATACCTCATTCGGATGTGTATATGCATAGGTTTATAAAATATATTTTAACGATAGTACCCCCCCTTCCAACCCATGGTGAAATCGAGAATTGCAATGGCATCAGCGAGGGAAACCGTATATCTCCGATAAGCGAGTAGTCGTGGAACCTTATCTGAAATGCAAACAGCCGACTGCTGAATCATCAGCATCAGGGAAGTCGCTCTATCGAGTGCGAGTGTTTATGTGCATTGGCCTTTTTTTGATTCCGAGCACTGAAATCAAACGCAACGCTATGCAAAGTATTCACTACCTTACTCTAAATATCCAGAAGATTCCCAGAATATGGGTTAGCGATAAGTACTAAAAACCATAATTGAATATATAAGAATATTGATAAGTGCAATGTTATCTGGTTTCCAATATGACGCTATTATTAGTCCATATTATCATTGTAATATTTAAGCATATAAACCCATATATGTTTAAACAACATATCAAAAGCAAGCATTTTTAAATGGATTTGGAGATCTAACAGCTCGCATACCTGCAATCTATCCGCGAAAATCACTTAACCGCGAAATAAGATGGTTTAATCGGATCTTATCTTTATAAATTGCAGCGACAAGAAAGGGAAATCACCAAAACAACAAAAACCGAATGCACGACGACGTCAGTGGGCAGCGCAGTGGGCGGCGCGGTCCGCGTCGACATCGACGTCGACGTCGGCACCCCCACAACGCAGTGTGCGTGAGTGCGTTGGTGTATGCAGATTGGCGATGGTGCTGGTATTAGTGTAGTAGTGGTAGTGGCAGTGGTGGTGGTGGTGGTGGCGATGATGTCGAGACTCCACTCAAAATGTTGCTGTTTATTAATAGAAATAAAGCTAAAATCCACGAAATTAGAAACTGAGGCAGCTGCTGCCCCAACTCCTTCCGCCTCTGTTTTCTTGCTCCTTTTTTTTGTCACCCCCTCATCCCCTTTTTTTTTATTTCACCAATTGAATCAACTCACCTTGTAGTAGGCGCCATTGTCGAGCCGAACTTCCACGAGGAGATCTTCCATATTGACGGACGCAGTGCCTCCTGGTTTATCCGCTTTGTTTTGGTTCTGGTTCTGGTGGTTCTTCGTCGTCCGTCCCTGTCCCTCCTGCTGCTGATGCTGATGCTGCCCAGCCTTCAACTCCCGACTTTTCCCCGTCGACTGCAGTTTGCCGCGTTATCTGGGGCT
The DNA here is from genome assembly GCF_016746395.2 of Drosophila simulans. Lineage (NCBI taxonomy): Eukaryota > Metazoa > Arthropoda > Insecta > Diptera > Drosophilidae > Drosophila > Drosophila simulans. The sequence goes on along the minus strand of NC_052523.2, from coordinate 16,005,032 downwards.
CCTGGGGGGGAAATGTGGAGGTGTTAGGGCTATAGATATAGCTAGTTATGGCTGGGTATGCTCACAATTCAGTGTGCAGTGGCAGAAAGCTCGCGTTCCTGCTCCTAGTTCCTTGTAATCAAATCAGTCTTTTGCTTGGCGGCTGCTTCAAATGTTGCCTGTAATCAATAATAATATGGAATGGTTGTTTTTTGTGTTTTTGAATTTTTGTATCTGGAGAGCGAGACTAAATTTTGACGCACTAATCAAAAAATAGTTGTAGAAAATTTTGAAGTTATTTTGGGGGCCAGATAATTCCTAGCTAAACACTAAATGCAGCTGGCGGCGAAGCCGGCAGCGACGTCGACTTTGCCGGCAGCGCAGCAGCACAGTGCTTCCTCTTCTTCTTTGTCTCTCCCTTTGTGTGTGTGAGTCCGCCGCCGCCGCCGCACTCACACAAACATGACCACCACCAAGCGTGTGCGCTCTCGCTCTCTTTCTCTCTCTCTCTCGCCGCCGAAATGCTTCGTTCGTTCGTTCACACCGATGAACACGCTTTTCCAATAAGAATTTTTACGCACACTACGAACGGCACATGCCGAATTTACATATCGAATTTACACATAATTTCCACACTTGCTTTCGATTTTCGCTTGTCTCAAAGAGAAAATCCATCAGCGTTGCGTAGCCGCTTGCCGTTCTTCTCGTTCTCGTTCTCTACTTTTCTTTTTGTATTTTATCGGTTTTCCTCTTTCAGCTGCTCCCTTTTGCTGCCGCTGCCGGCAGAGAGGCGGCGTCGCTGCTGGCTTCGACGTCGCAGCCGCCGACGATGTGCAAAATTTTTTGGTTTTTTTCGGTTCTTGCAAAATTTTTTCAACACTTTTTGCGGCTGTAATACACAAGAGACTGCAAATTTTTGAAAACTTACTGCTGGCCGGCACTTTTGCACTTCGTTTGCCCTCGGCGGATGCCTGTGAATGCGGCTTTAACCTTTGAAAATACAAAATATATCGCGTGCAGTGCTGCTTCAATTTTTTTCGGCTGCGCTGCGTTCTCTTCGTTTTGCTTTTGCACACTTTCGCAGCTTGGCAACGTTCTGCTGGAGTTGCCACCCGTGAACAATCGGCGCGCGTTACTGGCCACTTCTGAGGGATTTGGCTAGGTTACGGGCGTGTTTGGCGCAAGCGATAAATTTATGAAAATAAGATACGAAATTTTTGATAAATGATCGGTGCTCTATAACACAGGGTTTGTTTGAAAGCGAGCGAGAAATGATCTGACAGTAAAGTGGCAAGGCTGCTAAGTGACAGCTCACCGGGCGTTGCCAGAGTGACTACAAATTGTTGGTTCACATTGAACAGGGTTGTATTTTAAGCGCGCTAAGCGGTTACAATTTGAAATTTGAAAAAGCTGATAAGATCATTGAAAATTTAAATTAAGTTGACGAACTTTTATGACCGTCCTCGATTGACTGCTCACTTGGTTTGCTGTCCGCTAACAACGTAATTGAATTGCTAGCCCATCAGCAGATTGATTCGCATGTTTGGTGCTCTTCAATTGATTCGATTCGATTTTAATTTGCAGAACTACTGGCCACTACGCCTTAATGCTAATGTAATTGTGTATGTAATTGCAACGACTGCTGGGGTCAACAGTGGGCGCAATTTGCCACATGCGGTGTTTTATTTGCCCCTTTGATTGCCCCCAAATCGCGTGACGTCGCTGGCGCTTTTTGTCAACACGCTTGTTGAATTTGCTTTTCACAATTTTTTTTCTTCTTCTTATTTTGCCCTTCCATTCATGAAACGCATTTGATTATGAGTGGCCGATAAAGGCGCAGTGCGGTCTATTTGCAATCCAATTTCCATCAATTTTCAGCGGAAATCTGACAGAGCACTCAATTTAGGATGAAGCCACATATTTGTTTTGAACTACTTAATAAGATTTATGAATTATATTTGTAAACTTGACTCCTAATTAATAAGTGGGCAAGTCTAAAAGCTCGCCTGTATTTAAATCGCATGCCATTTAGGCATTTGTGCGGTGAAAATGGGCCAACAAATTATAAAAATTCATGGCCAGTCAGTTAATGGGCACCATTAAATCCTTTATATGCCTGTGAATAGTTGGAAAAATCTGTGTCTCTGTGCAAGGGCAACACCCTGTACTCGCCATTTTCGCATTTCCCAGCCTATAAGCAGGCAGATACCGTTAAAATCCCATAAACATTTTCCCTACAGGGTATCAAGATTCGCATTTCGATAGTCATAAATTACCGCTCGTGTTGACGGTAATTACTGTCAAGCGGCGATTTGTTGCGGAAATGCAGTTTCTGATTTGATTTTCCCGCGCCCTTGCCCACCAGTTTACCACCCCTATTTCAAACGCATTTCCACTGCCGAGGAAAATGAGAGCAGCTGCCGTTTGACATTGACTTTTGTTCTACCTTTTGGCACATTAACTGCACTTTAATGACGTCGACATAGCCAACAAAAGAGCAAAAAGAACAGCGACGACAGCCCCTCCCCCTCTCGCATCTAGCCATCTCGCTCGCACCCCAGAATTTGTCCCGCTCAATTAGCATTATGCTCGTTTCTCGATCGGATTTAAAACGATCCGTTTCGGGTGCAATTGCAGTGCAACAATTGGTCACTTCGGGCACTAAATTAATTTAAATTCTAATTTTAACCGCGTGGCGGGATCAAGTGAAATTTATTTGCCAAAATGTGACAATCTCGATCGTGACAGGTACGTCACTTCCTCTCGACGTAAAATACACAGCGAGGAATATTCGCAAGTATATCTTTTAATAATAAATAAGATATTACATTCCTTATAAAGGGTGTTCACTGCACTCGTAAATAATTGTAAAGAATTCGCGCATAAGTGTGAATATTAATAGAAATTATATTGAATGACGTTAGTCACTCTCAAATTTCTCGAGCAAATTTCGAGTAACAATACCATTAATACGATAGTTAAATTTATTTTTTCTTTTGTTTAACGGTTAAAAAAAAATTAGAGCATCTTTCTTAAAACCAGGTGGTATCATTCCCTTGCTAATTATTTCCAAGTCCAAATGCAAAAACAGTGTATATTTTAATAACTTTGTATAGTAGAATAAACAAATCATAACTAATAACTGACTAGTGTTAAATAGGAAAAAACATTTAATTTATATTTAATTTTAATTCTCCCAACATTTCTTCGAACGACCTTTTTTCTCTAGGTGTAAATTTTCGCGAGTGTGGGAGAGAGCGGTGTGCTCCCGCGCTCTCGCCCAGCTGGTAATTACCGTTCGTTTAGCATTTCTCTGCCCGCTTATCAATTAATCAGCTTCTAAGCCGCGACGTCGACTGCACAGCTCGCCAATTGCAATTTTCACCTTCGTCTCGTTTGCCGGTTTTATTGCTTAATCCGCACATCATTCGGTTGATAATTTTCGCTTTACGGTGCGGGAAAACTCGAAACCCACGAAAAAAAAACAAAATGTGTAGAAGAGCACATAAAACCTCCGTACAACGTTGATATAATTCAGTACACAATTGTGTGAGTGCAGTGCTGCTTGTGTTCGTGTGTTCGTGTGTCCGTGTGTGTGTGGGTGTGCGCTTTGCGGGTGTGTGCGTGTGCACATTGCCGATGCTCGAACCGCTTTTCATTCTGTGCCTGACCGCCGTTCTAGAGGTACGGTACCATTATAAAAGACGCGTGCCGCTCCAGAACCGATGGAGTTCGATTCGAGACCGCAAAGGTTCTGTGTCCTGCCTGGCAGCCTTTGAAAAATACATACATATTTAATACTTGTGGAGCAAAAAAGTTGCGAGTGCTCACTCCAAGTGATATAACCAAGCGTAGTAGTGATTTTAGTAAAGAATTTTGACGAAAGTAAACCGTGAAAAATGCATTTCATCGCCCTCTCCTTTATAGGTAAATTATTATCAAATTTTATGCTGTTTACCCACACTGTGACTCATTGAAAGCCAATCGAAGTGATTTAACTACTCGCAAGTGAATCACCTGCCCCAAAAAAACAAAATCAAAACTGACAATTAATTGGATTCTTGTACTTATCGCCGTATATGTAGTACTTATCCACATATCCGTATGCCGATAGCGCCGAAAAGGCACGTCTCGATCGCTGATCCCACATTTATCCGCATTCTATTCGCTGCTATTGCTATTTTCCATTTTCTGTTTACTATTTACAACTTACAATTTGCAATTATTCGGATCGTTTTGCTGGATAAGATGATATAGACAATGTACTAGTGATAATGCGCTGGGATCGCAATTTGCAAGGCGGCCGTTTGTGCCTATGATTTACAATGGCCACATAGATATTGGGGTTCCCAAGGGGAAGTGGTGATTGGCATCGGAAGTGCACTTGAGTTGGCTTCCAGATAAATGTAGATCGGGTCTTAAATTTGAATACGAGGCACGAGCGGTCCAACTTGTCAATTGGCCCCATCCTGTCGAAGATTCTCTCGCTCATAAAAAATCAGTGAAATGTTCTTTGCTTAACTTTGTGTGCTATGATTCACCCTTAGTAAGAATCCATAAAATTGGAGTTACCTACACTATGTAACACCATAAAACGGGGGGATTTTGGCGATATCTAATTAAGAAACCGTAACACACATTTTGGGGCCATATCTTCAATCTGAGCGAACGCCTTCACATCAGCACTTCATAGAACTTTGGACATGGATCACGCGCCCAAACTGATATATCTGAACAAAAGACAACCTATAGCCAGTGCCATGTCTTCTTTGACTTTGTGCGGGCATTTGGAAAATACCCACTTAATTCCTAATGCCGATACAGATACAGATACAGATACAGCTACAGGCGACTCATCATTGCGGGCAGACAGTAATGAATGTGATAAGGTCAGCAGAAGCTAAATATTTGGTCACGCTGGGTAGCGGACTTGTGAGTTCGGAAAACTCACAAACGCTGACCATCCATCCAATCGAGATAATCACAAGTAATTCTCATGGTGGTAAGATGGTACTCGAGAGATCTCCGATAACCGATAAGATGCCATGTGATAAGGCACAACTCAAGTAGCCAATGGAGCGAAAATGCATATTAAACGATTAATTGGCAATTAACTTGGCTGGGTGTCGGGATCCCTTCGAGATTCGATTAGGCTTAATCACACCATAAACGTTTTAGTATAAGGCGCCATTTCTTATCGCCGTTGCTTACTTGTCAGGTAGCTAAAAAGCGATTAGCTGCGATTTTCGACGGAGGTATAATGCGTTTAAAAATGGCAGGTGATTAGAAGTATATACAAGTTGTATAGAAAATCCATTAAACTCTACTTATTTGCCAAAGTTTCTATTTGTCAAGAGGTTGCATGGAACACAATCAGCAGAATGATACACTTATTTTTGTTCAAGATAATACAAGTGTCTGTATATATACTTGTTGTATATTTTTTTAATGCTTGAAATCAGTTATCAACATCAGATTATTCTGTCGTTAATAAAGCATTTTAGATTATTTTTTAATATATATTACTTACGAAACACAACTCATTGGAAAGAAAGTTCTTCTTTCATTTGTTTAATGACACATCAACATTTGGAAAACAGTTGTTTCTAAGTTTTGAATGAACTCGCATCGATAAAAAAGCAGCATTTTTATTGTGAGTCAAATTTAATTCGGTGCAAATTAGTTATTTACTAGAAATTAACGGAAGTGTATCATGTTTCATCTTTTTTTGTGAGCTCTCGTTTTATTCATTAAATAGCTGGAAATATTAGGATTCCTATGACGTTTTTCATATTTAAATGCCCAAATATTTAATATACTAATATGGAGAAATTGCCAAGTCAATGTACTTATTTACAAACTGTAGTTACAACAGATTTTTTATTTAGCAAACAAATATTTAACCAGTTGATTGGTCATTGTCATTGTCACATAGCAATTGCTGGATAGTACACACCCTCCTTATAAAGCCTCCATTCATATCCATCGCCAAACCCTTAAATGCACTAGAGCGTTGCTGCTGCATTTATATTTGTGTTTGTATTTGTGTTTGTTTTTGGTATTTGCTGTGGAATCCCTTTGTTGTCGAGCGAAAGTGAATTTGCACTCCGCAGCTCACTTTCCTGATAGCCAATACTTCCTCTTTGTGCAGGGAGAGTCATCTGCAGCGGGTTGACTTCTGTTTTACAGAAAGACCTTCTGCTATCTGGCACTCCATGCCCATACCCTCGACTATCTCATCCACTTGTTTTCCAACAGTTTATCAACATCCGCGGTCTTCCGCTGGCATTGCGAATCCAAAGTCCGTTAAGTCGATTGGATGATGGAAAGTTTTAAGAAGCCTACTACCCCCATCGATTAGCCAATGCAACCGGCACATACCGTAAAGAAATCCTAAAGTTTATGGCATCCACGCCAGACAAACGTCACAATGTCAAGGCAATTCAGAAAAACCAAAGTCTAGATTATTGTCTGATTATGATAGCTGAGAAAATTATGTTCCTATGCCGCAGATTAGATTAATTCTGGGGGTGGTGTTCCAATTAGACACGCTTTTCGCATATATAATTATTATCAAACTTATGACACTTGTTTGTAATTCTAAATGCTATCAATATTTTTGAAGTAATTAACGCGATGTGCGGTGTGCCCATTGAAACGGAAGTTTGTTTAATCATAAAACAATTAATTGCATTCTTGTATTTTATTGCTCTTTCACCCATTTGAACTTGCCTCTATCTCGAAATTTGATTTATTGCACATTTATTTAGACAAATGATAGCGTCAATCAATTTAATGGTTGCATTCACATGACCTGCGGTGTATTTATTGGACATCATAGCTTATCACCCCCAATCTTAAGACAAAACGAGGTATTAAATGGTGTGCACTCCCGAAATCGTTTATCGGTGGAAGATATCTTTTACTATATGGCACTCAGTAAAATGTAATTACAATTTGTGCTGGAAAATCACTGAGTGCTCTATTTATTCACTGGGAATCTCGATACCGCAGTGATTTGGCATAAAACTGAAGAATGAAGAACGACACACGAGCATTATTTTATCGCTGCTGCTGCTGAGCCAGCAAAATTGTTCCAATTCTTATGTTGTTGACAAGGCTAAAAAATTATTTAATAAATAGCAGATGAGACAAGTGTATTCAATGCCAGAGCATTTCCATTAAAATATTTGCATTTGTCGAATTCGCGGGCTGAGTGCATTTTCCACTTTTCAATTGCAGCTGTTTATTTTGCGCGATTTTTCACATGATTATCCATACCGCCTATTTGCTTTTCCCGCTTACAATTACAGTTTTGTTAACTTTTACACCCCGAGGGCCTCAAATTAGAGAACATTTCCCATTATCAGCTATCAAAGCATTAGACACTCAAATTTAATTGTTCGTGCTTTGCATGTGCAAATTTAATTGCACTTTAAATGGCTGCTCGACATTTGTGGCATGTTCGCTGAAAAACTCACTTAGTTGCAAGGGATCGAGATCAAATGGTTCCTTCAGATTTGGCATCTGACGGAAATTTCGTTATCCAATCACAATATCCGCACATTAAAGTCATTAGGTCTTGTGATCGCTTCTTAATTAAAGGGAATATCTTTATGACTTTTCCTACGCCGCTAATTCAATTCGAATTCAGTACATCTTCAAATGGAATACCCTGCTTGCTCGGAGCATTATTAAAAGTTCATTAAATAATGAAATATTATTTTTAATCAAGAAAGGCCAAAAATCAGCGATCTTTCCATCCAAATAATTGCGTCACAGGGCGAGCGAGGATTATACTAGGGAAACATCAGCTGATGAGCTCGTTGCCCCGGCAAAAAGTATATTAAAACGATTATATACAACATCATATAGTATTCGTACTCGGGTGGGTACCTCTATATTTAGTACTCTACTTTCGCAGCTGCGTTCGACATTTGTCTTTTTGCACGGAAACTTGCAAAAATGCCAGGCAAAAAGCATAAATACTCGAAAGATTAAAGACGAAGCATAAATTATCACACTTGTTTGCGGACATTTTATTAACCCATTAATGTTGCATATGGCTTAATAAACACGCTATTTTGATATCACAGATGCGAGTTATGTTGATGGGTCAGTGGTTTTTAAAGCCAAAATGGATCGTAAAAGTTAAAGCAAAAAAAAAAAACAAATCGCACGCATTAAATATAGTTGATATTTTGATGTGCAGATGTCAAAATGCTTTCAGGCGGAGAAAGCGGCAATATTTGACCATTTGTTGGCGGGTTAATGAAACATTTATGTGCGGCTGCAGAAACGCTGGGTATTTTATACGTTTATATGTAGTTGAAATCATAAATATCGGCGGTATTTTTAGCCCAGTCAAGTGCAAGGTGCCGTGTTTTCAGTTGAGACTGCTGCCAAACATGTGTAGATTGACCCTCACATCATGTCTTTTATGGGCCATCAGTGCAGTTTTTAAAGTGCTTTTGGTGGTCATTCAGTCGGTCAAGTTGAAGTTTACTTAAATTGCGCTCATTTCGCGGTAGCACACGGCGTATACTTGATACTAATCTATGTCACCCGTTCTTTCGCATTTTTTTCAGTCTGCTGCTCGGCTTCGTTTAGCTGGGCCAACGAATGGGGCTATCCGGACTTGGACAACAACCAGGATGAGCGTAAGTAAAGGCAATCGAGTTTATTTGCTAAAATTAGTTAATCAACGCCACGGCGAATGGGTCACTCGTTGGTCAAGTGTTTTGCATACCAGAGCGATCCAAAATCTACTCGGACATATCATCCATCTGTGTGCACGCTTTCGGCTCGAGCTAGCCTAAATTGTTCCAAATTGTTGTGTATGCAAATTGAACATGAATAATGATAAATTCCGCCATATACTTGGCCGTTTCTGTGAAAACTTAAATTCTGCCTACAGTTTTTAATTGACAAAAGAGCATTCAATTGCTGAAAGTTTGATTTATGAGCATTTAAGTTCATATAAAAGTTTTGCTTGTGCAGAAATTTGCAATAGTGGAAATCAATATGTAAAACATATTTGCTTTAATGAATTATATTAGAGTTTTAAGTGACCAATTGTATAAAGTTTGATTGATGGGCATTAAATTGCAGATACAATTTTGGAGTGTGCCAAAATTTAAATAATGAACTTCAATTAGACAATAAAGTTCACATTTTTCGCGGAATATTGCAAATAAAGTTGCTTGTGCAAAATAATTCTCTATTTCTGACATTGATGGATGTTTTTTTTTTATATTTTTGACAGCATTTCCCAAATGGGGCGGTCTTTGCGATAGTGGAAAGAAGCAAAGCCCCATAAATTTGCACGTCAAAGGCGCACTGAAGGGAGAATTCGATGCCCTGAAGTTCGAGAACTATGACGAGCATCAGAAGAATCTGCGAATGGTCAACAATGGACATTCAAGTGAGTTGTAAAATAAACCAGAAATCGAAAATTATACCCCTCAACCGCGAAATTCTTGTCCAATTACAGTTCAACTATCTGGCTTCGATCACGAACTGACCCTGAGTGGTGGTGCCCTGCTGCAAGACTTCGTGGTGGAGCAGATCCACATGCACTGGTGGTCGGAGCACACCATCAACGACATCCGGTATCCGCTGGAAGTGCACATCGTGCACCGGAATACCATTTACCCGAACATGACAATGGCGGCCAACTTTAAAGATGGCATTGTGGTCATTGGAGTGCTGTACCATGTGTCCAACACGCCCAACGAGGCCATAGGCAGCATCATTAAGAGCTTGGGAGCCGTGAAGAGCTACGATAGCATGAACAAGCCCGTCCTGGTGGCGGATTCCCTGGCAGTGGATGACCTGGTGCCCAGTGTGGAGAGCTACTTCACCTACGCCGGCTCCCTGACCACGCCCACCTGCGCCGAGGCCGTCACATGGATTGTGCTGACCGAGACCTTCCCCGTGACCCTGGACCAGGTCAATGAGTTCAAGGAGATCGAGTACGATCAGGGCAAGCAGCTGCACAACAACTACAGGGAGCTGCAGAGCGAAAACAATCGAGCTGTGGTCCTGGTCGAGCAGCCTGAGCAGAGATCGGGAGCAGCAGGACTCACTGCATCCGTATCCTTGGGCCTGATGACCCTCATCCTGGCGGGCCAGAAGTTCCTGCTGTAGACTTGAGATGGACAACTCGAAGGGAGCAGCCAATGACATACTCGTACCAAAGAATCGTTTAATACAACGAATTTGTTTACCAACTATTTTAACAATTAACAACAAAAACAAAACGGAGACACAGGAGAGCAACGTCAGACCAGACAATTTATACTCATTAATTGTAATGCAGAACAGGACAAGAATTCAGCTAGTCAGTTTGTGTAAAGTTCATTAAGTGCAAAGATCACAGATAATAAATGAAACATTTTACAAGCAATCGTCTCATGCTGATTTATGGTTAAACGGGGCGTATGCGCAACTTGAAAGTGACCGCTTATTTCCGTTTAAAGTTCACACTTACCACTGGCCAATATTGCTTTATGGCCAAAGTGCCAAAAATAGGCGATGAACCATTCTTGTGCATATTTTGTCACAAGACCCCAGGCTGGAATAGGCGTTTTTATAGCTCGTGGTCAGTGTGATTCCTTGAAGGGGACTCATGCCGAGTGTAGTGGCCCTCATAAACGGGAATAGAGTATTTATCACCGCATTGTATTCAGAAATCACTGATAACTGCAAAGCGTCGACTGACCAATTGCGCTGCCTGATAACGCTAATTGATATTGGATGGACTCTAAATAAATCAACTACACCTAACAGCGGGCCATGCAATTTGATTTCGCTTATTGCCGGCCACACTTCATCATGATTGTTCGTTGCGAAATGACACTGCGATTGGAGCGAGTGTCCAGTGGATAAGTTTATTGATGGGACGGCTAATTATACACATGGCCTGAACTGTATCTTATCTGCTGCAGATACAAGTACGGCGGAGAGTCCAAAATAATCTAAAGTCCAATAAGCCGATTGATAACTCAAAATACAAATAAGACTTACTGTTAAGCTGGGCTTCCTGATTAAATTGAGCACGAAATTCCAATTATTTGAAAATAAATTAAAACCCATGCTTTAAAGATTTTTTTGTGAATTTATTTGTCAATTTTAATTTTGAAAACATTTTTTTTTTCATTTTTAAACTTCATAAGATCGCAAACGTTGTATATTATTAAGCGATTATAATTTCAAATAGAACTCGATGTTAAAAATAATTAGTATACTTTTAGGGATATGTAAAAAATATGTATAAAATGGGTAAAAATTAGTGTAAAAGATAGAGTAACAATAAATTTAAGTGTAAAAAATATGTTTCGTATAAAAGTTGTGGAAAGCCTATTCAAGGCACGAAAAATTCCCCTGATGCGTTTTCTGAGTTAACACTTTTAATATTCTTGTATATTTTTAACAGTGTACCTACATTTATGAAACTTTTTCACCTAAGGAACAAGAATAAAACTACTACAACATTTATAAACCACATTTTGTAAAGCTCTTTAGTTTGCAGCATTGTCGCCGCCATTTTTGGTCATTTGACGATTTCCTTGGGGTAAAGGCACATCTTTTGATAGAAGTGCGTACTCCACGTCCATGTGTCTTATGAATGGAGATGCCAGCATCTTGGTGGCCAGCTCGGGATCCTCGTCGTCGAAAGCTTTGAGTAGGTTTTGTAATGTGTTCACCTCCTGGGGATCACAACGGTTTCCCCATTTCTTGAAGGTCTTCTTGGCATCCACGTAATCCTCTAGTGTTAATTGTACCAGTATCAAAGCCACTACTAAACGGCCAACTTGTCCGTAAGACTTTGTCTGCAGATTAAGGCTTATTTCCTTTTTAAGGGCTTTGGTGGCTTCTTCGTATTTTTTGAGTCTGACCAATATCCTGGAAACCTTCGATGCGAATTCCGATGCTTGATGAGTGGAGTCCCCAATCAGGACGACTGCCAGGGCGCGTTTGTAGAATCCCAAAGCCAAGTCAGGATGCTTCGATTCCGTCATCTTGGCGGCTTTGTCCATAGCAGCCGCTGCTGCTTCCGGTGAACCATGTTGCTGGTAGAGACAGCAAGCCTTATTGGCATAGTCCTCCACTTCGGACAGCTTGTCCGTTTCTTTGGCAAGCAGGATAATCTGCTCGTAGGATTTGGCTGCATGGAACCATGACTTGTTGTTTTCGTAACAGTCGATGGCCTTCAAAAAACAATCCTTGCTCTTATCGAAACTTTTGGCAACTCGATATGCGGTTGCTGCCTTGAAATACATACCAGCTTTGGCATACTCATTCGCGGCACTATCCGTCTGGCCTATCAAGGCCTCCGCCTCTTCTATCTTTTTGGCATCAAGAGTGCTCATAGTGCTAAGTTACAACCTTTGCGTGTTGAAAAAATCAATTCAAGTGACTTACATTCAAATTAGTGTGCCCGAATGCGCAAGTGCAGTTAAAACCCAACAGGCCGCTCCTTTTCTATGCGGCTATGACACTGGTATTATGGTAATATTAAGTGCTTTACTTAAGTTGCATAAAATATATATTTGTATTTAAATAAATAAATGTATGGGTTTCGAGCTTGGGGACTGAAAAGTAACCTATATTCACATTTCATGTAACTTAATCTAGATTTTAAATATATATAAAAAATTGTATCGATTTGATTTTCAATCGAACTTTTATCGCATCCATAGAACTCCTAGTTCGATTAGGTTTGTAGCCCTGCCTGGATAAAAAAAAAAACATCGATATCGATAAGCACGTGCTTTGTCAATCCTTAAAAGATTTTTAAGTGAGGAGGTAAGCAAGCCGCTGTGATTTAACTTTGATATTATAACTTACTGCAATTTAATATAAACATAGGCTTTACCAACCGTGTGCGAAATCTTGAAAAGAAAACTGTTTCTCGGTTTTTATCAGATTCTTCGAATTCTTTACGGAAGAAGGTAAGACCCTCTATATGCAGATAGTTTTTTTTTTAGCTAATATCCTAACATCTTTATAGTTAATCCCATATTACTGCAAGATGAAAGCCTGGAGAGATGTGGGTATTACCTATATCCAGTATTCCAACATCGCAGCCCGAGTGGTGCGAGAGGCCCTGCGCATTGAGCTCCGCGCAGACGCCGCCAAGCGAAACATTAGCATTGTGAAGTTCACTCCGTGGGTGAACGGAAAGCCTGTGCCGCGCAAGAAGGTAGAACGCGATTCCGAATATTAGACGCCTTTGTGGCCCATTTCGGTGATTTCTACAACATGTTCCATCCAAAATAACAGCTGCCACGATTCTACAATAACATTTCAAATAAATCTGAATCACTGAAAAACGATGTACATTACATTTTTTTTGGATAAAAACTTCATAGCACATTCTTCTAAAGTACAACACAGTTCTGTATTTAAATATCATATAAATAATAATATACACAACATTTAGCATACACTCTACACACGCGTATCAAATACATAGATTGTGACTGCTTAATTTAGACTAAGACACTAAGTAGGAGAATCTAAGAATGAGAAAACAGTCAGTTCTGGAGCACGAGCCACGGTAGCAGGATGATGCACAAGGACCAGGTTAAGCCCATCGATCCACTCTTCAAGTTGGTATAACTGTCCACGATGTGAATCTTCCAGCCCATATTGCCATGGGTAAAGGAGTTGTAGTACACAGTATCCGGCCACGTGATATTTGGAGTAATTTCCAACAGAGCCGGTTCCCCCTCCACACACTCGGTGATCAGCGATCGATTGAACTTCTTGAAAGTGGCGAAGTTGTCATCCAGGCGACGATCACTATTTGGAGGATATCTGGACAGGCACAGGGGACCAGCAGCCGTGGGCTTAGGCCTGCCTCTTCTGGTGAACTCAACACCGGCCAATACACGAATCTCACTCTGCTTTGCATCAGACAGTCGGTCATAACCACCCTGGGGATCATCGGTGATAACCAACGGATGATAGTGCTCCGGGGAGTGAGGATTATTGCCACCTCTGACCTTAAAGGTGTAGGTCAGACCACGCTTTAGGTAAAGCTCTGGAATCATATAGCCGTTGATGTACCAGGCCAAGCCACTGGACACATGGTTCGTCAATCCCTGGTAGCCACGAAGTCCTCCAGAAGGTCCCAGGTAAGCGTTGAAGGTGCGTACAGTTCTGCAAAACAATTAACTATAATAATTTTTTATCCATGCAGGAAGATAGCATTCTTACGCATCTGTTATCCTGGTTCGCTCCCACACTGGAGGATTAGTCGTCTCCGCTCGTTTTGTAAACGCAAAGCAATCATTGACCGGTTCCGTGGTGTTAAAATCTATCACTATATCGCTCTTGGGATAGTAAGTGTGAAAGGCGGGCTCGTTGTTCGAGTCCAATGGCCCAAAGGCCCAAATCACGTAGTTGCTGCGGTCTAGGAAGATCTCCTTATCGCCATCATCGGCTGAAATGTGGAAGAGCTACATCAGTAAGGAAAAGACATACCACTTATGATAACCAACTCACATGACTTGAGGGTCCGCCTAAAACTGATCGTATTAATGCCATCTTTGCGACTATACGTATTCAACTGGAAGCTATCCAATCCACCAACCACATCGTCCCGGCAAACTCCTTTGTTTTGGCCCAAAACCTGAACGCACGGCGCCAACGAAGTGATATTGTAGTCCACGGTGTAGCCTCTGATGTCGTCTATATAGGCCACCACGACATCGGAGCCAATCATCTGGCTGGATACATCAGATCCGGATATGCCGAAAGACATATAATCGTTGGCGCCCACCTGACCGGATAGTTGAAACGTGATCTGCGGCCCGAAAACCTCCCAGGACACCTGCATATCCTTGTGTAGCTGCCGGCAATTGGGTAGCGAGAATTCGAATGGTGTAACTTTCACCAGGGATGGCGGAACATTCAGTTTATCGTTGAACAGAACATGACCGTAGTTCTCATTGTCAGCCACATCGTAGACACTGATCCAATCGATGTCAAAGATAGTCTTATCGCCAGGCAGTTCCAGTTCTATGGTCTCCTTGTTGTACTGTCTTATAGGATCAAGGCTAAATGATCATTGTTTAAATGGGTTTGTGATTAACTTTCTTAAGTCCCTAGAGACACTTACTATCCTCGCTCATCTGGCAGCTTGCTTCCTCGACTCGACGGCTGTGGCCCGACTCCTGTCCAGAAAAATGTTCTCTTGCCACGCCCATCGTAGGTGAAGTCCTTGATGCGAATGGTCTTTGAGTCCAAGATCTCAACGCTACTGCTGCTCACATTGTGACTGCGCTTGGAGAAGGTTCCGCCCAATTGGCTCATCGGTGGATCAAACTCCTCGGGTATATAAACGTCGCCAAAGTTGTTTTGACTGCTCAGATCGTAAACCGCCAGCCATTTGATTTCAGTTATCTTCTTTCGATCCGGCAGTGTCAGCGTGAAATCCTTGTTGTGATAGCGATCCAGGATGTTGGTTCTACGTTTAGCATTTGCATCATATATTCATTTCACTTTATTCTCCATAGGGATATTATATATTTTTACACTTACTTGCCATACTCATCCGGCACAATGAATCCCTGCGGTCCCGGCCGATTACTGGCGCCCGACCAGAAGAACGTATCCGCCCCGTTGCCGTCGTAGTTGAAGCCCACAATCAGAAAGGTGTACTCATTCACGGCGTACACATCGCCGGACACTTGATGATGGTAGGAGTTCAGTTTCCCCAGATATTTTCCCCGGTACGGACCATCCTCCTCTTCGTTCTGAGCCACTATTTGGATAAGTTATCATTTAGAAAATTCGAAGCCGGCAAAAACAAAAACATTGAAAACAAATCGCAAACGAAAGACTATGACAACAAACTTGTTTTTTTTTTTTTTTTTGGATTTTCGCTCTGACTAATAAGCCAACAATTTGGCTTCTGATTTACTGCCACTGGGCCAGGTGGCGCCCCCTGGCGGGAGCTCTGCGAGACCAATCCAAGACTAGACCAGTTTCTCTAGTTTTACACGAAAGTGAATTTGTTTTCGCCCCGTCTGGAGCGTAACGCCAGTACAAATTTCTCTTTCTTTTGCAGTTTGCCTCGGTTTTCTTGTTATTGTTAAGTTTGCAATGTAGTCTAGTTAACTCACAGGCGGCGGGGCATAGCAGGAAAATCGTTAAAATAACCAGTAGTAAATGGTGCTGCAATCGCAGACAAAGAACTCTGCAGCTCAATGTCATCGTATTTCCTTCCTTTGTTATCCCGATCTGGTTTATTTCACTCCCACTTCCACAGCCACGTTTTAATTTTTTTTAATTTTCGAATCGATTTTATGCTTATGAGTGCTTATTCACGCTGCAGCATTTTGCATTTCGGGTTTTTTCCCGGGTTCGCTGCGTCACTGAAGATGGTCAGATTTCCAAAAATATATGTTTAATATTAATTGAGAGCCAAGTAAATTATTTATAATTTTTCTTGCTTTTGCTTAAGGTCGTTTCGTCACTTGCATGCGTTTTCGCTGCTATTGTTGTTGTGTTCACTTGGCCAAAACAGGTTTAGGCAGCAGTTCCGGCGTTTTTATATATATTTTTTACTTTTTCCAAAGCTCGCGCTTAAGGCCGAAATCAAAAACGAACCGCACTGTCCAAGCGATCTGAGTGAACTGAGACTTTAAGCCGCCGTTATTTCGGCTTGGGTTTCTTTCGGAGTTCCGACGTCGTGGTCTTGGCAATGTTAAGTGAGCACTGCGCTCTCCGAGTCTTTCTCTCTTGAGCTGTGCGCATGCGTGATTGGCATTGAAATGGCCAAGAGTGGACGTAACGGTACTTGCTGCATACGGAATACGCGAGGTGTGCTTGACAGATTCCAAAATAATACCACAATATACATATACCACCTACTGTACATGATTTTTACAATATTCTTCGGAAAATATATATAATTACTCGCTATCAAGTAGAAGAAATGAATCCTCATAAAATATATATTGCGATATTAATGTTACTGACCCCATTGAGAATTATTTTTATAACTTTTCTGGATCATAGTTCTTATCAGGGTAAATGTAGCCAACTGAGACGAAATAAAACACAGTTTCATTATTTTTCACAATTTTCTTGCTTGCAAAACTAAACTTTATCCTTAAGTTTGCTTTTATTAGATCTTTATTTTGAATAGCAATTCAATGTTTTTAAAACTAATCAATTGCAATTTGTCGTCTGTTTGCGTTTTTATTCAAACAGCAATTGCAACAGTTTCTCTACTCGACTGCTTTGGATTTTATTTCATTTAATGAATAATGTTTTCGTTTTAAGTTTTCTCTTTTTTGTGTTTGCGATTTTATTTACAAAAAGGCATGTCAAAGATATATGAATAAAGATGTGCGTTGCAAACAAAATTGAATAAGAGGGTCGTCGATCAAAAACATGAAATTTTGCAACCAAAATATTTGTATCGAAGTTCTGGAAAATTTGTATACGATTAACTCAGAATCTAGACCAATTTTCACTGAATTCTTATTTTCTAAACAATTTAGGCTCTGCTTCTATCTTCTATCCCGCTGCACTCTTCGTACTCGTATTACTAGTTTATTGAAAATACAATATTAATAATATATCATTATTCTCATAAGAAGCACAATTTATGTTGTTTTAGTTTTTATTTCATCATTTTATGCGTTTACATTTCAGTGTTTTGAACTTGCTGCCGTACATTTTTCAGAATTTTGTCGTTTAACATTTTCAGCGCATGGTTTATAATTTACTTTTACTTTCATTTATCATTTATGGTTTGCGTTTTTATATAATTTTTTGTTTTGTTTTTTATTTGTTAACACTAGACACTAGATAACCTATAAAAATGGTTGTTTTGTTTATAGTTCTTTATGGAAAACATGATAATGAACATAAGAAACTTTACAAAACAGTAAACACGCTGGAAAAGTCGTTGACCGATGAAAAAGGGGGCGGGGCCAAGGGGCAGATAGACTATATGTGAGAATTGGTCTTGGACGCACGCACGCATAGTTGAACTAAAAGTAGCAATACTTAGCTTAAATGTAGCGTATAAAAATAGTGTTTTCTTTTTATTGGTTTTTTTTTTTACTTGTTTCTCTCATTTCAGATAGACTTTAAATTAAACGAATTGAGAACACTAATTTGTATTTTAAACTTAGGCTGCGTTTTTTATATGTATATGTAGGTATCAATTAACTGCGATGCATACGTTATCAATGCATCTATTTCATACTTCTTCCGCGTTTGCCTCATCTCTTTGACTTCTGCCTTCTGGTCTAGCATTGGGTTCTTAGTGAATTTATTAAGTGTTTAAATGAGCATTTTAAATTGGTTTGACTGAGACAACTTCCGGCTGTTCGATTGCTGACGTTGCTGATGAGATTTAAAATGAGACATAGTCGATCGACAAGCTCGCGGCCTATCGTCTCTTTTTGCATGGAATGAACGTTGTCAAACGAATAAACAATCGGAAATTCGTGTTTAGTCTATATTTATAAAGTAGAGCAAACAGGGCGCATATGTTTCTTGACTTTTCATCGTAAACTTAACAAGCGAACAGAAAAAATATTACAACATGCATTTTATGATTTTTTTTATGTTGTATATTATTATCTTTTATTACAAATACTTCGGCGCTGGCGCTAATTATACAAAAATTTTCGGCGAAATCAATAGCTATCATAATATATTACTCTTATTGTGGGTTTTTGAATTGCGCTACATGAAATCAAATATACGCTTCACTATTTATAAATGTAATGTATAAAAATTTGTTTCCATCTCTTAAGTTTCTGGTATTGTTTCTCGTTATACAAAGCTTTTGCTATGGCATTATGTATGATGTAAGGTTGGTTTTTTTTGGGGGGCGGAAAGGGGAACAGGGATGGGGATAGGGGTGGCCTGAGGTAATGAATGGTGTTAGGCAAACAATTTGATTGCAAGTGAAATTTGAAAACTATTTTGGAACAAACCGATTAATTTAACATAAGAATGAGGCGTGATCGTAGTTCTTGGTGTTTCTGTAGATATAGTTGCTTGTGTGATTGTGGCGTATGGTGTGGTTCTTGTGAGGAGTGTTGGCTAAAATTTATCCTGAAATATGAATAGGTTATTGGTCGCAGCCACGGCGATGATATTTTCTTCGGGATGCCAGGCGGTGTGCAGGATCTTCTTGTTGAAATCTAGACAGTCCACGCTGATCTCATCCTTCTTCCGTTTGCCGCCAGTGCAAACTTTCCGTGGCTTAAGCACCGTTTTCGGTTTGATGATGTCCCTGGACGCCTCTAGCGTCACATCCTTTTTCGAGTTGCGGTCGAAGACGCGGAAGAAGTTGTTGTAGCTTCCGGTCATTATTGAGCTGTCCTTGCCGTTCCAACAGCACTCGAACTTGTCGAAGATGCAGTCATTCTCGTACAGCGAGCACAGCTTGGCGCGCAGGTATTCATGAACCTGTAAAAAATAAACGATGGTATTAGTATGACTCTCAGCTACAAGTAGATGTGCAACAAAACTTCTGCAGATACCTCAACCTTCAAGAAACACATTATATTAGGTAATAACTAACCGGATAAGTCTCAATGGGCTTTGTTTCCATGTGCAGATCCCACACTTTGATGCTCAAGTAATCCCTGGAGATCATGTAGCGACCCGAGTTGCTTAGCTTCACATCGCTGATGGAGCTGATTATTTCGCTGAAAAAGCTGCGATTCGTTGGATTCTCGGGCTCCTCGAACTGTTTGCTGTGCCGGTCGCATAGCGCCGCCGAACGCATATCACATAATCGTATTGTGCCCTTAGAGCTCGAGTAGACAAACACATTGCACTCGGTCGGATGGAATTCGGCCGCCGTGATCACCTCTGTTAGCTCCTCCATGTTGGTTGGCTTGATGTCGACAATGTTGTAGCTCTGGTTGACCACCTCCAAGTGCCACAGATTGATCCGCAGGTCGTCGGCCGACAAAAAGGTCTCCTGATCCGAATTAACGCTTATTGAATTGATGTGATAGGTGTGTGCATTGGCGAAGGTGCGCCGTGGGGAGGCCTCCACCAGCAGTGGTATCTGCTTCACGGATGGCACTCGGAGGGCCGTTACATTCTGTGGATCCCGGATCAGGCCGTTCTCCTCCTTCGTGTTGTAGCCGCCGAACGACTTGTCACGCTCACTGACCTTCCACAATTTGACTGTCTTGTCGTTGGTCGAGAGCAGAAAGTGCACGGGATTCTTTTGTTGCAGCCACCGGATCTTGTTTATCTTCTCCTCAATCTCCAGGGACTTGAGGTAGTCGAATTCGGGCTCGTGCGATTGGAATGTCGAATAGACATTGTATTCGCCGCGTCGCGGATTGGCGGCTTTTGAGGCAGGATCACGCTGCAATAGTTTGTTGATATGTTAAATAATGTCACGATTGCACAAAAAATATATTTCACTCACCTGAAAGATGACGACGCGACCGCCCTTGTCACCAGTGGCCAGCAGCTCGCCATCGTGATTGAATTCCACGCAGGATATGATGTCTGCATCCGTGACATCATCGTCTAGGGCGCCTTTAATCTGTGAGAAGCACCAAGACGCCTCTCCATTACCTGAAAAGACAGAGCAGGACCAAATGATGAGTATTCAATTTGACACTTTCGGCCAGCTGGAGTTCGATCCACTGAATGGCAATTCGATTGGACAACTAACGGAAAAGGCTGGCGGCTCTTGAAACCAAGTGTAACGTTTGATTTGCTCCCGAGCCCATACATGTTCAAAGGAACATACATAGATGGTAAGCGGAAGGACAACCAACTATGACGACGGTATCTTGGGCCTGCCCAAATATTTGCTAATGACGCCATACTCGGCCTTCCGCGCCGGTCTGCCTGTCTTTAAAGCCCTTTAATCTCTTGGCCAAATATTCCTCTTTCCGTTTCCTTGTCTAGCTGCTTTTAGCCCACAACCACGCCCCTTTTCCACCGCTTCTTTTTTGCCATTCTCTCTCTGCACAGCCACTTTTAGCGATTGCGGTACGTTGTGTAAACGATGACGTTGCTGCTGTCCTCCTTATTCGAAAACCCCACTTTATACACTGATATTCCATAATGGGAGCATTTCATTTGGAAAATGAGTTTTTCTTTTCACTGACAGTGGTATGCAGGATGTACTTTATCTTTATTTATAGACATTTTCATTTTTTTTAATCAATTTCGAAGTAAACCCGTATTAAAAGTAATAATCTATCAATAAAATGCCTCCGGCATCATTATAAACTTCATGTAGGTAATACACAAAATGTTTGTCATGCCCACTGTACTCCATTTCGTTTTGTATCTGCCATTTGCTTTTTGTTTTTGGCCCCCATGTCTGGGGGCTGTGTGCGAATTTTGGCAATTTTTTCATCATTCCCAAATATTCATTGGGCTTTGTTTGTTTGATTTCTTTGGCACAGCCCTTGCCCAGCCCAGTCCCATGTGCTGTGACCTCATTATCCGCTGGCTATTGGCAGTCTGTTGGCATTTTCCTGCTGCCATTGACGACGTCACAATGCGATTGACGAGGCGCAGCAATTGTACATATTTATGCCGAGTGTGCAGGGTATCCGCACCGTAATAGGATCAAAGGCACTCAGTCGTCCAATTAGTCAGTCATAACTCACATCTCGCGGCACTGCGACTATTTATAGTTCCTATTATATGTGGCAGGTTCGCAAACGCCCCCGCAAACCTAGCAAACTGCCATTTAGAGATGTTGAGTCATTGAACTCGTCGTCGTAGTAAATGCACAAATGAAAACAAAAGTGTTGAATCGATGAGCAATTTAATTGTGTAATGTCCGAAAATTAGTAAATAAATCATATTACTAAATTATGCGGTTGCTTTAAAGAAAATCTTATAAATTTGGCTATGCCAATATATTACCACTCAAGATTGCGAAACAACTCATTAGTTCTTACGGCACCAATTAAAAAATAATTGTATCATTTTCACTGGGAAGTATATGGGGAAAAACAAGAAAAATTGCTCTTGCTCGCTTATTTATTCGTTAGATCGCATATAAACGTACATAACGAGATAAGTAGATTTTCATGAGCGCCCGCAAAATGGAACAAAATAATGAAACTCAAATATTGACACAATTATTTAACACAACCACGCGATGTCGCCGCTAAGCCAAAGCTCTAGCGCTCCATCCCCCCACTACTGTACTCTGTTATACCATACTATCTACCTATCTATCTACAATATCACGGTTTTCAGTCTATATACGCTATAGGGCGGGACAACTGAACGACCTAGAGAATGGCGGAACGGACTGCTCGACTGACTGAAACACAGAAGGCAAGGTGAATATGTATATGGCGGATGAGGAGCGGTGAACGGGGCACATCCGGCAGGGAAATCCTTTTTTATTTTGGCAGCCCCTTGGATAAGTTGTTTCCTCAAAGGAAAGCGTTACAGAAATAATTCATATGCATGGCTGAACCACGGAGCGAGCAATTAAGAATATTGGTTAGGAATCATTAATGAGCAAGTTATTTGGGGAATGGGCAAACAAACATTCTGATGCTTCTTTGAAACATTTTCACTATTTCAGCTATTGTTTATATTGCAAAGTCTAGCAAGAAACTGAATAGTACCGGCCCCACCTAATCGATAATTGATTGGTTGTTTAGTTATGATCTCAGCTTGTTTGGCTTCTTGGGCACTTCAAGTGTGCATTGCCAATTGAGCACAAAAGAGCCTTAACGTTCGTCTCTGTAGCACCTTGCCCAGTACCACCCCCCGTCAATTACCATATCCAATCTAATCTAAGACACACATCAATCTGCCCCTCTTTACTTAACCCTCTCGAAATCTCCGCATTTCTCATGACTAGAACATCAAAACTTATGTAATGTTTTGTTCGGCGACACTGTGTTGTTCAACTTCTGGAGACGTGCAGGCCATTAGGAGATGTCCATGTCCACTTGTGCGTATCTTGCAGATACACAGAGACTGCATATGAAATTGCCAAATAATTTTGCATACATCGCAGAGAAGCGACGAAAAAAGTCTATAAACCTGAGCGACGTCACGTTGTCTGGGAATATGCTTGGGGAAATTGAATAAAATAGAGGGGGTGAGTGGGTGGTTGGGGTTTCCTTTGGTCCATTGCGACTTTAACTCAATTTGCACATGGCAAAAAAAAAACCACGATCCAGTTTCGAGGGCTCTATATCTATTGACCGAGCCAATTTGTACGCCGCATTCTCAGCACTTTGTGCAATTGTTTATTATTTAATTATGGCAATTGTGTCTCTGTATCGAGCATGTGTTCGAAATCAATTTTATACTCTTGCAAAACGTCCTTTGAATGTTAGAAAAGTATCCTCATACAAAATTGTGTTCACTCAAATTAAATAATGTTCATTACAAAAACAATAAATGAATCTTGTAAAAAAAAAAAACAAATGAATCGTGTAAAAAAAAATTAAATAAATTTTAGCAGTTGTATCTGTTTACTGAATTTACCGTACTCTGTATAGATCTTCTTATCGGATGCATACTGTCGTAGCGATTCGTGCTTAACCTTTACGAGTTGCTTTAGTTGCGCGTTTTTTATTTTTTTGTTTGTAATAGATAATGCAATTGGGGGCGGGGGCTCAGTTTTGGTTTAAAAAATATATTTTAGGGGCTGCGGGGGCCTGTCAATTTGACTTTTGCATGCCGCTCATGTCGCTTTCGGCGTTTCGTTCAAGTGCAAAGATCAATGCTAGTTGATAGGGAAAAGTTGTTATTCGAATGCGTTCGAGACTAGTTTGTTTACTTCTCACTGAATTTGTTTATTGGCGCATTTAATGCCAACATCAAAATGATCAGAAAAGCGAAAATAGATCGAGGAAATGCCAAAACATAGAGTAGAATACCCTTGCAATTTGGCCTTGTTCATAAACTTATGTCGATAAAAACTCGAAATAAGAATTCGGTTATTTATATAAAAATCAGTATTTTAAGTAAATGAAATCAAAACGATCACATCCACGGAATCACAAACCTACAACCAAACCTATAATACTCGACTGTAGGGTATTAAAAAAAAGTTGGCAGTTCCCACACAAAAAGCGAGTGACGAACGCGAAGAGCAGCAGAGAAGAAGGAGGAGAGAAGGAGAAGAGCATCGGCAAGGGAGAGGAAAGAATTAAACTTACCGGCCATGTTTTACCGAACAGTTTGCGTCGATTTTTAAGCAGCCGCAGCTAAAACAACAACAACAGCACTAGAAGCAACGAAAAACGGAGCGACAACAAAAATAACAAGAACAAAAGGAGAAGGCCAAAGGAGCTGCGCTCGCGCTCTCTAGCTCCGTCTCTTTCTCACGGGGGTGGTGTTGTTGTTGTAGCTGCCGATTTTGAAGTTTCAAAAAGTTGAGCGCGATTATTACGCTTCTTCTTCTACGCTCTTTTCACTAATTCGTTTGATTACACTTTGGTTGCCCGTTGTTGTTTATGCATTTGATTCTTTTGTTAATTGTGTATTTTTTGTGTGTTAGCACGACTTAAGCATGTAGAGGGGAAGAAAGAACTGCAAAAGTAGGGGAAATTATTTTTTTGTTCGCGACGACGACGTCGGCGGCAGCAGCGCAGCGGCAGAATTTTGGCGTGCGTTTTATACGTGCATTTGTGCGTGCGTGTGTGTGTGTGCAAGCGAGCGAAAGGGAGAGAGCGAGTGCAGCCGGTGGTTGTGAGCGAATACAAAAAAATTACTTCACACCGATAAAACGAGATATTTGCCAGTTAATCCACAATTATTATTATTTATTGCATTTTGCCAAACAAATGCGAAATACAAATAAACACACACACACACTGAGGCAGACACACGTTTGCGCCGCTTGCTTTGTCTCTTTGTTTTATCGCGAATTCCGAGCAAAAAATATATGCGAAATCTAACCTTCAAATCGAGAACACTAAATAGTGGCGATGCCTTATTACTTTACGCCTGCGAGTAAAAACCGCGTGATCGAAAAAGGGATAAGCATGCAATTCCCCATTTTTTTACTACCCAATAAATTCAGGCAAAAATCAAATGTTGCCGAAAATAAGACGTCCAAAAAAAGCTTCTGTTTTCTGATTCTGTTTCCGATTCACATTCTGCGCGCTGCCTCTTCTTCCCGTTTTTGCCGCCTCTTTTGCTGCACTGCTTCGTCGTTGCGTCGTAATATTAATATGAATGCGAGTGAGTGTGGCTTTTGCTTTTGCACAAGCGGCATTCCGCCTCGATTTTCGCTATCGCACGCACTTTTGCACTATTTACACGGCTGCCGAACAACTCCCGCACGCTCCGCTCGCTGTTTTAACTTGGTTAGTGACTAACGGATTGCGATAAATCCAACGCAAAATGGAAGTATAAATTTTGTTGCAAATTTCGCACTTTACAATAAGAGTTCCAAGCTACCGAATTGCCGCTGTGCGAACGGCGTTGCATTTGCCCAGTGTTGGGCAGTGTACCGAGGCGTTGGTGTTGCAAAGTCCTCGCGACTAACAGCAGACTGTTGGCGTCAATGTTATTGGTAACGGTGATTTGGCGGGCACTTTGAATTGTTAAACTCTTATTTTCTAAAGCCTAATATAATTCCTTTTAAGTGACGAGTTCACATTACAAGATACAATGTAAGATTAAATACCATCTGAAGAGTACATTTGCTAGCTAAAGCAATAATTGATCATATTTGTTGATAACATTTTTATTACCGCCTGACCATGACCTATTTTTATACCCCAACATGTATAAAGTTAACATGCATGTGGAAAAAGTTAAATTTATGATACTGCATTGACTTACTTGCTGGCTTCTTGGCTCCATTGATGTTGATGGCCGTGTTGAGCATGTTGCCGATTTTGGTGATGCTCGACTGCCTCATGAACGTCCTTGGCGGCAGAGTGGGCGGCGGGGGCGTGGCCTGCATCTGTGGGTCCGGCGGCTCCAGCACCGGACTCTGCCGTCCCCAGCGACCCATTGGGAACTGGACTTCCGGTGGACGCGGATGAGAATGGGCTGGTCCAAGACGAACGTGATCCGAGCGATGATCTGCAGGCGAATTGAACGGTCGAATCTATTAGCGTGTTGGATGCACACACACCGGTTGTATGGTTGTATAATGCATGTTTGCATGAATCTCCCCGACTTGATCGCATGAGCGGGCTGCGTGTTTTTGAATTTGTCGGCCAATTAACACCTGTCGCACAACCACTAGTCCCCTCCCCACACCCCTCGGCACCTACCCCCTCGCTCTTGGCCAAACAAATGGGTTGTGCAAATGAATCGTCTCCTGTCATTTGTTTACTTTAGAAATTACGCCTGCGTGCAAAACAGAACAAAACATCTGCTTTCGGTTTGAATTAAATTCCGCCGCCTTCGTGTTTAATAAATTTTAGGTTTCTTTTCTTTATTTATTTTGTTTTTTTGGTCAGTTCAGAGGTGTGTCCGTCGTTTTTGGCCTCGTCTGCTTTTGTAGATCCTCTTTTTTATTGATCTCTACTCAATTTATATCGCTTCCATCAGCAGTGAAATAATATTCAGAATATTTCGTTTTTTTTTGTGAGGCCGGTTAATAGCCAAATGCAAAGAGGCTGGCTGGCGTTCCAATTAACAATTACACAAAAAAGGCAATTTCGCTAATCTCCAGCCCAAATATTTGATTTTGAACTCTGAAGGCAGCGCGAAAACGTCAGAGTGGAAAATTTCGGCTAGTGAACAAAAAACATTGTAAAAGACAAAAACATATTTAATGTGGCTTATTGTGGACATGTGTACAATAAAGTCGTGGTGGTCGCATTTTTAGTTGGGACACGAAAACAAACTAGAGCCATCTAAGAATTCCAGAAAAATATTTACAAATGAAGAAGTCAAACAAATAGTCAAAAAATCATTAAATTCGTTAAATAAACAAAAGTAAAACCACAGGCATTTAAAAGAGGCTCCTTTTTTTATAGTTGTTGTTATGAACTTGTACTTCTTTAAAAAAATTTAATGGATCAGATTCTATTAAATTTTCCATTAACAATTGTACAAAAAATAAGTTTAGGGCGGGTTTATTCAAATGAGATACCGATTGTTTACAATTAAAAATTCCTATGCAAATAAATTGGTCAATAAACACGTAAATCGAACTTCTTAGATAAGTTATATCGATTTCTTTTATTATTTCTTGTATCGTCAAAACTTCGCCCCCTAAGTTTTATTTTATTTTAACCGTTTAAAGTAACAAGAAAATGAAATATATATCGTGCAGTATTTGCTTTTTTCTAAAATTTTAAATTAATATTTAAACATTGTATTTAATATCTAGAGCATGTCCAAAGTATCACTTCTATTATTGTGACCTCGGCTGTTTACACTTTGTCATGAGTTTTTGTGTACGATTTATTTCACACAATTTCGCATTACGGATATACGGTTACAATATGAAGGCGAAATTCCACCACGTTCATTAAAGGAGCGATATATGCAGATATATATATATATATGGGCTATACGGGAGTGGAAGGAGGGGGGAGGTGGCGGGCGAGGTGTGGCATATGTGCAAAATCGGGTGTACGCAACAAGTTGAAGAGTCGCAACATATGCATGACTAATGGCCAAGAAGAAAGAAGCAGACGGCAACGTGTGGAACAACAAATCAAAAGAAAACCACACTGGCAAAATGCGAAGAATTGTAATCCAATTAATGGGCTGCGTCTTCAATGTCTCGCGTACCCGTAGAAACGTGAGTGCGGCAGCCAATCGCGAATTAAAAATCTTGCCATTTCTTCGGCATGGGAAGTACAGTGGGTACTGAGTGAGGTGAACAACAAGAAATGCTATGGAGAAATATGTCTGAAGCATAGTTTTGACATCATTGAAAAATATTACGCATACGTACTGTAAAACATTCTATTAAGGGAGTTTTGAAGTATTAAAGTTACAACAGCTCTTTACATAAATTATGTTTAATAAGCTATTGTTTAATAACAAATAGTACCATTTTACTAAATATTGCCTTAATAAGCAACATTTTTAATAATATTAAGTATACGCCCTGTGTAACACTTAACAATTTGTTATAATATGCATTTGCAACAGATTTATTTAGTTATTTTGATCGACTATTTTTATTAGAAATATATTTCTTTTATTTTTATTATATCCCATATTTACTGTTCTGTCACTGAAGCTGAAAAATACACTACCAGAACACTCGAGATGCAAAAATAAACAAACGAAATGAAAGGTCTATTAAAAGTGTGTGGCATGTGAATGGTTGCAGGGACAAGCGCCAGCTTTTCTTTTCCTCCGAAACGCAGCAGAATAACAAACACAAACGGCAACCAAGCAAAACAATAGCAAGCAAATAGCGCATTTTTCAAGAAAATAATCATGGCGAGATTCTGCTGTTTTCGGGAAATGACAAAGACAGGCAGCGGAAGCGCCGAAAAGGAACTCAAAAATAAAATTAGACAAATACACAAATTTTTTGCAGATTTTTATACATACAACATTGGCATTACGCATTTCGAATGAAGGTGAAATTGTTTAAACGTACGCTGTTCCGTAATTTGAAAACAAACAAGATACTAAAAAACATATAAAATAAATGATTTATATTCGGGTATAACAAACTTAGAATATTCAAGTTCAGAATAAAATGTCTGAAAGCAAGTTTAATTATGACTGAGCTACTTTTTTTCAGCCTGCAGAAACCACGGATTTACTGCTGCTATAAATAAGTGTGGCAACAGTTTTAGAGCCACCTGAACACGTGCCACACGAGACCCACTTGGATCCCAATCCCAATTCCCCTTCCCCAATCCCTGGCACACTCATCATCCAAAGTCCAACCAGGTAGACGCAATTCGTCAGCCGCCGAATCTTTGCTGCCTTGATTATTTTCGGATCTGTCAACCCTTCTCGCCTGCTTTTCCTAATTTTCCTTTAATGAATGGGGTTGCAGTGGGAGGGGGTTAGGCACAGTTATACCTGGCATTGTTTATATTTAGCATTTCATATGCTCCCGCTTGCCGAACTGTCCATAATATGTCCATCAAAGTGTCTTTTCAGTTTGACATCCAGTGGCTTACTTTTTGTATCTTTTTGGGGGAGGTAAGATTGGGGGGTGGGATTGATAAACATTTCGACGGACAGACGTGATTACTACCATATGTCCGACCAGATCCGTGGCAAGCAATATTGTGCTTATCAAACTGTTTCGGCTCATCCAATTAATACACTTCACGGCCCCCGAACTCCACCCCACTGCACTCGTGGCTGGCAGATATAATGAAACTAATTAGCATTTGACAAACACCAATCTCATATTATATTCCTCATATACAGTGGGCGTTCGTACAAAAGCAAACATTTCACTGATGAAATTTCCAGAAATTTTCAGTGCAATATCACATGAAAACGTGTTGATATTCTGTAAATTACTCCATGAAATAAGTGTACACTTGGGATTGTAGGTAAATTGCCATAGAACCAAGCGCTGATTTACCTATCATTAAAAACTGCTCTTGACCCTATGGACTTCATTCCATTACCACCTTTGTATTACCAAGTAAACAGGGTAAATCTGTGTTGATTATCAAATGGGTTAATAAAAATACCCTCTTTTGGATCTTTAGTAAACTAGTTAGGTAGACCACTGTACCAATAAAGAATCCGCAAAAACAGGACCCAATTGGCTAAGGCAGACTTCAGTTGGGAAAACAAATTGTAAGCCCACAAATAATGATTTAGTCACATGGAATCGAAATCAAGATAAATGCGCGTGCTATATGGCGGTTTTCTTATTTTTTTTTCGTTTTGAGCAATTTGTTCGATTTGCTAATGCGAACAGCTTAGGCAAATATTTTGGCATAAAAGTCAGCAAGTGACAAAATAGTAGCTATTAATTGTTTGTAAGTCGGCTCGCTAAACATGGCCAGTGCGAGTCAATAGTTGTTTATTGTTTGGCTCACAGCGAAACAAAGCGGCCTGAAAATGTTGTTAACCTCAAAAACCGCCAAGAACGTCAGCCAGATCGGTCGGTATTATAGCGGCGGTGGCGGGGGGCTTAGCCTACAGAAACTAGAGATTCAAATGGTATGGTATATAGCATAGCCCCCCTGCCCCCCCGCAAAAGGTTGACGTAACAGCCAGGCAGCTAAACTCTTAAAAAATGGTAGCACTACTATACTTTCGGCGGTATTGAAACAGCTGTCTTTCCATATTCGTAGCATTTGAATGGTAACCACACGCGCGCATATTAAACATATGAAAACATTTTCGAAAACCGAAAACCAACTCACCAGCAGACTTCTAACACCGTTGAAAAAAAAACAACAGATATCCAACAAATCACAGACACAACAGTGCTATTTTAATTGACAGTCTTTAGATATCTCATAATTTGCCATGCACTCGGCTATTTTTAAACTCTGATTTTGTATTTATTTTTGGTTCCTATTTCTGTGGCCTCCTCACTTTCATCACTTTCAGATCGGTGGTTCTCTCCAAGTCGCGTTGCAACGGTTAAAATTCCTGTCCACACATCCGATTGCACTGCACTTCTTGGGCACGGGCACTTTGGTTTCTGGTTATCACACTGCGCTGGACGGGCAAAGAGGCGTACAAAGGCACAATGGGAACTAATTTAAATTGAATTCGAACTCAGTGCGCGCGGCCAGTGGAAAAGTGGAAAATAGGGAAACTCAAATCGCAGCAGGGCAATGGCAGGCAATAAGGCGAAACAGTCGGCGACGACGTTAAAATTAGCACTGAAACGCGCCGTGCGAATGCGCGCCTATGATTTCTTTGCCCACTCTCACTGCTTCCCAGCGGAGATGGTCTCTTTCCTAGCTAGATATAGCTATAATTATAGGTGAGATCATCAAAATATTGAAAAATAATAATAACATTATCACCTCTTCAGCGAATTTTTTAAGTACAAAGTACGAACAAAGCTTGACATTATACATTTAAACGATATCATTACAGAGGAAATCTATCCTATGAAAGCCTTGAAAACGTTAAATTATCAAAATTGAACATCCTTTAAATTGTTATATATGTTAGTGAATTTACTTTATTATTTGGTTTATTTATTTTATTTCATTGTTGATTGTTTGGTATAATATTTTTATAGAACTGTCCAAAAACAAGCCAAGTGAGCACCACTGTTTCCCCAAGTACTCTCACGCTCTTTTTTTTGCTCTCTTCAGTTGGCGATGACCGTGGGGCCTGTCGCTCTCTTTTGAAGAAGATTTTTGTAAACAAAACCGCGACACGCATTGTTGCTGCTAATGTGATTGTTGTTGTTCTGATAAACGCTAATTTGCCTATTGATATTGATGTTAATGTGCCTTTGCTCACACAGTCGCGGCCAAGGAGATAGCACTGCCTCTTAATAGATCGTTTGAATCTAAAATGGATGCAAATATAAGATTTTGGCCATACGAAAACGTATGGGGAGACAACGAATATTTTTGTTAAACGAATAGATTGCTTTCGATAAGTGTGTAAATCATAATTTCCTGGACTTAAGCTGTTGACGTAGTGGGTGTGTCAAGATTGTACTTTGGTAACTGCTTAACCCACAGATTTATTTGAATCTTAATCACTGTTCAACAGGTTTCACAGATTTCTACAGGTTACATTTACAAAAAGAGGAATATTATATTTACTGCATGGCATCGTTGTTTGTTATCTCAAAACCCTAATACTTCTTATATACTACCATAACTCCTTGTACGTCCTGGCTAGGGCTCGGATGTCCTTCTCTTGAGTATTGTGTTGAATACACAGATAGTTCCTATGGTTGCTCCAGTCCCTGATGCTGTGATGGTACATCACTTCCACGATGAGCAGTTCCTCGTAGAGCTCCTCCCAGACTATGCCGATTGTGCTGGCACAGGTCTCCAAGAGCCAACGGAAGGAACAGGGGAACAACTGACGCAGTTCATGCTTGTCATGCTTCCGAATTCTTTTCATATACCCGTGTAGAAGCCAGCAGTCAAAATTGGACACTTGCAATAGCAGCGTCTCAGGGCTTGGCGGCTCATCATTGATATCGCCCGCTACTTGGTCTGATGCTCTATCAGAACCATCCGGATTCACATTTTTTTCCAGATTGCGACGGGGCAGATCTAGAGGGATGTTCAATGGATCCATGGTCCCTTCCTCGAAGGTTTGCAGAGAGCTAAGGCTGTCAAGTAGTATCTCGTTATCGTTGAGTTTGAGAAGAAAGCTGGGCGTTTCGGTAACATCCCAAAACGGATTATTTATCTCAAGTTTCACACGCCTTGCATCGCGCATTGTTATACGTTTCAAATAGCGGGCTCCATATGTTCCAGTGGGCTGTGTGAACCGAAAGTCCGGCCGTTTCTCCTTCCTCTTTAGCTCGTTGATCCACGTCTCGGTTTTAATTTCCGTGTTGGCTCGGTATTCTCGACCATCACCTCGGATTATTGTTATTGGGCGGAATATGCCCACTTTTTGGATGTCCTCCTGACAGGCAAGCTCCTCCACCCGTAGTTTAAGGCCATGCTGGGACAAATACTGCGTCAGCTCGGTCGTCTCCAGCACAAAGGGATCCAGGTTGCGGGCCGTGTGATCCACTTTCATTTTTTCTGGAATTTTGATGTTCATTTTTGCACCATCCGACCGCGATTCTTGGAGTAGGATTCTGTTGAAGTAGGAGTGAGCCGGGGTCAAGCTGGGCTGGAATTCAATGTGCTCTTTCTCCATACTTTCTTTGCTGGACTCGCCAAAATGGTCCTTCAGCATCGTTTCAATAATGTGTGTAAGGTTTTCATGCTGACGCCTCATTGCCGCAGATCCCTGCATCCAGTCGAAGGTTTCGCCTTGCTCCTTTTCTTTCCACTCTTTTGCTAGGATGTCGTCCACCTGACAACCAGTCCGGGTGGCTACCCCGAAACGACGGGCAAAACTTTGGTTGTAATGCGAAACAATCACTTTCCTCATCTCCACAAACTCCATCCACTTGGTAAAAACAAAAAGCAAGGGAGCCTCATCTCCGCCGACTTCCAGCAGTTGTTCGTTGATTTTAGCAGCCGATTCGGATATTTTTCGCTCCTTGATATCGTCCAAGCCGAAGAGTAACTTCATGGCGTAGAGGATGTAGGCCATAGTCCTGGCTTCATAGCGCGGATACGAGTGTACGGTCATGGCGTTGAAAAAAGTGGGCGGATACAGGTCAAGCAGGCTATTCACGTACTTCAGTAGCCGAGGTGGCAGTGCCAACTCCAGAATATAGCGCTCCGCTAGGGAGTGCAGGTTCGGTTTTTGATATTCAGACAAGTTTATGAATCGAGACATACATGCAATGTTTGAACGCAGAAGCTGTGGAGAATGTAAAGATATATATTAATAGAAATACCATCGTTAGAAAATTATGGATTATAGTCACCTTGTTGGTAACCTTGTCTTTGATTTTGCTGAGCTCCATATCTTTGAGCAGTGCCTTGCCCTTGGCAGCCACATTTCCGGGCAGATAGTTAAGCATGCACCGCTTGGTCAAGTGCTCCTCATCAATGAAGCGAAGCAGGTCTGATAGCTGTATATCATCCTCCACCATATTAAGGGCTATGCCCAGCACCACATACAACTTGATAATATTCAGGCAATAGATGTTACGGTCAAAATTTTGCAGCTGCTTGACCCTCGGTCTCAAGCTGTGGCACGACATACTACCCTTGCTGTCGCGGCTGTGCTTGTCCAGGTGCTTCAGCGGCATATGGCGCTTCAGGGACTTGCGTGCACGCATTGACCATTGCAGGTGGAGACTCTGCTCCCCTTCGGACTCTGAAGCTCCTCCGTGCGAGCGGTAGCCGGAGGCGTCTAGATTGCGCTGTAAAAGGAATGGGAGCAAGGTGTTAGACTCGCATCTGAGTAAACATCGCTAATGAGTCGAGTAACTATGTCATTTACATAGCTTATGGAGCTATAAAAGACGAACGTGGTCATGTCAGCAACAGTTTGGTAAAGTGACTCGTTGCACATATGTCCATGCGTCTGGTTCTAATTGGCTTGGCCATCCTGGCATTGGCCTACGGACAACCTGTGCCCGGAGCTCCAGAAGGCATTGAAAGTAATTAGTTAAACTAATCCTAACGCTTAATTTTCATCCAACATATTCGCCACAGATTCTAAGCCAGTACAGGAGATAAATACAGCAAAACCCATGTATAATGACTACCAACGGACCCTTTTCCTGCTGCTGCCCCTGCTGTTTCCTAACCAGTTCTATATACCGACTACTAGCGGCTAATAAACTACCTTAGTTCTGTTCCACAATCTGAACTTGGCGCGCTCATCATTTGGGTCACCCGTTAGAGTGCTCTTCTTGCCCTTCTTGCCTTTCTTCAATGGCTTATGGTTGTAGATGATGCGGGCATCTCTGAAAGAATTAGGAATTTAAAAATAAGAAATTTTAGGGGAATGCATGAACCCACATGGGCAGCGCCCGCACATTCAGTTTGGGCAGTCCCGTCTTGTTGCTCTTGCTGAAGGCCACCTCCATGCTGCCCAAGTAAGCCGCCCAAACCTGCAGGGTCATCAGCTTGAGCTCCGGCTTGGCGCCCATGTTGAGCAGCTCCTGAAGGAAGCCGCGCAGCACGTAGTTGTAGAACTCCCACGAGGTGATGTCGTCCTCATCCTCCTTCTCCGTATCCTTCTTCTGTCGGATCGTCCTGGCTGTGTATCGGCCTGCTGCCGTGTCATCAAAGTTATCCTCGGCGGTAATGTCCACTGCACGAATCTGATCTTTCTGTGTGCCGCACTCCACGCAGTAGTAGAATCCCTCGCGCTCCTGGAAGGTCGTACCCTCGCACACATCGCAGTGCATGTTCTCCAGCTGCATCGTCTCGAGAACTTCCTCCATTTTTGGGCCTTTTTCTTGACGGTATCAGATTTAAATTATATTATTAATCAAACTCGCGGTTGTACACAAATCGTGCATGCGTTAGAGATGGGAAATGATTTATGTTTACAACGATATGATCCGTTCTTCTATTGATTCGATATATCGTCCGTTTCTTCTATGAAAACGTACATCACTAGATTCAGGCGGCAAATAAAAGTTGATTCAAATTAACAGGTTTTTAGTCATGGTATTTTAATGAAATTTTATTTTTTATTAAATTTAGAGTGCGGATCTTTTTGAAAGTATATATTAATCTTTTATAAGCGTAAAGGGTATTTTCCTTATTTTATTTATGCCAACCTGTTAGATGCACTTGTACGTTCGCCAACACTGAACTCCAATCTCTCGTAACAGTTCTGTTATGTTTTTGGTGTGACCATTAGCAGTTGGCATTGAATATCCATGTCTTGACGTTACGCTTGATTTTTAAAAAAGTCAATTTGAAATATCGATTTATATTAATTTCGCGGAATATTTTAGCGCTAATAAGAAGGTGTTACCAGATTCGGAAAAGCATAAGAACGCGATTTTCGTTTTCGGTGAATGGCCACTCTGTCTTTGTGTCCATGTATTTATGCATATGTGTAGAGACTCGATTCAAAACAAAATCGGCTGGCGAACGTTAACGTCGTTGTCGGACGATTCGACTCGCGTCTTTCTGTGTTGTTGTTCGTGCCAACCACCCCCGCCGGTATCCAAACGCCCCCCGTTCGCGCGAGTGTTTTTATGGTTTTGCTGAATGAAAAGGCTCGGCGAATGCGCTTATTGAGTGCCCACTGTGTCGGGAATGGCAGTGAGTCCTACAGAATGCTCTCGCTGCACGGACAGTTCATGAGAATTTGACATTTAAGTGCGAGTTTGTTCCTGCTTTGCGGCTAACTGCAGTTTGTAGTTTGCTGTAGTTTTGTGCATTTTTTTTTTGGCGTGGGCTGAGATTGGCGAACACGGACACACCCACCCGAAAACAAAAACAAAAAGTAGTCCAAAGGCCCCAATAATTGAGTGTCTCTGTGTGTGCGTATATTTGTGTGTGTGTGCGAGTTGTTTATGTGTGCGAGTGAGAGGAAAGGGATTCGAATCGAGCCGGTTTTCGCGAGTTAATTGACAAAGCAAACGGCGAAAGAGCAGCAAACATAAGCAAACAAAGAGGAAAATAAACAAAGAATTTTAAGTGCAGATATGCGTGTTCGAAGTCAAGTGATAGTTAAACAAAAATCGTACTAATCCTGACAATGAAAAGGATCACCGCTACAATGCTGAGTACTCTATAATATCCACACCGATATTCCACCCCGAAGTAAAGCACCATGGCCAAAACGCCCCCGCCCCGCCCCCTCGGTAACATGGCCAAATTCCTGGCAGCCCTCGGCATCTGCTCTTGGCTCCTCGTTTCGGCCACCGCTCACAACTGCCAGCACCAGCATCCAAAGGCCCACGAGGTGAGTTGCGTTCGCTTGGCTCCAAAATGAAGGGATTGGATTGGATTGGGTGGTATTGGGTTGAATTGGCCTTCTCTTGCTCCGCCCTTCCTCCGCAAATAAAACAAATAATATCCGGGAAAGGGCTATTTTGGGAACACGGAGTCTTTAAGTGTTCACCCGCACACGTGTGCCAAATATTTACAACCCAAACTAAATATACTATGTTATTAAGATTTTTTCATGTTTCAAATATCTTAACAGTAAGATAAATATTGCAACTAGCTAAGATTTTTCAAGCTAGATAGCTAGATTACAAGATAGTTCAAGATATGTAAATATTTTGGTAATTTGGTACAGAGAAAGTCCTTAAAGGTTTAAATCAGCTTGTAAATCGCAATTTCGGAAATTTACCAGTGAATTTCGATGCTCGAATTTCTTGTTTGTTTCTGCTTCGGCCATTTGGGCAGATTGTCCTTCGTGCTCATTAGGCCAAGTTCCTAATTGGTGCATACTGTGCTCGCGGAAAATTTATAATTGATTGGGCTCTGGCATGGAAGAGACAGGCCTAATTAGTGCCGATTTAAGAGGAGCCCTGAAATTGCCATTCTCATAATTCTGCCATAGAAACAGAGGCAGAAAACTGAAACAATAAACATCTAGCGATGGTTGGTGGCAACCACAGCTTATTGACTAATTCCGCTGGATAATAATATGCGCATTCGAGATTCGAGATTCAGTAGTCAGTCAATGCAATGTGGTTTAGTTTGTCAGTCAGGTGGTGGTGCTGCATATTAACGTGTAACCCACCATCGTGGTTACCAAACCGCCTCCACCTGCACCACATCCACATCCAGTGATCTACTTAGGGTTTAATGTCAGACTCTGTCCGCCAACTTGTTGCTCAGGATCTAGATTCCGGCGGGCTTTTGTTTTTGTGTCTTTGGAAGTTTTTCGCTTGCACTTTACTGCTTTCCAATCAACGGCGATTTAATTGGCGCGTCGCCATAAATAAAGGTCGCCTTCAATTGCGCAAAAAGGGGGAATTTACATGATTACTGTATCGAGGCGGGTACAGTCTGTCCTGCGTGGTTGCAACAGCGGTATAATCGAACTTAAAATATTCTGGGAAATATGCATTTCCCCAGGTGTTTTATAACATTCCAAACATATGCAGTTGTGGAGAACGAAATTAATACAGAGCTGAATATGATGTGGCAGCAAAAAGCAACTAAAGTCTAGTTTGCACAAAAGATACATCAGCTTTTTGCAAAGTTTGGCAGGATGCATATTTTCAAACTCACCATGGGACACAAAACTTTTCCATCGGTAAAAATATATAAAAAATCTGTGCGAACGCAAAAGTTTTAATTAGCGAGTAACTACTTTGTTTTCGAGCCAGTAAAAGTGAACTGGAATGGCAGGGAAATGAATTAATTCAGCGACTGCCTGTCGATGGCTAACGATGCTGTCGAGGTCGCCCAGCGTGTAATTAATTGAATTATCTGTAACTTAAACTGTTGTAAATGCAAAAACCGTCGTCCAGATTATGTGTCTCTCTGCGCACGGAATGTCCTGCTGTCTGGCCACTGAAAATCATCCTGACAGGAGCAGTGTTTGTGGAGGAGGATAAAGACATATACCATATATACATACATATATGTACATACATATCCGTATGGCACGGCCATCCAATTAAATAGCGGTCCAGTTGAAACCGAAGCACTCGATTCTAATTAGTCTTATATAAATTGAAGAACGCGGCTGTCAGCAACTGCAGCAATGTGTAAAATTCGCCAAATTGAATCATTTGTCACGTTGCCAGCGTGCGTGCCCGCCTGTCAGCGATGTCGCGGACTGTACTGACCTTCTAATCCGATAAACGCTTAACTTAACTTCCGAAAAACTGCCAGCTTAAATTATCTTTTGGCTTAACAAACTGAGCTGAAGGGAATCTCCGTTCAGAATAAAAAGGTTTATTTATCACGAGCTTAACTTAATCAGTACAATCAAAACAGGTGCTGATTTGATATGACGAAGTTACACATGATTCTATATTCATGAAAGTCCCTAGGTGACTATAAACACGAATGCAAATGCATTCATATCGACAATGTGTGTTGCAAGCATCGGCATGTACGTATGTATGTATTTCCATTTACATATTAAGTGGATAGCAGTCTATCCATACTATACTTCTGCATTTCTGCCTCAGCCCCATCACGATTAAATATTTATCAACTTGTCGAAAGCGAACTTTAAACAAGCAAGTTGCGATGCAACAAAACGATCCGGACAGCAACCAACAAGAAGTTATTCACCAAAGTTTGGAGCGTCCTTCTCGACGAGAAGTTGCAAGATAGAAAAGGAAATCGATTACGGATTCTCTGGTCTTCCCGGGAAAATAGTGCTGGTTGACTTGGCAGAGTGCTATTCATCGACTTGCCAGGGTAATTGGCCAATTAGGAGTCGTGCAGCTTCAGTTGCAGCAAGTGGAGGGATTCCTGTCAACTGCATAATGCATAAAAATGGGAAATTGATCAGATACAAATTTACATAGCCTGCCAATATAAAGTTGTATCTCTTTTGCGATTATAGTGCAACACAATTCATATATGTATAGAGCAGTAAAAATCCCTTTGCTGTTTCGACAAATGAGTTAACTACCAAATTCCCCCTAAAACTTCAACAATTCACATTTCTCGTTGCGGAACATTGTTAAACTTTAGTTTTATGCTCATGTTTCGTTTTAATGCATGCTTGCATTTCTCGAATTTGTGAAAAAGCCATTAAAGTTACATGCATGCGTGTTTTTGTGGCAAGTTGTAAAAGTTATGTATAGAAAGTGAAAAACAAACTTTATCATAATGACAGCAACTGCACTTGCCATATATTTTTTCATATTTAATTAAAATGCTGCGAACAGAAGCTAATATTAGCAACATAGTTGCCATAGCAAAGTTGGCTAGCAAAGATCTCGAACTCACGGAGGCTGGGCGAAAAACACGTTTATCTTAGCCAAACGCAGTTGGCCAAATGGCCGTTGAATGTTCATGGCGATGACGCGCGCTTCATGGCCTTTAAACGAAACTGTTTTGAAACACAACAACGCCATCTGTCGGCGAGCAAACAAAAGTCTGCAGCAGGAAGAGATTCATGTGCGTGGAGTGTGTCCTTTAAGCCCTTTAAGACCCCGCATTTTGGGCCAAATTGCAAAGAGATGGTATATGTATGTATGAATTTTCGTTACCAATCACTCTGCACTTGTGCAATCCAACGTGCTGTTTCTCGATTTCAACGGAGAACGTGTCCTTCGTTGAATCACAAACTAATTAGGCTTTGTCTTACTGATTGCAAATTTGCAGCGTCAAATCATGGCGTGAATTTAATTTGCTTGTGCTAATTTATTCTAGGAAATGCTTTCTAAAGTGTTTCAATCGATATGGCTTTCAGGATATTAATTTCACGCGATCTATAAATTCTGTGAATTTCACAAGTCTGCTGTGGTATTAATATAAAATACATTTACTCTTGCATTTATTTTTAATGGGTTTCTTATAATTAGAGACAAACAGACATTTTATGCAACATTTAATTTGATGCATTGCATTATTGTTTTCCTTTCACCAAAGAAACATTAATTTCATCTTGTTTTAATAAATTTTTTTTTGGGAAGTCAATGGTTTATTTAACCTCGCATGAACTGTCAAGGATTTTAATTAACTAAGAGATGATCTTAATTTTTGAATTTATTGCATTGCAGCAAGGTAAGAAAAATGAATCTTATTAATCTGAATGATTTCACGGTTTTTTGCTGCTGCATGCGAGACATTTATTTGCAGGGGATTTTTATATTTTATTTCATTACAGATTGAAATAATCAAGATACACACACATTCAGTTGTTGGAATTTTTGCACTTAATATTCAATTCGAAAGCAAGCAGCGCATTCATGGAACTTTTCAGTGCCAGTTAATGCAATTATTCAATTGACTGCCCTATCATCCCAATTTATTTGAGTAGCGGCGTAAATTGTGCCACTTGACTAGCGGCTGATCTGCTGGTGCTAAAGTGCCTTAGATTAGCTGCAGTTCATAGTTTCAATTAAGTAACACACAGCTTGCTTCTTTTTGCGGTCAAACTGATGAGGTAACGAACGAATTGAGCAAAACTAATAATAATCAGACAGACGGCGAACAGATGAGTCAGGCAAAGCTTTGGCCATCGGCAAAACCCGGCTCAAAAGATATTAAAATATTGGTAAGCTGAGCAGCGAACGGCGAAACTGCTCCAGAGAATCCAAGAGTGAGAGTGCTGGCCAAACGAAAGTGAAAGCCCATACACAAACGCTCGACTGAAAGGCGCGTTTTCGATTGATCTGCCGAACTTGAGCGAGCGTTGAACGCAGGTGACAGTCGGCGGAAAATTACACTCGGCGAAAATGGGTGCAAGAAAGTTACATCATTTTTCTTCTTTCTTTTCGTATTTGACTTTGAAAAAGGGGATCAGGGTTTTTTTTTTTGCTATTTCCATTGAATATTTAAACACCATTTAATTTATCTCCTTCCCAAAATCGCCGTCTTAAAATTAGGTTATTAAAAACGAGAACAAAGCTGATTATATTAGTTAGTATCAACATATTACGGCATTTATGGTAATTTTATTGTTGCTTCGATTTAAAAGCAGCATGAATATTTATCAGTGAATAAATTTGTCTGCATATGTGGTTAAGATCATGTTTAATTGATAGCTGCATTAACAAATGTAGTTTGTATAAATACAATTGGGTATGCTGTACTTGCAAACATTTGAAATATCCAAAAAAATTCGGTTTTTCCTAATCGAAAAACCATTTTCTTTCTCTGCAACAATGTTGTGCGGAAGAGAGTGTAAATGGGCGAGATGAAGAGGCAGAAATGTTGTCAGTTACGGATTGGTTGCCGATTGGCGTTCGGAGCAACTGCCTCCGAGCCAGAGACAGTCGTAAATAATTACCCAACCAGCACCACCATCGATGATCGATTCCCGGGCCCAAATTAGCATGCGCAACTGGACAAACCGCGTTGGCGCTTCGCGTAATCCCAATCCTCGCCACAAATACCCCCGCCTCGAATCGCCCAAAGCAAACGTGCGTGGCTTGCAGTTGGCCATTTATGACGGCTCTTTTAACCGCCTCTTATTTGTTTGGCTTTAAAAGTAAATACGGGAGGTAATCAGGCGGGCGCATGCGCAGCCAACTGTGGCCAAAACGAACGCATTTCTCTTTGCTTTTCTTTGCCGGTCGTCGTTTTTTTTTCTTCTTTTTTTGTATTTTCTGTTTGAATTGTTACCATTTCTGCCTTAAACGTGAGTCGCATGGCCAAAAGCTGGACACGCTCGAATGTGGCCCACAAACCAAAGAAAAAAATTTGTTTGCCATCCAAATCTGTGTCAGTATGCAAGCGGGTTGGGCATTACGTCTTATCACCGATTGAATAAGCAACTGTGGTTGGAAAGTGTGGCGAAAAATATGGTAATAAACATATTATCA
Source organism: Drosophila simulans (assembly GCF_016746395.2). NCBI lineage: Eukaryota > Metazoa > Arthropoda > Insecta > Diptera > Drosophilidae > Drosophila > Drosophila simulans. The sequence goes on along the minus strand of NC_052523.2, from coordinate 15,963,181 downwards.
TATCATCATATTAAGGAATACTTCCAGTTCAATTATGTAATCTTTTATCATAGTTCTGAAACTCATATAAAATGTTACCTAAAAAACATTACAGATCCATTCATTTTTAATGCCATCGCTTTGTTGACATACCAAGTTGTGTGTAGGCCATATGTGCCGTGGTCAACTGGGAATTTGGCTAAGACCGCATCTTCATCAGGAGACCAATTCCACAGTATCAGCTCTGTGCCCTCCTGTTGATATATGTTTGCAATGTGTTTGCAATTGCGAAATGCAAATTAAATTCCAAAACTTTCTTACCATATACGGGCAGGTGTGATTAACATTTGTGTATGGCTTTATAAACGAATATATCAAATTGGAAATGAAGAACCTCCTGCGATTCTTAAAGAATTGGCAAACGTCCATTCGGATGTCGTACAAAAAGGGATGCCAACCGCCACTCTCGCGTTTAACCATTTTGAAATGGATCTCAACCTTCCGAAAAAAATTAGGTTTGGTCATGGGAAAATGTTTTCCGATATCACCATTACCTCAGTTATGGTTTTATATAAAATGGCTTCAATGTTGATCATGTTGTGCCTCCGATCAATCGCCTTAATTTGGCACAGCTTCAGTTTTCCCAGTTCCTTAGCAAAAACTTCGCACTTGAGGGAATTGAACTTGTACGACCCATGTACCTTGGAGATAACTATATTTTAATCCAAAACTTCGGATATATGGTATCTTACTAACAGGTGTGACACCAAAGTTATTAAAACAAAATATACAGAAGTAAGCAACTTGAACTTTGAACATTTTACTGTCTAATACTGTGAGCTGTTCGTTTCGTAATCCATAATAGTAATAAATCAGTTTTGTTAATATATTTGTAATTACCATTGATGACAGTCGTCTGATTTGATCTTTTAATTATTTGTCCGGAAAGTACAATAAAACTCGCTTTTTAGTTTATGAGTAGTATAATAATAATATAATAGTTTATTTTAGTATAATATCTATCGATATCCCAGATAAATGATAAAATGTTGCGTTCGAATTTCCACAAGCCGAGTAAGGGGTATCTGATAGTCGACAATAGTATTCTCTCTTGTTTCTTATTTAATCTTGTTTGTATTGGGAATAATATTTTGTTAACTAATTAAATATCAATTAAAATTGATTTTGCCACTAATGATTTACCTTTTAAATAAACGTATATGTGCTTCAGGTTTGGAAAATATCGTGTTCATTTCTGCTGTCTTTCCATCGTTCACTGCTCACATTCACAATGCATTCGGATTGCATTAATGCCGTTCAGATATTGACACTCCTATAACTTGGAATCCCCCTGTGTGATTCCACTAACCATTAATGACATCAAACTCATCGAGCTGCCCATCCAAATGGTATTGTGCGTCATCATCTTTCACCTGCCAAACGTTTCGCAGATGATTTGTAATTTGTGCGGTTTTTTCAAAAATGCTTTTTCAATGCACTCGACCGCAGCAACTTAGCAGCTTTTTGGGGGGATAATGCTCCCCAGCTGGGCACGATCAATTTGAAGATCGTACATCATACATCATGCAGGTTGTTTTTTTCGAGGGTCTTTGTCACGTTTATTGCCAGCTTTGGAGATATATCTCTTAGATGGTTTATGGTTACTTTACTTATCTTAACACATGACTTTTGCAGGGCGTGACTGGTGGGGGTTGAGTTTTGTGATTATATATTAAATACAAAACTCATTTCTGAGTTATGTTAACCCTTATAACTATTATTATCTGAGTAAGGGTGAATAATTTGTAATCAATCTTATTCGTAAACAATGATGATTGAAGAATTGAAGAAACAATGACAGGCAGATATTGTCACGTTGGCGGCTGATCTGCAGTCATTAGTGCTCCTCCGATGGCTTTGATGGGTGCGAGATAAATCACCGGGATTGGTCCAATCCCCCCCAGCACTTCATCGCAACCACAGCGCTGTTTGTTCAGCTCATTTCAATGCCAAACTCTTTTGTCAGATCGCGATTGCCTCACAACTATTGTTGTTCTTGGATAGTAGTTGGGTAAATAGGAATGTTTTTTCTTCAGATTCGTGTTCGTATTCGTGCAGGTGTCTAACTTTGCCATTTATCGGCGGTTACAATCCGCACTTGGGCACTGAGAACACCTAGGAAATCACTTCCCACGCTGGGGGACATATGGTGCTCCGTTAATGAAGGCAGCTCAGCTACATTTCTTGTGTGCAAATTAGCTTTATTAGGCGTAATTTTCAATTGCCACTGTCAATGCAAATGGCTTTTACTCAGCCTGGCTTTTCAGTTAGCCTGTGATGAATGGAAAAGATACTTTTGCTGGCCGAATCCCCCCGCTCCCCGCAGACTTCTTGGGCGGACAGAACCTTTTAAGGCCGCTTTCCGGACGGAAAGACAGCCAGACATCCGTAATGCATGTGTACATATTTGATGAGCATATTTTTAGCCGCACTCAGGCGAATCTCCGAGATAAAATGTCGCTGACAATTTATGCTTGTGATGAGAGTGTCAAGTGCTTTGTCTGTCTGGCAGTCGATTATCTGTGGATCAAGGGGCCGCCATGCATATTCAACGAAGACATCTAATTTATTCCTAATAATTGGCACAGATTGCACAATGCGACTGCCATAATAATGGCAACGAAACGAAACAATGGCCAGATAAACCCTAAAACGAAATAGCCAAAACAATATAATATAATCAGCCGCAGCCCCGCAAATCATTGACATTTCGATGTGCCAATCGTTCGACATTTTGGCGGGCAATTTAAAATTAATTTCCCTGCAATTTGCGCAGACCAATTACCGCCGCGGAGCTGCCTTTTTGTGTGGCCTTTGTCTGACTACATGTCGTCATTTAATAGTTAACAACGAAAATTTCGCTTTCGTTTAAGCTCCGCTGACTGATTTCTTGATTTCATCTCAGCTGCTCGCGGTCTGCTCTCCCTTTCTGCTATCGGTCTCATCATCCATCCATCTAACTTTTTTTTCTCTCTCTCTTTTTATAGGTCGTCCATGGCGTGCGCATCCAACTGGCTGATAGCGAAGATGACTCCGCCGGAGATCCAGCGAGGCATAGCGTCCGCCGGCGCAGCGTGGCCGCCGAGCAGCCACTGCGAATTCTGCTCGTCTACGACGAATCCGTCTACAGGTGAGTGTCGGGTACACTCAGGAAAATAACTATAAATAATGCCTATTTCAAGCCGTTCTTAAGTAACAGAAAAGCTCAACAATCAATTGAATAAGTCGTTGAATTGTGTGGGGAAAATTCCAATCTTATCCCGCCAAGGAATCGAGTTTTTTGCAGTGTAAGTCTGCGCTCCAGCTCTGAAAATTGGCTTTAATTGCACTTTAATGGCAGCCAGCCAAGCAGACAGAAAAAACAGTTTACAATTTGACTTGGCCGAATGTCAAGTTAACGTATAAAGCCGCACAAAACCGAGTAAATAACTCACTTTCCGGACCGTTTTGCTTTGGCCATGCACCGTTACCGCCGCAGCGGGTTGGGTAACCAAACTACTACTATACCATAGCTATACTGCCTGAGTTCAGGCCCAAATCGGTTGACCATGTGTGTGCGCAATTTGTCCAAATCCACGCAGTGGGCCGAGGTGTCTCCTAAGGTTGGCCATCGATTGCTCCATCCACATGGTCACCAGCCTCTGGCTGTTGGCCACTTTAGCTGGCCAGATTGGCTGACAGTTAGCTCGCTTCGATCCGAACGATCGATTGGCGTATATTGGCAGCGGACAAGGTCAACAGGAAAGCGGAGAGTTGAGTTGAGTTGACTCGACTTGGCTTTAATTTCGGGTCTCGCTTTCGATTCAATGAATAATTTAGTCGTGAATAAGTGACTCAAACAGGTGCTAACAGGTACACAATTAACCGGCGTGAGTGTAAGTATCAAAAAGTTGACAGTGAATAAGCGACGACCTTCGTGTAAAAGTGCTTTCGTCGAGGAATTTACAATTACTAATTGATTTCAAGCTCAATTGAAGCTTAAAACGATTTCAAGCTTAATAAAACTGCCATATTTTAATCCGATTATCCGGCTCTGTAGCGCTTCTGATTGGATTGATTACTTATTAATCGGAAAAGTCAGGTCAATTTACTACATATTTTAAATATGTAGAGCAATCCATCATCATCATCAACTTGCGGTGAAAACTGTGTAATATATTGTAATCCCCTTTGTAAGATGGAAATGTTCTTAGACCTATGCAAGTTCAGTAATAAGCTTTAATGGCGATAACAAAGGCATCAAATAAATTGGTTGTCAAGGCTTTTATGTGTCGAGAATGGCAAATTGGCTTCTCAGATTTCACAGAATCCCTACAGCAAATAGGAAACGACACCCACGCCCCCACGCCTTTGTGCGACCCCTTTATCTGCAGAATTTCATAAACAAAACTATTTTCTTGTTGTTTCATGCTTTTTCACTTGCCTCCTGCCAGGCTGGAAGAAGAGAAATTTAATTTGATAAATGTGAGTTGACATTTCTGGTTTTCCTGGGCCACGACTGAATAGCTTGCTTTTAATCCCCACCAGGACACCGTGCTCCCGGAAGCCGTGCAGTTCTGGGAACAGGCCCTGATGGTGCGAGAGACCAAGGGCGTTATCCGCCTCAATAGGTACGTTGGACGAGCGCTTTCAAGAAAACCGCAAAACTGTATAAAATATTAATATTAATTTTCAGGAAATGCGACAGCACCCAGGTGTACGTGAAGAACGGACACACCCACTGCATCGACCATTGCAAGGCGACGACGATGTGCGGCGAGGTTCAGGTGCCCGATGCGCACTTGGATGTAAGTAGTCCACGGAATCTCAACAAAGCTACCCACTCAAGTGCAGCTCAAGAAAATTCTAGTTGAAAATTAGCCACGCCTGGCTCAGCTCGAAATTACTTATTTTAAAGAATGACCTTGGTTTGAACCAAATTTAAACTGGTAAAATTGAAAACTGGTTTAAGCCACTCATGAGCACTTGCTGCTTTGATCGTGGGTCACTTAAATATGTAGTTGGTAGCTTACAACACGCCCTTTGCTAAATTCCATGTCTGTTGTCGGGTTGTAAACATTTCAACAAAATATGGGATTATATAAGCAGCATTTATACAAATAATTAGCGTGCCTTCTGTATTTTCTTAAAAGCAGAAATTTATTTATTTTTTTTTTATTTTATGTCTCGGCTTATTACCACAACATTTTTTACACTTGTCCATTATAATTATAATTGTATTTTTACAGGTCTGTCGGGTGTGCAACGCTACGGGTCAGAATTGTAGAATCGATAGTAACACACAGCCGGGCGAAGGCATCGAGAATGCGGACTTTGTGTTCTACGTGTCCGCCAGGCAGACGCAGCGTTGTTTCAAGGGACTAACCGTTGCCTATGCGGCCCATTGTCAACAGGAAGCGGCTCTGGATCGTCCAATCGCCGGACATGCGAATCTCTGTCCGGAGAGCATTAGCACAAAGCCGCAGGAACTGCAGACACTGATCTCCACAGTAAAGCACGAGATTCTGCATGCGCTGGGATTCTCCGTGAGCTTGTACGCTTTCTTTAGGGACGATGAAGGAAAACCCCGAACACCCCGAAAATTAGACACTGGCAAGCCGTACCTGAATGAGAAGTGAGCAAATTGTCTTGTTAGAAATTCCCGTCTAATCCGTAAAGTCCATTTTCAGATTGCAGATCCATCAGTGGAGCAACGAGACCATTCGCAAGGTGGTGCGAGAGAACTGGTCTGTGCGTGGTGGCCATGTTAACAAGGTAGTGGACATGATGGTCACGCCTCGCGTTATTGCCGAGGTGCGCGCCCACTTTAACTGCAATAAGCTGGAGGGCGCCGAGCTGGAGGATCAGGGTGGCGAAGGTACCGCCCTGACCCACTGGGAAAAGCGCATCCTGGAGAATGAGGCCATGACTGGCACGCACACACAGTCGCCGGTCTTCTCGCGCATCACCCTTGCATTGATGGAGGACTCCGGCTGGTATCGGGCCAACTACTCCATGGCAACGCCGCTGACCTGGGGCAAGGGACTGGGATGTGCGTTTGCCATGCGTAGTTGCAAGGATTGGATACAGTACAACCATGCTAGGTAATAGGATTCTTTGGCAAAATATGTGATCCATTACTTATTACCTTTCATTTCATTTGTAAAAGGGGTCGCTCTATACATCCCTTCTGCTCGAAGGTCAAGCAGGATCCTCTCCAAACCGAATGCACAGATGATCGCAACTCTGTAGCGCTTTGCAATCTTATCCGCCATGAGTTTGAGCTGCCCAAAGGCTACCAGAACTTCGACAGCCTGAATCATGTAAAGGACGGCGAGGAGGGGTTCTACGGCGGTTCGGTTTCGCTGGCTGATCACTGTCCCTACATTCAGGAGTTTACCTGGCGCAGCAAGAACGTGATAGTGCGTGGATCTCATTGTCGCTTTACAGAGAATAATCCCAGTAAGAAAATCAAACTGTTAATACTTAAATGGATGTGTAACTAATATATAACCGTCTACAGAGCCTGAGAAGAACTTCGCCTTGGAGAGCTATGGCGAGGGAGCAAAGTGCTTCGATCACAGCGAGTCAATGTGGGAGGAGCGATCCTGTCACCAGACGCGTGAGTGGCAGCATTGGGGCAGCGGATGCTACAAGTACGATTGCTTCGACGGACGACTGCACATCCTGGTGGGCAACTATAGCTACAAGTGCTCCTTTCCCGGGCAGAAGCTTTCCATTCGAATTGCGGCCAATGGATGGCTGCACAAGGGCGCGATCATGTGCCCGCCGTGCCACGAGCTGTGCGGAGCACAATTTGCTGCTCAGGGCAAGCAGTGTCGTCCGGGCGAGGAGCCCGATCCCCTCAACAAGTACCCGCGCGACAACCTCGCCTGTGGAGCGGGCAGTGAGAAATCACGTTCCGTGGCCATAATCACCGCTGCTCTCCTGCTTTTCGGCCTGCGATGGGGATTCAGTTAGGCTGATCAGGTTGCATGGTGCAGATTTACTTGCTCTTTATGTATGTAGTGAAATTTGTACATTTTAGCTGTATGATATAAGCTCAATTTGTCTAAAAGTAGGTCCATAGTGTAGTACTCCCAAATCTGAGTTGGTCGGTTTTCTAGGCAAAGAAGCTGGGAATTTAATCTTTGGACAATTCGTATCCAATTCGCACAAACTTTGCCATTTATTAGTCTTTGGTTATTTCATGAAAGAAAAGTGTTTTAAACAATGCTCAAATATGCAACTATGCATTCATAGTTGAATTAAATAATATTGTCCTCAGATTAGCCCAATCCTTTTATATTTCTTCGCGACCGTACGAATTGACAACTCCTACCAAACATATAGCTATAAAATCGTAATTGTATTTTGTCCATCCCGAAATGTGATCTTTTTTAAGTGTGTCCTTGGATATTTACCGCACTCGGAAATGTTGGCCACATATAGAGCCAATCATTTTCGGGTGGAGCATCCAAAGGCAGTTCTATGCTTCTTGAATATCGATCTGTACATTCCAAAGCCTATTGCGAAAAATATTTGATTTATGGTACGGTGGCCACTGGCAGTTCCACTAGCTTGTTGTTAAATTCTTTGTTATTTATTATGAATATGGTTTTCGAAATTTGTTGATTGCCTTGTGATTTATGTATTCTATTAGTTTTGCCTAAGCTAAATGTGTTTTTTCCATTTCTGCTGCCTATGAAGCATTTAAGAATTGTAAACTCAACTCTCGATTTGTAATCTAGCTTTTAAGAACCTAAACTAGCAATGTGAATAAACCAAGAGACCCTTGTAATCGCAAGTTTCATGTGAGTATCTTATTAAAGTTTATTTAAATACTTAGGAGTAATCAAGCTCCTCGACCAGTTCGTAGAGGATGGCACCATCGGTGTCCTTCGTTGGAGATTCATTGTCATTATCTTGACCTTTAGGCGCAGCTTTTGTCCTACTTCCCTTTACTTTGCAAGGACCTGCAGGTGTTTTTAAAAGCTTGGACCTGGTTAAAAATATAAGGGAATAGTTAATAAACTACTGGATTACACTCTAATGTTGCAACATACGCAATTGTCAGTTCGTCCAGCATTGGAAGAAGTGTGGATCGTGTCACTCCGCGAGCTTCCTCTTCGGCCAGCTCCTTGGGATGCGCCTGCCGTTTGTGCGATCGACAGTTGGAGCCATTGGCAAAGTCTCTTCCGCAAAAATTGCACTTATACGGCCGGATGCCGGTGTGAAGGATGAGATGTGCCTTCAATGTCTTACTTCGCTTGAACGCCGATCCGCAGACTTCACACTTGAATTGCCGTGTATCTGAGTGCACCAATTTGTGTTTGTTGAATGTGCGTCGGGTTTTTAACTTCAAGCCGCATACAGTGCACTCGTAGATCTCGGCACTATGCGTATCCAAATGGATCTGGCCAAAGATTAGGTAACTAGTTAATCGCACTGTAGTGGATTAGCGTACATGACAACCTACCTTTAACCTCGCATTGTTTTTAAAGCCTCGCTTGCATACGGGACATTCGAAGGGGCACTCATCCGTGTGCACAAGTTTGTGATCCTTCAGTCCCGTAATGTAATTGAAGCTCTTGCCGCAGAGGTCGCAGACATAGGGCTTTATTTGGTTGTGGATGCCTTCTATGTGTCGCTTCAGTGTTCCCGCGGTGGTGAAGCGCTTTTCGCAGTGTGGACAGCAGTTATCTGTCCTTGGTTTGGCGCGTACATGGGTTCGGTGGTGGGCATGCAGTTGGGCGACTGTTGGAAAACATAGTTTGCACTGATTGCACTCCAACTGTGGCAGGTCATCGGCCACAGTGTTGTGAACCTCCTCCATGTGACGCTTGTAGGCTTTGGGTTTCTTATACGGCTTTTTGCAAATATTGCACTTATACATGGCTGGTTCCTCTGGAATTTCATCCTCCTCATCGGTTACATGCTCTGGGGAGATATCTTCCTGGGTATCCTCGTTTGATTCCATAGATTCCACGGTGTCTTTTGTTTCTGCGGGTTCCTTTTGCGGATCGTGTTGTACTATTTCATATGTTTCCAAGTGGAAATCTGAAACTTGGCTTTCTTCTATAATCTGCGACTCCTCGATATAGCGTTCTTCTGTCATGTGCTCCACTTCCTCCACTAAGCAATCTGTAGCGTCTTGGGGTTCCACCTCTTCCTCCACAGCTTCAACCACTTCGCCCACAGTGTCAATCTCTTCCTCCACAGTTTCAACTTCTTCCTCCACAGTTTCAACCTCTTCCTCGGCAAGATCTTCCACCTCTTCTTCTAGGATTTCCTCTTCCACCCCAGAAATTTGCATTTCTTCTTCAATAACATCTTCCTCTTTAGGAAAGTCTTGTTTTTCCTGAAGACATTTTTCTTGCACCAAAAAATTTGGTATCATTAGGATTTCACTTTTCATTCTACTGGATGTTTCTGTTTCGCAGACTATTGGTTGTTCCTCGCTGATGATTTCTTCCTCAATCTGGGGAAGACTTTCTTCCACGGCGCCGAGCATTATATGCTTCCATCCATCGGTGGCCACACCGCAGTCCTCTCGAATTTTCTCATAATCCATCAAATTATTAGAGTGTAACATCTGCAATTTGCTGAAAAGGATCTGCACTTTGCGAACCCTCTCCGAAAACTCGATGAGGCAGTCCATCAATGTGAAGCATTCGGCACACAGAAAATTGCTCAGCTCATCCTCCCTTTTGATCTGAAAGGCATGCTCTTAGTGTTCTGTTTGGAATATGTCAATTTATAGCAATTACATCGACCCAAAAATACTTGCCAATGGTCATGGCCATTGTGCTCGCCCAGGAGTTTTGTTTCGCCTCCCTGAAGAATACATTTTGGTTCGTTGGATGCTCCTTGGAGCACAGGCGACACCATTGGTGCCAAATTGTTGAATCTCTGTTTGCGGCTTGTGTTTCTGCGAGAATATCCGACATATTCAGAAAACATCGAAAATATACTTTCGTTTTGTTTTGATTAACAGCCCTGCCTTGCAAAAATACCAGGGCTGCAAGCTACGCAAGTAAACAGGGCGGCGGACTGTTCCATTGGTTAGAGTTCACGAACCACAGGTTCCAGAACTACAGAGCGATTATTTAATGAAACTGTTAAGGGCAAAGAAACGGAATGTTTTTTATTTGGCATTTCATTTTTATTTAAGTCTTTTCGTAAGTTTTTAGCAGCCGTTTAACATATAAAACTCTACAGCTAAAAGTACGAATATTTTTGAGATTCCGTTGAAAGAATCGCAGATTTATTTGTATGTTATATTATGTATACTCAAAATTTTGATTTAATTTCTTTGAAAACGTGTACCAATTTTACAAACCTGCCCTTTTAAAAGATTAAAAACAAATCGTGATTAATTTACAAAATAACTTATATTTGTAAAATTCAAAAACTTTCTACTTAGATATTAGTATTTGTGTTATTAACTGCGTTAATTAGGTCCATCATCACTCGAGCTCGTTTTAGACATTATGAGCATTCTTAAACTGTCCGTTATTTTTGCGTATGTCCAGTGTCAGCGGCATATACGTCTAGTATATAGTATAGGTAATTTAGCTTAGCAGCTAAGGGTAACTAAATAATGCACTAGACTTAAACTAGGTAAGTGTACGAAACAAAATACTAGGTGTCCTTCAACTGCCGTTGATGGCGTCCTCCGACTTCATCGTCGAATTGGAGAACTGATCTCCGCCGGCCAGAAGATCGGCACTGGATGCGACTGGTTGCAGCTGTGCCTGTTGCACCGCCACGTTCACTGGGACCATTGGCACCATCGGCACAGCCGTGGCTTCCATTCCGGGAGCGGTGCTAATGGTTCTGGCCAGATTCTTCTGCTGTCGCATCAGTTTCTCCTTCTCGCGTTCCGCCCTCAGCTTATCGAAGTCATCGCCCTCGTCCTCGGGCTGCACAGCCGCATTGCCCAGGAGATCCGTGGAGGACCGCAGGTCCATGTTCTCCACTGGAAACATAGATGGTAAGTGTGAGTAAAGTATATGCAATGGTTAAATTCATCATACGCAACGTGCAACGTCTACGAAATGGCTAGGACTAATGCTAGGCGGGTACCAATATGAAGTTGAGGTTACGGGTTCATGGCTACCTATTTGACCAACCAGAAACCTATTCTGCGGTCAAACATAGCGCTAATTATTTAATTTAAAAGGGCCAAGCTGGGGTAAGTACTCAACAAGTGGGCATCGCTTTCAAAAAAACACATGCCAATTGTTTCAAAATTAAAATAGATTACTAAATTAAAAATGTAAAATTTAAGACAGTCTGGAAAATATACATATTTTGGGAAGTTTTTGTTTTTCGTTAGCTTGAATACAAAACTAAATTCAATAATTAATAAATCGTTACTATAAAACAATAGGCTTATTAGCGATAATGATTAATTTTTCAGAGTATAATCAAAAATAAATTGCTAGAATTAGTAATAGTTTATTTTTTGTTATTAAATAAGTTTCAATAGACAGGAAATGACTGTATATATATTTTTTATAAATAAATCATAATATAAAAACAAACAATTCAACAAAAATAAGAGTGTAATAGGGGAAAACCAGCAACGATTACGTAGAAGAGCAAGCTAAAATATTCGAACAAGTTAATAGGGCCAATGGATGTGAACTTTACCGGGCGTGACGAACCACCTGAAAACCTGCGGTGCATCGGGCCTCTCTTTAAAAGTTCCCGAATTTGTTGAAAATGAAGATACACAAATGTTAAAAATGAGTTTAAGAAGCGGTTGGGCGCTCTAACACATCCGCTGATTGGAATGGGAAACGGATAAGTGACTCACCTGTCTCTCGGCTGGCGCCCTTCTGAGGATCGTACAGGGACTTGGAGCTCTCGCCCACTGGGGAACTGGGTGCAGTGGCTGCATTGGACAGGAGCAGGGGACTGCCGCCCGCAGGAGCCGAAGTACTGAGCAGGGCATCCACTCCGCCAGGTGGATATAGGTTGGGTTCGTACTGGGACTGGGCACGATTGTATGAGGGCGGACGCGATGGGATGTCCACCGGTTCCGAGTGGGCCGGTGGTGGCTGCAGCGGTCCAGAGGTTCCAGCTCCCGACGAGGTTTGTGCGAATATGTCCATGACATTGGGACGCGGCTCATTGGCTCTCATCGATGTTATGGTCGCCTGTTCGTCCACCTCCTCGATCACTTGCTGCGTAATCCTTAGACTGCCAGCTGGTTTTCCGGCCGATGTAGCCGATCCTACAACGGCAGCCGATAAACTCGCCGAACTGGCGCTGGCCGGGAATTTGTAGGGCTGATCCTGACTGGGCGTGGCCGATCCCGGCCTGCTATCGTCGCGGCTCAGGAAACGCTTGAGGGCCGAGGCCACCGTGTTCACCCGGGATAGAGTTCCCGAAACGCTCACCAGCGAAGGCGAGGAATCCAGGCGCATTTTGCCATTTCCAGCTGAGAAGTGAATGCCACTGGCATCATCAGCCTAGTTTTGGGGAATAGAAAGCATCACGTTAGACATATATTAACTACTTAGTAGATAGATTGTGCTTGTTTTAGTTCCGCTGTGCCCGGATTACTTGAAACCATTTAGTGCTCTAAGGTCAGTGCAGCAGAAAGCAATTGAAAGTCGTGCAGTGCGAAGTGCTGTTAAAGGCTTAGGCTGTGGACAGATCTTTTAGACAATTAGAATCAAAAGTTAGTATTCACATTCTTAAAGCATAGAGACACAAACACCATTCTTAACTTATGGTTAGACTGGAGATAGGCACAGTAAGATAATAATAAAAACTGAGGAATAATAAAAAGACTTACAAAAATCGATTTATAGAAAAATATGAGTACGAAAAGTTCTAAAGTAAAAGGAACATCGATAAAATAGTTCAAAATACAAATACTTAAAAATAAAATTAACATTTAAACAATACTGTGCCTGCTCCTTATTTTAATATACAATCTGTACATCTAGATTATTTATAATATATACCAAGCACCGCTGTAACTCAGAATGCCAATGAGCGATTTGTGATCCCACAAAAGCAATGTTTCTTCGTGTTGAACAAGAAAAAGAGGTTAGAAATTTTAAATTTTGATTTGGATTTGGTTTTAGTTTCGACTTGGATCGGATCGCAGGACGAGGGAATGATGAATTTTGTTAACCGATTGAGTGTCTGGTGCCAATGCTTCGTAACGCTAGGGAATGCGGCCAACGTTTTGATTCTAACCTCCTCATCTGGCGAGCCCTTGGGAAAATCATAAGTAACGGTTTGGACGCCGGAGTCCGCAACCGGAACTTGAACTTGACCCGTAACCGGGTTCGGGGCTTTCGCGTCCGCAGCGGCGGCGGGATCACCATTAGCATTACCAACCATTTCATCGATGCGAACGGACGACATTGTCGATGGCATGGCCGCATTCTTGGGCACCTCGATCTTGGCAGTGGACGGCTCTGGATGATTCTCCCGGAATCGCTCGGCAGCTATTGTGTAGGGCAGCTCGTTGGGGAACACCTCGTCCCAGTACTGATCCTTCAGCAGCTCCGGATGGTCGTGATGCATCTCGTCGACGATCAGATAGGACACCTGTAGATTGCGATCCACCATCCAGTTGACCTGAGGAATACGTTTTATTGGTTTTTTTCGCAGAGCTAATAAATCATTTTTTAATGCGTACCTCAAAATCATCATCGTCTTCGCCAAATGGATTTATCAGCGACTCGGCCACCTTGAGCCAACCCATGTAGAAGAAGAACTGCAGCGTTGTAAATACAGGAAAGTATAGATCCACCTTGTTCAGGTATGTGGTATTGCCCACCACCTTGCCATCTGTCCATTGCTGACCCATGCAGCAGGTAAGGAAGTACGAATACACCGCCAGGGTCACCACTTGGGTGTACACCAAAGGTACACTGATGGTATCGTAGCTGATGAGGAGTCCACACTGACCACGAAACTTGTTCAGCTCATCGATGATGGTCTTCACAGCAAAATCATCACGAATGCGACCTTCCTTTCTGGCCCTGGTTATAATGCTGGCAGCCCAAACGATGGGCAGCCAGTGCTTCGAAGGTCTGGGAAAGGCCTTGTTCATGGTCTCGATGATGGTCTTCTCATTGTCATTGAGCAGACCCGCTTCCACCAGATTATTGAGGCCGGGGAAACGCTTCTTCACCCTGGGCGACACATTCGCCAGGACCATCGTCAGGCAAAGGCACACATATCGCATAATTGTTCGTCTCATCATGCGTCCTCGCTCATCCTGGCCATGGACATTCGAGCTGACAAACACGGCGATGGGATCTGGCCAGGGAATGGAGGTGTACTGGTTCCACCAACGGGTCATCACAATCGATACATAGAAACCCAGGACGAAGGACAGGGGTATGAGTTCTCTGTAACTATCACAGTACTGAACAATGGCCTCAAATGTTCTGAAAGAAGGTGCATTATAAGTAAGCTTCTTTAAAATAGGACAAGCTTTTTTATAACTCACTCTTTTTGTGCAGGATTGAGGCCAAAGCGATACACCATGTTGATCGCATAGTATATGGTCAAGAAGGCCAGAAGATCTAGCCAAACCAGTTTGTAAATGCTTCCTCGCCATCTGAAAAGGTGGAAAATGAGTATTGAACCTTTAAATTCGGAATTACTATACAATGCGATTCTTCCACATCAGCCTATAAAAATAGAGCGAACACGTCAAGCTAATCAGCATAAACTGAACCTTATCAGGCAATAATAGGTTCTGCTACGGATTCGTTCCAGAATCCCCACTTGATATTCGAATGCGTATTTGACCAGCGGCACTGTGTCTGAGGATGATATGTCATGGCGAATCTAACCTGCTGATATGGGCTGAATTATTTTGGCCACTTGTTGTTGACACACGAAACGTCATAAAATATACTTGTAGCCCTCGAAATATAAACATTGTCTGTAGAATTTTGCGCCTGACTTGACATGACGTTCAGACGATATTTATAAAGCTTATCAGGCAAATAAAGCGTGATATAATGAACAATCAAACGATATTTTACGGCCAAGAAAAGGTACTTTACTGAATACAAAAGCAATATTATATGGTTATTTTTTGGAAACTTTGAAAAGAGCGTTCTATGGCAGGACCAGTGAATCATGAAGGGAGATTCCCATTGACCATGGGTTATTGACCATTATTTGGCGTTATAAACAGCAGCTTAATTAGATCATCAACTATTTAACTGGCAGCCCCATAGATTACAAGCCATATCAGCAATACATGAATGGGCGAAATGCGTAGGGAAAGAACTCTCTACCCCCACATTATTAAATTAGAATTCAGACAACAAGCCGTGACAGATGTCAGAGTTATGACTACACGGGTCTAGATTACACATAATATAGAGGAGGAGGTAGGGGTTTCAATTGCAGTTTGCCATATGAAGGAAAGTGGAAAGTTATATAATTTGCATTTGCTGCACTTGTGTGTTGCTCTGCTGATTATCCCAACCAATTCTCCGAAGTGTGTCAATGCAATGGTCTATAATTAGCAAAGCAGCTAACAATTTCGCACTATACTGGCATAGCATATAGATGATATTGGGTGAAGTACATAAGCCTTTAACTTCACTCACCTGAGCAGCAATTTGAGAAAACAGCCAAAGCCGCGACAAGTGGCCACTTCACCTGTGTACGTAATTGTCATTGTTCTCTCCTATTTTAATTCCACCTCCAATTTAGTTTGTTTATAGTGCTCTTTTATAGCTGAGATTGTTGTTCTTCTTTCCGACTGTCTTATCGCGTCCCACACATCGTTGTTTGTCGAAAATGAAAGTTCCACTCTTCACCTGAAATGAAATCAGATAGAACATACAATTTTTTTTTATAGAGCACGGGGTTATGTAATTTCATAGCAATTACTCATGGCAGTTCGAGGAATCGGAGACAGGGCTTTCACAACCTGTAGTACAATAATGCAATTTGAAATTCTAAAATCGATATTTTTCACAATTAGACATGCGACGAAACCGGTGAAGGAAACTCGCGGCACGGAAAACAATTGAAATGCATTTAACATTTAACAGAAATGCAACAGCTTCGGGCTGATTATATTAATTGCCGCCATTTATATGGACGATGCCACAAAAACCCCGATGCATGTTCAGATACTTCTGTGTATATAAATGTATCTGAAAACGCGCTGAGCTAAAATACACTCAACTTTGCGTGTGGGCGATGTCAAAGTCAGCGTTTGAGTGTTTGAGCGGTCTCCATTTGATTTCGAGAGGTGTCTCTGGGGGTCAGTTTCCAACGATTAGATACCAATTAAGCAAGCAAACAAGCTCAAAGTTACACATGCCGTTTAGATATTGAATTCTTCGGGGAAGTACATTATGTAATGATGCCAAGATGAGCTCATTTAGTTAGCTTTCCTCCTCCATATACATATAGAGTAATGAATTTCCGTCCTAAAAGAGAGACTGAAAAATGCGAGAATTTCTGCTAACCGGTGAGCTAATGATCTAAAATCACGCCGCGAACTCGGCTCCGAGCTCAAATTATATTACCAAGACCATTCCGACCATGTGCCATGTGATCCCGGCCTTTCTGGTGGGGCGATCATGACATCATGATTCGGTCGGTTTACTCTATAGGTTTGCAGAGCGATCGTAAAATTATACACAAGAGCAAATTATATAATAATCATAGTATTTTAATATTGCAGCAATACAATATAGAATAATATGATAGCAATAATGATATTTGCCATATCAATCCTAATAAAGTTAAGATCATAATAATGATTGTAATATAAAACAAATAATATATTTTTCTCTGTGTATGCTCGTGTTCGATTTGATTTATTTCTCTCATGAGTATAAGCCTTCAAAAAAACAATAAAGTGACGTAGTTTGCTAACTACTAGTTTGATTACACCGTCAAGGTAACTCATCGTTTTTAAGGGTTTATTTTACTATATTTTAAATAAGATTTCCTAAAGTCTATTGATTTATCACTCCCTTGTGATCCCTTGTTGTTCAAATAGCAAATGTCCGCGAGCGTTTTAAATTCTGGATAAACAATGAGAAATGCGATAGGACCGAGACTTTCAACTGTATATATAGTAGGTATAAACCAAATAAGCTAATTTATCGTATATATACGAGTATAAACGAAGTAAGCAAGTAAACAGATGCGGACAAAAGACTAGTTGTGTACAATAAAAAAAATAAAGAGTTAACCCATTTTGTTTGAGCATTGTTAAGCGAAAATATTTTATCGTGACTGTTCTCTTCATGTTTTCAAATGCATTTGTAGCTAATATCTTGACCGCAGCTGTAGGAAATGATCGCAGTAAATAATTTACTGATGCCTAAAGCAACAAAGGCGGATCATTATTTATTGTTTCCATTTTTGCCTTTTTCAAATCGCTGTGTTCGGAGGTTTACCCTTCCTCTTCAATACAGGGTACTGCCCTGCCGAACCCTTCTTGGATACATATCAACCCTATATATCAACCCAGAGACATTTTGCTGATTCCTTTGTCGCAGACAATTGTTTATTGAGCAAACTTTTCGATGCGCTGGCTTCGCGATAACTGACCTCTTCTCTGGGTTTTATATAAGGGTCGCAATATTTGCAGATCGGAATTTCAGCGTCAACATCGTTGACCTATAAAGTCAAATATATCGGTCATGTTTGCGAACTGGCCACCATTATCTTTCCCATTAGCATAACATTCAATATTTGTTACACTGATTCTAGACTGACGACAACATTCGAATCCAAATCACCGAGGTTAATGACTTTTTCGACGAACACTTGGCTGGCGAGAGTTGTCAGTGGGCCAGAAAGGCGCGTGGCTAAATTTAAATTATTCTCAACCGAGTGCTCATTGCATTTTATTAAAATTCTTGGCATTGCAGACGTTTCGAGTAGGAAGAACTGGCAAAATTTTGGGTAGGCGACAGTAGAAAGTAGTGGCAGTAGGTGGTCGAATGTTATGAAACATACAGCAAATAATTCTTCAAAATAATACTTTATATGTACAATTATGTACGTTTTCATTCACAATTTTGCTAATTTATTTCGAAGGGGTGCGGGGTAAGCAGCACAATCTAATTGAATTATTTGTATTTAATCATAACTTATTTTATGAGAGCCTAATTATTAGAGCAATAAATTATTACATATTCTCTACATGATTTATGATATTTTCCGCTTGACAATTGTGTTATCTTCAACGCAGCTTATAAATAGTTTTCTTTTGGTCACCCAAGTAATTTGCGTAGAGATTGCATATGCAAAAGCAAATCGGATGAGTCACGGGATATGATACATCTACAGTATACATGCTATATAACTAAAGGGCATTGTTTGGATTTGAGTTGATGTTGACCAATTTTTGCGAACTGCAATCGATTTTAAACTCATTCGTCGCGCGTTTGAAAACAGATTTTAGTTGCTATTCCTGGCGGTGCACTGTTATTAAATCGCTCCACGGTCACTTACACACTTACATTTATTTGTGCATGTTGTTGTTGTGACGGTTGTTGTTACTTTGATTCACGGCACGCAAGCGGTAGCAACAATAAAGTTAACAAATTGGCAGGTAGCAAAAAAAGAGGTAGAAGGGCTTAGACAAACACACTAACATGGGTTTATGTGCGAGTATTTTCTTCACTTTGTGCCTTTATGCTTAACTATTTCACGTTTTCGTTGCCGCCGAACTTCTTACACAAACACTAACACTCACACACACTCAAACAGAAATACATGGCCACGTCCATGCTCAACGACCGCCAATGTGAAACTGAAAAGAACGCCATGGCTTTACGTTTTCTTCCATTTCTCTCTCAGAAATTCTCTGCTTAGTGCTGAAAACGAGTGCGAAATTCGCGGAGAGAGAGCGAAAAGAGCGACTAAGATAAGCCGAGACCAGGGGCGAATTCAATGAAATGGGGGTGGGCGCCGGATGTAAGTTACATGAAGAGGAAATAAATATCGGGATGAATCATCAAATAATCTAAACAAAGCTATGAGTAAATTTATATTGTGTATGGGTTCGATTACCATCTATTATATATTTAATGTAATTAATGATGTGAGTTGATTCACCTTTCATTAGGTGCGCGACTCTCACCTTAATTCTACCTGAGATCTCAAAAAGTATTGCATACTTTTAGGCCTTCTGAGCATACGATATGCACTTTGTTTCATGGAAAACCTAAAACTATAAACACGTCAAATTTTATACATTTATAATTATCCCAAAACTATTAAATCGCTTATATTTAGTCCTCTTCAATTAGTCACTTGGACACTGCAAAGCAAGCTCTATGATTTTGTGAGCATACCAAAACTAAATAAAACACTTTAGTTGTACCTTTTAGTTTTTATTAAATTAAATGATTACATTTTAAATAATTACAATTCGTACGTTTAACGCATTTGCCAAATGTTTGTTTCTTAACATTTTAGACTATATTGTAGACTTTATACTTTAAATTAATTTTGTTGGCCTGCCTTTGTTTATTTTTACAAGTAGTTGAAACATTTCACTAATACACATTCGTTCGCACTTATGACAGACTAATGACTTATGTTACGTGGTTGAATTAAAATTAGGCAAAGAGAACTTTAGTACGTTTAGTTTAGTATTTTACAGCGGCATCTCGTCTCCACCATCGGTTTGGAGAAAATTTGGAAAACTTGCAGGTCGGCTAGCATTTTCACGTAGTTATGTACATTTGAGACTCAGAACTCGAGATGGAGAGTTGGAAACACTTAAGCTAGCTTAAACAATTAGTTTTCAATATGGTCGCGTATCGATTGGGATCTGATCATATATTACTGGGCGGTCCCCGATGGGCGCGCTGTCCGTGTAACGTGGAATGTCTAGAGCCTGGACGCGAATGCACAATTGCATAATCGTTATCATTATCGATTGGCATCGACCTTCGAAGTACGTTGGATAAGTTTGGATTTAATACAATACATTTCAAATTGCAGAAAGTAGGGGATCAAAGAGGTTCTTTAAGACAGATTAGTTAGCAGCTCTTTAAATTGGCAGTTAGTTATCCATTTGTCTTTTTTTTATATAGGGGCGGAGAGTTAGTTAAAGATACAGTATACAAATGCAAATTACTATCGGTTAATTACAGTTGCAGTACTAGGCACGAAATGGTTTTTCATTCTATGTTTTTGATTGTTCTGTTTTTGTGATCTGTTGTGTTGTAATTGTTGGTTTTTTGTCTTTGCGGTCCAGGATATATATATATATATATACGATACATAGAGATACGCAGATACAAGATACTTTGTTGGCATGCTTTAGTTTTTGTATTGTGTGTGTGGCTCCACAGCAACCAGAAAATAATTTGCGAGAGCAGATCAGATGCATTTTGAAGTGTAGAATAGAGGTGTGTGGTGTGTGTTTTCTGTTTGATTGTTTTGTGGAGGCAGCTTAATATCTATCAGACCTATTTGAGTGTATCGTGGAGCCACCGCTGGTGTAGCCCTTGTGGGCATCCCTGCCATGGAGCGAATAGCGGGATCCGTACTGACTGCCATGCCAACTGCGATACGGATCGTACTCCTCGATAATCGATGGCTCCTTCTCGATGATCTGCAAGTGTTTTTGAATGGGTTAGAACAGCGGAATAACTAGGCTATTTCATAGGGTACACAGAGAAAAAGAGGTTCCTGATTAAACTCTGATTTATCTCTGTGCACCTATAAACGTCAGATTTATTACCTCTGTATTGGCACAACTGCAGCTCATGGCCGTGCAGAGGAAGATGTTCATCAGCAGCATGATCAGGAAGAGTACGCCCAGGGTGATGGTTAGCCACAGCAGCCAACTGGGTCGTATGCCATCCTCGCAATTGCCCGAGATCACTGCACAGATACAATAAAATAAATATCATAAATAACCCAGACTTTCAGCGGCTAAACTCACATCTAGCCTCGGCGGGATCGAGCACAAAGACAGTGGTTCCAGCCAAGCTGGATCCCTCCTCATTTGGACCAAATTTCCGGGGTCCATTGGTGCCCTTGCCAAATCCAGCCAGAGCCACGTCGTTGCAGTCATCGATCTCCACACAGCGACCATAGCACTGGATCACATCGCACTGCAGATGCACCTCAGATCCTAAAATTATGGCAGAGAAAGTTAGTATCTGGCCTAATCGGGTGAAAATTCCAGGTCCTACCCTCGGGGAACTTGAACATCGAGGAGAGCACCGCCTCGGCAGCTCGTCCATCTGCTGTGGGCACAAAACGGCTGATGATCTTCGAATCATAGGGGCAGCTTTAAGGGAATAGAAATCATAAGTATGGAATGAGCTTACACTGGAAATAATATTTAAAAACTGCTAATTTTTTAATATCTGTGCTTTGTGTTCTGCTGATGTTTTACTTCATGTATTTTCAAAAGTTTACACGTTTATTACACGTTTTTACAGTGTACCTTTGCATTATGGTAGAGATTTTTGAATAATCGAGGTGTAAATGGACTTACCCGCTGTCGTCGGTGAGCTTTTGGGTCCTGTTCTTCTTATCAAAGGCAAAGCAGTTGCCCACACGCAGTCCATAGGTATCTGAGGATGGTAATAATATGAGAGTAGCGTTAAGTATCGAAAGCCCAGGGGCTGGGAATACCCACCGTTTGGTTTGGAGAACTCGGCGCGGATCTTGTACTCGTGACCGTAGACCGTCTCACGCACTCTATGATCGTTCTCCAGGAACTTGAGCACCACATGGGCGTTGTCATCGCTGGGGAAAAAGTAGTGGGATCGGTGGTTTCATAAAGGTTTATTATACGAGCAGGTTGGGTTTAACGGTATATGGCTCTTTAATTACTCCGTACGGCTGGCGGCTAATTAAAATCGTAGCCAATAGACCCAAAAGCTTTGGGCGAAGCTTCAATTGCAACTGCAAGTTCTGCAATTATGCAATTGCAATTGCAATTGCCGGTCATTGCGCTATAGACAGTTGTTTTGTGGGCCAGATAAGCCGTGATACAATAATATATGTATGTGTACACACGTCTAAAACTATTTGTTGTTCGCCTTGTACCACCGGCTGCCAGCACGATTTTAATGTTTGCGTTTACCACACAAATTCTGTTAACAATTTCTTTGCTTTTTTCCGGACTTAACAGAGCGCAACGTTTTGGAAAACCGTTTTTAATGCCATTTTTATTTCCCATCCGAGGTTTTTGTGATGGTATTAGCATTAGTGGCATCTCAGTGGGGATTTTAAATGAATTTTAGCTGAGAAAGAGTTGCGTAAGTCGCAATCGCAATGGCAGTCGAGCAAAGTCATTGGCATTATGCAAATGAGCCGCGAGGCGAGAAGGTAAATTAAATTGTTTTTCGTTCACCTCAAGATCATTATCGGGCCTTCTCAAGACCGTTTACCGTTAATTGAACTGCTGCCCAGTAAGCACTATAAATTTGTTGATTATTCTGCCATTTTGGGGAAATAATTCTCTTTCTCTCCTTTTTTTTTCTGGCCCGCACAAAAGTGGTGATGGAGTGAAAAAATCGTTAAGAATTGTGTGGCCCAAAGCTCAATGGCCTTGGAGTTCTAGTTCCGCAAAAGGCAGAAAGAAATGCGAACAATGGCAAATGGTGGGCTAAGAGCAACACCTACATGCCTGCATCGCCAAATCGAAGCACAATTTGCCATTTGATTTGCCGCCGTCGAGTCTCTGGAAATTGGCCAGCACTTGGGACTGACGGAAGCTTGACCAAAAATTACAGCACACACAGCTAGTAAAGCGTTGTACATCGTAGCCGAAACAGAACAGATCGGAGCCAAACTTAAGTGCAATTGTCTAGACAGGTTAAGCATTCGCATTCGGATTCTACTTACCGCGCATAGCCCGATTTGCCACAGGTAATCACATAAAACTTATCGTCCGCCAATTCCAGGGTCTTGTGCACACGCACGGCCAGTTGGATGGAGCGCTCCTCCGTTCGCTGCGGGGGATTCCGTATCGAATGGATGGATGGGTGGATAGATGAGGGGGATAGTTCATTTAATTGCCGGTTATTAAAATCTTTATGCCCATGACGTTAATGTTGATTGGTTGGAAAAGGCGAGTTAGGTCCCAATTTATGCTTAGGCTTTAACCATAAAACAGGAGCATTTCGTTTCAGTCAACTCACTTGCAAAAATGCATTCTAAACTATGTGTCTAAGATTGCCTTTCGATATGAAGGATATCAAAGGAATTAATAATTTATTATTCAGGTCTTAACTTGAATTCTAAATATAAAAAAAGTATTTCTTCTTGAATTTATTTAAAAAGAAGGCAAATAGTACTGTTTAATATTACTTGAATTTTACGCATCTTGTGGCCTTCCACAAATTTCTTTGACTGTAAGTGGCTGCCTTAACAGCACGGTTGCAACTTGCACTTGTGGCATGTTAATTGTCACATGATGCAATCGCACAACGAGGAAATGCAAAATGCCGCCAAGTGTGACGCATTTTCCAGTTGTTTATTTTCTCCTTAGCTTAGTAGTTAGTTTTTCCCTCTGACTCTGATTGCTCTTCAGCTGCTGTTGGTTTGCTCAGATACGGCCATGCTATCATGGATTTCGGTAATTATTTTAGAATCATTTTGAATATCATCTGCAGCTGGCTTGTGCAGCGGAATGTGACTGCAGATGGGCAACTGTTCCAAGAATCTCTGCGCTCGGCTGGCCAAGATCTTCCGAGGTAATTGCTCTAACTGTTGCCTAAGGCTTGAAAACATTTGTTATGAAGCTTTTTGTATATTTTTTTCCAATATTACACCACGACCTTGACCCGCAACAGCTTTCCATAAAAAGAGATGTACAAAAAGTACACGTTTCTTTGTCATTTTTACGCCAGCTGGCAGTTAAACCTGTTTGCTCTGCCCAGTAAATAAGTGTCAATGGAAGTCAGTAAATACTTGTGTGAGTAAATCTATTATTTTATAAATACATTATATTAACTCGCTGTTATTGGTTTAATCGTACGCCTCCACTTGTCAGGGTATTAAAGTTTTTGATGAATGGGGTTTGGCTTGATTAGAGCTTGGTGGTCAGTGGCCAGTTAAAGCAGTTAGCAAATAAATAAACACAACATATCGCAGTGGTCATACATAAATACCTTCGATGGTCGCAGAGCTCTAGCGCTCCATTGGTGGGGAACGTTGTGATGTCACAATCTGTTGCCCAACTCATGCATCACGCAGTTGCATGCCGCAGCGGATGAGCTCATTATCGGGTTATTATCAATGGCCAAGGAAAATGGCAAAGTTGATTCCCTCCCCAGCCATAGAAAATAAACCTAAGTAGACTCTATGAGCGACTCCCATTACCTGTCTTCTAAATGTGTTGAAATTGCCCGATGGCAAATTATCTTGCGGCAACTGCCTACTACGGTCTTTGTATATTGCATTCGCAATTAACATTTAAATGTATATAATGGTGCTAGACAAAGAACCATAGCTGCCATCATCAAATAATGGCAAACAATCTCGACTGGGGCAACCCACTCGCAGCAGGAGCGAAAATAGAAATAATAACAATAATAGTGCCCGTAATAAGAAAAATAAGTTCAAGTACGCCAGCCGAGCCACAATGCCTCGAATGTCTTGATCTTTATGTAAAAATTGTTGGGCGTCTTGGCCATTGTCAGCGCCAATTTCATGCTCTGCCAGCTGCTCCGGAGCAGATTTAAAGATATCTTGAGGTGGGAGTGAGGAGTACGAGTAGAGGTACTGGTGAAGCTGCAGAGACGAGGGCGAAAGTGGTCGACTGCAGTCGGTATTTTTAGCTGGCCAAGGTCAGCTGTGAAGGCATTTCGCCGCAGCAATTAAAGCCGCTCGAAAAATATTTGCCAAGAAATAGAATCGAAATTGCCGCCGCCACAAAAACAATTCTTTTGACACAAATTCCACGCAGCCGGCACAACAACATCGAATCCAACATCCACAACATCCACAGCCACAACAACCACAACAGAGGCTTGGAATGCTGTCAAAGTCGAAGCGTGGAAAGCCGTGTCTGGGCATGTGAAATCCGCCGTCTGCAGCTGAAAACTAGACGCCGGCGCAAGCTGCCAAGGCACTCCCTTTCAGAACAGCCAGCGAACATTAAGGTACAGTGGAGCATCGACTACGTGAACTCATTAACGCAACACAGGCCCACAAAGTCGAGATAACCCACCTGGGTATATTTGGCTATGCCTGTTTCAAAACTAAGTGCTTACTAGGAACTTAAACAATTAAAACAAAGGTTTAATGTACTCCTGGTTTACTGTACAACACTGTACATAAGCTGTGACTATATGCGCGTTTGTGTACACGTAAAAATAAAATTCAAGCCGCAGTTGCGATAAGCGTGATTTAATTTTATGGGGGACCTCCCCTTTTTTTTGTTCGCATCCCGAAAGGAAGGTGGGCCTTGAAGCTGCAAATCTCCCCATCAACGAAAGCCGGGCTCTAGTTTTTTTTTTTTTTAACATTAACTGACTGTCTAGAGGGGGAAAAATTGGAATACAGGGTGCGGTCCTTCGGATTTGACATTGCAATTAATAATGTTGTATGTGCTTGTACTTATAAGCATCTGGCAGTCAGCCCTATGGATATGGATAATTTGCATTTCAACGCATTGCACTGGGCCACAGGGCACTATGGCTAATGCGATTTGCCTTTGTCTGGCAATTGTTCGAGTGCGTGTACGAGTGGAAAAAGCCGGATCAGACCCACACGGAATTGCAGTCGCCGGCTGTCAACGCCTGTGATGCACGTAGGATTAAACTTGATTTTTATTGCCATCGTTACTATATAGATTGACTGCAACGTCGACCAGGCCAGGCGACCAGGGTAGCGTCTTAGCTGATTTGCGTTGATTTGGGGCCAAGACTCAAGTACATGGCCGATAGGCGGGCTAAAATTTATGCACATGCGTGCCCTTTTTAGCCAGACAAGGCCTCAGACCTTGGCATCAGGTATATCTAGACCCCCATTTGTTGGTCTTTCATTCAGACTGAAGCTCTTGTGTCTGTTGTCTTGGATCGGCAGTTTTCCAGCTGCCCGAGGATTGCCTCATAGTTCACAGTTGGTGGATTTTTGGCGGGGTCTTTGCACCAACTCAGTGCCTGAATTTTGGTGGTAATTTGGCAATTTTACTGGCTGCCTGACGAAATTAATTTGCAATTTGTCAACGCGAAGGTGGTAAACGAAAGACTTAAGACACGAACTTTCTGGCTGTGTTGGTAACTGAATGGCAATTGCTGATAAAGCGGTCTCTCTAAGTTGGTTTTCGTCAATTACTTTGCAAAGTATCTTTACGGTGTTCTGTATAATTTTACACACAATTACATTACCTAATTATATGGTATTAGCAAAAAGTATGCAATGTTCTTAATGAACCATCTTTACCACATTGTTTGTTTGAAAAGTAGAGTACTACTTTACTCCCATGAACTTTGACTTTATTTAATAGCATTCTATTTTCTATTAGCCCTTCTTTCTATTAGCCCTTCTTTCTTTTAAGTATATTTTGGAAATTTTGACAGAATTAAAGATATTTTTCCAACCGCAACATTAAGTTGTGCATAGTTTAGTGATTAGATTCGTTAGAGAAGCGCGGGTTGTTATGCTTACATTGCTCCCACTCACGTTGCTGACCAGGATGCCACAATAGTCGCTGGCGCCCTGTTTGGCCCACAGATTGAGGCTAAAAGCCACCTGGTCGCTGCCATCGCCCATGGCCATGCAGCCGGGAGTGCGATAGTCCCGGACGTGGACGGCTCCCGTGTAGCCGGAGCTCATCTTCACCTTGATGTTCATTGTGCCCGCCTTGCATGTGGCCGTAACATGGGGGGCAAATTCGGATGGGGAAGCCGGTGGTTCCTGTGTTGTGACCTGCAATGAATACGAAATGCGAAAAGCGTTAGGCATGTCTACCATCTTCTCTGGTTAATAACTTTGACCCGATTTCTGGACCCTGGGAACTAACACTAACACGGACCGCAAATTAATGCCAACTCATTGGACAAACACAGTGGAAACAGCAGCCAAAGAGGAAAATTCAAATTAATTTTAAATGGTTAGCCAAAGAGTCAGCCGTAGTCGCAATTAATTGCAAAAAGGCAAAGGCATCGCACACGGACCCGGAGATTGGCCAGAACTTTGGGCCAGAACACAGCTGCCAAAGTTCTGCACGTTTTGGGTCAGTTTACAGCTTACAGTCGAGCGCACTGTCAAAGGCATTTGGCTCTAAGATAATTTATTGGCGTGCTCGACTTGGGCTGCTGTCGCTCCGTCGTGATAATTGAATTTGTGCTCCAGCTTTAGAGCCGCAGAACGTTAGGGCATGACGGTACAAAGAATGAAGTGGGTACACCCGAAAAAGTTAAGAACATAGTAAGCCACAATTCTAGGAATTCGATTAAAAAGATTTTGAGGGATTATGATTTCCTTAAGCGAGGAGAAGGTTATTGCACTTTCATATTTGTGTTGGACTCTATAATAAACCTGTACCAATACTCAAACTTCTATGGCACCAATTAGAACCAAAACGATTCAGTTGTGTTCTTAATTTGCATATAAAAGTCACTGGCTGCCAGAATTATTTCACATATGTCTACTTCCGTTTGACAAATGAAAGACTTAAGACACGAACTCGTTTGCTGGTAAGCATGCTTGCTTGTTTGTTAAAGCTGGCAGGCAGACTTTAAACTCTTATAAGGATTTAAATTGAAATTGAAGAACTATAAATAAAAATAACTTTTTCGAGTGCAGGCGCTAGATAAGCCGCGCCAAAGTTAAGTAAGCCATGTCATGACAATCGCCCAGACACCGCCTTTGTGGTCCAACTGGGCTCACGTTTCGCCGGCCCTCGGGCGCTGTCCAAATCGAGGGGATTTCCCTTGGACAGCCTGATCCCAGTTTCTGTCCCAGGCGAAAGGCTTTTGATTTATATTTACTTTCAAAAGGCACAGAGTGGCAGCATCCCGTTCGCCCTTTGCCAGGCTTGCCAAAAAGAGAAAAATATGAAATTTTGTGCAGTCATTGAAGCAATTAATTTCCCATCCGATCATCCGCCGCCCGCTGCAATGCTGCTACTGTGCGTCAGGTGAAATGCAGCCGGATGACCCAGTTACCAGCTCCAAAACGCTGACAGTGCCAAAAGCATGTTGGCCAGTGTGCCACTTTCTATGGCAACTAGAACATCCACTTTGCATGCCATCAGCAATTTATTGTATCTCAATGCGCCGGCCACTTTAATCAAAAGAAAAAAACACAAATCCAGAGGAGAGACAATGACAATGCGATGGTGGTTGGTGGATCCCCACCGTCTCCGTCGATCGGGAGTTCAATGCGCCGCGAGGGTCACATGAGTGGGTCCCCAGAGCGACTATGGCGAACTCCCATGACAATTTGTCGCTCGGCGAAAAGGCAATTGTTTTGCATGGATTTTTGCATTTAGTTTGCTGCTTTTTTTTGTTTTTCTTCTCGCCAACTGCAAGCGGCAGTCAATTAAAATAGTTTTTGCATGCTCGTTTCACTATCGTTTCGAGTGTGGCGGCGGCTTGTTAAAATAGCTAACCCAAAGTACAGCACTCCGCTATTGTATTATGCAACACGCTCTGATTGTGGTTGGGGCAAAAAATAGGAATAGGAATAGGAAAAAAAAAACCAAACGCAAACCCAAATACAATTAGACACTTGCGCTGCCAGTCACGCCATGGCCAATGAGGCAGTGAGCCGCGGCATTTGGCTTGATGGATTTTCCCCGCAGGACACTACGGCCGAGTGATTTCTCACAAATTCCTACTCCTTTGCCTTGCCCGCACCGAACCGCATGCAAAATCGTATCGCAAAATCGAAACGCAGCTGGAACCAGATGCGGAGACCCAAAAGACTGGCGGACTCGCCCAGGATCATTAAGCGGAGCCCCAGATGGATGTGATTTATATGGCTGCAAGGGGTCAGGCCATAAACTAAAAGTGTTCGTACCGCCGCATTTAAGCAGCTTAGCTATTAAGCCAAGTGACGTGGGCAATTAGTACAGGAAGGCCAACTCGTTTGTATTTCTTTTTTTTGCCCGAGCAATTATCTGCTTAAGAATGACAAAACTGCAAGACTTTAAGTGAAAAATGGAGCTCTGCCTGGGGCGGTTGGGGGACCGCCCTGAAAATGCTGGAAAACATGGGAAATTAAGTTGGAGCTATTGGGCGAACGATTTAATGATCTGTCATAAAACCGAATTAGTATTTATGTGTCTGCAGACAAATGAATGTGTTTGCTTTTTTTTTATAATTGGACAATAAAGTTTTGAGTAGCACCTTGCGCAGATGTAATACCTTAGGTATGGTATGAAAGATCACATGTGGATTTTAGATCTGGGAAAAGTAAATTTACCATTCTAAAGTCATAAATAAATATTAAAAACAACCGTATAAACTTGGAAATTACAACAATTTAACACTGCATGTTAACTAACATGGTTTATCTTAAAAGTAACAAGGAATAGTATAGATGAATATTCTGCAAGCACTCAATATCATAGATTCCCATATAGTTTTTGGGACGTAAAACTTGAGCACCTTCTTAGCTTGGGCAATTAAATGTGATTGTGATTTATGTGAACTGCTAATTCCACTCAATTTACGCTGCCAGCCAGCCAGTCAGGGTGTGTTTCCTTTAACTTAAATATTTCACAAGAGCCAGCGAAGTTTTATTATTTTTTTTCCATGATTTCAGATTTTTAGTCGAGCGATACAATCTCCAATAGCACAAATGCAGCTGCGCATAGCTGGCCGAAGTAGATTGCCAAACATATTCCGATCGCTGGGAGTCGAAAAACATGTGCTGCCAGTTTGGCTTAGAAGCTGAAAAACAAAAAACTCGTGCATAACAAAAGGTGGGGAGTCGCATACATATTTCGCGTGCATTTGAATTTCCGCTATGTGGCGCTCGGGCAATAAAGCTCGGATCGAAGTAAATTATAACATAAAGTCCGGGCCAAGCCTAGCCAACTCCAACTAAGACTAAGCCTGGTTTTCAGATGGCCAAGAGTCCAGCGAATGCTTGCTGATTGCAAATTGTCACGGTATTTTCGCTGGCAGCGCATAAATTGCCGTTTAACTCGCATTACAGTACCGCGAAAAACTCCAGATGGGAGCGTATTTATGTGGCGGTTGTGGCTTTTTGGCCAGAGCTTCAGCTTTATCGGCTTGGACCTGGCCGAAAAGCTTAATGAAGCTGACATCGCCGGTGGAGGAAACCCGTTTCGAGCTTTGCCTGATTATATAATGCAAACGGCGAGTGAAGTGACAGCTGAAAGGGTTTTTCCAACGGTTTTATCTTTTGGTCAGGAGATGGGAGCTAGGAGTTAGGGTTCACCGATAGATAAACAAACACATTGAGCAGCAGAAAGAGGAAAGGCCGTGGGCAATTAATGTCGCAGCGGCTTCAATTAAATTTCAATTGCCGGCGCGCTCTTTCCATTGAAGTTCTGACGCGCTAATTCCATGGCACGTCGCTTGGACCCGCGATGGTTCCTCCATGGTGGTGGTTACCTGTTGGCCCCACCTTTTGACTCTCTGTCAGCGGGTCTGCACGTTCTGGCGGCGACCCTTCCACCGATTCGGTGGGTCAATTGTGTGCGGCTCATAATGAAACGCTGTCGTACCATTAATATAATAATAAGCACTTGTTCGCCGCCCAGCTCCCTCTTCATTCCCAAAATCCAAATCATATGTCTGGCCTTTTGTTAGGAGCCCGTTGAAAGGTCTTCAATAGAAAAGCTTTGTAGCTTCTAGAAAATATTGCTGAACAACATTCCAAACGGTGTGTTCTCTGCGTTGTTATTTATGTTGCTTATTTATCGATGGTCCGCAGAAGAATCCAGTTCCGAAAAAGCAGTAGCCCCGTCCAATGTCTTCTTTTAATGAGTTTCGCTCCGACCAGCTAGGAAATTATGCTAAGTACTTTCTATTCTTGATGCTTACAAGGGCTTGCCATGTTTTGAAAGTTTTCTTTAATTGAATTAGCCTCCTTTTGGCGGCCAAGAAAGGGCACTTCTTTTATCCGAATGTTCTCATCATCATTTCACTACATGGTTAAAGCCAATTTTGAGGTCCGAAGTGCATCTTCATTAATATCTTTTGTGTTTAATCTTTAAGTAATGCATATAGAGCCTAACCTTAAAGGTTATTGTTAAAGAAATTAGCTCTGTTACCCAAAACATCGAATTATCAAATAATTTAAAATCCATTATACATGTTTTTTTACTTTCAAGAACTAATAGCCTGGTAATAGACATTTTCGATTTTAGATTGTCGTTTCAACCCTAAAACTTATCACAAAAAAGGTCACCCAACGTGCATTGGCAGTCCAAACTTTCATTTAAAGTTTTAGACATTACCCCCTAGTCATCATTTACTTGATTGAAACAATCGCTTATCGTGATTCTGAGTTGGCATCAAAGCTGTCACACTTTCTTTGGTCATCGCCTTAATTGCTGACAAAAGTTTGGCTGCACGAAAAACACATTTTGAAAAAGTTAGTTCCCAGCAGCCGAACCAAAAACCAAGAAAACAAAAACCAAAAAACTGCCCTCGGTGTGTCTGCAATTTTCATAAATGTGCACTTTCCATGCGCATCATCTTGGACAGAATTTGAAAGCCAGGCCAAGTCCCATACTGAGTTGAAAATTACCCAAAATGCCCTGGGCTTCAATGACAGTCGGCCGTGCAGCGAGGAGGAAAGCAGAACTGGGGAATAGTTTTTCCCATTAGTTTCAAATAAAACCTACTTTTACCTCGGGCCACCGAAGCTGGAGCAGAAAAACAAAGGTAAAAACAATTGCTAAATTGTTTTTTTTTCTGTTACTGTCGACTGACTGACGGTCTGGCGGAGAACGCAGAGAAGCAGAGCAAACCTGCAGGTGAACAATGCAAGTTAATCAAATAATGAACATGTGCTAGCCCAGCCGCAGGCAGTGTCAGCCAAAGTCAAACAAAAGAAAGAACTTTCTCCGTACTTGCGACCACCGATGACCCAATATGCCAAACACTTTTGCATAAATTTTAATGAATTTCACGCTACACCGATCCGCTCAGCATTGAGCAAAATAATTCGCACTGCTGGATCAACGCGGCGTTAAATTGCGCCAACTCAGTGGCTCGGTTATTTGCCAAGTGTATTGGTATTACTCCGGTCACACAGAGCTAGTGGCTCGGCAGTGATGCCAGCAATATCAAAAAACAGTAATCAGTATAATATTTGATACATATTATCCATATTTTGTAATATATCCAGACATTGATTCATTGATTCGTACAGTTTCTGAATTAAAAATAAGAAACCGAAAGTAATACAATATGCATTTAAATCTGTTTCTATAACCAATGAAAAGACTTTTTAATCTCTCAATTGTCACCACTGAAACTCACACAGTTTCGTGCTGAAATCGTTCGGCTTTGACATAAACATACAATTTGGTGGCCAATTTCCTTCTGGCCAACTCCCCGAGAGTTATGACCAAAGAGCCATAGAATCTAACTGCGCACACTCAATCTAATGGGTCCAGTCGCGGCAAGTCGACATCATCTCTACGATCGAGTGAACGGGATGGCTATGGCAACGGCAATGGCTTCCTGTCCAGGGGCCAGACATCAGAGCCGAACCTGGTAGACTACGACGATACTACTAACCCAGTGCTGAACTGGCGTTGCGTGCAGTGACCAAACTGGTTGCTCTTCTAATTGCCCCGGTCTCCAGTGCGTGGCGATCGGTTTATGGAGACGGGTGCCAGGTCTTGGCCAGAACTGCAGTTCACTTCATTGCACCCGGTGGAGATCAGTTTTGTGGTCAATATGCAGCCGTCTTTGCGATGCTCATATTTTCTGTTAATTGGAGCATAATGGCCGGACTTAAGGCCCGATATGCACTCGGCATTCTGCGGTTATCAGCGGCTCAAACAAAAACGATATAAGTCCCGGCTCAATTTGATAAAACCATCTTGGCCAACTGTATCTGGCACAAACCGTTAGAACTCATACTCGTAAAAAGAGGTAAACAAAAACTAAATAAGAACTTAAAGAATTTCAATGAAATGGCCGCGACAATCAGCGAGTTTGTTGTCTAAGTCTTTTGTTTGGCGGCTGCTTGAAGTTACCCTGTTATTTTCTCGGCCACTGCTGCTAACTCATCTAAAGTTCTGAGAATAATATATCCGCGACTAAGTCTGAGTAAACAATGAATCATATCTTTGAGCACATTCATACGCATACTAAAGCTTTATTTTTTACTGCC
This sequence comes from Drosophila simulans, assembly GCF_016746395.2. Lineage (NCBI taxonomy): Eukaryota > Metazoa > Arthropoda > Insecta > Diptera > Drosophilidae > Drosophila > Drosophila simulans. The sequence goes on along the minus strand of NC_052523.2, from coordinate 15,929,875 downwards.
TGCCGGCAACCGCAGCTGTAATTCAGGTAGGGTCGAAGATTTAGAAGGAGAATCGAGGGGCCGAGAGTTAAGACCACTGTGGGGCACTTCAATTGGCTTTTGGCAGCCGTTGTGAAGCACGTGCTTGTCAGTCGAGAATGGATTTGCGGTTTATTTTGATACCCTCGCAGAGGAAACAAATCAAGTGGGTAGCTCAAGTTTCTTCACTCCAGGCAATAGTTTTTTTCAAGTCGTGATTGCTATTTGTAGAGCAAACAAGACTCCTATCAATAATTGTACTTGAAATTTCGGGTTTTGCAAGACTCACAAATATGGAAGAGAATAAGAAATCTGTTCTTGTCAAATTCATTTTCAATGACTTTAGTGTACACAATATTTTTTGTCTGCCTAACTTAAGCTTCACGCTCTGTTAACTTAGGAGCGATTTTATTTTAAGCACCTGCTTTTAAAATAAGTTAGATCAAGTTTCCTTAAGCCTGGCTGAATAGTTTGGCTTCTTCCCCACTGAAAAGAGCACTCAACTCCAAAATTTTGTTTAATCCTCACAACTTCAACCGCAACACAAGCTACCTGTGGTCGAATTTAAAGCGTCACTTCTGGCCAAATACGCCACATTTTTGGTCGCTGTTTGGGCTTTATTTTCTGAGCTCTTTTTTTTATACATTTTACTTCATATACCGAATCGTAAATAAATGGTGGGTTGTGTTCGTTCTCTTATTTGGTTGCTGGCAGGCCAAAGCCATGACGACATGGCAATACAAACCGATTCGTTTCTTATATACACATTTACGTATGGATTGCCATATATTCATATTGAATCGGATGGCATCGAGAATTAGCATATTTCATTCGCTTTCAGCTTATTTCTGTTCGCTGCTCGCTGACATTGAAACTGATTTTAATGGCCCGTAACAACAAAAACATGGCAATGACAATATGTACAAGTACACGCTAATGTGCAAGTCAATATTTAACGCCGAATGAAGGCGTCGATTTAAATGAGTTAACCGTCTACTAGTTTTGGGCATCTCTATGTCAAAACGACGGTGCGTTGAGCATATTAATCGAAGGAAAAGAGAACTACTGGAGCCTGTGCTAACAGTCATTTGGGTAACTGAAAACCAGCCGAAAAAGGCGCTAGTTCATTTATTGTTTAATGAGTGTGAAAAGCGGGTTGGCCGAGTACCGCAAGCCAAGCCAAGTTTCAGTTTTAACCGACACTCAGCACGCACACATGCGGCGAAAATTACTTTCGCATAAGTTGCTGTTTACATGAGTATTTCTCTGACTTGTCTGACTTTTTGGCCAGACGCGGCGATGGGTAAACTTATATCATCGTCTCCGTCGTCATCATTATGATCATCATCGCCAACAAGATGATAATTACCCAAGAGACTGCGTTTTGTTTGCCGTTGCTTTTACGTATGCTTCAAGGTTTTGTGAGTTTTGCATTAACCAAAAGCCAACTAACTCGGTCGCGCAGTCTCTGTTTTCCCAGTACTTAAAGTTTTCGAGCCAAGCTGTTAGCCGTAGGCCGTTTGTTTGCCAAGCCCAGAGAGCGAATTTTGACGCCCACACCCCGAAGCCCGGCATTTCATGATGTCATTTTCTCCAACGGCCGCTGACTTCGATGTATAGTTCAACATACCCGTTATCAATTATTTGCCTGGCGATGTGGGCAGCGACAAGGGCGGATCTTGTCAAGTTTATAAAGCTCAAGTGTCAGGAAATCATTTGACCAGTCAAAAATCAATAATTTTGTGACAGCAAGCATTTTGGTTTTAGTTTTAAGTTAACTTTGTGCAAAACAATAGAAACAGAAGTACTTCACTTTATACAGTAAAAGTCCACAACAATACAGCACTTCCCAAGCTCAGAAAGTTATTTAGCTATACGGAAAGGAAAAATATGTGAGCATATTATATGATGAGAGTTATTAGATTGAAATGAAATAAACTCATTCATTTTCAGAGAAAAGTTATTGTTAATCAAAACCAAATTGTTGGCTTGAAGTGTCGTGAAAACTGAGGAAAAATCCCCCGGTCGGCCAAATCCAGACTTGGTGCCGAGCCCTAACAACTCTCACCATGATAGATTTGTGCCATTTCAAAGGAAAACTGAAATCGAACCAAGCTAAATCAAAAAATGAAACCAAAACCTAGTAAACTCCTGAAGCGCTCACGAACAATGGACCAATTTTTGGGGGGCTTGTGAGGAAGGGCGAGGAGGGGGGCACAGCTGGGTAAAAGTTAAGATATCGGTCAGTGGCACATTTGGAGTATGACTGCGGATAGGCGGGGAATCGGGCAATCGGAGCACTAAGCCTGCCCGCAGAGTTATAGTTATGACCGTGGTGGAGTCACGGCGATGGCAATTGCTATTGATAAACTGGCCCAGCTGCAGTCAATGTAGAGTTCATTAATTTGTCTGCCCTGGAAAATTGCCGTGGAAAATCTAGAGGCCCAGTTCGGACCAAGCCCAAGCCATGGATACGGTAGAAAAAGGCATTGTAGAAGATAGTAGGGCCTGGTAGTTAACCCCGTTTTCATGGCCGTCGCAGAACATTATTGTATGCAAATGAAAAGTGAAATGTCCAGAAAGTGGTCTAATTATCTTTCACTTACCTGTCCAACCAGAAACAGCAGCACGGGCAGGAGCCAAAGGCCCTGGCTATCTGGCCTCTTGCCTTTCGTCATCATCATCGTGTTCGCTTCCTAAGTCTTTCGTTTGCCTTTGTTCGCGGTAGTGTTATCCTTTTGGGCAGCTGCAATTACGCGGAACGTTTATCACCCAATTGAGCAATTGTGCAATTGTCTGGTTCTGATTATAGCCCACTTCATGCAACTCACGCAGTTGTCAGGCTGCAGCTGCATTCGAATTGATGGGTTTTATTCGCTAAATCCCATTCCTACTAAATTACTCATCCGTCGAGTGACTCAAGGCAACTGCTGAGAACAAAAGCTAACCCTAGTTGCACTAAACATAACTTCTCAGGTATGAATTTTCTATTTATCACATCGTTTTCATCTAGAGAGTTTAATTTTTTAAAGCCTTTTGAGATGATTTCGAGAATCTGGGAATCATAACTTTCTATGAAATTTTTAAGTATACAAACGTGACTCGAGTGCATCGGATTTCTAATCTTTTAATATGCCCTTTTTGATCTGATTAGTTGTTTCTAAGACAGCCATCCCATTCTCACGTATTTTGATTTCGTTTTCGGCTCGACCCCGACCCGATTGAACCGCGCCGAATAAACCTCAAAGTGGAGTTTACTCGGAAAAGTGTTTCGCAAATCAAATGAAACAATGAGTTGGAATGCCGCAAACGAGTTTGCTCGAAAATATATTTGTTTGCCGCACAAAGATCACAAAAAATAGACCCACTTACGTCATTTGCTGAAAATGTGACATAAAAGCTTAAAAAGCAAAGCAATCGTTAAAAAAATTGACATTTGTACCAGATTGAATATTTATTGTTAAACTAAATATCAAAATGTTATCTAAAAAAAAGAGCTTAATTTATGCTTCTATTTTTTGTGGCTTGAAGTTATTTATTGCCCTCGTATGTAATTTATTTAGCTTTTCTAACAGCAAACTCAAGCGGAAATGCCTGACACACCTACACACGCAATTCTGAACTAACATTATCAAACAACTTTATAATTAAAGCATTTTCATGCAGCTGGGCAGTATTATCCACCATTCAAGTCAACCTAAGGCTTTTAGCAAAAAAGTTAGTCATTTTTATTAGTTAATGAAAAAACTTAACTCGCATCTGAAGCTGCAGTTAAGAGAGTTAAGTTTTGGGCTAAGAGCGCATCTTGAAGAGAAACGAGAAACGAGAACTCAACTAACTCGCAAATTCGCGCAATTTCCAGACAATTTAATACCATAATTTAAATGTTAGCTAGACACTCAACTAACTAAACCTATTTTGCATGAAGTTGGCTATAATCAGCAGTAGTTTTCCATCATTAAACTTCATTTGTTATTTCGTTTTTGTTCACTTTAAAGTTTTTACATTTCGTTGCTCTTTTCAACAGAGCGACGTGTGAGCAACACGTGAAAACAAGTTTTATGCAACAGCTCATTGTTTACTTATTGTTGTTGGGGTCGTTTGTAGAATGTGTTTATTTATTCGAAAAAGTTGTTTTTATTTGCTATTACTCAGCTACCTGCACTCCGCACTGAAGATTAGTACTTTTGAAACGCGTTAAGGCACTACAATTGTTAAATGGATTTACACGGAAACTTTCCGCTTGACACGTTAACAGCTCGAGAGATTGTTGGCAACTGAATCGCAGAGATGGAAATTGCTCTAAGCCAAGCTTTGCTGTTTCAGCTTGGCTGCTTTATTTTGTTTCTTTTTGCTTTAACTCTCTCTTTCTCTCGCTCTCTTTGCGCTGCTCTTTTTGGGCACATCTTCGTTTGTTTTGGCCATTTTTACTTTGCCTACTCATTCTGGCCATCGAAGGCGTTACCATATCGCTGGAAAAAGTATTTAAGCCATGGTTTTGGCGCCCAAGTAACAGCTCCCTTCGTCTTGGCCCAGTTGCTCTCTATTTTTATCAATTCGCCAAGCTTGCTGATAAAAATATTAGAATGTGCGTCAGTAAAAAAAGTTTAATTTTAAGTTTAAAAAATATTCAAAAAAAAAAAGACATTTTCAACAAAGCCCTTTCCTTGTTATTGTCAATATCTATTTTACAGTATATTTTAATATCCAACCATTAGGAAAATATAATATACATGAACATTAAGTGCTTTTTGTTATACCCATTAACCATTCAAAGCAATGTATATTACAATTATGCTTTATCAGAAAATATTTTTTGAAAAAAATAAATAATAAAATGCCAACTTAATTCAAAAGTGTTTAATTAAATTTGCAAGTACTAGATATCTTGCATACACTAAATTTTAAGAAAATTTAGCTTGCATAAATGGTTTTTAATAGTGTATTATATAGTGGTGGTTGTTGGAACTTGTAGCGTAACGCAGACTTCAATGAATCGATATGCCCGCAGGTTTCTCTTACTCACGCATGCGCACCAACTTCTAATGTGGTGGTGTTCTTAAAAGAGAGTAGGCAGTGTTGGTAAAATATATAAAAATAACGGTGTATTTCAAGTAATTTTAAGAAGTTATTAATAAAAGCCTGGAAAATAATGAATCATATTTTAATTACTCAACTTGCCTGATTATAAAAAAACCAGTAGTGGATTATTGAGGATATATTTTACTATAAAGTGAACATTGCACTGACTCTCTTTTAAAAACTCTCTCCAATTTCTCTCCCTCTCTTTGAGTACTTACATGCCTTTACATTCGCACATTTCTTTTGGTGGGAAACTCTTGGATGAAAAGCCCACTCGCTCAGTGAAAATTTCATCACCGTCGTTGACAGTTCAGCCAAAATTCTCTAGCTCCACAAAATTCGCCCAGCCAAATCTTAAAATTATCTAAACTACATTTTGTGTTCACTTTTGATCATTGAAAGTCATCGTTTAACGTTCATCGGCCATTCGAGTGGAAATTTGAGATCCCGAGCAGGAAAATTCAAGTGAATTTTTAGCTCTTTTCGGTAAAGAAAAACGCAATTACCCAAAAATCGAAACACGGCTAAAGTGAAAAAAAATATATAAGAAATTTCTGTATCAGCTAGTCAGCGTTGTTTGCACCGAGTGTGAGTGCGAGTGTCTGTGTGTATTTTGTGTGTGTGTGTGCGAGTGTGTGTGGGTGTGTGTCTGTGTGTGTACGTGATAAGCGTAGACAGACGCCGTAACAACAAAACTGAGACCCCGAGGTTAGAGAGGCACCATCGCTTTATTGAATTACAAGTAAAACAAAGAGCGCGACTTAGCTGGCGATTAAAGCGTCCTCAAAAAGGGAGAGGTGGAGGGCATGTCGGAAAAAAGGGGATCCAAAGTGGGCGGTGGCAACCTGATAACCCACAAACCCACTGCCAGCGGGAGCCGAGCAAATAGTCCTGAGTGGCGGTTTTGATACTGCTAATTGCTTGGGAAAAATTAATTAAAAACCTTGCACTCTAAAACTATTTACCACTGGTCGCTTGGAGAGAAAATTCGTAATACTTTGCTTTAGATTCTTAGCTACTGCTTCTGGGTAACTGAAACTATTTTTAAAACCAATTATCTTAACTAAAGAATTCATATTAAAAGGACCTCAGAAAATGCTTCCTTTAAACAATAATATATCCAGTAAGCTTCAATTTAAATGCACAAGCCAAATTTTATTTCTTATGCTTAAAGTGGCATCAACTTTATAGCTTAGCTGAAATGAAAGCCATAAAAGTCTTTGACCCCAGACGGAAATAGCTGCCACAATTTGCGTGAGCCAACGCTACAATTTACTCTGAAATGCTTGGCAGTTTTAATTACCATCGAAAAGACATTAAGCCCTGTTTTATGACAAGCCAACGCACATATCAACACAAAGCATTCTCGGAAGGGAAAAGCCACTGGAAAATGGGTTAAATGTGGCTGCAGGTGCTGCAGCTCCGGATGTAGAGTTCTGCATTTACCCATTCCGCAACCCGTTCTCGCATTACAGTTTATATAAAACGGTTGACAGAAAATGCAACTGCTTAAGCTGCCATAAAAGGGAACTTTAATTTGCCACTGACGTTGATGGATTGTGGTGCTACTTCGCTCTAACCGGGAAAATACCCCGAACCACCCACAAGATCGGGGGGTTAAGCCGGGCCATAAAGTTTTTCCAGCACAGATTTGTGCTGGGTACCAAAAAGTTGCGGGCAAAAACAGTCCACAGAAGTTGCAAAGCCTCCGGAAAGGGCAACCCAACAGCCGAGACCCTCAACACGTTACTGTGATTATTAATTCAAAAAGTTTTCACACACACGTACAGCCAGGCAGCCAAAAGTAGAGGGAAGTGTGCTCCTACAGACAACACGGCGGATGAAAATATCCTGCAAACGAGCCTTACTGGCAATCCGCCGAATGGCAACACATGTATATCGATGCTAGACGGTTGGTTATGAATTATGCAAGAAATACCATGGAGTTAAGGAGCCTGACCAACTTAATTTGGCCAAATAACGAGGCCCAATCTGCTGGCTAGATAATTAAATCAGACTTAAAGTTGGCCAAATAAGTAAATCGAAAAACCGCTCAGTTATTACTGTTTTGATAGGCAAAATAAACAGAGCAAACAAACAATCGGGGCCATCAATAATGAAATCGATTTGAATAAGCTCTACTTAGTCAGCCAGCCTGCGAGTTAGTCTGTCTCTGACGTGCGCTGAACTTTGACATTTGGGAACACGCTAAAGCAAATGCCAAATGTCAGAACTGTCCGTGTTGGAAAGTGCAGCTATCGCACAGCTTCTGGTCGAAAATCAGAGAATCCCAGCTCAGCTGTGTGTGGGGGGCCCAAAAAGTAAGTCACAGACAGAGCGGCGTCACTGCGTATACGTAATCTTCTTAGCCACAACAACTCATTATTAGAGCTTATGTCATGAATGGATGAAAGGAGGAGTCGGGATTTTATTATCGCAAAAATTGGAAAGTCGTGACTTTGTAATGAACTTCAACAATGTATGTGCATCTCATTGGACCAGCAAGGACACCCTCAATTGTTCAACCCTAAAAAGTAGGCTACGAAAAGTTGCACAACCGCCTTGAATATTTTAGTTATGATAAGTGAATCAGCACTTCGCTTGGGACCTCTGGGACCCATTAACGCAATTTTCCCGCACTTAGCTGGGACCGCAGAGGAAAAAGGTTTGGCCTGCTGATTTGTTTAGGTGTTATTTACATACAACATTTGGTTATTTGGCCGCAAATCTTTCTGATTTTTTTTCGTATTGCCTGGGGATGTGTGCTTTCGAGTGTTTCAGTGCGCGTTCTGTGGTGTTTGTATACTATGTCCTACATAGAGGCCACTGCCAGTGCAATGAACCAAAAACAATGTTTTGCTTGGCAGTCGACGGCAAAAAAAGAGAGCAACAAAAGCGACAGTCAGTCGTCCCTTGGGATGTTAACCAGTCGCTCGTCCGTCCATTCATTCCGCCATACATCCATCCATCCAGTCGTCCCATTGCCTGGACATCCTCTGCCTGATAGCTGTCCGAGTTGATTTGCTCTTTGTGTTTTCCCTTTTCTTTTATTTTTCCGTATTTCCTCCAACTTTTGGCGATAAGTTACCGGACTGAAGCCAGCTAAATAAAAGGGTTTCGATGAAGTTCGTCGGGGGAATATGTGTGGCAGTGATAAACTTTAAGATGCAGTGGGTTTCATTTAATAAGTGAACTATGTGATTCAAGTGACAAGGACATTAAGCTTGATTGAGTTTAAACATTGTTGTAATCAGATGTCTTTTTCATACTCTGTTTAAATATATCGCTGCTTATTTCATATTCTCAATATTGTTTATTATTAACAGAATATTTAACGTACAAGCTTCCACTTTTGCAGATCGGAAAGATGTAAACGATTAATTCATTCAAATAATTTGTAAGACTAATTTCCTAACTTCCTACTTGCAGATTAAAATAGCGACTGGATAGCCTGAGAATCGTCGTAGTAACGAAGCGAACCCCTGCGAAAACGGAGGCCAACTGCTCGACTTAATTGTCGACCACTGTCAATATTAGCGCCATCGCAACTGCTGGGTGTGGGCGAATCTGCGCCCCGCCACCGGTAAGACTGTTCCAAGATTCGTTCGCGGTTCTGAAAGAACCCACTCATTTCACTTTGGCTTTTCTAAATGGCACCCAAAGATATCACTCGAATCATATGCCAAAACACACTCACATATCTATAGCCTTGCTACGCTTTCATCAGCAAATTGCTTTTCAGTTTTTTCAGCTTCAATATTTTTTTTTATTTTTCCACCGAGCTGCCCACTTGAACCTTTTCGCACACAAACACGCAAATTTACCCACAGGGGGTCGGTGTGCTGGTGGTGTTTGTGTGTGCCTGAGACCAACATTATATTATGTAGGGGCTGAAAAGTTTCAAGTGGCTGTAGGCCTGCGGGCCACGATAATAAATACAAAACGCACAGCGCCGTTTTGGCCACAAGTGCTTGACATTGTTGACTTGGCCCAAAGGAGCCCCCCGAACGCCAAACTTCACCACCGATTGATTTCTGACACAAAAGATCCTTGGAAATATAATGGCTATGCAATTTCAACACACTGGCCATTGTCCTTTAATGTCTTTGCCTCGTGCACCTGTTGCCATTAGCTCGATTTTATACTCATGCCCACACGCCGTTAGTTTTAATGTTCTGTTCGTGGTGCTTATTTTAATTAAAATTTAGTTTAAGGCACCTTAATTGCCATTTTAATAGAACTTTAGTTTTCACTTAGACCAACTCCGTCTCTATCTCTCTATCTGTCCGCTAAAACCATATGCATATCCTTTTAAAACCACACACATTCACGACATTTTCCTAATAGCAAATGCAACTTTTGTGATTTCATGGTGTACTAAACCCATTATTCCGACAGTAAGTGAATTCAAATGAAACCATGGGAGTTTGTTTTATATAAATATACTAATCTTTAAACCAGCTGACATATGAAATTTGAAATGAGTTTTCCCCTCACTTCACTACATTACATTACCATTATGTAATGTTTTTTACGATTTTTACCATCTTTCACTGCGAAAATGCACATTCGAAGTGACCACATTGCGCATACGCCGCATTGGCGTAACTGAATTAGAGAAAGTTTTCAAAACAATTAGGATCCAAGTGAGAACGTTGGCTTAGCTTGGCCACAAAATCTCATTACCTTTTTGCAATAAAGTTAAATAAAGGGACAAACATATGAACTAAGTGACTTATTTTATGTTTGTGAGACGCTTTAAATTACTGTATGCCTTAATGTTCAATGTCTATGCACTATAAATATCAGAAATCATTGAATGAATGCCCAAATTGAAAGCACTCTAGCTAATTAATTAGCAAATCAACTATACCTTGTATGTGTTTTTTTATGTATTTTCGCGTGCCGCGGATCAAAGGAGCCAAAAAGCAGCACCCTGAATTTCTCGTCGTTCAAATCGAGCTTCACTTCCAATGTTAATTTCCTGAAGAGAAGGTAAAGACCTTAAAAAAGGAAGTGCCCCCTTTGGCAGAAGGGGGCCCAGTTGAACGAAACTAATTTGAAATTTCATATGTTCGTCTATTTCTCTATCTTTTCTTCTCGGGCGGTATTTGTCTACCACCCCATTTGATTATCTCATCCTCTTCCACTCAATTGCGCCGCACCATTTAATCTGTCTACTTGTCTGGCGGTTGAAAAACAACCGAATCAATAAAAAACACTCGATTACTCGAACACCACCTACCACAAACACAACCCACCCACACGAAAACTACTAACAGATTCAGCTCGGGAGACTTGTCTTCCGAGGTAGACGATGTCGATCCGAATAGCCTGCCGCCGGCGGCGCGGCCCATCCAAGATCAGCCGACGAAGCCGCCGGTTGCCGGCGGACCGCCGAACATGCCGCCACCGCCGGCTCCCGGCCAACCGGCCGGAGCTGCTCCGGAGCTGTCGTTGAGCTTTGGCGCCGGCAAAACCCCGGCGACGGCTGCACCTGCTCCACCACGTGGTGTCAGTGCGCCGACCAGTCCGGCCAAGTCGCGCGAAAGCCTGCTGCAGCGGGTGCAGAGCTTGACCGGCGCTGCCCGGGATCAGGGAGCCTCCATTTTGGGTATGCTTTGGCATTGGCAGGCACCTACACTCAGAAAAATATGGCAGTCATTCAGTCACATAACATGTAGAGACGTCATCATCAAGTCTTGGTATATATATAGTAAACAATCCACTTTATAAGCAATGCGTCTCTGTCAATCCATACCATTATGTTACTGTAATTGTTGTCGTTCTATTTACCTGTTGATTGCTTTTACTTTAAATATAGTAACCGTTATTATCCCTGGTAATTGTAGAAGCTATGGATAATCAACAACTCCTATACTGTTACACAAGATATACTATTTTAATTCCTTTGTAAACTTTTTTGAAGAACTATTTGCTAAGTGATATAATTAATTGGTTTTTCTATTAACAATTCATGGGTGACTTCTACTTTAATGCAAACTTTTAAATATTTTACGTTCTATTAATTGTTTAAGTAGTCAATGAGGTAAAGACTCAAAAATCCTAAGTAAATCAGCTTAAATAACTTTAAAGTTTGTGTCTTACCAAATGTTGCAATCTATGAGATTTTTCTGAGTGTAGGGACTGTTTATTGGTCTCTGAGCATGGAATGACATCTAACCCAAAACAGGAGCTGCAGTTCAGAGCGCCACACAACGTGCACCGGCATTCAGCAAGGACAAGTACTTCACGCTGCTGGTTTTGGATGACCAGAACACGGACTGGTCCAAATACTTCCGGGGCAGGCGCTTGCACGGCGACTTCGACATCCGAGTGGAGCAGGCCGAGTTTAGGGCAAGTACCATGCCATTTCTCACCCGGTAATCGGGGTAATTACTGTTTGTCCACTGCAGGACATTACGGTGGTCTCCAGCGCGGACACCGGACCAGTTGTCACCATGGCCGCCTATCGCAGTGGCACTCGGGTGAGTTATCCAAGGCACTGAAACAAATTACACTGGTATTGCCCATATACACCATATAGCATATATATAGAAATTGTATTCAATAGTATGATAGTTAATAGTATGTCTAAGACTAGTAGAAAAATGGGGGACTAGGACTTATTATTGAAATATATATACACATCATATCACCAAGATTTTCTCACTTTTGTTAACTGACTATTTTTCTCAGTACTTCCCCACCTGGGTAGTTTGCGCTTAATTAGTGCAATGGCAGTGACCAGCAGTCGTGGATCCAACTTCTTAGGCGGGGGATTGGATTGTCCGCTAGCGCTCTACAGAGTAATAGGACCATTGAAGGACCCAAGGACGTGGGTGGACAGCTGGATAGGTGGTTGGGTGGATAGGTGGCAAGTGGACGTAATCCAAGAAGTACTAAAGAGACGGCAGTCCATCAACAACCTTTGTCCATTTTGCCTTATTTGCGTAGCACTGAGCTCGAAGCTCTGGCGCTCTATTTTCCATTTCTTTATTTCAAGTCGGATTGTTGACTTTACGATGCTGGTGCTGTTTTTGCAATTGCGTATCCGTCCGTAGCAATAAAAGACACTTGTAGCTGCGTAAAAATACGAATGCGATTGCCAAGTATGGCATACTTGTGACTGTCGGGAAGTTAGACGCCATCTGAATTACCAGAGAAGAAGAGTTTTGAAATGCAAATAAAGTGATTTTCATTTAATTCAAGTAGGATGTGCATTAGTCATGCCGAAGTGTATTCATACTGCGTGCAATAAAGATTTCACTATCGTTGTAAAATAGTATTACGTGCAAGTAAAATAAATACAATTTTCTGAGTATACCATTTAAGTGATATTTTTACCAATTGAAGTCGTTGATGCCTATTTATGTTGATTCCAAAAGTATGCAACAAATATTCAGGTTTACCCACAGTGCATCCGCCTGACAACAGATGGCGCCTGTGTATCAATAAGTTTTCTCGTGTTTTCCATGTCAACAAAATTAATCGTTTTAACTTCAAAATAATAAACCACACAATTTACATTCTGTTTTTAAGTATATTTTTCGATTTTAAAAATTACAAAAATGTTGCCAGAGATTGGCAATCTAACAGCTACGTAATTTTTCTTTTCATCATAAAATTTATTTTCTTTTTGGAATATCACACCAAAACAGGTGGCGCGTTCCTTCCGCCCGGACTTTGTGCTGATTCGTCAGCCGCCGCGCGACGGATCCAGCGACTATCGTTCCACGATCTTGGGCTTAAAGTACGGCGGAGTGCCCAGCATTAATTCGCTGCACTCGATCTATCAGTTTCAGGTGAGTAGTGTGTTGGACTTCATATCGGGCTTACTTTACAACTGATCTTCTTTGATATTCTTAAGGACAAGCCCTGGGTGTTTTCGCACCTGCTGCAATTGCAGCGACGCCTCGGACGCGACGGCTTTCCACTGATCGAACAGACCTTCTTCCCCAATCCACGCGATTTGGTAAGTGTACGCGGTATGAACATTAAAAGCTAGACACTAATTAAGTAGCTACTAAGGAGCCGGTTACAAGTTCGAAAGCATCAATTATTAAATAACACATTAGGCATAACGTACGTATTAAAGCTCAGGACAGAGAAAAACGGTAGCATAACAAGGACAAGCCAAGGACTTGGGGCAAAAAAAACCGGCATTGGTTTACGGATTGCTCATGCACTTTCTGTAGAGCTGCGTGCGTCGCCAGCGGCATCGGGAAATCACTCCATTGACCGTCTGCACTTTGTGCGGCATGCAGGCACTGTAGTTCGTCTCGCATTTTCCAAAAGGCGACCACTTGCATGTATCGGCATAGTTTCGTCCCTTAAAGCATCTCTCTCCAAAGCAGGGAGTTACCTGGTAGAAACCACAGTTTAGTTAGCTTGATGTCATATGGGTTTTACTCCCAACTTACTGTGCAATTGGTGGCCTTGGCATATCCACCGCTGAAGCCATGACGCTCTGTTATGGTCATCCTGGTGTACTCCTTGTAGTAGCTGCATATATTTAATGTCGGCATCCTACCCGCCACTATATAAACCTTTCCCAGATCGAGCTTTATTCCACACATTGCGTCATCTCGGGGCGTGGAAAGGCGTCCATCGCGAAGCATTCGTCGCGCTTCGGGAGTAGCCTAGTAAAATAATAAGATTAACAAGATTATTTTCTGTAGTTAAGTTTTTAGTTAGATGAAAAGGATTTTAATTAAATTAAATTCCATTGCGTTGCGCTTGCTTACCTTGTAGGTGCGTTTGATGTGAACTTTGTAGGTGGTCCTGCCGGGCTCGATGGTATCCGATTCGCGAAGGACTCGCAGTTGGACAACTGTCAAGGATTGGCATTTGTTTATTGAGATTCCCCGGAGATTCTCAGATTCTCAGGTCGTGCAAAACTCACCGTAGTCCGCCTGGGCGAAGTGCGTCTGTGGGTGGGCGGGCATGCAGCTGCAGGCGTCCGCTGGGCGACCGTAAAACGCGAAAACGGCGACCAGGAGGAGCGTCAATAAACCCAAATGCTTTCTAAGATCCATGGCTGCGTTGGTTGGCGAGCTGATAAAATGGCTATGGCTTTACGTCGCCGCCAGTGAGTCCACGAGATTACTGTAAAGGAAGTGGAAAATGAAGGAAATTGAGGGAAAATTGAGATTGGCTCCTACGTTAACGACAATGATTTAATGGGAAAACGCATATAATGGCTTTCGTGCTGAAGGTCACTGAGAGTTTAATTATGTCTGTCTTACTTATGTCGTTCGGCTTATCAATGGAGGCCAGGCAGCAGCAGGCGGCAGCCTTCCATCAATCGAGCCATCAATCCGCTGCTCAATTATGCATTTAATATATTACACATACGCCCTGTATGTCAGCAATTAATCGCGCCTACTGTCACAAACACGCACGCACAAGCTGGGATCATCAAGAGCATTTATGGGCGAAGCACTTGACTGCCAAATCGCATCCATCTTTATACTTCATAGATTGGATTGGCTTAAGCCCGAATCCATATTCTCCTTTCATCAATATTTTATTTCCGACTTACGCAAAGTCGATTCAGCAGTCAATTTAGAATGCATAAATCGTACAAAAGTAGTTCAATTGCCCGGGCATTTCAATTGAAAATTGTTTATGGGAAATTCATAGAAAACTTGAGACGCACAAATCGAAATCCATTACAAAACCGCTACCATACCGCATATTTCGATGTGCTACCACATAGCAGCCATAGCTATAGATATAGATGCACAAACTCTCATGTATATATGCCTCCATATATTAACGCAAAAATATTGTATAATATCGAGAGTGTAAAAGGCAAGGCGGCAATCAGCTGCAGCTCCCGATTCGAACTGATCGGGGCAGATAGTCAGGTTCCATATAGACAGACCTATGGCCATATGCCTATCTATCCCGATTTCCCGCCCCTCGCCGTTCCAGTTCTCCTCTGTTTATGGAGTCTACAACCCGGCAGCTCTGCAGCTCTCGGCAATGTGGCAATTAAATTGATATAAAATTGAATTAAAAGCATTTTGCGGAAAAGCCACTAGAAAACGCACATGCATACGCACACGCTGGGAGCGCGGAAAATGGGGAAAAATCGGGGGCAGACCTGCATGCGTGAATCGTTGGGAGGTTGCTATTGATTGAATGCAAGCCAAGCAGGCAGGAGTAATGCATCAAACTATTCATTAAGTGGCAGCCCAAGTGGCGGCAGACAAGCAGACGCGCTGACTAATGGGTTAAACTGGAACATACACTGGGAGAAGATGAGTCTGTTTATGGAGATTATGTGATATTCGATTTAAGAAGAAGATTTCTAACTAAAAGCTGTGTTGACAGCACTACAAAACTAATGGATCATAATATTTAGAAACAATATTGCAGCGAGAACTTAACTTTTGAAACTAAAGATAAACATTCTATTTTATTTTTAACAATAAAAGTTTATTCTTAGTGTATACCTATAATTAGATCACCCTCAGTGGCTTGCTGGGTAAAAGGTTGTTTGCTACTGTTTACATAGGTTATCGAAACTATAAGTTTATATAATATAACCAGTTAAATTACTGTGGTACTTTCAAACCAGCTAATTTACCTTAAATGAGGGCGGGCGAAATAGTGACAACGTCAAAGTGTCATGGGAGAATTCTTCGCAGGCGAAAAGCTTCGCATGTTCCCCGAGTTTTTTCTCCCTGACACTGTGACACTTTGCCCGGCAATTACGGCGCGGATTTGTTTAACAAACAGGCCGACAAGACAGTACTACTACCAACAACAACATTGAGGGGAACAAAAAATTGAAAACAAACAAACAGCCGGCCGAGAAGCAACAAAAAGTGGCACAAGCACACACACACTCAGTCGAAAACGTCATCAACGTTTAGCAGATAAATCAAGTTGGGAGCCAATTGCCAGCAAGAAAAGCGTTTTCAGAGGCGTTGAAAATTCGCACGATTTCATTGGGACCTGGGACGACTTTTCCCCCTTGCAGCGCGATACCCATAAGTCTCCTTATTTATATATGCACCCATGTCTGAATGCACAATTAGCTGGGCCATATATCACTCAGGCATAGTTTAAAGCTGGCCAAAGCCGGCAACAGTTTGGGATTTTTTGTTTTTTATTTTTCGAGCTGGAAAAACGCTCCCCGTGTTTGTTGACAAGCCTAACACATGTCAATTAAATGTTATATATTATGGCACACGGCGGCCACTCACACAGACTCCAAAAAAAAAGTGGAACGTGCCGCATTTGACGTCACTTTGTGCCCCGTCTAATTGACACACTTGTTGGACTTGTCTGCCACGAAGTTCTTGTGTCGTCACCATCATCGATGTTGACATTTGACACTGGTTTCAATTTCGAGTGGCTGACATCCAATTATGCGGGCCAAAAAAACAAAAAATAAACAAGAGGGGGCAACAATTTCAAAAGATATTAACTCAAATATCGGATCGAGTTCAATTGGCATTGATTTCCACTTTGAACTCAGGCCACTTAAAATTTGACGTTTACAACAAAATGGAAATATTTATGGTGAGGGGAATTCCGCTATAAGAAAATAAAAGATAATTCAATTTAAATTCTAGCGAATAAGTTCAAAATATTTGTATATTTATATCGACAGTTCTAAACTGGAAGCACGTCAGGCTTTTTCATTGTAATTGTTCATTCGCGTATTAGTTGTACACTACTTAACAAAAGAACCTCAAAGTATTCACAATATTTATTGCATTTTATTTGCTTAAATGTTTAAATTACAAATCCGTCTTCATAAAATTTAATCTATGCCCAAAAGGCTCAGCCATTGG
The DNA here is from genome assembly GCF_016746395.2 of Drosophila simulans. Lineage (NCBI taxonomy): Eukaryota > Metazoa > Arthropoda > Insecta > Diptera > Drosophilidae > Drosophila > Drosophila simulans. The sequence goes on along the minus strand of NC_052523.2, from coordinate 15,912,962 downwards.
GCATTATGCAAATTTTATGATTAACACTTGCCCATAGAAAGGTAGACAGAAAACAGAATCCAGACAGATTTCCCAGGTGAATTCAAAGGGATTTGCTAAGGTCAGACATGGAAAAGGCCAAGGCTCGGTGATGATGATAAAAAAAGGGGGAAAAGTAGACAGAAAGGTTTTCCAGCTACCAAACTAAAGCGCCTTTGGTTTAGCTCTTCTTTTTTTTGGGTGGTTTGGTTAGTTGGTTGAAGACTGCTCGCCGAAATGGCTACACCACCCAAAGCCACATAATTAATGCGATTTTGGTTTGCGTTCAGTGCTTTCTTTGCTAATTTGTGTTGGCCAGTGTGCTATGTAGTTGCCCGTTGAGAGGTTTGGTTTATGAGCACTTAATTGGGGCCATTAATACCGGCTAATGTCTAAGTGAAGTGTGTGGACCCGCAAAGGAATTGACAGCCAGAGGCACTTCACATAGCATCGAACAAAACACTAAATGCATCGACATAAAAACGTATTTATAGCTTTCGGATATTTCGACTACGTTGCCCAGCACGGTCCCCAAATTTACGATGCTCAAAATTTTGCGCCTCCAAAATAGGCATATCAAATTGTGGCTGCTTCGATCACTTTGCGCAAAGTGATTTATGGTTTCTTGATCTATAAAGTAGCGGATTAAAAAGTATAACTCATTTTTTATGGTGTTGAAAATCGGTTTTATCTATAAATGATTCAGTAGTGTTGCAGTAGGTCAACAGATCTTCTTGACATGCTAATCAGCTTTTTCTAATACGAATTGTCATATTACTATGACACGGATACATAATACTAAGTAAATATAACACTTCTAATGAGGAAAAGAAATATGAGTTTAGTGAGTACTCAAACTTCGAATCGAATGTCATCGTTCTCGACTGCTTTTTTCAGCGGTCATTTACTTTTGGATATTGCTCTTTGTGGCAATTCGCTTATATATTTGTTTTTTTTTTTATTGCTGATTGACTTTCTAAACAGTCGGGAATGGGTTCGTTTTGTGCCAATTTGATTTTCACTTACATAGATTTCCATTCCAATCCGATGATGTCATATCGTCGAGGAAGATGTTCAACTTATCAGAACCCGAGATAAATTTTAATTGGAGCATGCATATATTAGCCATTGCAACTGAGACGACAAGTTGCAAGTGGGCAAAGCCATAAACATCGACTCTTCCATTACCGACTTTTGCAGTGCAGTGAATTTCCGCCAACTTCCCATAACGATGCTGAAAAACTTTCTTTTGCCGGGGGCATTCGGTTGACTGGCTTTTCCTTTGTCGGCGATGCCTTCACAACAATGGGGGAAAATTAAGGGGGAAATATCAAAGTCACGATCGGGCAATAGGCAATGCCATAATCAGCATGATCAATGCGGCCCAAACGAAAGGGGGTTATGGTATGCCCATTTGATTAATGCCACTGCTTGATCCCTGACCCGGAATGGTTTTCCTGCCCGGAATGGCCAAATAATGTGGCTTCAAGTTGGCCAAAGATAAAGATCCCAGCTATTGGCATTTACATGCACTCAAAAAACACCTGAACCAGTGGCACGTACATGCATAATTAACATCGGAATTGATATTCCAATGCGAGGTGATAAGAACTGGTTAAGTGTTGTCTCTACCGGCTAATTGAATCGCCAGCTGATGAGATGCAGTGGCTCGATGGTTGACAGCTCCATTCAGGTGGGACGAAACCTCGTCTGGCAGACAACTATGCTCGGAATGTCGGAATTTTTATTGCCTTGCGCCGCATTAACCCATGCACAAGTATGTCGGCGCAATCTGACATCATTGCGCCGAAAATAAGACTCCTCTCATCTTGCCACTCAACTGCATCAGTCGATCAAGAAAACAAACAGAAATTGCAAGCCCAAATTCGTCACGTTTCTTTGGGATTTCATTTTGAGCCGCGAAATTAAAGAGCGAAACAGTAACGCCACAAATTTCTCAACTTATGACACAAATTGTCTGGCGGCGAGGCAAAATCAACAAACATTTCACCCAGGATGCGTAACGAAAATTCAATTAAAAATGCTAATGTATCTTAAGAGTATGGAGGGAGGTCCTACAAAATCGGAGAACCCGAAGGTCTGGGGCCTGGACTCACATTGCATTGGCCGGGCCATAAAAATATAAATCTTTAATGAGCGAAACCCATATAGCTTGTGCATATATACATATAAGACCGCAAAGTAAACATATGCATATGCCGGCAAATATTATGTATAATGTGGGTTCTGCCGCTGGAATACAATGGTGCGCAGTGTGTGGGCTTGCATTTCGTTATCAAATTGCTGAAATTTGCATAAAAATCAATAAACTCTGTTCAAATAACCCGGCTGGCAGTTCAATTAAATATTCAAGTGATTTTCTGTGACAATACCGAATCGCTTTTCGTCAACTTGGGTGATTTATCTCCGCCCAACAAGGCTCCATTCAAGACCGGGTTGACAGATCTTGTTAAAGACATTGGGGGACATTGAGATAAAAGGAGCAGAAAAGCAGCAGGGAAGCTGACAAATTGACGGCCCATGGCCCACACACAAATGGAGGAGCTCCATGTTCCCAAAAAAAAAAGAATTCATTGTCGATAAATTGCCGCCAGACCTGTGAAATTTACGCACATTCACTTCAGAAAACAAATTATTAATGCTGGCGAAAGACCAAAATACCAAACCAAAGGCTCTTTGTCGCGCTGTCTTAATTGTACAATAATATTTAATTGCAAGATTTGCACAAGAAAATTTATTAATGGCAACGGGATGAGCAGAATGTGGGTGTGTCGGCATAAACAATCCAGATCCAATGTTTTCGCCAACCGTATATGGCTTTCGGACTTTTTTGGGGATTTAAAAGCATTCGCCGAATATGGCGAATTGAATGATGTGCGAGGGAAAAGCCACATTCACAATCATCGATTATGACAATTTTATTTGCCCGGCTTTGTGGTTTTTTAGTGTTTGCGGATTGGAATCAATGCGTAATCTTAGTAGAGCAACCATTATATTGATCGGCATTCTCGGAATCGCTGAAATAGGCCTGATATTCATAATACGGAAACATATCAATTTACAATGTATATCAATGATTCTATTCATATTATTTAAGGTAATATATCTGAATATGATTAGTATATTCATTTTATCTTTATGGCGATGGATAATGGCTGTCTAGGAAAATCCTAAAGCCTAGGAAAACATCTTAATGAGTTTTTATTTCAGTGTAGCCTACTAACCGGATTTTCTCTCCCTCAATAAGCAATTGCGGTTAAGATAATTTAAGGTGCCATATGGCAATATGTGTCGTAATAAGGCAAACAATGCATTCAATTCAAAAATTAGCACACTTTAGAAAAATAAATTGCATTCGATAACAAGCGTTATCTGTTGGAGAAAAAAATAAAATAAAAGTCAATGAAGTACTTTGCCGAACAATATCCCAGAAAAGCTGAAAAGCCAATACGAAATACAAGCTCATTTAAATGGCGCACAAACAAAATGAAAAGTCAACAGTGAATCCAAAGTCAAATGAAGGAAAACGAAATTATGAATATCCATGCGAAACAATGCGAGTTGCCGTGTCAAAAGAAAATTCAATGGAAAAGAGAGGGGGAAAACCCACTTGAAATGCATTTCCCTGGGGCAGTCTTTACTCCCCTCCCTCGAGATTTGCTTGTAAATTTTATTGGTTTTTTTTTTTATTTTTTGGTGCGAGTCGAGAAGCATTAAATGTGTTTCTATATTTTTAGACACTAAATGGCCAATGCCAAAACACACATGACGTATGCGTAATATGGAAATACCTCTGGCGCACACAACCGTTTTGCTTTCCTTGACATCCAACAAAATTGTTACTTATACATCACAGATTCAAATGGGCTTTACGATCAGACTGGGTTGCACAAGCAAACTAGTTGTATATTTTTTAATGGCCTGCAGTTTGTTTACAAATTGGCGACAATAAAAACTATTAAGACAATTCGAAAGGCCAGAAGGAAACTGGGGGCTCTCCAAAAGATCGGGGCAGGCAGATGCACAGCTAGGCAAATAAAAACAAATTATAAATAAACGCCAATAAATAGAAATGAGCGTTGCGTTGGAAAACTGTGTCGCTGTGTCACGTCGGCACATTTCCCAGTGCGCGTTTTAAATAGCCCCAAAATAAAATACAACACGCGTCTGTGTCGAGCGTTTTGCATACCTTCAATTTCAATTTCAATCTTCTAAATGCCAAACAACTCTAAAACTAAAATAAAATAAAAACAAACATGGCTTTGTACTATGGCTTTTGAGTTGCAACTTGTTTTTGTGGGAAATTGGCACCTCAGGCGAAAATGCATCAAAGAAGGAAAAGAATTTTAAAAAGAATTGAGAAGAGAAAATTAATTTTAAATCATTTCTAGCTAAAAACTTTTGAATCTGCTCTTTGAGCTGAAACTTTTTTTGGTTTTCAAACGAATATGAAAATTCTGTTTGCGGAAAAATAAGCAAGCCATTTTATTCCGGCTATTTAACTTCTGACACAACACTTGGTAATTTTAAAATAAATTAACATAATCAAGCTCTCAAGTGCTCAATTCTTATGTTACCAAAAAATTAGCAAAATAAGCCTAGTTAATTGTTACCTTTAAGCTGCAACCTATTTTGTGTGTAAAACTAGCACTTCAGGCTTTTGAACACTTGAACCCGAGGGCACAAAAATGGGGAAAAACAGTTGAATGTATTTTCACCGGCACTCGCACTCGAATCGTCTCGTCTGCACTTTATACTACTTCGTACTATATATTTGACCGATCTCGCGATTTTTCCGTCGCCGATTTTGTGGCGTTCTAGCTCGCTGCGCTTGCGGTTCTGCACTGGATCGTCAAGTCAACCGATTCGACTGTTTTCTTCAACGAATCCGCGAACCCGAATGCTCAGATATTTCACTCAAGTTGTTCGGGAAGTGAGAGATCGGTTCGATCGATCGGTTGAGTCGAGTCTTTCTTTATAGCTTGAGTGTTTCTTGCGGCAGTCGGGCGATCAAAAGCGCCATAAATTCCCCCCAAACGAGTGGAAAGTGGAGGAGAGTCGATTGCATTTTTCTTAGCATTTATTTTGTTACCTTGGCAGCTTTATTAATTGCGTGCAGGGGCCTGGTTTATGCTCTCGGCCATATAATAGCATACAATATGCATAGTCGCAGTTACTTGGCGCCATGGCCAAAAAAAGAGATCGCCACACGAAACGGCAGAGAATAGCGTATCTGTCAGGTTGCAAATCAACTAATAATTCAGCTATGCCCAGTCGTAAACTCGCCAGCGATCCAACTTCCACTTCCTCTGACCATGTGGCGCACACACGTGCTGCTGCTCCGGTCATGCTTCATATCATAGTCCATGCTCCACCTACAGCACGTTGCCATAATCTGCATACACGACCGGCTAACGCCACCGCAAAACAGATCTACACTGCGAGAAATTGTGGGGAATACTTAACGCTGCACTACTGATGGTTGTATTATAATATTATTACAAAATTATAAAATTTAATATAATGGTTTCTTACGATTGCGATTTACTGATACTAGTGTTCTGTACCAATGTTGATATTTATTTAAATTGTTTTCTTTCTGTGCACTTATACACCAGACACCACTGGCAATCGGTGAACCCGCTTTCAGGGCACTACGAATGCGTCACAGTGCATATTTTAAGTCCGCTGATATAACCGGAGGAGCAGTTCCCTAGACGGTGGGCACTCAGGCGGAACACGTAGCAGCTTCCAAGAATGCTGGCTATGTGGGGGTGTGACGTCTCATTCTGATACTCATTCTTATTCTCGGTCCAGATACATCGCAGATACATCTATATGTATTTATGTTCATTGAGAGATTTCTCGCACTCTGTTTGTTTGGCGCTTTCTGTCAGCACGACGGCCTTTCATCGGTGGCAGTTGCGACAATTCTTCGGGCTGCGTCATCGTTGTTATGGTTTTCCATTCGGTTTTATTTTGATTTATTCACCCTCTGCCAATACAGCACAAATTGAGCCCATGTGTTTACTTGTGATTTATCAACTGTTTAAATATGGCTTTGGGTCGGGGAGAGATGATTAACAAGGGTAATCGGCTGGCGATTTGCATATATACATGTAATAACCATGAGCAACGATGTAAAATTAATAAAATGCGAATTAGTCAAATATTTGAGGGCAGGGCATTGTTGCTCCTGCATATTTAATAGTGATTTGCATGCGCCATTAATAACGATAAGGCATTTTCATTAAATGTTCCTCTGCCTGACTAATGATCGAGGATTCTTGGAATTCGACGGCCAAATCAAAAGAAAATTTCCATGGCCAGATTCGTGATCGGAATGAGTGCAAAAACAACCAATGAATTTGGCACTTATCCAATGGATTAATAAGCATCGCCCCTTGATTTCCGCAGCAAATAAAATGAGAAGAAAAAAGGAGAAATAAAGAACTCATCAGTATATTGTAATTTATAGAATTTCAATCAGACAGCGAAATACATATTGTGATTGCCTCGGTGTCTTTATTTCCAACACATGAAGAAAGTATTTTAAATATAAGAATTTTTTATTCAATTAAATTTACCATAAAGTGTGTCAGTCATTAAAGCGAGGCCTATTAAATTTTTATCAAAAATTTTAAAAGCTATTTATAAAATCTGATAAAGTGTATCGGAAGCTATTCAATTTTTTTGGATGAGTCAGATAAGTCCTAAAAATATAAATATTTACTTTTCAGATTTTTAACATATTTATTTGGGATAATCACATTATATCGTGCTCACCTTATTAAAAACCCGACATAAGAAAATAAATTATAAATTCTTTCTCATCGTGCACTTGCAGTTCCAATTCACCAAGTTCCCCAGCGTGCTGAAGGCTGGACATTGCCATGGCGGAGTGGCCACCGCGCGCCTGGAGAACCAGAGCGCCCTGCAAGATGCCGCCGGATTGGTGAGCGGTGCCGGCAACGATTCCCATTGTTACTGCACCATCGAGCCCTATATCGATGCCAAGTTCAGCGTGCACATCCAGAAGATTGGCAACAACTACAAGGCGTTTATGTAAGTGACCGCAAACCGCAGGCGTCTGAAACTGAATGCCACAAGTTGATGCAGGCAGAAGGGTCGAGTGGTCTGAGTATGTGGTCTGAATGGTCCGTATGGTCTGAATGGTCTGATTGTCTGACCTTGCAACTGTCAGCAGATTGGCAATTATCCTACCAAGTGCAGCGGCAAGAGTTCATTGTTTGCCATACGAAATGCCGGTTGACGGGTTCAAAGATCCCTCGCCGACCTCCCAAACGCATTATCTACGCTATTTTAGCCGCTTAATTTATTATACTTAACCGCTTTCGCTCTTTAACAGGCGCAAATCCATCACCGGCAATTGGAAGACCAATCAGGGATCCGCCATGCTGGAGCAAATCACTTTAACCGAGAAGTACAAAAGCTGGGTGGATGAGGTAAGCCAATGGATTAAAGCCATAAGAGACACTAAATCAAAGAGGCGAATTATTGTGACCGATCAACCGACTTGCCTGTACTCTGCACTTTTTGTGAAATTTAATGTGATCCTATACCATTAAAATAAATTAAATAATTTTCAAATATTAATACATTTTTGAATTGCAATGAGAACTAGAATTATATAAATTATATTACATAAAGCCAACTAACATAGTTAGTGCATTTTATAGCAGTCTCTACCTAAGTTCCTTTACATATCCCAAACAATTTTTCGCTCACATTACCGTTAGTGCCTCCAATTCTGAGAGGTCTAGTCATGAGCTTGCTTCGCAGGCAGCTTCAGCCGAGCTTAGCCCAGTTGAATTTGGCTTGCATTTATCAAATTTGGCCAATCAATATGGCTAAGGAAAATCGCTTTAACTTATTTGCGGCATTTTGGGTGCACAAATTCGATTTCGGCTGCTTTCCGAGTTTCCCTGAGGGGGTGGCACATGGAGAACCGACTTTGGAGTAAGGTCCCTGAAATCATAATCGATTGACGTCAGAAGGCGGCCGAGTTTGCTGTGCCCTCGAGCGGCGGCATGGCTTTAATTAGAGCTCATGAATATGAAAATCGCAAAACGGTTAAACGCGTTTAGCCGCCAATGAGCGATGAAACAACGGTAGTTTTCATACAAGCCAATTTCAGACGGGGCGCCTCATAATTGCCAGATGAGGTGCAAGCATTTGGTTACATGGGAAACCCATCAGATTTGGCATTTTATCAATGCAAACGAACGCTCAGCTCGGTTTCCTTTGAGTTGCAAGTGACTCACCGATTGGCACTGCATATGTGCATTAATTAATTGCCATTTACTGGCGCAAATATTACACATTCAAGTGCCGTTCATTAGATAACACAGCAGATTTTAGCTATACTCAGAGAAAAAAATGGTATGTTATCAAGATAATGACTTATTAAAATTAAAGCTAAATAAGATAAGATATAATAAGATAATAAGAAGTTATTTATATTTTTATTTAATCAATATTTTTGTTAATAGTCTTTAAACCATTTGCATAGAACTTGTTATTTTTCCTCAGATCTTTTGATAGTTATATGTAAAGTAATCAGTTATTAAAATTAAGTAATAATATTGTAATATTTTCCCCAAGTGCATGGTAAAGTGGGTGGGCTGCTGACGACGTCAGCGCCATTCTGGGCAAGTCGGAATCAGCATCGGAATGAGCATTAGCTATATCTATAGCTATAGCGTTGGCTTTAATCAAAACAAACTGTATAATTAAAACCGGCAGCGGAAATCAGCGGAAAGCCAACACATGAATGTTTGAGCCAACTGCCGTCTGATTGGGATTGAATGCACTTGCAATCGAAAACACATTTTAGGGTCTTGATGACTCAATCACAATTCTGATCGCGAAATGCTGCCCGTATCACTTTCAGATATCCGAGCTCTTTGGCGGCATGGAAGTATGTGGTCTCTCCGTGGTGGTGGCCAAAGATGGACGAGAGTATATCATAAGCGCCTGCGACAGCACATTCGCCCTCATCGGAGACACCCAGGAAGAGGATCGCAGGCAGATCGCGGATCTGGTGTCCGGACGGATGCAGGTTGGTATTGATGGGCCATCAATCATGGATTTTATTCTTCCACATCTACATACTTACAGAACGTCTGCCGTCCCAGCATGGCGCAGACGGGTCCGGGCAAGTTGCCCTCCCGCTCTTCGGTCTCCTCTCGAGCAGAGAGTCCCACGGACGAGAGCGTGGCTCCAACACCGCCACTCCCAGCTGGACCAAGACCCGCGCCCATGGGTGGACCACCACCGATACCGGAGCGTACCTCGCCCGCCGTCGGTTCCATTGGGCGGCTGAGCAGTCGCAGCAGCATTTCGGAGGTGCCGGAGGAACCCTCCTCGTCGGGACCCAGCACAGTGGGTGGGGTGCGTCGTGATTCGCAGACTTCCCAGTCGTCGACCATCTCTTCGTCGGTGTCGCGAGCGGGCCAGAGGCCACCGCAGACTCAGAACTCCGTGGTGGAGGATGCCGAGGACACCATGAAGAACCTGAGGAAGACCTTTGCGGGGATCTTTGGTGACATGTAGGAAATCGCTAATAAGAAGCGCGGCAGAACGGCCAGCGAGACGAGCAGCGGCAGCGTGCCAGGAAGTGTGCCCAGCAGCGCGGGTCCGGGGAGTGGATTCAGTGGCTCCTTCCTCGGCAAGCAGTTCTCGTTCGCCGGCAAGGGGGAGGGCGTGATCTCCACGCAGCCCACACAGCGTCCCAGCGAGGAGCCCCCAGCCATTCCGACGACGGCCAGCTCAGCCGTCCGGCCGGAGAGCAGCGTTTCAGTTAGCGATTCAAGAAATACGGATACACTTACGGAAAGAGCAGGTGCCGGCTATCAGCCGGTCACCAATTACGAGCAACAGGAGAGGGTCAATCCCTTCGATAAGGAGCCCAGCAAGTCGGGCAGTGCGGCCAGCATACACACCTCCTCGTCCTCATCGATCTCATCGTCATCCATCTCGTCGCGCATCAATCGCAATGGCAATGCCATCAAATCCCCGCCCCCACCGGCGGGTCCACCACCACCGCCGCCCACCAATGTCACGGCGGTGGGCAGCAATGCCAATAGCTCCAGTGGCTACAGGAACAGCTTCAGCAGCTCCCTTAGCAAGGACAAGACGAGCTATGGCAACTATGGCAGCACCACTTCGGTGGAGACCATCACACGAATGGATACGAACACCACAAACACAGGAGCCACTGCGACGGAAGCTGGAGAAGCTAGTGGTGTAACGGCCATAACCAATATCAGCAATAGTGCCGGAATAGTGGCTCCAACCACGGGAACCATCACCACCTCGGTGACCACCAACGACTGGAGATCGGCCATTGGCATGCGATCGGCCAGTGTGTATAGTGCACCTGCTGCAGTGACCACTGTGTTGCCAGGAGACACATCTGGCTACGATTCCAACTCGCTTGCCTCGCAGGGCGAGGGCCTCAACAATCCCAGCGATCTGCCCTCGTACACCAGACCATCGTACTCGCGATCCGAGAGCAATGGTAATTATCTAGCCGTGGGCGTACTGCTGGTCAGCCTAACCCTGCGCAAGACCTAGGGCTCAACCTCGACTCATCCTCTCGATGCATATTTATATATATATATAAATCATGTCATTTAATCTCATTATCGTACTAATTCAGCTAGCTACACTCCATATAAATATGTATACTCGTATATAGAGACCAACTAAATGTAATCGAATAACCCATAGCCATGTAGGCAGCCGTGTCAAAGTGTTAGCCAAAACGAGAAAAGTAGGAGTTGTGTCCTTTGAGCCTAACTTTTTCATTTTCCTAGCCGAGCTCAGTGAGTAAGCCAAATATTACGTATACGACTTGTGGGCCGACCAAGTGTTTGTAAGTCTCTCTCTCGCTCAGCGATGAAAAACTAAAAAACAAAAACAAAAGCGCTTGCCTGCACACACACTCACACCTACAACACCACAGAAGACAAACAACAGGAACCGTACAGTACACACTCGCTAGAGTGCACCGCAAACCTGAGTTCAGTTCTGGCTTTTTGGGCACGCATCGAAAAACAAGAGAAACCCGAGATACAATCCAGAAAAATACCGAAATAACACCACCAGAGTAATCCAAGCTTTTAGAAACTACAAAATTCGTTAGTAATATTAATGCAACCCCTTTTCAGTTTTAGAGTGTGTGTGTGTGCGTCTTGCAGTAAATGCAGAGTTATCAAAAGATGAGCCACAGAAAACCGTGATCAACTTCTCAGTCCGAAAGTCGCTTAAGAATCAGAAGATTTCAAAATTCCCATTATCATTCACTCACATATTGATAATGCTTGTTTTTGGTAACGCTCATTTTGCTCATCCTCCATCACCGAAAGTCAAGAAACAAATATGCAAAAGACGATCGATGTTTTAAAAATTCAATTTAGTTTAAAGTATAATTTTTGTATTAAGCTTACTCTTCGATCGTCTCTTGTATGTATAGAATTAAAGCTAGATTGGCTTACGTAGTGCTAACTATAAGTGCTAAAAACTGCACCCACGCCAAATTGATGTGCACTTGTGGTAGATTTTCATGGTTTGGTTATTAATTTGTATTCCCAACTCTTGCAGCCTCCAAGCACTCGGATCTGGATGTAATTTTCGGAGACAGCAAGACCACCCCGGCATCCTATGGAAATGGCAAATACACCCGGGCCGCAGGATCTATTTCGGATGCCGATATGATTTTCGGAGGACCACCATCGAACTACAAAACCGATCGCTTCGGGGCCTCCAAAAGCATGAGCATGACCTCCGGCGGTGTGGGTTCCGGAAACGGTTCCGGATCCGGATCGGGGGGTTATAAGATCTACGAGGGCATTCAGAATGCGGCATTCAGCGACTTCAGTGACTCGGGCAGTATGAGCAGCATTGGATCGCATACCAAACGCTGGAGTGCCAGCAAGGAGGAGGATGATGAACTGGACTTGAAGTAAATCCAAGGGAGATTCCAAAGTAGAACTATCACCTACAAAAAACATTCACACACACACTAGGGCAACCAAACTATTGAATTCTATCTACTTTCTGCCTCTGAAGTTTCCTGGTTTCATGGGAAAAACACTAAGCATATACTCACTCACATAACACATAACTATTGGGTTACTATCGTTTTCACTGTCAACTATCATGATCGAAACACTTTCCTCTCATCTGCCATGAAAACATCAATGAAGCAAACAGCATAATATGCTATGTAGACACTGTAGTACACTACTAAAACATAAATATAACCACCAATGCAACAACAATAATGCAAAGCCCATATGATATGTGCAATGAAATGTCGCCGATTGACTTGACTGGTTTTGCAGTGCGATAAGAACGAGGAACCTATTTAATTACCATACTTAAAAACATTTTGAAACATTTTCCAAAGCAACAAATTATATATTAAATATATTATTGAGAAAAATATTGAATTATATACCGACATATTAAACCAATTGAGAGTTGACGACATTAAAAGTAATCGCAAGCATATATTACGTGTTAACCTGCTAATAAATCAATGGGAAAACTTTTAAATAAATCGAATATTAATAAATCTGTTATATACCAACATGAGACACATATGAAATCCTAAAAACTATAAAAACTAAAAAATAAAAGACAATATGCGCAACGTATAACAAACAACCAGGCGTTTAATACTAATACATACGCGATCTAATTATAATGGATAAATTAGTTAACGAACTACATGTATTCGGAAATTACTATGAGCAAATGTTACATAAAGAACACAAAGAAACACGAGAGTGGAAGCAACTCACACACAAAGTAAATGTTTATTACCACAAATATTATGATTATTATTATGATGTATTAGCAGTTAATGTTTACAAACTCGAAAGGCCCGCATCGAGGGCCTCGAAGATATGGAAAGATGGAAAGTACCAAGCACGACAAGCAATGTTAATTTAGTCTGAACCAACTGGACAACAATAACGAACCGAACATATATTCGAAAATCTAGCGATCCCATACGATCCACATAAATTTATACGGCTTAGTCGGTACACGATCGAAGGTCGAGAAATGAAGTGAAATGAAAACAGAGGCAATGGTATTGAAGAATATTTAGATAATATACACAACAAAATATATATAAATGTTGCGAGCGACAACAACGAAGTCATATTATGCATTCAAGATATAAACAATAGCTTCAATTGTTTACGACTATGATTTAGCGACAAATGTTTAGTATTTTGGTGTTTTTTGTTACGCACATGTTTAAGCATTATTTAGAGCAATAGACAATTTTACATATGTTGAATTTAAAATAATAGTTGAAGTCGTTTCAATTGGGTTGTATACTTCTCTCTTTTATCAACTACAACTAATTGCATTAGAGAATTTTAAATATCGTTATATGCTGAGGAATATAGCGCAAGTATACTTGAGAACTTGTTAGTTTACCAACTCTCTTCGATTTTAGTAGAATCTGCATTTGGGAATGCTACCAATATTTTAATCTAAACAAATTTACAACTATACAAGAATATTGAATAACAATTGTTTTTGTTCAGGGCCAAAACCCGGTTATTTCATGCTATATCATCCTACCATTTATATACAAGTAAATATATAAAATATGTATGTAATCTTAAGTAAATCTTTGGCTACAAGTACTTTTTCGTAATCGTATACATCATCATTTTAATCGAACTGGCACATATTCACGGAATGTTTTATAAACATATATTTATAACGACAAATGTAGAACAGAAAGTACATAAATAAATACGGGCATCACTCGAGGAATTCGAAAATCATATATCATGGCACTAGACCCACAACTCACTCACCCCATAACAATATCGTGCATCAAATGATCAGAAAGTGCTGAAATACATAAATTGAAACTCAAAGGAAATACTCAAGCATAAGGCATATAACTTACACGACTTCTAATCTGTTGCAAAATATACCAAATAAATACTCGTATTATTGTGAAAGTATAGCAAGAAATATGTACTTATATGTTGTCTGTAATTGATTCAACTCCCCCTTGAAGTCTCACTTCCCCAAATTCAGAAAGTATAGGGAGTCTGGGCTACACCCACACAATCGGTACACACAAATTTACTGCAAATCTCTATATATATATATATGTACTACGAATTATTCCAATGAACAGCGGCAACTGCAATGGCTAAGAAAAACAAAAAGCAAAACCAAAGTAACAATAAATGAGTTGATGATTGATACAAAAGCAAAAACACACATTGTTTTCCACTCGACGCACAATTTTGCGTGCGTTTACCTGCGGAATTGAGTTAGCATTGACATTAGGGAATCCTTCGGGCGGAAAAACGTCTGCGCCATTTTCCGGCTAATGACACCAGGAAAAACACTCTCGCTCCCGATCCGCTTTACCAGTGCAACGAGGCCTGCAGCCTAATCTTCCCCTCGTCTACCTGTCAATCCGCAACGCCGGGCCATAAAAACGCGTCACTTCCCGGGGCGAAGACTAGTCTTCATTCGCGACACATTCGATTCAGACCGACTGACAATCACGCGATCTTCAAGATGCCACAACCAGGCGGAGATCACATGATCATCGCTATCACCACACTGTTGGTTTTGATCTGTTCCCTAGATTTTGCGTATGCAGCCAGCATTCAGCTACAATCTTACGATCTTAATGCGGATAATGGGGCTGCATCGAACTCCAGCGAGCAGGAGTTCAATGGCGAAGTGACATCTCTGGAAAGACCTCTTTCTTGGCTACGGAATGCCAACAGCATGTTCGGCAGTCCCGCTGGTCATGTGGTCATCCAGGTGGCCAAGGAGCTGCTACATCGATCAGCCGGAAACAGTCAAGTGGGTTAAAGATATCAAGGATACTTTCCCTGAACATTCTAATTCTGCTTAAATTTTGTGATTTTCACTGAAGGTCCTTAGTCTGAATCTGACCAATCTGCTGATCATCATACTCCTGAAAGTCTTAATCTTCTCAGCCGGAATGCTGGGCGCAGGGCACTGGAGTGGCTATGGTTATGGACATGGTCGCTCAGCAGGTCGTAGTGATAACTTCGGCTTGGGCATAACTTCTGGCGATGACTATCTCATAACCGGATTTCTCGCCGCCCAAGGTGCCGGCCGAGATGAGTGCCTCTATGCAGCATCCTGTGCCTGCCCCACATCAGCATATGAGTACGCGAAAGCAGGACGTGCTCTTATGGGCGCCATTGAGGTTTTCCAAGGGTAAGAAGACATTCCTAATTGATAAGTGCAAACTTTATTAAAAAATATTGTTTGAAACTTAACTATTACAGATGATAACTTAAGATATCGCTGTGTTATATTAAGTATTAATCTGTTTCTAACTAATCCACAGGGTGCCGCTGGAGAAGCCGCGCTACAACGACCTCATCGTCCTCATGGAGCGTGCCGCCTACGATGGCTTCCGGGGAGTGGCCTGCAACACGACCCAGACCTGTGACGGATTGCTCTAAAGATTCCAAAGCAAAATGCAATCTTATTTATGTATCTATTTAAATGTATATTAAATCATTAGGTTGTAGTACAAACGAGGTGCAGTGCTTGGTTTCTTTCTGCTTGCGGTATTACAGTCTCAAATGGTTCAGCTTGGAAATCAGATTAGTTGCTACAAAATTTAACTATGCTATGACTATTATTGTGTCTACTTCGGCTGTTCGGATTCTGTTTGGTTGAGTACTGCTAGTCGGGATCTTGAAGGGATTAGCGCAGGATATTCCTGTCCACATTCGGCTGCTCCTTGCCACCGGTAATGGCCTTCACGAATTCTGGGTAATGAAGCAGGCCATCGTTATTGTCGTCGGCAATCAGCAGAAATTTATCAATTGCCTCTGTAAGAAAATCAATTTGAGATTATATTCAAATATATTTCTATCTATAAAGGGGAAAATAATTTCTAAAATCAAAACGTTTACCTACCTATAAAGTGTTCCAGCTCATCGGTGGCATTTTGAAGGTATTCATCCCGCTCGTTGTTTTTGAAATAGTCATAGTTATGATGCATGGCAGACTGAATCATTTCGAGGCCATCCAGTGCATTGTTATTATCATTGTCATGGGCCTAAAGCGATAACACGGATTAATGCAACTAACAAATTAGTGAAAAGCCAACGACATACCTTAAACATATAGAAGATTTTCTCCTCCTCACTCAAATCATCTAGATTTGCCTGGACGCCCATGTCCCTCAAATCGTCATCGATGCGACTGAAATATAGATATATTATTGATATTTTTACAACATTTGCGTTACTGCCCCCCACTTACTGCTCCTCATGGGTGAGATGCTGGTCCACTCTCCTGGTTTCGCCCCTCGGATGATGTGGACCTCTCTTGACCGCCAGGGTTCCATCGAAGTTCTGGCTGAAGCTGGCAATGCAGATGATGAAGTTCAGCAGATTCGATAGATTGCACATCCTATACATTGTGAAGTGAATTTTACAGCAAATTGTTGTGTGTTGAGTTCGGGTTTTGTGTATATTTTCTAAGGGGTGGGTTGGCCAGGCCACAACTGTCACGCGAGCTGTCAAAGCGGTTAGACTCGCGCAGGCGCTGACTTTTTGATATCTATGTAGTATTTCCCCACCCGGCCGACTGTCAAAATTCAAACATAGCAACCTCTTTGCCACTTGTCCCGTTGGTTCAATAGCATTAGGCATTTATTATTTATTCGAGCTCACATAAGCAAACATCGCTTAAAACAATTACAAATTTTCAACAGTAAAAACAGGAAAATGTGCGAACAGTACTGTGACAAGTTTGAGACCTTCAATCCGGAGGTTGAGTTTGCCAAGTTTCAAAAACGCAAGCCCGTCGTACGGACTGCCCAACTCTATGCGAATTTGCACAAGCGGGAGGACATCAAGTGTCCCTGTGAGTAAAAGGTTTCTAATTTCGCAGGAATTCTATAATGTTAAATTGCTGAATATTTTCTAAACAGACAGCTTCAAAGGTTATGGCGTGGAGACGGATTCCAATACAATGTACCGCACCTGCAACTCCGAATATGGTTACTATGCCCCGAATGCCTATACCATACCCAAGCGTTTCTATCCATTGCCCCAGAGTTTCTCCAATGAAGTCGTGCGCTTCGGCATGTATCGCAATTTCTCCCTGAACACACACATCGATCGTACCTTCTATTAGGACAGCAAATCTAAATACCCTCATATTGTTTCAAGATTTATACACAATTTTACGATTTCTTATGAAATTTGAAATTTTATTCTGGTCATCATTATTCGAAACCCTTGCCTTGCTAAGCAACCTTGAGCAAATCTATCAATAACAAATTTAAAACTGTAAAACGGCATAAAAATAAAAAAACATTTCAAAAAGCACCCTAAACTCGTTTTGATTATTATGTTAATTTAAGTTCTTCAGTTAGCTTTTTGTAAAAAAAAAAATAAAAATAAAAAACTCCCAAGAAACCAATGCAAGCATTTAAATTAAAAGTAAACCACCAACTGTTCAGTTTTATCATAAAGTCAGCAAAATGAGGTGAGTTTTATTAGCATAATGGTGATAGCTGGAACTTAGGAATACCATTATCCAGTGAAACCAAGAAGCTACTCGATGCATTGCTATGCGATATATACGGCAGGCAAGAAGTGCTGGCCAAACGAATGAGGCGTTGTTGCCGGAATCCTGTCCTTAAACGATCCCCGAAGAAGAAGAAAGGACAACTGGCGCAATTGGCCAGCGGCATGGTCGGTGATCGGTCCGCCCTAGAGCGTTTGGATGTGCGCAAGCTCATCGACGTGTGCGCCATCCTAAAGGTCGAAATCCTTATGCTGGGCTATCTCCTGGAGCGGGTTCTCGTGGCCAGGGATCGTCTGCAGAGGCATCAGGAGGTCCTGTGCGAGTTCGTCACTGCTGTGCTCATCGTGGAGAGTGGTGAGTTTCGGGCTATAGATTACTAAGCCTATAATCAAAATATAACATAATTTATCCAAAATTCCAAAATCCTAAAGTGGTACTTTTTTATGTCCTTAGCCATACAATTTGTTGGCTTATAATTCTTAACCATTTCTTCTAAGATACTGTTACCGACAAGACTATATTGTTTTTTCGAGTGCACCAAATGTCAAAGTGTGCGTGTGGGTGGGAGGGGGCGTGCCACTGCGCAGGCTCCCCACTGACAGCTGGGGGCTCGATTCTGGCCTGAGTCTTGGCCACTGCCGTCAGTCAAGTGCGGAACTCTCAGCTGTGTGGATCGTGAAGTGCGGAATCGGAAAAGCGGAAGCCCAAACGCTCAACGCTGAACGCTGAAAAAAGCCTCGCTACCGTCACGCACCGTGCATGTATGTGTGTGTTTGTGTTTGCATTTATTGAATGAATTTTGTTGTGTCCTGTGGCCGTTTGCTGGTGTGCGTGCGTGTGTGAGAGTTGTGGGCAGGTGAAGCCCATGCGTGTACGTGTGTGTGTGTGTGTGCCTCGAAAGGAGGAGGCTGACTTGATGACGACACAGAGCAGCATTGAGACTGTCTGACGGGCCACACACACACACCGACGCACAGCCATACACATGTAAATTTGACTTTGAGTGCGGGGGGCTGTGAGTGTGTGCGTGTGCACAAGCGGTTTGAAACAACAAACGTGAAAGACTGGCCTCCACAAGAATTTTTCGCCTGCCTGTCTTATCTATGTTTTTTTATCACCCCCTCGTCTCTTTCGCTCCTCTGCACCCCTCTCTTTCTCTATTTACACAAGTGTGGGTGTGTGTGTGTAAGTGTGTTACCCTTGATACTCGTCGACCAAAATACCAATGGAAGCTAGAAAACAAGGGCCATAAAAACAAGAGCGCGTGCAAAAGTAGCGTGCTATTATTTATTTATTATTTAACTTATTCAAAGATGGAAAAAACAACACTTTCTAATTGAATTTCAAGAAATGGCAACAGCGTGCGTAATGGAATAATACGATTTTATCGATCGGCTGAGCCTAGGAAAATGCAATTAAGAGCTGCCCAAAAGCATGCAATCGAAAATTTCATTAAAAGCGCAGCGCCCATTTTAATGCGTTTTCCTGGTTCATTTCCCGTTGGCGCTGCAACGTGGGATATTGGTAATATACCCAAAAACCCCCGTCTGTATTCCCCGACTGCCACAAGAACACACACACGTGAGGTAGTGCCTCTTTTTGGCCATGGCTGATATGGCCAGCTATTGTTGCTGCATTGTACGAGTGTGATTCATGTCACGCTCTCACACTCGACCAGCGAAAAGGCTCACGAACTGGCTTTGTTTGGCAAGAAGGAAAAAATAGTTGATTGTGGATTGCATAACTACAAAGAATGCCCCACAAAAAATAAAAGTTGAAGGCCATGCCGCTTTAATCCACGTATATCTGGGCCAAACCATTCGCATCCATTATGCAGCGGTTGAGCAACTTTGATGGGTGAAAAATTGCTATATAACAGAAATGTTAGGGGAAGTTCGAAGGATGTCAATTCGTAATTAATAGCCACAACAAACCTACCGCCGTTTGTGGCAGGGTTTCATACCAAACCTCTTTATTTGTTCGCTTTATTAAATCCACGTGGCTACAAGCTCCGCTTACCCTTTTCTCTCAAAGCCTCTCGTCATGGCCACAATCCTCAGTATTAGGCTTATTAGGCTCGTTAAAAGCAGCAATCTTGTACATTTAAATGGCATGAAATTTTAAAAACGAGCTCCGGCTCAATGGTAATTACTTGGCTAGAAAGGGGCAGCCTAAGCAGCAAACGTAACAACGAAAGTGGGTCAAGACAGTGGCCAGTAAGACGTGGAATCGATGAGTGCACCACTAGGCGTACAATGGCATGGCTACAGTGAAAATAATATATAGTGGTTCAATGAGATCAGCTAAAGAGCCAACACTAATATTAAATATTCCCATATAATGGGAAAAGTTTAAGCACCTAATGCAAATGCTAAAAAGGAACTCATAACCCAACCAACATTGCGAGCAACACCTTTTTCCGAGTGTAGCATTAAGACACTGCTTAGTGTCCGCTTTTTCCACACATTTTTCCCCCAAGTCAGCAGTCACCTGGCCAGCTTTTGGGAACTGGGTCTGCAGTTGCTTAGTTGTCAAGGTTTTCCTTCATTTTTTTTTTTTGCAATATTTTTTTTTGTGCAACAACTGTGTGTGTGAGTTGAATGTTTCTTGAGCTCGTCTGTAGGGCGAAAAAATAGTTTTCAATGACATTTGAGCCACGGCGATTTGTCCCTGTGTGTGTGTCAGAGTCTTTGCCAAATTATGTAACTTCAGCATGCTTCAAATACCTATGCAAATAGCTCTACAAACCAATACGTATTAATAGATGTGCATGCCTATGTGTAAGTGTCTATATGTGTATTCATGTAAATCTTGTGTAAATAATACAATAGGCCACAGCAACAACTACAACTACTACAACAACAAGAACAAGTACAACGTAAAGCAAAAATGTAAAACCATAAATAGAGAATCCCCACAACAACAAAAACTACTACTACTACTACTACTACTACTAACTGCTGCAGCAACAACAAAGAGCCGCTGCGAGCAGTGGCAGAAATCATAGCATACCGTCAGGCGCACGTTAACTTAACATGGGTAACTATGCCAAGCCGCACCAGACCAGCTAACCACACTCATTCTCTCTGCGTTTCTCTGTGTGCGTGTACATATATACATATTCAATAATTAATTAACATACTAATCAAGTCTTTTTAACTGTCGATCGATGTCTTTTCCATTGTGTGTTTATTTTAGCGCGCCTCAAAGCCAAAATAATCGACTTTCTATGCCTTCGATCTTTTGCTCGTTTTGATACAAAGACTTAACTCTCGCTCTCTTTCTCTATCTCTCTCTTTGCCTTATTTGTTTAACAACGTTTGAAAACAAACCAAATAACAACGACAAGGTAATTTATGCAAAAGAAGTTCAAAAGTAAAGCTGTTGCATATATCATTCAATATTCGTTGGGCACACATTCGATAGGGCGGACCTCTATAAGCCAAAGTTTTAACAAAATGTTATGTTTAATGATAAAGTTTAAAATATTAAATTATTTACCCTATTAATAGCCATTTTAAGTATTCATCAATTAATTTTTCTTATTTACTTTGATCATAATTAAATTGATATTACATTACATCCAATTCACCAATATATATACTCAATATATATACTAGAATCCTTTTACTTTAATGTTTTTTGAGTATACATTTAATTTAACTGAGGTCCGCTCTAAAGCACACATACAAACACACCTCACATCCACACAGTCAAGCATACATACACACAATTTTACTCACGGTAAACGCGCACAATTCTAATTTTGGCGGCCGCTTGTAATTAACATTTGCATTTTTCGTAGGGCAAGGGCTTTCCCTTCGCTGGCATAAATTTCCATTATTTTGCCATACAGCCGAGTTGGAGGCGTTCGACCCCATTTAACTCATTTATATTTATCCACCTCGGGCAGTGCACACATAATTTGAATTTTTCACAGCCCTTTCATGATTTTAGACTAAGTCCTTATACAGGATAGTGGAACTTTTCGAAAATCCTATCACACCTTTTCCATTTACACATCTGTATGTACATACATCTGTTGCATGTTGGCCAAGTTGTTGCTGTTGCCCTTTCTTCCGGTTTTTGCCCACCCATTTCAGGAATCATTTTACACTCTGCTGATTTCGCTTGTATGTGTGTTTGGCGAGTTTCCTGTTTTTGTTCCTTGATTTTTTTTCTCAATTCCACCAGCACCTCTCACATTTTCCCATCAAATTGTAATTACTGCGTCGCAGTTCACACTTTACACTGACGGAGCGGTTTGTTTATGACGCCCACCACCGCGTTTATGGCGATGCAAAGTGACACGAGCTGCTGTGTGGGCGGTTGAAGGATCCTGTGGAGCTCGGACATGTGCACACACGTGTGCCAATTTCGCGTGGTTATGAGAAATCCGAGCCGAAGTTGAGCGGATGAAGGGCTAATCCTTATCATCGGAGGTGAAAGAAAAATAGCCAGAAATAACTCTTTTTAATAAAAGTTTTAGTTGATTCCTTAGGAAAGTTTCTTTTTTTGAAATTTACCATCAAGTACAGCATTAGGAATATACTTGCAGCTATAAAATGTAGAATAAATTAAAGGAATCCAAGGGTAAAGAATTTTCTGAAGAATAAGCTCAAAAGGGATGTACCTCCATCTTGATTGAGTACAAAGTCCTTTTCTTAAAAGTTTTAAAGTAAATCCAAGCAGGCAACTGGCCTGTCACAAGCAAGAGTCCCTTATCAAACTTATGTAGCCTTCAGACGCAGATGCAAAAATTGAGAAAAGAATAAAAATTGTTCTTGCTTTTGGCAGGACACAATGTTCACTTAAGTTTTGAGAGGGGGGCTTATTGAAATTGACAAGCATTTTCAGTCCGCGTCATACAAATTGATTGGTATACCCCTGCACGGGCAGACCCACGTGGCGTATGAGTAATGCTTCTTTTTTTTGGAAAAATTAATCGGAAATTTAATCAAAGTTAAATAGAGGACGACTCGTGTCATGGTTGCGAGAACTGCAATGGCAGCAGAGCAACAAAAAGTGCTCCTCGGGGAGTCATTATGTAAGCTGCCATCAAAAGCAGGATTTACCCCTCGCAATTTTCCTTTATTTTCCCTTAGTTAACCCCATGATTTTTCTCGCTCCCTCTTGCATAATCGCCTGTTGAAGTGCTTTTGTCTGGGACCGCGTGATAAAGGCGAATCGCAATCACTAAGCCGATAATCATTTGGGTTAAGCATTGCAATAGTTTAATGAACCAGCGAGGATTAAATTTATCATCCAGTTGGCCATTGACTGGGGAATTCATTAGCAGCCTCACGCCCGAATTGACACTAATGGCTGAGAACGTGCCTGCGCATCTGCGTCTCTCATAAAAGGCCCTACCCAACTGCATCGCAGATTGGGCCAGAAGAAAGTAGCCGCAGACACACAGACGCCGCTCTTTCTTCTGCCCAGGACCACCACTTTTGGGGTCATGCAATCCCCTGGGATAAATACGGTTTAAGTACGCAGTTTTGGCTGCTGAATGCGGACATGGGCATTACATAAAGTGAAGTAAATCCCCTTTGAACTGCTCAAGGGGAAGCAGAATTTAAGTCAGCTCTTAAAGCGGCGTACTAAAAGTGTTTTACGGTAGTATGCGGTTATAGCCACACTGAGATAACCTTGGCTGATATGGCTTGATAAAAATCATTATATCTATAATAACCTTTTGTCCTTTCTTAACACAGTCCTTCCTTTATTGAACATGTACATCCTTTATTTGAAACATTTAAAAATGTTATATTTTCTTTAACGTTTTACCTACGGCAGTTAGCCGTTTTTATTTAGCCACTCATGCTTTTAGCTCTTAATTCCAATTGTATATGAGATATGTTTCTATGAAAGTAATATATATTTTTATGTGACCATCATAGCCATAAAATATTCCACCTTCTTTCATTTCTTGTTCACCTATATAAATAGCTGACACAGGACGCATATTCTTTCGGCTCATTAAACCAACTGTCATGCTTTACGTGTTTTTATGGTTGAGTACACAAAACACACACATTACAAATGCACACACTCGGTACACATAAGAAAAACACAAGACGCATGTGACACTGGCCAAAGTTTAGTTTTGGTCAGGGCCAAAAACGTTCGGGCCAGAATGTGGGCTAACATTCGCAGCCTTGACAAACACTCGTAGATCCTAGATGTCCTTGGGCAGGCGCATTTAAAATAATTACACTCACTTGCGTACAATAAAGAACTGCTCCTCATTGTCAGTCGCACATAAATCTTCCATCTTCCATGGAAAAATGCACTTGAAGCGAACAGAAAAAAATATGAGGCCCCCGTGGCGGGCAGTCCATCCGCTGGCCATAAAGAATAAAGAATGTATTTACGTCCGGCGCCTAATTGGTGCGAAGTTAGGGACCCCATTACATAAGAGTCGGCGCAATTAGTATTTCATTAGCCAGGGTCGGGGTCTCATACTCCATCGGATGCTGGTCCTGCGGCAAGAGAGCTCCGCTGCTCCTACCAGGACTTTCTCCAATTTGCTGGGGGTAAACAAGCCAATGTTTGTTCAGCTTTAACTTTGGTTAACGGCCATTTCCAACTGCTCCTTCATTATACAAATGCCTTTCTCCGAAGGAGTAAACATTTCAGCTAGAACACACTTACATACAGAATGTGTGGATTTGCATTAGCATGTAAACAAGCGATGGAATGGCAAAAAAATTCCCTGCTATCATTCCGCCAGTTACAGTATAGCATGGCTATGTAGAACTTTCTACAATCAAGTTTATAAAGGGTAATCATCATGCTCGCAGACTGTGTTCGTTAATTAATTATAATCATATAATATAAATACATGTTGCCAATTCAATAGTTTAACTTAGGGAAGCACAACTGTAAAAGTAATCAAAAATGGCTTTTGAGATAGCGTATTATTTTTGCAAAAATGTGTAGTATCTTCTTTGGGCATTCATTTTAATGGATTCCCCGCATTTTAAGCTGTCTGCTTTCAAAGCAAACAATAACGCCAATTTTCCGAGAAATTCTTTAAAACCGGAAATGTTATTTCCACACATTCCATTCCCTTTTTATTTCCCCGCCGAAGCTTTGATGGGAACCCGGGAAAATTTTCAGATTTTAGCTTTAAAATGTGGCTCACGTTCCGTTTGATAAGCTGGCAAACGCAGAGCAGTCCTAAAAAATAAAACGAAAATCAAATTATCCGCCATAAAGTGCGATTCCCCAAAGCTGGGGACCAATCCCGAAAAAATATCGATTTTAGGAGCGGAGCTTAAACCTGAGCCAATCTACGTACCGCCGAATGCAATCTGGATTTATGCTGCTAAGGGCCAGCGAAAGACATCATATATTTTTTATTAACTTGACCTTTAGGACTGAGCATGTGGGTGGCTTAGGTGGAGGTCAGGGAATGCCTGTTAGCAGCTGTCTGCAGCCTAGAAGCCGATAAAGTTGAGCCACGGGGATATTGTTCGCCTGTCGGGGTGTCAGCATCGCACCGAGGATCTCGCAGGGCAAACTTTGTATGCTTACATGGAATGCCTTGCCAGGACACACATGTATCGCCCACACATCCTCATGCTCGCATCCTCGCAACGCACACACACGCTTGTCAAGTGAAATAAATGTCATGGTCAATTTAACACAAAGACAGACACTCGTGTTGTCCTGTGTGGCACGCTTCTCAATGGAGTGTTTTTCGTCCTTTTGACTTGGCTTTGCTATCATTTTTCCGCCTTCACTGATGATTCCGCCGCCCAAGGATATGCCACCAATCGCCACAAATCCGTGCCACAACTGCATGCCGCATCTTTGTCGCTCTCAAATGTTGGTTCGCTCATCGACATTCTCGCCACCATTCGGATCAGAGCACTTGATTGATTAAGTGTCTATATGCTATATAAATACTTATATATAAATATATTTTGTATTCTTTCTTCTTCTCTCTTTTGCGCGCTCTTAAAACGTATATTTGGTGCCAACAACCAACTCTGTATTTTAATATTACGAAATATCTCTATATATGTAAAGTTTGCATACTGCACGGATATTGTAAGTGCTAAGGATCCAGCCGCCAAGAGCCCAGAATCCTATTTTGAATAGACAACCAAATCCTTTTCTCGCTCGCCGCTCGAAAGTATGCTATATACGATTTTTGCTTAACTTTTGCAGACGATGCACAGCCTAAAATGCGTTTTAGCCTCTCACCACCGCCGCAGAAAGCCATTACCAGTGCCCGCCTAACCTCGCCCACTAAAAACAGCCTCAGCAGCAGCAGCACCATCACCACCCCCGGCAGCAACAATAGAAGCCCCAGCAGCACCAAAACCACCATGCTGACCCGCAATGGCGGAGGCCACGGGACCAGCCCCACCGCCTCCGGATCCGGACACGCTCCCTCCGCCTCCGCCGCTGCCGACGATGAAGCCACCTCGGATTACAACCAGTGGCTGCATGCCATGAAACTGGTGGCCCGCCTGCCCGGAGGCACTCCACCCGAGTTCCGACGCAAGGTGAGATTTCATCTAGTTTGTTTCTCTTATTTAGACAGCATAAGGTCACAGGATATGTGGGATATTTATTTTATTTATTATTTATAACTACATTTCTCCTAAGCTATGTATGATGGGCTTACTAAATTTATATCCTTAATAAAATTCATTCAGCATGGATTACTAAATATATGTACATATAATTTTAAAGAAAAATCCCATCACTCGTTAAATTATTCCTTCCAGTTGTGGCTCTCGCTGGCGGACAAGTACCTCAAGTCGAAGAACGTGAACTGGGCGCAGCAGCGGGAGAAGTGCTTTTGCGAGGAGTGGCGCGAGGATGACGAGGAGCTGGGCATACAAATCGTCAAGGTGAGCTCCAGTCACGGACAGGTGGTCCTCCAGAGAATCATAAATGAGTCGTCTTCGTTTAGGATCTGCATCGCACTGGCTCGAATCTGTGCACCGGTCCCGCGGGCTCCATAAACCAGGCCAAGCTGAAGCGCATCCTTCTGGGCTATGCCCGTTACAACCCCGAGGTGGGCTATTGCCAGGTGAGTGCTCCTTAAAGGATCTTTGTCTGCTGTGTGCACTTCACAAATACAATTCAGGGATTCAACATGCTGGGCGCCCTCATACTGCAAGTGATGGACAAGGAGGAGGAGGAGTCCATGAAGGTCATGATCTACCTGGTGGAGGGCGTTCTGCCCACGGGCTACTTCTACGGCTCGATGGGCGGCCTGCAGGCGGACATGGGCGTCTTCCGGGAGCTGATGCAGACGCGACTGCCACGGTTGGCGAAGCACCTGCAACGCCTCCAGGGACCCGTCGAGAATGCCTTCGAACCGCCGCTAACCAATGTCTTTACCATGCAGTGGTTCCTCACCATGTTCTGTACCTGCCTGCCCATGTCCTGCGTCCTGCGCGTCTGGGACCTGGTCCTTATCGAGGGCAGCGATGTCCTTCTTCGCACCGCCCTGGTCCTTTGGAGCCTGCTTGAAGAGTGAGTTATTATTTTCATTTTAAATAAGTACTAGAGTATGAATTCCGAACCCTTCCAAACCTTTGGTATAAAACTTGTTACTTTCCCAATTTTACAGAATTGAGTTAAAAACCCATCTGAAATGCATTACTAGGAATAGCAAGGTTTTTTAATGCAATTGAGTGCAAGAGTACGATTATATCAGTGTGCCACCCAGTCTGCATAGAATGTTTTGGTTGGGTTGGTTTTCGGTGGGTGGTTGGCCAAACAATCGCCCCAGTGCAAGGCGAGAATTTGTGTCAAGGCTGCCGGAATTTTGGCATGGGTTTTTCTTGCTTGCCAAATGCAATTTAGCAATTCCGCTCGGTCTTTACCCACCAGGAATTTCATGTTCAGACGCTGTGGAACTTTTTATGGTTTTGTGGAAAACAAGTTTAGTAAATATCAACGACATTGAACTATGCTAAATGTAAGCTAGAGGGAGGGGGCCAAGGTCATGAGTTGAATTGGAAAATTGAAAAAATAGGCACTTGAATAAGTTTTGCTTGAAGCTTAGGCTAAAGCTTAAAATAATATGTATTAAAATTGCATTTGATTTAAATTTCAGACGTGTGATCAGTGTCCGATCTGCAGATGAGTTCTATGGCAAGATGGGATCCTATTCCAGTGAACTCCTCAATGGCCATCTTGTGGACTCCAATGGTCTTATTGAGCGTGTGGTGAAGCTAGGACCCATTGCGGATTTGCGACAACTGCGGGATAAGCATCTCTACAACATTGCCCCATTGCGTCACAAACAAGGATTGCAGTGAGTATCACAAAATATAAATGTATCTACACATATAACAGCCTTCCTATTTGTAGGCTCTACTACGACGAGGAGGACACCCATTCGGATGAGGAGCGCTTGGCGGTAGCAACCGTATTCGGCTTGAATTGGGGTAGACGTGGATCGGTGGGTCCTGCGGCGGCAGGAAAGCAGCAAGTGGAACAGAAGGATCGCCTCGCTTTGGATATTTCCCTGCTGAAGAAGCAGTACGATAGGCTGCGCGAGCGCCAGAAGCAGGCCCATGTCATCCTAACCACCGCCTGTTCGACAGCAGCGCGCCAAGGATCGGGTCCAGCGAGCAGCTCCCAGCCGGCGGTCCCTGTGAACCAGTTACTTCTCGGTCGCCCTGCAATAGTAACCAATAAGGGAAAGCGGGTTGGAGCACCATTGGGCGCCATTCCACCTGCTCGAAAGCCCTCCCTTCCCGCTGTCCTCCATACCAAACCAACGACAGAAAAACAGTTGCGAAGGGGAGAGACGCTGCTCTGGAGGGACACCGATCCAAGCCGCAGACGACGAGATAGTCTGACCTGGAAGGAGATCAAAGCAGATCGGGCTGCCATGATACGAGAGGGCGTTGATGTCAGCTCCGTGAGAACGCAAAAGCTGCGCACACGCTTTGGAAAAAGCGATAGCTCCTCATACAGCGAGGACAGTGATGGTGAGCAGGAGTCTGGGCCAGGAGGAGGAGGAGGCTCCAGCACGGACACCAGCCTTTGTGATGACGATGACCCAAAGTCCACGGAGAAGAGTCCCAAGCAGAAGGCCAAGCTAGCACGCAAGCTCAAGGAGCAGAAGCAGTTGGCCGGTTCCAGGGACACGAGCTTGGAGCGGCAGAGACCCAAATCTTGGGCTCCAAGCAGCCATGAGATTCCCTTCATGCTGATGGGTACGGATAGTGGCGACGAGAAGGACGATAAGGCGTCGAAAGAGGGGGCGGGTACTGGAGATCAAGCGGAGGATAGTGCCACGGAAAGCGGTCGTTACGAATTTGACAGAGAGTTGCATTTGATCAGCTCCAAGATGGAGCCACTAAAGCTTCCTTTCGACCCCGAATTCCCAGGCATGACTTCCGTTAGTCCCATACCGTCGCCCCGAGAAAAAAGTGAAGCTGAAGAGGATTTGCTGGATGAGCGAAAGCCATTCGATGTGAGCGATGATGGAGTGACAAATCAGTATTTCGAGAGGGTTAACAGCGTGGAGCGCCCCAATCGTCTGGAATTGTCCTACTCGCTCAACGAGGAAGAGACGGATACTAATGCCATTTACCTAGAAGAGAGGGAAAAAGTTGAGGGGCATAGTGGTGATAGGGAATATAATTCCGTACCCCCTTTCTACCGAAGAAATGACGATGATGGTGTACAGGGTGATGGCAAGGTGCCACAGATTCGGGACGATAACATTCCAGGTGAGAACAAGGACGATTACAAAGAGCTTCTGAGCATGACGATAGAGGAAACTACTGGATACAAACCACCACCTCCCACAGCCAGCACATTGAGTAATGCCAGCCGAAAGAGACGAGATCCTCGCCGAAAAACCTTGACCCGCTCATCGACCATTGAAATCGAGGAACGATATCAGGCCCTGGAGCGCAGGATCAGTCAGGATCAGCCAAGTGGAGATCGACAAGCCAAGTACATTCCTAGCACAGCTGCTCTAGAGGAGCGGTTTAACACCCTTGAAAAGCAACTGAGTGCTGAAAAGCAACGCAAGGAGCTGACCGAAATGGAGGCTGAATATCCAATTAAATCCGAGCGAATTCCCTCTACCGCCGACCTGGAATCACGGTTCAATTCCCTAACAAAACAAATGAGTTCCAGCGAATCTAGTTCCAAAACTCCCATTGATCTCAAGGACGAGGACCGACCCAGTGGTAGCAGCTCCAAAAACCAGAAGGATAGCGAAAAAACCAGCAAGCTGCACAAATCCGAGGAAGCTGAATCTAACACAAAGGAAACTACACAGGAAACAGAAACCAGCGATAGCAAAGAAAGTAAAAGTGATGAAAAGGAAGCGGAGCAACCACGCCTCAAGAAACTTCCATCAACTGCGGAGCTGGAAGACCGTTTTAATGCCTTAGAACGCAAAATGAGTGTTCAGAAGAGCAGCCCATCCAAGAACAAAAAAGAACCACCCGATGAAGAAGAATCGAAAGCTACAAAAGAGCCTGAAGAACCAGAGGAGTCAGAAAAAGCAAATGAGAAGACTTCGGGCAGTCAATCACCCATTGCTAAAAAGGATCCCAAAGATAGTGATCAGAAAAAACCTGAAACTATGGAGAACCAATCACCAACTAAAAACCAAGACCAGAAAGTCAAAGCCAAATCCCCAAAAAGTGAGGAGATGATTGAAAAAGAAACCTCTAAGCCGAAAGAGGATTCACAAGAATCGAAAACTGCTACTAATAAAAAGGTGGAAGCTAATCGAAAGCTTAGCTCAGAAGAAGTTGATCACACAATAAAAGAAAAGAGGGAAGAATCTCCAGGGAAAACCGATAAAGAATCTGCAGAAACCAAAATTGAAAATGTTAAAGACTCGTCAAAAAAAAGTGATTCTCAAAAGAAAGAACCCGCTAAGACGTCGGTTTCACAAACTGAGGCTGATTCAAAACCAGGTTCTAAAGGAAATTCAACTTCTAAGGATGCGGAACAAGAAAAGACCCCTCGAAAATCTCCACCCTCCACGGAAGAATTAGAAAAACGTTTTAATGCCTTAGAAAAACAAATGAGTACCACCAACTTAGAAACAACTAAAGAACCTGATCAAACTAAACCAGCAACCAAAAGTCAATCTTCGAGTGCCGAAGTAAAGGCGCAGAAGTCCATGAAATCTTTTGACGACAAGATCAAAGAAGTTAATGTGGCTATCGAAAAGGAGCAGAAGAGAGTTGAGGTGGAGGATCATGCTGAAAAGAAGCGCAAAAACGTTGAAGAAAGTTGCAAAGCGGTCAACAACAATTTAGAAACCCAAAAAAACAAAGAAGAGGACTCTCAGCAACAAGAAGAGAGTCAACAAAAGGGTACGAATCAACGAAGAGCTTCTGAGCCACCGTCAACGGAGGATCTTGAGAAGCGTTATGAAACCTTGAAGCGCCGCATGAGTAGCAAGAATCAATTTAGCGAAACCGTGGACGAAGCTCTCGAGCGGATCCAGCAGGAGGTAATCTCCGAAGCAGTGGAGGAAAAGAAGCCACCGCCATCGACGGAGGATCTGGAGAGCCGCTTTGAAGCACTGCATGGCGATAAGAAAAACGTGGAGTCCAAAATGGCCGAAACCAAACACGTAGATGTGGCCATTGAGGCGCATATTCCATCCCCACCTCCGCCGCCACCACCACCAAAGGAACGTCCTGTCCTGGCCGAACCAGTTCTCCACCAGCAACAGGCTCTGATCGAGGAGCTGCAGAGCAAGATGCGAGGCCAATCACCTGGCGAGGAGAACCTGAAGCCCAGCGAGATAAATCCGCAGAGGAGGCAGAGAAAGCTACTGCAACGACCCACGCCCATGGGCGATGAGACCTCGGAAGCACCTGCAAACACGGCTTACTACAGAGCGGCAAACCACGAACAATGGCAGCAGCGCATGGTGCGTCGGTTCTCTGATTTACCCTCCCGGGCCGATCTGGAGAACCGATTGCAGTTCCTGGAGAGGCAACTCTACAAGAAGTTCTACAAGCAGCGCTGTGCAAGTGATTCCGAAGTTGCATCGAGGGTCAAACTCCAGCCCGAGGACCAGCCGAGCACCTCTCGGCAGGCCAAGGAACTGGAAGCCGAAGGACAGCTGGAACAGCGTGTCCTGGCGTTGGAGAAACAGCTGAGCGAGAACAGTCTCAAGTTGCTGGAAGCGATGAGGGAGCGCCAACGGTCAGCGGATGACAGCGGTTCCCCTAGGCGATTGAGCACAGAGACAATCGACGCCACCGGCAAGGAGCTTGTTAGGTACACCCAGAACATTGGGGAGCTGGAGGAAGTCGACGCCCACAAGCCCATCAACATAAGCATCAATATCAAGATGATGGTCAACAAAGACAGTGAGTCCAAGCAGCCGAAGGGTGAGTCCAAGCCCACAACAGAAGATCTAACTCGTCGCCTGGAGCAATTGGAGCAGCAACTGTTGGAGGAACGGGCCAAAAATGGGTCGATCCCAACAGAAAATGGAGTGCTTGAGGAGAAACCAGAAAAGATCGAGGAAAAGGATTCCTGCAAAAAGCAGGAGAAGAACTGCCACAATCAGCACGTCAAAGGTGATGAAGTCGAGAAAACAGAAGTGCCGGCAGAGAGAAAAATTGAACCTGCAGCGGCTAAAGAGACTAAAACCCTTGAAAACGAAGAGAAAGCTCAAACCCGAGCAAAAGTTGTGGATACTGAAAAATCGGTTAAAGATCAGAACGCAGTGACGGATGAAAAATCTGTTCAAGACCAGAATGTAGTGGATGATAAGAAAGCAGAAATTTTGGATAAAAAAAATAAATCCTCTGGTGCGGGGAAATCAGAAGACACGACACAGACGTCAGGCAAAAAGGAGAAATCAGAGAACATAAATCAGACGTCAGAGGCCGCCAAAGCTGGAGTCTCTAAAGAAACATCCACGCGAGGGAAACCATCCGAAACTAAGTTGGAAAATCCCACAACTAAAGACCCCGTTCCTAAAGAAGCTTCAACTAAAGAAGCTTCCCCCAAAAAGGAGAATCTTAGTAGGGAGGAACCCAAATCCAAAGAAAAGGAAGCTACAAAAACGGAAACACAAAAAACAAAGGAAACCCCCACAGTTGCGGTC
Organism: Drosophila simulans; assembly: GCF_016746395.2. Classification (NCBI taxonomy): domain Eukaryota; kingdom Metazoa; phylum Arthropoda; class Insecta; order Diptera; family Drosophilidae; genus Drosophila; species Drosophila simulans. Next base: position 15,880,222 of record NC_052523.2, on the reverse strand, counting down.
AGCCCCAAAGAAAGCAAAGTATCGAGCAAACAACTGCCAGAGAACAAAGAAACAATCAAAGACTCTTCTTCCAAAGAACTGCCCGAAAAAATGGTTATCAATTCCACGGATGTGGGACCCATGGATCCCAACGGCAAAACAGTGGTACTGTTAATGGACAACGAACACAGAGCTTCGAAGGTTAGAAGATTGACCAGAGCCAACACGGAGGAACTGGAAGACCTCTTCCAGGCCTTAGAGAAGCAGCTCAATGATCGAAATCTTGTCAAATCCGAAGATGGTCGCCTGATACGAGTAGATCCCAAGCCAAGCGCTGAGCAAGTGGAGCAGACTCAGGCTATTTCTGATCTCACCAAGGAAATCGAGGACTTTACCAGCGCCAAACCGGAGGAGGAGAATCCAAAGGAGGCGGCAAAAGAAGAGAACCCGGAGCCCGAAGAGCCGGAGGACTTCGACTGGGGACCCAACACTGTGAAACATCACTTGAAACGCAAAACAGTCTACCTGCCCTCCACCAAAGAGCTAGAATCTCGCTTCCGCTCCTTGGAACGCCAGATAAAACTCCTCGAGGATGTGGAAAAGATCGATGTGGAGCAGCGGCTGAATGAAATCGAGCGTAAAATTAAGCTGCAGTACTCGCTCTCCCACGAAAAGGATCTGAACAAATACTTGGAACTGTGTGAAGGTAAGGGACTAGATGACGATGAACCTTTGCCTGTGGAAACCCCGACGAAGGAGACGGAAATTACCACAGCTAGAGATCGTTCTCGTAGTCCTGGGCGCAAAGCGGTGGTTACCAAATCTCCATATACCTCTCCATCGCGAAAGGCCACCAATAAAACACCACATACTTCTCCCACCCGGAAGCCCATCATTAAATCTCCCTATACATCTCCTTCCCGGAAGTCTGCCAAATCCCCTTATACGTCGCCCTCCAGAAATCGTCAGAGATCACCTTCTCCAACTCGATCGCCGGAAAGGAAGTCGAAGAGAAGTCCCTACACTTCACCAGCCCGTCGCAAGCCGCATCCTAACGATCTTCCCATCTCAGATGATTTAGAGTACAAATATCGAGTACTTGATTTGGTGAGATCCAAATCCAAGGAGAACTTGGCCAAGCGAATGAACGATCCCAACAGAAAACCGGCCATTCATCCCTTGGAAATGATTCTCAGTCCCAGTCCGGATACAGATGCGATACCTACAACAGGAGAACTAGAGCATAGAATACGTGTCCTGGACGAAAAGCTCAAATCACCAGCCAAAACACGCTCAAAGTCGCGCTCTCGATCGCCAACCATCGAAGACATAAAACGTCAAAAGATGAGAGATGAGAAAAAGCCCAGGACTCCCGTTCACAATCTGGAAAGGATTGTCAGTTCGCCTGGTAGACCAGAACCACCCACTGCCGAGGAGCTCGAGGAGCGCATACGCATCCTGGAGCAGGAGCATAAGTTTGACTTTAAGACCCAGAAGGACTACAAGGCATTCAATCAAAAGCTCAAGGACGTCATCTCACCCTCGCTCTCCTTCGACGAATTCCGGGCAGCCAAGTCACGTGAGCAGAGTCCCCGCCGCCATGGCCCCACTACGCCCAAGTCTGCCCTGCGTCGCGATGATTTCGATGAAGGCTACTGTGGCGGTACCCACACATCCACTCACTACCGCCCCACCAGCCCCAAGGTCATTCGGTTCCGAGATGAGGACGAGGATGAGGACCAGTTTGAAGAAGCACCCAGACCGAAGTCGCGTCAGACCAGCGAACGAATGGTGGGCACCACTCATGACGTTTTGGACTGTTTAACGGAGAATACTAAAATTCTTCAACGTATTCTTAAGAAGACTCTTGCAGATCAACCATCGGCCACTCGCAGCTACGCCAGCAGCTCGGAGGGTCTGGATGCCCTGGGTAGTCGTCTAATGAGGGTAAGTGCTGGTCATTTAAACACATAAAATACAATAAACTACTTAATCATACCTACTAGGAAACCTCTCCGATTACCCGAACCGGAACCCATACGGGCGTACCACTGCGTACGGGGGAGAACATCAACGACCGCCTGAGTTCGATCAAGAACTCCATCAAGTCGATCGACACGCTGTGCGAGGAGAAGCCATACCAGAAGGAGAAGTGCCAGCGGTACATTGACTCACTGTTCACGGACTCACTGCACTTTGCCAGCAAGAAGAGCTCCCTGGAGGACCTCAGTCTCAGCAGGAGTCTTAGTCGCAGCGAGAGCAGGGGAAGGAGTATTCACAGATCAGGAGACTATGCACCTTCGATTAGGGTCACCTCCGAGCACCGATCTTTGGGTTCGGCGGATTCTCGAAGGAGTCCTTTGGGCAACCGGGACACCAGTCCCTTGCACCACAGATCGCATAGGGATATTAGCCGGGAGCTGTCCCCTCGACGTAGACGCTTGGAGGAGGAGGATGAGGAGCGTAAGGATCGGGAGAGCAGTAGGGTAAGACGTGATAACTTGTTGCCAAATTATTTTGCTGATAATCGTAGCGAACTAAGTAGCGGGAGTAGTTTAACCGGGTTTAACCACAAAGTAGATAGACAACTAGAAGAGACGTGCGCCAAGTATGCGGACGATCGACGCTCGGCCTGTCGCACACCGTTGAGCCACCCGTACGAGTCCCGCACCACAGCCACACGCCACAGCCACACAGATCCAGTCCAGATCCCAGCCAACCCAGCAGGATCAGCTACCGCAACAGATAGTTTCCCCCGGCCCGTGTCGCCATATCGCCAGCCGTACGATCCCTACCATCGGTCCCCTGGTGGTGCCGGTGGCACGCCCCTCTATCAGCCCGGCAAGCTGGAGATCCGCCACACCACCGTCACCTCGACCTTCTACGATCGGTTCCTCACTGAGAAGCAGATCGAGCGGCAGACCCACTCCCGTCCGCCCAGTCGTTCGCCAGTGGTTTCACCCTCGGTGCCAGCCAAAAGCTACGTCGAATTGTGCAGCACCACCTCAGCCACATCCAGCACCACCGCTACCAGCACCTCCGCCTCCTCATTCATGTCCAGCAGCTATGCGGGCCCCTCCTTTTCGCTGCCCTCGGCCAGCAACTATTCCTATTTGAATCCAGTTTCGGGCTCGGGTTCGGGCATTTCGTCAATTTCGCCGCGCGCCAGTTGCTCGGATCTCCGCTCCACTACCAGCGGCCCCACATCCACCAGTACCACCTCCGTAACCACCTCTTCCTACGTACCCTACAATTTCACCAGCTCTTTCACATCTCGCTTGAACGATCCCATTACCACTTCCACTGTGAGTGCAGTGAGCACTAGTTCCCTTACCCATTCCACGGGGGTCTACAATCCCATGATGTCCTTCACACTGAGGGAACCACTAGCCAGCAGTTCCCTGGTTGGTTCAAGTGCCTCTCCATTGCTACCGTTTCAGTTTAACAGAACTTTCACTTCCAACTTCGACAAGGAACAGAACAAACAATAGAGGGATGCACATCAATCGTTAACCAAAGGTTGTCCATACACATCACAAAGCCCCCATTAAAGTTTTAAAACATTTATAGATTCAAAGAAATCAAGCTCAAAGCACTGAGAGAAAAATCTGTCTAAAACAATTTAATTATTCTTCTCTTATTCGAATTTTTTCATTTTTGTGGTTCTGAAAATATCAAATAATCAACAATTATCTTAAAGTTAACAGGTTGCCACTTTCTCAACTGTTCTTGTACCATGTTTGCTGATGATTTTAGTTAGGTTTTTATCTCAGTCAGCCTAACTTTCGCTAAGCAATATAAATATAGTAAATATTATAAACAGTTTAAGGCAAATAAATACCTAAACACATATATATCTACAAATATATACAAACCTTGCAAATCGGATATTTATTCTTCAAGCAACTCTTGCACCAAACCATTTTGGCTTCTTGCAACTTACCTCATCTACATTGACAGCACCAGCAACTCAACTAATCATAACTTAGCAAAGATTTTTATACAATATATATGTATCTACGTATATACAAAGAATATAGCTATCGAAACTGTAACCAAATGCGACGAGGAGGGCAAGATGTTAATATCCAACTTTTTTCAGCGTTAACCAAAGTTTAGCCTCTAATTCCTTGAACAACTTTAACTTTAGAACACTCAATTAACCTTAAACTTTTCCTTAAAATGAACTAATCAATTTACATGGTTTACACTAGCCAACAAATACCCAAGAAACCAATATACAAACACACACACACACTTTAAAACGGTGTAAAACTTTAAGTGCATTTTTGGGCCGAGTTAGTCGAGGATGCTAAACAAAATGATTATTCAATTACGTTAACTGACTGACACAAGCCGTAAAATTAGTTTACCAACATTGTTAAATACACACGCAGCCATATATGTACCTATACCAATTGAACGATATATATTGTATTTAATTAAATACCAATTGCAGTTGTTGAATTTCAATTATGCAAAAGACACAATAACGACTATGAATAAGCAAGAGAAAGCAAACCCGAATGCAAATGGATATAGATACAATTATCAATCGCGGCTGAGGAGCCGAAAGTTAATCAAAACGATTAGGAAAATATTATGACAAGTATTTCGATTCGAAATCGGCAAGATACCAGGATACTACCAAATGCAATTGTTACGTAGGCAAAATGACGACAACGGCTTCAGTTTATATAAGCATAAATTAAATATTAATTAATGTTCTCTTCAGTTTTGTTCCCCAATTTTGTTGTAATGCTTTTCTTGTTATTAAGACACGTTTGTACGCCATTTATGTTATTGTTTAAAAACAAACACAATCTAATTAATTGGTAATACAAAAAAAAGTAGTAAGAATATTTTTATTACAAATTGTTGAAGAGTTTTAAGTTTTGAAATAAAATGAAAATATTTAAAATCGCACTTGACTTTGTATTTGGGAGGGTTAACCATTTCTATCAATCGGAGAGAACAACTGATAAGCCGAGATGATCGGCAGCCTCGCCTTATCATCTGAAATGGAAAATTCTTTCCAGCCAGAGATCAGTCATCTATTGAAATCCGCGTGGAGTGGACGTGCCTTAGTTAATTCGATTAAACCTTACCATGCAGCGATTTTTAGGAAGGAGCAGCCAAAACCTACTGCTTAGATGTGGTCATCGCTATCTGGCCACCACTCCTGTGGAGGAGGTCATATTTCCCACCAAATCGGATTTTCCCAGTCGTCATATCGGACCCCGAAAGACGGATGTGGTGGCCATGCTGGATACTTTGGGCTTCAAGGTAGGAAGGTCGCCAAAAAGCTTTGTTCAGATCATATTTCATAGCAAAAGTAAAACTATTTAGATAGCATCATCTTGAAATCCTGAACTCCCAGATTTTGAGCCAGCCAAGCTTAACTTTTACCACCATTTTCATTTTAGTCCCTGGCGGAGCTCACTGAAAAAGCTGTGCCCCAGAGCATTCAACTGAAGAGGGAACTCGACCTGGACAAACCTCTGAGTAAGTAGCGCTACGTTTTAATCCCAAAATAGCTGAAAAACAAGCCAGTAAGGCAATGGACCCCCTGGCGTGTTCGCAGGCGCTGATAACCGGGGTGATAAGCCCGGTTCAGCGAGGTCATCCCCCAGTTATCAGTGTTTTGACTGCCACCACGCTTGATCTTCGATTTTTCGTCTGCGTCTGGCTGACAACAATTTTCCATTCTGCAGATGAGCACGAGCTAATCCGCCGAATTCGCGACATCTCGCTAAAGAATCAGCTGTGGCGCTCGTACATCGGAATGGGTTACCACAACTGCCATGTGCCGCACACCATTATCCGGAATATGTTCGAGAATCCGGGTTGGACCACTCAGTACACCCCGTACCAGCCGGAAATCGCCCAGGGCCGCTTGGAATCCCTGCTGAACTATCAGACCCTGGTATCAGATCTCACCGGCTTGGATGTGGCCAATGCCTCGCTTTTGGACGAGGGAACCGCTGCTGCCGAGGCCATGTGCCTGTCCACCAGGCACAACAAGCGGAAAAAACTCTACCTCTCGAACAGGGTGCATCCCCAGACGCTGTCCGTAGTCAAGACGCGAGCGGAAGCCTTGGAGCTGGAAATCGTGGTGGGACCTATTGAACAGGCGGATCTGCCAAGCCGCGAATTGGCCGGCATTCTTCTCCAGTATCCAGATACTTATGGTGATGTCAAGGATTTCGAGGATATCGCAGCTTTGGCAAAGAAAAATGGGGTAAGCTGAAATAAGAAGATACAAACTTGAACTTGAACTTGACTATAGGATTCTCTCCTTTTTCATTTAGACTCTCGTAGTGGTGGCGACCGATTTGTTGTCGTTAACCCTTCTGCGTCCTCCGGCGGAATTCGGAGCTGATATTGCCGTAGGAACTTCCCAGCGGTTGGGAGTTCCTCTGGGATACGGTGGCCCCCATGCCGGATTTTTCGCCTGCAAGCAGAGCTTGGTGCGTCTAATGCCGGGAAGGATGATTGGCGTGACCAGGGATATGGACGGAAACGATGCCTATCGCCTGGCCCTGCAAACCAGGGAGCAGCATATCCGGCGGGATAAGGCAACAAGTAACATTTGCACGGCACAGGCTCTTCTGGCCAACATGTCGGCCATGTACGCCATCTACCACGGTCCGGAGGGTCTGAAAGCCATGGCCAATCGCATCCACCATTTCGCGTTGACCCTTCAAACGGGAATCCTGGGCGCGGGTCACGAAGTGATCAACAAGAACTTCTTCGACACACTCCACATTAGACTGGGCGGTGGTCAATCTCTTGAGGATCTCAAGGAGCGTGCCGAGCAAAAGCGCATTAATCTCCGATATCTTGAAGATGACACTGTCGGCGTGGCCCTTGATGAAACGGTCAGTGTGGCGGATGTGGACGACCTGTTGTGGGTCTTCAAGGCAGAGGCAACTGTGGAACACATTCTGGCGCGTAAAGATGTCCTTAAGAACTCGATTGAGAACTCCAAGTTCCTGCGTACTTCCCCCTATCTGCAGCACCCTATTTTCCAGAGCTATCACAGGTAAGAGATTTATGAACTCCAGAATCCATTCAACTTTAATGCTCTTCCTTCGCCACAGCGAATCCCGCATGGTGCGCTACATGAAGAAGCTGGAGAACAAGGACATCTCCCTGGTCCACTCCATGATACCCCTGGGATCCTGCACTATGAAGCTGAACTCCACCACCGAGATGATGCCCTGTTCCTTCCGCCACTTTACCGATATCCATCCTTTTGCGCCGGTGGAACAAGCACAGGGTTTCCATCAGATGTTCAAGGAATTGGAGCACGACCTATGCGAGATTACAGGATACGATCGTATTTCCTTCCAGCCCAACTCCGGAGCCCAAGGAGAATATGCCGGACTGCGAGCCATCAGGAGCTACCATGAGCACCGAAATGAAGGGCACAGAAATATTTGTCTGATTCCAATTTCCGCCCACGGCACAAACCCAGCTTCTGCACAAATGGCGGGAATGAAGGTGGAGCCTATTAGAATTTTGTCGAATGGTTCTATCGACATGGCACACCTGAGAGCTAAGGCAGAGGAGCACGCCCACGAGTTGTCATGTCTAATGATTACCTATCCATCGACAATGGGCGTGTTCGAGGAAACGGTTGCCGATATTTGCACCCTGATCCACAAGCATGGCGGACAGGTGTACTTGGATGGAGCCAACATGAATGCCCAGGTTGGACTGTGTCGACCTGGAGATTATGGCAGCGATGTTTCTCATCTCAACCTGCACAAGACCTTCTGCATTCCGCATGGAGGTGGTGGTCCTGGAATGGGTCCCATCGGCGTGAAGGCCCATTTGGCACCCTACCTTCCTGGACATCCTGTAGTCAGTCCGTTGAGCAGCGAGGAGCACAGTTTCGGTGTCGTATCCGCCGCTCCCTTCGGAAGCTCCGCCATTTTGCCCATATCCTGGTCGTACATTAAGCTTATGGGCAGCAGGGGTTTGAAGAGAGCCACCCAGGTGGCCATTCTCAATGCGAACTACATGTCCAAGAGGCTGGAGCAGCACTACAAGACTCTCTACAAGGCACCCAACTCCGATCTGGTTGCGCATGAGTTCATTTTGGATATACGCGACCTGAAGAAATCGGCCAATATCGAGGCAGTGGATGTGGCCAAGCGACTCATGGATTACGGCTTCCATGCTCCAACTATGTCTTGGCCAGTCGCTGGAACCCTGATGATCGAGCCCACTGAATCGGAGGATAAGGAGGAGTTGGATAGGTTCTGCGATGCCATGATTTCCATTCGAGAGGAGATTGCCGAGATCGAGGCGGGTCGCATGGACAAGGCAGTCAATCCACTGAAGATGTCTCCTCACACCCAAGCTCAGGTGATCTCGGATAAGTGGGATCGACCATATACACGGGAGCAGGCTGCCTTCCCAGCTGTAAGTATCTTGAATTATTTCATAATTATTTTATGTAACTATATCTAAATTTTTGTTACAGATCTTTGTTAAGCCAGATGCCAAGATCTGGCCCACTGTGGGCAGGATCGATGATGCCTATGGTGACAAGCACCTTGTGTGCACCTGTCCGCCCATACTGCCTGATTTATAAGGCACTTTAGTTTTAAGACCAACAATTCATTTCTATTAAACTACTTTTTAAATAAACCCCTTGAAAGTACCTTTTATATAAGAAAGTTCTTTATTTTTCTTGTTTAACTAGTAACTAAATTAATCATCTAAACAAATCATATATGGTAATCAATAAAGCACCAGTCATTAAAAACTAATTAAAATTAACTTATAAAATAACTCAAAGTAATAAAATAGTTGGGTGCTAAATGCATTGTGTTTCTAACGAGCTATTTAAATATTAACCATTTTAAACTTTTGAATTACGTGTACTTCGTTTTCTTAGCTTTAGATTCAATTTTTGAGTCTTTTACATACTTGTTATACTGTTTGTGAAAGGTATTTACATTGCTTGTGGGTATGGTCCACTCCATTGGCTTGGACTGCTTTGTAGGATCGGCTGCCTCCGAATATTCGGGTATCTCAACACCCAATAGTTTACACACCTTGGACAAAACCACATCCACATAGCTGGATACGATTAAGTTAGCCTTTTTGTCATGTTTTGTCGGCTGCAGATTACAAATGACAAATTTTCCACCGCGTTTCAGATTCTTTAAAGGAAGGTCACCGCTGGGAACGATCTGTAAAGTGGTTCCAAGCGCAATATTTAGGTCAGCGACGGTGGAGTGCATCAAACCCATTTCAAGGTCGTTTTCGGGAAGATCATGCTCCCAGTCCAGAACGTTGTCGTATAGGATTCCATATCTGCAGCTACGACCTTTGCTATCCATTGAAGACTTGCAGGCACGTTGAAGGGATTTTTGACCCACTGTTTCCACGGCAGTAGGGCTCACAAATTGTCGTCTGCATTTCTTACACTGTTCGATGTAAATGTTGCCGTGCAACTCGGAAATATACTTCCGATCCAGTCCGGATTTCAAGTGGAGACCGTCAATATTCTGGGAGATTACGTACTGCACGTAGCCACTTTCAATCAGGGCTATGATAGCCATGTGGGTTTTAGTTGGTCTGGCTTCATCGAAGGAGACATTGAAGTCCGGCTTCTCGCCCTTCTCCTCCAGGGTCCAAACGCCTTTGGGTCCACGGAAATCCGGAATCCCTGCGGACGTACTGATTCCAGCTCCCGTGTGCAGCACAACGTGTCCGGATTTCTTGATCAAATCAGCCAGTACCTGACACTTTTCGGCCACATCCTCATCGCTGTCGAAACTCTCTGGTGCTCCCAGGATTCCCTTGTTGTCGTAGGCTGACAATCCATCCGCGTAGTTGCAGCTCATGGTTTGATACAAGTTTGATCTACTTTAAAAGCGTGTATTATGTCTTTTTCGTATTAATTTCTTTATATTTTGTACGGCTAAGAAGTCCATCGAAATGTTATTGTTTATAAAATGACCGTATTCTGAACGCTACAAAATACTTTAAAACGTGCCAAGTGAAATTACACTGGTCATTAAAAAAAAGTATAAAGTGGAATAAAATTGGCAGTTTGGTTAAAATAAAATAAACCTCATATTTTAGTTTAACTTGGTTAAATATAGATGTAAAGTGTTACCTCAAAATATTTGTTATTATACTTAAAACATTCATTATAAATTATTTTATTTTCGACTTTGTTGTTCGGTGTACCAAGCACACATGCTTGGATTTTCAACTCGCACGGTCACACTGTAACCCCGCGCGGCAGCAGAAACAAAGTGTGCTTCTAATTTCCAATCAAATCGCCGGCAGGAAAACAAATTTTATCCACGGCAACGAAACAATAGTTTGTTTGGTCGTTGTAACGCTTGAGTTCACATTACCTCTCCCTCGGGCGAAGAACAGCTGAAACCGGAAACGGATCAGAGAATTAGCATCAGCCAGGACACGGATTTAGAGGCGCCATGAAGATCGAGGAAGTCAAGAGCACCGTGCGCACCCAGCGCATTGCAGCCCATAGCCACGTGAAGGGATTGGGCCTGGACGAGGTTGGAGCTGCTGTGCACAGTGCAGCTGGACTGGTAGGCCAGAAGGCGGCACGCGAGGCAGCCGGCATTGTGGTGGACCTCATCAAATCGAAAAAGATGGCCGGACGAGCGCTTCTGCTGGCCGGGCCACCGGGCACCGGCAAAACCGCCATTGCTCTGGCCATTGCCCAGGAACTGGGTAACAAGGTGCCCTTCTGTCCCATGGTCGGATCGGAGGTATTCAGCAATGAGATTAAGAAGACCGAGGTGCTGATGGAGAATTTCCGGCGCTCCATTGGTCTGCGCATTCGAGAGACCAAAGAGGTGTACGAGGGCGAGGTTACAGAACTCACGCCCGTGGAAACCGAGAATCCCATGGGTGGCTATGGCAAGACCATCAGCAATGTGGTAATCGGCTTGAAGACAGCCAAGGGAACCAAACAACTCAAACTTGATCCCAGCATCTTTGATGCCTTGCAAAAGGAAAAGGTGGAGGTGGGCGATGTCATTTACATAGAGGCCAACAGTGGTGCCGTGAAGCGTCAGGGTCGCAGTGACACCTTTGCCACTGAGTTTGATCTCGAAACCGAGGAGTATGTGCCGCTGCCCAAGGGCGATGTCCACAAGAAGAAGGAGGTTATCCAGGATGTTACTCTGCACGATCTGGATGTGGCCAATGCTCGTCCACAGGGCGGCCAGGATGTGCTCTCCATGATGGGCCAGCTCATGAAGCCGAAGAAAACTGAAATCACTGGTTAGTTGCGTATTTTTCATTTCATTCAGATTTACTAATTTAATATTTGATGACTAGATAAACTACGCATGGAGATCAACAAGGTGGTAAACAAGTACATTGACCAGGGCATAGCCGAGCTGGTTCCCGGAGTCCTCTTCATCGACGAGATCCACATGCTTGATTTGGAGACCTTCACCTACCTACACAAGTCCCTGGAATCTCCCATTGCCCCAATTGTGATTTTTGCCACCAATCGTGGACGCTGTGTTATTCGGTAAGAATATGGCATTAGTGAGGATATGATTGACTGCTACCCTGTAGTTCCATTCATTACGATTTTTTTGAGTAACGAGTCATGGTAACATGGCAACAGGGACATGTATAAATAAAAGTTCCCTCTTTCCAGTGGCACCACCGACATAGTTTCGCCGCACGGAATTCCGCTGGATCTGCTCGATCGTTTGCTGATCATCCGCACACTCCTTTACTCCACTGCCGACATGGAGCAGATTATCAAGCTGCGCGCCCAGACCGAGGGACTGCAGCTGGAGGAGAACGCCTTCGCACGTCTCAGCGAGATTGGAACCAGCTCCACGCTGCGCTACGCCGTCCAGCTGCTGACCCCGGCCCATCAGATGTGCAAGGTGAACGGACGCAACCAGATCAGCAAGGATGACATCGAGGATGTGCACTCGCTCTTCCTTGACGCCAAGCGCTCCTCGAAGCATTTGTCCGAAAAGAACAATAAGTTTATGTTGTAAGTTTGACGATTCCAGCTGAATTGTAATTCCATTTGCACTGATTTCCCAGTAAAAAAAAAAGATTAGCAATTCAATTTATTGTAATTCTTTGAAAAAATTCAAATTATACTTTCAATGGCGCTTCATACACCGACAAGAAAAGTGTGTACACACTTCAACTGAAAAGAAATCGAAAATGTTTGGTGGGTGTCTTAGCTAGATTAGGGTGAATCGTGAATTTCAACCGTTTTTTAGATGTTACGTGAGATAAACATATTTAAAAGAATTCGGAGGTCAAACCATTAATTCTTATAATTCGGTTGTTTGATTATAATTATTTTGTCTTTCGTTTTCCGCTAAATCTCCCATATTTGCTACTTGCGATATGGCAACTTCCACTCGCGCCACCCTCATTTTCCCACCATTCGACATCAGCTGGTCGCGTTGTTTGGCCAAGAATTCCAATTGGTGGTGAGTTCAGTTACTCAACGAGCGTCGAGCTGCGCACTGCCCCAAAATAAATAGCCAGAAAGCTCCGCTGAATTGCATGCAGTGAATAGTATATTTAACGATTCGATTCGCGGCGTGGGCGTCTTCTTCTTCTTCGGACCGTTCCCCTCGCGTCTCGCATCTTGCCTCTCGCTCGCTCCAACAACGCCGGCAATTGCACTTGGCGTGCGTGTGTGTGTGTGTGTAAGTGTGAGTGCGTGTGTGGTTTTCCGAAAGAATGTGAAATCATAATAAAAGTCGCGATTTGTTGTTGCTATTCGGCGCAATTAGCCACTATTTAACGCACATGTGTGTGTTTCGAGCTTATTTGTGTGTGAACAAAGCCAGGCATCCCGTTTTGGCGGAAATAAATGCAATCCTGATGGCAGGATCAAGGTAAAATGGAAACATTTGGGATCTATTGCATGAATGAACCAATGTTGAAGAAGCAGCACAAGCAGCAGCAGCAGCAACAACACAGCGGCAGCTAGGAGAGCGAAAGAGAGCGAAGGCAAACAAACGAAAATACAACAATAAAAAAGAAGGAAAAACAACAAAAGGTAAGTGCGTGTATGTGTGTGTGTGTGAGGGTCTGGAGGCCGCACCTCCCAATCAGAAAATTAGTGCTGTGTGGGTGCGCGTTACACTTTTTGTACTTATTTTTTTCGGCTTTAACTGTTATTATTATTTAAGTAGCACGAACGAGGGAATTACATAATTTCGGTTTTTTTTTTGTGTCTCTCTTTTGAGACTCCGAATAGAAAGCGAAAGTATTCTTATGGGAACACACCAGCGTGTGCGTGTGTGTTTGTTTTATTTATGAATGGTGATTATGAGACTTGATAATTAATTGCCAGCATACGTTGTGATTTGATTTCTGTGCGTTAACCAGTTGAGCGGATGTCTGTCTCTTTTGCACCCACAGCTGGTCATAAATCAAATAAGAATTTCACGCCACACAAATGAAAAGCAACAAACAAAAGAGACGAAGCGATGAACTCCCTCGCGTTCTGATCAGAACAGGAAGAAGAAGCAGTCGCATTTGCAGCTGCGCCCAGCGATCATTTTCGCATACTTCTTTCTTAATTTGTTTTTGCCGAGCCATTTTTAATGTGAAAATCTTGCGGGCGAAAATTGGTCGCCGCAGTTGGCCAAAAACATAACACATAAACAACACATTTTATGGGACGCCGGTGGCGGCGCACTTACACAAAAAGAAATTTAACAATTTAATATAAAATTATTTATATTAATTAATTAGGTATATTCAAATATGATGATTATTTACAATTGGCTATATAGTCAAGAGTAATAGCGTTGTAAATTGTGCTTACTTAAATATTTGCTTTTAAAAATTATTATTTTTATCCGTGAAGCGAATTCGCCCACGAGCCAGTATCTCTTTCTCACTTATGCTCTCTCCTGCTCACGCGATCGTTGCCAAATTTCAATTCACGCCCGCTGTTTTTGGCCCTACACTGCGGAAGATTCGTTAACTGGTTCGAGTCTGATTGGCTTTTATGTAATTTAGTAGCACAGTGGTGTTTCGATACGGTGAACGGAGAACAAAAAGATTTATTGCCATTTTATTAATACGAAACGTTTAGGTATATGTAGGTTTTTTTTTTAGCGTTTTAGCAATTATATTTTACATTTGCACACAATTCTTTTTTCCATCACCCTGTGAACAGCACAATATTTCAGTCTTATTTCAAAAAATATTTTATGTCGGCCAAAAAGGCCAATACAAATACACACGCAAAATACAGCAGAAAAACGACTTGAGCGTGTCGGTGTTGACGTTAATGAACTACAACAACAATTATGTACGTTTTGTAGACGGCAGCAAACAGCCAACAAAACAACAACTACATTTCACCGCAGTTCCTTTGTTGTTTCTGCGCCTGTGCTTTTGGTAACGATTTTTTTTTTCGTTTTGAAACTGACTTTGGCTATAAGGCAAATTTATGTTGTCCATTTGCTTGCAATTAGTTTATGAAGTCAACTGCGCGGTGAAATGTACATAACAGTCGATGTTCCCTTGTTGCAGGCAAACGAATAACTTTTAAGCATTGCATTTAATTGAGCATAGTGTTAAAAAAGGCGTTTTTTCAATAACAATGCTTTGATTGTTCGAATTTTTATTAACACCGGTGCGCTTCGTTGCAAAGATTATTGAACACATAACATATATGTATGTACCAATGTATGATATATTCAATACTCTTTGGTTGTTGATAGTTTAGTGTTGAGTTTTTGAGTTTTCACTTTACTACGCTAAGCTACTTAACGTCATATCCTCCGCTCTTAGTTATTTATTGTCAGTTTTCTGCCGCTGCTGCGTCGACATTTTTGCATTTCACTGCAAAGCCCATTAGTACAGTAGTACTTCTGTAGCCGGAAACACATCGCCATTCAAAGATTTCAACTTGCAAAGTACATCGTTGAGATGTGCTTTTAGATTTCTGCGTTTATTTAAATAAGCAGCACATTAAAAGAAAAGTTTTAGCATGCTTTTCAACTCTCTTTTAATTGGTTTAAAACCTCTTAGTGTGAAATTCACTAGAAGTCACCTCCGTTGATGTGGCTCTGTATTTTCCATTTCTGCTTTATGCTCTCTTGTAATTGTTTGCCCTTCGCAAGGTTGTTCCCACTGTGCGTGGGCGCTTTGGGGTGGGTGGGCGTGGTGGTGGTGGGGGCGCGAGTTGCGGCGGTGGCAGCGGTTTTCTAAAAAACATTTTGTTGGGCTGCCAAACAAAAGCAACAGCTGCGTTCTGCTTTGGCCGCTGCTTTCGGGCCTTTGTGAATGTGCAGCAAACAGCCTTGTAAGCGCCACCCACACAAAGAAGCGGACCACACAAAAAATTGTATGGTCACCAACACAGACGCCGCACAGCATCTGCACCGCGTGCTTGTGTGTGTGAGCGTCTGTAGAGGCAACTATGACGTGAGCAGCAGCTGTCAAAGTCGCCCACGCCTCAAGTCGCGCTTTAAAAGCGTCATGTGCTCAGCTGAGCGCGTCTAGCCCTCAGTCTTTCTCTCTCTCTCTCTTTCTTGGTACCCCTCTCTCTTGCTCTTTCAGGCTGAAGCTTTGTGCACGTGTGCGTTTGAGATTTTCAGCTTTCTAGTCAGCGATTTAAATGTATAACTAAACTTCAAAGCGTTAAATTTCTATGCAAATTGCACTACCTAATTTCAAAACCTATTTTCTGAGGCAAATATCTCTAATAATTTCAGAATTTCATAAGGAAAGTTGGTTGCACCTCTAAAAACTTTGTAGAACTGTACTCTATATCTCTAAATAAATGCGTCTATGTGTTTTTTGTAGATGAAAAGGTAAAAACGGTTGCATTTCGATAAGACAAAAGGGTTGTCCTTATCGAATCCCAATTTACTGAGCTGTGGCGTAAGACTCTTGCTCAGTTTCAATTAAAATTGCATAAAAGAAACGTTTTACCTGCCAGCCAGCCACTTCATTCAACGTGAATCTTTCAGCAAATTCATTTGGGGACAACTCCTACATACAAGTGTGTGTGTGCTTCTCAGAATTTCTACCGTATTTGCATTCGTATTCGTTTCATTGCACTTTGGGCCTTCGGTTCGGGCCACATACTACACCACAACAATGAGAATGAGCCATGGCATAATAAACTTTGCCATTTGTGCCTCATCTTGCCAGCCGCATCTTCATTGCCCCTGTTTGTCTAGGTGTTCTTTTTTCTAACCTTGTGCCAATAAAATTGAGAAAACAACCCAAGAAGATGTGATGTGCACCGCACACAGAAAATGAAAAACTAGAAATGTTTCTAACACAATTTTCTACTTGCCTTGCCATTGTTGGCCGAAAGTGTGGGCGCAAGGGGAAAGTGTGCAGAAGTGCCAGGGAAAATTGAGTGTGTCGAGCGGCATTTAATTTCTTGCTAGTTATTTTGGCTAGACCACTCGGTTACGGCTCAGTTGCGCCGCTAGGTGGCGCCAGTCGCCAGTCCGCAGCACGTTCCCAATTAATCGACGCCGCTCGCTTCATTTTATCTACGAGCATCCAACTATCAGTTGGCGCTGCGCTGATCAACACCTTCAATTCGAGAGTGTGGATGTGAGTGTGAGTGAGTGGGCCGCGCCAGGTGAGTGGGCCCGTTAAAAGCGCCCCGGTGACTCAACTCAACTCAGCAAGCGCTCTACTCATTTCATGCTCCTCGGCGAAGCGGAGAAAGCCTACGGTCGATCAGAAAGCAGGTGCACTGCAAAAAACGACATTAGAAAATATAATCAGAAATTTGGAAAATATTACAACATGATTTTTCATATTATAATGCTGTAGCAATAACATATAAACCGAGTACTACTAATAAAAAACGTACGTTTTTTATCATACAAAATTCCAAACTTATTTCAGAGCTTGGAAACTCACTTATCATAAACATATATGATAAGATACGGGATATCTTATAGGGTATTAGTCTCTTTAACCTTAGTTAAACAGCTTGCACCCTCTTCCAATTTGAAAAACATTCCTAAAATAGTTATAATGAAGG
Organism: Drosophila simulans; assembly: GCF_016746395.2. NCBI lineage: Eukaryota > Metazoa > Arthropoda > Insecta > Diptera > Drosophilidae > Drosophila > Drosophila simulans. Next base: position 15,863,211 of record NC_052523.2, on the reverse strand, counting down.
TAAAAGAAAGGTATCCTATTTTCAGATCCTAAGATGGGGATGCTTTTTCCAGTGCACGAAATTGACTTTCGGTGAATATGTGTGAACATTTGTACGTGCCGATAAGATGGTGTAAATATTTGCAAACAATCGAGCAGCTCACCTGGACTCGCTCATACATAATGTACTGCCAGTCTCTTTCTTACCTTTTCCCCATTTTGGCCGTGTCATTTACTCGGCGTTGTTTTTTGAATTGTCGGTTGTTGTTCTCGGCGGTGGGGCTGAGTTGCCTAAAAGTCTGCGCTTATCAACGAATTTTCAGGGGGACGTGCGGCGACTCAATTTACTTAATGCCGCACCTTAACCGCCGCAGCAACAAATGCAGAAAACAAGAGGTGAGAAAGAAGAGCGCCCTGGCGAAAGGCGAAAAATGCATGATTCATGCGGTCGGTATTTCGCTGCGCTGCGGTGGCGTGCACTGAAAACAATTTGGTAAGAGTAACACCTTAAATTAGGAGTTTAAAATGGAGCAGTCCATATAAGGCAACAGGCTGAAAGGATACAGTCATATAATTTTAATAAATTTTTATTGCCTATGATTGTCTAGTTTTTTCTTCGAGTGTAAAGCGATGGGCGGTGGTCTGTTAGTCAGTGGGTCAAACTGGTGTGGGTGGTTGGGTATTAAGGGAGCTTTCGTTTTGCCGGCTGCCTGCTTGTTAATTTTAATTGATTTTAATTTGATTTGCTCAAAGTGAATTTTGTTTGGCCAACGCCAAAGTTTTTTTTTAGACCTCACTCCCTCCCTCCTCCTTTTATTTCTTGCTCCTGCTGCTCTTCAAATAAATTGAATTTCTGAGCACATATATCGGGTTGATGGGGGATGGGGGGGTGGGTTTGGCAAATGGCTGACCCACTTACGGGCTAGAGAAATGTTACTTGTAGAAAATATATTTTTTGTTAAATATTGCAGTGGAAAGAATGCACTTTGCATTCCACATTGCAATCATCCCCAGCCCCAGCCAAAAACCCATCCAGACAAACAAAAGAAGCATGAAAACAAACACACTCTGGAGCCATGCCATCTGTCCTTCTCCAGCAAGTATCTAGTTCTCCAGAGGATCTTTCACCTGGCAGCCTTTGCACTTTGTTAGCTCATTGAGGTGCCGCTGGGAGTTGCTGTCGACTTGAGTAGCTGCTCCAAACTCTTCCAACTGCTCCATTTCCCCCCCGGAATTTACCGCCTTTCTTCGTTGTCCCGCTTTTACCTGAATCACCTGCTGCTTGTGAGCTTAATGAAATCCGCAATGTTACCCACGATGTATGCATGTACATAGCCACACATAAATTCCCCTGTAGATTCTGATGGTTTTGCTGAAACGGGGTATTTCTGTTTTTCAAATCAATTGGGTCATGGAATGAGTTTTATAAATAACATAGAAATATTTCTCCTGTAAACTAGTTATGTAAGTCTGCTTAAGATAGCACACAAAGTGCGCTTTCAATTTGATGAAACAATAATAATTTTCTGCTTCGGTAATGGGAACTTTCATATTCGGTTACGTAACGAATGTATGTATGTAGGTCTTAATGCACTTTGCCGCTGTCCGTTGTCAGTCGAGCGGTAAAGAAGGAGAATGCATGTCGCTCCGCTGAGCTGTTTGCACGGAGGAGGTGTGTTTGCGTTTGCGGGTGTTTGTTTGTCTGGATGCATTCGGATGAAAGCTGGAAGGGATGTGCAGCCAGCCATCGACATGCCTTTGTGGGGGCCATGTCTTTTGTTGCTTTTATCCTGGCCATAAAGTTCAAGGAGCTGGATTGAATTCCGCTCGCCTCCTTGCCATTCTCTCTTCACACACACATTTGTCAGTGCCTTGTCTTGCCAAATACACTGAAAGAAACAAGCAATAGCTTAATAAGAAAGTAGCATATATCACAAAATAAATCCAATTTATATACATATCCTATAACTACAACAAATTGGAACCCTTTAAAGTAAGAAAATCCTTTTACCTCAGTGTACTGCTGGACGTGGACCACCCGATGATGCTGGGAATGCATTTTTATGCGCATTATTAAGTAATGCTGGGGGTTGAGGTCACGTGGGTGGGACAAAATCGCTTTGCTTCTCAACCGAACCGTTTAGAAGTATTTATTGTGGATTCTCCAAATGGGTTTCCTCCTCGGCCAGAGGGGGATTACAGCGAATCGCGCGAATGGAATTTGTAATGTGGATGGATGGCAACGGAAAGGATATTGAGCGAAATGCATCTCAAAAGGTTGTTATGAAAGGGAAGCGTTGCTATACGAGGTCCTGAAGGCATTGTCCAATATTTTCAATCGATTTGCATTCTGCGATATCTGCAAAAAGTAATTGATTTCATCAAAATACGACAGGAATAGGAGAAAGGAGTAAGAAATCTAGAAATATTGATATTATGGAAATGGGATTCTAACTGCAACAATGAAAATACTTCAACAATATTATAAATTCATGCTAACGATTTTCCAATTATTGCTGCCTTGCCAGCTTCGTTTTAAAAGCCATTTTAAACCTTTTTTTTGGGCTGATCGAGAAAATATCTCGGCAGTTCATTTACGTACATGTGTCACGGTTTTTGTCCCGTCACTGTGACCGCAAATATTTTATTTACATTCCATCCGGAGAAGCCAACCTATTCGGGGCTTAACACCAAAAAAGCGGGGGACTACGCAGTTTGTAGAACTATTTGCGAAACCAACACATGATGGGTGCTGCTGGTAGTGCTGCAAGTGGAGGCATCATCGTAATGGCTGCTTCAGTGAACCAGGTAAAGGCGGTGGCGCCAAAAAGCGCAACATATTGGGTGGGAAAAGAGGAGCACATCCCGGCCAGGGTTGCCACCACTCTCCTCCTTTTCGAGCTTCCCATCATATGCAATCATTTTAAATCTGGGTAAAAATGCAGCCACTTTGCCGTGCAGGCTCATCAAAAAAAGATGCGCATATGTGTGCCAGCTCAACCAGCACACATAAATAAATATATATACATATATAGGTAAAATATAGTTGTATAAACATGTGCATATGTATAGGGCTAAATGGGTTATATTGTGGCTTTCCCTGCGCGGCATAAAAAGTATAAATAAAATAATTTAAAAAGGGCCAACGATTCCAAGGGGGAGTAAAAACTTTTCCTGAGCCCTGCACCTCCACTTACCCTTTCCCCCAATTTTGAACAGTGTAGCAAATATGCAAAACTCGCACACACACACAATCAAACAGCTGCAGACTTTTGGCATTGCCTTGCGGTTTTTTAGGAAAATGGGTGGAAAAGTGCAAGCGTCTCTGTCGCTGAAAATCCTAAAATGCTTAGCGTGGCAAAATCAATTTGATGCCATTTGTTAAAACGCTTTATGGCTATGTGTGAGTGAGGAAAGTGTGCCTGGGAGTGAGTGAGTGCATTAAATATGTATGTGCGATGGAGAATTTTCCGATAGAGATTTTCGGTTAAGAGTCGCCTCTGAATAGCAAGACTGGAAGCTGCACATCCTGCGGGAGGATTTTATAGGCACTTTTTATTGTTCGATTTTTTTTTCGATCTGAAAGTGCAAAGAAGCTTTAAAATTTTAATACCTCCATTACCTTGCAAAATCTGGTAACAATGCGGTCGGTTTAACGAGCAATCAGCTGCATTGCAAATATTTAATGCAACAAATATTGATTATTGTCCTTAAAGTTGAAGGCGTTGTAGCAGATGAATTATGAAATTTTAAGGTTTCATACGAAAAACTTTCTTTTTTCGATTTGCACAAATAGGGAATACAAACCGGGCGTAGATTTTTCCATTTTCTTTCAGTTTTATGCCACTTTTTCGTCACACCCGTGGGGGTGTGTATGTGTGTGTGTGTGTGTGTGTGTGTGTGTGTGTTGGCCAATGTGTTCTCGCCTGTTTGTGTATGCTTAATGCCTTTGTGTTTGTGTTTAGCGCACGAATATCGGTCAAGGCTGGCAATGCAGCCAACTGGCGCACATTTAGACGACGTTTGGTTGTCGCCTCAGCTGGCTCAGCTGCCTCAGTCGCTGCCTTCTGATGTCTGTGCCTCATTTCTGGCAAAATATGCCACTAAATCAACACGCCAAGCGCTGCAGCAACCAGCAACTACACTGAGAGAAATTAAAACGAAAATCAAAATAATTTGCTTTAGCAAAGAAAAATACTTTGTGGAACTTTTGGCGCAGTGTAGAGCAGCATCCCACGCCTCAGTGGCGACACGTTTGTTGGCAACTCACCTGCGAAATCTCGCTGCTGGCGTTAATGACATTTCAACATAGTTCCCCCCCGCACTTCTCGTTTAATTTCTCCCACCCCCGCGCGTGAAAATGTTGTACATGACAATGCTACCCTGTAGCACAACATGGCAGGCCCACGAAAAAAAATAAATGGCATTAAAAAGGTCAAGGATGTTTTTTGTAGGTCCTGTGGCGTGCACGCCATCAGAAGAAGCTCAACCCAGACCCAATTTCCCGGGACTATGCTCCCGTGGGCGTGGTTCTGTTTAGTGCTGATTAAGTGCCCACAATTCCTGACCCAAATGTCCGATGGCAGCGATGGCGTGTTTGTTGCCATTCTACTGGTGGCGGTTGCACCACAACTGCATTTGTTTTTCGGCTTTATGCTGCTTTTATTTTGTCGCTGGAAGGCCGTCAGTTTTGAGCCGGAAGTTTGCGTGAGTTGTAAAAGGGAAAATAGAGCGAGAAAATGGTGGGAGTTTCCTGGAGGCGTTGCCGCTGGGCGTGGCTGCTATGTTGTCCGTGATAAATCGAAAGGCGGTTGTATTTTTGGCCAAAAACATTGCCTATTAGCGTGTTTGCTTGGACATGTAAACTTAAAATTGAATTCAAGTAATTGCTAGACGTTTAAGTACTTAGAGGAGAGTTTTGTCAAACCAGTTGTAAAAAATGTGTTATTAAATTTTACATTCCAACTAGTTAAAAAATACTCCTATTATATCCCTGTTATTTTTTCCAAAAATTAAAGTAAATAAAGTTTCAAACGAAAATACAATCACAAAGGAAACCAAGAGTACTTGCTGAAAGACTGGTTTTAATTCAGCTTAAATCAAGGCGAAGCTTATCAATTAGCGAAGCTAAAACAGAAAAAGGGGGACGGGGATTTGGGGCGGTCATTGAGGGGTTGGGCTCCTTCGTAGGGAAAGCTGCGCAGATTAATGCTCCATGCATAATCCTGTGGAGCGTAATTACCGCAGCTAACGCTAACCCAGCAGCACCGCAACTATCAACACAGCGCTTTGATTAATTATATGATCCATGTTTGGTTTTCCGAAATCCCTCCACCCAGAAACCCCTTTTTCCTGTGGCCCGTGGCTTCTGTAAAATTAATTAAGTCGAAATGAAACAAACCAGATACCCACTTTGTTTGAAGGGGGGAAACTTTGCTGGCTGACTGCTGTCCTTCTTCGGATAAAATAACGCATACGCCGCGTTGCCGCTTGAAAATTTGCCAATTTGTTTGGCTGTCATTGCATTAAATTTGCAGTTGTCCAACAAATGGCAATCGAGGCAAGAAAGTTGCACCACGCGACACGACAAATCATTGAAAAGTGTTCAATGCCGCTTTTGCAGCATCCGGAAATTCCCAGGATGGGAAAAACCACAGAATTCGGTGTAATCCCATTTAAGCAAGCTGCTTTTCAGCAGTTGATTTGCTTTGGCTTGCAGCATGGAGCGTGCTTGAAATCTGCTATCAACACTTGTTTATGGAGCTGGTTCCCCTTATGGCCCCCAATCCTCCCTCGCCCTCGCCACTCAGTCGAATAGAGCTCTTCCGGCTAAGAAGTGTGCCCAAAAGGAGAAGCGATCCAAGGCTTACGCATTTGTCGTCTTAGTAGTTGCAGCTTCTTGTGATTCTGCTGCTGGTTTTGCCACTCCCACTTCTGCCGGCTGCGGCGCCTCTTAATCCATTTGCTGCACTCCCAGTCACGCCCACACCCACCGGCGTATACACGCCCTGGCAATAAAACTTTCACTCTGCTCTGCCCTTTCCTCCAGGCCCTAACTTTGCTCCTGAACGAGTGCCTGCAATTTTTCCTCAACAACCAGAGGCGATGACGATGATGGCGACGGCGACAACACAACGTCAATGAGCTTTTCTTGGCCAGGCAGCGTCAGTCGGCTTTCATACCCAGCAAATTCAGAGGGTTGGTTCCAACTAAGGAGTTAATTAATAAAAAAATAAAATAAATTATAAGCAGATGTAGATTAGGATATGCCTGGACCTACTGTTATTTAAATTGGTTTAATAACTTTGTAAAAAGGATCTTGGAACATGGGATACATATGTTCCCTGCTGCTGCTTAGAATTTAATATTTTATTGTAATTTCTGTTTGTATTTTTCGAACTGAATAGCTACTAATTATCTGTGCCATACAAATTCGGTATCCTTTTAGTTCATCACTTGATGTAATCACCATTCTTTCCCCTGTTTATGCGAGTCTATTTACTTGATTTCGTTTCTTGAATTTATTTTCGGACTGACCTACATTGATGGCTGTGGACTTGGCTACGCCAGTGCCTTTGTGCTGTCCTCCTACTTTCTGCCCCAAGAACTTTGGCTGTCTTTGGTTATATGCTATATGGTGTGGCATGCCAGCGAAAAACGTCATATGATTTTTGATTATAACGTCAATGGGACGACATAAAGCTCGCAGCTGCTCTTGGCTGTTGTCTTCGGTAGCGCCATTTCTTGTTTTAAAAATACAGAAAAGAAAAATAATGCGAGAGTAAGTATTCTAAATGTTTGACAGCTGGAAAAACGAAAAAAAAAATAACAGGATGCAAGTGACTTAAATACTCTTTTGACTGTTGGCATAGCCAAGACTTGTAATAACAAATAAATAAATATAGGAATATATGCAGTTTGTGCAATAAACGAAAAAGTCTAGCTAAAGTTTGTAAGAAATCATTGAGAAGTAAAATAGACAATTTTTTCAATGTAATTCCTTTTTTTTGTTACCAATGACCAATATTTAAGAGTCAGAATCAAATGCAAGTACTAGGCATGCTGAGTGGTATATAAGGTCAGAGTTCATCGATGCATGTAAACGACAAGCCCCCAGAGGGCAACAAGGGTATACAAAATAGCCGAAATAATGTTGTCGGGCGACAAGAGTTCGCTTTTTCCACTGCCACTCGTCTGAATCCCAACTCCCAGTTGCTAACCATTCTGCCACTTTCTTCCGCCATGGGCAATGGCTTCTGGTCCTTTTGTTCTCCGCCACTGTCGCCGTCTCTTTCCCCGCCCCTGTTGCTGTCTCTATCGCCATCTCTGGACTCTGCTTCCCGTTTCCTGCGTTTTCGTTGCGCCAAAAATATGAAAATTGCTTGTTGTCTCTGTGGTCTCCACTCTTTCGCTTGTTATTTCGAAAACACTGGGGGAAATCTAAATTTTTAAATAAAAAGACTAAGTAAAAAAAAAGTTAGTATTAGCAAGGAATTAAACTATAGATTAGATTATATGTGCATTCTTTTCCAAAAGTGTATAACGTGAATAGGATTTTGTTTTAATTAAGAGCATAACTTATGCATTTCTGTGCACTTTGGCTTCACAAATTTTCTCAGTGTAGCCATACACACTCCATTTTAGCTGTGGGTAAACCCCATCAATTGTAATTTTAGCCTTTGCCTGCTTTTTGTAAGCTGAATGTCGTACATTTAGCTGTTTTGTTGTCATTTCTCTTTGTTGTTCCTATTATTACGGCTGTTGAAATAGTTTTACGAGATAGTTTCGTTGCTTTGATTTCGCAGTTGGAACAAGAACAAAGATTTTTTCCGAGATTAATCGAATTGTGATGCTTGAACAGCAAGTATTCGATAATTAACATATTTCAATGTGAAGTATTGAGCCATTTGTTTTGGTTCCACTTTACTAACTGCCTTTTGGCCAAAATAAATCGAAAATACGAAACGCATAAAGCCAGGGGTAGAATGCAAATGGGTGAAGTTCTATTGTTCTAAGCGATTGTTTTTCTTTTTTTTTTTTGGGTTTGTATGCCCAAAATTCAGGCCAGCTATAGATGGATTTTGATTGCCAAAATGGTTGAACAATCGCTCGGATTGAGGGAGGGGTTTGGTAAAAGGCTTTGACATGCAATATTTATCCGTTTAGTCATTTTAAATTTATAGATTGAAAAATTTCGAAATTGACAGCGTTTTACAATGATCCACGATAGTTGGCTGAACAATCGACTCTGTGACGAGCCAAACGCAGCTTGACGTGCAATAAATTCCATAAAACAATCTTCGCTATTTAATCCGAAAGAATTTTTTATAACGTCAAATTCCGGAAAAGTTGAAGAAAAGTTGATAGGCAAAATGTCACATAATAAAATCTGTTCTTTTACTCATTTTAGAAATGAGAGAAATACAATACTGCAAAATGATATTAGTTTGATGTAGTTTTTGTTGCCGTATATTTTTTGTGCGTATTTCAAATAACAAGTTTTTCTTAGAAATCCGTACAAAAATCCGTACGAATTCCCGTTGAGAAAAGTCTGTAACGGAAACCTTTTTTCACAGTCTCCAGTTTAAATTAACTTCCGTGGGGAAAACGCTCTTAGCTGCATTAAGGTTGCGGCTGAGCTGCGTTAAACCCCTTCTAACCACACACCATCACCATTAATTGCATATACATATACATTATGTACACACATGCAAACGCACACTTGCATGTGGGTTAATGTAAGTGTGTGGGTAGGTTTAATCATAATTTACTAGGCCAGCGGCCACAGCTGTTGGCTTTTCCCCATTTTCCGGCGTGAGTCAATTAATAATGCGTCGAATATTAAATTTATGCAAAAAGGCAGCGTTAAGTGCATTAATAACGTAATCCAATAAGGGTAATAAAACCGCAGTTATCTCCAAAGGAGCAGGACCTATTAAAGCTTATGGCAAATTTGGTAGAAATCACATAATTTTTATGGATATGTTCTTGAAAACTTTTCACCCATTACCATATAAATGTAAGTGTAATATTACTAACTGCATTATTTAATTAGCGATAAGCCAAGCCTACTAAAATCAAGAGGCCAACGAACCGCTCTAAATGTATATACTCTGGGTCAAATTACTTTATAAGCTTTTTGCTTAATTAAAGCGAACAATTTTTTGTAATTGATGATAGCCCAAAGGGCTAAAATGTGTTCAGAGATCAGGAAATGCAATTTATTTCATGAACTCATCGCTCTGCAACGGTATAATGAATCATTAATTTAGCAAATAAACACTAACAAATGTGCAATTGTGTTAACTTTCTGATTTGCGTACTTGGTAATACATTTATAAAATTGAAAAATAAATAAACAAAAAAAGGAGCGACGAGGATGGGATTCGAACCCACGCGTGCAGAGCACATTGGATTAGCAGTCCAACGCCTTAACCTCTCGGCCACCTCGTCATTTGATTTATTGGCATATAAAAGGGTTATATTTTCATAAATGGCAGAAGTCACTTAAATTGCCAGCTTTAAGCAATAAAAGTTAAAATACGGCAGATAATAAATAAATGCATATATAAATAGGAAAATATTATTCTACAAATTGCTTTCTGCATCTGCTATTGCAACTCAAGCCAATTCATTGCATTTTTTTCTCTGTGGTTTTAGTTGCAAATGCATGGGATAACTAAATACAGAAAACTGTCGAAATGAAAATGAACAACTGACAGTTTGTTGGCTAGGTTTGGATTTTTCCTCTGGTCATGGTATGGTGCAGATTTAGGGGGATGTAAGGGTTTTTCTTTTTTTTTTTTTGGTCTCCCACACGCATTGCCATGCATCGTTTTGCATTTGAAATTTCACTGCCACTCGCTTGTCTAATTTATTTGCAAATTTTTGAGTGCAATTTTTGAGTATTCCCTGCTGCAGTTGCTCCTCTCTCATCCACTTGTGGGTTTATATTTTATTTTCTTTTTCTGTGTGTGCATTTAATTACTGTTTATTTGTCTGGGCGACTTTGCAAATTATGCACACTTGAAGCGAATAGTAATTTGCAAGGGGGAATAAAGTGAATAACGTTGAATATATTTTCTTTCGAATTTTTAACAACAAATTTAAGCTGAGTCAAAGGGAAAGTTTTGTTTATTCTTCTTTCTATTTATTTTCCTCCTTTGTGCGAAATAGCTGACGTATTTAAAATCAAATATCTGGAAATTCCCCACAATTCACTTTAAGGCTTTACTACTAATGTGCTCTCTTTAGCAAAAAGGCAGCATTTCGCTGAATGTTTTTATTAAGTTCTTATATAAGTTTATGTTTTTCTTTTCCTCTAAAAGGCACTTCTGGCGCAAATACACAAAAAAACTAACAAAATGGCAACAACAGTTGCTAAACTGCGCCTTTCCCCAGAATATTCGACAGAATTGCTCCACCATCGCCACCTGCCATGAATCCTTTTCCCGGGAAGAAACTCTTGGAAAGCACAGAACAAAACAAAAGTTGAAAATGCATTTTAATTACATGCGTCTCTCTGGCGTGTGCCACGCCCACCCCTGGCCATAGCCGCCTGGCCGCCCTCTCTTGAGTCATGCAGTCTGCGCTTCAATTTAATGGGTAAAAGTGCTTAAAGCAGCAGAACGCTGCCCAGAAAAAATAAGCAATTAAATTAATTTTTCGGTTTGTTTCGGCGCACTTTTATGGGCCTGGCCCACAGAGCAGCCTCAATGCGTCGAAAGTGGACAGCGGTCGGTGAATAAAAAACAAGCAGGCAACAATTAAAAAAGTGTGCCAGCTTTTTTCGAGCGGCCAAGAAGCGACAAGTGACAAGAAATGCCGGCGACCTTCGAAAGTGGGCGGTGGGCTATGGGCGGCTGTTTTTTTGGGTCGGTTGCTACGATATAAGCATTCCGACAGTCTGTCATTTTTGCGCACATTCATTTAAATGTCGAAATTAATGAACAAACGCAACGAGCAACATTTGTCACGCAGAAGAAAGCTCAAGAAGTGCAATACACACGCAAATTGCTTAACTAATTGGCTAGAAGCATTTTGGGGAAAAGTGCATTTGCATTTTCCGACAGCTCCGAATTAATGAGGAATTTTATCAATGATGCATGCAAAATCAATTCCTAGCTTAAAAACTTTTCCAATTAACGAGAGTTTCTTCCGCTTACCCTCTTTTTCCCCCCTTTCCCTCATTCAGCATAGTTTTTGGGCGAATAAGTGAAATATATATATTTATTGCATCGTAAAAGTAAACCAATATTTCGCTCCATGACTCCATAAAACTTTATAGGAAGGAGCTAAAAAAAAATAACAATTTTTTTTGGGTGCGCACTAAAAACTTTTTATTAATGTTTGTCGCACTTTTTGGTCGGACATGCGGCGCCCGAGTCTAGGAAGCAATTTTATGTTTCGACCATTGTTTGTTGGCCTTTTCGCTGTAGCTGGCCGAAATAAACACATTTTTATTACAGAATATTTTGCGCTGGATGCGAGCATTTTATTGCACAACGGTTGGCTCTAAATCAAAAGCTTTTTACACTAACTGAATATAATTTTCCAGGCAAAAAAATGCATGAATAAAACGCATAAATATGTGAATGCCCTACAAAAGCAGGCAAAGTTGACACAAGCCGGAAGTGGCAACATCTATATGCACAGTGCGTTTCGCAGCTGTAAAGCGTAATATTTTGGCAAAAAATAAATGATTTTAAGGATAAGAAGATCATATATACACATATATTTCTATAAACTAATGTCATTGTAAGTCCATAGTGCACTGTGCCAGCCTAATGACTCTTCTTATCGATTGCAATTAGGCCTAAAGTACAAGACCCTTCGCAAAATCCGTGCCAAATTCAAGTAGGCCCCTAAAAACAACATCCCAGCACAAGTCCTTTTGCGAACATTACGTATACGCCACGTGCACGTGCATTGTTCTGGGCACCGGCACTCTTGTCTTGGCCGAAAGGAGTGCAAAATGTTGCTGATTAAGTGGTTGCCGCAAGCAATTTGCGTCAAGTGAAGCGCGTGACTCTCAACATGTGTCAACCGTACAGTGGAGACTCGAACAAAAAGCCATGGAGGCGCATGGAAACAAAAACAAAAGCCGCGCCAACGCCACGATGTGCGACAATTACGACCGTAAATTATGCCACAAGCAACACAGCAACAATAACAGCAGTCGACCGCAACGCCCTGTGCCACGCCCCCTTTTAGTTGGGCCGTTTTGGCCTGGTCCGCCAACTTGGCCACAAAAGAAACAGGCAACAACGACAATGCCAACGACAACTCAATTAAGTAAATGAGCGAAAACCGAGATGTTGTTGTTGCTTATGTTGATAATGTTGTTTGCGAATGTTTGTTGTTGCTCTCGGCAGAGTGGCTTACTTGTGTAATTAAGTGAGCAAATCACAAAATAATTATACAGCTCAGGGCACAAACTGAGCTAGCGCCCACTAGTCGCTTCATTTTTCTTCTTGCAGGCTATTTACTCTTGATGTCGTCATTCTAATTTTGCAAAAGAAATGCAATTATCGCACTCTGTCTCACTGACAATTAGCCGGAATAACTAAAGCTTATCTCAACGTCATGCAAAGTCAATTACGCACAGCTTAAAGGGCCAACACACACAGAGACACGCGCAGAGCCACACAAGCTGGCTAACACACACACACACACACTCAGATGCAAAGTGAAAAGGACATTTTGTAGCTATGGCGTCCTTTTAGACGCCTGGCCACCTATTTCCCATTCAGGTGCAAGCAAATTTGCCCCGTGCAATGAAATGAATGCAGGTGTGACATGAAATAAAAGTTCGGAAAAGAGTAATGCAAAAGGAATTTACTTTGGCTGCAAAAGGTAAAAGGTAACTGCACTACTTGTCAAAAGAGCAACTGAAAAATGCATATGCTTTAAAGTGAAAAGTCTTAAATTAACAGTCTCCTTATTACCTTTAAAAAGTTCTAAAACTTGACCCGGTTTCTTAGGAACTAATCTATTAAAATTGAATATTTTCCGAAGATTATCGCAATATGGAAAGCAACTTCTTAGCTGATTTCACGCGACTTAACACCCAAGTGTTAGCCAAAAAAGCGCATAACTAGAACTTCAGATGAAAACGGTGTACAAGTGGGGTAAACTTTTGCAATTCATAAAAAGTTGCGTTTTTAATCATCGCTTGGCACTTTCATGGTAAACTATTTTAAGTATGCGCTGTCGATTCAAGCGAAAGTTTGCGATTTATGGGCACCTTCAATCCACTCAATGCACGCGTGTGTTGTACGCAAAAATATTACGTATACGTTACTGTGTATGTATAGAAAGTTCCTGTTTGATTCCCCGCGGGCGTTATTGAACCAACAAAAAGTTGAGCAGTCAGCGAAAATGGCATTTCCGGTTGAAGTTGGCACACAAACAAAATTCCAGCAATGTCGCGTTTATTTATAAGGCAACCCGAAATGCAGGCACGCACATGGCTCGACACCCCCACCCCCTTTCCTGATTTTCCGACCCCGCCCACACTCTGATTTCACTTGTCTTTCTTTTTATTTTTGTTGGCGACGTTTTTGGCATGCAAGTTTTGCACTTTCCTTTTTTCCTCAGCTTATTTTTTTTTTTTACTTATTTTTGAGTGACTTTTTGCTGTTGCATGCGCCAAGTGCAGACATGAGGCGAAAACGAGGCAAGGCAAGGTCTTAACTAGGTCGATCATTTGATGGCACACGCACACACCAAAGCCCATCCGAACTCACATTAAATATTTACCAGTACTCGGAGAAATAAGTTTGCTTGTCGACAAAAAATTTTCTTTTTTGAAAATATTTTTGAAAAGTTGACGGTCCTTGTCACTAAAATCATACTGTAGAAGGTTTTTCTCCTAAATTTTGTAGCTTGCATACTTAAATTTAGTAAGCCTACTTAAAATCACTATTTTTGCCCATTTTGAGGCGCCCACTTCTTATTCCATTTTCCACCAGTGCCATAATAGTGCGAGTAAAAATGGCGTGCGGAAATTATATAAGCTCACTTGATGCTATTAAGGTTTGACTTACTGCCTGTCTGGTGTCTATTTGTCTGCCCGGCGACTGCCTCCGGGTGAACCATGTGCTTTCCAGTCCGACGACGGGCATAGCCTTCCAATTACATTACCCGGATTTGGATCGTCAGCTCGCTCCATTTCTCGGTCGCTTCCTCAACGGAAACACGGGATTGGGAACGGGAATATGGTCTACCCACTTTGAGTCGGGCAAATATTTGCCCTGCCTTCGACTAAAAGGTGATAAACTTGGCATAATGCAATATTTAATGTTTGAACAGGCATTTAAAAGGTTATATAATGCAGTTATGCTGTTTGGGCCCACACCATCATCATCATCATCGCCATCACCATCACCGTTGCCATCATCGTGGTCTGAAGCATTTCTAGCTGGTTGTTTGCCCAGCGCTGATAAGCTTTGAAATATTTTGCACGCCCTGCCATATGCAAATGCAAACTAGATATGCACTGGCAGAAAAAACTGTTGGTATTTGTATGAAAACAAACGATTTATGTGGAGAAAAATCTACCTTTCGTATGTAAATATGCAATCAATTTCTGTAAATTATACATATTCACTACTATTGATGACTCTCTCTTGGATTACAAACTAATTTTGAATTTTTTTCCTCAGTGTAGGCTCATTTCCAGCCCCGAATCCAGTTACAGCCGCAGTATTAGAGTCAGGGCCAAAATCAGTGACAGCGGAGCATAGGAATAGTGTACTCTCCAGATGGATAGGCGCATGGTACTATGTATATGGGCTCAAACATGGTTTCAGCTCCAGCCAAAGCTACTGGGTTTCGGTGAGCGTGTTTACATGCTTTCGACTCTGTTGATTAATGTTGTTGGCCACCCAGCTGAGCATTGAGCAATGCCAAGCAACTTCGGCCTGATGGATGAACGGAACGCAGCAGGTCTTCCCATCCATTCGTTGGCATTCCACTACTCCAGCTCTTACCGGTCCGTATTAGGGCCAAAAGAATGTTAGACTCTGGCCAAAGTGTGTCTGGGGCATGCACATAGAATTACCTGAGCAAACACTGAAGTTAACCATGAAGTGAGATGTGAGGAATTTGGCATTCATTTGTGTTTACAATCAACGGAATTCTGAAAAGCTATAGCTGAGAATTTCCAGAAATGAGTTAAATGGATTGGAAATTCCATTTTATTAGCCTAAATAACTGAAAATGTATATATATATCGCTTTTCTTGTTAGTATAATAAAATAATAATGAGTTATTATATACTTGTTATACAAAAGAAATCAGAAAATATTTAAATATTTGTAATTTTATATATTTCAATATTTAAATTGTAATTTTGACCTTTGCAAATATGTCAGCCGCACAGTTTGTATAAGCAAAGATAGAGCAATGAGGAAATTATATCTAAATAAATCAATGGCTCATTTGCCAATGCCCCCGCCCTCGAGCAGCTGTTTACATGGCTTATATACCTAAATATATACATATATAAAAGATACATACAAACACATGCATGTGCACCAGCACATGCGTATAAATACAAAGTCTTATAGACACCAGTGATCGTGATTGCGATCGGTTCGGTTCACGCATAATGCCGCTCCATTATGGCACGCGCCTCGCTCGAAAATCCGGAGGATCCGTCGCACGTGAGAGAAAAGAGGGGACAGAGTTGCTGTTATGCCGTGTGGGGATGAGGCATAGATAGAGATAGAGATAGAGATCGGGAGAAAAGAGAGATTCGGCATTTGGGGAGAGAATAGTGCATTTATTTTTAGGATAACAATGGGCCCCGAAGAGCACACCGGCAAGCGGCGATATTCAGCGGATTTCTATATTTTCGTCGGGAAAATTCGAGGAAAAATTTTCAGTCGAGCGCATAGAGCAACGCGAGCAAGGCGTCTAAAGGCCAGTGCGCGAATTATATTGTATATATACCGAATATATACATACACATATGTATACCCAAAAATACCTATAGATATATTCTACATATATGTGCACAGAAGATAGTCCACGGTATAAATACATAGATATACTTGAAAATTTATACTACATACGGTAGAAGAGGGAAAACCAATTTTTCAATTTGACGAAAAGTAAAAATGTGAAATTTTGTGTGTGATTGTGTGTGAGCTGGTCATGAAAAATTGCAATAAGAAAAGCGGCCATAAAAGTGAGAAAAATGTAAGAGATAGCGAGTATCTGTATCTCGGTGTGTATCTATAATAATATTATCCCGAAAAATACCATATATACGAGGAACGAGAAAACTCAGGAAATCGTGGCTACAACAATCTTAAGTAGAGGCAAAATTTTCCTTATTTCAGATGCGCACATATTTCGGCTTTTAGATTCAGGTTCGAAATCGGATTGAGATACGACTTGGTCTTGGTCTTTCTCGATCCCTAAACCAAAAGCAACAATCCCAATCCTATCTATGCTATTTAGTTTTTGGGGTATGTTTTCTAGTCGCTGCCTCTCTTGGCTGCTTTTACTTTTTGTTTCAACTGCTGCGATGCTGCTGAACTGCTGCTTTTCTGGTCTTTTGCTCAAATAAAAATTCCTCTTGCGTGTTAGCTAAAAGTTATTTATAAAAATTTCTTTTAATTTTGTTTTCTTGCTGGTTGGTGCGGAGATACGAGACTTTAAATACGGCGACGTCTTCGCCTGCCGTTGCTCTCGAGGAATTTTTCAGCTCTCGCCGCTGCATTAATGCCGCCAACGAAATGAAAATGCGGAAAAACCGACAAAATATTACAAGTTTCCGCCTTATACACAAATTAGATCTTGCAAATTAGCGAAATTGAATTGCATTGCATGCTAATGGTAATTAATTCAGCATATATCATGATATTTCCTCCTCCGGTTTTTCCCAAAGTTCACCTCTCCTCGTGCTCTACCAATTTTCCGCTTGGCCAGATTTTCCCTGTCTGTGTGTGGGTGGCACTTGAAAAGTGCACAAAGAAGAAGCCAAAGCTTCAGTTCCAGAAAAACATTACGTATACGCCGGTTGGAATTAACTTGGCTTTAGTGCATCATTATGCCACAGCTAATTGAATTTAATACGGGCCAAGCGAGCATACATATATATACTAACAAAATAGTGTGCATATATGTATGCAAGCCCTATCATTTGTGCAATAATGCATTAAATTTGTAAGCCAAACACGGCAGCTTAAGCATAATGGTAACTGCCATACTTTCCTTGTTAGAAGGTAATTGAATAGCCCAGGCATCCTGTGCCCAAGATTTATGACCTCATTAATATCCAATCAACCTGTTCGGGCCAAATCGGTCGCTTGTAATTAAGCTCCTTGGCCGGTTGGTTGGCTGTCTGTCAGTAAACAAACTTGAACATCAGCAACGCCTTTCACCACCTGCCCCAAATGGCAATTAGGCAGGGCATTTATTTCACTACAGTGTTTGTCAAATGCAATATCCGTGAAAGTGGACAGGCGGACGGACACGGAGATACTGGCAGACAAACAACGAACCTGGCCATGGCAACAATGTCACAACTCAAGTGTCAAACAAAAGGCGACGATGGCAGTGGCGAAAGCAACCAAAACAACGTAAAACGAGGAGAAGATTCCGAGGTTCGAGATTCAAGATTCAACATTCTCGACCATGGAAAGTGCGGAGCTAAAATATCAAAATTTGCATCATTCTATTCTATGAGGATAGTTGACAACAAAGCGCACAAATATTTTGCAATGAGCTCGCTTCTATGTACATTTTGCATAACTCAAACAAATTTAAGGGAGAAAGAGCTTATAATTTTAAACAATGATATGTTTCATACATAATTTTAAAAGATTTAGCTACTTTAAAGTAATAACAATTAAGCAGCCAGCTAAATATTGCATAGTGTCTTGGATTATATATTGTTTAATGAGTTTAACGCCATATCCTGTGAAATTTTGGAACAGATCAATCTGTTCAATCAGACAGATCAATACAATCAATAGCTAGATAAATCAAATCGAAACGTATTACCATTATTAATGGCCTAATGGGTAGGCGTTTTGAGCGGAATCTATCTCAATCCGTATATTTATCGTGGCTATTCCAATTTTAGAGCTCATTATTCAGCTGCTCTGCAGTTCTGCAGTTCTGGCATCGTCTAATGTAAACTTTTCTCGTATTCGGTTCCAATTTGCAAATATGAGGTTTGTCCGTGGGGACACTTTGAGCGGAATTCATCATTTGCCGTTCGCAGATGCCTTTGGTAGTACGAACGTTGGCCATTTTCGTGTGGGGGAAGCTAGAGTAAATGAAAACTTTTGGCCTGCAGCTCTTTCGGTCGCCGGCATAAAGAGCCAAGCGTTAAATTCTTGTTTCCACCAGCCCAGCTAGAAAAGTTTCAGTTTTTCAGTTGTTCAGTTGTTCAGCATATGGCGGTTTGTTTGTGTGGGTGGGTATTCCGGTTTTGCGGGTGTGTGGGTGCTAGCCAACAACTCTGTGTGCGTGTGTGTGTTAGCCAACTTTCGTGCAAGCAAAGGAAATGCTTGACATGTCTTGTTCCTTTCGCTGGCGCTCTTATTTTATTTAGCATTTTTATTTTTTCGCCTTATGTTTGGCTTGTGTTTAGCCCGTGGCATTAACAAAAGAGCGAAAAGAAAAAATTACGCGAACAGAGAGCTGTTTTGCTATATACGTTTATAATTTTTCCCTTCCTTTTTCCAAACATTTTAATTATTTGTCCGATCTTTTTATTTAATTTATTTTTTCCGCTTGCCTTATGCTTTATGCTCCTATGAGCCAAGTTGAACCACTGACCCCCGAGGACCTTCAACTTAACTTATTTACGACTGCCGGTTTTCACTGTCTGGCGTTTTGATAAATTGCATAAATATTATCGCCAGATTCACAGGAATATTTAGATGAGCAGAAACAATAAATCATGCGATTTATTTAACGCAATTAATGCTGATGTTGATTTGGGTTGGCATTTGTTGGACTGTCTGCTTCGCTGTTCTACGTTCATTGAACGGGCACTTTTTGACTTATTGACACTTCACATTGCCCGACATTATTCGCCTTAATTGCTGAAGGAGACTGCTATGCAGATACATATGTATATATGTTTGTGTATTATTTATTAGACTTTAGACAACATAAATTCGCTTTCTCATTGTATTTTCGGCTTGCTTTTGTTTTAATTACCCGATTTGTATATAGACGAAAATGTTGTTTGGCAGTGAAGATGTTGATTCTAATGCAATAAATTAATGTAATTTGTTTGATATATGAAGAGGTCAACAGACCACAGAGATATTTCTGTTTTCGCAGATTTTACTTTGTCTAAATACTTGGCATTCCATTAACGTTTCAATTCGTATGCCTACATATATAGAATACATGCATTTCGAAATTATTTATGATTGGATTAACACAGTCAATTAGTATAATTAATCTGATGTATAAAAAGTATTTTATATCTGCTTAGCTCTATATACATATGAATGCATTCCATCCAAATATTAATAAAATTTAGTTTGCATACAATTGAAAATTGTAAGATTTAATAAATGCGTTTTTACTTTGATAAATTTCGCATATATTATTGCATGTACTTGTGCATGTTTTTATTAAATTAAATATTTTTCAATTGATTGCATTGAACCCTTGAGCATCAACGTTTCACCTAGGAGATGTGTCATTAATGCTATTCAATTAAGGCCCATCAGTTTTATCAACAGGGAAATTCGTTTAATTTTGCAGACAATTGCATTGAAATTGATTTACTGGCATTTGAATATCCATTTTGCGAGGCTGTTCGGAATTCTCTTAAAACACAAATAATTTGTCATTCTGCATACGTACAAATGTATATTCGATATGTTTGTCCTTTGTTGCTGTGCTGACACTACTTGTTCGCTTACCACCCACTTTGCAGCCACCCATTGACATTGAAGCTTGAATTCAGTTATGGCATTGCATTTATTTTATTTCTCGCTGGCCAACACGATTTTTCATCATCGCTTTATAGCCGCCCATTAATTTCTGCTATTATTCTCGATTATATGATGAATTTACCGCTTGGCTGGATCGCATCGCTCGCTAGGAATTCCAGTGGACCGGGAAACATCAAATATTTTGAGACAGTCCCAGAAATAACTTGGCCAAAATGTCGCACTTGACTTGACCCAGAAAAACATTCTCATTTGCATATTTACATTGCCTATCTGGATGGAATTTATTGTTGCTGTTCCTGTCGAAAACAGCAGCAGCAGCAGCAAAAAATAAAAAATAAAAGAAAAGTAGAAGTGAAAGATATATAAGAAAATATTTTCCCTTTACGTAAACGACAGCGATGCAAGAAATTCCAAACTGACGGAAAAGCAAGCGCAGATATTTCAACAACTTCTGACTGCCAGCAAAAGGGGGCGGCGAGCGGTGGATAGGGAGGGGGCGTGTTCGCCGTCTCCACTCGTGTTTATCTCTGCCGGGTGCCATCCTCATCGCATTCGCATAGTTAGTTGTTTCGCTGCCTGCTCAATGACATGTGCTGTCTGAGTGCCAAAAAGTAGGAAAAAAAAAGTAGAAAAAATAAATAAATAGCAAAGACTGGACGCCTCGCAATGTTATTGTATCTTGCAGATGCGAAATTGAAGGCATCGGGCAAACGGCAAATGGCGAGCGCTGAGTTCAGCGCACTTTGAAAACTGTTCGTTGCCCTGATTTTGATTTTGGATTTGGATTTGGCTTTACCCAAACACACATGCCCAAGATATATAATACCAGAAAGGAATCAGTGCTACTCTCCCGTTTCTCATGCACTGCGAAAAACAAGATACCTATTTAATCTGAACAATCTGAGCACATTAGTTTAGTGTTTAAGAATCATTTAGGTGGAGATGTTTCAAAAGCCTTCTTAAAACTACAATATTTGTGCAAAAGTTTTCTTAAATTAAAAACAATTAAGCAAGGCTGTAATATCAAATGGTTAATCTTTTAATTAGTGCATAAAGTTATATAGCTTTCCAATTTATATAATACCATTATCACATTTAAATTGATATTTATTTTTGTTTCTCTGTAAGAGGGTGCTGGCCATATAATTGCGTGTACAGATTAACTTATTTATATGTGTGAGGATAAAGTGGATGCGGGGTGCAGGGGGAGCTGCACGCGTGCCTCGCGCATTTGTTATGCATCTGTGTAATCGTATCTTTAAGATACAATTGCAGCCGGGCATTGTTATTGTCGATGGCGGTGGTGGTGGCGGTGGCTCGTGCCCAACTTCGCATCCGCAGATGGCCCCCGGCTGCCTGGGTTTCTGTTGTGGTTACACTTTAATTTACTAGCCATCAAGTGCACATTTATAATTGGAACGGTGCCAGCTAAAGGGGAGACCCTAGAGTGGCTTCTATCTGTTCGTATCTGTAACTCGGTCCCCTGTCTTACCTCCTCCGCCACCTCGACCATATTTACTGGGGGTTTCCCTTAGACTTGACTTGCCAGTCGGTCGGTCATAACTGTCAGAGACAAAACGCTGCAGCTTAAGAGCAGGCAAGTCCTCATAGTTGCACTACTGCAACTGCTCCACAATGCTGATAGATTAGTTCTCTAATAGCAACGCAATCCACATCCAGGCAGCACAATACCCGCAACGGAGGAGCAGATGGCGGTTAGGTGGTGGCATCACAAGTGACCACTTTAAGCCAGACACTTGGCGGACCTTCAAGGATGGTCTGCCGGATGCGAGCCAACTGGGTGGATTATTTTATTTGGTATTTGTAAAGATTTCCCCATGGAAACAATGACATGATATCTGTAGAATCTTGAAATTATTTTCTAAATTCCGCATTTGAAAGCAAGTCAAAACATCCGTTCATCTTCAAAATTCCTTACCTTGAAAGTATATTTCTGTCGTTTATGACGATTTTTAGCATCTCATCAAAAGCAAGCCCTGAAAAATGTGTATATATTTTGATAAATTATTGCTCAAGACAACATTTATAACCAAATTAAAGATTTATGACACTGCGCGGTAAATATGGTGGCCCAACATGAACACTTCCTTGTCCCACAGTATCTTTCGGTGCAACTGAGTCCTCGAAATCTCGCATCCTTGCTGGGGCATAATTAAAAACTGGGTCGAGTGTAGATTTTCGGTGGCTCTCGACCTTTTATGCCAGCCAGCTCCAGGGAAAAGCGCAGCCACATTTGCTAGCAACTTTGAAGCAGATTCTACCCTTACATATGTCAGTTGCAAGAGCGATTGCCTTCGCTTCACCCACTCGCCTCGTGGATAATTAATTGATTGCCCATTTGATTGAACGTTTGATGGATGAGGGCTGTCCGAGTGTATGGCTCAGTTTACTAACGGATTTCCCATCTCCTGTCTCCTCTCCGTCTCTTGCAGTAATTTGCATCGGCTGTTAGTGGAGCAGCCTCGACATCAGACCCAGTCCCAGCCCCAACCCCAGATTCAGCCCGGAAAACAGTAGCAGTAGCAGTCACCGGCACCACAATCTCAGACAGATCTGCAGTCACATCCATATCCGCAGACATGGTGATAAGCAAAACCGATGGAACGGCGGCCAATGGAGCGGCGGGAGGAGCGGAGGCCGCTGCCCCAACTGGCCTCGATGCCACCGGGAACAGTCTGGCGCATCCTTCGGGAATACCGCAGGATCAGATAGACAACATCATGAGCGGCATCGCCAACACGGGCAACGTCAAAATGAACAATCACCGCAAGAAGTTGCGACAAAGGAAAGTGGCCACTGAACCTATTTAGTCCATATTAAAACTCTGAACTATAAATCTACACTGGACTCATGACTTAGTGAATTCCTGTATGAATTTATTTAATTTTAATTATCTTCCCTGCAGATTTGATATTATTAAGAAACTAGGACAAGGCACATACGGCAAGGTGCAGTTAGGTATTAATAAGGAAACCGGCCAGGAGGTGGCCATCAAAACCATCAAGAAGTGCAAGATCGAGGCCGAGGCGGATTTGGTGCGCATCCGTCGCGAGGTGCAGATTATGAGCTCAGTGCATCATCCCAACATCATTCACATCTACGAAGGTAATTAGGTTTAAGCAAAGTTTAAATAGAGATACAAAATTATTGCCTAAACAACTTGCAGTATTTGAGAATCGTGAGAAAATGGTGCTAGTCATGGAGTTTGCCGCTGGCGGCGAGCTTTACGACTATCTGTCTGAAAGGAAGGTTCTCACCGAGGAGGAGGCGCGACGCATCTTCCGCCAGGTGGCCACCGCCGTCTACTACTGTCACAAGCACAAGATCTGCCATCGCGATCTCAAGTTGGAGAACATCCTGCTGGACGAGAAGGGCAATGCTAAGGTAAGAAGAACTTAAAAATAATAATACAATAATTATTATGAAAAATGTACCTTCTATAGATTGCTGATTTTGGGTTGTCGAATGTGTTTGATGACCAGCGACTGCTGGGCACCTTTTGCGGTTCCCCACTCTATGCCTCGCCGGAAATCGTGGAAGGAACTCCATACCAGGGACCCGAAGTGGACTGCTGGTCACTGGGCGTGCTGCTCTACACGCTGGTCTACGGATCCATGCCCTTCGATGGGTCCAATTTCAAGCGACTGGTGAAGCAGATCAGCCAGGGTGATTACTACGAGCCAAGGAAACCTTCGCGAGCCTCCACTCTCATCCGGGACATGCTGACCGTGTGTCCGAGGAAACGGGCCAGCATCGAGCAGATCTGCTCGCACTGGTGGGTGAACGAGAACGATAATGTGTCCTGTCTGGATCTGGCCGAGGATCTGGCCAATCAGACCCCGGTGCGATTGGATGTCCTGCTTTCCCTTACGCCAGCCACAATCACGGCGGATCAGTTGGTGGTGCCATCGGCGGAGGGAGCAGCTGCTGCCAAGGCGGCGGCCAATGAACGCGTTCCTCGCTCGCATTCGGTGGGCTCGATCCGGGACATGGGACCGCCGAACACGGAGGCGGAACGCCGCATCCTGGACATGGTGGCCGGTGAGTCGATGTCCATTCTCCTGCTTGTCGCTTCTGAAATCGCTTGAGTGGTCCCCAGTGTGAGAGATAGAAGTCCCAGTGCAGCAACCCGCGCAAATATGCTTCTGTAATAGGATGGGTCGATTTGGGCGGACATAACAAATGTGTAATCTATGGGATTAAATTCAAGTGTTGTTTGATTGTTTAATTGAAGAAATCAGAAGACTTCATAGATTACAATCTTGTGCAGACTATGGTCCATCAAATCATTCCACCCTATTGTGTATATAAATGGAGACTAACTGGCTGCCCAATACACACCGACACCAACCGACCTATACCCACTAACTGATCCTACTCCTGGAACCAAAATCCAACCACATAATCCCATCACTTGCGAGTGTACTAAACCATTTGAAACTAAAGTCATTTAACCAAACTCATTAAACCACGCCACCCTTTCTCTCTCTTTCTCTGTCTGTTTCGTGTTTCCAGCTGGAGGAGAAGCCGCCTTGATGCCCTCACCCACCAGGACCATAACCCCCGCCCAGAGTCCGGTGCAGACGAAGAGGAAACTGCAGCCCACTGTTTCTACGGAGAATGCAGCCGGAACCACAGCCAAAAAGAAGGAGAAGCCGGCCAATAGCTCGTTTGTGATCAGCAAGGATGGTGCACCACTGACTGAAGCACCACCTACCATCATCGAACCACAAGCCACGCTCATGGAGGCGGAGACGATTGCCAATATACCCGAGGAGGTTCCTGTTCCCAGTTACTCCCAGAAAGACATGCAAGCGGTGGGTGATCTTTGCGATCTGCTGATGGGAGAAGGATCCAATAGCACCGCCACAACTGCAGCACCTGCACCACCGGCACCCACACCTGTTGCTCGCCAACCCACCAGGGGAAAACTGGATGCCGTTGTTGAAACTCCCGAGGAAAAGGATGCCACCAAAGTGATCAAGAAGTTTGTTAACAAGCACAAGACCGCGGATCTGGTGAATGCCATCAATGAAAGTGCCTCCAAAGCCGCAGCGCCGGTGAGCGCAGTGGCCCCTGCACCCTTCGTCCGCAAGTGCAGCCTGCAGGATGAGTCCACACTGAACAAATTCAATGCGGAGCGTCGGAAATCGCGCATCCTAGAAACTGCCGAGAAGTTCCAGCCTCCGCCACCAGTTGCTGCATCAGCTCCCGAGAAACCCAAGAAGCTCAGCATACCGGGTGTCAGTGTGGGCAGTTTTAAGAAGGAGTTCGAGAAGAAGGCCACCAATCCGCCGGCTGCAGAAGGACCTACGCCCGGCGAATTAAGGGCTCAGGAGCAGGTTGCAGCAGCTGCAGCGGCCGCCCAAGAAGCCGAAGCCTTAAGCACCCCGCCACCATCACCAGTGGTGGCCCAATCGCTGGAGGGCAGCGATTCCAAGAACTCGGTGGCCTCCATTTCGCTGGACGAGGCCCGCCGCTCCATGGAGAACTCCATTGCCTTGCTGCTGCAGGCCCAAAACGAGTCCAGCAAGGAGGTGGACCAGCTGTGTGCCCAAACGGAGACCATTGGTGTCAGTGAACCGGCTACTCAGCAGGAGCGCGAGCGTAAGTTGAAGAACGCCCGCGCCATAATCGGAAATGCCATACAACCAGGTGAGTGATTTTGGCATGATAGATTCTAAGACTAGTGATTCTAGTGATAATGATATCCGTAACTAAGTTAAGCTAAACCACGCAGCGCTTACAAGTTGACTACTAGCATTACTTAGCACTAGTATCCAGGATCTGCTTGTGCGTCAGGGTACAAGTCAAACAAGAAAGTTGTATTATTTATCCGAATTTACACTTTTTAATGAATAATGCTTATTCAAAAAACAGTTTTTAATTCCAACACGTCCAGTATATTTTAGTTTGTGTTTATTTGGGCTGATTTTTTGTAAATTTTATTTTATTTTATCTTACTTAACTACAACAATAGTTTGACTTGTACTTGCCCAAGACCTGGTGCCATCGTCTTGTTTTCTATATTTACTTTGGCATATATATTTAATTCCTTTCCATTTTCAATGTGTATGTGAACGTTTTGCAAGCCGAGTGCTGCATGGATTATATTTGGCTTTTGGAATATAATCTCCTGCTCACACTCACCGAACTTCATCTGAAGAGCCAACAAATCGAAGCGAATCCTCCTTTCCAATTTGCAATTTCGCTTGGCCAATCCACAAAGCCACAAAAAAAAATGAAAATGAAATCCTCAAGCAAAATATACACTCGTCATCATCATCATCATCATCGAACTCACCTGTCTTTTGTCTTTCGTTCCCTCTTGTGCTGACTACCTCATTGTTTTGGGGTGGATCGATTCGTATGAATTTAAATAATAAAACTTGAAGTGAATTTTATGTAGTTAAAGGTCGTATTATTTTTGTCAACGCAAATTAAACTTCATCCTATCCACATTTAGGACATCATGTTTCAATATCCTTGTGTAAAATATGATTTAATGTAATATAAACGGAGATATTTAAAGAGTATTGTTAGAATTCCAGAGCACATTTTTTCGTACTGATCGATCCACCCTACCTGCCATACATGCTCATCATATTCATTGACTCATCATCTTAATTTTAGTGATACGCAGGCCAACACCGTTTTATGGCATCGGCAACGGCTTTGGCAATGGCATGGGTGGTGCTGGTGGAGCAAGTGGTGCCAGTGGAGTGGGTGGTGCGCCATTGAACAATACACCCAAGCGCGCACAGAGTGGCAGCAGTTTTATGGGCTATTCGGGGGCCACATCTCCGGGCAACGTAGCAACATCACCACCGATTTCTGGACCCCAAACGGCACCGCCAGTGCTAATATCACCGAATGCATTGGCTGTGGCCAAGCAAACGATACAGCAACGGATTTTCGGAGGTGGACTACCCAGTCCCAATAATCAGCCAGCAAATCGAAGGCCAGCCACCTGGCAACCGCAGGTATCCTACAGCACGGCCAGCATTTTCCAGCCGCCACAAAGTCAGAGTAGTCCCTTCAAGATGCTGCAGCAGCAATATCAGCAACGTTGCCACGAGGACCAGAAGCCAAGTTGCCCATTCACGCCGCCTCCATCGCCACAATATGCCGCCAGCCAAGCCTACGCCGCCCAAGCCAACAGCAACAACTATGGAGGCAACAGCAACAGCGGTGCCAGCGGCGGCAGCAGCAGCAGCAACAGCAGATGCAACAGCAGCAACATAGGCAACTGCAACACGATGCCTAATGTCAATTACAATGTCAATTCGCGCACGAGACCATTTAATCATAATCAAGCTCAAGACACACTCAATACCAATGCCAATACCAGTGCCAGTGCTACATGTGCCTTGCCTGTGGCTATGTGGCTGAAATGTAAGTCTTGGCAGCGGCTCCAAAAAACAGAAACCCCACCGAATCCGTATCCGTATCCGAAACCAATACAACCAACAACAAAAAACATGTGCTTTGTGCTATGTGTGCCTGCTAAAAAACAAAAAACCGAAGCAATCCACTCAATCCGTTTCCGTTTCCTGTTGCGTTCCACGATTATTTGTATTTTTTCCGCTCCCTTTGCTATATGAACACTGGCTGGCCTTGGGAAAAAGTCCAAGGTTAATCAGTTAGTAATTATCCTGGCTTGGTACTCCTGGCTTTCCCTTTCCAACAATTCACACCCGGAAAAACCCAAATCTTTGGCTCTACCTTTTCCTTGGACGTTGTTTGTTCTCGATGTGTGGTTGTAGTTCTCGTTGTTGAAGTTGATGTTGCTGCTGCTGCTGTTGCAGTCGTTGTTGTTCGTGCTCGTTGATGTTCTGACTTTCTAGTAGTAGTCTCGGCTTAACCCCCTAAAAACACTTAGGCGCGCCTTAACCCTCGAACTGCATTCCTTTGGCCTCAATGACAAGTTACTATTGTTGTGTTCTCTTACTGTTACTGATGCTTTAATTGCTTACTTGTTCCTCTTGCACCATTCACCATGTATATAGTCGATTCAATTAACTTAAAGTAATTGTTGTAATTTTTAATCTGCAGCTTCACCGGGTGCCGAAGGACCTCCAACTCCTCCCGGAGCGGTCAAGACATCGACGGCTTCGATTACCCTGAAATCGGCCACCCTGCCGCGTCGCAAGATTAACGCCAAGGCGGAGGTTCAGCTGGACATTAAGCCGCGAATTCCGGAACAAGGAGCCCCACCCCAACCGGCCATGCGTTTCAGCACGGAGATGCAACATCCGGTGGCCGATCTGCGCAGTGCCCCGCCCCGCGAGGGCCCCATCCCCTACAGCCCCATCAAGACAACGCTGCAGGCGAGGGCCACCAGTCTGGAGCCCAAGGAGCACGTCATCACCATCCAGCGACCGCCCACGCAGCATGCCTATGGGCGCACCAGTTCCAACACAACCACGCGGTGAGTACGGGTTAAGAGACGATGGTCATATAATTCGCGCTTTATTGCCTTTATTCCTCACTCTCGCCTCGTAAAGAAAATTCGATGTAATTGCTTAAATGGGCGCTCAAATTAAGGGGATCAGGCTTACAGTTCTCGTATGGCTTTCCATTTGATTCGGGATAAGAGGAGACCTTCCTTAAAGAAGTGTGTTACTATTAAAAGGCTGCTAAAATTGTTAAATATAATTGAAATTGAAAATCTATTCATATACGCTTTAAATACTAAATCAACGCCTTAATTTCCTGTGTAAGCTTATGATTGATTATGCATGTTTCATGACCTTTTGCAGTTCCGGCTCGCTGTCACGGCAGTCAACGGTGGAATCCGAGTCTGAGGGGACCACCACGGCCACGAACATGTCGCAGGCCACCATTACGAGCACCTCGCAGCCCATCAAGAAGAGTCCGCGGGAGTTTATCATCCCGATTGCCGTCGAGGGAGGCGGCTTCATTACGCCCCGGGAACGCAGCGTGGAGCCATCGGAATCGAGCCACACCACCAGCAGCCGCTCCACGTTCACCCGCCTGCGTCCATCCCGTCGCATTGGGTAAGGCTTTAAAGTTTAAGTTTCGTTTGGCCTGTGCAGTTTTCCTGACTGAAATTTCATTTCGTATGCAGCTCACTGTTAAGCGAGGCAGGCTTCGATGAGGGCTCGCCATTCCAAAAGATGCGCACCACGTCGATAACCCGGGATGGCGTCAGCGGAGGAGCCGAGGAGGAGGCGCGCTTCACCCCGCACCGACTCAGGTTTGCCAACATCCTTAACTTCCGATTATCCCTATCTTTATCAGATAGCTTTTCCTCTGGCCTGCGTCAAGGGAAATTGTATTCGTTTTCAAATATCTCAAACCAATTGGGAATAAATATTTTCAATAATCGTTTAAAGTTATTCAATTTAAATTAAAATACCTTTAATTTGAAATTGATATATTGATATATTTATCGTTATAGTAATACTTTTTCTTTGAGTGCACGGCATGAATACGTAACAGGATTGCTAAATTGAATCCTCGCAGCCTCCTTGACTGCCGTTTGATTCGGTTATTCTCATCCTTATGCAAATCTTCTTTTTCTCCCATTTGACACACCCGCAGAAGCTCAAGACCTGTCAAGAAAATTAGTCAAGACAACGATTCGCAAAGCTCCAACGAGGAGGACGATGACGACGACGATGGCTTCGAGATACTCACGGCGGAGAATCTGTTCTCGACTTTGCTGCAGCGGGTAAGACGTCATCCGTCCGCCATAATGTGACCCATCTCTCATCGGGATCCCATGCTCCTTTGCCCACTTCTAGGTGCGGGCCCTGACGAATCGTCTGAATGTCAACAGTGACCTGACGGCCGGATTCCCCAGCCATTCTAGTCGCCTGCTCACGGACATTTCGCGGCAGGCCCAAAGTCACAGTCCATTCTGGAGCCAGGGCAGTCCCTTTGCCAGGTGAGTGTACCCCCGCAACGGTGGGGAATTGAGGTTGAAGTGAACTGGAGTTGGAGTTGGAGTGGCAACTGAAAGTTGATTGCCATCCAGCCGGCTGCCAGTCAGTTAGTCTGCTTATGCAAACGTGTCACGGCACTGGCTCTAGTTAATAATTTCATTAAATTCAGCTGGAGCTGACTCTCCCGGAAAGTGAGTTGACTAAGAGCCGGCTTCTGTTGGCCAAAGACGAGTGCGATTTGCTATTCAGCTTTAAGTCCTAGCCTAACCATTGAATGACTGCTTTAACTCCATCCACCAACATTAACTGCAAATTTGTTGTCCATTTCTTACATGCTGCCCTCCACATGCCTTCCATCTAACAATTCAAACAAAAAACTCACCAACCATGCTTAAACTAATTATCCGCAAAGTGTGCTTAGATCTCAAGTTAGTTATACCTATAGCGAAACGGTCGAGAAGAAGAAAGTGTAAGTACCAAGGCTCGAAACGACTTTTTAATTGGTCGAGAGCTTTTAACCCCATGCTAAAAGTACAGTGACCAAATTTAAACGATTTTTTAAGATTGATGAGCTGCTTATAATATTCATGAATTTAGCTGATTTTAAAATCACTATCATTTAAATTTGGGAGTAAAACTCACTGTATGCTGCCTTTAAGCCATCTTAAATCACACTTCAGCCTCGCACACTTAAACCACCATCCATCAATCCATCCATTCATCCATGGCGCCCTCTACCTGGCTGTATCTCACCTGCTCCTGCACCTCCTCCTGCTTCCAGGTGCGGGGAGCGCTGGCTGAGGGCCTTGGACATTACGGAGCGGCTGCGTCGTTGGCTGGGCCACGCCCCCCAATGCTGCCTGTAAGTTGGCAACGTGTAGCGTACCGTGTACCGTGTGTAATGTGCAAGTCCCTCGGCAGAAAGTTCGATTAGCAGTGAATTCGCTGATGTATTGTTCTCACCTGTGTCCAACCGTTTCCATCTATCTGATATCCTTCACAGCCGCCTGAACAGCAGCAACAGCAGCGGACTGGGTGCTCCGTGGCGGCACAGCATGTCCCGGGACCTGGGCAGCGACATGGAATCGATGTTCTCGCGCACGGGGGCCACGCTGCCAAGAGGTGAATATCACAGAATAAAGAGTAAATACCTAGATCAGTAGTGAGACACGCCATTCAGAGCCGGAAATGTGCCGGCGATCTGGTGCCGCAACGATGAAGCCACACAGACAAACAGAAAAGAAAAGTTAAACAAATAGTAGAACTAAAGAAAAGCGCTGCAACGTATGCTACGTAATTAAGAGTACTTTCAATTTCAATATGCCTATATTGTATACTTAAACCTGTTTTATTTCAAGTAGTTTTTGATGTCTGCTAAACAAAAAAAACAATCAACTGAACACAGATCACCGATCAAGTGAATTACCTTGTCTTATTAGTCTAAACCTTATATTGTCCCACAAATCCAGATAAAACAATAGCCAAACAAAAAACACACAACAATTAATCATAAGTGTCTACTGTAATTATCAAGTGAAAATGCCAATTAATACTTAAACAATGACAAACCATTATTTCCGTTGAAGACTATATTTATTTGATTTACTGTTTTGTGTGCGCGCACAGTTCTTAATAGCATAATTCAATCTCTATCAATATTCACTCTATATCTATCTCTATCAAGTGAACTATCTATAACTATATATATCTAAATGCTGTCTGTCTTAGAAAACCACTCTTTTGTTATTAACCCATAATGCCGCTGACGCTTACAAACCTAAATCTATTTATTGCTCAACAAAAGAGGCGAAATCCACCCCACTTCCTCCTTTAACTTATGCACTATTTATTTATTTATTATTATTTACCCCCCGTTTATTATTTGCCTTTCAAATTTTTGTTCTGCACTCATGCAATGATGATGAAATAAAGTTACAAAGCAAGGAGGAGCCAAGAATTTGTTAAGTCAATAAAAGTGTAATCAAATCGTATTCAAAGTTCTGTATGCCAGCGCAGTAACATATAGAGAAACGCTCAAGGAATATATATATTCATGTATGGCGAACCCGAATCAGGCTTAACCCTTGACCTAAATGTTATGCGAATTGAGATGATGATGAAAATGAGAATGAAAATGTTGATGGCGACCTGAGGAGATTGTACTTATTGTTAACAATGAAATAAACTAAAGCGAATGAAACCAACACCTAATAACTTTACTACGTTTTGCAGTGAGAACAACCACATAGATGACAATAAAAAAAAACAATTCAAAACGAAAGAAGACAAAACCTTTTCTTATTTTATTTGAGGTGACCACTGAGATTTTGTTTTCGCAACCAAAAGAATTGTTCGATATAAACTTTCTTTGGTAAATTAATTGTTGTACAGTTTTTTATGCAAATGGCCCCGCTACCTTAAATTTGTTTTAGTTTTACCAACTCGTTATATACAAATATATACATATATATATTTCTAGATATATATATCTATCCCTCACCAACAACAAACAAACAAACAAACGAACTACAAGTTTTCTAATGCGCTAACCCAAAAACCAAAGACAAAGTTTCAAGTTGATTTTCCCAGTTCTTTCTATTTTTTGATGTTTTTTATTAGTTACAAACAAAATTTGAGCCTGAAAATGCCAAAAGCCGAATAATCAGTAAACGAAATTAAAACCAAAATTTGTGTTGTACAAGAAGTTTATTTGTTTAACACCACTAAGCTCACACGCACACACATACCTGCCAATACAAATACATGCGCACCAACCTACCAACACACCCAAAGCTTCTCAATGTAGTTGACTCTGTCCACGCTGTTAAAAAACCGCCAACCAACAAACCAGCTAAAAACCAACCAACAACTAACTTGGCACTAAAAAAAAAATTGTAAAAAAAAACAAAAACAAATATCTGAGTTCTGGGCTTTTTTTTGGATAAATTGTAAATCGAGTAATTTGTAATTGTGATCCCAAACGACAATCTCTTTTGATGTGAAACAGAGTTGATGATGGGGCCAAGAACCCAAGAAAAAAATGTCCAAAACTTTGAATACGATAATGTACAGAACTGAAACTCTCTCAGCTACTAATCAATCAAACTTATTACGTTCATCATCATTCCATACCGTAGAGAATCCCTAACCCGAAAGTCATGACCAAATGCCATCTCCGTAGTGAATCGTAGTTAGTAGAGTGTTACTTAAGTGATTTGCAATTCAATTCGCCAGCCGATGATTCGATGTATTACAAATAATGATTTTATTATTGGCCGTTTACACACGTTTCGTACTTACTTTCGTTTACAGTTGGTTTAACTACTTTAACTACTACTACCACGCCCACAAAGCATGTTATAACCATTAACCAGAGTCCGTTCAGAACCGCCAACAAATCGCATCCGGGCCATTTCGCCACGGCCACGACCACGGCCAAAACGGTGGCCGTAGCCGTTGCCGGCGTTCCGAAGCAGCTAACAATAACCACCACGACCACCACCAACAGCAATTGCAGCAGTAACAACGCAAACGCCAACGGCAGGAGCAGACCGCCAACAGTCATCCCGGCCATAACCGCAACCACACCCCAGCTGGCCAAAACCACTAGCAGTAGCACCACCGCCACCATCACCGCCACCGCAACCGAAGGCCCAAGGAAGCCATAAGCCAAGCCACCAAGTGGGTGGTGGTGTAGGTGGCTGGGTGGTGCTGCTCCTATTAGACTGCCCAAAAAACAAGTTCCATTTTTTATGTTGCCAAAATTCGATTAGCATATCTGTTCGTTGTTTAAATACTTGTTTTCACTTTTGCTATTTAATTGAAAAACTTTTAATTAACTGCCAGCCAGACGAGCAGCTGGAATTCGACTTTTAACTGTTAATATATTTTTTAAAATTGAATGGAAAAGCGTGTAATTTTTATTTAAGGCAGCAGTAGCGCAACCACATTCCCTCAGTACAATGAACATTGTATTATTGTGATTTTGATTTTAAAATTAATTTTAAACCTCAACGAGTTACTCATACTCCAGTCATTTTTACTCAAATCCATTCGCCTCAGTCAAGCAATTCCTCTGGCGCAAAAGCTTCAAGCATACCAACTAAGCAATACTTTTACTTAATATCTAATACTAAAATCGGTAGATGAAAACTGAATACCCAAACAACTGATAACCGAGAACTAAACACTTAATCCGAAGAACCATAAAATATGAAACTATTTTTATACCAACGCCAAGTGAAATAAAACATGAAATCCAAATTGACCAGCATTTTTGTTACCGCCCGTTTCCGTATTCCTGCACGTAAGCTAATCCCAGTTGTTTTTTGATTTTGTTAACCTTTGTTGGATACTCGTAATCCTACATCCTGCAAGTTTGTTAAGTGTTCGAGTTGAAGCTTCTCCGCTTTGATTGCGTCTCTGGAAAGTAATTCTTTTGGTTGCCAAAACGAAAACGAGAAAAGTTTTCAGATCTCTGGGGCTGATGAAGTGGGGCAGTCAATCAATCAATCATTGCACTCGCCATGTAAGTAACCCTGAATAATTGAAGTCTATCAGTTAATTTGGCAAGTAAGTGGAGTTATTTTTCAATCATATAGACGTTTGTTTTGTGTTCTATGAGATAGGCCACATCATTATATTGTCTATGGCATCTTAACCATTCACAGGCCATCATCAAGGCAAGGGCAAGCCCAGTTCAGCTCCCGCCCAAGGGGAAAAGGGTGCCACCACGCTCTCTTCAGCGAGCACTGCAAACAGCGATGAGCCCTTGGACCTGGCCGATCTGGATCTTTCAAGACTACGTCTCAGCAAGAAGGATTTGGAAACACTGTCTAGCATAACTCCTGGATTGCCCAAGTGTTTCCAGGAACAGCTACTTGCAAAACTGCCACCCACTCAAGCTCGCAAGCTATCACGCACCTTGAGCGTTCAGACCAGTGCACCCAGTAGTGCCTCCACTCCCAAGGTTTACAAGCGCAGTCAAAGTAGTGGAAGGGGTTACCAGCCGGAGCAACAGCCACAGGAGGAGCTGTCTAAACCACCAACAACTGACGCCCCCAAGACGACTTCAGCGAGTACAGCGATTTACAGGCGAAGCCTCAGTCGCAGTCAGGCCCCCACGCCAAATTCTGGTCAGGATGCCGACAGCCGAGCAGCCCAAACGACTAAAAGCCGCAGCAGCAGTGTCTGTCGAGATGACTATGGGAAATCCTCACTCTGCAGCAGCAGCACTTACACCAGCGACATTAGCGAAAAGTACAAGTACTACTCGCCGTATCTGAGCAAGTCCAGCAATGTAAGTCCATCGATAGCTTCAAAGGATGCCCCAGAGAAGCGATACAGTGGTGGACTAGGACGTCCTCCGAGTGGCTGTCTCTCGCCTCCACCGCAATTGCCGCAAGTTGCAGCCACTGAGGGCACAAGTTCCCTGAGGGTTGGACGTTCCTCGCAGCGTCGGATTTCCCGCTTTCTGCGTCCCGACTTCTTTGATGAACCTAGGGATCGTGAAACCCAGAGCATGCTTAGGGAAATACGGGAAAAGTCCATCGATCGCCAGGATCAGGAGCAGACCCAGGCACAGGACTTGAGACGTCGCAAGCATAGTTTGCCCAATGTGGAGCAAGCGGAGCAACCTGCTGAAACGGCACCCATTAGATCCTCCATGCGCCATTCACGCAACAAGAGCATGGAGTTGTTTACAGAAGCCGAATCAAATGGCCAAGCTAGGGATACTGTGAAGACATCAACATCCCGGCAACGAAGTGTTTCGAAGGCTCGAGAATTGGAAACGGAACTGGACAAACACGAACTGGCAGATAAAATCCTCCAGGAGCTGCAGCTCCTGTCCGCTGTAAGAAGCCAACATGATCAGACTCAGGAGTCGGAGAAAGCAGAAGAGACATCCACCATTAAAAAGATAAGGAAGTTGAAACCCAAGGAATCCAACGAACCAGAGGCAACGAAAATCGCGTCAACAACTACCTCAAGTACAACCACTTTGGTGAGGAAGGTTAAGAAGGTGGTTAAGAAATCCGACGAGACCCCCAAGACACCTGGATCTGAAAATGCAGATCTCGCTAGCTCTGCACCAAAGGAAACGAAATTAAAGCGTCCCAAATCCTATCCCATGAAAGATCTTGGATTAAGTCTTAAATCATCAACCGATCTCCCAGAACCGACTACATCACTTCTACCCACTAAATTACCCAGCAAACTCCCCTCAGGGAACACCAATGAATCCGCAGTGGAACCAGCTCCGCGCGAGAGTCGCCTGATGAGGCCGAAAAGCTACCCGGCCACCAAACTAGCCACTCCTAAGGAACTGCGCAAAGTTACACGAAGTGGAGTTGCCATTCCCACAATAACAGAAGCTATACCCACTCCCTCGGCTATGCCAACGCCCACTAGTTCCAAGTCCACTTCGGAGGAGAAATCGATGTCGGCCACACCAACCGGAACTATGTCTGCCGTAACGGATGCCAAGGATACAGTATCTTCTTCCAGCGACTCGCGGCCCACGACCATTAAGAAAATCATTAAGGTGTCGAAGAAGTCCAAGCTAATGCCACCTACGCCAGTGACACCAACCACTCCAACCACGACTGCTACCACCACTGCAAGCACCACACCAGTAGAAACCTCTAAGGAGTCTAGTCCGGTCATTAAGCCCAAGGAAAAGTCACCGGAAAAGAAACCCAGCAAGGGTTTGCTTTACGCTTTGGGACAGAAGTTTGAGAAACTACGAGACTCCGCCATGAGCAAGGAGAAAAAGGCTGGTTCTACTGGAGCAGCGGCATCTTTGGCCTGCACCCAAAAGCAAGGATCTCCCGAAGAACGCAGCTCTCCAGAAAAGTATAAGAAAAACGTTTCGGATACAGAGAAGTCCCAACAAACTGGACTCTCCGACGACAAACGGGTGGATAAGCGATCCCGGTTTGACACCATGCTACGCTCTTTAAGGGAGAGATCCGTACCCAGATCACAGTCCAATGGACGCGTTAGTCCGAAGCGAGCTGCAAGTGTGGAAGAGCTCCACGCTGGATGCCCAGAGGGGCAGGGAAAACAAGGCGGAGCAGTTAACAAGATGTTCGGCGGTTTGTTGCGTCGATTTGACAGGGAGAGCAGCGAACAACGCCGGGTGAGAAGCACCCGATCTACCAGCAACATAGAGCGACAGGTTCGCGAAGAACAGGATCAGCTGCTGGACGCCTCGCTACCAACATCGCCAATCTATCAGAATGTGGTAAAGAGCACGAAAAGCAAAGTCACTTCAACGGCAAATGGCGAAGAGAATTGCAATTGCGAAACAGCATGCCCAGATTGCAGGCCAAACAAAGGACAGAACTTGACCACCAGCGGTGCTCCAACCAACACAACAACGCCCAGCAGCAAGGAGAAGCGGAAGGGTCTGATGCTTGATCTGGCCAGCGCAAATGTACCCGGCAGTGGTGCCCCCAGCTCGGTGACCACCGCCACCACAACTACAACAAGTGGAAGCAGCTATCGGGGATCTAAAACCAATCCGGCTTTGATCAATGGAAATGGAGGACTGGGAATGGGCATCTACTCGAATCTGCCTCCCTATCCGGGAGCCATGAAAAGTGCCAGCTCCAACAACAGCTCCAGCCAGCAGTCCATGGAGAATGCCACCAACAATAACTCAACAAATACCAATAATAATTGCAGTTCGCAAACTTCTGGCTATAGAACCTCATCGGCACACGAGATTAATCGGAATAATCCGCTCTTGACGCCCTCCTTCGAAAACATTGCCAACTACTCCTCGGACTCAAGGAGCTACCAAGATGACTGCGCCTCCACCTCGACTTTCCTATCGCCCACCGAAGAACCGGAGTTGTATTTCGACAATTGGTCCATATGCTCCGAGGACAACTACATGTTGCACGCGACGCCCTCGCCCACAGTTTCCCGGTTGTCAAGAGCTTCCCTGTCCTCGCCCACTCGTTGCTCCGAGAGCTCTGATCCCAACGAGAGTGTGATCGACAGGATTAAACGGCGTAGCTTTTACAGTCGATTCAATGAGCAGAAAAAACCAAGACGCACCAGCAGCATTGTCGGTCCATCGGCGGTGAGGGATTACTACCGGGAGCAACAAGCGGCAGTTAAGGCGCGCTCCAGTAACAAACTCCATGCTCCGGACATGGATCCACCACCAAGAGCTCATTCGCCGGACATAGCCCAGCAGTTCTTTAGACCCCTGAAACTGAGTCCCGTGGGAACGGAGCTAAAGCCACCTGTTTACCACTCCACTTTGGACTACTCTGCATCATCGGCGGGGGCCACCAGCAAACCAAGGAAGAGTCTGAATGACATTAGAAATACCTCGCCCTCTTTCCTCAGCAAACGTTACGAGACCACCGATTACAGTTCGGTGCCAATGCGATACAAGAGCTCCTCCAGCTCGAGTCCAAGTAATGGAGCCATTGCCAGCGGCTATTACAACACCTACAATCCGAAGCGTAGATCTTCGTATACGCTCAATGGTAGTCTGCCTACAGCGACCAGTGGAAGCAGTGCAGCAGGGAGCAGCCACCTGGATGGATACGCCACCCTGGGCAGGAGATCCCTTCGTCCATACGACCATCGAACGATGTCCCTGCTGGAGCCACCGACCTCGAGCAGCAGTCGTAGTGGCGAAGGGGTTTCCTACCAAAGGCGTGAAGCAAGAACACCGGTTAGAGACTACACATCCAGCATTTCGCGGTGAGTTAAATGAATTTCAAGAGGAATTAGTGAATATAATTTGATATGTATTCCAGATCTGGATCGCGTTACCGCACTTCATCGGCCACTCGCAGTCCAACAAACATTTGATGTACCACACCGCAGAATGGCTTCTGCATCTTCTGCTACTACTCCAAACGGAAGAAGACGAGTCCCGGCCACGGAATCGGAAGTGGGCACGGACATGGCCAGGCCATGAGCACGCCGCCCAACACCACAGCCTCATCGTCATCCTCGCGTGCCAGCAGCGGCGGCACCAAGAAGCAACAGCTTCATCCCGCCCCCATACAAAACCATCATTACCACCACCAAAATGAACAGCACAAGTTCTAGACTGGAGCCTCGAGGTTCCCTGCGATCCGATCCCAAATCCCCAATACCATTCTACCCAATACCAAACCCCCCACTTAGGCATAAAGATTTTTGATAATTTTTTAATGGAACTTAGCCAAAGTTATACTCTAGTGCAGACTTTTGAACGCTGCCCCTAGTCGTAGGTTTGTTGTAGTTTGGATATAGCGGAGTTTCAGCCATAGATCGTGACTCAATAATGCACATTTGCATATATATATACGATTTTCAAATGATTGTGCCTTGGTTCCTTCGGCGGTTTTAGATTTAGCCAATAGCCATAAAACGTTGATTTTAATCTATAAGTGTGTAAGCGGAACGGAAGCGGAAACAGATAGGGAAAAAGGGAGACCGGAAGTAAACAAGAGACGTGTTTCACAATATATGTATATGTATTTTCTATGCTATTTTTGTGAGGATACCTCGCGCCGAAAATGCGTTAAAATTTCTATTATATAAATTTTAACAACAATTTTTTTGCATTATACAGAACTGATGGATTGTTTTCAAGATTTGAATAGAGTTTAATAGCGACAACTTTCGTTTGCTAGGTCTATTGATGTTATTGCAAAATAATAGAAAATATGCGAGTTGGTAGCGAAACGGAAGAGTGTTAGGTAATCGTAGCAACAAACAATAAGCGAATTTAAAGAGCAAATTAACAGAAACACGGAACAAAAAATAATAGATCTAGAGTTTTGGGTAGCATCCGAATTCGAAGTTCAAATTGTAATTAGAGCGCGAGCACGAAAAGTGTTTTCTAAAAATAAATAAAAACCAAGTCACCAATTGAATGGCTCTTATTTGCATTTTTTCCCACGATCAGCTTTGCTTCTGGAGCTTGTAAGTCGGCATGAACGGAATATAGTAGGTCCACTTCCAACGACGAATGGCATCCATGCCAAGTGGAAAATCGTAGTCGGTGGCTGTGCCATCATTAACATTGTCATCGCCCAGGGGCATCTCGTTTGCCCAGTCGATTAGGCCCCTCTCCTCCGGCGTTCCTGGGATTATATTGTCCAGCAAGCATCCCAAAACTCCACCCACGAGAATTGTAGTGCCCAGTAGCACCGATAACGTTGAGTCCACGGTCTTGTTTCCGGTATCAATAGCTCCAGGGTTCTTCTGCATCCAGCGGCACAATACCATCGGGAAAAATATGGAGAGTCCGAGTATGTAAAGATTCCTTGCGGACCGCAGATCCACATACTGTAGGGTGGACAGCCCGAAGGCTATAATCATGCCAAACATCACGCAAAAGATTCCGCCCACCACCGAGTCGGGAATGAGAATGAAGATGGCTCCAAACTTTCCAATTACCCCCTGGAGGACCATTATCAAGGCAGCCCACTGGATTACACGTCGGGATCCAATCTGAAATGAAGATATTTATATTTCCATTAACTTCAACTTTAGGGTTCTGTTTTATATAGATTACCTTGGTGACCCCGATGGCGCCAACATTCTCTCCAAAGGTATTGGTTCCATTTCCAGCTCCCCACAGACCGGCGAGGACAGTGCCCAAACCCTCGGTACCGATTCCTCGATTGATCGCGTGGAGCGGAGGCGAGTGGGCGCCGGACATCTGTGACACCGTTGGATAGTAGCTAAGTGACTCCACCGTGCAGGCCAGTACTCCGGCCAACATGCCCAGCACACCGGACAGCGTAACCGATGGCCAGCCAAACTGTCCCGGATACGGCACATAGAACCACTTTGCACTGGTCAGCACATTCAAGCGAACATCCGTGCGAGAGGGATGTGACGGAGGAAAGACATCCGTGGCTGTCAGAATGCCGCACAGACCCCACATTATCATGATGGTCAGCAGTACGGGAAAGAGGCGGAACAACTGGAACTGGCGAACCTCCAAGCCGTGACCCTTGCGGTAGGCTAAGATTGGCACGGGAACATTCGACATTATTTGCGAAAAGAGTGTCAGCATTCCAGTGGTTCTATAAGAAAGATTGGAACACAAAAAACAGATTAATAAGCTATAAAATTTCTATAAACGTTTAAACATTTATCATAGGTACTAATGCTTTTTTAATTGAAAACGGTAGACTTTGGCAATCGAGTATTTCGTCCGTATTAAATCTAATTAATAACTACTATAATTATCTGGGCTAAACCCAGATATAGTGCTTTCTATCAGTCATACTCACCCCACGGCAATGCCCCAATGCTTGGAGGCGGTTTCAGCTGCGTGCTCGAATAGCGTTAGACCCACCAGGGACACAGTGGGTACAATGGTCAATGGAGTTACGTACTTAAGGATTTTCCCCACCAGACCAGTGTAGCCCAGGATAACTTGCACCATGGCGGACACGGCAATCGCGCCGGATAGCTCCCGCATACGCACTTGCCATAGTTCCTCCCGCTCGGCCTCGTCCATGGCATCCATTACGGCCTGCTCTGGGCACTTCCACTGCGGCAGGGCCAAGATGGCAAGGGTGGGCACCAAGAACGATATAGTTCCGCCCTGAACAATGGGCAAACGGACGCCCCACGTGGCCTGGAAGTAGGTAACGATGCCCGTGACGAAAATCATCGTTGAGATGATGATGCCCCGGTTGGCGTCCTCATCGGACATGCACAACGCCGGCGTCAGGATGAAAGGTATGGAAACAATGGCTCCAATCATGGTCAGGTAGTGCTGGAATGCGAGGAAGATGCTCAGGTACCATGGGGGATTGTCGTTGATGGCGTAGAGCAGTTGCGGCTTGGGTTTCTCATTACTTGGAGGCGTGCTAGCTGCTTGAGAGTGGGACTTGGACGCATCTGTCTAGAAATTAATCAATATTCAACATTCAATTATTCTCAACTAAGCACTGCTCAAAAGACTACAGTTTTTATTTTATATAAATTGTTTTTCTTTTAATTAAATCCCTTTTTCAATCGGCATTTCCCTATTTGTAAAAGGATGATCAATGGGCATCGTACAATTTCAATTTGTTACTATCAATTAATTAATACTTCAAAGTAAAATCAATAATATTATTGATCAGTGTAATTATATTTTCTTAATGCAAATATCTATTTGTTTATGCAAATGAGTGGTTTTTAGTATCGGGCATAGAGATATTCTCCCATTTTATTGTATAATTGCAGAGTACGGAAAATTCATTGTTTTATTTATGAGATTTGCTATTAAAGTTGTGAATTTATTAACATAACAATATGGCTTAACACGCCCCATGGGGGGCGGAATTTAATCTTGGCCCGAGTTTGACTGACGGCTCTGGTCTCCAATCGTGATTAATTGAGCGTTAGTATCAGTGCTGCGATCGCGGGCGCCGGTTTTTTCTCAGCTTGTTG
The DNA here is from genome assembly GCF_016746395.2 of Drosophila simulans. NCBI lineage: Eukaryota > Metazoa > Arthropoda > Insecta > Diptera > Drosophilidae > Drosophila > Drosophila simulans. The sequence goes on along the minus strand of NC_052523.2, from coordinate 15,820,944 downwards.
AGATCAGTGATTTTAATCAGACCATAAATTAATAGCTGATGAGCTGTGGTGGTACTTAATAAATAAGCTTGTTGTCAACTCCAGCATTGCGGACCGATAGGAATGCGCCGCATAAATATGACAAATCGTTTCGATTGGCAGTTACTTACTGCCACAGATCGTTGAGAAAATAATTTGTGAATGAACTGTTAATTGCTGGGTGTTATCTCAGCGTCTTACCCTTTGAAAACACATATGTATAGCACATCGGCAACAATTAAGTGGGAAATGCAATTGAGTGAAGAAGTGCCAAGCAAAACAAAATCCGATAAAAATCAAAATGGGAACAGATCAATTGGGTGAATTCCTCTTACATAAAACCACGCGTTCAGTTATTATGGTTATGCAAGGAAACATTGGACTTACGGCGTCCTCGATGGTAACATTGTTCAGCTCCATGATCAGGCGAGCTCACACTTTATATCCGCCATAAACTAATTGGGCTAACGCACGGAAAAGACTCCCGAACAATTCCGCTGTACGTCCGATCGCGACAAGGTCCCGAGACTCAATGGCGAGATCTATCAATCTGAAATGTTTTATCGCAGAGAGCTGGAAGCCTTCGGTTAAAGAGCATCTGATTGCACTCGTGCTCTCTAGAATGGTTCTCTACACAGAACAGGGCATGGTGAAAGTGAAATAAATTAACTTGCCAATTCACAATTCATTACAACTCAAGTGCCAAGAAAAAATAGCTATATAGATATTAAAAAAAAAATCAGTTTTTACCAAAGTAAAGTACCTTAAAACAAAACCATCTCAGTTGAGCAACCGAAAAAACATCGCGAAGGGATTATAATATTTAATGATTCCCAATTAAAGTGACAAAGTTGGCATCATAAAGATAAACATGCCGAATGTGATAAAGTAGTATATTTTATCTTTCTCTTTCGTTAGACCATGAAAATGTTCATGATCAGCATTTAACCCAAATATTTGAAAGCAGTACAGCATACTTTTGGGGGAAACAAAATATACCTCGGATTTTATTTCAATTGGAAAATTAACTGCTCATATTCTTGTGTAAATATTTAACTAAATCACTACGTTCATACATAGTTTAATACACATTAATTTAGTTTTGGTGGTTTTTGTTGTTGTAACTGTTTTATAATGGTGATATTTTCATTGACCTGCATGATCGTTCTATTCTATACACACACGGGTTATTCTTGTAGAAATTGATAGATCCTTTCATATAAGCATTTATAAAAAGTTTGATACAATAATCTCATACATACTCGTATGAAGTGGGATATTCAGTTTGTTTGATGGAAAGTTTCTGACAATGCTTTTTGAGGGGAGTGTATGCATTTTGTATGTGTGCACGCCTTCTTCTGCGCGAAATTCCTTAGCGTAGTTTGTTTAACATTAATCATTACGGTTCCATTAAGTAAAGCACACCAAGTTCTGTTGCAGTCTCTCTTACAAAAATTAAATCAAGTAAAGCCGTAAAACAAAACTCATAGCATATAAATAAAAATGTCTAGGGCAGAGCAGATGTGGTAGGCAAGCAGCATCTGGGCATCATTTCACATCCATCTCCTCGGGCAACCGGAGATTCACAGCTCTTCCTTCTCTATCTATTGCCACACACTGCTCTCGTTCTCCGTATCACTTAAAATTTCCACGACCTCTTCCTCGCCCGTCAGCAAACCCTCTTCTTGTGGGAAACCCTTAAAGCCATCGTCCACATCTCCATCGCCTTCGGCATCGCCATCAGCTTCGCATTCATCCGCATTCTCGCTGAGCTGGGTAATATCGGTCACTATGGCATCATCTGGTTCCGCTTGGACGGTATTCTTGGCTGCTAGTGAAGGAGCCACGGCGGACACATCCATCGGCGGTAGCGTGGCCACGGGATTGAAGGGCGCATCCAAGTCCTCTAGGCCACGTGGCGGCTTCAGTTTCGACAACTCCTCACGCAGGTGGCGATAGTGACGACGCAGGACCATTGAGTTGAACGATATAGTGCGACTGGCCCTCTCGGTGTATTGCGGCTTACCCAGTTCCTCGATCCAGCCTTCTATCTGGGCGCAAATCTCCTCTCGCTTCAACCAGAAGTGCTTGTGTATGACCTTTGGTGTTGGATAAATGCATGTTAAGTACAGCTGGGCATTTATGAAACTTTTAAAATAAAACTTACATCTTTAAAGCACTGACTTGGACTACGTATCTGCTCCAACATAGCCCACCGCACACAGGCCTGATATATATTGCTATTATATTCTCGTGACGAATTTGTACCACTTGGACTGCCACGACTTCTTTCAAAGCCCGGTTCATTGAAATAGGGCTCGGGAACGAGGATCAGGGACTGGATGGAAACGAGTACCTGCAGGAAGCTGGATGTCTGTGCATTCCATTTCTCCTCAGGCCGACCATGCCAGGTGTTGAGAACTGACAGGCAAACTTTGCCGTCATTATAGAGGTTTGGGTTAAAGCGCACCGAATGGCGACCCGTCGTCTCCAGATTGATGAGCATGGGCTGGTTAGGGTAGTCCGGTGGAAAGAAGACATCAAACTCAAAGCACCCGTTGGCGTAAGGCGTGTCCGCCGGACCAGTTATGAGTACCTGTTTGTGTTGTTATATAAAAACAAAACATGAATCTTTTAAACAATTAACTACAACTTTCAACATACCTTCATTACGTCTAATCTATCAGTATCACAGCGTACAAATACAGAACTACTAAAGCTGAGGGGTAGGCTGGTAGACAGTGTAACTGCCTCCTGGGCGAGTCGCTTGACCCGTGACGGATGGTAACGATCGCCGGCGAGCCGAACCATTTTTTCGAAGTGATGCGAGACCACAAAGCGGAAACTGTTGTTGTCCGACTCAACAATCATGTCAAACGTATCGAACTGGCGCTTCTTCATTAGCTCCAAGTAGCGCTGTTCAATTGATTTGCTCACGGGCTCTATCTGTGCGCTGCCGTCTTCGTTGGTATGCAACATGTTGATTAGCGCATCCGCATCTGTGGTTTTTTGCACCAGGACACTGGTTTCATGGATATCCGGAATAAGCAAAGCTAATCCTTCATCGTCGCCATCATCGATGTTAAAGGTCAACTGATGTGTCTGTCCCTTTATGTTTGACTTCTTGTTAACTCTGTGAAAGTGGATTTGTTTAAAAAATATATTTTGTAAAGTCTAACGTCTACTCACTTTAACCGTTTAGCGTAGGTATCCACACAGGTCTTCATGCTTGTGAGCAACTCCACTATGGGTGGCGTGCTGTCCCCACTGCCACTGGCAGATGGTTGGAGCAACGAGACAAGCGTCTTAGACAGCGATAGGGCACGCAGAAGTTTGAGTATGGCACGGTATAGCGGAATGTGGCGCGTGATATCAAGCACTGAATCGTTGCGCAGATAGGAGCTGAGGGCGGGAATTAAGCAAGACTGCTGCAGTAGGGTTTGGAAGATGGGCGGCAACTCGCCGGTAACATCTCTGACATCATGATATGCTAGGATGTCCTCTCCGCACATTTCACTTGGGATGCAGTCACCAGGATTTATGTAACTTGCCAGAACAAGCAGCAACACTGTGACATGCTCCTCCTCGCTCTTTTGCCGAAGTAGCGCCTGTTCCACATTCCACGACTGAGTGGTAGAACCGGTACCGAAACCAGTGCCCTTGGCCCAGTACATGTGGCTTTTGTCGTCCGACGTGGCACTAGGTGTGGCCTCTTCTGGTGCATTAGTTTTGGTACCGCTTACACTTCCGTTTCCACTTCCATTGCCAATGGTACCGCTACCACTACTTGTTCCACTTGGCGATGGATCGCTAATCGGTGCTCCAATCCTGTTGTTGTGCGACTGATGCGAGAAAATTCCGAGGCAGTTAAGCACTAGGTGCATGGCCCCCACTTCGATTACCACGCGACGTAGCAAAACACCGTCGTCGGTGGACAACGGCACACTATCAAGAAGCTGACGGAAGACCTCGAAGGGTAATGTAGGCAAGGAGGGTGCCAGCGGCAGACTGTATATATCATCTGGAACGGAGAGCGGGTTAGTTAATGAATTAATCGACCAATCTTTTAACGTACTGCCATCCCCATCTCCCGTGACTCCGAGCACTAAGCGGAGAAGACACTGCGCCCGCATCTTGTCTCGCAGCAAGACATCAGAGTAGGCGGGCAGGCGCAGGAATAATCCAAATGCGGCCAGCGAGTGCTGAGGCACCGAACTGACCGTTGCCAGCTTAGCTGCTGGCTCACAGAGAGTGTCCTCCAAATCCTCATAGATCTCGTCGTTCGGTTCCAACTTTACCCAGTCAGAGAGCGGCGGACTTTTCTCCTTTTCGCTGTACACCAAGGTGGTCTTGCGACCTGAGTGCTCTGGATATACGGTGGGCAGGTAGTGAGCGAGTAAAGATAGACCACCACTGGTGGAAAATCGTTGCAGTGGTGATGGCAACGGCTCCGTGCAGGCAGCTTTTGTCTTCTTTGCCTCGCTTGTGTCATCAGAACGCTGCTGAAGTACCAGATCAAACGATATGCAGGGCGTCGAAAGAGAATGTCCTGCATTCTGAAGCGAGGCCAAAACCTGCGAGATGGTGGCATCTCCAGCTAGAACAATATCAGAATACTCTGGTATTACCAATCGGTTTCCACTAGCGGCATTCGCCGTTTGCAACAAGAACTCCTCTACGTTGAATATATCTGTAAGAGATTATTTTGTTTATAACGCATTTATGGAAAATCTAGCGAATACTCACTAGAAGCCAAGTTCGTTGAGCTGGTTTGAGTCTCCTTGTCCTTGTTCATGGCTGCTTGGTTCTTAGCATCTTTTATGCGCTTGTCCTTGGCTGCCACAGCTGCACCAACGGTAAGGAACTCCATGCTACCCGATTCTACGTTGTTAAAGTTAAGGAAGCTGCTCTTTTCCATTTTGCTCTCACTTGATTTGGCAGTTGCACTCGATACGCCACTGCTCGAGGCAGAGGCCTCGCCAGCTCGCTGATCTGTTGGTTGTTGATAAACTAAATTACTAAACACTACGGGATCAAAACAAAAAAAAAATATAAAGAAATTAAATTAGGAGGCAAAAAATAAAAGTAGGCTAAACCGAATAACAAAGGCAGATACAAATAAAGGGTATTATCTAAAAAAAAAACTCACCATTAACGCAATTCTGCATAACCTCTTGACACGTGGTGCTAGTGGTCACCGTGAATAGCATGTGGTGGGCGCTGCTCCTCCTGGCCGGATGATTGTTGACGGCTGCTACGGGTAAGCTAGTACTTGCACCACTCGAAATCCCGCCTAAGATGGCGGAGAGGGTATCCCTCCTTTGCAAGGGCTGCTGACTTCTCACAGAGACTGTGATGTGTTCATTCTCGAGGAGGAGCTGCAGAACCATCTGTCTGGTAAATCCAGATATAGTTGGCCGAACTCCATGCGAAAATCTTAATGGCTTGCAAATTATGGCTCCAATGAGCAACGATGTAAGAACTTCCTGGTTTCCGGGATGGCATGCGCTAACTCGCGTGAAGAAGTTGATTGTAGCCCTCTCCAGGCGGATGAACGATTGTTCCTTAGGCAAAGTCTTGCTGAACTGGGCGGCATGTGTGTTACAGAGCAACTGCAGCAGAGGCTTCCAAAATACGGAGCCCTGCATTGTCCCCAACCAATCACGCATTGGACCTTCGGCACAACATTCGGCAAAGAAATCTAGCACTTTGGGTACATTCGAGCTGCTTAGCAGTGGAGTATTATGAACCACATTTGCTTCGGCCTTGTCAAAGTCCGTAAGAGACGAATCCTCGTCGTCTGCTGCAGCGGCTGCCTGATTGTTGGCTAATGTTTCGTCTTCCGGCACAGTAACTGTAGCTGCAGAAGCTACTGGCTCCGATCCCGGCATGAGATGCATGCAATACTCGTTAATGCCGTGGGCCAATAGCTTTGGAAGTCCGGAGTCCAGCATCTGGTAAACTGCTGCCGGGGACTGGCAGGCCAAGGCTAGAGTCTTTAGGAATGTTGGACGCTGTAGCAAAACACTAAGGTTTTCGCTACCCTCACGGCGGAACCAAGCACTACCACTTTGCACTTTGCTGTCATCAGTCTGACCTCGAGCTGGAGGTTCCAGCTTTACTCCCAGCTTGACCAACAGCTGGTTAAACAGTTCTGGCTTAATGAAGCACAATGCACACAACAAGGAGTCAAAACTGCACTTCAGTGGCTCATCGTGCTCCAGCGATGATACCCATTCAAAACAGGTCTCGAACAGCGAAGATGAAATGAGAAGCGGTAACTCAGGCAATTGTTGCTGGGTATGCACTTTCCACAGAATCGAAGCAATCACCTTTACGAATCCACTTTGTGGATTATTACAGCGAGCCTGCTTGCTGTAATTGTCGTGCAGTTGCATCACCCAGTCGATAAGCACGCGTAGTTTGTCCAGTAGGTGCTCCGTCGATCCGGTAACTACTTCATAAATAAGATCGCACACCGAATCGCTGGAGAGCTTAAAAACTGTAAAAGTACATTTTTGGAATTAGTTCGGACATTTCCTGGATGCAAAAAACTCACCTTGCGGAGTGGTGTGCCACAGGAGCGTCCTAAGAAGCTGCAAACTGATCTCGTGGTTGTAAGCACTTAATTTTAACAAAATGGTCTCCAAGTGTTGCTGTGCAAGACTTGGAATCATTGGCATTATGTTCAGCAATGAGCAGCAGGCCTCTAAAAAGCCGGGATATGCAGCCGGATAGGCGGCGATAAGATCAGCCAGCTTACTGTCTGGTTGTAAAGCGGCCACATGGAAACAGCGCGACAGAATGCGAACCCAGCCAATGCTAGTCTTCGCAAAAGCATCATCTTCAAGCATGGAATCCGCATCCATTGCAGCTAAAACTGCAGTTTGCACCGGCGAGGAGCACGTTGCTAAGGAGTCAATGAACGGATTCGGTGAGCGAAGGCCATGCATGCGATTCCCGAAGATTGTCTGACCAAGCACAGCTATTTGTACGAGACCCACATTTCCACAGTCCTTGGGTCTAAAATACGAAATAATGAATACATATAAAATGAGAATTTAACGAGAAGATTTTTGTTGCAACTTACTTGTACAGCCTCAGAACAATGCTGGTGGCCACCTCCGCCTTGGCCAGCTTTAGCCTAATGCAGGTCAGTCCAGTGGTGGCCATGGGAGCACCCACTGGGATCGATCCAAGGCCGTAATCTCTGGACAGCTCTAGAGCCACCGCAGACGGACAGGATGCCAAACTAGTTGTGTGCGGCACCAGCTGCACCTCTTTCAGCAAAATCGCTGTGGGCAACGTTATAGTCAGATCCACATGCGTCTCATTTGGATAGAACATATAGGTCCAGGCTGGAGATCGCGGTCTTCGATGTGAATTATTTGGATTTGAAATTAGTACCTCTGCACTTTGTGTCGCATCATTTTCTGAGACAATATGGGAGAAGGGTGCAAAGTTGATCAGACCATCGTACTGAGCAGCACTTCTCGGCGGCTGTGCTGACGTGGGACATGTTGTTCCCGTACCAGTCGTTGTCTTTTTGCAAGCACTACTTGCCGCCACATGATTATTACGCTTAAAGCGCGTATTGCGCGTCAAGTGTTGCATAATCAAAGAAATCTGTCAAAGTTCACTGTAGTAATTATTTGTAGGGAACAAATTAGACTGTTATCTTACCAATCCTGGTTGCATGTTGATGATAGTTTTATTGAGTCGCACCAAGTTATGACATATAATCTGAATTCCGCCCAATTGGGTGAACGTCTGCACTGCCGCTGTTACCTCCAATACCTTCGAGATGTACCACAAGAAGGGCTCAGACAGCGGCAGACGCGGCAGCGTTGCATTTCTTTGAATAGTAGCTGTAGGTGAAAAAATCGTCAGAATTTAACGACTACCAAAATAAGTTAACAATTAGACTTACTTTCTTCAAGGTATTGGCAAATGGGCGCCACAACAAGTCGGGGATGCGAGGCCTTGTCGTTGAGGGTAATCATCAAACTAAAGACGGCGTCTGCAATTGTCTGCGGATCATCTAAAATCATATTGGACTTCGGTGAAAAGAAACAGCCAGAGGACATCATGGTGAAGGTGTTTGTCGAGCACTGGGAAAGCGTTCCAAAAAGTCGCTTCATTGTGGGGAAATGGCGGAGTACTAAAATGGGAGTTTTTAATTAAGGAATATATATAAGCACAATCAATTTAAACCTACCCCAATCTGCAATGCAAGGCACTTTGCTGCGATGTCCTTCCGTGTTTAACTGCTCCGCTTTAGTCTCATCCGTTTGACTCTGATTGGAAAGTTCCTCCTCCTCGGGAATGGTAACCTCCTACAGTAAAATATGCAAATGTGATTGGTTTCATAACATTTTGTACGGGAACATACACTTGGTTGCCGGGGCATCTCCGTCAATACCATGTGTGACGATAGTTTCAGCAGATTTATAATGAGTGAGTTGTCGCAAATTGCCGCATTCTGCTTGCTGGGATTTTCTGATCCCAGGACGTTGGCAAACAAATTGCTAAAATTGTTGCCAACTGGACTGTTTTCATTTCCACGCTGACATTGTAGCTTCTCACCATTGGATATGTTGTTGTACACCAGGAAAGCTAATGAAAAAATAAGAGCTCAATAAAAATGTATACAGCGAAATAACCTTTACTACTTACAAACACTTTCTGTGATTTTAAGCGCAATGTTGAGGTCCCCCTTATCATGGGGAATCATAAGTAGATCACGAACCAGCTGGTTTTGAGCATCAATTGGGCCCTGCTGGTTGCTAATAGAGCCACCAGGCTGCACCAACTGGAGCACAACATGCAACAAAATATCCTTGAGTCGACGTTTGCAAGGAATGCCACTCGTCTCGCTTTTGCTGTGCAGCCAGAGCAATAAATCATGCAAGTGCTTGCAAATAGTAGGTCCAGCCTGATGAAATATTTATTCAATTTGTTAGCCGCTTCAGTTGTACCATGAAATCAGCTAAATAACTTACGCATCGGTTGGTGATGATAGATGAGCTCATGCCATAACCGGAAAAGAACCGCAGCAGCACTTTCTCAAAGTTTTCATCATTCACGATAGCCTCGTTGATACGCGTACAGTCCGCATCCTCTCCGATGGGCAATGAGTTGCAAGCGAGAAACAGGCACTGGAAGCCCAGGCACCAAGTCCGCAGTTTTATATCACTGTGCCAGGCCAAAGCCAGGAGCAATCCCTGCACCGCATTTGCTCCAAACGGAATTTTTGGGACATCCGAGTGAGTGATGCCACTGGTATATGGCTTGTCCGAGAGCTCGCAATTTAGCGTGAGCCACATCTGCAGCACCTGCTCCAAGTGCACCCACGTGTCTTCATAGTGCAAGTCCGCCAGGATGGAGTCAAAGACTTTCTTAAACATCACATAAGTATTGCGACCGTTGTATTCCGTGCCTGACCAAAGTTGAGTCAAATATTCTGGCCAAGGAGCAGCCTCAGGTGGTGGAGAGACAAACTCATTGGTCAACACCTGAGGAAGGGATGAGTAGAGATCCAGGGAGGTGCGATTTGTTAGCCTTCTAAGCTGCGTTTCTACATGCAATTCCAGACCCACGTCCAATCGTGAATCCAGTGCAATCGAGATAGACTTGCAGAAGAAATTGAAGGTGTTCTTGGACAGGGCGTTACTTTCCTTCTTGGTAACTGGCTTCGTTCTTTCAATCATGTCAATGTCATTTAGCATTTCATCGAATTCCGTGTCATCGCATTCAATTAATGAAGGAAGATAATTATATTTGACGGCTGTAATGTAAAAATTGAGTATATGATAAAGTATATGATTGTTCTCATTGTTTTACAATAAAATTGGAGGACACGGGGAGGAAAATCATACGTAATGGAAATCAAAAATGAAGCGTAGAAATGGGAAAAAATATTCTTGTACCAGGAACCGTAAATGATTAATATTATATTGCTTAGTTCATTGATTTCAATTGCTTAAATTATTTTTGAAAAAGTTACGGTCCCCAAACACAGAATATGTGGTAGTCAGGCCATCGAACTATACTCCTTGCATATATACCAGGCTGGGTTCTATGGTTAAGAAAATTACTCTGATTACCCTCTTGATAAAATTCTCTTGCTGTCGGCATCAGCGTCTCAAATAGTGCCTCAGTACACGAGGAAGCAGTGGCTAAAAGTATGAAAAATTCATTGGAAATTCTTTACAACTCTTGATTAGGGTAAACAATGTCCGGGGAAAGAATTATCTACGGGCAAGCCGAAGAAATGAATACCTCTGCAAATGTTTCACACGTATCGTATTCATATATAAAATAATCGATTTTGATCATTTCATAAATATAGAAGCATTTAGATTAACTAAGGAAGCTTGGTACTTACAAGTATAGTCGCTGAAAAGATCCCGTGTTTCCTGGATAGCAGCTTCCATTGTACGGGGCGTGTCATTAGTGGGTGTGACATCATTGTCCCGGAACTGCTTGTCCGCATCCAAAAGATCCTGCAAAATTATTAGTATATAGTTTATTAGTTTTGTTCTTTTGTCAAGATGGCTTGATGAAATCGATGTTGCACTTACTTGCAGTAAACACGTAATGGCATGAACAGCCCAGGGCTGCTGCTGATCATTCCACACGGATAGACGTACAAGTTGCTCCAACTGCGCGGTGGTCACAATCTTACACAGCTGTACGGACGGTCTGCATGCAGCCACCAAACGGGCTATGACTTTGCAAGTGAGCAAAAACTGGTCCATATTGCAATCGAAGTCCATTTCAAGTAACAGGGCAAAGAGACCGCGAATAACCACCTTAATGTTGTCCATTCGAAGTGATTTTAATCCCTTGTCAAAGTTGCTGTCGCGTTCGCCATCGGTACCCGGCACAGCCTGATGCTTAGGGGAGGATGAGGAAGCCGCACTTTTTGATGTATTGCTACTCGAACTTGTAGGACCACCCACGCACAGGCCGGAGGATCCCATATTGATCTTGCTACTTGTTGAGGTCGACTTCGTTGGTCCAGTGCCCTTTGATTTCGTTGACAGCTCCATGAAAATGCCTGGATGCTAAGAATAAAACCAATAATTAATATAAAATGAAGTGTTAAGTGAAGAGTAAACTCACCTCATTCTGTATCATATAAATCTTCTTTCCCCAATCAGCGTAAGGCTGCGCCAAGTACTTGTTTTGCTGAATTATGCGTTTTTTAAAGCATCGCAGCTGTTTGATGTTGGGAGTGGTACTAGGTCTGGCCTTAGTAAAATCGCCCTCGCAGCTCATGAAGTCCCAGCGAGCTGCTGCTGCAATTTTTTAAATATTATTTTTCATTATTCTATAAAAGGCAGCGTTTGATTGCACTTACATTTATCCTTGCGCTCGTTGTCATCCAGGCACACTGAGAGAAACAGAAGTAGCCAGGTAATCAGCTGCAGATCAGATGTGGTGCCCATTGCTGCATTGCGGTCAGCAGCGTTTGCCGACGTGCTGGGCTGCTCCGACTGGAATTTGTAGTGCGGTGAGATGGGGGCCAACAGCTTGACGAGCGTCTTAAGCACGGCATCTATTACTATGGATCGACAGGCGCCCATAGCAATGCTTCGACGTCCCAGGTAGGTGAGCAAAAAGAATATGCTGTAACAATATCGAAAATTAGTTTCGTCTTAGTCGTTATCAAGGATTTTAGTACTAACCGGTCCTGGGGGAAGGCCTTGCAGTTCTGGGCAGAGAATAGGCTGCAGAAGGTGTCAGCGAGAAAGTCTCCCCACCACGGTTGGAAGCAGCACATACGCACAAGCAAGGAGCATGTTGCCAACTGTAGCTGGGCATCACCGTACACAACCAGTGCGTTGAAAAGCGCCTTCGCCGTGGCAGCATTGAATCTCTGATGAACGGGCAGGATGTTCTTGATTCCATACTCGATGGAGAAGTGCAAGAGCACCTCCACCAGACTCAGACTAAGCACACGCAACTTGTCCCTCGAGGCAGCGCGCAGGATATCCTCGGTTACAGGAATAGATTGTCCCGGAAGAACCGTTGTCGTCAGAGAATTAGGGGAAATAGCGCGTTCCAAACGGAGCACCACGTTACGTATAACATTGATCTGATATTGCAGAAGCATGCACTCATCGTACAGTGAAACGACCTTATTGTTGTTTTCCAGCCCACTTAGCTCCTCTTCACGTTGCTTGTTGATAAAGGCCTGCAGATGAGCCACATTGGACAGTTCACTATTTCTCATGGGAGCCAGCAGATCCATCAACTTGGAGCTAGCCAAGCTATAACGGCAGTGGACATCCTCGTACAGTGCATTTAGCGACTTTATTTGCGATTGAAGGCTATGTGTGGGATGCTTGATGTACTTCATAAGCTGGTCACCATATCCGTCGTGCTCCAGCAATACTGGGTGCCCGAAGAAACGTCCCAATGGTATTTTGCACTTTGTGGTCGACATGCCGATACGACCAATTATGGTCAACTTTAGGTAACGGCAAATTGGGGCCGGCTGAATGTCGCTGAGTACAAGCGTTTTGGTTTGAATGTCATTCACCTGCACCAACCGCGTGCAATCGGTCTCCTCGTCAAAACTCCATATGTCGATATTAAGGGAAGTCAACTCATCGCAGGAGGGAATCACCAAATCTGTTAGAAGAATATGCTGTCCAAAGTCTAAAACCACAAATCGCCTTGCACCCGAATGCATGCGATCGATGACGATCATCTGCTTGGGCGGCGGCGTGATTAATTTGTGCCAGGCAATCGGCTGGCCAGGATTGGCATTTAGGCTCTCAGTGATCTTTTCGCTATCCGCGCCATCGTCAAGTATGTTACCACCTGCTGACGGGGTCTGTTGTAACATATTTGATTCGGAAGTAGCCTCAGAGCATACGATGGGAGCTTCCACCTCCAAATTAAATGGCGGCGTTGTGCTACCGTCCCAGTTGTCCAGTTTGCCAAAGTCATCGAACGAAATGTGCTCATTTATCTTCTTTTGCATGTAGCTCTCAAGTAGCGACAACTTCGGTAAAAACTTTGCAATAGCTAATTTGTCCATTATGACTGATTTTTCTTTTTTAACCTCCCCCTTTAAGGTCTGTTTAACGGAGTTTAACGAAGACCCTGCTAAAAAGATAGGTCGATATATAAGTTATGCATAAATATATCAGTAGTTTTTCAAAAAAATTTCTGTGTCCTAATGGAAATTACTTACATGTTTTATCTTTGAAGCCATTGACCAAACCAAAAGCATCGTAATCGACCTTTTCCTGCTTTTCCTTCATTTCCTCTACCAGACACTCCACATCATTGACCAAATCATTGAGCTAGAAAATATTACATTAAATTCTTAACTTTTTTATCACTAATTATTGGTATACCATTTCCTCTCCTTTCTCCTTGAAAGGAGAAACCACTTGCTTTGGAATCATCATAACATCCTCGATTATCACGTTGGCACCAGAGTTCCCTCCCACACTATCGATATTGTCGATACGAGTAGCTTCGGAAGTCTGAACGCAGGTAAAGTGGAGCTGAACCACCTCTAACAACCCACGCAGTTGGTTACTGATGCTCTTTCCTCGGATCAGATATGGAAATGTGCGGAAGTCTACGCCATCTGCAAACAAAAATGTTGCTATTAACTGAAGTCGCAGATTTTATTATTTAGAATGCTACCTATGGAGCTTAATCGCTTGATGTCCAGACCAGTCACTGGCAGAATTGTTGGACTGCTGCGTATCACATTGGAAACCGATGAACCGGGACCTTGTCTGCTGACGTTGGGGAAGTCAAAATCAAAGATTTCCGGCTCAAATGGATACCCGTAGAGCCCGAATCGCGTGCATAACAGAGCACAGTGGGGGTCCCAACGCTTGTCGATTTCGGCTGCAATCCCTTTTAACAGACTGATCGCCTGCTCAGAGATGCTATTGTGGGACTCGGCGGTGGATGTGGCGCAGGTGAGCATCATATACCAGCGAACAACGCTACCACATTGAGCGCGCGGTAGCTCTGGAAAGGTGTTGGCAATAGCCGCTTTGAAGCTGTAATCCAGCGTCGTGTGAACCTGCACCTCTGCCGGCAGATTGGTTGCACCCCTGCAATTTATATTATGGTTAATTTTCATTGGAAATTGGATAAAACACGTGTTGTTACTTACTCTGTCAACATGATTAGAAGTTTCACACATTTGTGGGCCGTACTACGTTCGCTGTAGATAACGCAGTTCCGGAGCAATTGCTCGATATGCTTCTCAGCCAGGGAAATGCACTCGAACTGCTGAGCAAGCAAATCTTGGATGTTAGCTGCTGTCTGTTTATTAATCTGGTCCTTGAGGCGCTCCGATTTGGGTGAACGAAAACGGTTCAGCCTGATGAAGCAAATCCAATTGAGTATATCAAGTGATAGGTTCTTGGCCAACGGGCTGGAGGCCGGATCACTAGCGATGCGCAGTAGTTGCACCAGCAACACGTTGCTCTCCAACATGGCTATGCGCTGCATCCGTCCATTGCTGATTCGACTGTGAGACTTCACAGCACGCACACTGATGGATATTTCGTGTAACCAGTCGCAACCTACAAACAAAAACAGAAAGAATAAGACACATTTTATAACACTTCTGGACCATCAGAATGAAATGCAACGCCATGAAGTACCTTCCCTACTGGGCAGTTGCTCGGGCCTGCGTCCAACAGAGGGAGCAACTGCAGCTGACTGGCTTTGGGTCTTGTTTTTAATGATCTTCGCCACAAATACCTTTTCATTTTCTTGGGTCTTGGGTTTGTTTACTTGAATAATTTTAACGCAAGCGTTTTTTGCCGCTGGAAATACTTCAAGGACTGCTGTCTTGACCACATTGAATATATTTGCCACATTAAAGGGGTTTTTAGAGACCTTGTTACGTTCCACAAATCCCTCAACATGATGCGGCCGCTTGTGCCGCGTTGGTGAATCTGCAAAATGGGGCGATGAGGACTGTAAACGACTTCAAAACTGTCTGCAGAAAAGGCGCAACGCACGCTGTTGGACCCTAATTCTGACCCGACTCAAAATTCAATTGACGTAAAAAATATAAATATGGAAATAAAAAGGACATCAACTCCAAAAAAAATAGAAAATATTTTGTTTCTTTATAATGGAAAAAGAAACAAAAGTTAGGTTAGAATAGGTATACAGAAAGCCAATAACAAGGGTAATGTATTCTAACCGAGACCACATTTTATCGCCAGCCTACATACCTCTAGTCTTGTTCTGCCCATCTTTCGACGGATCCGACACAGTTTTGATGTGGAGCAAGAAGTTTCTAGTACGGGTCTTAAATAGTTTTGGGGATGTGAGCGTGGCGGTGCCTCCCTGATCACACAGATCAATGCATGAGGAGAGTTCAATGGGGCCGGCCAGAACTTCCGCATTGTGGGCTAGTAAATATTCCTCACTCAGCACAGGATTTTCGTTGGCAACTAGGAGAAAGATAGACACATTGTTAAGAAACAGCTAACGCTATTGGTGCTTAAACTTACTATATGAGAGATCAATGTTGTCATCGATGACATTCGGCTTATAACTGGAGTGAGGTCCCTTCATTCTGTACCCAAATCCATTGTTATTTTGTTTCAATAACGTAACCTGAATTGCTGCAGGGTTTGAGCATTGCTGGTAAACCGTAAACTTTAGATCAATGTGCCCCAGAGATACGGGTTGGGCCAAGTTAATCTCTATAATGTGCTCGTCCCAGGTGGTTCTACAATTTAAAAATGATTTGTTTAACAAATACATATAACCATTAATAATTCTGTTAAGTACTTACGCATCGTTGTGAAGACGCCAGGTGCGAGTGAAATCTCGTTCATCGCCACCATGTCGCATGTTTTGGGACTGTTTACGTTGGTTCTGCACCTGCCCGAGATCGTTCCAACAACTGGGCACTTCAGCTGAGTAGACGGTTAGTTTATCATCGAATTGGGTGAGGGCGTAAAAGACTTTTAGGTCTTCGAGTGTCAGGTCAGCCGTCTTGTAAGCGAGCAGGTTCGCATTGGTGGATGGCGCGGAAGCTGCCGATGGCGAAGTTTGGACGTGCGCACCCTGAGCCGCGCTGGAGGAGTTCGGGATTGCAGCTGCCTCACTGCCAACATCCATGCAAATAGATTCGTTGGCGAGCAGGGTCTTGCCCAGTAGATCCGTTCCGCCTAATTGGCGTCCGCCATCCGTAACACTTACGTCCGCTGCCTGTGTTAATGTGGTACTGCAGTCATCGTCCATTTCCAGAAGTTCGTCTCCAGAATCGTTCTCCCCCTCGCTTAGCGAGTAGAAGAGCAGGCCGCCCTGTCGAGAGCAACAGCATAGCCTATCCAAGTTCCGGCAATAAACCACAGACTCGAAGTGCTCGCCTTCCTCCTCGATCACCATAGTGCCTTGGAAGTCAGCGAGAGAATATATTTCCACGGTGCCATCTGCACACACCACACATATGGACCCGGCATCCTTATGCTCTGGAGAGGAGTTGAAGTGCGGGAGAATGCAGAGTTGCTTGGGAAACTTGGCCCTACTGAAAGTCATGGCCAGGGTGTAGTCGTTGGATATTTCAGTGTCATCGTAGTCGAACACTAAGAGCTGAGCAGCTACATTCCCTTCGGCGTTGTTATCTGAACAGGTGAAAAATGTAACTCATTTTTATTTGTAACAATTAAGAGAGCGATTTCCCTCGTACCTGTCTCCATTGACTCGTCTGTCCGCTGCTCCTCATCCTCTTCCTCCTCCTCCTTGGCCACGGTGGCCATGATGATTTTGCTTCCCTCTGCCTCCGGCGCCTTGGTACGCAGCAATTTGACCAGCAGTTGGTTGCACTTGGGAGTAGTCGGAAGAATTTCGGCGATTTCGATTACCTCCTGGGCCATGTGGTTCGCACCGTTTACCCCACTGCTGGCACCATCTAAAGCGTTCATGCGCTTCACACTTGTCCAGCTCTCAACTACACAATCTATCTCTTCGATGGCTGCCATTTTGTCGATAGTGTTGTTAGTGCCTCCGTTGATCATGATGTTATTGTTATTATTAGAGGAATTTCCGCCCAGGGAATTCGACTCGTTGTTGTTGTTATTGTTATTATTGTTTTGGTGAGTAATCTCCACATCCACGACCAGCTTATTAATCTCGTTGCCCATGCCAATATTGCTGACATTCACCGTATTCGATGATCCCACCATCAAACTGAGTGGCTCTTCCAGATTGTGATCCAGAATCTGGGACAATGTGCACAAATCGAAATCATACAGGGCTGAGGCATCGTCGGTGTTTTGGCTAACTCCATTATTCTTGTTGTAGGTCATAAGAGCGGACACAAATCCGTTGCTATCGAAGCCGTCGGCGAACTTCTCGTATGGGGTCATAGCCTTGTTATCATCATCTTTGGACTCAAGATTCACTTGGGTCACTGTGGCATTGTTTTCAGCGGACACTGTAGCGAAATAAATAGTTTAATTATAATAGGATGATTTCAGTTTATACAGGGTTATCAAAAGCAAAAAATGTACAAAATTTTTAATTCCAACTAATCATACCGTTGACCATAGGAGAAGAAGACTTCATCAGCTGGCCTCCACCGCTTGAGACGCTGCCGCTGTCATTGCTGCCGCTCGTTGAGGTCTCACTGTTGCGATCCACTTCCACAATGTTAAGCACTACCATGCGCAGGGCCAACTCTCCGCTGCTCTGGCGCACGCTGACTCCCAGAACAATCTTGGATCCAACAACGCCGGCCCGAAGCGTGGACGTGGAGGTGATATGCTGGGCATTCACACTGCCAAACTTTCCACCAGATACAGCATTCAATCCCGAGTTGCATCCCGCTCCATTGCTGCTTCCTGTGCCGCCATAATTAGCCGCCGAGTACACATAATTCACCTTGGTGCGAGCTCGTGCATTCGGTAGCACACATATGGCAGTAACGCGAGCCCACTCAAAGCTCTCCTCGAAAACGTAGTTAAGCAGTGTCGGAACATGAAAGCTGTGCATCAGCTTCAGATGGCGTTCAATGCTCCACACGCTCAACTCTCCCGTTTGCGAGCAACTGGTGCAGAGCACGTTCGCATAATCACTGTTTGAAATGATATCGAACCCTAGTCCTGGTGCTGGCAATGCGGGATTTGTGGCGTAAGTTATGGACAGCGGGACGTTCTGTGTGTATTCGCCCTTGACAAATGGACACAGTGGTGAGTGCCTCTCATGCTCGCTCCACGGCTCATCCGTCTTCTCCCAGCACACAAGACACACATTGCAGGTGAAGCACATGGCGCGATCCTCGCCAGATGAAGATGGCTGATGGTAAAATCCGGCCTGAGCCATCTGATCGGGCAGAGCCCATTTGTAGTCCATATGGGGCCACTTCTCGAACGTCTGGCGTCGCACTGCCTCCGAATGCATGAGTACGCGCTGGAAATTGCTAAAGTTCCAGCCAAAATCCGGCACGCGGGAGCCCATCATCATGTCGGTCAGACGCTCATTAATGGCGGAGGCGATGGCCAAGACGGGAATGTGGCGCTCCAGCCGCTTCAGTAGGATAACCATATTATTGGATACTAGCTTTAGGCTAGAATAGGGTACCTCCAGACATATGGTATTCCACTGAAACGAGGAAATCTGTTAGTATGAAAAATTCGAAGTATAAGAAAACTAAATACCCGCTGGGCCTTAATGCCCTTCTTGGCATTCATCTGCGCCTGGTTGATCTTTTGAGTTAGCTCGTTGCTTATGTCACAGGGGCACTCCAAGCCCTCACTTTCCAGTTCGGTTATGCAGTTTTGAAAGATGATCGCTTCGGACAGGATGATCTCCAGCTTGATGTAGTCGTCGTTTTGGCCAATTGGTGGCTGGAGAATGGTGTCCAGCAACAGCACGCCATTATAATCGCCGCGCAATCCGAGATTGTGACCATCCCAGAACAATATCTTGTCTTGCAGAGGCATATATCGACCATTGACAATGCTGTCGCCTGAAGGAGGAAAACCCAGACGAAAGAAAACATTAGAAATGGAATGTGACTTATTCTTTCCGATTCCATGTGGTTCCTGTGCCCATGCATTAATTCTAATCTATAAATGTTTAATAAGCGCTTATAAGTCACGGACGGAAATCCTTTCCAAACGCTAATTCATTATGAAATGGAACCTGTAGATTACGGGACTATATCTGTGAAATTGAAGACCGGAACTTTTCCGAAAATCGTTTCCATGGCACAAGTTCATGGGCAGCGGGGGCGAATGGGGCCATTGAATAGAACAACTGCGTAATAGAAACAAAACAAAAACAAAATGCGTGCTGCTAGCGGCTAATCGCAAGCAATAACAAACGCATTGCGATAGGACAGTACATAAGGCTTCAGCTCCCATGACGAACCACATGGATTGGATAGAATTATCACTCTCCATTTAAGGATTTCCCGGAGCTTTTGTTAAAAATTGATGACAAACGCATACACGAAAAACTGCCAGCACACACAGCCTCACATACAAACAAGCCGACAAGTGCAAGGCAATTACGTATAGAAATGCAATACAGTGAGCCATTGCTATAACGACTGCAAAACTATTATGAGGACCTAGCAGGCAAACAATTGAAATTTGTTTGTAATGAATTCACAACTAGACCGGTATAATGCTAATGAAAAATAATAAAAATAGTGTTCAATACAATATCGTTTTAGTGTCTGCGAATTCATTAGCATTTTCAATGTAATTATCAAATCAAATTTTAATTGGAAATTTCAATAACAAATAAAAATTTTAAGTCTTTTGGAAGTTTCCCAGAAAACAGCGTTGTAATTAATATGATACTTTTTGAAATTTGTTAATTAATGTTTCTTTTTAAGACCATACATGATTAGCACAAATTCGAAATGCCTACTACAAATCGGTGTTACATCGTTCTTCTATAGATATGATTCAGCCAATTCAGATCTTCGATGAACCAGAAGACTATTGATATATTGCTGTTTTTCGCTGTGTGGGTTCTAATTCGCAGTTTTCCACTGTATTGACATTTGCGTGCGCCAGTGTGAGTGTGCCCCATCCGTGTGTGCATAGGTGTAATTTTCTTTTTCCTCGGAAATCTTACCATTGCTACTGAGCTGATAGGTCTGCAGGATCACTCCGGAATTGGCGTCCAGGACCTTGACCGTGCTTCCGTTGTCAAAGAGCAAAAGGACATTTAATTGCGGATGGTAGACGACGTTGCGCATCTCGAATGGTCGAGATGGAGCACTATTACAGTCGCCCAAATCCAAGTAGCCATCTTGCTTGAGGACGCGCTGCTGGTGATGCTGCTCCGTGGCCATTCCGGAGGTGCGCCGCTGCGATTTGTGTGCTCCTGCTTCTGGTTGGGATACTCTGTAGGGTTTTTTTCGCAATTCAATTCGGAAAATAATTGGCTGCAAACAGAGCTCTCTGCTTCTTCTTCTTCTTCTACCTTCTGACAGATGTGTTTGCCATTCGATTGCTAGCAATCGCCTGTGAATGTCAAAAATTAATCGAGTGCCCAGGGGGCGCGCGAGTGTAAGTGGGTGTGGCCACGTCAAGTCAGCAAAGTAAATACATTTAAAAAATAAATAAAATAGTCCACTTTGCAAACTAGAGAGCAACAAATTTGGCCTACTACGCTTAGGGCATTCGATAAGTCAGAGCCATCGATAGGTAGAGATGCCTATCGAGTAATCGATTCCAGGAATGTCAACAAAGTGGAAATAAAATGAATATTCTACCAAAAAAACGGTAAGTTTTATACTGATTCTAAAGATAACTCTTCTCAATTTATGTTTATTTCTTAGCTGGCATGTGCGTACCAAGGAGAACATTGCCCGCGTGCGCCGGGATCAAGCGGCTGCCGCAGCGGAAGAAAAAGTCCGGCAGGAGAAATTGGAATTTGCTGTGGGTATTGCCCAAATAACGTCAATTTAACATATTAATGGGTTCTTTTGTCAAATAGGAAAGCGAGGCGCGAATCAACTTCCTGCGCCGCCAATCAGGCTTGCCGGAGAAGGTCTCCAAGGAATCTCGAGAGGAGCCAGAATGCAGTACTGAAACAACCAAAGGGGTGGATCTCTTTGCGGACTACAAGGCGAGAG
This sequence comes from Drosophila simulans, assembly GCF_016746395.2. NCBI lineage: Eukaryota > Metazoa > Arthropoda > Insecta > Diptera > Drosophilidae > Drosophila > Drosophila simulans. The sequence continues at coordinate 15,799,814 of NC_052523.2, read as the reverse complement.
TGAAGACGACTAACAAAGACTTGGAAAAGGAGCAAAAGGAGGAGCAGGAGAAGTATGAGAAGCAGATTGGCTACCTCACATACTTGGGCCAGGACACCAATGAAGCTTTGAAAGTGCGCAGCTGGTACGAGTTAGCCCCCAAAAGACCAGAAGTGGGGGATGCCACTCCTACTGAAACTCATCTCAAGCAAAAGCTAGCCCACGATCCTCTGACCCTAATCAATGCTTTGTTGCCTCCAGAGAAAAAGGATCCCAAAAAGGCCACAAAAAGAATTCGCGAAAGGACACCCACGCCTTCTCAAGAACCTTCAATGCCCCACAAGGACAAGAAATCCAAGAAGGATAAGAAAAATAGTAAGCACAAGAAGCACAAGAGCAAAAATGGTTCAAGGGAGACCCTTTTGGCCGAGGAACGCATAAAACGAGAAAAGCTCGAGACGCTAAGAAGGGAGCGCATGCGACGGGAAACAGCTGAGCGCCAGCGTTCCGAGGCTCTGTTCGCACCCAAGGAGCTTCCGGTGGCTGCCAGTGCAGCATCCACTCCGGCTGCGACGCCTAAGGTTGTCCAGAAGTACAACAGCCAGTTCAATCCGGAGTTAGCAAAGCAAAATATGCTCTAGCATTTAATTATGTTTTTAACTTAATGTTAATAGCCTAGATAACGAATGTGAACTCTAAGAAAATGAGTAGAAATTACAATTTATTATTGAATTGATAAAAAAAATACTCTTTATTTAAAAATACAAATAAGTGTTGGAAGCCATAGCACGTCAAATATTTGTACTTTTATAAATACATACGATTGTATAATAAAATAATAATAATATCCAATTATTCAACCGTTCATTACAATAAGTCTTTAGGCGGTTTGGTCATGGTTTAAATTTAGATGTGGCGATAATTCCGGTTTAAAGATATCGGCCACTTTATCGGTGCCGAAACAGGCCAATGCTGCACAACGTCTGAATCGGAAGATCTATTAAGTGATTTTGCACGTTAAATAAAAAGATAACAACCTAATTTAAAATAAATAAGATAAGTTATCAGCTGAAGGTGATATTAGGCTATCAGCACAACGAATTCAGCCCCGAAACTATACTAGTTTGAATTCTAACGGCCGCCACACAAATGCTCAACAGCCGGTTGCAGTGTTAGAAAACATCGCTGTTTGCGGCACATGTGAAATTCACTTTTTTGGCTCGGCGTCTTGGCGTCTTCGTTTCTATTTCTTTGTTATAATTTGCATGCGGGTTCGAAACTCTCTTGATTTCAATTAATTGTTGTGTACGAAAAACAAAAGAGCCGGGCCAAATGGATGATAATACGGAGAACACAGATGGGAAGCGCGGTGAGTGGATCTCAGCGTGCTGTGCTTCAAAAGCAACGGGACAAGTAAACCGGTGCTCCAAAGTCAGCCATTATCGAGGAGCTCCTTTCTCAAGCAGCTCGTCTTTTCATTCGATCGAATAAAATTTATTCTTTAACATTATTTCCTTATCCGTTTAATCCAATAAATATGGTAGTGACCCGGGCTCGAACTCGTCGCTTGTCCCTTCTGGATACGGACAGCCGTCCGAGCACTCCGCAGTTGGATACGGCGGCAGAACTCGGTAAGTTGTGGCCCAACTCGGATAAAACTGGTATCAAGTATCAAGTATCAAGTGGTATCAAGTCTAAGACAATGATTTCTCGTATTTAAAGCTGCCGCTTCGCCACGTGCCACACGCCGCACACGTCTGAACTCGTCCACTTTGGATGTGAGGACTCCAACACGGACCAGGCGCGCATCCTTGGCACGCGGTGAGACTCCCGAGCCGACGACGCCCTCTTCCGTGAAAAGGCCAACTCGCACGCCAGCTAAAAACACCAGATCTGTGCGCCAACAGCTTACACTAACAGAGGAACCGGAGGAAAATGAGGTCGTGCAGGAAAAGCCCAGCCCCAGTACAAGTCTTGTGCCCAAGGACGGCAAGGGTAAGGCACAGCGGAAGCCCAGTGTCAGTCCGAGTCCAAAGCGAACAGTCACACCCAATCCGCAGAGTGATGAGAAACGAGTGACGCGTTCTATGTCTCAGACTCCACCAATGGCCACTCGTTCGTCCAGTAATACGCCTCGTGATCTTAACGATTCACCCAAAGTTGAGCAAAAAGCATCAGATGTCGAGCCAGCGAAGGCTAAACCCCATATTAAAACCACTCCCAAGGTTGCCGTAAAGCTAGAGAAACTTTCAATGGAAAAATTCTCTAGCATGATGGGAAAGGCACAGCAATTGATTGTGCCGGATGAACTCAAGGCTAATGGAGCTGTTGAGGAGCAAAATAAATCTATCGCTGCAGCCCATTCACAGACACCAGAAACACAAGAATCAGCCCAACCTGCCAAGGATGCTGGCAAACAACCATTCCTGAAGGCATTTACCACACTTTCGAAAATTCAAAGTTCAAGTAAAGCTCTTCACATTGATGAGAGCGCAGATACAACTCCAAAAAAAACTCCAATCGCGACATCCAAGAAAATTGAAGAAAACATGAATGATGTGTTTGAAACATCACGCGTCAAGTCTCCTAAAGTTGAAAGAAAAATCGAGACTCCGCAGAAAGTTCATCCTGTTGCCACTTCTGAAATTAAAGAAAACACCGAGCCCGTTGGGGTAGACAATGAAATTAAAACGAAAACTGAAACTCCCCAGAAGGTTGAACCACCTAAAATTGAAAGCAAAGTAGAAACTCATAAGCTAATTGATTCTCCTCAAATGGAAAAGAAAAGAGCTACTGCACAAAACGTTTCTACTATTGACTTAATGGACACAAGCCCAGAAAAAGATGAGTCCATGGAGGACCAAGAGTTTTTAGATGCAGAAGATTCGATTGTTCAGTTCGAGCCACAAAACGATAAGCCAGTAGAGAAACCAAATGAACCGGAGTTTTTAGACCTCGACGACGATGAGCCGGTACTTCCGTCGGAAGCTCCAAAAAATAAAGAAAATGTCGAAGACGGTAAGGAAGTACTCCCAGATGATTCATTGGATGATGAGAAGCAAAACAAAATCGATGTTACCGAGGGAAAACATCTGCCGGACATAACTTCCGGCATAAGAGCTCGTGCTGTGCGTTCCCCTGCTGTGGAGCAAAAAAAATCGGTTGACTTCAACAACTTTAACACTGATGACATAGAGGTAGCAAAGAAACGGTTTCCCAAGACGCCAGGACGTGAGAAGATGCCAGTTTGTCGCATTCTGACTCCCAAGCCGGAGACGCCCATAAAACTGCCTCTCCAAAAGGGTCGATATAGTTCCACACCAATATTCAAAGATCAGGAGCGTGGTCTGTCCAACAGCACGAAGAAATTGCATCCAGCACCTCCTCAAATTGATGCTATCAAGCCATTCGATGAGCTGGAATCAAAGAATGCTGTGGATGAGATGGTGGAACAATCACGCATGTCAAAGCAAAAGTGGGAGAATAAAATCCTGGCTGGGCTAGAAAGCTTTGAGGGAGATGTTGAAGACCAAGAGGGTGAAGGAGAAAACGAGGAGGAGCACGAAGAAGACAAACCCATTTCCGAATTTGTGGACCTAGAAGCTGAAGATGCTGGGGAAGATTACAAGTCTGGAGATTCGATGGACAGTTCGATTCGCCGGGAAATGGAGGAGAATGAAATTCCAATCGATGGGGAGTCCGTTGGCAGTGAGGATACTGAGGAGTCTACCCCAGAAGAATCTGATGGCGACGATTCGTTTATTGTATCGGACAACGAAGATGAGGAGGATGTAGGACAGCTTTGCTACTCCTCCGGCGAGGATGAAATTGAAGATGCTGAAGAATCTGAACAAGCTGAGAGTTCTAGCGTGAAACGTCGCCGCATTGTTATAGCGAGCTCCAGTGATGAAGAACATGTGAAAGTTCAGGACAATGATTCCAGTAAGGACAAAACAGAGAAGCCCAAAAACCAAAGCAACTGCTCATCCAATGCCAGTAAATTAAGCGAAGCAGCCCAACTGTTGAACGCCAGTGAGGAAAAATCTTCCATCTCGGAAACCGAGCTGGAAAGATCTCGCCAAGTCGCTCTCAACGAACTGAACAAATCGGAGCGGTTCAACAAGACAGAAACGCAACTCGATATCAGTGTCATGGAGGTGGACTCATCAGATAACGACGAGGAGGAGAAGACAGACAAGGTTGAAGCCAAGAGCAACAGGAGCCTGTACGAAATAGTGGATTCCGATGACGGGGAAAAGCAAGAGCAGGACGAAACTGATGCAGATAAACCAGCTGAAAGCGAAAACCATTCCGAAATTAAAAAATCTACATCTTTCAAGGCCCAAATCTCTGGAGACAAGGGCAACAAAAGCGTAAACGATATAATGGATTATTATGAAACTGAGGACCCTAAGGAGGCCGATAAAAACGAGGAGTCTGATAAAGACAAACAAGCCGAAAACGAGAAGTCTGATGAAGATAAACCATCTGAAAGCGAAAGCCCTCCAACAATCAAAAAATCCACAATTTCCACTGCGGATGAAGAAGCTTTGCTCGCCGAATTGGCCTCTAGTGATTTGAGCCACTTGCAAAAAATGTTTAACCCTCTACAGAAATCCCGCCGCCAGTCATTATATGTCCCCAGTCCCGAGCTGGCAACCAAGAAGTCCAAACTGAGACGCCGTAGTGAACTGGTTGAAGTTGGAAGTGACTTCTGCCCCTCGCAGTCCTTTGTCGACATGGTGGCCGAGAAAAAGCGGCAGAAAAACAAGCGCAAGCGCCTGTCGAAAAGCCTATCTGGTGCGCCAGATGATCTTGAGGAAATGGAGATCCAGCACGAGCGCAAGCGCCTTAAGAGCTCACATGGTGCTTCCACGGATTCCTTGGAGGAGGACAACGAAATCGAGACAATGACTGTCGCCGAGGAACATCAGAGCGACGGGGAAGTCTCGGAAAGTGAAGTTCCTAATGAAGAAACGGCCGATACTTCCCCTGAGAAACCACCAGCTTCGGAATCACCTGAAGAAAAAGAAACTGTCGCCGTAGAGGAGCTTCCCATGGAGAAGACGAAAACTTGCGATGCACCGCCATCCGAGGAAAGACCTACAGAAATTTTGACTTCAAAACCGAAAGGAATGGCGCCGGTCAAGGTCGAGAAGACTGCCGAATATTACTTGGCATACTGTCACAACCTCCTGGAAGCTGCCAACGAGGCTAAGTTAAAGGAAAAGAAAGAGGTCAGTTCCTTAAATAAAAAATCTCCTTTAGCATTCACACTAAATTCGCTTATTCCTTATAGTATCTTGCCAGCGGAGCGAAGCAAAAGAAGCCAAAGCGACTGGCTGCGCAAGCGCCATCCAAGCCATTGGTCACCATGGGCTCAGAATCGGAAACCATTACAACGAAATCGTCCAAGCAGCCACCGGTGCTGAAGAAGGATGTAAAGCGCCTACAGGCAGCGCGTCAGGCTGTGAGTCATGCTGTTAATCTTCTGGCGCCGCCAAAAGCCAGCGACGCAGAGGTAAGCGTTAGTTAGTCGCCTGACAGACAAGAGTATAACCAAAAGTCCTTGCTCCTACGCAGCCACGCACGCTCTCGCGTAAATTGTCGCCACAGCCGCCATTGGTGGACAAGAAATCAGGCAAACAGAAGAAGAAGGGGAAAAAGCAAAAGCCCCAGGAGGCGTCACCGCTGAAGAGCTCCGATGAGGAGAACCACGGCCATCGTATTCGAACAAATGCTGGCTACGTGACGGTGGTCGATGAGCCCCCCAATAAAGTTCCCAAAATCGAGCTGATTAAGACCAGTTCGGGCATGGTGCGAGTTGAGCCATGCACACCCAAACAGAAGTATTTCCGCGAGCTGCCGCCCACACCGAAAATGCATGGGTTCCGCGAGGAGCCAGGACCTTCCGGGATGTCAAGGAAGCGGGCCAAGCACCCAGCACAACACAATTCCGCCAAACAGGCGGCGCTGCGCTTCAAGGAGCAGATATTTGCTCGCAGATCTTAGGATACATTAGACTTAGAGAGAAATTAGTGGAAATGTTAAATGTACACAATGCATACTTTAGTTGTCGTTTCTTTTCATTAGCATTTCCCCAATTGAATTTGATTCTATTATTTGTTCTATAGTTATTTGTTACGAAAGCCCTTGCTCTTTGCCATATATTTTGTTTCATTGCACATCACTTAATCACAATTACTTGCACATACCCCAGAAATTTATTTGTTTGTTGAATTCTTTCCGATTTATCCAGCTAAGGCGAGCAAGTTGGTTGATCCAATCAAGATATGAAAACAATTAAAATTAATTTTAATGTTCCCGGAGCACCATCAATTTAAGAAATTTCCTTTTTTTTGAACATGTGAGAAACAGAAAATAAAGCTATCGATACACACACAAAATGAAGGACGAAACTTTTTATTAGGGGTCCGAACATTAGGGGACATCATATCTTATTATGGTAACTCTATGATAAAACTCACATCTTTACGTTTTTCCCATCACTAAACAATATTCTGGAAAAGTAGGCTGGTTGCACGAAACTTCTCCGACTAGTAAAAAATTTTCACTGGCAAATATGGCTCACCATTCTCCATTGCGAAAAATTTGTAAGTAAAATGCTATTCTATTCTCAAGATTGGTTAACCCAGTTCGATATTTGCTTTTAATCCATGCACCAATTCAGACAACATGAGGCGTAAGCTGATTTCGTCGCTATCCTCTTCTGTGGCCAGCGAATTTAAAGAATCTATGAAGCGCAAACGCATTTCGCACAGTTTCTCGGGTCCCTCGGGAGAATTTGAGAGAAAAGGTTTGCGACAGATGAGGAAACGCATTAAGTTGGAGAAATCAATCGAAAGAACTCCCAAAAAGAAGTTCCAGAGCAAGAGGCATTTACCTCTGAAGGGACCGGCTCGGAAGAAGGTTACATCTGGAAGTCGTGGGTCAATTGGCTTGCGACAGATGAGGAAGCGCGTGAAGTTGGAGGACACCGACGAGAAGTCTTACAAACCATCTCCCAAAATTAAGGTCAAGTCAATGAAGCACTCGGCTCTGAAGGGACCGGCTCCAATCATATTGCGTAAAAAGTTTGGAGTCCGCGTAGCTAGTGTTTGGACTGGTGCTGGCTACGTGTTGGTGATCAAGGAACCTCCTGCAGTAGAAATAATCCATAGCAGTTCCGGCAGTTGGCTTGAGAAGCAGTAATTTTTCCACAATATGAATACTGAATATGTAGTATCTATTATTTTTAATAAATTAACTGGAAGCTAAGAACTGAATTTAAGTGGTTATTATATTTTTGGGATAAATATTTTAGATATTTTGAAAATTTTGAGTTCATGTTTGGAAGTAGCCTGGTTGTCTAGTGTCGCACCACTAACCAAACAACCTTTTTACCTTTTTACTAAAATTCCCACATCTTATCGCACTTCGCTTGAATCTACAACAATTTTCCATTATCTTGATTTTTTTAATTTTCTACTTTATATTTGAACCGAAAATGGTGGTTACTCGCAGTGCAGCCAGGATGAAGCAGAACCAACTGGTGACTTTATCTGACCAGAACATCGTAGCAGAATCTTCGAGGACCAAAGAACCTCCTGCGCCCAAAGAGAATATAAAGAAAATTCCGGCTGCACGTCAGTGTGGCAATGTGGCTGCAAATCTTCTGGAGGAACAAGCATCTAATGAAATTAATGAAGAAGGATCTTCTGCGCCCAAAAAGAATATAAAGAAAATTCCGGCTGCACGTCAGTGTGGCAATGTGGCTGCAAATCTTCTAGAGGCACAAGAATCTAATGAAAATGAAGTAAGAAATATTCAAAGATATTCATTCATATATTAAAATATTACAAAATATAAAATATTTAGAAAACAGGCACAAAAAAGAAGGATGGAAAGCAACTGGACTCCAAATTGAGTTCCACAGTCCAAAGTCCAGAAGCGGAGAGGTCCAAAGAAACTCCAGCGCCCAAGAAGAATGTGAAAAAAACGCCGGCTGCACTTCAGTGCGTCGACGCGGCTGCAAATCTCCTGGCGGAACAATCATCTAATGAAATGAATGAAGAAGGACCCTCTGCGCCCAAGAAGAATGTGAAGAAAGTGCCGGCTGCACGTCAGTGTGTCAAGGTGACTGCAAATCTTCTGGAGGAACAAGCATCTAATGAAAATGAAGTAAGAAATATTTACAGATATATAAATATTTGTTCAAAAATTACAAAATGAAAAATATTTAGAAAACAGGAACAAAAAGGAAGGACAAAAAGGAACAACTGGACTCCAAATTGAGTTCCACAGTCCAAAGTCCAAAATCAGCGAGGTCCAAAGAATCTCCAAGGTCCAAAGAAACTCCTGCGCCCAAGAAGAATGTGAAAAAAACGCCGGCTGCACTTCAGTGCGTCGACGCGGCTGCAAATATCCTGGCGGAACAATCATCTAATGAAATGAATGAGGAAGGACCCTCTGCGCCCAAGAAGAATGTGAAGAAAGTGCCGGCTGCACGTCAGTGTGTCAAGGTGGCTGCAAATCTTCTAGAGGCACAAGAATCTAATGAAAATGAAGTAAGAAATATCCAAAGATATTCATTCATATATTAACATATTACAAAATATAAAATGCTTAGAAAACAGGCACAAAAAAGAAGGTCGAAAAACTACCGTCATCAAAAATGAGTTCCACAAGTCCAGAAGCAGCGACCAAAGATAATGTAAAATGAAGATACGTATACTAACAATCTAGAGTTTTAATATTTATACCATTCTAATTTTAGGCAAATCCAAATATGAAACCAAGCCTAAAGAAGTCGACAAAGAAGCAAAAGTCTCAAAAAGCTGGAAAAGATAAAATCGAAAATGAAGCCAAATAAGTTGTATCACGTTGCGTTAATTGTTCTTGTTTTTGAGTTAAGTTTCAAAATTGATGTTAGTTAAACAGTTCCTTTTCTAAGCAAAAACCAAAATAGCGGGTTTTCTAATAATAAAGAATGAGGAACAGTAAGATTGCCTTTTAAAAAGCCGTTATAGTCAGGGTTAGTTTCCCGGCTAAACTGTTACCCGAGCTCCCAACCTGCCACCGGTTGCGGTGCCGTGCATTGTCAACGTTTTCCAAAAACGGAGCTACGGTCACACCGGTCTCCTGCGCTCTCATTTTACGTTCGAATTTTGACCGGGCGGGTTTGTTTTATCGCTGCTCCGCGACTTCGAATACGAGACCGGTATTGTGCGCTCCTGATAACTGCGATAAATTGAGCGCGAGCGCCATGTCCTTTTGGAGGAAGTAGAATTTGAAAAGTGTCGAGATCACGGCTTGGATTGCCAAGGAACAACGGTGTTACACTGAATATATTTTTTTGTGCGCTGTTTCGAAATAGAACCGTTAATTGGAATTGAAAGTAAGAAGCAGAGCGGCGGGCGATATTCCGGTGAAATCGTCGACAGGCGGAAACATCGATCAAAACAAAGTGCATGCTAAAAACATAAGAGATATCAAAATGTTCGAACTAGAGGATTATTCGAGCGGCATACACGAGGGATTCTTCAGCAAATATGCGGTAAGTTGAAACAAATACGGCGAGCTCAGCGAGAATAATAACTTTCCGCAAACATTTGGCCGGCCGGCGACACCCACCCACACACTCGCAATTTTTGAATTTAACGTTCGGTCTCCACGTTCCCCACACCCCAACTGTTCCCATACCGACCTGACGAGCAAAACCCACCACCAAGAACAGTTTGGCGGCGAAACTTTGGTTCCACTCGCCATCTCGCTCGCCCCTGCGGCCAAATATTCCCCGCCTCGCTCGCTCCAAAGCTTTGTTGTTGACTCGCCAATTCGCCCTCGCCGCGTTTAACGATTCTGTGTGTGTGTCTGTGTTTACATTTGATCGTTAAACTTTGAAAATTGCCTTTTCGCCCAATAAACTTATGATTAATTACAACCGGAACAGCGGAGCGCCGATAATAAATAATGGAAGTGTAATACCATTGCGTTTGAGGAAGTCTGCTGTTTATTTTGGGGGTTACTAACTCGGCTAGCCGCAGAATTCACCTCTGTTAAGCGACTGTTATTCGCACTTAATTGTGGACATCAATTCACTTTTCACGGAAGGGGATTGCCTGTATTATTCTACTTGTATTATTAAAGACACTTGGAGTATTTTACTTTGGCGCAACCAGCACAAGTCTTTCTTTTGTTGTAGCCATTCGCAATTATTTGGCTTATTTATTTTCTGTCACACACAGCGGCGGATGAAACAATAGCACAGCTTAGGATATATTATTTGTTGTAATTTATAAGGTTTACGAATTTCTTATATTCATTTTCAAAGAGAAACTCTTTAATGAAACACAGTATGAGAGAAGGAACCAAAGAATGTTTTCAACTATAAGGATAATTATTTTGGCATACATTTTTTGTATAATTTTAGAGAGCTTATCACTGTAGAGTTACGGCGATTTTCCTATCACATTCGACAGTCTAGCACAGGTTACTAAATTTGCAGTCCTATTTCCTTGGCCTTTAGTGTGTTTCTCCGCCGGTTCGCTGAGTTTTTCGTCTGGGGGCCTCTTCGGCTTTTGCGTTTTAAACTTTTTGAAGGCCAAGCGTTCACCTCGAATCTCTCGGTTTTCATCTGTTTTAGGCTGTTTTAGTCACAGACCAACCAAGTGGCAAATGATTTTGGACCAGAAAGTGGGGGTAAGGCTGTGAGGTTTGAACTAAGACTAACCGCCTTAATCGTCAGTTCGTCAGAAGAACTGACCTCCTACAAAGTTTGCATATTTTCAAATGGAAAATCAAACGTAAGGACTAGGGAAAACACGTGCGCCTGTTAGTTGCAACATGCAAAACTCCACAACGCACCCACACACACGCACGCACAATCTACAAGTGTTGCGAATTCCCAGTAAGCGTGTGCGTGTGCGAAGGGGAACAAAGAAAAGCAAACAAAATAAATCGTTTCAGCTTGTGTGAGTGTGAGAACAAAAGAAAACCAAAAAGCAACAGTCGACAATAATTCCCACATCAAAAGCTTTTCTCCCACCTTCTCCATCTCTTTCGCACGGTTCTCTTTCGTCTCCGAGGTTTCGGCAACCTTTGTTGCAGCAACATGGCAGCAAAGAAAGAAATTAGTGAAACAAAAATCAAAGCAAAAAGCCAACAAAGAGCAACTTCAAAGTTCAACGCGCTTTCCACTGGGGCCTTTCAAATGGGGCGATTTCAGTGGGTGGCGACACACCTACCCCAAAATGCGCAGTAGGTGGGAAAGAGATGGGCGCACAAGGACTGTGGGAGGACTGCCACTTGTCTGCATTTCGCTCTGCTGCCGAATATGAGCGCCCAGCTGTATGCCGCATAGATTTTCTCACGGCCCCAGCGCACACACACCCATACACATGTTGGTACAAACACTCGTGTGGTATTTGCTATTACCCATATGAAAGTCAAGATCTAGAGCGGCTAAATCTTGCCAATTATATCAAAAAGATACTTGAAACTTTGCAGGGTAATATATAGACTAATTTAAATATAAATAAAATTGTTTTGTGTCTTCAAGTCATTAGCATTTTGAAGAAATCCCTTTCTTCTTTCTATAAAGAAATTTAAATCTCCATGAAACCAACTGGTTTGTATGGCAATTAAGTTAATGAACAATGAAGTTATGCAGCATATATTTCGTAAAAATCGTAAGATACCTCCAACTAATTGCCCCAAAAAACCCTGACAGCCTCAGCAAATGGATTTCCAGGCTAAAAATAAACATTTGGCAAATCTGATTTCTTAAAACACATGCAGTTAATGAATGAAATAACCCGAAGAATCTGCCGATTTACTTCCCGCTAAACCGAGAGATTTGAAAACGATTTACGACCCTGGATCATCCTGTGTGTTTAAGGATGTTACTTTGCGTTGGGAATCGGTCGGCAATTCAGGCAAGCGACTTTTATTGCACCATAAAGTAATTTACAAATGGGCGCTCATGACCCCAGGGAAGATTCGTCCAGAAAGGTCCACGGAAATCGTTGGTTTTACCTGAGTGAGGGATTCCATTGCATGCCACTCCTTACCATCCTCCTGCCATCATTATTTGCCATCTCTTCTTGTGTTTTCTCTGTGTGTCAGCAGAGTGATTTCCTCGGAGGTGAAAGGCGGAGAAAGATGGAAAATATGTGCAACAAAAGAAACGAAGCAGATGCAGGAAATGCAGGAGAACACGTACAACAATCGCCAGTGACGAATCCTGCCGAGAAAGGACGAAAATACCCTCGTCGGCAGCTCCTTGGTTCGTTGCACAACTTGAAAAGGCCAACTGTAGGCAGCTGCAACTGAGCAGCAACAACTTTTTATGACCTACGATGGGGGGATGGAGGGGTGCTGAATTACCGGAGGGAGGAGTGGGGGCTGTAGGCCTCGTCGAAGTTTTACTGACAACTTTTGCATTTTCCTTTAATCCCACCGATGGCCAGAAGTAGCTTGCTGTGAACTTTGCTCGCCTGTTCGATGCATTTTTATTTCGGCACATTTTTTCGAGAATTTTTTGGGGGGGCAAAAAAGTAAGAACAGAAAAAAAAATACAAAAGTTGAGGTGTGGGGGGCAGAGAAAGGTGGGCAGGCTTTTCAAACTGACTTGCTAGGCCTTTTCCTCGTGTTTCTGAACGCCGCATTCGAAAGCCGGTTGATTTATTAGGTCTCTCGTGCTGAGGGATTTATTAACCCTTCACCCGCACACTGTCCTCGTTTTGCCCCCATTTGAAAAAAAAGGTGCGGAAAGTGGCAATTCCTTGGCACCGGAGGCCCGAGCTGTAAACTAATTAGAGCCAGGAAGTTAGGTTTCCGTTGGCGCGAATGCAATTCTAAACTGTTTACGATTCTGGTTCTGGAATTGCAGCTTACGGCAGGAAGAAGAATAGGAAGCTACAGTGGTCTACCGATAATGCGGATAGCTTCTAAAATACGCAAATCTTAAATACCCATAGATTGATATATTTTTGTGCATCTAGTGTTATGACAAATACAGAAGTATATGTTCATATTAATATATTCCCGTACGCATATGAAGGGTTCAAGATATCAAATTATATTAAAAAACCAACAAATTTACATAAATGTAATTAGAACCCCTAAGTTCTGAATGGTGTAATTCACTCAATCGATCGCTTACTGTACCGCAAACAACACAACAAAACTAGAGACTTATCAACCCTCGAGTTGCAGCTGCCTGAGTCCGCTTCCCCTGCCCCTTTTCCTCCAATTTCGACTGGAAACTGGCAATTCAACAGAGGGCAGGCCAAAAGGTTATCACACAGACAGGAACACGCACACACACTCAACTTGAGCAGGAATTTAGCGAGGGGAGGTCGAAGAAAATCATCCAGCTGAGAAGGGGAAGCACCGACGTTGAGCAAAACCCTCTTCAGTCATTATATCACTCCCACAATGGAGCCATATCATATCATCTGCGTTCTATTCCGGTTGTAATGCTCAATTAATGACTGCGGGGGTGAAGGCGGAAGGGTTTGGAGCTGAGTATGCGGGTTAACTGGTGGCAAAGGGTTAAAGGGCTGCCGAACTTGCCAAACAAAAACACATAATTCAGCATGAAATCTGTACGAAATTGGTGAATCATATTCCAATTGGGGTAGATTAGGACGAAGGGTTGGCGATTTGGAGAGTTAAGGTTTGAATCATATCGATTTGTTTCGTTATATCATTAATAATACATTCAAATGCAAAGGGGCAACTGATTTATTTGGCTATTATCTTCTTAGGTTCAATAAACGTACGATATGATGGGAAGATCTGAGAACTGGCAGATGCATTTCGCCTCTATATCATTATAATGGATTGGGTCACTCATCTTAGATCTGCTTTTTCTCATTTTCCGGCAACCTATGTATATCCTCCCTGTTCAAATATCAATTAAACCAAATCACGGACACTTTGTTTCATTGACTCTTATCGCTACTCAATACAAATCGATTGAAAACCAAAAAATGAGAAACTCCAGAGCACCACCAGCTGCTGAAGATTGGCCAGCTGTCCCGGTCTTCTGTTTTCTTTCTTCAGGCTCCCTGACTTGTGAGTGCTCCTCCTCCTAGTTTCCCTTTTATCGACTGTGTTGCATGTTGCATGGTGGCTGCATTCGAAAAGCAAGAATTAACGACTGCTGACTTTTAGCCCGGCTCGCTTGTTCGCTTATCGGCCAAACACCTGCCGCCAGCTAATTCGATTTTGTTTGGGCCAGGATGCGCCATCTGCGGAAGCAGGGAATGGTTCAGATGCAACTAGGAGTGGTGATCCAATGCAATACGATTGGAATGGGAAAGCCAGCACTCGAGGAAAGGCTATTACTTGTTGCTATCTCAAATATCTTGTGGTTTCAGTACAATCGACTTATATTTGCATTATATGTATGTCTTCTATTATAATAACACACCTGTTACATTACATTTATTTAGTGACTTCCCATTTCCCCAAGTGCATTTCAATAGCATAATGGGAAAATGGGCGGAAGCACTTGGATGCCACTTGAAATTTCGAACTGACAAAACCGGGATCCACAGAATTCCCAGCATCGCCCCTTTTGGCATTCCTCACATCCCGATTATTTCGTCGCAGACACATGGGATTTCGCATTGGGAATGGTGAATGGGGGGAATGGTGGGGATTTCTGGTGAAGGGGTTGTGAGCAGGATAAAGGTGCTTCTTTGGGGAGCAAACAGTTCTCTCCGCCTTTTTCAGTCTGATAAAAGGACACCCGAACATGCGCCTGCACCAATTTATGATATCCTGCTAAATTATGCAACTTATCACTCTCGTGTGGCAAACTTTATATGTACGTACAAATATCATCATTCCGCTTTGTCTATGTATGTATATGTATGCTCTTGTCTATCGATTTTCCATCCTTCCCGCGCATAAAGCAAAAACACTTCAGTCGTCCTCGTTGAGGGTCACCAAGGGACCCCGCCCCCTTTTTTGGGGTCAGGTCAGTGTTTTGTGTTTTCTGCTCCGCTTCAAGGACACCTTGACATTGAACTCCCTCTCTCTCCACTTCGCTCAATTTGCCATCCCACTCACACACTGCATCTAACAGCAGCGCCACTTTTAACAGCCGCCCAAAAACTGTAAAGTACGAAAAGCATCCAATTTCATATTACATTTTTCCAACAGAGCTGCGAATAAAAACCGAAAAGAATACCAAAGTTCGCAAGCGAAAACAGCAAAAAGCAAAAGTACTCGCTCTGTTTTTGCTGCTTTTGCTTTACTTCGTTTCTGTTGTTGGCCGCCTTGTGTTTTCCGTTCTCAGTAACTCGCCGCATGTTTTGTTGCCTACTGTACGCGCAACAGAGGTCGCAACTTCGCCTCTGTGGCAGCTCTGTTGTGTACGTTCTATGTTTTTGTAAATTTCCTACCCTCTCTTTCTGGCTCTCTTGGTCATGGTCTACTCTCGCTCTCTGTCTCTCTCAACTTCGCCGCATACATAGAGAAAAAAAGGGGAAAACAACAACAACAACGACTGAGAACAGCGCAAGCGAAGTTTCCCTGTTTTTATGTTTTTGTACGGCTTTAATATTCCCTTTTTGCCTCGCGCAACACTGAAGAAAATTCTGGAAAGATAGTTAACAACTATAAAAATTATTGGGTTACAATTTTTTTTTTGAATTGTTAAAATTCAAAAAGTGAGTCACTTTTGGCCGGGAGGAAGAGAGCTTACGACACTACAGGCGCAGCAAGATCCCGCGATTCCTCGATTGTGTTGCATAAAACTTTCAATTTTTCTGATATCCGGTTTGGCCATCAACTTTGTTGTTGCTGCTGTGTGGCCTTCCCGCGGCCTGGACCTCGACTCCTTTTCCTTTGCCTCCCACTTTTTTCGATATGTTTATGTTGTGTAAATACAGCGAGCGGCAAGATAATAGCATTTTAAGGATTACACGAGAAATTTTAACCAATATCGAAATATTTCTGTAATTTTTCTTAAATGTTTCTTAAAAGTTTCAACATTCAAACAATTTTATTAGACTAAAATGATTATCAATAACTTAAGGTGTGTTTATTTTGCTAGCCACCACTGTATGTACTCTCAGAAAATGTTTACATGTTGCTGGTACTTTTGTTGTTGTACTGGTTCTGGTGTTGCAACATGAGTTATTTTCGTTGTTTTGCTGTTGTTGTTGGGCGTGCTACAGGGAACTCAGAAATATCCAAACCCCCGACTTTTTCCCTTTTCCTATCCTTTGGCCGTCTGCTTCGGTTTTGTTTATTTTTTTTTTCCTCTTACAGCCTGCCTGCCTTGGCGCGCAAAACTGGTTTTGAACTCGGCTCTGTTGCTCCTGTGGTCCCTCATTTGTTGTTGTTGCTATTTTGTGTATTGTTGTTGTCCGTGCCTCATGTAGAAAATGAAAACTTATACGATCCCCACAAATATCAGCACGGGGATATCGGATTCGTATTCGGACCCAGATTCGAGCGACTTGTGTTACAGATTTAATCATTATAATATATGTACATGTGTATGTATGTTCTTATATACATACATATGTATGTGCGTCTATATATGTGCAAAGGAATTGTAACCTACGAGTTCTTAGGAAAATAAAAGCGCGGGAAAACGATCAGTACGTGTTTCTGGATTTGTTTTTGTTTTGATTTGTGCTAAGCGTAGCGGATAAAATGAAATAGTATATTCTTGCAGAGCGAGCAAATACTTGATTCCTATATAGTATGCAATAAATGCAATAGCAATGCTAGTTATTTGAAATAAAAAATATAACGAATTTCTTATTTTTTAGGAGTTTTGAGATTTAAGACATTTTTTGTTATTTTGTATTAACTGTATTTATAACCAAATGTATTTTACTTCTGCAGGATGCGGCTGGACCCTCGCTGGACTTTTATGTATCCGACTCGATGCAGGAGATGCTGAACGTGGACATCCGCGCAGAGATCGCCAATGTGGTGGGCAGTTCCAGCAGCGACTTGACCTCGTCCCTGGACCAAACACTGGAAGCTATATCCGCGATTAATAACAACCAGAGCAATGGAAACAGCAGCCATTCAGCTTCCTATAATGCGAATGCGAATTTCCTGACCAACAGCGGACTCCACGCCTCGCCCACAGCGAAATGGATGGGCTCGTCGGCCAGTTTGTGGTCCAACAGCGATTACTATGCGGATCTGGGGGCCTGTGTGAACCCCATTTCCGTAATGCCACTGATAAACTCGACTTCCGCAGGAATGTTCTCGCCAAAGAGAAACAAGACAGCCTCAAGTACACAGGGAAGATCGGGAGCGGTGCCCTCGTCGCCCAGCGCCGAAAGGGATCAGCACAAGTCGCACCTGACATTTTCGCCGGCTCAGATGAAGGTCAGTGCAGGCTCCATGCGGCGTGACCAGGTTATGGCACACATTCCCAAGCAAATATCCGTGGTCACGGGCACCGGAACCACAGCGCCCGCCACAATGGCCACAAATTCGGTGCTTCAACGGCGTAATTCCTCGGCCGTGGATGCTGTACGTAAGGATTTGGTCACAGAGCTGCGTAAAGCACAGTCCAGTCCAGTGCCCAATTCGTTGGAGGAGCTGGGCAAGGGAAAAGGATCAACACTGCTACATGCTAGTGTTGGGGCGACCAACACCATTAAACTGGCGCCCGGCATCGGTGGGTTAACCTTTGCCAACAGTGCAGCTTATCAGAAACTGAAGCAAACCTCCTCGGTAAAGTCACCTGGCGGTATGTCGCCAGGAGCAGGATCCAATATGGGTCTCAAGCGTGAGGACTCAAACAAGCGAGGACTGCAGGCCAGCACCACACCAAAGAGCATTGCTTCGGCGGCAAACTCTCCGCATCATCAAATGCAGAGCAACTACAGCCTGGGATCACCATCATCACTGTCCTCCTCATCTGCATCGTCTCCCCTAGGGAATGTTAGCAACCTGGTCAACATAGCGAATAACAATGCGAGCGGAGCTGGATCCGGCCTGGTGAAGCCTCTGCAGCAAAAGGTTAAATTGCCACCCGTGGGCAGTCCATTTCCCAAGCCAGCCTACTCGTACTCCTGCCTCATCGCTTTGGCCCTCAAGAATTCGCGAGCAGGATCCCTTCCGGTCTCGGAAATATATAGTTTCCTCTGCCAGCATTTCCCGTACTTCGAGAATGCCCCCAGCGGCTGGAAAAACAGTGTGCGTCACAACCTGTCTTTAAACAAATGCTTTGAGAAGATCGAAAGACCAGCGACGAATGGCAACCAGAGAAAGGGCTGCCGTTGGGCCATGAATCCCGATCGTATCAACAAGATGGACGAGGAGGTGCAAAAGTGGTCACGCAAGGATCCGGCTGCCATACGTGGAGCCATGGTATATCCTCAGCATCTGGAGTCCCTGGAAAGGGGAGAGATGAAGCACGGATCGGCCGATTCGGATGTAGAGCTGGACTCGCAATCGGAAATTGAGGAGTCTTCGGATCTGGAGGAACACGAATTCGAGGACACTATGGTGGATGCAATGCTGGTAGAAGAGGACGATGAAGACGAGGAGGAGGATGGGGATGATGACGAGCAAATTATCGGCGATTTTGATGCCGAAGATGAGCGTCATACCAACGGAAACCAGTCGAACAACCTACCCATCAACCATGCACTACTTGGTCAAAAAAGTAACGACTTCGATATAGAGGTGAGTTTGAAAAATGATATTCGTGAACGTTCAATTTTATAATTCCCATTCATTCTTCAGGTCGGCGATCTATACGACGCAATCGACATAGAGGATGATAAGGAGTCAGTGCGTCGAATAATCGCGAATGACCAGGCGCAGCACATCATTGAGTTGAACCCTGCCGATCTGAATGCCACCGATGGCTACCACCAGCAGCCGGCATCGAAACGGGCTCGCGTCGACATTAACTATGCGATTGGACCGGCTGGCGAGTTGGAGCAGCAATATGGCCAGAAAGTGAAGGTGCAGCAAGTCATACAGCCGCAGCAGCATCCGCCCACCTACAACAGGCGCAAGATGCCGCTGGTCAACCGCGTCATCTAAAGCGGGGCACAGCCCAAAAACCCATTACATTAATCAATTAGCTTAAGACCTTTGGCATTTAAGAAACCCATGCTACGCTTAAACGTAATCCTAGAAGCCCCATCATCCAATATCGAATATCAGTTTTCAGTTTCGTGGTCAAAACCCAAATTGTTATTAAATCTCCCTTCTTATTTGTAGTTCAGTTTGGCTGCTGTTTGATTTTAAATCTCGATTAGAGCCTGTGCCAACTGAAAGAGAGAGATAGCTTGTGCCCATTTGTTTTTGCTTAATTTAAATCTTTCTATAGTCGCTTCTCGAATAAATCTGTATTATAATGTTCCCAAAGAACTGAGATATTGCTCCACTTGACGATATTTCCGTTTTAATTCGCCTGACGCTTGAGGAGAAAAACTCAATAGGTTCCACTGACGACGCATGAAGCATGTTAATACTTTACCAGACTCGAGCTGGTTTGAGTTGCAACTTTTGATTTGATCTCCCTACTGACAAATAAATTTTCATCCTTCAATCGATAGGAAACTTGACAATGCATTTATGACAAACGATTCCACGCGTAGTCGTAGAATAATATTAATGTGCAACACAACGATTATTTTGACAACGAAATGTGAACAGTAGGTTTATATTTCGACCTTTTGTTGATTATTACACCACATGGTGACAATTTGCATTGGTTGCGAACATTTTCAGCTAACATTTAAGAAAATTGAAAGAGAATTGATCACACATACTTGCCGGTCCAGTATTCGTAAGCGAGGTATATTGATGATTTTTACAGAACTTTTATACGATTTGTACTATATATACATGGAAAACCAACAATTATTGTCGGAAAGTTCAGTCAATTAA
The DNA here is from genome assembly GCF_016746395.2 of Drosophila simulans. Taxonomy (NCBI): domain Eukaryota; kingdom Metazoa; phylum Arthropoda; class Insecta; order Diptera; family Drosophilidae; genus Drosophila; species Drosophila simulans. The sequence continues at coordinate 15,779,936 of NC_052523.2, read as the reverse complement.
TAATATGGATATTATATAAGGCGGTTCCGTATGTAAATAGTTTACACGCAAAGAATAATTTGTATACTATGGCTTAGATTAAGTAACATGTATGTAAAATAATTTGTAAGCAAAATCCGAATTCCAAATAATACAAGATCCGAAAACCAATAAGACTTAAAAGAAGCGTACCAGACTAATGAACATGATCAGGCCTCAGAAGTAAATAGTACAAAGAGCTAGACATTTGAGTCCAAGCATTTACAAAGCCAACTCAAGGATGGCTGATGGAATTAAACCGTTTTTGTTATTACCCTTTTCTTTTGTGATGCTTCGACTTAGCTTGCGCATTTAACAATTCCATTTACGAACCAGGAACATTCATGCATTTTTTGTTGTAATATAAGCACCTAATTAGCACTACAATATTGTATTTAATCCTTAAGTAAGCTCTGTAAATCTGTAAGCTAAGAAAAACAATTTTTGTATAGAGTTGTTAGAAAATCAATTGACAAAAACAAATTGAAACCAAAAAAAAATAAATATAATAAAATTACACCAAATGTTGTATTATTACCATGTACTTTCGAAACAAAACACTGAAGGTTTGTAACAAATTTTGAAAGCTACTGAGATTTTTGATTTTTGAGAATAGTTGATATGCAATAAAAAAGTGTGTTTTATTATTTCATTGACCATTTTTATTTCACATACATAAATAGTTTTGACATTTTAAAATTTCAGTTTTCAAATTACTTTTATTTTTCAACAACCAATAGAACTTAGATGCTAGCTAAGCATTTCGCAATTAGAGCAAAACCAGTTCCCACAAAGGAAATGCTGGTAATTATCGTCGGTTTCTTGGGCCGTACAGAGCATATAGTTCAGATGTGTGCTTTCTAGGACTAGACTGTTGGGTACCGATGCAGTTCGTGGCCTGCGTACCGCATACCCATTAGTTGACTTAAAAAAACCGTTTCGCTAGCTGCTTGTACTCTTATCCAAAATGGCATAAAATACTCTGATAAGCGCCTCTGTTAAAATACATGTTTCGTAATAAAATGATTCCTTGTAGTTAAAATATACATACACGTACGTTTATGAATCTATATGTATAATTAATATATAGGTATGGTAAATTGTATTGTTTCAAAATTGAGTGTTCATCTTTGCACATTTAAGGCCTGTTGTTTACTTAGCTTAGGTTTGCGTTTTGTGTTTTGAGTTTTGAGCTGGGTGTTCGTTCCTCTAGAACTTGAACTTGAACTTGAGCAAGCTGTTCGATGTGAGCTGTGTTCCTTCGCTATAATCTATATATGCTTCCTGACTAATTCCTCTGAGTGCGCGTGTGGGTGCTAAGACTATGTGTGTGGTGTGCGCCGTGCGCTATGATATACAAGATCGTTTGTTGAAACCAGACAAAACTGATGCCACCTCCAAACCCATCGTTATCGTAGACAGTTGATTACAATTATTAATGCACATGTACTTAAACTAAAACGTATCCTACGAATACAGATCAGGGCAGACAAGACCAGACGATGCTGCCGCACTGGCTTTCAACTTGCTTGCTCTCTGGACGGCTCTTCACTTCGATGCGGGGGCAGTCCAACACTCGACAAATTCCAGTTAAAGCTCCCTTGGGCGGTCAACAAGCTAAGACCCATATCATAAAACGATGGTTTAGTTACTAAAGCAAAAGTAATATACTCTGAAAACATACTTTCAGTGAACAGTTTTCCTAATCTCCAACAGAAGTTGTATTAAATGTAGAAACGAAATCTTTGTAAATGGTTAAAACTAAACAATATCATGACATTTCCAATTTCGCAAGTGCCCGTCCAAAAGATCTTTTACTGCATATGAGTAAGGATCCTGCCTAAAACTAACGACTAAAATTTTGACTGACTACGCTGGTTGTGAGGGAACTTAGGGCTATAAACTAGCACACAGATACGATACGATTACGGATATACAACACGGTTCCATTATTAAATGCAGAGCTGAATGACTGGTGACGACAGGGGCTGGGGGTGCACACTGATGGGGTCAACGGTTACTGGTTACATAAACACTACGAATATGCTGCTCCATGCCAGCCACTGCATCCACATGGACATCCAAATCTCGGGGCCTCATTCCTGCTTCAGTCGCTTGGCCTCGTTGCCCACGTCGCCTCCACTGCTGGCCGAGCTCGGAGTCGTCTGGTGCTCCGTGTCGCTGGTGATGTAGGCGAACTGGCACTCGAACTCAAAGTCCATGTCCTTTTTCTGCGATTTGCGAATAGTAAACGGATTTTAGTAAGCATATGTAGAATGTAGTGTTATCAGCTTACTAACCATCCTTTCACAAATGACCGCAATGGCTGTTTTGTCTTGTGCCTCGGCGATTTTGTGTTCCACCAGGTAAAACATGTACTCATCGAACAGCAGGCGAATCAGGTGGAAGCTTCCGAAGCTGGAGGCGGATCTCAGCGTCAGGTCCCGAATGATCATAGAGCTGTAGAAGCTCCACTTTAGCAGGAACTGGCGGGCGGCTCTGGCATAAGTCGGCTTCCCGTTGTACTCCTCCATGGCCGACTCCACCACCAGTTGCAGCCAGCTGGCCCACTGCTCCAGGGAGCTCTGCTGCTGCAGAGCGGCCTTGAAGTCGCTCTCCAAGCGCTGGACCACGGCGGGCGCACATTGACTCACCCAGGCAGCTTGCTCCTGTGGGGTATAATGATCAATTAGTTGGGGTATCTATATACTATAAGGTATATCTTTTGAAAACTAGCTGGATAGGTTTGCATATCACTCATACGTCTTGTTGCCCTACAAAGTACCTCCTTCACCTTTTGTTGTCTATAGTCACAAAGGACTCACCTGAACATTGTGGAAATCGACACGATTGAGATCGCTTAGCATCTGGGAGATCTGGGCACCATTCTGGAGCACTGCTCGAGCCGCCTGCGCCAGGTGATTTAGCGAGGTGTAGCGCCGCAGCGTTTGGCAGAATGCCGAGACGGCACTGGTCTTGATCTGGGCCAGCTGCTCCGGCACGCCCAGCATGCTCTCGCACAGCCAGATCTCCAGGTTCTTGGCGAAGTTACGAATGGCCTGGGTCAGGGCGTTTGGTATGGAGCGGAGCACATCCGGTATGATGACATCAACGGTGTTCTGGTAGAATTGATAGTCCACCTGGTGGGAAGTAAAACAATATATTTAAGATTTATAATATTAGACACGGTGCAATTCATGAAGTACAAAATTAATGTTCAAACTAAATTATTAAATTCCACAATAGTTTCCGATGCTGATTGAAACCTCTGAAAGATTGTGAATCGCGGAACATGCCCAGCACTCGGAACACGATTGCCGGCAATCTATTGGCTACCATTGGTGGCCGCTCCACCCACCTCTCGCACGAACTTCTGCACTTCTGCGCAGTGGCACAACAGATACAGCTTCGTCTTGCTCAAGTACTTCTCCTCCTCGCACTCGTCCAGATTGTTGTTGTCGCTGGCCCGCCAGAAGTCGCGCAGCAGGAACTCCACAGTGTTGAACTCCAGGTTGAGTACGGCGTCCAGGAAGGACTCGCAGTGCTCCCGGTACAGGCCCCGGAAGGTGTCCACGTCCTCCAGGGTCAGTTCGCTGTTGAAGCTGTGGTTCAGCTCGATGGGCGGAAACGAGGGCAGAGCACTGGTTCCATCGCCGATGTACTGGTGACGAATGGATGGAAAAAAATCAATCAATAAATGGATTTGATTAAAAAATTGTTTTTAAATATATCGTAAAAGAACAGTAGCACAACTATTAATAATTTTAAATATAACAATATATTTTTTATGATCCCTACCTGAATGCACGCCTCGTAGGTTTCCGGCTTGAAGGTGTGCTTCTTGGTGCCGTTGCTGTGTCGCTGGCCATGGCCACCGCCCAATCCATTGGAGCCGGCCAGCTGTCCGGCAGTGCTGCTGGTGACGCTGACCATCGGTCCGCTGCCCGGTCCGCCGGATCCGTCCGAGGATGGTCCGTAGCCGGCGGTCAGCATCTGCTTGTCGTCCATCGCCTGGCTGTTCAGCAACGAGCCGGGCTTGATGCGGATGCCATAGTAGTGATACTTGGAGTTGCCGCGCGTGCCCAGGCGACGTGTGCGCAGTCCGGAGAACACGGAACGTATCAGCTTGCCGAAACTGGCCGCATTCACGGGCTCCAGCTTGTGCTCGCTGCAGTGCTGCATGTAATGGTTGTACAGCGTGCTCCTGGGCAGGCTCACCCCATCCGCCGTTTCGTAGTTGCGCGACAGCCACTTGATCTGAAAGAGAGTTGGATGTGCATGGTGGTATATTATTAGGGGATGCTGTCCGTGGGGGCGTATCCATGGATGCACTCACCGTTGCCGAGGCAATCTTGTTGCTGCTGCCGAGCGCACTCTGGTCGGAATCCGGGGAGGCGCCTCCGCCGCCCGTTCCCAGGCTGCCGCCGCTAGCCGAATGGGTCGTGGTCGTCGAGGTGGGCGTCTGGGGCGTGCTCTGCGCCTCCTGGATGTACGCGACCTCCTGCACCCAGTGGCGATTAGTTCCGTTCACCCGGTCCGCATCCCGCTCCCAATCCCTGCTACTCACCGTCAGGCTGTGCGGCGAATCGCGTCCATGCGACTGTGACTGCGACTGCGACAGCGAGTGTGCGGAGCCATTGAGGAGGATGCCCTCCTCCACGGGCACCAGGTACGGCAGCGTCGTGGAGTGAGCTCCGTTCGAGGAGCCTCCGGCCGACGAGGTGGCTCCGTACTGACCCGCGGTCGAGTAGTACGCCGTCTGGCCGTTGCCCTGGTAGTCCCCCACCGGGCAGAACGGATACGTCCTGAAATTGGCAAGGGCAAAGACAAGGGGTTTAGATAAAGGTCGAGCTTATCGATCTCCCCCCGGATCCACTCACATTTGCGTCTGGCTGGAGTTGCTATGGTACAGCTCAGAGTCCACATATTGCACTTGGTAGTTCTGCTCCTGGCCCGAAACTGAAAGAAACCAGGATAATAGAGTTCATAAGTGGAGGTCCTTTACATATTTATGTCAAGAAATCCACGAACTTAGTATTTATAGATTCTCTTTTTAAAAATATTTTGTAATATACTTCACAGCTTGACTTTGGATAATAAAGATCTTATTTAGAGCTATGTTTCTTAAGTTCGCCTATGATCGATTGCTTAAACTAACTAATATTAAAAGAAAGATAGTATAATGCGGTTTGAACTGATGTTTTTCCGTCGGTAACCGTTGGTGCTAAAATCATTTAATACACTTTAATAATATTATTATTATTGAAGACACAGGAATTTTCGGCACTACTGTTTCAACTCATTCAATAGAGTTTATTTAATGTTGAACCAAATACTTGGAGCACAAAGCGCTATGGGCAAATACTATTGATTAAGTCAACAGCCATTCATTCAGTCCATTCACTCCATTCAATTGGCACCACGGAGGAAAACACTTGACACCCACAAACTGACGACGAACACATTTAACCCGACACAACACAGGTGCTCCAGATGCACTATTCAAAGTTCGAACTGAAAGCGATTGGATGAAGAGTAAGATATTTACCACCGCAGTAGGACAAATTATTGTGGCGTCGATGGTGGTGGTGGTACATGGTGGTGCTGGAGGATCCCCCCGAAATGTTCGTTGCGGCGGCACAAGACGAGTTTGCCAACGAGGAAGTGGATGGCGTGGATCCGGTTCCACTTCCCGATCCCGATCCCGTTCTCGAACCCAATCCAAGTGCGGAACAGTTGCTGTAGCTGGTTGCACTGGCGCTGGCCACGAAGGTCTGGTGGTGATGGTGGTGATGATGGTGGTGCAACTGCAATTGGAGCTGGGCGGGTGGTGCTGGAACGGGATTGGCGGCCACGGATTGCTTGCAGCGGCACTTCTCCAGGAGATTCGAATAGGCCACGGCAGCAGCGGCGCTGGGGCTGATCACTGGCGGCGTTGGCGGCGACTCCAACGGAATGCTGCACGGCGCGGTTGGGTGGTGGTGGTGGTGGTGCTGGTGGTGCGTCTGCTGGTGTTGTTGGTAATGGCGCGTCTGGCAGTCAAAGCCGTACCGCGAATGCATTCGTTTGGCCGGAAGTGGAGCGTGGGCTGCTGGAATTGGTGGCCCCTAGTCCGGGTGGGTGTCCTATGGTACTTCAGATGATTCCGGTGACGACTTCAAACTGGTTAGGCTTAGAAAAGCTCTCGCTTTCATTTGAAAACCCATGCATATCTGCCTTTTAAGCTTTTGACTAATTTCGAATAGTTTTTGAACCTTTAAAGATTTTTTTTCAATTCGAACTCGAGAATTTAGGTTCCAACAAATAGAAACAACTTTTTTCTAAAATGAAATATAAAATTCAAGTTCATAGGTTCGAAGTCCAGAGATGTAAGCTTGAAGATTTGTAATCCAGAGTTAGGAAACCCATCTCATATTGAAAGTATCCGAGTATTAAAGTTTGTGAGAATCCAACTCTATAAAATTCAATCCAACGTAGGAAATATGATTAGAAGAGTTCCAGAACTACTATCCATATAGAAGGCATTCAACGATTCTGTAATATCGTTTAAAAACGGCGACGAACAGTTGCAAGTTCAAATATGCAAATCGAAGACGCCAATGCTTAGTTTCGTAAGTGGAGAAGTCACCCGGTTGCTTCTGGCAACTGGCCAGCAACTCAGTTCGGAAAGCGAAAGTGAAATCCTTGACCAGGCAACCGCTCCATTCAGAATTGTCCTGCTCCAGTGGGTGGTATTTGTATTTGTAAGCGACAAACAGGTTTGGGTTGCGATGGCTGTGGCCGGAATCGAATCGAAGGACGGATGCTGGATGCTGGATGGCGTGGAAACGGAGCAACCAGTGCCTGCGAACGGTAGAATTACAACTGAATCCAAAATCAAATGTTATCCTAGCAATATGCCTCCGAAAATAATGATGATGGCGAACTCACGACGACGGCGGCGCAGCAACGAATTAAATTACAACAACGGCGGCTGCTGCCTCGGCGGTTGGGTGGTTGCCGGGTGGGTGGTTGCTATTATGATCCGTATGCCCGTAGCGAGTAATCCAACCCAGACCCTCGAGTAGCTTTTTTTTTTTGCTACCCCGTCCTTGCCGCCCATTCCCATCCTGCCGTCCCCGTTTCAATCGGTGTGCTGGCTAATTCCGGGCTCAAAGTCGCATTTTCTGGGATCTGCACAAGTGGTGGTCGACATGGGTGGACTCGGGGGACGACAGTGTGGCGTCAAGCTGGGATGCTGGATACGCAAGCGGGATGGCAACAGGACGACGGCGTCAAGGCAACGCCGCCTGGCCAATCCCACTCCTCACCGGTTGCTAGGCAGCCTCGCCGTCTCGCTTCCACCATGCGGCGCTCTCGCTCGCACGCTCGCTCTTCAACCCCCGGGATCAGGATGCTGAAGGATGTATCCTGGCCAACCAAATCGCTTGCTGCCATCCCTTCGTCGCCGGGCTGCCGTTGTGGGTGTTTCCATGGCCGATGATAAGGTGCGAGCAGGTGGCTGGGTGGGTATTTTGGAGACCTTTGGTTTGGGTGGAGCACCACGAGAGAAAGCAGCCGGAATGGCATGCGATGCGTGGAATTTTTCCATATTCTCCCCGTGGTCAGGCCAGTATTTCCCTTCCTTTTCCATTTTTTTTTTTTGTTTTGGCAGTTTCCTCTTGGCCACCGCTTTTCATGACATATTTCAGATATTAATTCCTCGTCGAGGAGCACATGTCCTGGTGTATGTGTGTGGATCCTGAAGTTGTTGCGGTCAGACCTGCGGCTGTAAACCGCCTGACCCCCGAACCCTGAATTTTCCCTTTGACACGCTGCTGCAAACTGTAAATATTAACAGGTGCCCCTTGGGGCATTTGGGGATGAGAAGTGATGAGTGGCGTGAATATGGAAACCTGGATATGGAAGCAAGGAGGCGCTGCACTGGCGAATGTCCTTTAAAGTTGTCAGGGCATAGGACAATTCCACTTCGACATATACGAAATCTTTTGAGGTTCTTTCAAGTGGACCGCATTCTCGCCCAAAACATTTTGGCTTTTCAATGACTTTGGTTTCAGTGCCAAAGCAGTTTTGCTTTGGTAATTGCCTTTGGAATGGACTCAGATTGAATCTTTAGCAGATTGCAGATGAAGTGTGATGAAGGATAATAGCTCAGCTGGATCTTGGGGCAAACGAAGTTAACTTGGACAGCTTTTTATAGAACAAAAGTTATCTTGAGAACTAAAAGAGCGATATAAATATTTTTAATAAATTAAATTAGCTTTAAATCTTTGGTTTTAGTCAGGATTAGATCAAGTAAAGAAGTACATTTATAAATGCAAGTCAGGGTGCCATTTTAAACCCTCTAAACTGATTATTAAACTATTTTAATAGCCCCTGCTGATCTTATCAAAACGAGAATAAAAGCACAAATATTTCCAGAGACTTCATTGTTTAGCTAAAAGATAGATCAATCAAAATAATGAAAAGTTGAACAAGCCCGATTGATCAGAGCGATGAATGTTCTTTCGGATGTTTTGAGAGTTCAAAAGGTTTATTGCAATATCCACTTTGGTGCGCCACTTGTGCAAATTCCCAGCTCCACTCCACATGGGCAACATGGGAGCCGGGTTGTGCACAAATTGCCAGGATAACGATAACAGACAAGTGCAGGATAAGGCGGAGAGGGGGAGCGCAGCTGGCTTATCCTGCATCTACTACAACGTCAACAAACAATTAACCTTTTTGTGAGCCGGACACACTGGCAGGGGATGTGAGCTTCACGGGGATTGGCCCGGCTACCGTTGTTGGGTCAGAGGTCAGAGGTGAGTCCTTTGTAGAGCTTCACTTGCTCTGATTGCCACAGCGAGATAGCATTCTCCGAGAATTATGAACTGCGACTCGCTTTTGACAAATAAATTTGCGCTTATCTCGATGGGCAGCGGGAACAAATAGGTTTTTGTTGGCACAATTAAAAGAAGCCCGGCATATGCCACAGTTCCCTAACTAGCTTGGAACTTGGAAGCCAGCTACTTGGCAACATGGCAACCACCACCCACATCCCAGTTGTCCACCTGGCCATCCTGGCAATCACCGACCAACCACTTCAACTGGTACGGATTCCCGCGTTTTGTATGTTTATATTTTTATTCGCTGGCATTATTAAAGGTTAAGCTCGTCGTCTTCTGCCTCGTCGATTCGATGAGCACCCAGCAAATCCGTATCAATTGAAAAGTACAATGCAACATATTCGAGAAAGGTACGAGTAAGTTATGACATGGGCATCCTCCCATCCACTAACACCCACCCACCCAACTGATAAACACCCACAACAGGAACGAAGCTGCAACGCCCTAACGCACGGAATATGAAAGGGATTCCGCATCAATTTTTATTGGCAATCAGTGCACTGAGAGAAAGTTATTGGTTGAAAACTTTAATAAAATTAAATTGAGACATAAGTTATAGATTTATCCAAATAATTGGTATGATGTATTTTCCAAGCAGATATATGATATATCGCATAGTTTTGAAAGATTTCTCGCAGTGATGCAGTTGAGGGTCCTTTTAAAAAGGACGAAGGTATTAGTTGACAGCGGGCGGTTATTAGCGAGTCGTCGACTCATCCCCACCCACTGTGCACCACCCCTCCCCTTCCATCGGATCAGGATGAGGCACCGTGTGAAGCCCTCTCAATTTGTTGTGATTACCCGATGTTGCCATTCGGATACGGATGTTTGCCCTCCTGCGTGTCCTGGTGGTGGTAATTTGTGCTAATAAAATCAAGTACGATGGCAAACAATCAGGCGACCGACCCTTTTCCCGTTGTCCGATTTCGTTGTAGATAGCTATAGTTTCGCGGCGAAGTGTAATCTCGATTAATTCATTGTGCGGCGCTCGAGTGGATGATAATAATTATGTGTGCGCCGGGTAGTATACTCGTATCACAACCCAGTGTGTCGTCCTCATCCTTGTATTCATCATCCATCGTCTCGATGTCCCAGCTGCACTTTGCCTCTTTGTTGCTTTTTGTTTTGCACGTGGCTCGTACGGATCCGTGTCGTGTGTCCGTGGACAGGTAGTATCTCAATCCGCAGCGGGGTGTGTGTGTGCGTCTGCCAACCATTCATGTGCCTAACCAACCAACCCACCAACCCACCCATCTCATCACCTATCCATCCATCCATCCATTCATCCGCGTTTCAGTTTTCAAATTAAGTCGCTTTAATTGTGATATCAGGCAAACGTTTAAAATACGCCGGATTTTAAGCTGGTCCTTGTTTCCGGCTCACTCCCCAACCCTCCGCATCCTGCCCCTCCCGGGACATGTTGATCCTGTCATTATGTTTGTTTACAAAGCCGCGACTTTTGCCGTCCGTTGTTTCCCGTTTGCTGGTCGCCGCTTTGATTTTCGCCCACTGCAAGTGCCGCCCATGAAATCAGGAGTTTCCCTTTCGGCTCAGGACCTGGCCAAAGTGGGTTTTTCCGCTCTCAACTGGAATAAATCGCTAACGCGAATCGCACGTAACTGCGATTTTTTTGCGGCATCGCAGTTTTTGCGCTTATTAGCAAAGTGGCATCGTGATTGATATTTATCCATCAGATTTTGTGGCATATTTCATTAGGGGAATTTGGTAGCATCAGTTATTTAGGGGTTTTAGAAAGCGACATTCTCTTAAAATAATAATAATCCTAACTTTTGATTACTTCCTGACTGGGTTTCTTACGATAAGAGGTCTAGTTTTCTTGCCAAATGTTCCTTACTTATTTAAAATGTAAATATTTTTAATAAAATAGAACTTAGTTGCGTATCATAATTAAGTAGATCTATAACCAAATATCCTTTTACATTCTGGATTTGGATAGATTCTATCCTATATTCCTAGACTCACCCGTCACAGTGATGAAGGGCGTTCCATCGTCATCCTCGGTGGTCTGCACCACGGTCACCTGACCATTGGCCACCTGCTGGGCCAGATCCACACCATCCTTGATCGCGGCCAGATCGGCCATACTGTGAATGGGTATCGAGTGGGTCACGGTGGTTCCATTCGGTTCCGTGGTGGTAATGGTGCCCATGGTGTCGCTGCTGCTGTTCACCACATGCCCGTGCAGGTGGGCATCGCTGGTCGAGTCTTCGGCATCCATGGGCAGTACGACGCGAATCACCTCCAGCTGATCGGCATCCGTGGCTACTGCTCCCGTCGAATCGTCGTCCTCGTCGACTAGTTTCTTCTGCAAGAGCTGGCAGTTCTGCAAGAGGGGTAAAAGTTTTACCTATTTATCCAGGTAGGATGGTTATTTTATTAAATTATTTTATCTTTTTTTTTCGTGGAGAACCAATTTTTATTTCATAAATTTAATCTAAATTCTAGCGACTAAATCTTTGCTTTATCAAAGTGAAAGTCACGTATAGCAAAAAATAACTAAACAAATCCTTAAATACATTCTATCTCTAATGAGATTCTACCAAGTTACTCGGGAATGCACCCACCTGTGTCATGACATCCTCCAGTGTGGCGGACACAACGACTCCATCCTCCGTGCAGAACTCAAACTGCTCGGCATGCGGCGGTGGCGATGTGGTGCTATTGGTGGTGCTGCCCCCAATGACTCCGTTGGTGGCGCTCTCCACTTCGACGGTCAGCTGCTGCTGCTCCTCCGCTGAGTCCTCAGGTGGCGAGGTGGCATCCACGATGGCAGAGCGCGTCGAGAGGATGAACTGGCGCTGTGGAGCTAGGCGTGTGGTCATTGGGGTTTGATGTTTTGCGCTCGCTGCTCCACAAAATTATTTGCTCCGATGATGATAGTGGCTGCACCTGGGTTGCTAAATTCGTTGACTAGTAGTTAAGCTCGTATTCTTTTCTAGATCCCTCTAGTACTAGGTATTCACTCGTCTTCGAGGTCTAAGGCAATGGCGGTGTTTAGGTTCAATGTTTCGGCTTCTTTAAGTGGCCCCTGGTGGAGATGCTGTAAGGAAAAAGTGAAATTTTGCAAACTTAACAAGGCATGTCGTCAATCAAAGAGCAGGTATTCAATAAGGAATCAACATCATCATCCACCCGAGCGCTCAATCCCACTCCATTCCCCTATCCCAATGGCCCCCGCCTGCCAAGGATCCTTTGTTGTTGCTGCGGATGGTGGTGTGGGTGGTGGTGGTGGTGGTGCTGTGGTGGTGGCTTGTGCTGCTTCCGCTGGGGCGTTGCTATGAAATTAAACTTTTCGCAGGTATTTCTTGATGCTTTGATTTCCTCATCGCTTTGTTCTCCGCGCAGCAGGAGCAGCAGCAGAAAAATATATCTCTACGTATATAAGTATAAATATGTGCATATATACGGATGTCTATTGTGTACAATGTCGTATTTTTTCCGGTCGGCCATTTTGATTTCCCTCCAATTGCTGGGGAATCTTTGGGCAAGCTCCTTCGTTTCAAGTACAGCATACATTTGGGGGCAATGTTTTGGGGATTTCTCGTTTTTTTGTTGTTGTTGTTTTTCTTGGGGAATCACCGGAGGCAAAAGCGTAGTTGGTTTTATTTTTAGGAGGGGCTTTCATAAAACTTTTAAAGTAGATGAAATAATATTCAAATATTTTCGTTTGGCCTCAAGAAACTTTTAAAATTTTTGGTAATATAAAAGCAAACTATATAATTTGGTTTCAATTTCGTGTGAAAAAACTTGAACATTGAATACAACTTTCTCCTGTAAATCCTCTATTATGTTACACACCGACTACTAACTTAATTATCCTTAGTGATTGCCTAGGGTTAGTGTTGGCCATTGAGTTCACTGTACTTACATAATACCACACCCGGAGATTCCATTTTTGGCCTACGGCTCTGCCTTCGGCCAATTAAGTTGGGCAAATTGTAATTGTCGAGGACAAAATTACATGCGCGTATCAATCAAAGGAAAACACAATTTGTTTAGGTAACTCACATATATCGTTAATAAATAACAAGTTTTTTTTCAGCAGAATTTATGCTATGGAAAGTTTAAGTTTATTGCAAAGTTGAAGTTGATTTTACTTCCTTTATATTAGTTTAAATGATTTTAGTTATTTGAAATGTTAGATTTTTAAAGTATTAAATTCTAGTTTCTAGTTTCACTTTAATGTTATTCAGTTATTTCAAAAGTCTTTAAGCTCTTTGTGGATCGATTTATGAAGTCTGCAATGTGATTAGAAATTCAAATTTTTTATGGAAATTTCTAGTCTGGCAGATTTGTTTTCGTCCTCTTTTGCAATCCTGCTGATTTGTAGCTTCTGAATTTCACACTTTCTGCGCTTTTGCTGCCACTTTTGCACCTGCCACATGCACTTGCTCTCAGGGCAACCGGCCCAATGTAAATAAGTTGTGGAGAAGGCGACGCTGGCGACGTCAACGTCCATCCCGAAAAGGGGGAACTGAACTCCTGCTGGGGGCAGGGGATTGGTGGTTCGGTTCGGTTAATGGCAGGGGATCCCCCATTTTGGAAGCGCGGACAGGACAAACGACCCGGCATACGTCACGTTCAAAGTTGTTGTTTATAAACAATAAACGAAGTTGGGAGTTCCTTTGGATGGGGTGGCAGTACGGTGCTCTGGAGTGGGTGGATAGCTAATGCGTTGCCCCCGGTCGGAAGTGCACTCGGCTACTCCTTGGGTTCCTTAGTTCACAAATCAAACGGCGCGCTGGGCTAGCGAGCTCATAAATTTGACGCGTGAAAAGTGCAGCTCACTGGCTTTCCAGGGGAAGTTTTCCCAGTCACGACACCCACACTAACACCATCGTCCTGCACAGGTGCACACCTGTACAGTACACACCCACACAACGCGAACAAATCACTAAGGACGCGCAACGCCAAATTATTGATCAAATAAATTTTTCGGGATTTTATTCTCCCTGCAAATGCGCTGCTCTCGCCGGATTTTCCCTATATGATGGCGGATTTACCGTGTATATATAGCCGTCTATATATATATCTGTCGAATATATCTGCTGGCTGCTATAGTTATTGCTGCTGCGGTGTGGTTACTTCGAACGTGAATATGCAACTACGGCGGAAAAAAGGTTTTGCCCAACATCAGCACCAACGGCACACAAACTGAATAAACTGAACAAACTACCAACACTCCGGCAATGACAATGGCCAAAAGGGGTTGATAGTTTGGTAATAGGGAATTCGAATTGGTCAAAATGCACTCGCTGCTCCTACAGCCGGTGTTTTTGTTGTCTCGGCTGTTTCGAGTGCAGTGCATTTTCAGCTGGCAGAGCGAGATGGAAACTCATTTGAATGCCGTTTGAATTCGATGCCTAGTACAACATGTGTGTTAAGCCAACATATACAGTCAAAACTCGCTATGTCATATTTAAAAATATAACTAAATTATATTAAAAATATATTATAAATAATAATAACTGAAATACAGATAGGAATCTTTACAAATAATGGAAGCAAGCTCAAAACATACAAAGTGCAGGTTGTAAAGGTAGCAGTTGCACTAATTATATCTATATGTACAATAAATTTAATTCTTTAAACTATACAAATGCGTTGTTTCAAGACTGGTTCACTGTAAAGTTACATGCCACAGCACATGGTCAGTGTACAAAAAAAGGGGCTCGGGGTGGAATAGATGGAGTGGGTGCAGCACTTTCGGCCAGTCCGTGGCATTGACCCCTTTTTTAATGTCCAATAGCACCACCACCTGCCCCTAAGCCACCACCTCCTCCGCCGCCGGCAGCTGCGTTGTTATAGGGACAACCCACCGGGATGGGAATGGGGCATACGGAATGCCAAATATAAAATGCAGAAGCTCAGACAGCGTGACGTTTTCTTTCTGGCCTAATCACATTCACTTAACGGCTGCAGCAGATACGATAGAAAGGATAACGGAAACATGTGTTGGGCACAGGACTCGAATTTGGATGGTGCGGATGTGGAATGCGCATCACAGTTGGTTGATGTGGGAATAGACATTATTGTCATATTATTGGTGCATAATATATTTGTCGAAATGATTATCTTTTATTACTATTTCTTATCAAGAATAACTTCAAATGTCCATAGCATTTATGTTTGTAGAGATACTATTTTAAATAGAATTGTTAGAAATATTTATATAAAACATTAACTAGCATCCCTAATTCATCGTATATGATAGCATATGCATATCCTTACAAATGAAAAGCCCATGGTCCTCAAGTTAGCTGTTTTTAATCATTAGCCTTCAATTGTAATGGAACCGTATTACTTTTTGAAACAGCATCGCAATCGCTAGTTAGTTCGTGAAACTTTTAGAACAATATGAAACTGATCATTGTCATGATTATGTTTTTTTTAATATTACGCACTTTTGTCGCCATTTCAATTTCGCTAAGGACCAATGGGCAAATTGACATTGACATTCATTGGAATGGACACTTCATCAAATGAAGATGATGAATGCAATGCGGCTGTTCCTTTGTTAGGCGTGTGTCATGCGTCCTGCCCCGCCCCCTTACACCGCGGCCGTGTCCTTTTCCCCCGCCCACCCCGTGCCCTTTCCCATTCCATCTGCTTTCGGGGCACAAGACGGAGGCAGTGAAGCAGGACGAGTGGCGAGGCAGCAAAGCGGAAGTGCACAGGAGGTTGGCGTTGGTCCTGTACACTTTTCCAAATTTTGGAAGGAACATAGATAGCTTACGAAGCCTAATTTCAAATGGATTGATGCGCATTCCTTGGTTTTAAAAGGAAAAGTGAAATGTTTTAGAACTAGTAAGACAGCCTTTAAGTTGCTGGCATGGCTTCTAATTATAGTTACAAAAAAATGTTAATTTTCTCTAAAATCTGCTAACTTTCCCAATCAGCATGTATTTTTTCGAGTGTGCCGGGAGTTGTGGATTCCTGGTCTTACACCTGGCGCAAGGACTCGTTGTAATGTGCAACCGGCCATGGCACACTCCATATGGATATGGAACGTGGATGGAGAGGGCCTTCGGGGGTGGAGAGGGATTCGGAATCGTGGAAGGGAGTCAGGGTGGGATGGCTGTTCCCAGTTTTCCTTGGGTTACAAATTGCGATGCCTCGACCGCCACGAGGACTCGACTTAATTGTCTTTAAATGGCTGAGCGCCTCAGATGGGAAAACGCGCAAATGAAAATGCGGAAAAACCGCTGACTACCTGGCTGGTTGGGTAATTTTCTCATTTTCTCGTTCAATGAAAATTCGCTGGCTACAAAATGAGAAAACTTCACCGGCTTTTGATCTTTTCGTTTGGAAGTAAAAGTTTTTCTTTCATTTTTTTTCCTAATAATGAAGAATTTTGGATAGGGTGGTGTGATTGTATGTAAAGCTATATATACTAGAATCTAGAACATACCTTAGTGACTAGGGAGCTCGGCTCCTGGAACTCATCTTCAATATTTTGGGTTTTCGAAAACTTTTCCGAAGTTTGTTATCCAATATTCGTTGGGGATTTCCTGGGGATTCCTTTTTAAAATTGGTATTCCTGCTAATCCTTTGGTTTTCCAACTGGATTACGACGTAGTAACGGGACCGGAAGGAAATGGCTAGTGTTTTGGACTTTTTTGTTGCTAGGCAACAGAACAAAACAACAAACACACGTAAAAATCACGACTGCTGACATCTTCCGGGTTTCGCCTGGTCAACTCTTTACGTCGCACAATCTTCTGCAAATGTGTCACTTTTTATAACTAATTTTCATTGTTTCGGGGGAATTGAGCACGTTCTAATTGGAAAAAACAAAAAAATAATAATTTGTTGCTGACAAAAAACAGCTGACAGCAGTGCTGGTTAACCCTCAAGACAAGTGGCAACGCTCACAGCTGTTCGAACAGTGCTGGTTAGCATGCCACTCACACGTTAACGTTGAAAATTCAAAAAAGCGCGCCCTTTTTGAAACGAACTGAATTGCCCGCGTACTTATTGTTTATGACTGGTTGAATAAAAACAACTTTCACGGAATGATTCTGTCGCCGGGCATTTTTGCGACCTCCAGCAAACGTGATCAATTTGCCGCACATTGTTTGTTAATTAATTTGTTGGGATATGCCATTTTAACACTTGTGGTAATTAGAAAAGCAAGTAAAACGAGCGGAGGAATGAAGCAATAATGTGGGCACCTCTTACGTCCGCTTGTTTACTACTTTTTCTAGTTTTATTTTTTGCGTCCGCTTGTTGTATTTCTGCTTTGCCTTGCTTAATTAGGCAGGCTAGGCACTCAGACTCAGGTGAGTGTAGTGAAGTGAACACGTGTTGCACATTAGCAATCAGCTAGCCATAACCTGGAATTTATTGCACTGCCTTCGTAAACCCATAGATCTGCTGCAGCCAATCGTATTTAATATATATTTTTCCCATTTAGATGCAATCATGCTGAAATTCTGCCTCGTGGATTGGCTGGCAAAAGGGGATGACACTAAATGTGGGCTAGTGGGTTTCCATTACAATCCTCAATGACTGCCAACAGCAGAATTCTGACTCCAGACAGTGAAAAAAGTTATGGAACATTCAATTTATTTATAAAATATCAAAGCTAGAAAAATGTAAAAACAATAAATACTTTTTTAATGGATTTTTGTTAGACAGTTTGAGTTTGTTTTCTGTCAAAACAAAATTCCTTTGAAAAGATAGTAGCAATCTACGTAATTACTAAAAATTCGTGACAGGTCTGAAAATGCCCATGTCTATCACAAAAAACGTGCACCTAAAACCCTTCCTTATAGCAAGGTATTTATTTTAATGTCTTGCAAGATTTGTAAAAGTAAACAACGCTAATCAATGATGAACGATAGCAAATTAGGGGAAACGAGGCTTTAAAACATGTCTAATTGTTTCCTTGTCAGGAATAGTGTGTTTGCCCAATTTTTAGGGAAAATATTTCAAATATTATTAATATTCATAGGAGATAGTTAATCGTTTTTTACAGTGCGAAAGTGTTTTTCACGCGTAACCACAAGAGCTGTAAAGTAGCATCTATATATTTATATATATGAACGTGTGGTAAGATGGGGGGCGTTAGGGGGGCTAGGAACCGACCACAAATGGAGACAAAGGCAGGCGGCTAGCACGTTTGTTGCTCCTCTTACGTGGTTGACAATCGTTCACGTTTGCCCGGGGGCTGTGAGCCGAGAACTGCGTCAAAGTCAGCTTTCAATGGCAGTTTAGTCCGCCCACGTGTATACGTAACAAACTTGCAGATATACCCAACGACACACACATATGTATCTTGGGGCAGCTGTTGCAACATGTTTCGTGTCTTTCGTCTTTCGTGTCGCTGTGTGACAAAAGCGTTTGTTCTCGCCGGCTTATCAGGGGCAGAGCGGCCTCCATGGCGTATGCGTAACGTGCTAATCCCCGGGCGTTGCAACATCAAAAACAGAGGCAAACAGAAATGGCAGCGTATCACAAACAGACACAGACTGCCCGGCGAGACATCGGCTTCTACCGAATTGACATTTTGCGGCAATCCATAGCCCCCCATGACCCCCGTAACCCCTTGGAGCCAGCGATTGACTGGCATAAAGCATGCCTCACATGTAAATTCGATTAATGCAAATGCCACTACAGCCAGCAATTGTGCACATATATAGTACGTATATATCCCCGATTCTCTGTCAGTGTGCGCATATAATTAAAGCCACTTCCTCCACGAGCACAAGTCCGACTTGGAAACCCAACAAAGTCAGCCAAACCACACAGTTGAACTTCAATGGTGGTATGAACTACTTAAAAAACAACCCTTGGGTTATCTGAAAATTTAATTTTTCACTTTCAGAATTTTTTGAAATGAAGGCAAGTATTCGAAACTCAAGATATAGATGCTATTTCGACGCATTAACTGATTGAAAGAGTCATAACAGCTATAAAATATCACATGTCTTGTTCTATCTGACTTTAGTATGTAGCGAGTAATTAGTGGTTGTGTTTGAAAATCCGTCATACAGAATCTTGACTGTAGTTCCAAAGTGCGGAGAGTTACAGGCGGCGTCACCTTGTCGTCGTTTTCGCTGGCATCTCGGGCCCAATAGGAAATTCAAAACCCGCCTTAGGTTGATTTATCAACAGCGGCAAAAAACATTCTCATGCAAAACGTGTAACAATTTGTTGGCTTTACATAAGAGGGCGACGGGCAGAAATAGAACTCGTAATCGTAAGCGTAAACAAACGCGAAATCAATTAAAAGCAAATTAAATTCATCGGCAGCTGCTTGGCTAATGGGAAAAAACAGCCATGTGTGATGTAAAATAATCCTCGGATGTAATTTAGATACCTGTAATTCTGGATATGGCCTGTTATTTTTGGATGTCGAGTTAAAGTACTAATTGGAATAGAAAGGCTGTGATGCTTAGTAGATTTTAATTTCAGGCGGTTTGAGCACATTTTAAACATGATAGCCATTAACAAGCATGACTTGAGTAGAACACGTATAGTCTGACGGATTTACTTTTCCTTATCTATATCCAGTTGTTTGTTTATACGGATTTGGCCGTCATGCACCTGACTTTCCCTCTAATCTCCCATTCACTCAAAAGTCGCTGAACATGATGATGTTGCCTGACGTACACAGAGAGATATATGTATGTATCTGGAAGAAATAGTATCTATTAATCGAATTTCTTTAGCCAATATTTGATGTCAAAATGTATCATAATACAGATTTTATAATTGTACTTTATTGATTTATACAATTAATTAATGCATTCCATGACTCGACCGATACTCACCTATAAACAAAAACATATAGTATCTATATATAAGGTAATTTCTTATTTGTCCAGCTGCGGGCGCACGTGTCGTTGCCCCTGTCCCTGTTCTTCAAGACTTTTTATAAACAATTCTCGAGATTTCTAATCTACATAACAACAACAGCAATAACGAGATTGAAGTATCAGCAGCGCCAGCAATCGCAATTTGTGTTCAAATATATTATAGCTCTCGGACCCGTTCCAGTTCGGTTTAATTTCAGATTATTTAAGCTTTTATTTCTATTTTTATTGGGTTAGATCGCTCTTATCAGGGGTTTCTTTATTTTTGTTCGTTGTCGTTTTATTGCTCTTGATTTCACCTCGACTTTGAAATTGAAATTTTGCAAGCTGATAAGCGCATATAAGTTATTTCACAGTGTTTTATGTAGTAGACCCATATTTTGTGTAACTTCATATAACACCATGCTCCAACTATCCCACCCACTTTTCGATTAGGCCTTAGTTGGTCTGCTGATCGCCCCAATGTCGTTCGCACCTGTCCTAATTGAAGGTGCAAATTGCATGAGTCGGTGTGCGTTTCCTTACGAATATTTGAGGTTGTCATAAGCGTTTGGGTGTGTTGCCTAAGCCACCGTGGAATAAGTAGCTTAATAAGTTTTTCACTTTTATTTTCTGTAATATATATCAAGTCATATATATATAGCTTTATATATATATATAAATTTCCAAGTATATAATTGCCAAGCTGTATTGCAAAATATTTCTTAAATAAAGATAAAGAATTTATTTACCGAAGATATAACCAAATTCCTATCGCACAATTGGAATGTAAGCATTTCCAAGCTGTAAGCAGTAGTCTTTCAATTCCAATTGTTTATTTATTTGATTTCTACTTAACATTCCATTTCATTTCACAGCCGCCACTCCGCCATGGATTCCCCAATGCAGTGCTTACAAAAGTATCTTAAAAATTCACCAGCTACGCCAGTCGCAATTGTTGTCGTTTGGGGTTTTCCTCCGGCTTTCGTGATTAAACTTTAGCCATCCAATCGCGGGGTAAACAGCAAATACAGACGGAGATAGATAAGCTGTTAGAAAACACGAGAAAACACGTAAACAATCCACAAGTGCACGGGGCTCGTCACACAGTTTCAACTCCATTTTAGCCACATTTGCTGCATTATGGAAACGAATAAATTTCCCCGGCAGTTGCACTGCACTCCAGCTTTGATTGCATTTCAATTCGTGGAAATTCACCGAGCCACGTAACAATTTCGATGGACACAACACGTGACCGAAAAAACGTCGGAGCATGTGAGCAAGTAAATGTATTACAAGTGCGATAAGATTGCACGGAGTGCGGGGGAGGGGGGTGGAAAGGGTGGTGCGTTATTACGAGAATGTGGCACATGAGTAACCCGAGCCAGTTTTTGTGCCTTTGCACGTGCCCTGCTGCTAGCAACCACCAACCGGGCGTATGTGTAACATCCGAACGGGGCGTATACGTAACGCCGTGCAAGGCGACACCAGATGCACGTGCCGCCGCACTGCAATTAAAGCGAGAGATCGCCGAAATGCCGAAACCAAAACAAAAACAAGCTCCGCTCTTATGCAAGAGCCCAGTGCCCAATTGGACACGTCTGAGTTATTCGTCATCGCAGATCACATTTACCAGATTTGCGGCTTACGGAGTGTGGAGTACGGCTTACGGACCCTGTTTTTGTGTTGGTGTGACCTTTGGGGCGGCTAAAAATAGCCGAGAGCCATTTAAATACAATCAACACGCTGGAAAGCCCAGCACAAAGAGACACAGTAAGCACTGCTTAAGGCGAACTAACTTAGATGTGATTAAAACTGGCAAAATATGTATTTATAAAATGTATTACTATCAATTTAAAAGGTTTTCAAATAATATTGTAACATTTGGTTAAAGTTAAGTTGTTAAATTCCTTTGTTTGAAAAAAGAAATCGTTGGTATATTGGGGATAAAATTAAACCCTTTTTCCAGCAAAACTATTTAGCATATTAGTTCGAGTTATGGAGCTCGAACTGTTTAAATCCGAATAAACTACAAAACACAAACAACAGCGTTTTGTAAATGCGAAAACATTTCAACAACACGTGACCAACAACAAACCTGAGTGCTGCACTGGTGTGCGTGTGAGTGTGTGTGGATGTGCGCTTGTGTGTGTGCCAAATCGCTGACATGCTCGGCTCGCGTGAGAAATTACGTCATGCGCCACGAATTTTGAGTTGTTATTTATTATTATTTTTTTGTACGTTTTGGTGAGTTTGCCACTTTCAACGTGTCTCGATTAAAAACGAAAAGCAAATGGATCAAGAGCGAGCGAGAGAGAGAGGGGGCCAACGTAGCATATGATTATTATTTCGTTTTTTAAAGTGAAGCCCTCATAGAAACAACAACAAAAGCCGCGACTGTTGCGCTCTGTAATAAAAACAAAATGTCGGCCGAGTAGAGAGTGCATGTGTGTGTTGTTTGGCTTTGGGATTGTTGTTGCCAAGCGCCGGTTATCAATTCGCGCTCTCTCGCGCTCTCTCTCTCTCTCTCTCTCGCTCACGCAGCCGCCGCCCAGTTGACTTCTGTTTCGCTTTGGAATTTGTCACGTTTCACGTGTTTTATTGTATGCCGCTGACTTTTGTTGTTGCTGCTCGCCTTGAGCTTCTGCGTCGTTGTTTTCTTCAGTTATTCGTAGTATATATGCACATATATTTTCTTATTGTTTTTTTTTTCGGTTTCATGCTTTATTGTTTCTAGCCCGACACTGTAACGGTAACTCTCCAGAGTTGAAATTCGAACTTGAGAATCATATGGTGCACTTAAAGTTAACCACAACCATATTGGTATCGGCTTGGCAAACTAAATGCTTATAAATATACATATTTAATTTACACGCAACTCATTTATGAATATCTGGCAACAACAACGCTGCTCGTGGTTTTGTAAGTGCCGTGAGTGTGCGAGTGCGAGTACATGTTGTCTAGTCATCAAGCCCCCAAATGTCGGCTGCACAGTGGAGCCAATTGGGTATTTTGCGATTGTGCCTTAGAATCCTTTTCAAACTTATAAAAACTTCCCTTTAAAAGCAGGTCTTTTGAAATATAATAATTTTAGAGTAATTCGCCATATGTGTATGCCAGTTTTTGCCTTTAAAGTAGGCAACAGTTTTTGACACTTTGCTTAATGGTTAATAGATGTAAAATTAACAAATTTCATAAACATTTGTTTTTTTGAAAATTGTATACTTACTTTATATTTTAGTGCATAATTCGCTGCTAAACATATCCCCTGCCTAAACAAAGGCAATCTGTCAAATTTGCCAATCATGTCGTAGGAATCCCCTGGGCTTATCTCCCAGCGGATTTTGTGGTCATAAAATTCGAGTTTTAGTCCCACTGTGGCAATCACGTTCGCCGCACACGAAATGCCTTATCTTTATTCTCTCTCCCAACAACACATGTTGCTCTCTCTTCTCTTTTGGCGTGCACGTCATTAATTTGGCGCTCTCTCGCCTCTTTTTTGGGGTCTCGTGCCGCCAGCGAGTTTTATTCATTCATTTCGATTCTGTCTCTTGTCGCGAACAGACGTTTGGGAAATAGTTCACGGTGCGAGTGACGTGACAGTGCAAAAATTGAATACAAAAAATAAGGCAAGAGGGAGAGCAAATAAAAAACAGCAAAATTAGCTGGAGGGGCACAACAACAAATTTGATACATACCTATATATACGTGCTTTAATAGTGAAACACACGCACACGCACGCACGTTGCTCGCTCGCCCGTACATATATTTATCGGTGTGTGTGTATATAGAGGCGGCTGGTAAAATTCCACTGTGAAACGAAAGGAAGTTATTGTTTTCTGTGGCTCTATTCACGTACCATATATATTAACAAAACAAATAACAGTGTGTGCATAAAATTGATAAAAGCTAAAAACGTGTAAACAAAAATTAAACAAAAAACCGCGCAGCAATCACGTTTTCCGACACTATTTGCGTTTCTTCTGTTGTTTTTTGTGTGGATACCGCGAACGAGGGAGAACTGTTCCAACAAGTGCACCTTAATTGAAGCTCCAGTAACAGAAGAAGGAGAAGTACGAAATAAAAACAGGAGGAGGAGTAAGCGCGTTATCGCTATCGTTATCGCACCCACACACTCGCAAACGCACACCCAGTGATAAGCGGAAAAGAGTAAACAGGCGGTACACACTTATCAGCATTTTTCACTCGTTCCAACATAAATAAACACCCCGCTTCGTAATGCCATTCTAAAATTTCGAAAATATAAATCCGGGACGTGAAACGTGAGAAAAGTACCCGAAAGAAAAATATCTCATCTCAGCTTGGAAGAGAAAAGTAACTCGCCGCGCAGTGAATTCGCCGCACAGCCGTCGACTCGACAACCTGTTTGCTCGCCCATAAATTCGCCCCGGCATTTATCTCACAATTATTTCTGCACTGACGTAAGGAGGAGCACTTCCACCATTCCACCGCAACTGCAGCAAACCACGTCGACGCAGCAGCAGACGCAGCAGGCGCTCCACAAAACGTTCACACTGCCCAGGAGCGGATTCGGTGCGTTTCCAGTCCAAGCAGCCGGAGGAGGAGGAGGCGGAGGCGTGCGGAGCGGATCGAGGAGCAGGAGCCCCATTGGAACCACCATGGAGCCCTATTGGAACGAGTCGAACGGACATGCCGCCCATCCGGTCAAGTATGAGAGGTAGGTATACTCAGCACAGATCGCCAGATCCCGCTGCAAGTCGAAAGCAAATAAAAGCCAATCCAATGACTAAATCGAACCACTCACTTTCACCTGTGCGCGTTTAGCTTAAGCACGCAGAGAAAACTTATCACAAAATGTGTAACAATCCGAAAGCCCTCTTCAATTAGTTGAAAATTGTTGAAGCTTTATCCGTATCTGAACCACACATTGATCCAAATGAATCTTTCTTAAATAAAGTGAAATAACTGTATTAAATACAATTAAATACAATCCCTAAATTAGCATATTGCTAATTTAGATTCCTAAGATTTGTGATACCTTTTCTCTGTGAATTATTTAATGGTTTAGTGTATCTTAGACTCGCTTCTAGTGGTTAAGCCTAAGTCTCCGCCTCCTCCTCTGTAACTTTATAATCGTTATGTGCGTGCATGTCAGAATCGGGTGTGGACCATTCGGATCTGTTTTGGGTTGTGTGGGCCGCGTATTTTTAGCCGTCGAGCTAGAAAGCGTTTTGCATTTGCAAAACAAACGCGAAAATCGGGCGAAGAAAACGTGGGCAGACACTGTCGAGAGGCTATTCTTGGCCGAGATGGGTGCTTTAGTTTTGCTTTATTTCATCTTTATTTTTTCGTGTTTGCCAGAAGGCAAAACACAAAACAAAATCCAACGCACGACTCGCCAAACGTGATGTTTCGTTGATTTTTTCCCTGTGAGTCTCCCAATCCCCCCAATCCCCCCAATCTCCCATTCCATTGAGTTTGTATTTTTGAACTTGAATTTCGTTTAAACGTGTCCGAGCGGAATCAGAAAAAAAGTGCGATTCGCGTTGGTGTGGCCAGAGTGGGGATTAATAATCCAAGCGAAGTGGTGTGGCCAGCGCTGCAAATGAGTAATATAATCACGGTGCTTAGGGGCTTTACGCCTGTCTGCTAAATGTCAACGGCCAAAACGTGGCTATAAATATCAGTTAACAACAGCGTGGGTCTATGCTCCCCAACCAACTCCTTTGATTGGCCATCGAGTGCGAGTGGAGTGGGGTGCTGTTCACGTGCTCGGGTGGCCTTTCTAGCTTTTGGGTGGCGCGTTGGGCCGTGTCCTTTTGAAGGTCAACAAGTTTTGTGTTTCGCTCCGGTTTCTGTTGGTTCTGTGGCTGTGTTTTTTGATTGAGCTTTATATTTGGCTATTTTGGTATTCGGTGACCGCCACCGGTGCTCCTGGGAACGTTTTCCTCTATAAATACACAAGGGCTAATCGAATGAATCGCTCATCAAATATTCAGGTCCCCAATTTGATTGGCCTTTGGATATGTTTTCGTTTCGTAGTCGGGTTTTTTCCAGTTCGGTTTTGGGTTTCACTGCGGTTTTGGGGGGAAAGCTGCTCATGGCTTGTGAACAGATATGATTACGTATACGTCACGTGTGCCGCTCAATTATGAGTCTAGCCGGTTTAATTATACCAAAAAATATCATTAATGAACGGAACTGGTTAAACATAATGGTTTATCTTTGCCCACGGCATCAGCGCTGAAAAAGTAATCAAAATAAATATTATAAATTCGGTTGGCCCCTGCGGTGGACTCCTTATCAAATGGCACTTGGGGTAAACACGCGTCTTCGTCGCGGCTGAAGTGTTTATAATTTGCATTACGCGCTGCCATCTTAATCAACACCCAAGTCAGTCATAAAAGCAAAAAATAGCAGAGAGAAAACACAAATAGAGATAAGCAAACACGCGATAAAAAGCGAAACGGGCGTGACGCACAATCGCTCCTCTCCAAACCGAAATGTATCTATCTATCTATAAGCACATGTGTATCTATATATGTATCTATAAAGTGTCCAGAGTTGTCAAGCGTCAGTGAGATCTCGGGTTTGTTGCACGACGAGACAGTTGCTAAACCCCCGCAAAATAATCAAAATACACCCCCACAACCCCATTTAGTACTCAGCTGTCTCTCGTTGTTTTCGATTTCGGGATCTTGACAACGACGCCATCGAATTGAAGACATTGACCCAGTGATTAGTTATATTAACAGCTCACCATTCCCATCCAATGGACGCCATATCTGGAGCAGCATGAGATCTCTGAAAAAGTGTGTTTGTTTGCTGGCTACATCTGTGTTGTAGGGACTCCAAATGGATTTCCTGCACAACATGAACTCACAGATGTTCAGCAAGACAACACGTCAAAAAAATCAACAGGAGATACAAGATATAAGCTGCTAAATTGAACTACATACTAAGAAAAACCATCGAAAGTGTAGAAATAATCAAATACAAAAGACAGACTTAAATGCCCATATTGTTTTACCTTTATTATTGCGTTGAAATTTGTGAAAGTAAGATACCTATTTATTATTTACTAATTAATGGCAAAAATCCCATATGAACACAGTTGTTTTTAATTTATTCACTCTTTCGATCGCGCTTATCACCAAAACGAATAACAAACGCCTGCAGCACGCTAAAAATAGCAGAACGGAGTGTTATAAATTATATGGACAGATATATATCCGCCTGCGTCGAAAATGCTGGCGATCCTACCCGATCTCGATCCGATTCGATTCGATCCGCATCGATACATTTCGTTCCGTCGCCGGACTTATCGCCACCATCACATCGTCCGTTCGGTTCGCCGTCCATTGGCATTTGAGAAGCGGGCACGTAGTCGTTCACGTTCCATGCAGGCTGACCCCTATAGACCCCTCGAAAGAAACCCCCCGCCCCTGTAAAGCGACAGTCCGCAACTCACGGGCGGCAAACGTGCCGCAGATATTGTGAAATTCGCATGGTATATGTGCAGTATGTGGTGGATTTTCGTGATTAATGCACTCGTCTCGATGTTTTTTATTTTTTTGCGTTGGGTCCGCTGACTCATGACCACTGCATTTGATTGCCGCTAAACGATTTAAATAGATGGATTTGAGTGTCTTTTGACCCAGTTATGGCCAGTGCGGACATTCATTTCAGCTGCGGAATGCGGATGGGGGATAGAAAATTGTTGAAGATCTGGGATGCATGATTAGCGGAGGAATTTGGAGCGTATGTTGGGACATTTCTAAAATTACTTGAACAATTTAAGTTAGTTGGTTACTTTCTATTACCTGTTAGTTTTATTCCTATTAATCTGTTGGGGAAAGTGGAAGCATAGATAAGCCTTTTTATAAAAGTTCAAGCTTTTGATGGTCTATAAAAAAAAGTTAAACAAGGCATCGGTTCTGCTACCAACTTGACTCCATAAGGCATCCTAACCAACGCTGAATATGCACAGAATACACAAACGACGATTTCATAAATCAGCTCCGATTGTGATTCACTTTCCTTGGAACAAAGACGGCTCTATCTCATCACCAGATGGATTTCCGAATGAGCCGCGATACGAAACTTCCATTTGCACTTTTCCAGCGCTTCTTGAAAATCCGTTGAAGAAGCAGCAGGGTATGCGTAATAAGCAAAAGGCAGCCGCCTCCAAGTGGCCTCGTATTTGTATCTACATATATGTTTTCGTACACTGCATCTACATGTATGCGTATGTGTCGTATCTGTATCTTTGCGAGTCGTGGCTGTTTCGGTGTATCTGTTTATACTCGACTCGCATCGAATTGTTTTTCGCCTAGACAGCACGCCAGAGAGCAATTTGCCGGGGATTGTTGCCCTCGATTCCATTTCGATTCCATTTACAAACCCAATCCCAAAGACCAAGCCCCGAAACTGTTGCCAAGCAATCCGTCCGGCACGTGTGCACGTTTGTGTGTTGGTTAGCTGTTGAATCAACTGAAATGCGAAATTCGAATTTGTTACGAATCGAATTCCGCTAGTGCAGCAACTTTTTTTCTGGTCTTTGCACTTTGGCCAAAAACAATTATATCACGTGCCCGCCCGGTAGGTCGCAGTTTTTTTTCAACTGAATATTTATGAGCGGTACGCGGCATTTCCAGTTTCGGTTTTAGTTTTTAGTTTTAGTTTCAGTTCCAGTTTGCGGATCTCACGTGATTGTGTCGCTCACCTGAACAGCAGATGCTCCGCTGCACTTTTAGCGTAATTGGTGCTAATCTAGCCGTGTGTGTTCGTCATATAATATATAATAGAAGCATATTCACCTTATCAGCCGACCGACAAGCCCAAGGTCGTCGATCAGGCGAGAGCCAGACCAGAGCAGTCCAGCCCCGCCCACTTTTGTTAATTAGACGCTGGGGCACACACTCTTCTATGTATTTAGCTTGATTTATTTCTCTCTCCTCGAGTTCGGCGTCATCGTTCTGCCGTCTGTTGTCTCGTTTCGGTTGTTTTCCACTCTCGCCCTCCGAGATTTCACAATTCGAGGCAGCGCATTTCCATTGCCCAATGTCGATATGGAAATTTTTGTGACACAGATCAGCGGCGGAAACTGTTGGCATTGAATGCCACGATTGTCCACCGTAAACATGTTAGTTGTGTAAATCAATACACAAGGAGAAATATCATTAACAAGTTAATTTTCACGAAAAGGAAATATTTATGCGGCTTCCTTATTCACTTAAGTTTAAGATTTAATCAATATTTCCCAGAAATATGGTTTAAAAATATTAGTTGAATGTGAAAATTTAATCAGAAATAAGTCATACTGCACTTTTTCAAGTGCTAATTTTTTAAGTAACAAGACGTTGATTGAATTATTTTATTTTCCCTCTCTACATTTGGACACGATGTAGGCATTGTTATGCTCTTAGCATCGGCAAAAGATTCATGAATCACTTGCGTTCGAATGAGAATGAGTCAACAGTGAATAACATTTGCTATTGATTAACGTAAGATTTTGTGACGAAGATATGACTGTCCCGTAACTGATTAACATTATTACAGACTTTTGAGGTGTTTGCAGATCCCAATCTTATCGAAGTTATACATGCTATTAATTTGGAAAAACCCATTCGAAGAAAAGATTAATCAAAACCGAAAAGAACAAGTTGTTTTCGGCTTTAATCAGTTAGCCCTACTATTTATTGCTCAAAAAAAGACAAACAAACGGCATAAAAACAGAAAATAATATACTAGAAAAGTCGTCACGTGTAGCGTGGCAATCTAATCTGTAGGGTTTAATTACCCGCGATAAGGACAGGAAATGGTTAAACACAAACTTGAATATCAATGGACAAGTTCACAGATACGAGCATTCGTTTGGTCTCGAATTCATTTGAAAATTCTATTATACGTTACTACGACACTTGGCACATGGGCTAATTATCACAGACTCATGCGTACACAAACGTGTCGGTAGCTCCCTCCCATAAAGTAAATTACGATCCGGATGGGGAATGCTGTCCATGCCTTTGGCAACCCACGGGTGGATGATCGGAGGAGCTGTCGTCAT
Organism: Drosophila simulans; assembly: GCF_016746395.2. Lineage (NCBI taxonomy): Eukaryota > Metazoa > Arthropoda > Insecta > Diptera > Drosophilidae > Drosophila > Drosophila simulans. The sequence goes on along the minus strand of NC_052523.2, from coordinate 15,750,159 downwards.
GGCAGGGTCGCGGAATACTTGTAGATCCCCATCGTCAGCCTCGTATTGCGATGCCAATTACTTAATAGTGCGACGACAAAAACGGCGCACGAAAAGTAAACAAACGTAAGACATTTCGGTGGGCCAGCGCCATTCAAACGGGGGGCACATTGCCAACTTGTTGGGGTCTTCGGCATGGCTCTCATGAATCAAGCGAGTGATTCTCACTGACGTTCCCAGTTTGCTGCTCTTTGGCCAATGATTAAAAGTACGCCACCGAGTACACGCCCTGTTCACGGGATAGTTTGATATCTATCCGATGGCGCAGCCCCCCCAAATTAAACACGAATGATGGCAAACATTCGGGCAAACTTTGTCATCGGTGTAAATTTATCAACGGCCATGAACAATTGAAGATTCATATAGCAGACTCATACTCAGAGTTGATAGTAACATCTCGAGCGAATATATCGAAATCTGATATATTTCAGCAAGCAAAGTAAAAACATTAATTGATCGAATTAACCAATTAGCTAACCGAATTCTTTAGTTCGTTCAGAAAGTGGTAGGCCTGAGTGCAGTCAACCTGCAATCCAAGGCGATGCCACGCCCAGTCGAAATCACTTTATTTGCATTACTCATACGCACAGTGTTCGCTTGGTGGCACGATAATTGGCCACGGTTTATAAATCGAATTCAGTAAATTGTGCTAAACGCCAAGATGAAAACAAGTTGATGGCGCTGTATTTTTGGGGTGGGGGGTGGGGCCACCGGGCAGACGGATAAACAAGTTCTAGGCGCCAGGGACTGGTGCGTTCTGGTATCTCTCACCATATACTATATGGTATGGCTAATTCGGACTTACAGCTGCGGTTAAAATAATAGCACTACTGCAGGTGGAAAGTTGATTTCCTAAAAAAAGGTATTGAATGTTTATTTTTTTTAAAGTCTGATTGCATGAATAATAAGTACCATATGTTGTCTCTCTAAGCAAGAAATTTTGACTCTCTCAATGTAACGGTTCTTTTTGTTTTTGGGCACCTTCTGCAAAAGGGCGCTAAATGAGGCGGTAACAAAAATAGCACTGACCACGTTTTTGCTGAATAAAATTAATAGGAGTGATTGCTTTGGGTTTTTTTCGACATATTTTGAAAAAAGGAGTTGCATTAAAGGTTTTAATTGAATTTTTTTCAAAAGAAGACCAAAAATTCTCTAGTTATGGGTCGGGGAAAGCATTTTACCGTCGAAATAAGGAATTTGATTAAAAACATGATCTGTGAAGGTAAAACCTACGCTAAAATGGGACGGTTTTTTTTGTTTTTCAAACAATATGATCCGCAACGCACTGCTGTTTGTCGAAAATAACGAAAAACGTGGAAGAAAGCCCTCTATGTCCAATGTGGAGATCAAGCGCTTGGTTCGGCAAAGCAAGAAGGAGCCTTTTAAGCCGGTGACGGAACTGAAGAAGGAGCTTCAGATAGCTGCAAACGTAGAAAAAGTTAGCAAACACTTAAGACAAAACAACCATAATGTGTGCAGTCCCAGAAAAGTCCCGCTTTTGACTGTGAAGCATGTGGCAAAGCGAATCAAATATGCCAAGATACGCAAGGACTGGCCTGTGGAGAAGTGGCGCCACATTTTGTGGTCAGATGAGAGCAAAATTGGGTTTTTTGGTTGGAAAGGCTCTCGGTCTTATGTTCGGCGTCCACCACGAACTGAAAATAATCCTCGCTTCACCTTTAAGACGGTAAAGCACTGGGGATCAAACATCATGGTATGGGCGTGCTTTTCATACTATGGAGTAGATCCGATTCATATGATTCAAGGCATCATGGATCAGCACATTTACACAGATATCCTGGAAAATGTGATGGCGCTATATGCCGAGGATGAAATGCCGTTTTTTTGGACATTTCAACAGGATAACGACCCAAAACACACGAGGAAGAAGGCTCGAAAGTGGTTTGAGCAGAAATCGATCCGAGTAATGATCAGTCACCCGACTTGAATCCAATCGAAAAACTTTGTGCGGACGTGAAAAAAAGGTTTCTGAAGCCAAGCCCAACCATAACGAGAAACTTTGGATTCATGGGGGATCGAGGTTCAAGGATTCATGGAGCAAAATTCCTCAAAAACGGTACCAGGACTTGGTGGACTCCATGCCAAGAGGATGCGCAGCTGTCATTGCCTACAATGGTCACGCAACCAAATATTAAGATTCTTTAAACATAGTTCTTAAGATATAATCCATTTGTTGAACTCTTATTTTATTTTTTTAGTTGGTTTTAGCAAAATACGAGAAACAGTGCTATTTTTGTTACCGCCTAAATTTGGAGGTTTTTCTTTGTTTTACCAATTATTTTTAAAATATCCATTAGATCTGTTACCAATTTTATTATTTCAATTGAAAATCATTGTAGTATTTAAGATTAGTGGAAAAAATTTTGAAAAAATGTCAGAAAATAGAGAAACGAGGGGGCAAACACGAAATGTGCTTTTGGTGCTATTATTGTTACCGCAACTGTATGTACTCGTAGTACACACGGGTTGACTTTGTTTGTGGTCGCCTGCTTATCGCCCAGAGCCGTGACACTTATTATTATTCGCTCTATTTTATTTTGGTTTTCTAGCGCTTTCTGGTCGATGCTTGTGATGTGTTTGTTTTGGTTTTGCTCTGAGAAATTGGCATTCAATGAGTCTGTGAAACGTAGAATTGTGTGGGTTTTCTCTCTGGCTTTACCCCCGTGGCGCTTGGCAACAGTTTTATCGAGATATTTGTTTCTTTACAAATTATGTTCAACTTTTCGCTCGGCTTTTTATTATAAGTTTTCTTTATTATTTCTTATTTTTTTGGCACATGGCAATAAAAACGTGTTGGTTCTAAAATTAGCTTGACTGATTTATGTAGTGGACGTTCGAAAACGTGTGTCGTTCCTTGTGGCATCTGGCGGGATAAATTCTGAAAACGATTTGAAATGCAAATGAGTTTTGAGTAAAAATGGTTTTATGATCCACCCACGATCCTGACATCTTGTCCAATTAAATGTGCGTGTGTAATTGTGAGAGAGGGATCTCCTGCCTGGACTGAGGATCCATTCCGGATCGTATGACCGTATCGTATGCTAACCGTACTTTAAGGCATTTCCACCCGTTTTACTACAACACAAACCAAACAAAACGCTCGTTTGATTTTAGCCAAGCGACCACAGCCCAAAATCCGGCTAACTGATGGAGAGCTCATTGAGGCACACGGATTGATTTGGCTGATCCAAAGCGATTTCGAGTCGAACCGACAAGATTTAATCCACTTTCTCTTTGTTTTCTTGCAGCCTTAATTTATTTTGATGCTGAATTTTAAATAAACGAAAAGAAACCACAAACGAACAATAAACCATATTTAATACGCATTTACCTATTAATCCTAGACTAACTAGCCTAAGTTACTACACATAAGTTAAGCTAAGTTATGCGCCTAATAAATGCATTACTAAAACAAATAAAAAAAAATTGAAAAACTACCATCTAAATACGAAAATCTGAACAAAAAAAAAAAAAACAATACAAAACCAAATAATATAAATCATATTTGAACAAGATTTGGACTTACCTGTGTTTCTTTATCCTTCCCACTTCTTTTTGCATATCGAAACGAATTATAGCGAAGCAGCTGTCTCCAGTTTTCCTTATTGCACAGAATCTAGTTTAAATTTTTCAACATCAGCCACGGCATACAGCGAGGACGATGCTGAATATGCCACCGGAAGACGTAATAAGACATCGAGGGTAAATATTACAGTTTTAGAGCGACCCAAAACTCGCTATCATTTCTAAATCAATTGCAAAAAAATATACCGAAATCGAGAATGAAAACGAATTCGAAATCAATACGACTGAGACAAGATCAAAGGATCAAAAGAGCATTAGAGCAGCGCCCGGATGATGACCACGCCCACTAGCTATCACACACTCTCACCCACCACCAACTACCACCCACCACACACACGTGCAATGAACTTGAGCCATGATGACCATGCCGCCATCGACGCAGCCGCCACTTTTGACCCTTTTTTATTGTTAGAAACAAAGAGCACCTAAAAAGAAACTGATGAAAGAATAATAAAGTGAAAAAATGAGAACCGAAATTAGCGAAAATAAAATGAAACAAAATAGCAAAAGAAAATCGTCTCTCAGCAGAACAATCATTACTTAGGCTAGGGGTCTAAAACGCCCACCAACTACCCTGCAAAATGGGTTCTCGCGAAAGCTGCGCTTCAAGCCATTATTAACCAGACCATCTCTACAACCTCTGCCCACAGCAAGACCCACTTTCCCATCGAATCATCGAGAAACGGAGACGAGATCGCATGAACTCCTGCCTGGCGGACCTGTCCCGCCTCATCCCGCCGCAGTATCAGCGCAAGGGGCGTGGCCGGATTGAGAAGACGGAGATCATCGAGATGGCCATCAGGCACCTGAAGCACCTGCAGAGCGAGTGCCAGCAGAAGGAGAGCGACTACCGGAGTGGCTACATGGACTGTATGAAGGAGGCGGCCAAGTTCCTCTACGACGTTCACATGCAGGACTTTTGCCACCGACTACTGGGTCGTCTGCAGGAGCACATCGATGAGATGTTCAAGAGTGAGTACACAGCCACAAACCGTATTGAATTATTGAGTAACTCATGGTTATCTCTCCACAGCGGACTGCTACAAGTCGACGCGCAGCTGCCACATGCCGGATAATGTGAGTGCCTCCAGCGGCAGTCCCCACCAGGCGTACCACCCACCGCTGTGCCACCTGCGTGACATGTTGGCCACCTCCGCCTCGGATGTGGAGCACAGTCAGGACCATAACGACGTCAAGGATCTGAGTTTCCGGAACCATCTCAACCAGCTGCAGAGGAGTCAGCAGGCAGCGGCAGCCGCAGCAGCAGCAGCAGCCGCCGTTGCTGTCGCCAATGGCAGTTCGCCGGCTTCGAATGCCGGTATGGATTCTAAGGTCCCGCTGACCAATGGTGGCGGCACTGGTGGAGCACCGCCGGCAGGTGATAATGTGCCTAGTAATTCCACGGGGAGTGGACCAGCAGGAGCGTGTGCTGGGGGAAACAGCAACAGCAGCGGCAGTAACAGCAGCAATGCAGCCAGTTCCACCACCTGTCCGCCGGCCGGAGGTAGCTGTCCAGCCAAGATCACACCACTGGCGGCACACCAGCAGCCCCACCAGGCACCAGTGATCACTTCGACGGCCCCGCATCATCATCACCACCATACAGACAGCAGCCACCACGACTTTGAGTCATCCAGGGAGCCGATTCTTCACACCGATACCTCTAACATGCACTCGCCACCGCCCAGGGATCTGCTGTTGCAGCAGCATCCCCACCTGGCCCATAGCCACCACACCCAGGACAGTCTGATGTCCGTGAGGATGCGCAACTATTCGGAGTCCTCGCACGAGATTGAGCACAACAACAACTACAAGTACAAGAACCACATCAAGGAGCGGTTCGTCCACGAGCTCCACGACGAGGAGACGAGCAGCGAGCATTGCCCGGTGGCGGCCCACCTCCAGAGCGATCACTCCCACTTGCAGGCCTTGTCGGAGCACTCAAAGGACGGCACTGAACCCGAAATAGCCCCCATTATGGCCAAGAAGCGGAAGTTGGCCGAGGCAGCGGCCAATGGAGAAATACCCCTAGAGGTTCACACCGAGTCCAGCAACGCGGGTGCAAGTTCCGCCAACCGGCTGGACAAGCCCTCGCCCTCGTTTAACTTCAGCGACATCAAGGACATCAAGGCGGAGCTGCACAACGGCAACTCCAACTCCAGCCCACTGCTGGCCAAACTGAGTGCGGTGGCTGCTGCCGGCGGCCAGTTGAGCACTCCGAGTAGCACAACCGCACCATTGCCGCCGAGGCACACCTTCACGGTGCCCATATTCGCACTTCACGGACAGGGCAACTACTACGTTCCCCTGAACGTGGACTACAATGCACTGGTGCCCTTCCTCAACGGTATGGATCTGCTCGAGAAGAGCTACACCAGCATGCCCGTGGTGCACCCCATTAATATCAATGTGAACTTCATGCCCAGTTCACCGTCCGCATCACTCTTGGCCGCTGCTGCAGCCGCCGCCGTTGCCGTTGGCAAGCAACAGCAACAACAGGCTGTGGTGGCCGCCGGAGCGGGACATCCGCTGTCCACCAACTCGGCGGCGGCTCAGGCGGCCGCTGTGGCCGCCGCAGCGGTGGCCAAGGCCAAACTGGAGCAGGCCATGAACCAGAGCTGGTAAAGCAAAGCAATCGCAATGCAACGGGTCGACAGATGGAACAACACTACCTCAGTACTTCTGTGAATAATCATCAAATGATTAATCTCAAAACAAAAACACTAAGCGACATCTGCGCCCAAGTGTACCTACATACAAACAGAAAAAGTTAATGGAAAGGGAGGAGGAGAAGCAAACGAATTCACTGGGGGTGATTCTTAAATCTCTGGCGGATTAAAACCATAGTTAGGTCGTGTATCTTGTTTTACGTTTTTGATCGTACTCATTGCAAACTTTTGTCCACAGAGCATGAGCTATGTAGCTAAAATAAATGCTGAACCTGAAATTCACTGAGTAAATATGTTGAAACGCTGTAGAGATTTTAGAAGTACACCAATCTGTTACCTTTGGATTAGTTTAAAGTTTAAAACATAGAGACAGCCAGGAGCCGCCTCAAAGGCTGGGCACCTACTAGTGAAATGATTTCCAATTGTTAAGCGAGGTGGATACTAGCAACTAGAGTAGCTAGTTGTTAAATATTTTGAACAAAACTTGAATGTCTATTATAGTGCATGCATTGAAAACTACAAAGAACATATATGTATGTTGTGTGCAAGCCAATAGAACGTATATGATGCCAAGAGTCAGTCCCACGTAAAAAATCTAATGGATTTTAAAACAAAACTAAATGTGAATTAAATGTATTTTTTAGAGGTTTAACGTTTTTTGCAATTTAAATAAGTGTTGTGGTTTCATATAAGGTAGTCAGATAGCCAAGTGACTCCCGTCAAACAAACAAATTAATCTATATATACAAATCAAATATATTGATAAAACATATATATATAGTAAACCACTAGTCAGCGAACTTGTACGAACACGTAAAACAAAAACAAAATGGGAGAAAAACAAATCAAAACCCTATTATATTCTATGTGTAAATATTATTAGCAAGCAAATTGTCCTTTTTTTAAGTTTGTATTTTAGTGACAAATTATGTTAAGTTGGTTGGTTAACACATGGAAAAAAAACAAAAAAAATATTTGAAAAATACCCAAAAACTTTTCTATTCTAGATATGCACCACGTTTCATTCTCGAAATGCGGTTTATAGTTATTATTATTATTATCACTACTGTCTAACACTTAAGTTGATTGTTTCTTTGTGTGTTTTTGTTATTCAAGAAATTAAACGCAATTTCAAGATCTTTCTGTCACCTGTTTCCAATACGAACACCTCGATATTTTTAGAGGAACTTCGGAAATGATTCTGTTTTGAAAGCAAAGCTTCGTTGCGGCTAAACTAAAAGTTGATAGCACAAAGATTATTAATGTTTTATGACTCTTATTAATGTGTACGATTACTTTTACTGTACGGTACTGTTAATATATAACTACGTTACTGTTTAATATATTTTATAAATGTATACAGATGTAATAAAAAATCAAAAATGAAATCGACACGCTTTTTTCTTTGTTTGGAGGTATCTTATAGATAAAAACTTCAGTCTTTCATTAAGAAAATACTTCACTAAAATTTTTCATATACTTCTCTCGTAGTATGTGTATATGTTTTAACTTTTTTTCTTGGAAAAACTGGATTACTCTCAATGCATTTGTTAATCACGCTATAGTTTATATCCGAAGTTGCTGCAGATGACGTAAATATTGCAACTCGAGTTGATTTTATCTTAGTGGTAAAAAGTCGCCTGGCGGAGTCAGATGGTTTCTGAATTTTCTCAGATATTAATGTTGATTCACATGATATCGGGACGAAGAATCAAAGTGGTTTGCAAAACAAGTTATTCCGATTCCAGTGGTCCAGCGGAGCAGTCATCTCATCGATCTGTGAGCAAAGTGACGATCCTGCTGCTTGAAATGAGTGCAATTTTATATTGGAGCTGCACATGGAGCTTACTTTTGGTTGGCATTGCTGCAGATATCTTAGATTGCGATTTCTTTGAAACGGTCGACCTAACGCACAGTTTCAAGTTTGAAAATGGATCATATAGGTACGAGGATATCATCATACCTGCCAAACTTACAGGAGCGTATGACTATAGGATCCTATATGGTGGATCCAGGGAGAAGATTCCCAATCACATCAGAGGATGTATTTGCAAGCTAAAGCCATGTATTCGTCTTTGTTGCCATCATAAGAAACTAATGAATAGTACAGAGTGTTCCAATGATGTAGATGAGGAGCTGACTTACAATTATGATATGAATATAACTCTAAGAACTGGACAAGTGGCTAAGAAGCACATCATGAATGAAATGATCATCCAGCAGGATTTACCAATGCCGTGCCAAATCCATTATCATCTGGATGCAGAACTATACGCAGAAGACATGTGGACTTTATTTGAAGTTTGAAGGAAACTTAAATGCTTAATATTACTTGCGTTAATAATATTTGAAATTACAGAATGGAACCCTGCTGCGTCATTATGATAATGCGTTTCTCTCCAAACAGGATTATTGCTTACAGCCCCGAAAGTCTGAGTCTGGTGAAAGTTACTCAGTTGTGCCCTATAACTGCGTCATCCAGCCTTCGATGACAATGGCCTATGGTAATACTCGCTTATTTAAACCATCGGAACCAATCTAATTTTCCTTTTAGTCAAACTAGCGTCCGTGGTATTTATGGCCATGACAATTGGCATCTATTTGTGGCTTCCCTTGTTTCATACTATCCATGGCCAGTGCTGCACCCTCTACTTCTTGAGCCTCATGGTTACGTTTCTTCTGAATGTAGCCAGTACGTTTGGAGTATTTATGGATGATTTAATGTGCCTAGTCAATGGTGAGGTTATGCGATGAAGGATTAGACACTTCCTTATATGATATATGATTCCATAGGATACGCTGGATACTACGCAGCGATGGCCACTTTCATATGGCTTTCCGTGATCAGTTTTGATGTCTGGAGAAGATTTGGCTTGCATCCGAATCGAGAATTCTGCAGAAGCATTGGAAATACTTTCCTTTACTACAATCTTATCGTTTGGAGCAGTGCTGGCATCCTAACATTGGTTATCCTTGCAGTAGATACACTTTTTCCATATTCCAGGGATTCTAATTCAAATTTTGTGCCAGCTGTGGGCGTGACATCCTGCTGGATCCTGAGTAAGTGTATATCAGCTCCCTTGGACTTAATTAATCCTAAGATGAATTCATTTTATAGCCGATGGCTGGTCGGGGATGGCTTACTTTTATGGCCCGATGTGCATTTTTATTTTATTCAACGTTACTATGTTCTATTTAACAATACGAAACATTCATGAGGAGAAAAAACTGAGACCAAAAGTCAATAGAAATTACGAAGATAAAGTAAAATCGAGAAACCTAGCTAGGTACTATATAATTTTTTTGTTTCAAATGTGAAACCAAGTTATTACTTGAATATTTTAGTTTCGGCCTATATGTTTATCTTTTCGTAATTATGGGTGGCTGCTGGATTCTTGATATAATGGCCTTTATATGCGAAACCCAAAAGGTTTTTAAACACTTTACCAAAGCGAATGACCTGATCAACTGCAGTCAAGGCATTATCATATTTTTTCTAACAATTTGCAACAAGGAGGTACTCAAAACTATAAGGGACCGGTAGGTTTTTTGTTTTTAATATTCTTATTTGCTATTTTTACTAATGAAAACAATTAATTCTTTTCAGAGTACAGCCCATACGCACTAGTGGCATTGAATTTGAAACTTGCACAATGACGCAGGATTGTCACCTTATGCAGCAAATAAATTAATTACATTTTTATATATTACTATATAACTTGTTTGCTTATCAGTTCGTTGTGGTTCTCTCAATAAACATACTGAAATGCACTTTATCATTAGCAAGTCCGAGTATCCTTGAGTATCGCAAAGAACATAAGTAGTTAGTTGACTGTATATAACGACTAATCACCGCGCTTTGTAAGAAATTTTCTTGTACAACTTATTTTTAACCATTTTCCATCTTGTGAAGAAGAATGCGATAAAATAACAAGCTTAAGTGGCCTTTTGCGATTGAACATTTATTGCGAGTCGAGCTGTCGCACTAAAAAGTCGGTAGAGCGGAGAACTTACCTATTAAATTAAAGTGAATCACAATGGGAATGTTTGGAATTGTGTACTTACTTTTAAGTATCCTTGTGATTGGTGTTCAGTCCAGAGATATTCCAAACTGCGACTTTTTCGATACGGTTAAGTTAAGGGAAAGTGAAAAACTACCCGATGGATCGTATAGATACGAGGATGTCGTTATTCCCGCCCAACTAACCGGAGAGTATGACTACGAGATTGACTACGATGGCGATAGGGTTTCCGTTCCCAATCACATTCGTGGCTGTATCTGCAAACTGAAGACGTGCATCCGGTTCTGTTGCCATCCCAAAAAGCTAATGGCGGGCAACTTGTGCTCCCAAGACGTATATGAAAACCTTACCTACGAATACACCCTGGACATAACACAACTCAACGGATCGGTGATAAGGAAACATGTCTTAACAGACATGGTCGTGCAGCAGGATCTTCCACTTCCTTGCGAGAGGCACTATTCATTGGATGCGGAGACATGCAAATACGATATGTGGTCACTATATGAAGTGGGTTACTCAAAACATCAATTATGAAGTGTATCTCGAACCAATACTTTCAGAATGGATCATTGTTCCGGCACTTCGATCAGCGACATCTTTCAAAGCAGGAGTTTTGCCTGCAGCCCAATCCAACAAGTACCGGGAAGAACTACAGCCTCATTGTCGCCTTCAACTGCATTCAAATACCATCTATGAAAATGGCATATGGTAGGTTTGAATGTGTGCTGAGATCCACATTACCAAATGCTTCCATTCCAGTCAAGTTCAGCTCCGTCTTCTTTATGGTCATTACAATTGCGGCGTACCTTTGGCTGCCGAAATTCAGATCGCTCCATGGCAAGTGCTGCAATTTGTACTTCATCTGCTTAGCCATCACTTTTTTACTGAATGTCATCAGCCTGTTTGGAATATTTGAGCTGAAGACCCCAATTTGCTATCTCACCGGTAACCAACTGAAGTTCTTTCATCACTATATCAAATATATATCTATAATACTGACTGGGAATTGCAGGATATGCTGGCTACTTCACTGTAATGGCCACTTTTCTCTGGCTATCCGCCATAAGTTTCGATGTTTGGAGAAGATTCGCCATGCGAAAGTTCCAGGATTTCTACAAGAACAACAGGAGCACTTTCTTTAACTACAATCTTATCGTGTGGAGCTCTGCTGGACTTTTAACGTTCATCATTTTTTTAGTGGATCAATTTGTTGAAACAAATTTAGATAATCCGTATAATCCTGCGGTGGGTGTATTTTCGTGTTGGATATTTAGTAAGTTAAAAAATCTCATATTAAACCTTTTGATTGTGAGTTCTTTAAATTATTTTCAGCTAATGGATGGTCCGCAACGTTTTATTTTTACGCTCCACTGGCGATCCTAATAATTCTAAACTGTGCAAGTTTTTTTCTAACAACCCGATATATTTACGTGGAGAATAAACAAAATCAGAAAGTGCTAAATAAATGCGAACAGCAAAAGCTTTCCAGGAACCATGCCAAGTACCAAGTAATATATTGTTCCTGATAAAATATACTTATTACCCTTTTTCCAGCTATCGAATATATCTTCGCCTGTTTATCATAATGGGCGGAAGTTGGTTTCTCGAAATCATTGCCTTTATATGCGAGATGGAGAATATGTGGAATCCCTTAATTATTCTAAACGACTACATAAACTGCAGTCAGGGTATAATAATATTTGTAGCTACATTCTGCAACCAGGAAATGTTTAGGCTAATACGCAAACGGTGGGTTTTCTGTGACAATACATCATCAGATTTTCAAATCATCATTTGCATTCTTTCAGCATCCAAAACCGAAATATTACTTCCGTAGACTTGACCAGTACGAGTCGTCCTGTGGAATCTGAGAAAATGGCCGACGTGGAATTAAGGAAATGAGCAAAATTAAGTAACTGATTTGCCTTATATTTGCCAGCACTTTAGAGGACTGGAGACTTCCTGAACAATATCATGAATTGTATTTCTTATGTTTAATATCTTGAAACGTAGTTCCTAGGCATGATTACATATGTATATTTTCCACATGCTCCTTCAGTGAAGCATGGAACTAATTAAATCGGTACGTAAATTACTCGTACCGCAGTTCAAAAGATATTGCTAACTAATATTAGATCTAATAGTTGAATCGAAATTTCGAATATCAAAAGTATATGTACGTATATGTATGTGGAGGTATGAGCAGGTTAGATGTCAAGCTCCGTGTCTTAAAACTAAGTTTTAGATTACTTAAATGACTTCAGTCGAAATAAGGACGCGTTTCATGTTTTTGAAAAGCGTTTCGTTGCTCTAAGTAAGGTATAGGTAACTAAATACTAAATACAGCACACGTTTTTTGTGTTTAGAACTGAACTAGATGCACGCAACCTTAGCGAGTTTTGCAAACTAAAAACTGCTTAAATGTATGGTTTCCCTTATGTAAAAACTGTAATATTTCGAATTCGTTTACCAAAAAGTTTGCTTTAAGGGTTTTAAAGATTGGTACTGTTTAAATATTTGCAGCTTTTCGATAATATTATTTTTTACCAGGCTGTCTGTGTATTTGGGTAAACTGAAAAATACGCTCACAGCGTCTCGTGGTGTGTGCGCTTTAAGTGGAACTCCACCATGTTGTCGAGATCACTGATGAACATCTTGGACTTTCGGATATCCGAGTTGAGCACGCGGAGATTAGAGGTGTAGTCGGGCAGGTTTCGACCCAAGCCGACGGCCATCTCCTTACCCATCTTCTTGGCCATCTGGGCAAACGTGAGACGTGCCTTGCCAAGCCGCTTTAGTGGGTTGAACTGCTCGTGTACCTCTTTCAGTTCACCATAATCGAGCACCAGCCATTGACCGCTCTCCATATTCCAGGTGAACAAGATGCGGCTTTCGTACTGCCTGTTGTGAAAAACACAGTCCATTCGGCCCGTGCAGTGCAAGCAAATCACCAGCGGCTGATCCCGCGCCGAGAATTGGGCCGTCAGCATGCAGGCGATAGTCTGACTAAGTGGACACACGCTGATCACCTCGTACGCCCAGTCGTAGAACACGTTGTAGATCTTCTGATGCTTCTGGCACAGAAGGCTGATCACGTAGTACGTGAAGGTCTCCAGATCAAACGAGTGCTGGGTGATTACCACGCTACTACAGCGCAGCCGCTGATACGACGCCTGTGAAATCATTTGCATCTCCGAGTAACATGAGCCGTGCACTTCCATTGGCAGCGATGTGTGATAGCCCGGTGATATGCAGTCGTCTGATATGAGAACAGATTTCAATTGATATTATTATTTACTATGCTTTTAAAAGAATTCTTTTACCCTCTTCGCTGGTGATGACGGAGGTTGCATCGTCCTCCTCTACATAGCGTCTTCTTAGCTTCTTTGTGCACACAGGCTTCTCTGGCATTACACCGCCCTGCACAGGCATCTCCACAATTCGTGGCTCATCGCGACGCGGTGACAGGAAGCTCAAACCGGCGTTTGGGGACATGGAGCCACCCATATCGAAACGCTTGGCCAACGACATCTGGAGTGGAGAGAGTGCTCCCAGCGGACCCACTGGCTTGTAACTAAGCATTTGCTGTGTGGCCTGCGATAATGGTGGCGATTTCTGGTTGAACATCTGAGCCGAGTTTGCATTCCGGCTTGGCGAACGCATTAGCATGGAAGTGGACGGTGGTGAACGGAATCCCAGATGCGGAGGAGTCTGTGCCGGCTGGGAGGGATGTGGCGAAGAGGAGGGCGAAGCACAGGGCGAGTTGTGAAAGAAGTGTGCCGTGGGCGAAAAACGATGGAAGCTGCGAGTCGTTGTGCTGGCAGTGGACGCGTTGAAAGCCCTACCCGCCAATCGCACCTTGGTAAAAGGTATGATGTTTTCCGAGTTGTCTTCCGAGAACTCATATTTCTTTTCCGCCAAACGTCGCTTTCGGAAAGTGGAGATCTTTTCGTACTTCTCGTTGTCCTCTGAGAATTCATATGCATTCGATTTGTCCGTCATCGAATTGGCAATGGGAGGGCTCTAAGAAATGAGTTAAAAGTATTACCTGGTGTACTTGGGAAATTTTCATTAAATAAGACCCACCTGCAAATCGATGGTGGTATTGCCATTCCGGAACTTAGTGACTATCCGATGGTTGCGCCTGCGTGGCGGACTAGATTCGTTGACAAGTGGTTTTGTGACCGGCAGCGTGGTCTCCGGCAGAGTCATACTATTAGGGCCCGTAACCACAGTTGGACTGCAATGTGGCGTGAAAATAAGCTTATCGTACGCCTTTGGCGAGCAGTAAGCGTTGCTCCCGGACTGCGACTCATTTTGGTTATGACCGGGTTGACTAGAGCGCTGCTCGGTTTCAATATCGCTAAAGTCGGCAATTATGCGGGCCACAACACTCTGTTCATTTAAAGACTCTGCCTCCGATCCGGAACCTGTGAATGCAGCTGAGGAGCGATCCTCTTCGCTGGCCAAAAGCGATCTGGGGAGCAAGAAAGATTGCGATTGAGGTTGCGCTTGAAGACTGGGCAAGATGAGGCTCTGCTGCTGGGGAAGGTACCCCGAGGTCACGGCCGGCGTGTCCATATCGATGCGCAGCATGTGCATAAATCCATTGGAGATGATCAGAATGCGCTCTGGGCAAAGCAGATTTATTTTCGGCTCGAAAGCCGGATCAGTTTCAGTCGAAGAGTATTTTGTGTGCACTGTTAAGTGGCAGGTCAGGCAGTGCGCATTGTAAAAGGAATCTAATGGCGGAAAAGAGCTTAGGATCACGGGCAATCTAAAAGTTTTAATTTCGAACACCTACATGGACCGTCGTCGTTGAGTTTCTTGCACTCCAAGCAACCCAGTTTAGGAACTTTGACATATGTGATATAGCTATCTTCACCCTCCTCCGTGGCTGCGCCGTGTACAACTAGGATTTGGTGCTGCGCGTTTTTCCACTGCGTCATGGTTACAGTCTTTATGTTGTCCACCACATGATCGTCAAAGAGGCGACGCGAGAAAAAGTGGCGTAGCCTCTTGTGCGGTTGGAACAGCCAGAAGTACAGACTTTGGAGAAAATTATGATTAACCATATGATGGGATATGTTGAAAAATATGGATCTTACGTGTATTTGTAGCCCATGTTAAAGGAGTAGTGGTTCAGCGAAGAGCTGTCGTTGCACATCACCCGATGGCTGAGCATGTACTGGCCGCAGGCAGTTAGGCCCATAAAAATGTGTCTGCGGATATTCAGGTTATAAAGAGAAGATTGAAAAATATGGCTATTCGAATATCTTACCCCTCCATCAAATTGCTGGCCATGACATCCTTAAGATATAACTTTAACCTATTTGGCACTCTCACGTAAGGAAGCTGTTGCTTTTGGCCAGCCCTGGAGGAGCCTGAGAAGTGTCCAGTACGCTGAGTAGAGAATTGAAAGTATTTTTTTTCCATTAGAATATTATTTGAATAAGTTATAGCTCTGCTCCTAATAAGTGAGTTAATAAAACAGATAGATATGTAAATATAAGTAAAACTATCAAAAGATCCATTCTCTGATAGTTATGCGTATGTATTTTCGTAATTCTGGTAGTTCCTTCTATTAAACCCTTTATCTATAAAATTATAAAGTTATCTTGTACCTATGTACTCTCATTTAAAAATCAGTCAAACAAAAATCCGGTATTTCCTTAAAATAAGGGGGTAGACCTTGAACTGAAAAGTTAACCCCCTTATAGGTTTTGCATAATTTTGTTGTCTGATCAAAATAAAGTAGAGAGCAGATTAGATTGCATATACTTTTTCAACTGGACCCACCTCTCTGTCGTAGAGCATCTGCACCAGATTTCGTGTCCTTGGGACTGATGATGGCGTGGGAACTGGCTCTTCCGAAGACTCGTCCGAGCTGTCCACCGTGGAGAAGTCGTCCTCGTCGGAGGACACACCCGACAGCGACTCCACGTAGTTCTGGTAGTCAGTCTCCATATCCAAATCGCTAAAAATCAGACTTAATTTATTCCTACTACTGCCTCGTCTCCTGAATATCGTCCGTGTTCCTCCGTCTCCGGCCGAAATGCGGCTGTGTCCTGAGTCCTAGCGCCTCTGATCGACTGGCGTATAGCGCCAGTGGTGCTCATCGGACTTTTGAACCACCGCTTGAGGGTCCAAATATTACAGCATCATCGCTTTTTCGTTATAAATAAACCGAATTGCTAAATCTCACTGTAACCGCTAGAGCTGGAACAAAAATCTATGTTGATTCGATACTATCAACAACAATGTCAGTAGCATGAGTTATCGATAAGAACAAAATCAAGAATAATAATTGACTTATCGATATATAGAGCTACAAGGGCGGTTTGTTCAAATGCTACTTTCTGTAGATATGAATTAACTTTTGTTTGTATGTAAGTGAATAAACATATTCCATTATTACGGTACATAACGAATGTAGGAAATTCTTGTATAATGTTCTATCTTTCAATTTGTAACTACATTGGTTTAATTTCGATGACAAATCAGCATATTAAGGTGGAAAAATTAAAATGAGCTCAAGCAAATGCCCCAAAATTTGCATGTTCTTGAATCCAACAACGTGACTATTTGTTCATTGACCCCGGGGCGTATTTGTGGGTCAATTCGTTTGCGGAAGCCACCCGTGGCCCGCCGCAACCCCTTTCGAACCGATCCTATAACCGGCATAACTGATGCCGGGTTCAGTGCGCCGGGTTTTAAAGCCGAACAAAGTGCAGTCATGAAGAAACCCAGCAGCGGGCTTCACAATTTTTGGTAATTCGGCATAAAAATGTCGAGCATGCCAGCAAAACAGAACGCCAATTGCCGGGATCAGCAAATTTAGCCAATGGAAATTCGGAGCAGAACCGATCGACCAGGAAACCTGATGCGCTGGCAGCGGCCATTGGCACCGTGCTTATAAGAGCTGGATGGACAACTCTCAAGTTTTAGTTCTGGAATAGTACGTGTCGCGGTTGGTAAATCGATGTACTTCGATACCCCGAGGAATCAGTTAAAATCATACATAATTGTTGACCACAATTGCCTCGGAACTTCGATCGCGTCCTGAATTTATATCGAGTTATCTAAGGAAATAGTAGCCGTGATTTTACCCATGCATTTTTCACATATCACAGTTGCTGTTTCTTTTAGATAGCTCTTTTGTAAGCAGCCTAGATCCGAATGCGACTATCCGAGTGCCTTGCGTGAATCCTGTATGAAAAGGTCCTTCGGTTTCAGTTTATGGGATACACACAGTTCAGTTTTGTCACACTTTAAGCATCACTGGGCTTTGTTTATCTCATGAGAGCGAAATTTATTCAACAGGGAACCTTAAATCCTACCTATATCTAAAAAAATCTGTTGGTAAAAAATTGGAATTTTGTCGATCGATTTAAAAAAAAAAGAAAAAGAAAAGTAAGTACGAAAGTTAAATTAAGTAGGTTGGTGGAAAAATATATTTTAAATTAAATTCGTTTGTCATATAACGAAAACGGTTGAATATTTTCATTGAAATTAATACTTAAGTTCCCAGAAAAACATACACCCAATTTAATTGGATACCAAGAATAAGGGCTTACTTTATTGGTTTGACCAGGTTGGGGAAGCACCACCACAAATTAAAACTTAGGGAACTACAATTTACAGTGTAGAAATGCATGTGGAATATACATATAAAAACAAAATAAGATGGGTTGCTTAAGAGAGCATCTTGCGAATCATGTAGTTGAGGATTCCACCATTCTTGTAGTAGGTGATGTCCACCTCGGTGTCAAAGCGCAGAATAGTCTCAAAGACGGTGCCATCAGCCTTGAAAAAAAAAACAGTTCATTAATATAACATAAATCGCTAATACCAGAGTTCGAATAGCCTACCTCCACCTGGATCTTCTGGCCCGGCTTCAAGCCGCTCTCTGGCAGGGCGATGTTGTACACCTCCCGGCCAGTCAGGTTCAAAGTCTCGGCACTCTGTCCCGGCAGGAATTGCAGCGGAATGATGCCCATGCCCACTAGGTTGGAACGATGGATGCGCTCGTAGGACTCCGCGATCACTGCCTTCACGCCCAGCAAGAAGGGACCCTTGGCGGCCCAGTCCCGAGAGCTTCCGCTGCCGTAGTCCTTGCCCACAACGAGGACCAGAGGAGTACCCTCCTCGCGGTACCGCTCGGCAGCATCGAAGATGTCCAGCTCCTCCTGGCTGGGAATGTGCACGGTGCGGGGTCCAGTCTTCTCGACCAGTTTGTTGACCAACCGAATGTTGGCGAAGGTGCCGCGCGACATGATGGCATCGTTGCCACGACGCGATCCGTACGAGTTGAAGTCACGGGGTGTGATGTTCCGCTCGGACAGGAATCGGGCAGCAGGCGAGGTCCTAGCAATGGATCCAGCCGGCGAGATGTGGTCCGTGGTCACGGAATCGCCCAGGAAGAGCAGGCAACGTGCCTTCTGGATGCTCTGCAGCTTGGGAAGATCTCGGGTCATGCCCTCGAAGAAGGGTGGTCGCTTAATGTAGGTGGAATCGGCACTCCAGGAGAAGAGCTTGCCCTCGGACACCTGCAGAGTCTGCCAGTCCTGGGAGCCCAGCTCAATTTTGCCTGCATATGGAAGTTACATTAAGCCAAACTCAAATGAAGATGGCACACGAAGTACTCACTGTACACCTCCTGGAACATGGCGGGGATCACATGCTTGTTCTCCACCTCCTGGATCTCTGATCGCGTTGGCCAGATGTCCTGCAAGAACACATTCTTGCCATTGGCATCCACTCCCAGAGGTTCCTTCTCGAAGTCGATGTCCACACGTCCTGCGATGGCATATGCGATCACCAACAGAGGACTGGCCAGATAGTTGGCCCTGGTGTTGGGATGGATGCGACCCTCGAAGTTTCGGTTTCCGGACAAAACTCCAGCGCACACGAGGCCGTTCTTCTCGATGGTGTTCACCACGTTCTCCTCGAGGGGACCGGAGTTACCAATGCAGGTCATGCATCCATAGCCCACAATATCGAAGCCCAACTTCTCCAGGTAGGGAATGACTCCGGACTCTTTCAGGTAGTAGGTAACCACACCGGATCCAGGCGACAGTGAGGTCTTGATGTAGGGCAGGATGTTCAGACCCCTCTCAACGGCCTTTTTGGCCAGCAGACCGGCGCCCAGCATCACCGAGGGATTCGATGTGTTCGTGCAGGATGTGATGGCCGCAATGACAACAGATCCATGATGCAGTTTGTAGGTCTTGCCATCATCCCACTGGAACTCCCCAAAAGCGGATTGAGCTTCTGGAGCAATGGCGAATCCCTTGAAACCCACCTGAGGTAAAGATGAAAAAAATCACGTTTAGTTGATTTAATTATTTGCCTTTCAATTAATTGAAAACTTACTGGGCTGGACAGGCACGACTTGAAATCCTCAGGCATGTCGGAGACAGAAACGCGATCGTGGGGACGCTTGGGTCCCGAAACGGATGTGACCACCGTCGACAGATCCAGGGTGATGCTCTATAGAAGGGATATATGTTAGCTTACGTTTTTAGTGGTATATGTAAGGCAATGTCAACCTGAGTAAACTTAGGATCTTGGGCCGCATCAGCGTAGTTGCGGAGCTGCTGAGTTGCCTTTAGATACTGGCGAATGATGTCGATCTTCTTTTCAGAGCGATCTAAAAAGTTTGTTATGATATAAGTAAAATATTGTTTTATGAAACAGTGTGATTTCCCGTACTTGTCTGCTTCATGTAACCAAGAGTATTCTCATCGATGGGGAAGTATCCCACGGTGGCTCCGTATTCGGGACACATGTTGCTGATGGTGGCCCTGTCAGCAATGCTGAGTTCCGCCACTCCCGGGCCGTAGAACTCCACAAACTTGCCAACCACACCCAACTGGCGCAGGTGCTTGGTGATGGTCAGCACCAGATCGGTGGATGTGACCAGTGGGCTCAGTTTGCCCTCCAACTTGTAGCCAATTACCTCGGGCAACAACATGGAAATCGATTGACCCAACATCACAGCTTCCGCTTCGATGCCTCCCACTCCCCAACCAAGTACGCCCAATCCATTGATCATCGTGGTATGGGAATCAGTGCCCACCACACTGTCGGGATACAGAATCTTGGAGCCGTCGGTGGCGTCATTCTCGAACACCACGCGGGCCAAGTACTCCAGATTAACCTGGTGGACAATTCCGGAGCCAGGTGGCACGATCAGCATGTTGTTGAAGGCCTTGGCTCCCCACTAAGTAGGAAAAACAATATTATTAATAATACTATGTGAATAATAGATTAAAGAAAACTTACCTTCAGGAAGGTGAAGCGCTCCTTGTTGCGCTCAAACTCCAGTGACTGGTTCTTGGCCAGAGCATCGGGGGCACGGGCGAAGTCCACCTGGACCGAGTGATCGATGACCAAGTCGGCGGGGCAGATGGGATTGATCTTCTCGGGATCGCCGCCCAGATCCAAAACAGCATCGCGCATAGCTGCAAAGTCCACCACAGCAGGAACTCCAGTAAAGTCCTAGTCGCAAGATATTATATAATTTGAATATTACTTTGGCAGATTGCCGTATGAAACTCACCTGCAGGATGACACGGGCTGGCTTGAAGGACACCTCCACATCGTTGGATCCCTGCTTGAGGGCGGGCGACCATCCCAGGATGCTCTGCACGTCCTTCTCTAGGATGTGGAAGTTGTCGCAGTTGCGAACCGCCGACTCCAAGAGCACTCGGATCGAGTAGGGCAGTTGATCTACGAGTTGGATATGTTAAGAGTTAATCAATCATCACATGTACAGTAAATCCTCTTGATGAGAAGACTAAAGGGATGCAATTTGCCCCACTAAACGTATATATCTTTAAAATAACTTTAAGCTGCATTTGTTGAAGTCAAAATCACGAGTAGAACCTTATTGTCACCATGTATTACACCATAGAAACCGTCCACCTAATGGAGTTTGAAGTGTGCTAGTCAGATAGCAGTCACTTCTTATCACAGGCACAATGATTACGTTTGTCCAGCACTTGATGCGATTCACAGGCGTCACTATATGGTAGGAAATACCAAAGAAGCCCTCACCTCAGACCCATGATTTCTGGACACGCGCGGCTCCGGTGAAAACATTCCACTGGCCTTCAGATATCTCGGAGCCATCGGACCACGACCCCAAAACAGCAGATCTGTGTAGTTTTAATCCGCTGATAAGTAAGCACGTTAAATTGGGAAATGGAAATCAAATTTCGGAGGCACACGATTCGTTATCACCGCTAGACGAGCCCCATTATGAGGCAATCTGTCGGTGATAACTTTCGCTTTCGATGCGAGTCAAGCCCGCCCATAGAAAACTATACCAAATCCACTTAATGCTCCGGGAGCACCTTCCACTTGACATCGCCTGACTTGCAAATTGAGGTGTTCGCCGTTCGCTACTTTTTCAATTCAGGGGTCAAACTCCAACTTCAACAGGTGCTTAATTAATCCCATTTTGGATATGCATGTTTAGCCCAGTTTATGGCGACCACGTAGACAGACACGCCCACTTTTAAAGCCTTCTAAAGACCACATCCACTTACCATATTTACTGTCGATGGAGGCGAGGTCAAAGTACTTGTATGTTGTGCCGGCCTGGGAGAAAGTTTTCTCGAACTGAGCGAAGGGATTGGCGCCTGTGACGATACGAAGGTGTTATATAAGTCACAGGATTCGGGGGATAGGGTATATGGTAGTCGAAGGAACTGCCAAACTCCGGACTGGCAACCCACCTGACATCTTATTGGAACACTTTACTGAACTTATTCCGGACGAGCAAAGCAAGAAACTGATTGGAGAAGCGGTTCGGATTGGAGCTGGCCAACCTTCGCTGTCTATCGATAGCCAGCGATGGTTGCGTATATCGCCGGTCGGGTCGACAGTGCATTTTATACATTATATACAGTGCATTATATTTTATAAAACGGAAACTTGGATTGTTTTCTCTTCCTAAAATGAGATTAGAGTATTTTGCGAGTGGTATGTTATTATAATTTTTATTAAATGCAGTAATAACTATTCGGATGTTTATTTAAAAGACAATCTTTCGAAAAGCCTCACTTTTGTGTAATTATCAGTGAAGTAAATGGATTAAAATAATTGAAAATTATATACCATATGGTTAAATTTTAAAATGAAAACTCCACCCGCCAACCTTATCAGTAATCGATAAAGCGCGATTGCAATCGCAATATCTTATGTCATCGATATGTCGAAGGAAAACTGAAATCGTTATCGAAAATACGAGGCGATAGCACGCGCACGTTGTTTTCTTTGAATATTTGGAAAATATAAAATGAATTTACCAGCGAAAATGGACGTGGAGAAGGAAACGCTTCGCCAGATGAACTGCGAATTTAATCCCTTGTCGCGTTGCGACGGATCCGTGATGTACAGCCAAGGTATAGCCGTGTTTTCAACTCCAGTACATGGCCAAAACCGGCTAACATGGTCTTGCCCAATTTCAGGTGCTACAGGTCTCATAGGCGCAGTTCTCGGCCCCATCGAGGTGAAGACCCAAAACCTGAGCATAGATGGCAGCTACTTGGAGTGTAACTACCGACCAAAAGCGGGCTTGCCGCAGGTTATCGATCGGATTCGGGAGGCGGCAATTCGAGATGTGCTGGAACTGGCCCTCCTATCAGAGGCTCATCCGCGCTCAAAGATGTCCGTGCAGATCCAGGAGCTGGAGGATCGTGGCAGTGTATGTTTTGGAATTTCCCTCATCTGTAATCCTTATATCCTTATCCTAATGTATTCCATCAGATTGATGCCTGTGCCGTGAATTGCGCCTGCCTAGCCATGCTCATCGGAGGCCTGCCCTTGAAGTACAGCTTTGCGGCTGTCCACGCCATCATCAACGAGCAGGGCGAGTATGTGCTAGATCCAGACCAAAGTGAAACCCAACACCAGCGCGCCAGTTTCACATTCGCCTTTGATTCTGTGGAAGGAAACCTTCTGTTGGTCAAGACTAAGGGCTCTTTCAAAATAGCCCAGTTCAATGACATTGAGTGCCTATGCCGGGCTGCCAGTGCCGAGATCTTTCAGTTCTATCGCAGCCAGGTTGCAAAGTATCATGGCAGGAGTGAGGCGACGGCTAAGAATGAGACGTGATGTTAAAACAACTGAAACTACGATTAAAGCTCATTTTATTGTATTAACTGTCTGCTGTGAAAGTCGGTTATGTTGCTCAGCTCGAGGGGCGTGCCCTTGAGCACCTGGGAGTTGGATTCCTCAATGCGGACGGCCAAAAAGTCACCTACACCAAACGATTTTCTGGCTGAGGAATCGCCAGATATGGGCACCTCTATAGAAGGAACTATGACCTTGATATTGGCATCATTCCGACCGAACCAGTGCGAATCGGACCTCTTGCTTTTCCCTTCTATAAGTATGAGCTGCTCCTGGCCTTCCATTTTACGGTGTAGTTGTGTAGCTCCCTCTCGGAAAATCTGGACCATGCGCCGCAGTCGCTCATTCTTCACGTTTATGGGCACATCATCTTTGAAGCGCCGATGGGCAGTGGTCTTTTCCCGCATGCTGTAGGCGAACAAGTAGGCTACGTTGTACTGCACTTGTTGGATAAGAGATACAGTGTCTTGGAACTCCTCTTCCGTTTCACCGCAAAAGCCGCAGATAAAGTCGCTAGACAACCCCACGTCGGGCAGAAACTGCCTGATGTGCTGCACAAGTTCCAGATAAGCCTCTCTGCTGTAACCTCGTCGCATCCTTTCCAGAACTTGGGTGTTGCCCGATTGTGCTGGCAGGTGAAGCTGCTTGCACACATTCGGGTGATCTCTGATGACCTCCAGAACTTCGTCGGAGAAATCCTTCGGATGTGGCGAGGTGAAACGGATGCGCATTTCTGGAACAGCTTGAGCCACGGATCTGAGCAACGCTGCAAAGGGAGTGCCACCTGTTTTGGGCTTGTAAACAGTGCTAAAACCGGGCACTGCAGTGGCTTTCAGGGGCTCCTGTTCCTCCTGCGCACTTCTGTCTCTGTACGAGTTGACATTCTGACCCAGCAGAGTGACCTCCTTTACGCCCTGTTCCGCCAAAGCCTTGACCTCAGCCACAATGGATGCCAGTGGGCGAGAGCGTTCGCGTCCACGGGTGAAGGGGACTATACAATAGGTACACATGTTGTCACAACCGCGCATGATGGACACAAAAGCCGTGGGGGATTCAGAGTTCAAGCGTACGGGCATCACATCCGCATAGGTTTCGTCCAGCGAGAGGAGCACATTGATGGCCGAGTTGCCATAATGCCGGGAGATGGCCAGTAGTCGCGGCAAATCCTTGTAGCTATCGGGTCCAGCGATCACATCCACACATTGCTCCTGATCCAGCAGCTTCTCCTTGAGTCGCTCCGCCATGCAACCCAGCAGTGTCAGCTGGAGAGGATGCCTCCGCGTACTGCGCTTGTTCTTCATGGCTCGCAGGTGCTTCAATCGGTTCCAGATCCTCTGCTCCGCTCCGTCGCGCACAGCGCACGTGACGAGCATGATGACATCCGCTTCCTCGGGCTCCTGGCACCTCAAATAACCATTCTCCTTCAGGATACTGAACACCACCTCCGTGTCATTCGTGTTCATCTGGCAGCCGTAGACCTCAAAGTGCACCTTTCTTCCGTTTCCATTGAAATCAATCGAGTTCAGGTACGGCACACTGGTGTCCACATGCTCCTCTTCATCAGTTTTCAGTCTTGACGCAGGCTTGACCGCAAAAAAGTCTTGGAAGCCCGGTCCGCGTTGAATCCTCTCCAGAAATGTTGCACGTGCTGCCGGCTCTGATTTTAGTTGACCCGCTGCGCTGGAGGTAACCGATGTTGTAGCTCCTTTCGAGGCAGTGGTGGAGGCATGCCGCACTTGGCGAACAAATGCCCGGCAGCTTCTTTTCATGGCAGTTATTTATGTAATTTTTATGTTTCTGTTCAAAGAAGTGGTATTTTAATTGTGGTATTACAGGTGGTATTTTTTTAAGGGCTGGAAAGCTTTGTTTTGCTGAAACAGCTGAGAGGATGATTTTCAGTCGCCACCTGCTGGACGGTAGCGGGATCTTCTAGTTCAAAAGCAAGCCGCTTGTTGTTTTTGAATAATATTAGTTCTAAATTATTCCGCTAAATACGTTAAATTTAAATTGATTAATTTCGCTTTTAATTTATTAAAACTAATAAATGTGGTGTTTATTGAGCGTGTAAAAAACTTTTTAGCGATGTAAAAGAAAAATATTCTAGCTTAAAATGGAATTTAGGTGGATTTTGGACAACACACTCATTGAAAACTATTTCTTTTGCTATGCTAAACATTTTGCGATTCTCACAAAACAAGGCATAATTAAATCTGGCTTAAAGACTCTTCATGCCAGGCAGGCAATGCACTTGGCTTCCTTCCGCAGTTAAACACTCAAACGGGTTGGTCCAGCCGCACATTTGAGGACAGGTTGGCCAAAGTCGGCTCAGCCGTAAGAAATTAGCTCGGCCTCATTATGAGCCTATCGTGGTCGGGTTAATAATGCACAGATGAAGACAATGCAATTGCACGGCCAACAATTGCAACGCCTTCGTCTGCTCCTGATTCCGATTCCATGTCTGTGCCTACAATTTGCGGCTTTTGTGGGTCAATAACTGAGTAATTGCATTGCCAACGAGTTTGGGCCATAAATATAGTCAAATTCGTCGGTCGCAGTGCTCACAAGATAATTCTATAGCTTTAAATTACTTTGCGATATAAATAATATTATAAAGAAGTAATATAACTATCTAAATGTTCTAAGCATAATACATATAACCTTTTGCAAGTCTTCAGTTCAAGTGAGTAAGTTTTCCATTTTAGATCCTCAACTTAGTTGGGCAAAAGGGGCGGAAAAATCGGGAGTGGGAGCAGCCTAGCACACATATTTTGTAAACACTTACAAGCAGAAATATTTTAATGAAAATGAAATGAAAATTCCACTTTCGGCCAAAAGAATTTCGTAATTACAGCGAAAAAATTCGGTAATTAAATTCATGAAGTTTCCGGCTCGAAGGCGGCGAGTCCGGAGGGAGCCACTTGGAGCTCGGGCGGAGCTCCCTGGCACTCGCATCCTTGTAAGTGGACTGCTACTGGCTGAAAGGCCTTATGCTTTCCGCGTTCTGTTGGTTAAGCATTTTCTTGTATTTTGTCGGCACTTTTCCGCTAAAGTTATTTTCCCATGAGCTTTCCCTCTAGTCGGCTGCTATAAATCTTACGGTTCGGTTTTTTTGGGGGGATGGAGTTGTGTGCCCCAGAAAGGGAGTACCAAGTGCGGAGTGGGCTTCCGACTGGCTTGTGCATACGCCGAGCAGCTTAAGCTCAGCACTAGTTGGTCAGGACTTGTGTACATCTCGGGCAGCTGTCAATAAATAATAAATAATTCAATTGTACTAATGCCTTCCATATTTAGTGGTAGCAATTAATCCGACAGTTCGACTGCGAAACACGCTCTTCTTGGCGCTTCACAAGAAGTATGGATTAAGATCTTTATGGGAGTAAATAGCTGAAGTAATAACTTGAGAAATAAACTCGTATTTAAAAGATTAAACATACATACCTATGTTTTTCATTTTTTTATGCGTTTTATTATAGATAAGCCTGAAATGTGTTGAAATTTCTGTTGGCACTTCCAGTAGCTGAGCAAGGGGTATGTGATAGTTGGGAAACTCGACCATAGCGTTCTCTCTTGTTTTCTTATCAGAAATCACCAACAAAGTTAAACTTTACTTTTGATCTTCCACACGAACCTTACGCTAATACAAATTCGAATGTTATTTTAAGTCCCCATGAGCCTCGCCTCCAAAAAACCTTCGTCAACATGGAACCCCTGGTCCAATGCCCACCCTTCGGTGCGGAAGACCCACTGAAGTCCCACCGAACCCACCAACGACACTTTGAGGCCCCATAACGCGGGCACACGCATAATGATCCTTTGAATGGCTCAATGCGTGGCATCGCTCCAGCCGGAAAAGTTTACTTACTGCTTACGGATTTCTATTTTTCGGAAAACCATTTTCCCACCCACCGGGCGTCAACCCTTGGGGGCGCGTTTTCCGTTGCAAGAGGGGTGCGCGGTGTTAACGGCTCTGCGGAGAGCAATTTTCCCCACGCAGAGACGCTGAGAATAAGGAAAACAGCAGAGACAAAGGAAGGCAAGCCAATGTTAATAGAAAATGGTTCGTTGTCGTCGTCTTGGCTGTCGTTAAATTGAAATTGTCGCGGAAATAAAAATTTGCATATTTCAGCATTGATTTCCCCGTATACCCCGGGGATGCATGTCGTATACGCAACGCTGTAGTGCACTCAATAAATTGTGTTGGCTTAAACTTATTTTGAAATTGATTTAATCTGAAATCAAGGGATACTTCCAAGATGGTTGCTGAGATCTTAATTGTTATGTAATTAATTATGTTTTATACCCTATCCTAAACATTTAAAAACTCCTTTTTGTATACGCAATGTGTAAATGCACTCCGTAAATTTGCCAAAGCTGGCGAAAAATTCGCAAATTAATTTCGGGCTAGTGCATAAACTAAACAAAATCCAATGAACAAACAGTAAAAGGGGGTCTCGATGTCCTGGCTTTCTCATTACTGACTGCCAGTTCCAGTTGCTGTCTCTAGTAAATCCTGGCGCTGTCACAATAAAATCCACTCAAGCTAAACATACGTCAGCAGTGACGAGAGTCCTCCTTCTGGCTCCGCCCTTCGAGCACCATGGTCCAAACTCCAAGCACCAGGCTCCGACTCCAAGTCCGAGTGCTGGCCAAGTCGCACAAATTTATGCCCCAGAAAAAGGCAAAAAGGCAATCTCCTCCTCTTTGGCGCTGGCAGTGACTCCGAGGCGCAGGATATAATACCAAACTGCTCATTGATTTATTTACGAGCTACGCTGATGGGCCAGCTGCCCACTGGACTAAGGGGCGTGGCCGGAGGAGCAGCTGCAGCAAGTGCCGCAGGCCAGGGATACAAACTGCAGACTATAAGATATCAGATCACAAATAGATTTGCAAGCTTAGTAAAGAATTATATTAAGCTCCGCTTTCTCAAAATTCCAAATGAAAAGCTTTGGAAAACCATTTATAAATTTACAAAATTTTACTTTACACTTACATTTACATTTACTTTAATTTAATTTTAATAAAAAATATGATGATTTTGGTTTAAATATTTATAAGTGCACTTAAAATTGTTTAGGATTTTTTCGTAACCATCCCTGCCTTGCATTTTGCAGCTAAATTTTCGCTTTTCTCAACTTCCACTGGACCTGCTCTGCCATCTCCCCCCGCTCTTTATCCCACCCCCTCCGCCGTCTTTGCCATGCCAGTGTGACTTACATAAAGTGTCCTCGACTTGGCCGAGTCGAGTCATTTAGGCGCAGGTCGTAGATCTTCCAAAGCAATGGCTTTTGACACCCAATGTGGCCCTCGTCCTGATGGCACTGATGCCTCTGATGCTGCTGCGCTTAAATATTTACGCCGCCAGACCAGCGATGGCTTTAAGGATCTCGATACTGGATACTGGGTACTGGGTCCTTCGGCTGCCTGCGGTGTTTGCTGGTAATTTTCATTGTCACGTGGCGGTAATTACCGGTGTTGCAGACACAAACACAGATGCAGACACGCGGCCAGACACAGACATCGAGTCAGTCATGACCGTGGCTTTGAACTGCACACGCCTGCACTCAAAAAAATAGTTGCCTATTCGGTAAAAATATCCTTGAGCTTAAAGAATAGTATATCATGAAGCGTCAAATGTTCTGGACATCAAACTTATGTTTAATGATAGAAATATTTTAAAGTTAATAGGCTAGACTTACAAATACTTAGCATTTTGGCTTAAAAATATATTCTCAGTGCACTGTTAGTCGAATTTCTCCGCATGTATGTATGTATCTGTGTATGCGCGTCTGTTGATTTGTCTGTTTATCTGTGTGTTTGGGCTATATCCTGTGGCGTCGCGACGCGCTTTACAATTTCAATTCATTGAATTTTAACAGCGCCTGCAGCGTCGACCAGCCAGTGTCCTTGTGCCTGCGAGCCCAGTTAACCGAAAGTTTGTAAAACGTTATGTGCAACATTTGCAGGACGATGGACGAAGGGTGGCCTGCGGGCTCGGGGGGCTATAGTCCTGATCCCGAGCGAGGTCCATTGTCAATGGCTTCGTGCAGGTTGGCCGCTGATATTAAAACGTGTTTTATCACCCGCCGCCATTTCGCGGCCGGGTATTCATTCCAATTGCGGCCAGATTGCACTTTTCAAGTGCGTGTTAATGCACTGCGTGTGTGCGGCAAGAGGGCGGGGCAAATGGGGACGAATGGGGCGGAATGGAGGTTAGGGGCTGCTTTGGGTGCTTACACATGCGACTGCATTGGGCACTTAAAGCTGACTCAGCCCCAAAACGATGGATATTCAAATTGAGGGTACGAGCTGGCGAGTGTCGCAGATTGCATCTAAACAAAACGAAGGCCAGTCCTCGACTATTAGATACCTGTTACTCAGCTAATGGGAGTGCTAGGACGAAATTTGAACTTTGTTTAAAGTGGGCGTGGCAGTCTTCAGATCTTACTCTCAATATAAAGGGGATGAGCCAGAGGTTTGAGGCAAAAAGGAGTAGTTGAAAATATGGGAGAAGCAGGTGTACTACACGTAGAAATAATATCTTTTTCTTCAATAAATTTTAAAATAAAATACGAAAAATCTTTTTAAAGAATATATACTTCTGAATGTTAATGAAAAACGAAGTATGTTTCATCAAGGAATAAGTACATACTTAAAAATTAATAAAACTTTCTCTAAGTTACGAATTAAGTTATATAATATTTTTTAATATTAAAAATGTTATTTACAACTTGATGTGCACACCTTTTGTAACCCAGTGTGCAAGGTGTGTGTGTGGTATCCTAGTAGCAGCTGTTGTTTGTCCTTTGCCGCCATTTTGTGCGTGTGTGAGTGGCATCCCTTTCACTCCGGAGTCGAGTTTGTTACATTTTCGTTTTGCAATTTCATTAAATTCCAACATCCGCCATAAATCTTCCACTCTTCAGCACGGCTTCTGTGCTTTGAAGCGATAAAGGTATGTCTGCTTGTTTGTCCTTGTATCCGCCACTGTATGTGTGTGTATGTGTGTGTGGGGGGGTGGGTGTTAGTGTGGTTGGGGTCTTGGGGATCCCATTCACACACATACAAGCACACACACGCACAGGGAGCGTAACGTAACCCAAAATGGCCGTTGAAGTGGTTGAAAGCGATTACGCTGACTGCCAAAGGTTGACGCTTGTAAGTGTGTGTGTGTGTGTTTGGGGGAGTTGGTGTTTAAATGTTGTATGAATGAGCTTTTTGGGGACACTTCCCGCTCGGACCCTTGGGTGAGTAGAATTATGTGGGGCTTGGTTGGTCCAGGACTTTAAGCTGCCCAACATAAACTTGGCTCAGTTATACCCAGATGCTCTACTAATGTGTCCCAAACTGCCTTCCCTGGAAAACCTTAACCCCCCCC
Organism: Drosophila simulans; assembly: GCF_016746395.2. Taxonomy (NCBI): domain Eukaryota; kingdom Metazoa; phylum Arthropoda; class Insecta; order Diptera; family Drosophilidae; genus Drosophila; species Drosophila simulans. Next base: position 15,719,299 of record NC_052523.2, on the reverse strand, counting down.
CACATTGACAAGCCATTGAGCAACTTTATGGGAGCTGTTGAAATGTGCCCCGCCCGGAAAACATAACTTAACAACAGATTAAAAGGGCATAAAGCGTGTTCCACTTCTGGTTTCGCCCATATTTATCATAGCAAACATTTTTGGCCCGCATTCCATCACGAGTCGCGTTGAATCACTGGTTGGACCAATTTCAATTCCAGTTCATCGACATTCCTTGGCCGAAGTATGCTAAATATTATGACAACCTCTGGCGCCCAATGAGCATCCCCCTCCTCCACCTCTTCACATTCAGTACACTCCCCTTTTTGTTGGGGGAAAAAAGGCTGAAAACTGAAGACCCAGCTGGTTGGGTTCGTCTGGCGCTTATTAAACTGAAATCCCCGTCTCAAGCGACTGCCATTGCTGCTGCAGTTAACAATTTTTGCAAACCACCAAGCAAATTATTATTGTTTTTCTTTCCCAAATGGCTCTAACCGAGCTTAGTGTTCCGGGCGCCAGCGAAAAATAAATAAACGACTTATTAGTGCCCTAGTAATATTTGAATTTTGAAACAATATATATAATTTACTTCTATTATCTGATTTTATATAAATAGATTACAGTCATGTACCTATCATTTTTAATACTGAACTTATTTAGATGTCCTGCCATTTAAAATAGCTTAGGATAGTTTAATAAAGTTTTTTACAAAATAAATATTAAAATGTTGGTTTGTGTTTTTCTAGGGCATTGTTCTACCGGTTTCACATCTATGTTATTCGCAACATCCCTTTTATATAAATTTTGTAAAAATATATATTTTTAAAATTTTCCCCACTTGCTAGCGCAGTTGGTTGACAATTCCATAAACCAACGAAGCGCGGACTCCTTGTCGCCGACTGTTTCTCCGGCAGCAACATCCTGGCCTCCATGTCCTTTTCCCAGCTCCATCTCCAGTCTCCAGCTCCGTCTCCTGCTCCTGCTCCCAGTTTTTGCAGTTCTGGTGGCGCGCGTGGCGATATAATTGAATGTCTCAGGTGTTTTGTCAGACATTGCTTAAGCCTTTTCCGGGGATTTTCTACTGGTGTCCCTTGCCAAGGCGCCCGATTCGGGATTGTCCTTTTAAAGGTCCTTAAAGAGTTGCCCGACCGTGCTGCCAGTGGGTTGGGTGCGCTGCCATCGTGTGACATTCAAATCCGCGTCGTTTCATTCCGCAATCCACACCCACGCCGCACATTCACCTGCCCCGGCCTAATTAAAACATTCATCTTCATTTTCACCTTTTGCCTAATTAATTCACACAAAAATCAACTAAATTAATATGAAAACCAAGCCAAGAAGCTGACAAGCTGCTGACCACCCCCCTTCACCCATTTTCCCACCCGCCCTCGATGTTATTGCTTTTCCCGCTTGTTGTTTCTGCTTTTCGGACGCTAACGAGAATTAATGGTTTGCAGTGTGCCACACAGTTACGACAGGGAAAATCTTAGGTAAGCAGCACCGAAATTGTCACCAGGCTCAGGACTCAGGACACAATAAATACAAAAAAAATCCAGAGAAATAGGGGGAAATACAGCTCCACATAATTGGCTTTGTGGGGTGCTGTGTCAAAAACTGCTCAATTTACGCGTCGTGAAATTAATTTATGCCCAATGCAATAACCTCGCAACGTCAATAAAATACATTAAGGCCAGGAGTCCTTAGCCGGGGATTGGTCTCGTATTTTGGTCCTGCAGGCAGCAGAGGAGGGGCGAAGGGGCAGCAGCCTGGCCCAGACGGCTGCCTAATTGCGCTTTGTCAATTTGAAATTAAAATTACCCGCCAAACTCGAGCACACGCATACAAATAAACTGCGATAAACAATGCCAACAATTTCTAGTAACAGAAAATGTATATAATAAATACGTAAAATTATGTAAATACGTTATTTAATAGATTATAGAACACCTAATCAATCTGTGAGAAAATTAAATGAATTTATATCAAACAAGTCGATTTATGAGCTCAATTGCAAATCATATTCTACATAAAGTTGACATAAACTTAACATATTATTACAGATTTAATACACCCCTTTTCTCTCAGTGCATCGACACCAACACATGTTCATAGCCATCGGCATCGGCACACGTAGTGTAAGAAATGCGCCTTGCAAAAAATTTCCATAATTTAGCGATCTAAATGCAAGTGGCGCAATTGAAGCGTAATTAGACCCTGCCAGTCAGTCACCCTCACATCCTGGCATCCTGGCATCCGCACCAATAGTGGCACACGTGGAGTAGGAAGTGGCGCTAATTGGTTTCTGGTCAGCACGAAGGATGCAGGAGAGCCACGACTGCACACTTTTTCCAGCTTTCAGCGGGCGCCAATTAAAAACGTGCTCACATTATGCTTTATTGACTTGCCCCACCTCACACAAATACTGCCCCATTGCGCAATTCGTACAGATATCTTCAATACCCAAAGGACTCGCTACCTGAAATGGTTGGAAAATAGGGGAAAATGGTGGCTGGACCCTGGTGGGCGTGCCTCTTAGCAATAATAACGTCCTCGGTTGGCCATAAAACAAATCATGCAAGTTTATGGTCACCTTACCTACATTGTCCACTGCGAAACTTTATCTTTTTATATGCGGCATTATTGCCACAGATTAGACACGGGATTTAGTACAATGCCCAATGCCCATCCACGCTGGGCAGGTGGAGATGTACGCATATGTGCCTATCTCCATATGAGGGTTTCCATTTTTTTTCGATAGCCAGCATAACGAATTAAATATGACCATTTGTATAATAGCCGAGACTCGAGAATCGAGACTCCAGTGGGCAGACCAACTCTCCGATATCTAATACAATTATGGTCGGGGTAATGGCCAATGGACTTGATCCCATGGATGAGTATGTGCCCATTTGGCTGCTGGACAAATTCGAATGCAAAATGCATGACGTTTCCTGTTTAATTTTCAGCCGGCTAAGTGCTACGGCTTAACTCAGGATCTGCAGGACAACAGTTGTAGTTGGAGTGGACAGAATTCGGGGAATAGCTGATATGGTTTAACATTTTCCTATTGTTGCATATGCCTCAAAATACAGATACTCGCATCAAGTCTGCTGCCGCTGGGCATATTTTTCACACAATTATGTGGGTTTTTCATGGGCTGAAATGTGGGTAGATATAGGCTTGGTAAAACCAATAAGCAAAGTGTTTGTGGACCTTTCTATAAAATTAATATATTATACTACCAAAAAATCCTTTGAGGATGAATTTAGATATTAATGTTTGGTTTTCTTTTCTACCTGTAGTCTAATTATAATTACAAAACAGCTTTTATATATTATGTATATATTTAAAGTACTTTCTTTTCCCTGTACCTTTTGCATATAAGACAACTGCCTCTGTAGATTCTAATTTGATGAAGTTATTTGCCGACCGAAAGCCATAAATAACAATTTTTAAGGAAAACCGAGGCGACAAAGGCACTGGGAAATTCAGAGGGAAAGAATGAAGCCCAGCGAACGAGCGAGCGAGCGAGGAAATGTAAATTAGAAGCCAACTGTGACTGTCTAGATAAGAATGTACTTATATATATATACATATATATACGTATATCTGGGCTGGGTAGGATGTGGTGATGATGCCGGGTTGCCGCCCGGACACCCACATCCAGACCCGCAAAGATACACGGACAAGGAATGCGGTTCGTGCTCGACTGCGGCTCGTGGGGCACCAGTGTGCGGCATTTTATTTCGCATTAAGAGATTAAGATCAAAATTAAAATTTAAATTACCCCGCGACACGCTGCGAGGATTCTATATGCTGTATGTGGGTGTGTTGTCAACGTTTGCTTTGTTGCCATTCTGCCCTTTTTGATTGCCTTAAATTGCTGCAAGAGCTCGGGGATTCATTTTTAAGATTCTTCAGTTAGTGTGGCAAATCTTAAAAACGAAGAACGTAATTAATTTGTGCGAAAACCTGGCAGCGGCAATGAAACTGCCTGATTGACAGACAACTTAATTGGGTTTCTCGGAAATATTCCGGCGAAACTTGCAATTAGCAGGCTTGTAAAGTTCAAGATATTTTATAAGGATTCTTCGCTGGCAATCCAAGTGCAACTATAGCTACACTCAGAGAATTACTAGTTACATACAATAAAAAGCTAGCCGCAACTTTATGTCATTGTAAGTAAGTTAGTATTGTTAAGAAACTACTACCTAAAAGATGTGCTGCATATATACACGCATAATTCAGATACATGTACTATTTACTAGTCCTTAGAAATGTGGCCTGTGGTTTGATGTTTTCCGCAATGTATCTGTAACCGAAAGTTGCCGCAATGTCAGCATCAGTATCAGTCTGCTTCTGAGCCCGAGTCCTGGATCCTGAATACTGAGTCCGGAGTCCTGAATTCCGAGTCCTTGGACCCACTCCCACCTGAGCCCACCCACCGAGCCGCAAAAAGAGGACTGCAAGTGACGCAATGCAAAATCCTTACCGCAATCCCTAGAAAAATTTATGAGCACTCAAGTTGATTCAATTTAAAATTTCTCCATGCGGCTGCTAACCGAACCCTTTTCCCCGATTTTCGTCGCTTTTCCTTACGTTTCCTCCCTTCCTCCCGGCTCCACCACTTTTCTAGCCTTCAGTGCCAGCCCCCGAAATTGTGACGCTGACGTCTCATTTTTATAATTAGGCTAAGCCCAGGCCCAAAGCCAAGTTACCAAATGTGCCTGCGCTTTACTCTCTCTTCAATTTGCCCCGACTTTTCCCGCTTTTCCTACGAAACCGCTCTGTTTTGGCCCGGCTAATTGTGCGAAGGCTTGCGAGGCATCCGTTGCCAAGGTTTCGCCAGCGAGAACTACGAGTATATATGGTGGTAAAGTGTGGAACAATGCGAAACTTTGTCTGATATTGTTGGCTCGGACATTTGGGGGAAATGCGAAAAATTAGCAGCTAAAAAGCAACAACAGCAGATGAGGAGCGAAAGCAACTAAATTTGCAGCCGGCGAAAAGTTTTGCGCATTTTGAGTGGCATCAATTTTGACATTTACCTGCAATGTGGCCAAAAAGGAAAGTTCGGTTCTCAGCTTTCCCGCTAACTGGGCGCACCTTTCCCTAAGCCGATTTCAAGTAATTTCAGCTTTAGATTGTTTTCCTCTTTTGGGTGAAAAGTTTTCTTGATATGCCAAATTATGAAAAACAAAATAAAAAACAAAGAAGCAGAAATTCAGGGCAGGAAAAACTGCAACTAAAGTTCGGGGCATGGAATGTGTCAGGATGTATAAGTCTGTAAAAATTCCAGCTACGCTTTTTGTGTTGTTCCCACTTTTGTTGTTTCGAGCTGGAAAAGTTTTTGGCGCAACGGGCACGGAAGTTGCAGCCTGCAGCCCACGGTGGGGCTGGAAAGTGGGCGGGGCAGGCGGAAGTGGCGCATGCAAAGTGCAAAAGCTCGTTGAATATGACCGGGCATTAAAGATGCCATAACCGTGTGTGAGCGCCCCTTTTCCTGTGTGTGTGTGTGTTTGTGTGGGCAGGATGTCAAAAGTTTGGCTAAGTAAAACCTCATGTGCATCTAATTAAAAATATAAAAAACTTTATTTTAAAGCCGCCAAAGAAAACTTTGTCTCCAGCGGAAATGAGTGTGCCTCGGTGTGTGTGTGTGAGTGCGAGTGTGTTGACTCCAAAGCGAAAGGATTGTTGCCTCCTGCCGCTTTCTGTTGTATTTAAAAGTTCCAAGTTGGCATGTTTATCAGCACGAGTGTGTAAAGGGATTTTTCGTTTCGCAAATGAGCTGCCAAATTGGCATAACTTGCTGCGCGGAAGGTGACAGCCAAAACCGAGAAAAGCAAACTTTGAAAAACCCAGCGTGGTTAATTAGTTTCATTTTTGGGCGCTTTAGGAAATTTCGATCTGCAGAAATCAAGACAAAGATGCATAAGTCATAGAATTATAATTAATTATATTTTTATTTTAGCTAAAATATCTAAAACATGATTGCTCCATGTGATGGCTTAAGGCACTAATAATCTTTGAATACCATTTACCCCAATTTAAATCCCTTCTCATTCATTATGAGCGTCGTCGAGTCAAGGGCTTAATGGCTTGCTTTTGACAACCAAATGCTGACCAGTTTCAAAGGCTGGCAATAGTATTGGATAAAGGAGTGGCATTTTTGGAATGAAGGAGTTGCAGAAACATCCCTGACCAAACCAGACGGATCCACTGACAGTCACAGCCGCAGCCAGTTTGAGTGACTGACTCAGACTTCGACTTGCACATGCCATCAGTGCGGCTGATTCGGATTCTGGTCCATGGTCCCAACTTCCCCAACTTCCTCAACTCTCCGGCCCCTTTCCACCGATGTCATTAATGCAACTGGAGGCTCGAGAACCCGCCTTAACCCTTTTGGACAGCCCCAAATGCTTTGCATTTCTACTTTGCACTGGCCGCATGTGCGACTACTTTTCAGCCTCCCAAAAATCCAGCAGCCCAACGGGAAAAGCAACCAGTTTGCCCCCTCAGTTTTCCCCAGCCAGTCGGTTCGATGGGAGCAAAAAATAACAAACGAGCACAACATGAGCTGAAAATAAGATTTTTGAGCCATTTCGTTTTGTTGCGTTTATGTTGGCTTGTCCATGTGTGTGTGACTGAGTGCGTGTGTCTCTGGGTGTGTGTGTGAGTACTTGTCCTAGTCTTGGTAACATCGTCTGGCCGACTCTGCGCCTCACTGGCTGATGTATTCATGAAATCGTGTGATTAATGGCTCGCACAACATTTGCACACACTGCTCCAGCTCCAGCTCCTGATCCTCCTGCTTCTTCTCCTGCTGCTGCTGGCACTGCTGCTCCTTGCATCCTTTTGCTCATCCTCGACAGGCGGCGTATCTGTCTGCGTGCAGATAAACATGACCGAACCGCTCCTCTTTTCAGCCACTGAAAGAAAAGAAGGGAAGCCGCGCACTTAAAAAATGCTGTAAGTGTGGAGTATTGGTTTTCACTATAGGTATTTCATCATTTTTCTACATAATTGTATGTTAAGTTCATCAAATCCTTGGCATGTAAAATTATCCTTTTTTAACAGTGCTGTGGCTGGATCAATCTTTTTTCAAGTGCACCCGCTGCCAATCTCCGCCAGCAAATGCTGCGCATGCATAACGGGCGAAGGATGTGTGTGGACGAGGACGAGAACGTGGACTCGACCGGGGACAGAAGGACATGCAGGACAACGCAGCAACGACGACGACATTGGTCACAAAAATTTTCCGGCTCTGCGCGTTTGTCTGCCATTTTATCATAGCCGGCCGAGCCGAGCCGCATGAGGCGTTGAAATTAACAAACATCCTGGGCCTCCGCCTCCTCTCATCCTTTCGGATCCTTTCGCATCCTGGCCGAAACAAAAATGCGTCGTAATTAAACCGAATTTAATTGCTTTCGCCTGTGCCCCCGAATGTGCCCCATTCCAGAGCTTATAACTATGCTATAATCCTTGACACTTTTATTGCGGCTCTAAAAGTTATTAACTTGATTTAATAAGCGCCTTGGACAGCGGCGGTGGCAACAACAAGGAATCGGAATGTTTAGCATTTTACAGTATCGTCTCGTCTGAGGGGAAAAGTTTGCCAAATGAATTTGATCGCCTTGGCATTCAGAACGTGGCTTTAATTAACTCATTTTTCATTGGCACTGCCAGCGGGGCGTCCTTGCGGCAGGACGAGGGGTTGAATCCGAAGCCGAATGAAATCCGTAACCGAGGGTTAGGTAATCTTATCTGCTAGGTGGGTCGTTCCACCGTAGCTCGCGGGCCTTTCAGCCCGAGCCCATCACTCATCCGGAGCCCAAGCCTTTGTCTCCCTGCTGATAAGCCCAAGAAAAGTGCCCATCTCCCCCAGTTGGGCTGCCTTTTCGGTTTTATCAGCGTGAACAAATTTGAATTAGCCATTTGAATTCGGAATTTGGAATTTTCATGCCGAATTATGCGAGGCAGCGTAGCTTGGCTGAATTTGCATCGATTCGCGCGGCAAAATAGCAAGATAAATAGTTGAATAAACAGTGCCCATTAAACTGTCTTTAAGGCTTTAAGTGAATGAAGAAGAACATCTTATATGCCATTAGTACCATTTTTGGTATAGTTAAGACAATTTTTCTCACAGCTTCAAGTGTCAAGCAAACTAATCTAAACTGGGAATTAGCCACCATAACAATTTGAGCTTAATTTGTGGGAAATCTGCCATAAGACGTGCTTTGACACACAAGACAATGGCTTTGTCCCTGGCACCTCAAAAAAACGAAAATAAAAATGAACCAAAGACTCTCACAAGTTGTTTCATTTTTAATCAAGCTCGTGTTTTTGCATGGCTGCCATTTAGGTGGGTCAAAGGTAAATGCAATGGAAAATGCAAACTTCGGACCCCCGAAGAAAAGCCAAGAAAAGCCAGACACAGATGCAGACACTTTTTATGGGCAATAGAAAAACCTCAAAATTGCAGATTTAATTTTATTTTATTGCACCTCTACCCGCTGCCAAAGAAAATTGTTTCTTTATGCAGGATCTCTATTGTCCTGGCGACTGATGGAACGGAAGGGATTTCCGGCGGGTGAGTGTGGAATTTAATCAAGAAAATATTCGGGGACACTTGAAACTCAAGTCAAGTCAACAATTTGTGGCTGCTAGGGAAATTCCATCTCGTGCTGGGATTATTTAGCCTGCACTGCACCGAATGATTGCTCATTAATAAACATAAGCAACAAATTGCTCGACAAAATCAAAAAACCAAAACCATTTACGAGCTCAGTGAGCAGGATTGGAAAAAATTCCAGAAAAAATAACGAAATGGTGGATGGGTAGCCGTTTTGCTGCGGTATAATATTTGTAATCAAACGCAGTCGGAGTCATAATAATCAAGTCGTAAAAAACAAATCCATTTTCGCGCTTGAATAAACAGCCAAAACAGAGACTCTCAAGACGAAGGATCCCCAGACGGGGTCGTAAGATGGGCAGTAAAAACAATGATAGTAATGGCGGAACATTTTTACACCTTCCACGGCAGCCACAAAAGGGATCAGGATAAACATTCTGTGGTAATAAAAAGAAACAGCACAAATAGCTCAATGGTTTTGATTTTGGTTTCGGTTTTGTTCCTGGCTTGCACGCTTTTTTTTTACGACCAGCCAGGATGACAACGTGTAAATTTTGCGCTTTATTTAACAGGGCAAATGACAAATCTGATTCCATTTAATGATCGTAAAATCACTCATCAAACGCTGTAAATTGCAATGTAATAGAAAAATAATAAGCGACTGCGATGCATCGAAGATGTTATCATCGTAAAAGCCGAGAGTCGTAAAATCCGAGAGTCCTGGTCCTTCAGCTCGAGAAAGGAAGGTCCTGGCGTTAGTTTTCACACCCAAAACAGTGTCGGCTGGGCGGATGCAAAGCTCTGGCATCATTACACTTGAGTGTTTTACAACTTCCGTTGAGTTCGCCCTGGCCATAAAGTGTAATCTTCATGTTTTTATTAGGCGGATGAGCGGATGGGGTGGGGCGATGGGTTGTCAATGGCTCTGAGGACATCAAATTGACAGCTCCTTGGAGTCGTAAAACTCAGCCACTGTCTGGCCATTCATATATATATGTGTATGTACATATGTTGGGGGTAATGATTGTCACCGGCTAAACAATTAAATCGAGGTTAGAAATGGCGCATAAAAAGCGCATAAAAAGGACATAAACACAGACCCTCACTTCGACAATGATGATAATGATGTCGATGACGATGTCGTCAACGCATCGTAAACATTTTAAGCCAGTGTTTATTTTCATTTGGAAGGGATAAGAGCGGAACATGACCCCTATGCGATCTGTGGCCTCGTAAAACTCTGCTGATAAGACACTCAACTCGCCGCTGGTAATGATAATAAAATTATAAGTTACACACCCACATATGCTGGGGATCCTTCGGATGGGTCTCTATGGATGGGCACTTTACTACGGGTATTCCCCCGACTGCCTCGCCATCCGTTTGCCGCCGTAAAGTGCGCTAATCAGCATTTAAAATTAACTAAATGCCCGCCTCTTAAGACAAACTTGATGAGTTTGGCCTTTGGCTCGCAGGATATCCTAGGGGTCCTTGAGTTCTCGGGGCTGTAAAACCAGGTTTATGTTGTTCTCGACCCGTTAAGTGGATGGAAGATGCGTTTTTCATGTAGCTGCAAATGGCCGGGGCATGTGGCATCTTAAGATTGGGCCGAAACACTTAAGTGTGTGCCAAGTGACATTTGATTGCTCCAGTTCTGAGTGTTTGGAAAGTGCTGAGCTGCTGGCTTCGCATCGAAATTTATTGACAGACATTTGTAGGCAAGGCGTCAATTAAACCGGAAGTACTTAATTAACTGATTGAATAGAAGATAGACTTAGTTAATCTTTTCTCAATAAATACCATATTTAAGAAGGACTAGTGCAAGAGAGTGTAGAACTCTAGCTTTAAATACTGTATGCTTCGCTCTATTCTGATTCCACTTTAAGCCCCATTATCATATGGCACTCTCCGCTTTTAATTGGGCCCCCAGTCGGAGAGTGCGTGTCATCCGCACTCACAGACACACTCACACACAGGGCACCCACACAAAGGGAAGCTTACTTCCGCCATTTTCTATGATGAATTGCTACTTTGGCTCAACGCACGCACACCCGTTCGCCGAAGAGAAGAAGATGCGCAGACGGGAGAAAGGAACAGAGATGAGCTGAGTACATCCAGGAGCTGAAAGGGATGAGGGACAGGAGCTCGCATAGATACACATTTATCCAGCTGTCGGCGGCGTTGACAGCGGTAGGAAAAAAGGAGTGCAGGGAGTGCCGAAAAGGAGCCGCTTACCTGGGCAGGTGAGCCCGAGCTCGGGACACAGGAAGTGCACTTTGGACACGGGACACCCACACATCGGGGTGCTTTTGCCGCTTATTTATGTCTGGCAATCATAAAGCGCGCTAAAGAGCGAGCGAAAGCGATAGAGAGGCGAGAACGAGACGGGGCGAGCGAGTGCAGGTTATGGCCTTCTATAACTCAGAACTGGGGAAACTCCAGGACCCGGAACCCAGAACTCAGTGCTCCGAGCTCGCATGATGCCGCCTCTTTCTGGCCAACGTCTGCGTCCACTTTCGTTGGCTGCTGCTGCTGATGTATTCCATACAAATTGCAGGTTTTAGTGTTTTTATTTTTGCCCTCCAGCGCAGGGGTGAAATCCGGAATCCTGCTGACTACGTTCGGGGGGGGAGCGGGTGGAGTGGGCGGAATGGGTGGCCGAGTGGCTGAGTGGGCGAATGGGCAGGCGCATCATCCATCAATGGCATTTGCGGCAAGGACAGCGGCGAGTGCTCTCGGTGAGTGCTTCTGACGTTTTTGTGTCGCAGACACAACAACACTAAAATTGGGGGCGAGTGGGGGAGGACCCAGGATCTGGCTAGCATGCCCCTTCTTTTTTTATTTGCCAAGCTCATGCGGCGAAATTTGTTCAGTTTTCGCTGCAAAGCAAAATCAAAATATATGCACTGAGGGGAAAATTACGATCACATAAAATTCGATTAGTTTTTTAAAATTCGAAGTTGATTAGTTTTTTAGAGAGAGTTTTTTTATTCTTTTCACTATTATGTAATTGTTTTCATAAATGTATTTATGGCGCCCAAAAACTGTATTCTTTTAGCAACTCTCTGCATTCCATTCTCTTTCTATTATCCTTTTTCTTTAGTCTGTGGAAATTCCTACCCTTTTGCCCTATGCTCTGCTATTTGTAAAATAATAACATAAAATATGGCTGGCCTTGAACAATTTACTTTTATTTTATTATTATTGCCCAGCCTCCGTTGAAACTCCGCTTCAACATGTGAATCGGTCTTCCCTCTCTTTCTTTTTGTAAATGTGGGTGTGTGTGTGCTTTCGTGTGGGTGAGATGTCTGCATTGTTGTTGCGTCTCGCTTTTAGCTTCATTAAATTTATGTTGCAACCCCCCGCCGCCTCCTCTTACTCCAAATATCCTGGGCCTAGTTGCACGTGCCGCGTGGCCGTAAAACAGATCGTAAAAGTTTATTACTTGCGGCTTTTGTTTGTTACTCTGTATGTGTGTGCTGCTTTCTCTTTTCCCTACGAATGTGTGTATGTGTGTGTGTGGCGCGCTCTCGCCTTTCGATGTGTTTGTGTGAACCGCCGTCGCTGTCAGCTGTCAAATTGATTTTGTTTATATTGCCAACAGCTCGCCGCTCCAACAGGTTTCATTTTCACTCCCGTCCCGGAAATCATTGCGTCATGCTGATATTTTGTATTTTAACACCCCTCCGTCGCCCTCTGACTGCCACGCCCCCTTTTTCCGGCCATGTCATCCTCAGGCTTTGTGTTTAGGCTGCAAAAGTCGATTTTTGTTGGTTTAGGTCAGTTTAGTTAGCTGGCTTTGACAGCTCAAAGTCGAGGTCAACTTTTGTATGCCCATCATCAGCTGTCTCTGTGAGAGTGTGAGTGTGAGCGAGCGTGTGTGTGCGTGTTCGAGTGTCCCTGTGTGTGTGACTGGGTTTCAGTCGGTGAGTGTGTATGTCCTTACACAGGATATATTTATGGGCCCGCTGGTCGAGACGCTTACACTCGCTGCGACGCGTCCTTGTCAGTTTCCAAAAACATAAAAAATCGATTTTATTATAGCCGTCAGTCTGGCCCGTCTATATAGATTTTCTGTCACCGCTGATATTGCCTTTGTCTGGGTATTGTTGTCCCTGTGTGTGTGTGTGTTGGTGACAGGCTTAAATTTCCGGCGGCTCTGTTAAGGTTTGACTACATTTTTAAAGATCTAACAGGGTCAACGTTGCGTATGCGTTATATGTAAGTTAGCTGGGGAAATTATAAGCTAAATATAAATTTAAATACCTAAACAGAACGCTAAGTTAAGTTTGAATTTATAATACGCCGGGGATATGGCTATGTGCTATGGATATAAACATTGGATTAAGCTTTAGTGTAAGTACAAGAAAGAAATAACAGACGAAAGTGACAATATATAGAATTAAGATAGGCATTCCAATTATGACATCATAAAAGCTTATTTCCAAGTTTTGCAATCTTTCCAACGAAATCGAGACCAAAACAAAAGGCAGAAAAAACATAAACAAAATTAATCAAATATTCACCCGCTGAGCAAAAGAGCGAACTGAAAGCTTTGCAAAGCTCACTAAATGTGAATTAATCCAAAAAGTTTTCTAATCGAATGTTGAAAGAATTTTTTTAGTCTGCAAAATGTTGTCAACGCAGTGGAACGCAAATAAACAGATCTCTAGGCAGGTCTACCAGCTATGCAGGGGTCTAGCCCAAAAGGTAAGAAAAAAATATTTTAAATATATATTTATATATGTAATATAAAATAATAGGCCACAGCAGTGAGCTTGGAAGAGGCCAAACCTTATGCTGATATTCCGGGACCCAGCAAATTGCAATTGATCAGAGCTTTTCTGCCGGGCGGTAAGTGAAGGAAAAGCTTTCCAGTATTCTCTCATTGGATAATTGATTAATTGTTGATCTTTTGTTGAAACCCTCTCTTAAGGTCGCTATAAGAATTTGCCGGTCCACGAAATGTTTCTCGATATGAACCGACAATATGGCAGTATCTTTAGGATGCCCAGTGTGGCAGGTACCGATATGGTGCTCACGATGAATCCTCAGGACTACGAAGTAATCTTTCGAAACGAGGGTCAGTATCCTTATAGAAGGAGTTTTGAGGTAATGGACTACTTCAAACGGGTTCACCGGCGGGAAGTATTCGATGGCTATGATGGGTTGACTTCGGGGTAAGTAAATTAGATTTGAGATATTGAGTAGTATGACATTTATAAACTTTTAGAAATGGACCTGCTTGGGGCAAAATGCGCACTGCTGTCAATCCCATTCTGTTGCAACCACGTAACGCCAAGCTTTATATGACGAATTTGGTGCAAGTAAGCGATGAGTTTCTGGAGCGGTAAGCAATGTTAAAATTTTCACTATAATCTGAAGCAACTTCTTTTATTTAATTTAAGCATTCGCACTATTCGAGATCCTGTTACCCAAGAGATGCCAGATGACTTTGCCGTGGACATTCGGCATTTGGTGATCGAATCGATTTGCTCTGTCGCCCTGAACACACATCTTGGCTTATTGGGAGAACAGCGGAATAACAAGGATATTCAAAAGCTCGTCTTGGCTCTGCAGGATGTGGTCGAGCTGGGTTTTCAGCTGGACATAATGCCCGCATTTTGGAAATATTTGCCAATGCCCAATTTCAAGAAGCTCATGCGCTCATTGGATACAATTACGGACTTTTGCTATTTCCACATTGGGAACGCTTTAAAACGGATCGAGGAGGACGCCAAGGCTGGAAAACTGAATGAGATTGGTTTGGAAACTAGCCTGCTGGAGAAGCTGGCCCGCTTCGATCGCCAAACAGCAGTTATTATAGCCATGGATTTGCTATTTGCCGGAGCGGATCCGGTAAGTTTACAATTGAATCACTTTACACTTGAATCACAAAAACATTAAGGTCGATAATCTTCCATTGGCAGACCCTTGTAACCCTAGGAGGAATCTTATTCAGCCTGTCCAAGAGTCCTGACAAGCAGGCTCGACTTCTGGAGGAGATCAGGGGAATATTACCCAATAAGGACTCATTGCTGACTATGGAAAATATGAGAAATCTGCCCTATCTAAGGGCTTGCATCAAGGAGGGCATTCGCATGTATCCCATTGGACCGGGAACCCTACGCCGAATGCCACACGATGTGGTGCTTAGTGGGTATAGAGTTGTGGCCGGAACGGATGTTGGCATTGCGGCCAACTACCAGATGGCCAATATGGAGCAGTTTGTGCCCAAGGTCCGAGAATTTATCCCTGAGAGATGGCTGCGCGATGAGTCCAACTCCCATTTGGTGGGTGAAACAGCCACGCCTTTTATGTATCTTCCCTTTGGTTTTGGACCAAGATCTTGCGCAGGCAAGAGGATTGTGGATATGATGCTGGAGATAGCCATTTCGCGGTTGGTAAGAAACTTTGAGATCGGGTTTGACTATCCCATCGAAAATGCCTTTAAGGCAAAGTTCTTTGTGCAACCAAATATTCCCTTTAAGTTTAAGTTTATAGAGCGAAGCGATTAATGTTGATGATCCTTGCAAAATATATATCATTATTCACTCAGGAAAAAACGCCTTAAAATAATACATATTTTATATTATATGCACAAAAAAAATATATTTAAAGATGATGTTCTTTATAATAAAGGTTTCTTAATATTCCCACTTTTTTTTGAGTGAACAACTTGTAAGCGCCTGGCTAAAGACTTTCAAGTGGTTTTGGTTGCATACACATGTCCTCGTCGCTGAAGTGTCCTTTTGAACTCAATACGGCAACATCCACTTGAGCCAACATATCTTTACTGCTGTCCCAAAATAACTTTGGCATTTGCCGGCCCTGTGAAGAGGACTCTTGATAGCAGAGAAAAAACACGTCGTGTAATTTATGTATATGGAGGGGTGGTGACTGAAGTCTTGACAATCTTGAGAAAAGGTATTTTAAATGAGCTTATGTTCGCAAATATCTTTAAAAGAATTATCCTAATGGGATCGTATAGATTTCGTTTAAAGCCTGTAAGTATGCAATACTTTTGCCAAAGATCACTTGCGGCGCCACCTTTGTGTCACATTAAGTACTATTCACTGCCTTTAATCAACGTTAAGTCCAAGTTTAATCGGCTTCGTTATGCACTCGCTTTAAGCCATCTCTGCAGGATACTAGCCAATACTATTCGTATGCTCACTCAACTATTGACTCTGCCTTGCCCATCCTTAATTTCATTCCATCAGAACACTCCTCGTCCTTCGTTATCGCTTGTAGTTGGACAAACAAATGCGCCGACATAAATAATGCAAAAGTATTCATTTTGACATCGAATAGACAAAGTTGCATTGAATTTTCATGTTTGTTCCTCTCGTTCTTTTATTTCTTTCAGTTACTTGTGCCGGATCTTATCTGACCCCCTCGCTCACTCCGCCTCGCTAACTCTCTCTATCTGTTTTCTGCTAGAAAGTCCTGCTCGTATGTCCTGGATTTTATGCTGCAGACCGGACTCACTCGTTGGTCGTCGTCTTGTGCATTATTAAAACTATTCTGATGGCGCTTCCGAGGATGGGGTCCACTTGAAATGTCAATGCTCGGTCCGCAGCTCCTTGCTCCTCTACTCCTCTTCTGCTCTACTCCTAGCTCCCAGCTCCTTTGCTTCTTTGCTCCTTGTTCCCATTTTGCAGTGCATAAAGTTTTATCGCTGTCGGGAGAGGGTAAGAAGAAGAAGAACCCGATTCCGATTCCCTGCCTGCTGTTCTGTCACGTTTCCTGGCCAAGGACTCGCAAACTTGTGCCCGGGACGAAATGCATTTGCAATTGCATAAATGAATAGCATGAGGAGGCGGAGGCGAAGCGAGTGGCCCAGACAAAATAAATGGAATTCATTATTGACCAGGAGATGTGTCCTGCCGAAGGTAGGGGGCGTGGCCGAGGTGCTGGCCTTTAAATTGAAAATACATGTCAACTATCGGCTGCCCACACAAATCACAGTTTCAGCGCGCATTTCGCAATTTTCGTTGTTGGATTTTCAGAGGGCGGGGTCCCATGCACTTTATGACATGGCACTATCCGTCCCGTTCCCTAAAAGGACCCCCTCCAAAACCCTTTCACTGCCCATAAAGTGAGCAATTAGACAATGTCCCAGCCTCCTGCGCCTCCCACATCCTGTGTTCTGCATCTTGGCAATCGGAATTTCGGCTTTTCGCATTGAACTTTGACTTGCCATCAACATGGGGCTCGAATGAAGTGCACGTGCAGAAAATGTCAGTAAATGTAGGTATATTATATATTACAAATATTCAATACAATACAATTTTTAAGGAACTAGTATCATAGCACAAAAATAGTAGTGTCTATTGGCTAAAAAAGCCATAACAATTATCTTAGTATGAAAGTTTATAATTTGAAGTAAGCTTCGTTGTTTGTTTAATTATATTATTGTCTAATAATCTACAAAATATTTGAATTTCTTGTACCCTTGTCACGGTGTTCATTTTCCGATTACTCCTCGGCCTCCTTGCGCCAGATCCTGTCACATGACATGATGGCCGTCCATTGCCGAGCTGCCAATTTGCAACAGCACGGGCGTGGCAAACGGACCACGTCTAATGATGGCATACATAACCTGACTTCCCCTGAACGCCTCCGACCTGGCCAGGCACACGCCCACGCCCACGCCCGGTCCTTGGTCCTTGGTGCTCCGAGCTGTTCCTATTCCAATTTCTATTCCTGGTGCCTGTGACCAGTGCCTGGTCCTCAGGCCTTGGTCCTTCGCAAGTGTCATGTCACACAACGCACTCGGCTGGCTTGTCAATTTCGCAGCTGGGCGTGGCTGGAAGCCAGGAGCATGACTTGAGCCCCAGTGGCAGGCATTAGCATGTTCCACCGAAGGCACAGAGTTTAAAGGAGGGAAAGGAAAAAGTATCCACATTGCAGTACAGGACAATCGGCAGACACCCCACCCACTCGCACTCACACTCACATCAACATCCAATCGCACTCCCACACCCAAATCCCCACCCACTTTCCACCCCCCCAGGATGGCGACCCGCCCTGACAGGCGTCCATGATTAATGGTTGTCAATGGCATTCCGCTCGGATCGGATCGGTTGGGCTTGACTTGGCCTGCATGCGAAAAGTAATTTTGTTATTTTAAGAAAAGCCCTCGCAGGCTCTAAGGATTCTGTTTTGCAGGAAATTGATTCCCCCCGCGTTTTCCCTTTTTTTTCCAGACCGCTGCCGCAGGAATTCCCCAACAAGTCGCAATTTCGCAACCTTTTGCACCCCGCGAGGTTCACGGCGCACAAGAAAAAAAATGAAATAAAACGAAAATATAAATAAAAACAGGGGCTAGATGGTGTTAATGGCATTGGAAATTTGCGTGGGGTGCGGTGGAAGAAATTTAATTTATTATTTCGAAAAGCAAAGCATTTCTAATCGAATTGTATGCCAAATATGCGTTTCATGGGAAATTGAAAAATTGCGCCCCAATTGGGTGGATTTCCGCCAGACACAGATAATGCTGCCAGAAATTTGAATAGGTTGGTTTTTAAGTGGTCGGGGTCGATAATGTCTATTAGATTGTTTGGCATTAATGATGTCTTGTGCAGAGGACAGAAGTTTTGATGAACAGGCACTTAGGGGAAATGAATAAAGTAATACAATTTAGTATTATTGACTGATAGAGAAGCATAACACATTATGTGATAAATCAAATCTCACACTAAACTTACTAATAGTGTAGCTAAAAGAATTAAGGGGACGTTTAAAAAACTGATCAAACTTGGATGCTCCTGTAGGCCTTTCCATTCTTTAAGGTTAATTGGGAGCTCTTTAAATCGCGCCCCTTAAATCGCCCGCAGGACCCTGCTGCTGTGCATATATTTTTATTAATTTTCCAAATGAATTCCTGACAACGACAAAAAGACAGTGACAACGATGACAACAACAGCGGCAGAAGCGCCGGCCCAGACAGAAAGCGAGTTATCCTGGCCGCCAAAGGATAACAAAGCAGAAAAAAAAAATGGGGGCAGCCATTGTTGGCCACTGGCAGCCCGCTGCTGTTTCCCCCTTTTCTGGATTTTTCAGATCTTTTTTGGTAACTGTTGGCGACATTATTACGTTACTTACTTTACGCCATAAATGTTGTTACGTCATGGCAACCACCCAACGGACCATCCACCTACCCACATGTGCGCTAAAAAAGGCAAAACAATGAAATCAGAAGGAGCAGAAGGAGCAAAAGGATGCGATGGCTGCCATCATTGTTATGTGAATGTGACGACTTTTTGACTTCCGCCACGCTGATGTGTTTCCGTTTCCTGTTTTATGCACAACTTTTGTCCGCCGCCTTTGCTTCGCCTCTTCCTTGCGCATCCTTTGTGCGCTTGTTTCTTTATATTTTTAAATGTTTGCCGCTGATGAAATGTAGCCGAGGATAACTGCCTGACGATTTCACGCCGCGTTGAGTCCACCACGACCCTCGCGCCAGGATATTTGCCCGCCCGCCCGAGCTGTATGTGCATCCTCAATTTCCCTTTTATGTTATTTTAATTTTATGTTATTGTTATGACACAATGAAAATAAAATTGAATTGACACTGATGTCCTTGCTTCCTTTCCCGAGTTTGGGGTCCTGATAAGTGCGTATAAACGTATAAGAGAGCGAGTGCGGAAGCTTCCGAAAAAATGTGTGTGTGTGCCGGTTGGCAGTGACGTTTTTATTGCCCGGACACACGGAGTCCAAGTGGCAGGCAGGGCAGACAGGATCACAGGATATTCAAATGGGCCATAAGTGCGGTTAAAGCGTTTCGCTCGCTTGACTAAATCTCAATCCAAGTGCCGAATCCCAATCCCCAATCCCAATAGCAAATTGGAATAGCCATGCCAATCCGGCAATCCGGCACAGAAACTTTCAATTTTTGACGCTGCCAGCTGGCGACATGACCTCTCACCCCTTCTCCGTCCGTAAATCCAACCTCCCCCAATCGCTGACAATATTATTTGTCGCGCAGGTTCAAAACAATATCATAAAGTAATTTATATGCCTGGCAGGACGCAGAACGAAGGACGAACGGAGCTGTGGGCGTGGAGAGCGCAGAGCGGAGCAAAACGGATCGGATTGGGGGCGGACTGCTACTGCTACTGCTGCCTGACTGCGATGATATATGGGCGAAATGGCTTTTTAATGACAACGACGACAACAGCAGCTTGTACAAATTACAAGCCAGCACTCACACACACACACACGGAGATTGTGATTGACCAGGACCTCCGATGTGTTGCCGCTGTGCGTTAATTTGGATTGTCTTTGGGCTGCAGCTGCCTGATAAATGGGTCACACGTACTGGTCCCATCCCGGCTTCCATCGGATGAGTGGCTGAATGGTGTTGTGACGCGCGACTTCATCAAAATCTGTCCACCTAATGGGCCTCCCATTCCCATGAGCACATTGATTGCTGATCAACAGATTTTGATTTCTTTTGGGTTCCTTTGAGTGTGGTGGGGACAAGTTGGCTATATTAGATTCAAATTACTGGTCTTCTAAGATTAGAACTCCTTTCTATATTTATTCAAAATCCTTTTAATGTGGATCCTTGTCTATACAAATGCAGTTTTTAAATGCCTAATAATAACATGCCTTATAGAATTACTTCTTATTTATAGGCGAACGTTTAGTAAACTACTAAAAACTACTAGTTGTTCGAACTAGGAATGTGGAACTCCACTTGATTTGACAAGAACATTTATTGCTCGCACTTTTAAAAATTCATTTGGTAGTGACACTTGGCCAGGACATGAACGGCGAACAAAGCGGCCGGAGGCCAAGTTGTCGGGCTTTCTCTGTGGCTCTGAATCCGGCTTCTGGCCTCCAGTTTGGTCTGGCTCTGGTCTGGTTTTTGGCCAGGCTCAGAGTCCGATTCTGCTGCTACTGCTACTGCCACTGCTGGTGCTGGTGCTTCTGATGCTGATGCTTTTGGCCAGGCCGGCAATATCCTGGTGTGGCTGTTGTGTTGGCTTTGCGCAGATAAGAGAATTGTCCTGTCAACCGGAATGATATATGCGCCAGCGCATTCAAATTGGGCTAACAGACGAACCAACGGCGGACTGGCCGTGCGATTGAGGATTTTCCTCTGCCCATTCCCATCTCCATCCCCCATGGTTTTTCCTTCCCCACCTTCACTCCACTCCATTTCCATCTGCAGGATGTGTTTTTCTCGCACATCAGCGTGCGTTTCCCATGGAATGCTGATGATAGTCCTTCTCCCCAACCCCCGAAAACTCCTTCTTATATGAGGGGGGTTAAGGGGCATTCTCTTTTTTCTTCCTTGGCTGCTGTTTTATTTTCAGCGCTTCCTTTTTTCCAAGCGGGTTTGTCGAGTTGAAAAATTGGTGTGAAAATTCAAAAGGAGCTGCGAGTGTGTGAGTTATGTGAGCGCTTGTGTGTGTGTGTGTGTGTGCGAGGGGTGTTGCGAAATTACTTCGTGTGTAAAATTATGCGAATTGCGTATGGGGAAAAAAGTGGGAAAAAAGCACGGAAAAAAGGAGCTGAAAAAGGTGAGCGAATATTCATGCACGTAGCTGCGAATGGAAAAGTGGGAAAATGGGCGAGGAAAATGGGTCTGGGATGCGGGCTTCTCACTGCTTGGCATCTCACTTTTATTGCATTTCAACACTTGAGTATGCGCGCATGCAGAATTTCTCATAATAAATGTAATAAATAAAAATGTAACCTGAAATGTGACAGTTTCGTTTGATGGGAACGGGTGAGTGGAATATAAATCCGCGGCACACGAAATGTATGCAAAAAGGACGAGAACAGGTGAACCCAAGTGCCTGCACCCACATAAGTTATTAACAAGTACGCTTTCTGCGTGGCTCTTTTAAATATTGCACGAGACTTAAAATTAACTGAATAACTGACAGCGGGAGTGGATTTTCCTGCTCGCAGGATATTTGCTTTATCCTCGAACGAGTTGAACGATGACATCAGTGGAGTAAAGCTCTCGGTCTTTTCCTCGTTTTGAGTGATGCCAGCCTCTGGCCACACAATTTCTTAAATTTGCTCAATTATCGTCCATCGATGTGGGGTTTCATCTCCTCCGGCTCTTTGGATTAACTTGCCCCTACCCAGCAATTTGTCAAACTACGCAGTAAATACAACAAAACACAGCAACTCATACCAATCGGAAAAATTGGAGGATAAGAATTGAAAGCTTCAATATGGCGAATAGATAATATTCTAACTTTGAAAAGATAAAAACCACTTCCTTTTGGCTATTCAAAAGGTTTTTATAAGTTGAAAGAAATAACATATTAAGATGTTAATACCATTTTATTTGATATATGATTAACTTGAAGGAATAAACTATAAGACAAATAACAGCGTTTGTATATTTTCAAAATTATTATTTATGCCATATCAACCCTGCTCGCCGTCTCAATCGCTCTTAGGGTATTTGAAGTCAATGATATATACCAATTGTTTCATGCAAAATCAGCACAAAATTTTCAACGCCACAAAGAGCAGCGTCATCAGTTACAAGTCAACAACATGGAGGAGTACGAGCCACAAGTACGATGGGGACAATGAAATAATTGACGCCATTGATGCCGTTGCCAAACTCAAACTGAAACTCAAACAGAAAAGCCAGAAATCAGAAATGTGAAACAGGATTCCGGGATGCCAGGATGGGGCATACAACATTCTTTGGGAATTGAGCTCATTATGGCATCGGCATCAGCAGCATCACGAATGCCATGCCAGCGCCACGCCTCCATTAGTGTAAAAAGCCATGCCCCCGGCCAGGTTCACGCCCCCTTTTGCCGCCCACTTGCACGCCCCCGGCCAAAAGTCACAGTGTGGTCAAAATCGAGCTTCCAAATGGAGGCGTGGGCTAAATCAAAAGGGTGGCGGATGGATAATGGTGCTCCGGCTGGCTAACGATTCCAAATTGCGTCAAAGATGAGATAGTATGCCGAAAGGAGAACATGAGGGTCCTCTAAAGCGGGGTATCAGGATGGTTTATGTCCAAGTTTTTTATATCGATTAAATATAACATGGCGGTTAGAAAGGAATATACTTAAGCCTCGTTCTCTTAATAATCTGTATAGAAAACAGTCTTAATTTTTATCAAAGTTTGTTTAGTGTTTAGTAATTTCAAAAGCGTGGATATTTTGTGAGTAGCTCTTATTAGATAATTAATCATATATTTCTTAGGCACATTCTGTGTCAATATACCCTGTTATCCTCGAAGTGCTGGGTACCACTGCGTGGTTGCTGTTCGTTGGAGCTCTTGATTTCTGTTTGGGCCAGCAAAATGGGCGCCAAAAGTGCTCTTGCTTAGGCGGGAGATTGATGCCCGGCAAGCAAGTGCCATGATGACTGCCAGGCCTCCATTCGTGCTCCTTTGCCGCCCCTCCACCTAAAACTCCGAAGAACTGGTCCTGTTCTATCGAGCGTTTCTAGGATAACCCATTGCCACCCCTGGGCCAGATGCCCCTGCTCCTGCTACTGGGCTGGCCTAGCCAGCCCATTGGAACGGCAGTGAGGCTGCTCTTTGGGGCGTTCAGGCTGAATAAATGGGTGTAAAGGGCAAACAAAATGATTAATTGCCCTGAGCTTTGATCGCCTGCATGCACAGCAGCAACATCAGCAGCCGAACAACAAGGAGTCGTGGAAGGATGTGCCCAACAAAGGGTGCAAAGGATGTTGATGTACATAGTTGTGTACTATGGAAATGGGAGTGCAGGGAAGGGCGGGGAACGGGTTCAGTCCCTGGCGTTATAACAGAACGACTTTGCTTCCGTTTGAATAAACAAACACGGAAATGTAACCCTTGCCAGTACAGCGACAGGAATTGGAATAGGAATAGGAACAGGAGCAGGAACAGGAGCGGCAGGAGCAGGAGGAGCTGAAGCTGGGTTCAAACTAATGCCGACCAAATGGCCAACGGCTAGCTCAAAACTCCGCCCACTCAGTGGGTGCACTGCTAGAAAATTTCTGTAATTGTTACATTTATAAACATAACATCACAGTATAAATCCCAAAATTGTATATTGAATGAATTAAGTCATGAACATACTTATTAATCTTAAAGTTTACTATATATGACAAATACAAATCTATACAAATGTATAATATACGATCATCATAATGATGTGAATTTGTTTTTCAGTGGAGCTGTGAGTTTAGCTAGGCAAAGTATCACTCAACAACAAAGCGCATCGCAGCGCGTTTTATCCTTTGAAATCCTCTAATGAGAAGGGTTGAAAATTGCTGCGGTCGCCGCTTGTGCAGCTTTTCCTGCTTTTCCCGCTTTCGCAGCCTTTGCTGCCTTTGCTGCTCGTGCTGATAACGTGGCCAGCAGCGTTGGTCAGCAGTGGTCGGATAAAAGGATAATGCGGGTCTGCCCACGCTCTGACCGCTTCTGTGTCTGTTTGTGTGTGTGTGGGTGTGAGTGGGCTTGAGTGTAATGTAGCATGGCAGGACTCTCTCGAGTATTTGTTTTAAAATTACATAAAAATTGCTGTGCTGAAAAAAGAGCAAAGAAAAAAAAGCTCTCGTGGTTGGCAATATGAAAAGCACATTTTAGTGCCATAATTTCGCAGGACATCGTAAAGTACTTAGAGCTAGGCCTAGCCAAGGAAATTTAATGAAAAACGTTCGCCCAGGCCATAAACATTAAGAAATTTTAGCCCTGCCCAAGGAGCCAAGGAAAGTTTAGGGGGGCGGGGTGGAAAAAACCTGGCTGCCTGGGGGCGTGGCCGGGCTCGAGCCGACGATAAGCAGACAAATCGCTGAGAAAAATACGCAATTTAAATGCATAACACACACAGGACATGCCTAATGCCAATAATAGAAAAGGAAATCCCGTCACAAATCCTTCGAGCGCTCCCAGGGCATGCGAAAAAAATTATGTGGCCTACGTTATGGGGCGCACACACACACACACACGCTGAGGAAGATATTCATACATATGTGGAAAAGACGTTGGAAAATATAGAAAGTAATCTTGCGAGGCGAAAAGGACGTGGCCAACCACCTTTGGCGACATTTTGTTGCAGATTAAGTTCTATTCGCACATGGCTGGCTTGAAATACGATACACGCACACATACACACGCGAACGGGGAGCGAGGTGTAGCTGTGTGTGTGGGTGCCTCAAAGTAATTGGGACATCCTGCGAGCATATAAAGTGGATATAAAGTAGCAGGAGGAAGCAAGCAGGATCAGGAGGAGGAGCAGGGGCAGTAGCAGTAGCAGCCCTAAGGCACAAACATCGCACCGGCTCTCTGGCATTTTTATGCGTTCGAATGTCGTCGTGCCTCATCCGCTTTTCCGAATCGGAACCCCAACCACCGGGATTTCCCCCAACGCAATTTTATCCCCCTATCCCATGCCTGTCGGTTTCCCGGGAATTATAACAATTTTCATGCTACTTTTCTCTTTTTTATTTGTTGTCGCGCTGAGCTTATGATTTCTGAAATATGACATTCGAAATGGGGCTTTCGGTTGCCTGTTAAAGGAAGTTGATGCCGCCGCCATTCCGAAATATATTAATAAATTCTCGTGTCTCATATTGGAAATGTCGCAACTTTCGCTATAATTCAGTTATTGTTTTTGCACTTTGCTGATAAAAGCAAGGAAACTTTAACTACTTTTGATTGGTTTTTGCAAAAAGTTGAGATAAGATTAAAGTTTCGGCCATGCTTTCAGGGCATACAAAAAATATTTAATTTTACTTGTATAACAATCAATCCTTACTATTATGATATACGATGTGAAGCTGAACTGCTTAAATTAAAACGAACACTTTTTTTTAAACATTTTCCTATCTTCAATTAAATTTTCCATTCCAAATTTGAATATTTTAAGAACGAATTTAAGAGAATGGTAAATTGGAAAGATTCTCAAATTTAGCTTCAACATTTGTTGCATCGCTTGAAACTGTAACTCTTTCCCCCGGCTCGACACTCATCATCCATCTTTATCTCTGCGATTTAGCGTCGGCCATTGTTGTGGCATCACCATTGTGGCCAGCAGCCGCACAATCGCCATCGGACATCCAGCAATCCTGTGATCCTGCAATCCATTGGTGCAGTTTGCAAGGTAAATATAATGCAATAGATGGAATTTTTATCAAATGTAAAACGATAAAGGGGAGTTGTGTGTGTTTGTGTGGGAATGGGGAGTTTTGGGTCCTCGAGAGGGGTGGCAGCACCGACTACCCACCACAGCGACGAATCCTGGATCCCGAAATCGAATCCCAGATCGGCGGACTGGCAGGCCAGAAGCCATTTGTCAAATGCGAGGCGGAGGCGGCGGCGGAAAAGCGGAAAATGCGCGACGCTGAGCCGCAGATAAAACCGTTCGGAAAAGCACAAAACAAACATCAAACGGGCAAACAAAAAGGACGACAACAAAAACAAAAGCAAAACATGAGCGGGCATGAATATAAAATGCGACACAGGCACACACACACACACACGCAAATATACAAATACACGGAAAACAAAAGGATGCGTGGCCATATTTTTCACGCATCGCTCGATGGCCGCGCGTGGGAGTGGGACGGAGATAGAATGGGGGACAGGGACAGCAAGGGCATATCCTTGCGCCATAATGGGATTATGGCCGATTAATGCATTGACATGTAACGATTTTCGATTGAATTTATCGTTTTTCGGCGGCTCGAGCCATTTTATTCATTTACGCCCACACGTACGCTTCTGCAATGATATTTGCACGCACGTATACAAACACTCCCCGTGTCCTTGCCCCCTTCCCTCCCCTCTCCTACCACCCATGAGTGTGCGTGCATGTGTGTGTGTTTGTCGCTGCGGGTGTTAGAAAACAAAAGCGCAAGGGAACAACAGGCTAACAACACGGCACAATATGCAAAACAAAACCATCATCAAATGTTGTCTCTAGTTTTTATTATTTTTACCCTTTTACGCATCCTGACAAGGGGTCGTTGCGACTTTTCCAGCAGCTTGGAGCTGGCATTTTCAAGTGGCTATAACGAAATTCCACATCCTCTTAAGGGGAATTTATTTAAATATTAACCTAATATAACTTGTAAGAGAGTCAAGAGAATAGTTAAATACAGCATTTCTACAATTTTGGTTAATATATTAAGTATTTTTATTTAAGAAAGACCAAACCATGCTGTTTATTTGCAATAACATGAGTGATTATAAGTTGTTTTACCAAATTACAAGTTAGTGAAATAATTATTTCCTAAAGCGTTGCGCTCAAACCAATTCATGGAACCCTTGAAATTGGCAAAAACAATGATGAATGTGATGGGCTGTTTTATTTATTAGCCACTTAACTTTGGCTGAGTATCCCGCATTCGCAGTGATTTCCTCTCGAGCGTCGTCCTTGCTGGCATTGTTGTTACGGGTATTGCAACTGCTATTGCCACTAGTGGGCTGCCAAGTGCATTGTTGTTCGCGCTTTTTAGACAATTAAAACTAACAATGCGCTGGCCAGAAGACAAAAGAGCCCGAAAGAGACCAGGAGCAGCAGTGCCATTCTGTGATTAACACATGTAAAGCGTGGCAGTTGGCGAAAAGCGGCGGGGGATGCGATCGAAATTGGGATGGGGGATGCGCAATGGGAGCAGTGGAAGAGGATATGGCAGCACATGGGACTGTGTCCGGACTTGACTTTATCAATTGAGCATCATAAGCCCGGTGGTGGAAGTCGCCTGTGGTTGCTCCCGGTGCTCATGGTGGTGGTTCGTCCTGGTGCGCCCGTGTCCCCTTCTCCCGGAGTCCGGCAAACTGCTTCATTTTCGCTGCAACTGTCGCCAGTGGCGTCGATTAAGTCGTAATTAGATTTAAGGATATGGCACCAGCGGCCAAGCAAGATGATGAATTTCTCCTGCGGCGCCATGCTGTATTGTTGCAGAGAGAAAAACAATCACTAAATGTATCACTATTTATAAATTTTGCATTTAATTGGACTGAATCTATTTATTCACCTTTGTTGTATTAGGTTTGGCTACTCTTTTAAATACCTATTCCATTTCCTTCCAAGTGAATTTATTCTTTTATATGGATTTATATTTCTTTAAGTGTACTTCTGCTGCTGTTTGGCACTTCGCACCCCAAGGGGCCAAGCGGGATGGGAACGGTCAAATGAGCAGTCGCTAGTTGGCAATCGGCAGTCGGGCAGCTTATGGCATGTTGTGCGACGTTATCAGCGGGAGCGGTACCGGGATTGGGATTGGCATCGGCATCAGCACCAGAAGCCGGCAAGGAAGCGGGAGTGGAAACAGGACACGGAGCAGCAGCGGCAGGAGTCACCCCTGCGCGTGTGTTAATCAGCGTAATGGTGCCATTCCCCGGACCATTTCCAATCCACAGCGCATCGCAGTCCCAATCCCAATCCCAATGAGAATGCTCACATGCGGAGCCAGCTGCTGGTGGTCTCCGTAAGCTGGCCACGATTCCTTCAACTTGGGCTCAACTTGCGCATTATTAGCAGCCAGCGGAGTATCCTTTGTGTCCTTGCTGGTGAGCACTATTAGTGCGTCTTTCGCTCGCTGGCTGTGTCTGTCTGTCACTGGATTTATTGCAATCATTAATCTTCTTTGCCGGACACCCGACCACCGAACCACCCATCCACCCGCCACCTCGCCATGTCCTGTGCTGCAGTTTTACCCCGTCCATTCAGCAAGGACCTCCTTCCATTCCGAATTCTTTCTTGCGAGTAAGATTTTATTAAATTTTTGTTGCTACTGCTTTGATTTTATTAATTTGGCCTTTGGTGCGTGGAATAGTTAAGTAACTATTTTCTTGCACTGTGGAAAAAACGGGTATTAGTAGAATTATATTATTATTATAGTTGTTAAGGGGAATTGCTTGAACATAATATAAGACCATTTTAATCACAAAGTAAGGAAAGGTAAATGTACTTTTTTGTTATTTAGCTCTAGTGATTATGATTGTTATATCTTTTAGGCACATTTAACATTTTTTGTTGATTTTTTTATAGTGCACCAAGTCTGGTTTCTCAGCCTGATTGACGTCTGCCAGAGACTCGCAATGTTGCCAGTTTTTGGCTTATAATTGCTCGGCACTTGATGGTATCCGAAGAGAGGGAGGTGGCTGGGTCGGTGGTTGGGTTGGCAGCGGGGAAGGGGTAAGGTGGGGTTGTGGCAGTGGCTCGAAGAAGGGCAACCAGTGTCTGGTCATTAATCATGGCGATGTTGCAACAACCGAAAGCGTCGTTCGGGGGTTCGCTTCTAATGCAAACTGCAGTCGTCGCTGGCATTCGCAGACTGGGCGACTTTAATTGCTTTCAGGGAGTTGCTCTTCCTATTTTCCATTTCCCGGGGCGGGAAAACGAAAAGTCCTGGCCGCAGCTCTGGCAGCCATTTTACCTATATTTGTAAACAAATTAAATGCATTTTTATGTTTGCTATCCTCATTTAATGAAACATTGTTTTCCTTTTTGTTTCCGCGCATTCCTAACATGGTTGAATCTTGCATTTACCACATAAAATATTAAAAATTCGTATATTCGATGGAAAAAACGGCGAAAGAAAAAACTATAAAAAGTATACATTTTTAATCACAAGCAAAACAAATGTTATACTTTTTAGGCTTAAGTCCTGATTTATTGGAAATTTAGTTTCATGGAGCTATGACATTTTGCTTTTTGTCTTAAATTTGGTTGCCATAAAAATACTATATTGTAATAATTAAATTACTTAATAAAATAAATTGATTAAATAACTGTCTTATAAATTTAAGTGGTTTATATCGCCATGTACTTCTATATTTCCATGTACTATTTATATTACAAAATTAAACTAAATTACTGCTGGTAAATGCTAATGCCGGCAATAATAAAATTGTTGAATGTTTTTCGGCCATAAAGTTAATGCCTGGGTCACTTTAATTCTCACCTCAAATGCAGTTGGAGCCCGTGATAAGTTCGTACCTCCCGCAGAGATGGCCAGGTTCGATTTGGAGTATCGCGGACGGTTTAAACGGGCTTAACCCAATGGCATTTCGGTGGGGGAACCGCAGTTATTTATTTATTTACATCTGCGTGTAAACTCCGTGTGTTTGTGTTCTTTTTTTTCACTGTGTTTTTGGTGCGGATGCCAAACGTATTTCCAATTGGTTTGTGATTACAAAAGCGTATCGGGCGAGTCATGATGTGTGCAAACATTAAATGGCGTCACTCCCCCCCTTTTCGACTCCCCGAAAAGGGGGCGGTGGATCGGCCGCGAAGGGGGAGTGGCTGCCATACGCACACGGATATGTATGACGCGTATCTGCGAGATACATTCCAATATAAATACAAACAATGCGCGGGGAATGTTGGCCCAAACACATTCAGCAAACATTACACGCATCGCGCTGTGTGTGTGTGTGCCAAATGTGCGTGTAATTGCAAATTCAATGAATTGTTTACATTTCTTTGCGCTTGTTGGCCTCGGCCCGCCCCCTCGTGTTGGCCATGTTGTTCACTTGAATTTCTCAGTATTTTATCTTTTTTTTTATTCGTTTTGCAGCGCTGTTTCGCTGCTGATTTCATTTATAATTCGTGTGCAAAATTAAATTAAAGCCAACTGACAGGCAGGAACCCCCGTTGCCCCTTTTTATTGCGTTTTAGCTGGCAATCATTTCCATTAGCCACGGCAAGCAGCGAGAATTTCACATAATTCACAACTGGAAAATTGCTGTCAAGAAGGAGAATGAGAATTCGAGTTTCGAGTTGCGAGCCGGAAAATGCAGCCAAATACCGAATACCGAATGCGCCGCCTCATCACGCATGCATCAAAGTGCAGCAACACCAACAATAACAATAACAGCCATCAAGACGGCGCCCAACAAAAGGCTAATTGCAATTTGACTGCGTTTACAAAACTTTCAGCCCCTTCAGCCCGTTTACCCACTTCGACGAAGCCCAGCGCACAGTTGCGCTTTCAAATTGCTTTTTTGCTATGAATAATTTAACTTTTTTGACTTTCGATTTAGAGAAAACACGATAGCCCGAAAAAAAAGCCCGCAACTGAAATTCCTCTGACATTGACAGGACGAAACGCAATTTCTGCCCCGTCCTGAAATTCCAAGGCAACTTCTAAGCACTGCAAAAAATAAGTAGCTACAACTTAAATTTCGAGACAAACTCTTATTAGTTAGGTTTTCACACTTCTATTTGTAAAATAATAAATTTGAAATGTATAAATTGCTTTGTTTCTTTTACGTTTTTAAGGAATAAATATATTTAAACGCTCAGTGATAACTTAAAAACCGTCGAGGGGATTTGGCTTGTTTTTGCCGCCGGTGGGAAAATATTTCTCTTGCGTTCTTAATAAGTAAATTGGCGCAATTTGCCACACGCGCCAAATTAAAGGGGAAGCCTGGGAAGTCGTCCAGCTGCACTGGCGAGTGGGAATCATATTGGAAATCCAAGGCAGCCTTTCGGAACTCGACTCCTGGACTTTTGAGGCATTTGACTGGAGGACTCTGGAGATCCCTGGGGTCACCAGGGGCAGCGAACCCTTCGCCGCTGCGATTTATACATCATTCATCATATTAAGTGTTTTATTACACTCGACCCCTCTCGCTCGCTCTCAGTGTCTCTGCTGGATCAAATCCCATTACGGTAATTAAATCACATCCATGTGAAAATTACATAATTACAACTCACAACACACACACGCACTAAGAATATTTACCCACTCACACATAGTTCATATGCGCAAGTCCATAAACGTATTAAAAATAATTTACTTAATGTCAGAGCCGCCGAGGAATTTTTCGAAGAGCCCGAAAAATGTAATTCAACACTTTGTCAATTAGTGCGCCGCCCCTCGAAACTTTTCCCGCTTTCTGGGAAACTTTTCGAGTGGCAAACACTCAAAGGGTGACTGATCCGAGCCTGAATCTGGACAACCCCTCGGAAATATTCGCACACACACATACACACGCACTCTCGACTCTCCAGATTCGAACCCCAAAGGATTCCAACCACATTAACATTGGTAATTAGAAATGGGGGAATATAGCCTTGGCTTGATTTGGCCAGGATTGTTCTGCTTGGAGACTCATTACAAGCCAAATCATTTATCAAAACAAACTTTGTGGGGTCCGGATTGTCCACTGGGGAAATACTGTTCGCTTATATAGAGCTCAAATATCCTTAAATCAATTTCAACCTTTAGTTGAGGAGATTTGGTGCAAAACATCCAAAGAAAGTCTGTTAAATTAAAATTAAATTTAAAATTCGATTATATATAATATGTATTACTTAAATTTTTTTTTTTTAGTAGCAAGGACTTTGATTTGGTACTCCAACTCACACCCATCGATCACCAACGCGTACTAAATGGACGCTCCAATCCATCGAAAAATAGCAACGGATAATTCAGGACCGGTCAAAATTGGTCAGGGCAATCAGAGCACCCCGTCCAGATACATTGAGTATCGATTAGGGGCAATGCATTGCGGCTGGCCGCAGCCAAATCAATGCTAATTTCAGCCAAGTTATGGCACCACAGAGCCAACGAGCCAATGAGCCGCCCAACCGCCCAGAAACCTGGAACCAGGAACATGGAACCCACTGCAGGCAGGTGAACACACAATTGCACCCGAAATGCGATGGGGGAACGGTGGGTAGACATCAGGTGAGGCACAATGACAATAACCGAAATGAATGCATTTCCAAATCTAATCATTGCGGACCCTGCAAGGCATGTCCATAAACCAAACGGAAAACGTGAGCCGTGATAACTCAGAATGCATATTACAAAATGCCAAATTCAGGATGGGGCCAGAAACGAGCTGGCAGCCCACACCAGTTTAAGCCAGATCAAAACTGGCCAAAAGCAAGCCGCAAGCTGGCGAGTATCTTTCGGATACATGGCCCAAAATGACAAAATCATAATTGCTTTTCCACAAATTCTGTGGTCGACCTCCTGTCCGCCCCGAAAAATAGGTTTAAATGTATTGATAATGCACATTATGCGAGTGCAAAATTAACAGCCAGCAAACTGGTAAATGGAAGCCAGACAGTTGGACATTTGCACATATAGCATATATATGTAGATAGGGAATGGCTGGCAAATTATACAAAGTGTCCAGCTTCCCTACAGGATGCGGTTTTGGACTTGTATTCGTATTCAGATTCCGATTCCGATTCCGATTCCGATTTCGATTCCGAATCCGATTCGAACGGGGAATCGGCGAAGAGGCGTTTTATAATTAAACCACAGTCAATTACAGACAAAAGCGTCACTCAGGCGTCGATGCCGATGGTCGGGGCATTCGTGATAATTGGGTTTTCATATTGAAATTGGCCGGCCAAAGCCAAAGCCAAAGCCAAAGCATTTAGCCTTGGGCCGCCTCTGGTTAACAACTCCTCCTTCTTCTCCTCCTCCTCCTTCGCCCCTTTTAACTCAGATTTGTAATTGCATTTCACGATTTAGCGACAGGGCATCGCCTCAGATGAACCGCCATCTCACTTTTTGCCAGCCGCCACTGTTGACAATAATGCCGCGAATAATATGACGAAATGTAGAACATCACCGCCGACAATGGTCAACTGAAATCGATCCCAAAACGAATCGCCTCGAATGCGAAAACCTTTACCAAAACGCAGACTTCGACAGACCGTCAAACATAAAAATTGACGACAAAAATTGCCGGGGAAACACATGCTCCACATATTTGCCGGACATTTATTGAAGTTAAGTTCGCTGTGAGGGGCATAAATAAAACATAATCCCTTGCAGCCAGGCCGACTCGATCGGGCTAGGGATCGGGATGGAAAGGAGCTGGGGGCACGATATCTATAGGCAACGAAGACCGGAATACCCTAACATAAGGTAACCCACACGATGTTGAAGGAACTTTATTCAAAGCAAAATTACTAAAGCTATTTAGCTCTATCTAAGCTGTAAGTATCTTCTGTTTTAAAACGTAAACTATTTTTAATTTAATAAATATACATTTTTATATCAGAGATGATCATAGTCAAGCTTAGATACCTTTAGTTAGGATATAAAAACGGCAAACCAACGCTGAATCCATTCGTCCGGCAAGTGGAAACAATGCGCTGGGCAAGAAACGCTTGGCAAAACTGTGCGCATGTGCAATTGATCGAACAAGACTGATGGAGCAACTGGGATTACGTATGCCCCCTTGACGTTGCTGGCCCCCAAAATCCCCTCCGCCCCTTTTCGTCTGCCAGGGGCAGCCGCCGTTCCCAGGTTCCAATTGAGTTTGCAACTTTTTGTGGCCGCGGCGGATTGAGCAGGATTGCTGGCTAGCTGGTTGTCGATTTTGCCGGTTGGCTTGGCTACCAAGTGCTACCAAGATTAAGCCCGGTTTTGGGTCTGGTTTTCAGCCAGGATGGTTGGCTGGATGGCTGGCAGAATTTATTTAATCTGCTGCGGCGTCGGCGGCGGCTGCTCAAAGCCAGCGAAATCAACGCATAATAATTTTTCACATGCGCCGATCGCTGGAAACGGACGACGACAACTGGCTACTGACTTACATACCCGAAAAGCGCATTTATCAAAGCTGCAAATGGACGGTACACTCGGAGGGGGGAGTTGGAGTTGGGATCGGAATCGGAGTTGGAGTCGGAATGGTCATGAATGAAATTCTGACGACAACGGAAGTTGCTGTCCCTGCATTAAAAACAAAATAAGTAATACGAAAAGGAGCCACTTTGGGGACAGATTGAGAGGTCATTAGGTGAAGTAAGGTGGTGGCATGATCTATGCGAAGGCCCAACGGATATCTTTGGGAAACTCCTGCAGTACTGCCTCCGCCTTTCTTTGACCCACATCTACCTTAAGCTGGGCAATGATAAATTGGGCGAAAGGAAAGGAAATTAAAAGCCATAAGGCCCGGCAACTAGATTAGGCGCTGGCACAAAAGGAAGCGAAACCAGGGACCGGAAAAGCGAAAAACAAAAAGAAATTCCGTGCCGGCGGAAATGTCAAAATGGGCGCAAGACACACACAAACAGAGAAAAACTCGAAAAAAAAGACGGCAGAAAGGATAAAAGTAATTAAAGCCAGTAACCGAAGGAGACAAAAGCCAGGATCATGAGATGAGGGCCTGACAGCCCGAAAGTATGCAAGTTGGCTGGAAGGGAGATGCGGCGGGAAAAGTCGGAGAAAGTCAAGGAACCCGCTACAGGACACTAAGTAACCGAATTCCACGCGCCGCATTTTTAATTATAAATTATTCAAATTCAGCAACATAAATCATTGGGTGCACGCACCCAGTCCAGCTGGATATAAAAAGAAGTGGAACGCAAAACAAAACCCAATCCGATGGCGTTTCTCTTTGTGATTTTCCTGGCTCTTTGGAGAGGGGTGGGAATAGGTCGGGGAAAAGCCAGCGAAAGTGGGCAGGACTGCGGCTCCGCTTCACACGCATCGCATCGCATCGCACCACATTCGCAATAATCCTGATTTATTGCCGTTTTGTAGTGATTGCACAAGATTACGCGACAACAAATAGATCCTTCATTCCGCCGCTCAGTCAGTCACGAAATGCTAAATTGTAATCAAACAATGGCAAACCCAAGGCGAGCCAGGAGCAGGACCAAAAAAAAGCAGGACTCGCTGCGCTTAATTTACAAAACAATAGAGGACAAGGAGCAGGATCAGCAGGAGCCGGGCGGTTCGGGGTTCGAATGCCAGCAAATGAGATTTGAATTTAAAGATTAGGCGTCCTGCCGCTCGTCCTGTTTCTGTTTGTGCTCCTGCTCCTGCTCCTGCTGATGGTCAGATGTGGCTGCAACTTTTTGCCGTTCACCTTTTTGTAATTCGATTGCTGGGCAGCCACTGGGAAAAAGTCATTAAACAATCAAGAAAATTAACCAAATATTTTTAAACACATTTCTTGGGTACAATTTTTCATGTTTTCGCTTTTCAAATTGGTATAATGCTATGTTTGATATATTTGAAAGTGTTAGAAAACCTTTTTTAAGTATTATTTTGGCAGTCAGATAGATTAATTTCCAACTACTTAGTATAAACATGTGCTTTGCATTTACATTTTTTCTCAGTGAATCAAATGCAAGGCGGGCAGAGGCAGGGGGATTCGTTGGTGAGACAAACACACGCAGAGCAAAAAGATAATGCCAGACAATGGCAAAAGTTGGTCGACACCAGCACCACCACCCACCACCCACCACCCACCGACGCCCAAGCCGCCCAACCTGCCGCCAGATAAGCGCACAGAAATCATTAATTATCCTTGTTTCTTGTTTTGTTGCCTGCCCTGACTTTTGATTCGTTCGCAATCTCCCCAGTTTTGTTGTTGCCTGGCTAAGCGAAAAAAAATATTGATTTGTTTCTAATTTTAATGAAAAATTTCTGCCTTTTTTCGACGTCTCTGGCGCAGTCCTAATTTAACTTTTTTGATGAGCACCCTTGCGATAGTCCTAGCAGTTTTTCCCGCTTTTCCTTCTAGCTTACTTGTTATACTTTTTGTTATATTTTTTTTTTTTTTTGGGTTTTCTTCTGTTATTCGTTGTTTTTCCTGCGGGTTATCGCAGTTTTGTGCTTGGCTGCAGCGCTGCCCTCGAAAGTGTCACGCAAAACCATTTTCCAAAACTAATGATGGAAGGTATTTTAATTATATTCGCCCCGCCCCTCCGAGTCTTTTCCCTTCCATTATGCTCGTTTTCCGTTTTTCTGTGCATTGCTGCAGAAATGTTCTTATCATTTTCATTACTCCGCTGTCTTGGCTTTTGCTTGACTGATTCTGATTCTGTTTTTGTTTTCCCATCCAGCTCGTTTTTTCCTCCACAGTTTGGCTTGCAATTTGCTGGCCAGCATCATTAGTAAGATTAATGAGCGAGTGGCAAGGAATGGCAACATTTTAAAGATACAGATACCGAATGCAGGAGTGTGGGTAGAATGCTAAAAAAGTGTCCTTGCCCCCCTGTTGATTATAGTCGCACCACGTGCGAATTTATATGCAATAAGAATTTGAAAATATATGTGGGATATGTGCGGGGCTGCCCCGAATCCTTTCCCCTCGCAGGTCGCAGGATCTTTGTATCTTTGGCTGTGTGTGAATGGTTTTGGAAACATTTTGAGCATTCGCCTCGCCGCACAACAAATTTGGCGTCGCGTACATTTCATGCATACCAAAGAGCTAAGACATGCACTGCGAAAAAATAAAGTTAATATTTCTTATAAATAATTACATATGCATAACTCTAAAATAAAATTTCAATGTACATAAATCCGTTTAACAAGACGCATGTATCAAAATAATGCTTAATTGTATTAAATTCTTTAATTTTCCCAAGGTGTAAGAGCAAAAGTATCCTGAGAATCCTGGCGAGGAAACTGGAAACGGAGCAGGTGCCTCGAAGGATAACACGCGGCTTGCAACTCAGGTCCTGGACTCACGGATTGCGATTGGAGGTAGTGGAGGTGTGGGAGTGGATGTGGGTTTGGGATCGGTTCCTCCCTGCTGTCGCTTGTTTATCTATTTTAGCTGCCTTCTTTTTCCTAAGAAATCCGCAAGATTAAAGCGGGAATCCTGTGCAGCCAGCAGAAACTGGGGTTGGGCCAAGGAGCCCAGCTGAAATATTTCGCTTTGCACAAATTGAAATCCAAAGTGCTTTCAGCCTGGCGAATTGCGGTGTTACCAGCACCTTTAACCCCTCCAACACCTGGTCCCCCTTCCACCGGTTGAGCCGCAGTCTGACAGAAATATTAGCATTTGCGGTTTTTCCATCCCAGGGACAGGGGATCCTCGGATACCACGGGTTCCGTAGACATGTTGCCTGGGAATGCGGCAGGTGTTGCACGAGATAAATTCAGATACATGGAGCCTACGGAACCTCAAATTAAGCTTTCAAAATTTACAATACAATGAATGAAAAAGATTATCTTTTATAAGCAAAATAATAATTAAAATCGCATTATAAAAAGTTAAAATATTATAATAATTATTTCCAATATTTTATTTCTATGCTTTGTATATTGGCCATATTTCAAAAGGTTAAGGTGAATACCTTAATTTCCCTGCTGGTTTACCTGGCACGTTTCTGGAATTTACGCTCATTTACACAGGCCACCCAAAAATACATAAGAGCTTAAATAAACTAGAACCCAGACCAAGTAAGAATTTAGCTAGGGAAACTAGGTGCAGTGGCTCTGGAATTCGAATCTCTGTGCCCCTTTGATGTTGTCACTTCAGCGCGCCTGTCATAATTACCAAAGTGAAAATTATTAATTGGGACGTTTAAAGCAAAATGTGCATAATTGTCGCGACTACGAGTACGCGGATGAGATTTATGCAGGCGCGGCAGAAAAATTGTCTAAAACGTCGGTCGGCATCCACCGAATTACGCGGAAAAAGCGGCAGCGGGCTTTTGCCACTTTTGCCGTTTTGCCAGTTGCCATTTGCCACACTAATTGCGTATGCGATAAATCTTGTCAATTAAATTATAATGTTTGCATGTGGCCGCCGCCGATTCGAAGCGATGCGCAAAAGCGCTGAAGATGCAGCGGCAGCAAAACGATCTCGGCGATTATCGGATGTTTTATCACCTCGACTTCAGAGTCCGGGGCTCCAAACACACGCCCCGCCATCCCCCTTAACCCGCCAATTCCCTAAAAACACCTTTCTGACCACATATACATACATATACGTATATAATTAAAATGTTCACAAGTGCCAGAACGCATTGCTGGATGCATTTGGCCGGCGGAGGAGCAGAGATGCTGACAGCGGCCCGTGGCTGGAATTTTGAGGCGCATTAGTCGCGCTGCATTTGCTGCTCATAAGAGCCAAGCTGCACCGCAATATCGCTGCACCAGTTGCAAATGCCGCACGTTGCAAGTTGCCAGTTGCAACTGCAGCAGTGCGCCCAAATTGTATTGGCAGCGGCGCCGACTGTCGACTCCTGGCTCTTAATTCAGAATTCTTGACGGGCCCAGCCCGTCCCGGCCTGGTCTGGCCAGCAACTCCTGCTCCCGTTTTCAGGTTGTGCCAACCAGTTGGGCGCATAAATTTCCAGCTTGTCAGCTTTTGATATATTTTCATAAATTGCCCGAGTGCATTAATTAATTAAGCGAGCCGCATTTTCGGTTGTCCGCTCGCTCGCAAGGTCTTCATTTCACTGGCGCCCTGAAAGTAGGCAACAAATGGCTGAAAAGTCCACTTACCGCTGACATATGGATGACATGCAGGAATTCCTAGAAAATTGTCAGTAATGGTGGTCATTTCGAACTGGGAAGTATTATAAAAAAAGATTTTATTGGCAGAATTCTCAGAATTCGCTTACAAGGTTACAGACACTGCACATTTTAATAATATATAATGGGCTAGCTATCTATAAAATGCCTATTTATATATTTTCATTATATATATAATTTTACTAACTCGTTTCACCACTTTTTGGTTTCCAAATAATGGCGAAAATGACAGGGAGTTTCAAGCATTGGAGCGGAAGGCCACAAAAAAAAATCAAAAACTAATTACTCTTTGCCAGATAATTACCCGTTTTATATAACAATTTAAATAATTTGCCTGCTGACTTTTACACAAAGGAGTGGAATGAGGAGGGTGGCGGTGAAGGGGGGAGTGAAAATAATAGTTTCATGGCTGATTGTTGAGATACAGGCAAGAAGTCGGGGCAACAACAATTTGCTGCACGCCATGGCCAGAAGCAGCAACAGCCAGAGCAACAATAACAACGAGGTGAGCTCAGAAAATTCCTTTAAAGTCGTCAGCTGACATTCGAGTGTAATTTTCGAAACTGATTTTACATCGAAACCAGTTAAATTGTCAGAAAAATCAACTGTCAACATGTCAAAAAATCGTTGACTATGCAAATGCACAACATGGCTCGGAAAAGTGGAAAAGCGGGTAGAAGAGGGCTGGAATGGCTGGAAAATGCGTTACATGCCGAACATGTGCGTGCATATATCTCCTAGATACGAATCTAAAATAGGGACAGATAAAATGTGATTTCCCGAAATGAAATGTATTTTCTCCGATCCAATTCGATGGCATGCGGTGGCTTTGTTGCAGTTCCATGGAGCATGGCCCACACTTCATCGCATTCATTTCGATGTCAGAGCCTCTAATTGGCTGCCATGACTACCTGGCTGGCTGGCTGGCCACTCAAATTACCTAATTATAAAGCGAAATATGAAATGTTCCCAATCAACCATTGTTCGACCACAAAAGCGGAATCCCAGCTCATGCAACTGTCAAGACAATGGGACGTACTATAGATAGGGATACACTCGGCAGGTCCCAAAACCCATCCAACTTATTCAAATTGTGTGTGAGTGCGAGCTGTCAACAGTGTTTAATTTCGGGGGTTCCCGTGCCACATGCGATGGACTCCAGTTCCAAGACGGGGAATCGACCTGGCCGAAACCGCAATGCACTTTGACCAGCCGGATTCACCATATTACCATCCCTCGGATCGGATCCTGGTTAGCAACTCAACAAGCTAACAAATTAACATGCCGTCCTGCGATGTCCTGTCCTTTTGTTTTGGTCTTCGGCCAAACTTCTCGTCCCGTCGTCAGAAATGTCACGCAAGGGGTCAAGTAACAAGCAACCAGAGTGACCAGGATCCAGTAACCAGTAACCAGTAACGGTGCGATGTCCTGCGGCGATGTCCTTTTTGTACGCATGCAAATGCAAGTGCATATGCACGATGCGATTGCTGTGCCTGCGGCTGCTTAATGGCCACACCTGTTCAATTAGTCAATGTAACCACAAATTCTGGTTAAATTATCGCATTAAAATGTTCGTGCCTGACCTCAGAATGTGCGTGCGTGTTTTGGGTACCAGTACCACATAGTCTGCGTTTTCCCGATCCACAATTTGCCCCCTGCAACTAAGAGCACTTTGAACCGCCGACAGTTAATCAGCGCCTTGGCCGCAAACATAAAGGGGAAAGATGTAGGTACAGTTTTGGGGCTACACAGCAGATACAATGTATTTCCTAAACATTTGAAAATTGATCAGTAAGGTTTTCATAATGTCCATCTCAAGGTAAAAACAGTGATCCTTCGGATCACCAATTTTGTAATGCTTGCTATTATTGATACTTTAGCAGTACAGTTGTGACTGTGTGCTGTCGTCCTAATCGCTAATTATCAGCAACAACTGACACTTACAGCGGCATCGACTTACGCATGCGTGTCCATGTCCTGGCCATCTTGCTCCTCCAGCAGCGGATCGGTTTGGGCCTGGCTTATGAGCAGGGCATGTTGTCATCAGCGAGGAAATAAATAAAAAGTTCAGAGACAAGAAGCAGTTGGGAAAACTGGAAGATTGGATGCTCTTAAGATATAAATAAAATCATAAAAGGTATAGAATGTGATATATAAGCCATAAGTCATGATTAACTGATTATTTTATATTTCATATCTTTAAATCAAATTATAGTTTTCTATCTTATATTTTTTCGAATTACATTAAAAAGTTATATTATGGTTCCTTCAAACAGATAGCATAGCTTAGTCCAATAATATATTATCTATAGTAGGTCACATTAGCCGACTTAATCGAGGGACCCCGGCTCCAGCTCCAGACTACGACTACATCCAACATGGAAACGAGTTTAGGGCTCGTCCCGGTGACTGGACTCTGTGGCTTTGACAAATTATCAACTGTCACTGCTTAATTTTTGGCGCACTCGGCAGAGTATTTTTTGTGGGTTCCTTGGGCTCTTTGTGGGTATGTGATGTGTTTTTGGTGCCTGCGATCCAGGTAGCACTCAGGTAGGGCCGTGGTCCTGTTTTCTTATATATACTGTTTGGGTTTTTTGTAGCTTTAGCTTGGTGTTTTTGCATTTTTATCTGGCGAACCGGCGACTCACATGATACTGATATCGGGGAGCTTCATTAATTGAGAATTGTTGTTCGGCGCGGTCCTGTTTTCCGGTTCGCGTTTTTCCATTTACATAATTTATGATAAGCAGGCGCGCGGCTGGGCAAACAATAATTTTGAAGAAATACATTAATGCAATCAATGGGATGGGATGTTGTCTGGAATGCGTTGCGATCCGAATGGTATCCGAGTGTCGGCTGCCATTGAAGACGATGGTGTGCTCCCAGCCCCGGCGGCTTAATTAAGTTGTGCACAGGTGGGTTAAGGGTGAGCAGAGGGGTCTTAGGGGCTCCTAGGGGGTCCTGCGGGAGGCTTAAGAAGCTTTGCGGGGGTGGAG
The DNA here is from genome assembly GCF_016746395.2 of Drosophila simulans. Classification (NCBI taxonomy): domain Eukaryota; kingdom Metazoa; phylum Arthropoda; class Insecta; order Diptera; family Drosophilidae; genus Drosophila; species Drosophila simulans. The sequence continues at coordinate 15,677,503 of NC_052523.2, read as the reverse complement.
GAGGCTCGGGCGGTACTGCCACAAACAGTTTGATGAACTCTACGTGTGAGTGTAAATTATTTTGCACACAGCGGGCGAGCGACACTTGCCAAAGGCTCGGCCTGAAGAACCCAGTCATTACTGCACAGCAGACTGCGAAAAATCGGAAGGGCATACAAATCAAAATTCTAAATTATTAAGCTAGCAAGCCATAAGTTGTAAAAAATATAAATAATTGACTATCTCATAGTTAAAGGTATAGTTTCGTGGTTGTAACACAGATGATACTTTACTTTATATATCCGAGTATTTCATACACATTCCAATGGTAAATGGTTTTTTTGTTAATCTTTAAAATTCCACCAATTTTCGCTTAGTGCATATCCTCCTCCGCTTCCTGGCCAGGCTCTCTCACTCCTTGTTTGGTGTGTTCGGTGCGATTGAGTGCTTTTAAGTCATTTGTGTCACGACATGCTAATTTCACATGAAATCTCTCGCCGACGGCTCCACCGTTCCGTTGGCCAATGCAGCGTGTTTCCTATTTCTCTGGGCCCGGACTTGGACCTGTTCCTATTCCCAGTTTCCAGTTGCCAGTGCCTGGTGCCCGATGCCCAGTACCCAGTACCCTGGCCTCTGGGTTGGACCATGTCTGGTGGTTTTTCGGCCTCGGTCTTGACAAACACACACTCTAGACACACTAGACCAGCAGGCTAGACATCAACAACGTCGTGCATGTCCCGGCCACGTTCGCATCCACATTATGAGGAGCAGGCTGGAGCGCCCAAGGGGGCGTGGCAAGCCAGAGGGATGGGGAAAGGGGAGAGGTTGGAAAAGTGGGCGTAGAACGGCACCTGGAGTGCAGCACTCAAGTGTACTTGCGGTTTTTGCGTCCATTGCTGCCAATGACATTTTGGCCAGCTAAAGTGCAAAATTTACCGGTGCACAGTGAGGGGGTGGTGGGTGGCTTAGGAGGTTTTTGGGTGGTTTACGGTGGGTTAAAAGGGGGCTAGATGAATGGATGCCTGGGCAGCCGCAGAGTCAACGCCTTTGCCTGGCGAGAACAATGCCTGCTGACCGAACTGGAGTCCCTGCTGCAAGTGGCTTTGCTTTGGGTATTTCAACCGGTCGGAGGAGGAGTTGGAGCAGCCTCTGACCTCCACCACCCACTGAACCACCGTGATTAGACGCCCGTCGTCGAGGTTGTCGTCTGAGCCTGGGCTGTTGCAGTTATTAGGTTGTTAGTGGCATAGTCCCTGCCATTCTCATCGATTTATGCACTTCACAGCATCTCGTAATGTGGGTTTTTTCGCCTTCCCTCCCACTCTGCTAGCCATGTGTGTGTCCTGTGATCCTGGCCAAAAGGGAGCTTTTGCATTGCTGGCCAGTGTCGTTTGCTTAATGGCCCGAACCTGTTCGCAAGGCCTCCATTTTCCAGCCAATAGCTAGCTGTGTATATGTGCTTTTGTCTTGACCACTTCATAAACAGGCAAACTTTTGCTGATGGACAAGGCCAAAGTTTGGAAAACGCGGTGAAATATGGAGGTTGGAAATGTTGGAACTAGATTTATTGAACCCAATGGGCAATAATGGCAAATGTTACTTTGAATGAACTCTGATGGATAAACAGAAGTAACGTTTTTTATGTAATCCCTGGGCGATTTTATGGATTGAACATAATTTGCGAAAAATAAAGTACTAATATTTAGTTAATCAATTAGCAAGCACCGTTTAATTATAAGTTATTTTCTTTTGTAAAGAGATGAACGCTAAGCAATACTTATAAACAAACATATTAACAAAACAGGATATTTTGTTTATTTATGGCCCCCTCATTAAGAAATCAAATACCACGTTTAAGCTACCAAATTTGTAAGAGAAGACGACATCTTAATTGATTGAATCAGTCACAGGCCAAACTTCATAAGTCTCCAAAAACGGTGTCCATATTTCACCGAAATTATAATCGCTGACATTTATGGCCAAATATATTTTATCAACTTTAATGGCAGGAAAACCCGAAGCGGCCGAAACCAATCCCCAAACAGAGCTCAATGCAGCGTGCACCTGTAAGAGTTTTTCAGCGGTTTCGGGTTGCATCTCCGAATGGAGTGGAGTGGAGTGGATTGGATTGAAGACGAGGGCACTGGCCATACGAACTCATCCTGTTCCCAGAGCTGAGCGACCTGGGCCCACAGTCCCGAGGCCCGAGTCGTGCCAAGCACCATAAACAATCTGACTTTGGCCCAGTCAGTCGTCTATGCCGGCGGCGATGTCTCTTTGAAGTACGCCAACTATCAAGATCTAAACGCAGTCATTAAGAACAAACAAAACGACAGCAAAAAGTACGAAAACAGAGCTCTGAAAACTGCGGAAAGGAAACTGATCTGAACTGAACTGAGCTGAACCAAACTAAAACTGCGAGGAGAAGCTCTTTGGCAATCGATTGTGAGGCGAGCGTCTGGGCGATCTTTATCGAACTGCAGACAACTAATGATCTAATAAAACCGAAACCAAGCCAGGCCGAGCTGCAGATACAGATACAGCCGCAGATACAGGGACAGCCAGCCAGTTGCCAGTTGGCGTGGATTACCGGGCCAAAAGCGGAGCAGAGCTCCAAAAGAACCCGGCTCGGGATCGGGATCCAAAGACAGGAGCAGAGCTCCCGATTGCGATTGCAAAAAGCAGCGACATGAAAGAACAAACGTTCTGCTCCAAACGAGCCGACAAGTGGATTCGAGGCATCGCGGGGATCCGGCGCGGGTTCGGGGGAATCCAGGGGAGATGGCACAGAATCTGAAGCGTTTATCTATGATCTTATATCATGTACTTTCGACATTACAATTGCGGTAAATGCTTCTAGTTTTTAGTTACAGCGCGTACACGAGGCAGCCGCAGCTTTATCAATGGCCAGCAATCATCGCAAAGGCTCAGGCTCGAGCTCCTCCAGATCCTCGATTCCCCCGGCCATCAACTCCTGATCCTGCACTGAGAAAAAGTCGAAAGTAAAGAATATATAAAAAGGGGCTCTTTTTGGTTACAGTGATTAACCAATATGAGGAGTTATTTTTTAAGCAAAGAAACAATAATTACAATGCTAGGTTAAAATATAATGATTTGATTGAATTATATATATTTTCCGAGTGTGCTGCTGCTCTTGGCGGGAGTTGCACAGCGTCGTCTTTGGGTCTGGGCTTTGAGTCTCTGGTCTGAATCCCCGCCTGAAACCGAGACTGAGCCCGCTGCGACTCCTGTTTGCCGACTCCGCATGCACATGCAACTGGTGGTGGCTCCCGACAGGGCTGCCGATCTGCATACCAAAAGCATACCCCTTTGCACTCCTTCGATCCGCGTTGCCCCATGAACCGCCGTTTCCATCTCGTTGGCCAGATCGTTGGCGGCGATTGTTTGTAGCTGTTTCGGCGGACACAATCAGAACCGATCCCTTTGCCGCCGTTGCCGCATCCCCGCCAGAGTTTCGGTACGCAAATGTGGCTGGCTCGACGCTCGCCGATCATTTTGATATGGCTCGATAACAATGAGGCTGAGGAACCCATCCCGATCCCGATCCGATCCCGGGTTAGCGGTCGCTGTCTGTCTGTAAGCACTAACAAGCAGTACGAGTTGGCCAGAAGATTCTGGCCGGAACCGTTCAGCCTTCGATTCGATTCAATTCGACTCGGCTCGACTTGACTCGACTCGATTCGTTTGTTTGTTTGCCGCCAATGGAACTCGGATGCCTCCCCCTTTTTGCCCTCTTTTTTCTTTTACTTTTCCAACTTCTTGGTCTGGTGGAACCGTTTTTATGGCCCTGACTGAGCCAGCATATTATCATAAATATGTATCAAATTGACGTTGCATCTTCTTGAATTTTCATCTCCCGGCTACTTGTCATTGTCTTTGATTTTCCCTCATTGTCCATGGCCATTGAACTGGACACTGGACTGTGGACACTGGACAGTGGACTCTGCTCCGCGGACATGAGCTGGGCTTTGATAAGCCGACATTTTGTCCTGGCCAGGTCTCATTTCATTTGTTCTCCTCACTTTTTGTCCGCCTGTCGAGTGGTGCCTTATAGGATTTGCAACATGGTTTTATTTCTTAGTTGGGCAGCGATCAAAACATTCCAAGAATGGGCGGCAGTTGCAAAGAAACTAAGTATAACTAAAATATATCTTTTCAATGACTAAAACTTTGACAGATTATTTCAATTTACCACTTGGTATTCAAATCATCTTAATTATTCCTAAACTGAACCTGCATTACGAATCAGAATCTGGCTTAGTTATTTTTCCACTTTCAGAAATTCGAGTGGGGCATGCCAATCATCTTGGGACAACTTTTACCACTTAATTCCCTGCCACGACTACCGGGTACTGGGCTCATTTATTCTGCAGCTTCTCCTCGCTCCACCTGCCTCCCTGCATCGCCCAACAGCTGTTTTTGAGCCAAGAGCCTGGGGCCATCGGACATGGACATGGAAGGCAGCTTCTGTTGGCTGTCGCTTTTCCAAGAAAATTAACTAACCCAACAGGCGCCCCCCATTCGCATTCACATTCACTTCCTCGATACAGCTGCAGTTTTCAGCTCGCAATTCGCAGTTTGCTGTTTTCCGTTTTCAGGAGAGCTCGCGCAGCCAACTAGCGATGATAAATGTTCACTTAATCAGCATTTAGCGTAATTTCAGCTTTTACAATTTCTGGCCAGGTCCGATCTTCGTCCTCCTATCTGCCGTTCTCCTTTTGGAGCAAAAGCCACTCGGTGGTTCTCGGTTCTAGCTCCAACTGCGAGTTAGCGACCAATTATTTATGACATGAAATTACAAATTCATTTTGTTTAATTTTTCACAAATGCTATCGTTCGCTCGATTCCCTTTCCTTTTCTCCGTCGCACTGCTGGCACCTGTTGACTAACCTTACAGTGAGAGAAAAAGGAGGAGCTTCAAGCAGGTTATAGGTTTTATCAGTTGCTTCATAAGTAAAAAGTGATATTAATCCTTCGGACAACTAGGCTATGATACACAAAGCTTGTGATTAAACAGTTGACTTCTGAGATGTGATATCTGGCTATAGCTACTACCCATTTTCTCTCAGTGCCCGCCAAGTGAGTGTCTGTCATTTCTATGGCCGCTTTCTTGGCCCCTTCGCTTCGCAAAAGGTGTGGTCCTGGGGCCATGCAGTCGGATCGGCAAATATGCACCCCGGCGTAATTAACTCGGGCTGGAATCGTAAGTTAGTCACCATTAAACAATTTAAAATTCTCAACGGAGGAGATGCGCGATTCGCAGGGAGGGGCTTTCGGAGCCAAAGGTAAATTGCAATTAGGCTTCTGGCTTCTGCAAATGCAAGAGCAACATCAAGCCAGGAAACGTCGTAGGCCCATTCGGTTGGTGTATTTTATGGCCTGCGGGTCCGTAGGACTGGCCAATGTCTCCGGCCAGCAATGTCTGGGCTGGTCTGGATATCGGGATCTCGCGGGGCCCACAGGAGGGGGCGGGAAACGCCCGTAGACGATGACGATAATTTCATAATGGCCCGCGAGTGAACGAGACCGTCCCTCTGGAGGGGGCGTGGCACATGCAAAAGAACCTACATAGGTCTTAACTCATATACCCCTACTACTCATTCCACAGCCCCATCAGCTTTTGTACAACTGCATTAGAGAGGGACCATCAATTAAAAGCCCGCCTCACGGCATTCGCAAAAATGTTAATAACAATAATAAAGGCGGCTGGCATTGCTGGCTGCTCGTGCTGTTAATTATTAAATTGCGTTTCTCTGGCCACATTTCATTTGACGCAAAGTTTATTGAGTTGTGGCCAGAGCCTTAGAACTAGTAGAACCCCGAGAGTCGAGAGTGTTTATCATTAAAATGTCGTCTGCTGCAGTTCGCATGAAATGCTGGCCACTTGTCACTCCATTCCAGGTGCTCGGCTTTATCTCAAGCACTTTGGGTTTGGCTTGGCCAGAACCTGGAGCGTAGGATTCCAGGGGAGGGTGCCACTTTTATGGGCATTAGTGCGACTTATGTTGTTTGCAACGGCACAGCAGCAACACTATTTATTCCCCCCTCTTGCAACATCTGCAGTAGTAGTAGCAGCAACAGCAGCAGCAGTAGCAGCAGCAACATCAGAGGTCCTTCAGGCGAGGTGTTCATGCGTGCGACACGCTGAGCAGGTTGTAAGGTGGCTCAGACGAGTGGGTGGTTGGGCTGGTGGAGAAGTTGGTGCAGGGACTGGTACTGATGGTGGTGCTGTCAGTGCACCACATTTGAATTTCAAAGTTGGCCACTCCGACAGTCACACGCAGAAATTTCGTATGAAAATCCACTTTTTCAGTTTATGAATTTCTCAAAAAGCTCAAAATGACAGTTGCTCTCGTTGCTGTGGTTTCATACCGCCCCCACCCCGCTCTCCGCATCCTTTTTCCCTTTTTTTTTGGGATGGGGTCTCCAGTTGGATGAAGACCCCATTCACCCCATCCTAACCCCTTGGCATATGCAAATGTACAACGCATGTCGTTGGAACTTGTGCCAAGTGGCACTTTGTTCAACATATCAAAGGGTTGGCTTCCTTCTTTTCCTGGTTCTTGCCAAGGGTTGTCCAGAAACCATACAGCCGACTAAGTGTGCGGATTACGGTAGTAACCCCAGGTTCGGATATAATGGGATGACGTAGTGTCCCCCATCGTTTGATTTTGATGGTTATGGACCAGTTGGTTGCGAGTGCTTCGGATAATTCAATAAACTTTGAAGCCACTTGGTTGATCGGTAATAGATTCATGTTGCTCATAATACATTCGCCACAAGCCATTCAAAAAGATTTATCAAGGGTGGGCATGAATGTTTCAAAAAATCTGTACATGGGTGTGCAAAACTGATAGGAAATTAGAAGTCAACCTTCAATGCTGCTTAGATATCTTTAGGGTTTTCCATTATAGCCGTTTATAACGTTTATAAAACCGATGCTAATTCAATCGATATAATTCCGTGTCCTAGTTAAGTATGCCTTCATTAAGCATACAACTGGTTAATTTGCTCAATTTAAGGACACAATATAATCAAGTAAACATACCCCCGCTTCCCTTGCAACTTGAGTCACTAAGAGTCAAATTTTTGCGACATATACGACTATATATTTAATTTCGTGGGCAGCGGATGACGCCTGCAGCCGGGTGATGAGTGTCAGGTTTTTCGGGGTCTGAGGTCGGAGCTCCGGGGCAGCAGCAAAATCGGCTGGTGCTCATGAGCATTTTGTGTGCTAAACGGCGGAATGGGGGATGGGCGGGGCTTGGGGCTTTGGTGGGGCAGCGGGCCGGGAGCGGGGTCACAGGGGCATGATATACCAGCGACAGTTGCCACATGCTGTGTGTGATGGTGTGTGTGTGAGCTGGTGTGCATAATGCGGGAGAGCCATAAATTACATTTGTAGGCGTTGGCAGGTGTCGCCAGAACTGTCTGGAATCGCGATAAATCTTCATGTGAAATAAATTTCATAGAAATTGCTCCACTGAATTTTGTTGGTTGCCTTTTGGCCGACTTCATATTGCTGTTGTTGCTGCTGGTGCGGCAGTGGCTCTAGCATTTGCCGCTGCTCTTGCTTTTGGCCACTGTCAGCGGATGTGAAAAGTCCTGCAGGACTCTTCTACTGCCTAATAAACTACTGGCTAAATACGGAGTTTCAACCGCACAGCCCAAGCTGTTGCACTTTTTTCAGCATCCTTCTCGGCTTTTTTGCCGTAGATTTTCGGTTAGCAAAAGCCGGCGGCCAGACCGAAAAGTCAAGCCTGAAATTCCGGCGGAAGTGCGCATGGAAATCTCTCGAGTTGCAAATGCAGCCGCTGTTGCAGTTGCCATTGCTGCCATACCGAAGTACGAGATGTAGATGTAACTGCAACAGCAGGCGCATAAATCATACGCACTGTCAAACAGAAGTGCTCCAATTGTGGCCTAAAACATTTGTACCACTCATAAGCAAAACCCCTCGACATGACAAGCTCCATTCGGGTTTCAAACGCGGCCGATCCCACTCCGCCTGAATGCAACGAACGGCGACTACAACTTGTACTTACATACTGCGCTCACATGTAGCTCATTTTTTATGATCGATCAGTCCATTAAATAATGAGCCAGCCCGGTCCGAGTCCCAGTCGCAGTCGCAGTCCCAGCCAAAGTCGAAGTTGGAGTAGAAGTCGGGGTCTAGGCATCCCAGTCGCAGACTGCCATTTATCGCTCCCTAGACTCCGCTTGGACCAAACTCCGACTTCTACCTCCAATTCGACACGGTTCGGTTTGAATTCCATCGTGATTTGTAACGACATTTATTTGCCCCAGCCAAATTAGAGACGGCGGCGAAGAAGGAGGCTGGCCCTGTGGCATTGCCTCAGCCTGTCCCTCATTCACGGAGAAAAAAGTTTATTAATTTGGTTTTTCATTTGCCAGCATTGGCAAATAAATATTAATCAAGTGATGTTAAATCGATTAATTTGTAAAGTCAAAATCTACATATAGTATTCCAAAGGTATGAGATGATACTTCAAGGTTACTTGTGCACTTTTTGAGATGTAACGAATATATAATTTATTAATGATTACATAATATATTAAACGCATATTCATTCTATGAAAATCTAGATATATGTCTTTGATTTTTCAGTGTACTCTTGTGGATTTGCTGGCTCATCCTACCCGGTGTGGAGCTCCATCTTCGTCTCCATCGCCATGGCATCGTCCCATCCGCTGGCGCATTCCCAGCTGCGACCTACGCATTTCATCCTCTTCCTGCGCCATGTTGATGGCTATCGCCCGATGATGAAGTCGGGCCAGGACGGGCCATCATAGCCACTCACTCACTCCCCGTTAACAGAGCTAGTGGATAGTGGATAGTAGATGGTGGCTAGGGGACGGCTTACCTGGCTCACCTGGCTTACCTGGCCGCTCCGCTGATTAGCCGGTTAATTCAGTTAGGCAGGCATTTTCGCCCTATCATTTGCCTGACTCTGGGTGTGGCTCGCAGTTTATTGTTAGCTGATCGCAAGGCGAGTTCTGATTCTGCGACTCTTAACTGATGGCATTCCGATAGCAGATGGAACTGCCAGTGAATGCACGCAGAAAAACTTGGCTTACAGGGATTAATTTTAAGCATCAGAATTGATTGACCAGCATATTGTAGGGAATAAAAATACGAAACTAGTGTGGGATTATAAGCTATTAGGGTTAAGTTTTGCAGTTCTATAGAGTAAGTTAAGACTAAAGTAAATTACGATCTTCATCTCTTCATGTTTTCTAAAATAGCAATCTTTTATTTTTCCCTCTGTGCCCATTGTGCTGCCCAGATCAGAAAGATATTTGCTAAGCTCAACTGCACCTTCGCAATGTCAAAATCATTTCCTGCACATTTCTCACAACCAGAAACAATCGAGCCGGCGCACTTGTTGTCATCGATCGAGTCCCATTCCCCCGTCCAATCCGCCCGTACCTAATGGCCATCCGGGGAAGGCAAACGACTCAATAAGATGAAATATATGGCGAGCAATAAAAATCGGTTATAATGCTTTGGGAAAACTGCCGCTGTTCCCGCTGCTGCAGCAATGTTGCTGCTGTTGCGCTGCTGCGCCTTTTGGCTACTGCGACAAACTGCAAAGCGGCCAAGTGCCGACAAAGCGGCACAAACAGGCGCCGATGTCGGCGATCCGAGGGATCCCAGCAATGCCAATGCCGATGCCGATGCCAGCGATCTCCGAGAGCCTTGCTCCTCAAGATGGTAACCTGACCATCATTAAGAATGCCATTTGTACCAATAAATTCGAATGGCCTCGCGAATGGGGCCGCGTTTTCTGCCAACGACGACCGACGGCCTTTGCGGTCAAGCGCAGAGCGATCGATATGGCTATTAAATTTAACAATTAGAATTTATCAATGGGCCTCGATTTCGCGGCGGCGATCTCTCAGATTTAATTGTGTCAGTTTACCGCGGGAAGTCATATTTTTACCCTCCGCCCCACCAACCATTTGAAGGTGCATCACTGTGGCCCTCGCAGCCGGCGACAAATTAGGCAGTACTACAAAATCCAAACTCGCATTCGAAAGCCGCTACGAACATGGCAATTTCAAAAATTACATCGTGATCTTAAACTGCGAATTGCCAAAGTGCAGCAAAGTTCAGAGCAATTTTGCTCGGCAGCCAACAGGCAACAAAACGGCAACAAGCGCCCATTCGGACGGACATGGACACCAGCCGCATCCACAGCGGCAACTGCAACAGCAACAGCAACATCCAATAGCAACAGCAGCAGCAGCAACAGCAACAAGCCAGCAGCAACATGAAGAAATTCCTTAGGAGATCTCGGTGAATTCAAATTGCTTCGTGTGCAAGAAAATTAGTCTTGGCTGATCCCAACCGATCCCAATCCCAATCCCAATACCAATCCCCAGCCCGTTGCCGAACCCCCTGGCCAAAGAGGCAAGACTCAGAGCCAGAGGAGCAACTGCAGCCAATAAGCGGGGTCTCCGTGGGTAGGTAGATATATAATAATAAGAGCAAGTTGGCGGCATCCTCCGCTCAGCGCAAAACTAATCAAGGGCTAAAGCTAAATCCAATCCGATTGTGCCGGCACAAAAAGCAGCAGGCGCTCTTAGCCCGGCTTAAACAAAAATAAGAAAAAAAGAAGGAAGGAAGAAATACAAAATAAGAGGGGGAGAGACAAGGGAGAAGGGAAACTGGCTCGGAGCGATAAGCGAGGAGCTGTGGCAGCCATGTCTGTCTCTGTCCGGTATCAATGGGTTTTTGGCCAGATCCCTCCGCCTGGCCATATAGCCATGTTGGTCAAGTCAACGGAGCTCGGCTTTCTGGAACGGAACCGAACCAAACGAAACGGGGCAACTGTTGATGTTTTTAGGCGGTCGCACGTCGGCAGCAACGGCAGCAACAGCAACGCTCACTACTTGCGATTCGTGAAGTAATTACTATAATTACCTTCAAGGTAGATTTTCCAAAACGATGCGAGGGCAGCAGGGAACTCAGCTCAACTCGGCCTTAACTGAACTGAGCCGAGCTGAGTTGGCCATTGGTAGATCCCAAAAAGCTGTTTGGCCGGCCTGCCCCTTCTGGCTTTTGTAATAATTTTGTTGTTTCGGCCAGGCCTGCAAGTTGCAAGCTGGCTGCCTGCCGCTGATGTTGCTCTTGTTGTTGTTGCTCCTCCGGGTTGTTATTATTATTATATGATACACCATTGCAATGGCCGTTTCCAGTCCGCTTGTTGGCTGCCAATTCCTTCCAATGTTGCTACAGTTTGTTCTGCTCGTTGGCGTTTATTTTTACTTATTTTGTACGTTTTGCTTTCCCCGGCTTAATCGGAAATTAAAGCTGAGGGGCTGCTGCCGGCCACGACTTTGACTTTGACTTTAATTTTCGCTGCAGTTGGGTCTCCATTTATCCGGCTTGTCGTTTGTCTAATATGGAGTGCCTTACCTGGGAACATCTTTGCCACGTAATTGTTTAGCTCATAAATCATACCGAATTTCGTTTCTTTTTACATTTCCCTGTAATTTCACAGGAAAAAAATTGCTGCTGGTGTGGGCATACATTTTCACAGACTGCAAATTAGTTACAAGACCTGACAGGGTGGGGGATAAGAATTATTTTTCGTACACCAAAATTGGCGTTTTAATTTTAAAGTCTTGTCATGGCCACTGCCTCTTCATTAGCAAAGTTTCTGCACTTTCCAATTCTGCAGTTATCGAACCTCAAACTCGCCCCTTACAAACTGCCACCGAAAACTTTTACATCATTTTAAAAATAGTCCCCCCCGAAAAAAAAGAAGAAATGCCAGCATTTGGGAAAGTTGCAGCTCGGTTTTCCCCCTTTTCCTGGACATAAGAGCAGAGTTGCCGAATTCGAACTAACTACACTTTAATGTAATTCATACAATTTCCATTTGTCTAACCGTCCATTAATCATTCGCACGCTGCTGAACACGGCCAAAAGGCGGGGCAGAGGTGGCCAAAACGGGGTGGATGATGGTTGGATTGACTCTCCGGACTTGGCCAAATTTGAAGCTTTGTTTACGTGTGACAATCGGGCGACAAGTTGGAAATCAAAAGCATCTCCACCGCCACCGAAAAGTTGGCCCGAAATTTATTCATCTGGCCTGACAACTTTCTGGCACTGGAAAGAATCCAATGCGGTTGGTAAAACTTATTAGGCGCAGTCAAGCATGGCCTGCAAATTGGTACACCTTGACGCTTCACTGGCTCCGCAGATTCGAGGATACGAGGATTCCGCCAAAGCTTTAAGGCCAAGACAAAAGGCGGCCAAAAGGACAGCCAGCGGCGGGTTGAGATACTTGGGCAGATACAGATACTTAGCGGCGATAAAGACAAACGCTTGATTATGAGAAGCCAACCCATGGCTGCGGAATTTATTTGTGTTGTATATTTATTTATGAGCTTGTCCCTCTCGCCGAGCAGAAACAAAAGAAGCCAGCGCCCAGAACTCGCAACCCAAATCCCCGGCAGAATCACTCAAGTGCGAACGGAAACGGGCGCCCAGAACTTCAGAACTTGGTCCTGCCATCGGGCAGGAAATCAGCGATTAAGCAACCAACTAACCAGTAACCAGTGAGTCAGTCACCAGTTACTTGGGGAGCACAGGGAGAAATATTGGAAATAGATAGACTTAGGATGCTTTGTTTCAAGCAAATGTGCAGTTCGTTTATCGAAACTATTCCTTTATATCTTAACCTTAACTGAGCTATAATTCAGTATTTTTATTTCATTAAATTTAAACAGATTTATGTATTTTTCGCAGTGCAAGCTCTTCAAATCCCTGCCCTCGGGGCCTCTTCGCGAATGGAAGTGTGTAATTTTTGGTATTAATTGCTCGGTCTCGCAAAACTTTCCGGCTTCCAGTTAGCCCCATCAGTTGAAATAATAACAATGCCAGAAGGATAGAAAATCGTGGCGGAGGAGGAGGAGGTGAGGAGGATCCATTGGAGGCTTAGGAAATAATTGTAGTATCGTCTTGTAATTTGCTTGCAGCAACTGGACACGCCCACCGACAATTGGCAGGGCGGCTATTTCAATCTCCTCCCCGGACTGAACCCCTCTGAAAGGAAAGAGGGAGGAGGGACCTTTAGGAGGTGGTTTCCGAATGGAGGATTTAACATATTGACTATGACCTTTTGTTGGCTGTTTGCCGTTTGCTGTTTGTTGTTTGCTACGGCGGCAGTTCGAAATTTATGCTCACATGGCGCCTTCGATAAGATCGAGAACTCCGTGCTGAAAAGTAAATTTCTTCCCCTCAGCCATTCAAATCCCCACTTCCCTTTCGGCACCAGCAAGAGCAAGGACATGTCGCTGAAAGCATTATCAAATATTATGCATATTTTGTGAGCTCCAATATACAATTTTTTTCCCCTGCCAGCTGGCGGGGAAATGGAAGTTGCTATTTCGAGCTCTGCTTTAGAATGTCTACAAAGTTTGCTTTATCTCATGCATAAATCAGTTGCTAAAATAAACAAAAATTGTATATGAGAGTTGACAGGCGGCGGGGAGTGAGTTTTGGATATTGCGTGGGTGGTTTGGGGACCACGTGGATTTCTCGCGGGAGGGCCAAATGGAAAACTGCGCTATTTCGAGTGCGAAAAGAAAGCGGGCAGAAGAACTTAATATACGGCAGAGACAAGTAAGGAGGATATCACTTGGCTGGTGACTCATTGACAATGCCTCATTTGCATCGACTGGAGTATGACAAATGGATCAGCCAATCATCTTCATCTGCTATGTCTATATTTATTCACTGAGAGAAAACTTCTAATTCAAAAATATCAAAATAAGCTTGGTGGTACAGTCACTTATTAGGCATACTGGAGCTATTCGGTTCAGATCAAATTGAGATAGGTTCTTTAAAAAGGTTGAGATATACACTTATGTATCTATCATTTTCTACTGTGGAAAGTGCATCTAAGCCATGCACTTTTATCCGTCATTCTCGCCTGATGACGATGTTGACTCATTCTTCACCGAAAAGCCCCTTTCAGAGGACTGATGCTCTTTCACGTCCGATTCTTTTGATGGGGCGCCTGTCTCTAATGACGCCTCCCACACAAATTAAGCTAATGCGAGGGCACCAGCTGCTTTTCCTCCTTTTCCTGGCTTTTCCCGCTCTTTCCCTTCCCCACCAGCGAGCTGCACTTGTGCTCCTGTCAAGCGGCTGCGGATGAGATTGCCGGCCAGCGAGCCTAAGAGAAATGAGCCGAAGCCGAAAACCAACAATCAAAGCGAGTGGGTTAGGGCGGAGTGGGGTTTTTTGGGGGATGCACTGAGAAAAGTAGATCTTAAGCCGAGATATAGTGAAGATATATATGTGCAACGTTACTATATGTTAATTTTCTTATCCCAACAGCTTTGGTATCAAATGTATAACCAATATGCCTCTTCTCAATAATTGCTCGAGGTGACTTGTAGTTTCCAGTGTATGGATAGCAAGCCAAAGGAGGACTGAGGCTCCTAATATGTCCGTTCTGTCGAGGACTAGGGGATCCTACGGCCGGGACCGTTCATTTCGTGTCGTTTGGTTCTTGTCGTTGTCGTTTGTCCCTCATTTTGACACGATAACGCGCACGGTTCCTGTGCCAAGCCCCGTCCTCTGAGCCACCGAACTGCCCCTGTACCACCACCCTGCTCCACCATGCACAATCGTGCACCACTTTCCTGACCCAACCATCTTTGGCATTGCGCTGGCGCTCGACATCTCATAAAGTACATGACAGGACATTAGAAAACACAAGAGCACCAGCGAAGCCGACGCCTCCGCATGAGGAGCAGGAAAATTTGGATGCGAGGCGGGTGGTGTGTTGGTGGTGGTGGTGTTGGTGCGGTGGGGGCGTGGCCCATGCAAATTTTGCACCACCAGCGTCGCTGGCGTCGTCTCGTCATCATCTGCATTTGGCCAGCGAGGCGGGCGAACGTTTGTCGTAAACATGAAATGGGTTTATATCGTTGCTAAAATTATTTGACATTTCTTGGACTTTGTGCATTTTTACGAGCACCAGTTGACATTGTTGAGGGAGCAGGAGCCTGCTGTCCCTCGTTTGGGGCACCTCCTCAAGCCATCAGTTTGGATGTTGGCCTCGTGTTCTTTTCTGGAGCAACAGAAGTCATCAAGTGGGGAATGCTCTAACAGAAAAAGGGGAAATCTAGCGTGTAACAAGGTATTCAAAGAAGATTATTTAAATAGAATAAAAAGGTTTCAGTATATCTTTTTAACCTAGAATATTAATAGCATTTAATAAAGCATATAAATTAATTTTCCTAAGTAAGGGAACGTGATAAACTTTACTTCAAATCGGTTAACTCCCTAAAATTTTCTCTTAATAATTTGAAATTTCTTTCCTTAAATGCATCTAAAATCATTGTTAATTAGCTGTTTTATTTATTCTCAGATAAACTTTCCAGAGCATCGTAAATTCGCTTTCATTGGCTCTTTAGCCTTGGCTCTTGTTTGTTTGTTCATTTGACTTATTGTTGGAAGCTTGGCGTTTGTTGTGACATGGACGTGGACACGTCGGACGAAAGGGGGTGCTTATGCTATCCGAGGAGCAGAAACAGCTAAAAACGTGGGCGTGACATTCGCCAACTGCTCCGGCTGCTTTTGATTTTGCTTTTGCTGTTGCCGTTGCTCTTTCTCTGGCTCAAACTCAAACTCAGGGACTGGGGCTCTGGGACTGGCAGACGTTGACAAGAAAACGCCATTTTCTGATTGAATGTCACACAAAAGCATCGCACACACACTCAGGCACACACACTGTCCCAGAAAGGGGGGTCAGGGGTTCAAGACTGGGCAATGCCGTCTTGTTTTGAAGGAGGCGGTGTGAGAGGGGTCACTTGGCTTATCAACATGCACACGAAAATGGCCAAAAGGGCAGGCCAAGTCAGCCAATCGCAAAACGCAGCTGCTGCATCAGGGCAAAAAGCACCAAAAATAGTGGATTTTGAGGGGGGGCCTTTTGAGAAGGGGTTTCCACGGGCGGCGGGGGCCTGGTGGTTTGGTTTTGGTAAAGAGGACGACTTCGTAGCCCAGAGCAACTGCAACAACAAACAACGACGACGCCACTTTGGACATGCGCGCGCGCCCAATCTTGCATGCAAATGTTACTTCCTCGGGAGTCCCCTCCTCTCAAAGAGGGTTTCCCCCTTGAGCCACCGCCACCGCCTCTGGTTCCCTACTCAGCCGTTGGGTAGGTGGTGCAGAATGTTTGCGTGGCACGCAACATGCAAACATTTTTGAGTTAACTTTGGCTCCACTCTCGTCCTCCCCGCCATCACTCCCTACTGCCCTCCCCAAAAACCTATACTACGCACTTTTGACTCTTGATAGTGTTAAATGCCACACACACTGCTGCAGCAACAACAACAACAAACGCAGCAGAATAGGACTTGCAACACAGGCAACAATGCAGCGCATGTCAAGCGGCAATGCCAAAACAAGCGAAATTTCTTTTTAGGCACGTCGCGTCGGCGACTGCAACTCGGAATCTTGGATGGAAATGGACGTGGAAATGATGGTGGGGGAGAACTGAGGGAGATATGAGTGCAGAGTTATTGGGGGAGCAGTGTACGTACGAGTGGGTGGGCGGTGCTGTGGGCGGTGCAAGTGGGTGGTGCAGTGGCGCCTGTTAGTGGAAAGGGGCCATAAGGAAAACAAGGGCTCCACAGTATTAAATTAAAGCTATAAATAAAATGGTACAAATGAGTTATTTCTTTATATCCACTTTACATCTTCATCTCTACATAATAAATATATATATTTTTTGGTAAGAAGAATTATAATGTAATTAATAATAATAATAATGTTATTAATGTAATTATTCGTTAATTAGGGTAACTTATAAGATTTGATTCACTACTATCTTAAATTGTTATATTGAATTTAGTTAACACAGTTTCTAGGTTTCATGTCAGATATCATTGCCCTAAAAAGGCAGCGATGTGGCATAAGTCCCTACTTTAATTAACAACTTCAGGTGATCACTTCAGCAATTAAAGGTTAATGAAGAATCGCCTTTTAATTTGTCACTCGCCTGTCGCACTGCCAAATTCGAATTGGGGCCAAGGCAGAGCTTAATTCTCGGCGCCGAACCGAACAGAAATAATTATTAATTTAACAAACGTCGCATGTTGCACAAAATAATTGACAAATTTTCATATTTAATTGAAGAGCGGAGCGCAGCTGCTGTTGCACTCTTCGATGGTCGATTGTTGTTGCCGTTTTGTCTGTCACCAGGGGCTGAAATTCATAAACAATGAGAGTGTCGGGCTCCACATGCAACTCATATATTCACGCACACAGCTGCATGTGAAATGTCAGGCGGAAAAGTCGGTGGGGGGAAACGGTGGAGTTGGACACACTGAACAAATGGACGACCGAAGAAGCACTGCTCTTTGTGGATAAAAATTGCGAAATTAAGCAGAAAAAATGTTGAAAAGCTGATGTCTGATTTGCGAGCAGGGGCGATCCCAATTTCAATCCCAATCCGAAACATTATTATGCATTATTATTATTCGGCATGCGGTGTGCGATAATGCGGCTGCAAATGAAATGCACACACATAAACACGCTGGCGTATAAATAAAAATTGAAAAATTATGTACATTATATTAAAAAGCCAAATAAACGACAAGCGGAAGCGCAGCCATTTAAGTGGAAGTTAACATCCGTCCGAAAGAGCCATTCAGCCGGTCAGTCCAGCCAATCCCAATCCGATCCACCCACATCCATTTCCCGCCCGTTCCACACCCATCCAAACCCACGCGGGATTCCACATCCTTTGTTTAAAATAAAATAAAATTGCATATTATTTGCTGCGTATCGGACATTTCAGTTGTCATTTCATTGTCGTGTTTGTTGCTGTTAATGCAAAAAAAGGCCCAGTCCCCCGTTTCCAGGGACTCCATTGAACCACCCAACCACTCAACAGCCTAGCCAACCACATGCGCACCACATCTGCATCGGTGGTGTCCTGTGTCAATTTCATGCCACATTGCAGTCTGCCCTCTAATGCAGCCAGCCAGATTATGGAGCAATCCGTTCCCATCCCATACCCATCGCCTCCCCCGTCGGACAACTAACATTTTAATAGCGCTCATGATTTCCGAAAATTGAAAATAAATTAGTTGTATATCATTTTCGGTCAGTTGTGCAACTCTGCCCCCTCTACCAAAAGTGCGGCAGCCTCCGACTGTTTGCATAATTAAACTTTAGCGTATATCCTGTCCCTAAATTGACATTTCGAGAACTCCAAATGTCCACGGAATTGTTGGCCCAAAAAGTTTGGTTACATTTGCGGATCCGTGAATTTGATACTCTAACTAAACTATGATAACTGTTGATGGTACATATGGTACAATGGTGCATATTGTTTTTTTTCAAAATAATGCATATTTTCTTCATATTATATTGTTGAAATTGCTGAATAATTTCTATTCTACAATCTGAACATTAAAATGCACTACCTTTCAAATTGAATATAAAAGTGGATTGACCTGCAACATAGACCTTATTTATACAACTTTCTCTCTAATTTCCACTTGTCAAAGGAATAATTATAGCTACTCCATCCGAAACCCCAAAAAATCCAATTCCTGACTGGACATTTCCCTTTTAGGCAATCGGGGAACTGCGGACTTGTCCGCTGCCTAATTAGCAACGCATATTTAAATAATTTTCAATTCGATAAGCAGACATTTTTAACTTGAGCTGTCAGTTAGCGTTAAAATGCCATTTTGTTTGGCTGCCCATAGCCACTGACTCTGCGAAGCTGGAAAAGCGGGCAGATAAATGCCGAGAAGTGCTAAATTATTGTCAATTCAATTTTTAATTTGTGCAGTTTGTTGGAATTTTCGCAAATTAATGCAAAAGTCAATACGTTGTTCTCGTTGTCGGTGGCGGTAAATTTAATTGACTGGTGCAATGGCAACATGGTTGGCCCCTTTCTACCCAAATCGGCAGGCTCTTCAAATTGTCAATTAAGTTTTATTTAATGCCATTTGCCAGTCACCCCGCTCTTTGAGGTTGAGTGCGGCCCTTGAAAGTATGCAATACTAATTGTAATTGCGCTCGCTGGCGGCCATTTTGAAAAGCGGAAAAGGTGGAAATTCGGCGGTGAGGGCCTGTCCGAAATTCGCGCAATTTTCTCTAATTAAAAATTAGCGTAGCAGCAAGAAATCCGCTTTCCCAGCCACCTGGCCTAAGTGCTGGCGCGAAGAGCCAATGTTCAATTTTAATTAAACTCGCAGCCGGCTAATTAGAAATTGCGAGTAGGCCAAAACTTTGGCCGCAAACAGATGCCCATCTCCGCTCGATTCCGAGAAACCCCAGCCGAGCATAAGATCCCGAAAAGCCCAATAAACAAATTCCCTGACATGTTTAACACTTTCCGCTGGCAGAGCCAGGATACACAAAAATTAAGGACCATCTCTGGCCTTTGTCAGTGGCATCCAGGCAGCCGGAGATGGGGTTTCCCCCTGGAAGGAAAGGGGAAAACTTTTGTGTAAATTTCATTTCGTTTGGCGATTAGTGTCGCCTCTCGGGGCGCGTTTTCATTGTTGAAATTGTTATGCGACCATTAAGACATTTTATATTTCTTTATGGCATTAGAGAGTCCCGAACACAAAGTGAAATTCCTGCTAATGGCAAAATGAAAGAGCCACCGCGGGTGGTGCAAAGGATGTTCGCGGAAATTAGCATTGAGTTCCAAGGATGTTCCCCATTGTTATCCTTATCGAAGCGTCCAATATACATGAACCGATAATTCGAAGCTTCCTGAGCCGCATTTCAATAAATCCACAATGCCAAAAGTAGAAAATCTTAAAGTTTCCTTGCAATACAATGTATTTCTCCAACATGTACTGACGTATATTCGGAAGTCTTGTAACACGCACTCACAACTCAATTATCGCACATTCACACACACACAACCAAAGTGGGAAAGGGGGGTGGGGAAAGTCAACCCCTTTCTCCGTCTGCTGGTGGTGAGGTTGATTTACGACACCCAGGCGGCGTCACCTGAGATTAAAAAAGTAAAAAGCCCGTCGAAAGTGGAAAAAAGGAGCAGCCAAATGGCGAGGGACAATGAAGAAAAGGGCGAAAGGAAGTGCCGGAGAAATAAAGGCATTAAAATCACTGACAGCCAAAAGGATTGTGCCGCAATCACACACACGCACACACACACACACAGGCACATTCGAGCGTCAAAAAGGGCAACATCATTGGCACCATATGTTGCGTAATTTGTGTTATTGCCACACCACCTCATATGCATACGTGTGTGTGTCTGTGTGGGTATTGAGCACTTTCTTTTAACCCTTAACCCCTGTAGACTTCAAATTCCCCCGACTCATTGCGGTTGTCCTTTTCGAAATCGATATTTAGTTTTTAATTTTAATTTCAATTGCTGCATAATATATGGCACTGCACTTCATTTTAATTGAATTCACACACTCTCAACACACACCTTGCCAATTGTAACGGTGTGCATGTGTGTGAGGGCGGGGGGGCGTGACTGGGCGCGAACACTCGGATACACACCTGCATGTATAAATTACCTCATCGCCGATAATTGCAGGCCATCAATCTTGAGCACATCACACAGGAAAATTGTCAACGCGCGCAAAAAGTCATCAGACACGAGCACTTTTCCAGCTTAATGGCCGAAGGAGCTGCTGTTTTCTAGGGGCTTGGAGGGAACGGAATTGGAGGCGAGACTCTGCCCATATAGGTGGGCTTCATTAGGATACCACATACATACCTGTGGCTCCACTGGGTGGCCACACTCAACTGCACTGTGTTGTTTGCAGACGATCTTAAAGTATTATAAATTAAATATTGGATTAGTTCTTTTAAAGCTCATATGTATTTGAAACAGTTTGTATATTACACTATATCTCACTTTACCAAATAGATTTTGAAAAATCGAATTTGTTGCCTACTGTAATTGCTTAGCGTTTTCCGACGGGTAATTCAGTAGCACCTAGTGTCATAAAAGGCTCGCGAGGATTGCCCTAGGAGTTTGCTACTCAAACCCCTCTAAACGACTTTATATAGTTGGTGGCTGTAGTGTAAGGCAATCGTTATTAGTTGCTAGCTGTGCTCCTTGGCCAGCAGAGTTGGTTGACAGGCGCTACATCTTGGCCCGCAGCTGTCTTGGACTGGCAATTACTTGTCTCTGAAATCTTATCACGCATTCCCCATCCCGCCAACCGCCCACACAGCCATCCCCCCATCATCCCATCCCGGCCACCCACTCACGCACATCATTAACAAGGCAGCTCCGTTGGCCAAATTACTCATTAGAAAATGTAGCCAACAACATCTGGGTGGGTGGCATTTCCTCATCCGCGCAGTAACGAAACGAAACAAAACGAAGGCCACCAGCCACGACCAACGGTTACAGTAAACACTAGCTATATGGCCGCTTGATCCCAGAAATCCAGGGGAGCGGAACAGGGTAAAAACACAACTCCGGCAACTTGACGACGGCAGCGCAGACTGCGCCAAAAGTCAAATTTTGTAGATTGCAATAAATCAAATAGCAATTACACGAAATTAGGCATGTTTTCTCAATTTTGCACACACACACACACACATGGCAAAGCGGGGGATTGAAAGGAGCTAGTGTGTGTACGTGTGTGTGGGTGGGTGGAATCCTGAATCCTCTGCCCACATGGAGCATTAATTGCAGCAGCTGGGCCACGGCAGCCCCGAAAATGGCAGAGTGTGCGAAATTGGTGAAAGGGTTCAAAGCCGGCAAACTTGAACTTGTCTGGCGCGACGGAAAATCCTGCACCACCAAATTGGTTGTGGAAAGTGTAGCAGTGGCTGAGGATGTGGTGGTGTGGTGTGGGGGCGGCAGCATATGCGCCAGCTTTCTAATTATGTAAACTTGGCCATGTTGCTGCGCTGTTGCGATGTTGCTGCTGCTGCAGCTGCAACACTAAAAACGCCGCTGGGGGACAACGGCGACGACAGGCGGACAACGGACCATAACACATAACATGCACCAGGAGGTGCTCCTCATCCCATTTCATACCCATTCCCAATCCCACTCCAACCCATGCCATCCCATCCCGTCGCGGTGTCTCCAATCGCAGCTCCAGCTCAAGCATTTCTCCCTTCTCGATCCAGCGATTCCTGTTCCAGTTCTCCGATTCGATCCGATGCCCGGCGGAGTGCGTGCTTCGAGCATATTTATCTTGTGGCTGCAGCGTTTTGGATTTTTATTACAAATCAATTGAAGCATCATTAGCATAATTTATACAAAGCGTTCGCTTAATGAACCTGGTCGATCTCCGGTTCCCGCCCTAGAACGGTCTTGGAATCTGTTAGAGGCGTTCGTCCTGAGAACATAATGCACAGTTCGGAAAGCCTATTAAAATCTGATAATTAAATTATTTACAATAACGTATCTTGCATAACAGGATGTTTTAAGTCTTTAAATGTACATTTAATATATAACAGCAGATAATTTCCTCTTCAGATAACAAACTCTGTTACTACCAATCCTATAACTACTTTTACCACAAATTTTCTCGCAGTGTTTGATCTGGTTCAGTTAGCCGAGCTCTCGATTCTCAGCTCTTGGGTCTCCGATCGCCGCCTAATCACGATCATCAGTCAAACGGCAAATCCGCCGCTCCAGCGCTCCATTTGGCGCCCTGACACTTTGACTCGCCTGTCTCGGAGTCGCGGATGCCAGTCTTCCTGGGGTTTCACCGGTGTTCCAATGGCCCAAGCCCAAGCCCAATCCCAAGCCCAAAATAGTCGCCAGGGATCGGTGGCAGCGTATCGCGAACGGCGATCGGTCACGTAGCTGGGGAGTTGGAGAGCTCGAGAGCTGGAGGTGATGGAGGTACCCAGTCACCAGTCAGCAGTCACCAGTGGCGCAGATCCGTGGCCAAATGTAGCGCCAATTGCTACGCATTTGCGAGCACCGAGGCGCCTATAACAAATGCCAATCGTGTCGTGGACGACGCCAGCGATATTTAATTGTTTCTGCGGCGACAACTTATCGGGGAATTCCGATCGGAATTTTTAATTTCTGCAAGTCTGCAGTCCGCTGGATACCTCCGTCCATTCCCCATCCGCACCTCCTCCAATCCTCCTCCAATTCCATGATGAGTGTCACTGCAGAATGCATAAAAGGCGGCGATGTTGCTGCTGCTTCTGCTGCTGTGCCTGCAATATTGCTACCGCTGCTTTATGCAAATATGAGGAACGGACAAAGAGCAACCAGGCCGGGCTTTTCTGAAAAGTTGGCCAACTGTAATTACTGGACACCCCTCCAGCTTCATCCCATCCCTTGCCGTCCCATGCCCACTGACAACTTTTTCACACCTGTTCAAACAAGTTAATTAACAGCTCGCAAAACTACTTATTAAAATAAGAAAAAAGTAATACAAATAAAAAACAGCGGGAGAGAGAAAAAGAAAAGGCAACAAACAGACGAGCAGCCTATGGGAAAGTTTCTAATTAAATGATTGTCATCTCGACTGCGCAGCGGACAAATGGACAAATGGACGCTGACCACCGAGGAGCTATGTATTTCCGACCAGCTGGATGCCCAGAGTCGGAGGCTGGGGGCTAAAACTCCCAGATTGTAGTGCAAACTTTTGTCATTATGCAGGCAGAATGCGCGAAACAAAACAAACAGAAAGGTAGCACAGGGAAAAAATGGAGAACATAGTGGACAACCAGCTAAAATTATTAGCCAGGCTGAGGGGCAGATGGTCAGCCGTCCAGGTTCTACTTAATCCCAGCACGGAAAGAAAAGTCCGAGGGATCCATAAGCCATAGTCATCAAATCAAGCTAACTAAAATATACTTAAAAACTTAGATATAAGCACTGTAAATATGCTATTCAAATAACGATTTAGAAAACATTAAAAATTAAGAAAACCCAAATATTTTAGCAGTGCACTTTTCGGTTCCGCCAATGAGGTCATCAGCGCCATCACCCCATATATCATCTGCAATAAAGCGATTTTCCCCCGAACTCCCCCACAAAACCCCATAATATCCACTCCGAAACAGAGTGTGAATAAAAAAACGAGTGATTCAAAAAAGTGGCTTTGCCTTGGTGGTTGGCCACCAAATTGGCGACAAAAAATTAACGGATTTTGCTGTGGATTTTTTTTTTTTTTTGGTGCCGTGTGTTTGCCATTCAATTAATATAACTAATGAAAAAGCTGCTAACTTTGGCCAGGCAACTGGCAACTGCCAGACGAACTGCGTCTCAATTAAGCCGAATCTCTGGGATCTGCCGTGTAATGAAGTTGCTCAACGGCCAGTGGACGGTGTTTTTCTGTTTTCTGCTGCTGCTCTTTAAGGATTGCCAATTTATGATTGGAGCAGCCGTGTGGGGAAAAAATGTCAATCTTGTAGATGTAGATTAGCCGGCACCAGGTGGGAGCCTTGACCACTTCGCCTGATTGGAGCACACCGCAAATGCCAGACGAAATAAACGAAAATGTCAACATAATTCTGTGGTCTCTCGTTCATTGTACCCAAAAGATCCGGCGGCAATTTATTTGTCTGAAGTGCGAAAAATAATCACAAATTGAACGAAACCTTAACATTTTGATTTATGACACACGACCTCTGGATAGCGTAATTCAAATTGTTGTGGTATTGACCTTCCTAAAGCTGATGTCGCAAGGTTTTATAAAGGTGTATAAACACTAATGCCAGAATGTGTTAAAAAAATTTAATATTCTTTTCAGATTTCAGTTAGAGAACTGTTGCTAGGCTCCTATGCCAGCTACCCAATTGACCTTTATCCGATTGCCTAAATGCTACTAGGCTTATGCAAATTTCCCAGATGCCGAGTTCACTTTCTTTTCATTAGGATAAAAGCGGAGGCCAGGAAATCGATGCATTTCGAATGAACTTGGCGGCAACTTCATTAAGCGGCCGTTCGACTGCAGTTTGCGTGCTGCAAAAGCGAAACTTTCCGCCCCTCAAGTGGGCGGAATGGAATGGGCCGGTTCGATTTCATTTGGTCAGGACTGGGGGGAAATCGAGAATAACAAGCGGCGGCGATTCGAGTCGAGTCCCCAAAAAAAAGGGTTAAAAAAGCAATAAATAAAACAAGTGGCAGCCACGGCGACAGCAACGATATTTGGTGAGTTAGGAGAATTGGAGTTTGGGCAGCGGGAAGGAAGTGGGGGATTCTGCGAACCCTGTGACAGGCAAATCGCCAAACGAATACCGTGGGGATGCTGGCTTTTCCACCCGCAGCCCCCCGCCACCGTGAGTGTGTGGCATTTTCATTTTGTAAATTTGTTTTTCTTGTTCCGTTTGGCTTCATTTCCGTTTCCGCCGCCAGTCTTCTCGTTTTCCATTTGCCAGAAAGTGAATGTCCTTCTCCACTTCCGCCCAACCTTCCACTCCTACACTCCTCCACCCAAGCCACCCAATCACTCGCTGTCGATAAGAAAGTGCGTGTGAAAAGGGTTCCTTCGTGGCTGCATAAATTTGAATTATAATATTGCAATCCTGTGAAGCAGAATCCGGACTGGTCAGGAATCCGTATCCGGACTCCTTGCTGGCTGCAATTTGTGTGCGGAATATGTTCCGGCATATATTATGGAGATTTCTTCCGCACCATCCCAACTCCAATCCGATCCGCTGACTTCTGCCAATGCATGATATAGTCTCACATATCCGAGTGGGGATTTGCCTAAATCAAAAGTGCGTGCTCTTGAATTTATCAAAGGTGGATGTGGACCGTGGACCAGCCAAGGATTCATTCTTCGTCCTTTGGACTTTGGTTTTTTTTCTCTTTTCCGATTTTTGTTTGCCCGTCTGCGGTTGCGGTCTTGTTTGTTTGGCAAGCGCCGTGATTTATGGCTTAAAGTTTTCGGAGCGCGTGCCAAGTCCCCGGATTAGGAAAACTGCCCTGGAAAGCGGCCATCAGAATCCACACAATTTGCTAGTCTAACGAATAAAAGAAGGAAAAAGGAAAACTATGCTTAGTAAAGTGCAAAACATGACACTTGGCGTTTATGTTAATCACCTGCCCGAAAGCCCGAGCAGCTGCTTCGCAACTCCCATCTCCCATCGCCCAGTCCCAGTCCACCAGCTCCTCCGATTCCGATGTTCTACAGCCATGTTGACAATGACAAATACGCACACGAGTCCGCAAACCATGTCCATATACAGTGGATATACATATACATATACATATAGATATATACAGCATCCAGGAGACACATTTGCACTTTTTGGCTAGCAGGAAAAGTGCAGCTAATGAGTTGGATTGAACATCGCTCGGGAACTCATTAAACCAGCCAGTTGTAGCTGAAGAGCTGTTGGCTGCGAGATAATGATGAATTTCCATAAGTCGCCGCAGCAGAACGCAACTCGCCCATTAATCTTGGCCAGCTAGACGTGGAAGGGGTATGGGATCGGCTGGGTTATGTGGCGTAGTGTCTGGGTAGCAGCTCCTCCTGCTCCTTGACTCGTCTGAGTGTTCTTGTGGCTTTAGAGGATGAGCACCAGGGTGAGGACGAGGACGAGAATGAGAATGAGCATCAGGCTGCCCGCTGTTGTGTTGACATGCGTATGCGTTGTTAATTGCGAAAAAAGGATTACCAGCAGACGACGGTGACTCCAACTCGGGGGATTACATGTCAGCGTTTAGAAAGTTTAATTTTGCCAATAGCTCTTGAGATTTGCATACCAGATGCGAACGAATGCCGTCTGAGATTGGCCAGTGGAAAAATCATTTAAACCAGACAGAAAGATCTTTGTTAGCTTTCCCAATAATACTCCTAATTAGTTTTAAAAAGAACAGAACTGATGGCTACTTTACATACAGCATTTTGAATACCATTTTCCACTAATTATGTTTTTATAATATTTCCTTTCCAGATCGATTATAATAACGCCAGATGGAGAAAATGCGACCTTTGGAGGCCCATCACCACCGATGTACCATCATGTGAATGCCTTTAATTAGAGGCAATATGAATGGGATTATTGCAGTTCCCAGCGACTTTGACCGATCAACCCCGGACCTGAACAGCAACCCACATAATCCGCTTCATATTGGCCACAACGAATGTAATCAGGTTTCGGTAACCCTAGCCAATTCCATCGATAACACTCCAATGGACCTCACATCTAATCCTACCCCGCCGCCAACTTGGCCTCGGTTTAAATTTCCTCTTCAATGCAAGGGATTGCCCGATGGCCCGAAAAGCGAAAAACCTTTTTCGCAGATAGACAGTCTGACACTCGGGAGCACAATGCAAGGCAGCACGCCCTGCGATAATTAGTAGACATGCCCATTTAGAGGTTGCCCTTTTTGGCCAAGAGCTACGAGGAGGCGGAGGCATGAGGCAGGAGAGAGGGGTGGCTCGGTGACGAGGGATCGGATCGGAAGGCATGTAAGTATATACTGAAAGCATAAGGACTAGTGCGATGACCATTTCGGTCACGACATAAATCGTGCGTCGGAGCGTCGTTTGCAATTAGCAGCGTTACGTTGTCGAACTCTTAATCAAAAGTATTGGGACCCAAACACTCTGGTTCTTTTATGGCCCACACACACACAGTGGGACACTCGTGCACTCACACAATTGCGGAACGGCAACAACAAACATGCGGATGTCCTCCGACACTTCCTGTTTTTCTTATTCACTGATTTTTATTCGCTGTTTGAGGATACGCAAATGACCCATTTGGGGGATGTTATTACAACAGCAACGGCGACGAAGTCGTTGATGTTGCTCCTTGCTACCAACCAGCCCCCTCTCCCATGTGCCCCGCCCACTGCCACAGCCACCCCCTCTGGAGGCCATTGAGCTTGAGTTTTGGGCTTGGCATAACGGCACATGCCAAATGGGCACATAAAAAGGATAAAGAAATTATTTTCGCATTGAAACCAAGTCCTTTTGGCATCGGAAAAGAAAGAGAGGGAACTATAGATAAGGAAAAAGAGAGAGCTATGTCAGAGGGATCTCTGCTAAGTCCATTTGTGTAATTTTTACAGCGCTTTTCTGGCGCCATACAAAAATTAATTTTTCACACACAGAAGTGTACTAAAATTTAACAAAAATATTATTTTTTGAATTTATAAAACATTAAAAATAATTTAGCTCAAATTTTGTTGTCTAATTCGCAGGTTCTGAATTGTATCTATTTAGCTGAGCACATATAGCTATGACCATTTAAGTACCCACTACTAGGTCTGCTCAACCCAAAAAAACTCAACCTTCTGCTTAAGTCTGATAATCGAGATATTTGACTATAATTTGTGTAACGCTGTTGACGTTGTTGTTAAATGTTTGTTGTTGTTGTGGCATTGTTGCGGTCTGAGGTTGTTCATACGCCACGTGGCGCCGCTGAGGTCAATGCGAAAAATTGCAACGCGTGCCAATAATTAAGTCGCATTCGTCCGTCCACATTCAACATTCTTCGATCGCGTCTGCGAAATCTAGAGAAACCCAAGGGGTTCAACCCCTTTTCTTCAGAGAAGAGGGCATCAAATTGCACGCTGGCTGCAGTTGGTGTCCTTTTGTTAGATGACAACTAACAGAAACAACAATAACAACAACAACGGTAACTGGAACGGCAAGCGGCTAGGTTATTCACAGAGTGTCCTTCTGGCCATTGTGAATTCAGGGGCATTGTTGTGGGTGAGGTTGTTTGCGTTAAATTTTTGGATACGCCCTTTGTTGTTGCCTGCGCTTTTGTCTGGGGCATTCTAAAAATTAAATGCACAAAAGGCGGATTTTATTTCATCAACAAAACGGGAAACGGCAGCTTCTGTTGTTTGTTAAAGCATTCGCCCACGCAACAACAACAATGGCAGCAGCAACAACAACGACAGCAATGAGCGGCAGGACGAGGAATTTTTTATGCTCAATGCTCAGTGAGCAGAACGCACCTCCTCCTCATCCTGCAGACTTCGCCATGTCCTTTGATGCACTCCAAGAAAATGTTTAAAAAGTAATCAAATATTTTTATATATATTTATTTGAAAGAAGAGTTTAGTACATTTAAGTTTTTCAATAAATTTTGTTTGATCGAACTAAGTGCTTATGTGAAAGAGCTTACTAATAGGTATAGTCACTACTTCGATATTTCGCCAGTGCACTGGTCTTTCTGCCAGTCGCCCCACAGGCAGATCCCAGAACCGAGAACCCAGTGCCTCAGCCTCCGCCTCCGTTCGCAACAACAATTCTAGAAACAGACGTTCCACTCAACGCAGCTGAGCCCACCGCTCCCCTTCAGACCTCGACTTTCCATCGACCTTTCACAAAGGTAGAGAGCTGGAAACTGAAAACTGCAAACTGAAAACTGAAAACAGAAAACTGCTGCGCTTTGCATTGTTTTCATTTCGGACCTCAGTGGCGAGGGGATTTTCCAGTGGGTTTATTTATTTTTCCTGTGCCTGCCACCGTCTCCTTCCCCTTCCTCTGCAATGAGTGCATTCTCCTTTTGTATCCTGGAGGGGAATTTGAATTCCGTTTGGCTTGCTTTTGGGCAAACATACGCTAAATGTGCCTGGGCCGGTGATAAATCGCTGCTTATGCAATCGAGTGTTGGCAGATTGGCTTGAGTGGCCTAAAGATGCTGCTTGTGGGCCACTTCTTCAAGTATTGCATTTCCGGCACCTGGGACTACCACTCAATATGCACACAGTGCGGAAAATGTGATTCCAATTCGAATACGTTATATGCAAGGCTTAGAAAACTATTGGATAAATTAAAATCAGTTATAGTAAAGGTCTTTGTATACATTTGTTTTTAATATACTTAACTGATACTGCTCTTTGCTAAACAATATCTATCTACAAAAATCTACTTAAATTAACTCAGATTTTATACCTTATATTTTCATTGGCCTGGTTTTTCTATAACCTTCCTTAACCCCCCTTAAAAAGGACCCTCCAGCAGAGCACCCATCGCATTCGGAAACTTTCGGCGGCCGTGAGCACTTAAGTAATTGTAACTACTTGCCCTGACTGATATTGCCTATTTCACAAATTATTATGAGGCCCATTTGGAGGCCCATTCCCCCTGCTCTGCCCTGCGCTGCCCTGCTCTACCCACTTTGCCGCCCCCCGGAAAATCCCCAAAGCGGCGCTGATGTTACGCCTGTTGTTTAACGGCTTGATGCCAAAAAACGACGACAACGACGGCTATGAGCCTCATCGCATTCAATTATTTCGGCATTGTGCGCCATCTCTCTGTCTGACTGTCTGCTTTTCCAGCTCCCAGAAGGAGAAACAGGAAAAAAAGCACAACATTACAATCCCTCTAGGCTGAGTGGGTGTTTTTTGGGTGGGTGGGGGAGTACGAGCCAAAGGTTGAATTGGTGTTCGGTGCGTACGCCGGAGTTTAATCTTATCGGCCAGCTAAGATCGCCCGGCAACCGGGGGTCCAGAACTACTTCATTTGACTCCGGGAATCCCCCTGCCGCGTGAATGCGAGAGCGTATTGCATAATTTCACAATTTTCCATTTGATGCTCGTTTTGCGCCGCCACCGCCGTCGAGATGTTTGTCTAATCAACTGTCATTTGTTTGACGTTTCCCTCAGGGAAGACGACAACGACAGCGACAACTCCTCCAAAGAGGATGGGTCTGGGAATCCAGCATGGGTATGGGTACACTGCTAGAAAATGGGAGATATTTGAACAGCTCAAAGGTTTACTTTCAATCACATTATCACTTGAGTAGCGCCTTTGTTCTAAAATGTTTCACTAACCAATATTTATGAAAAGATTGCCAGTAGTTTATTCTAAGTGCACACCTTCAGGAATGAGGATGACTCCGCGAGGATGGGTATTCCGGATGAGTCTGAGACCCAAAACGCACCAGGACGCAATGCACAGCTTCGTCGGCATCGGCACTCTTGTTGATTGCTGCGGGGTGAAATAAACCCCGTGCGGCGTCCTGGGCTGCCGAGGGTTAAGGGCGTCAAGGGGGTGCGGCTACAAAAAACGCTAAAAGCCGAATGTGTGCCTGTCCCCCGGTGACAAGTGCCCCCCTCTCCGCCAGCCCACCGTCCACGGCTCACAATCCACAATCCCGTGACAATGACAGCAAAACGTAAACGCAAAGCCAAATGTTGTTTTCAGTGAATTTGATGACTTTTATGTGCGCCGAGACAAGAGATCAGGCGTTTAAGATGGCCACGGGGTTGCCCATTCAGTTGTTCGGGTGCTCGGATGTTCAGATGCTCAGTTGTTACTGTTTGTACCGCTTTAACTGCTGTTTGACGACCGTTTAGATGTGTTTGCCATTGCACTATGGTCCAGAATTCGTTTTTTTTGGCATAAAGTCTAAATTTTTATGTCAATATATCGTCCTCTAGCAATTATTTTCTAATAGAAAATTGATCATATAAATAAAAACCAAAAACAAAATTGACCGAAAGCTTCACTAAATCGTTTTATGAGCTTTTAAAGTTGAAGTTTTAAACAGCTGATTGAGAGAATGCAATTCCCGCCAAATTATTTGTTTACTTTGGCACGTAGTACGATCGTTAATACGCATCCAAAAATTATAGTAAAATATGGAAAATAAATGTCAAGGTATGATGTTTTTAACGTATATATGTAATATATGTGTAGTTGTACTGTTTTTATGTTGTGTGACATCCAATTTATGTGTATTTTAACAGAAAAACCTAACGTGTCCCCTGTGTTTCGTGGAGTATAACTAATTTTCTGACAATTTCTGACAAAAGTTAAAAACGTCAGTTTGTACCTTTAACTATTGTCTTTCACGGTAAAGTAATATCTTTTGCCCATTTTTGCTCGTTTTCTTAAAAATTTGATTTTATATAGGCAAGTTCGAGTTCTCACATAGCGACCTCCTGGACATTTGGAGGCGTAACAATAGACAAATAAGTTATGTTTCAGATTACGTTTATTCCGCAATCAACAACAATAATCAGGAATCGAAAAAGACAGAAGAGGTTGACAAAAAAATATTAAATTTTGAATTATTTATTAAAAAAAAACTGCCCGAGTGTAACAGACAACTAGACCGATTTATTTCCAAACATACCAAGTGGATGGCGTCTAAGATAACAATTGTTGTTAGTGATTTTGAAAACTCCAATATACCCCAGCAAATGGGACGCCGAAACTTATCTTACCAAAATGCAGGAGAAAGATTAAAAAGGAAACTGGCATCGAATCTGGCAAGTGAAAGTGACCACGACACAAGTCTTTTGATTCATGCAGCAACTGTTTCTGCTAGAAAAGAATGCAAGAGGGACGTTGCCTTTGTTCTTAAAGAAACTTTAAAAACACCAGAATTTCCAAGCGAATCGAGGATGCAAATTCAATGCCAAAAACCAACTCCTCTTTCACCAGATGAAGCTCTAGCTTATCTCCTGGAAAACACGCTGACAAAACAGCAATATATAAGCACCAGGCTTTTAAATAAAAGCCATAACAGCGATATATATCCGCCGTATAATGAAGTGATCGAAGCTAAATTACAGTGCCGACCAGAGGGTATAGAAGTAATGGAAAACACTGCTCAAGTGCTATTACAAAATCTCTTGGATCATACAGCGCAAAGATTAATTAAGTTGCAATCTGATGTTTTCAAGGAATTTCCAGATATCTTTAAAATCAAATTAATTTGCAGCTACGGATTTGATGGGACAACTGGTCATAGTGCTTACAAGCAGAAATATGAAACTGAAGCACTTGGCACACCAATTTCTGATCAATCTTTATTTGTAACTTCTGTCATACCCATACAAATTATAGATTCGTTTAATCGGCATATCTGGATAAACAGAGCACCGCAGTCCATTCGATTTTGCAGACCTCTAAAAATTGAGTTGATAAAGGAAACTGCTGTCCACATAATGATGGAAAAAAATCAGTTAGATAATCAAATTAAAAATCTTACGCCATTCACTTATAAATATGATGAAAATCGTGACATAGAAGTTAGCTATGAAATGCACATGACACTTATAGATGGAAAAGTCCTAAACGTATTAACAGACACTAAATCTACTCAATGTTGTCCGATCTGTGGAGTCAGCCCAACACAAATGTTGAAAATTTCAAATTTTAGTTCAGAAACCTTTGTACCAAAAGTAAAGGCTTTACAATTTGGGGTAAGTCCACTACATGCCTGGATCCGTTTTTTTGAATTTGTTTTAAACGTATCATACAGAGCTGAGATAAAAAAGTGGCATATAAAAGGAGAGGACAAGGTTAAAATGAGTATTCGAAAAAAATATATCCAGGAGGAAATGTGGAGAGAAATGGGCCTTCGAGTAAGCATGCCGAAGCAGAATGGCAGCGGCAATAGCAATGATGGTAATACGGCAAGAAGAGCTTTCGCAAGTACCAAATTCTCGTCGATAACCAGCTTTAACGAAAATCTTTTGGAAAAGTTTCACATTATTTTAATAGCAATATCATCCAACTATTTTATAAATTCCGACAAATTTCGTTCTTTTTGCGATATAACTTTTCAATTATATATCCAAACGTATCCATGGTATCCTATGTCACCAACGATCCATAAAGTACTGGTCCACGGATATCAAATCAATAATTCGGCGTTGGTTCCACTTGGATGCCTAGGCGAAAATGCGAGTGAAGCCCGGAATAAACTTTACAAAAGGGACCGATTATCACATGCAAGGAAAAATAGTCGGATCAATACGATGAGCGATATTTTCCACAGAGCTATTGATTCCTCGGACCCACTATTGTCAACAATATGTTTAAAAGAAAGAGAGAGAAAAAATAGGAAAAAACCACTTCCGAAGGCAGTAATAAGTCTTTTGGAAATACAGTCTAGTCTTAAACCTGATCCATCACACAAAATATTGGACTCAAATTCTGATTCTGATTCGAGTTCAGATTCGGAAAATTATAATGTTGAGCTAGAAGAAGAAGAGGGCGATTATTTTTAAAACAATAATGTACACACTTTTATTTAACAAAAAAAAAAAAAAAATGAAATTTCGTACCAGTAGTTAATATGGGAGGCAAGAGAGGGCGTGGTCGCACAGACTTCAAATTTTGTGTGCAAACTATTTGTGGTTTAACAACAAAATGTACAAAGTTTCAAGTCTGTAGCTCAATTTTTAGACTTTATGCCAAAAAAATCGAATTCTGGACCACAGTGCATTGTTTGCATTGCTCGCTGGCCCGGGCAATTGGCTTAAGGTGCTTAAAATGATTTCTAATTAGCCGGAAGTGGGCATAAAAAGTGGGAGATAGCCGAAAGAAAGTACTGGTCTACCTGAAGGAGTGGCTATTTTAATATGTTAATATAATATTTGATGGCTTAAGCTAAATTGTAGTTATAAGGAATATTTTACAGAATACGGTGACAAGTCAAGTTACTTAAATGTTAATATAAGCCCTTATTATTGATCTCTGTAAATCTTAAGTGACAATCCCACACAACGACTTAATAAATTAAACTTTTTTGCATTTACATGACGCGCATTTGTCGCTGCTACTCAGCCTTTTGCTCATTAGCCGCCCGAACGTGATGAGATTTGCGTTTCGGCCCTCGAATCGTGGCACATAAATTCCAATTATGTCAAATGTAATATTTTAATAAACACTTTCGCGAAGGCCGAAACAGTCGGCGGGCTAAGAGAGAGAGCGGGAAAAGTGGTAGAGGACCATAAATCTCTGGGCTCTCGACGACGTCAGAACGGGCAAGCGGCGCAATTAATTAACGCCTCATTAAAACCCAACCGACCCAGACTGGCCAAAATAAAAAAAAAATAATAATAAAAATCCAAAGTTTCCCCAACGAATGTGGGAAAATGCTGGGCCATGAGCTTTGTTTGCCAACCCATTCCGGCCAAATCTCTATCACTGCTCACCTGCCAGGTGCCTGGTGACTGCCAACTGGTAGCTGGTAGCTGGCAACTGGGTATATCTGGTAAGTGGCGAATGGTAACGGGCAGATCACTGCATCTCGCCCGGCTTCCTGGGTTGGGTTCCTGGCCAAACTCTGGACTTATCGATGGCTCAATCAGTCCGGCTGACTGGCTCACATAATGGCTTGATAAAGAGTTGGCAGGAGGACGAACTCCCAGTTGTAACATTGAAAATCAGCTCAAATTGCCATTAAGATTTTTCGGTCCAGCAAAGGTAGATAGCGCCGAATGGCAGGATAATGCAAAATGAAGTTGTTTTGTTGGCCGGGATTGGTTCTCGCCTTCAAAGGGTTGCCGGGATGGCCCATCTCTCCGGGAAATTCTCGATTCCCAGGGGCGACATTTTGCGTTTTTGGTTTATGCGTCAAAGCCAAAGCCAAAGCCACAGCAAAAGCAGCCGTCATTGTCTTGGGTTTCTTTTAGCCATTTCCCATCGCCTTTTCCGCTTCTTGAAGGGGTTCGTTTCCCTTCCAACTCGCTTTTTTATGACTTTTATATGTATACATAAAAAATTGCATTTTTAATTATCAGCTACGCGCCCGCAGGTTAGAAAACTAATTCCAAAGCAACCCCGAGATGCGAAGAGCTGTCTTTCGGTTTGCATTATGCCGGAGATCTTGTGGAAAAAGGGGGGTTTTCCCAAGGTGTGGGGATGTCTGGAAGGGCGGTTCTTAATGGCGGGTTGCCTTACCTGCCTGCATTGATTTGGCTTGTACAACATCGGCAATTATTGAACTTTCAACGGGAAAATTTGCATAAAAAGGTGCTCTAATTGAATCCGCCCAGCAAAAGGATTTTCCCTCTCCCCTCGCCTGTTAAAAGGAAAAGACGGAAAATTACGAAAAAAATGGGAAAATAGAAAAGCTGCTTTCCCCGCCTTCGTTAGCATCGCTTCGAAGATTCTTGGCTTTCGGCCTGGCCTCTCCACCATAATAAGAAATTCAAATAAACCGCGCGTGCTGTCATCTTAAGCTATGCCACGCCTCCGACGAAAGCACGCCCCCAAGTGCCAACCCCTGGCCAAAACGCCCCTCCCAGCCAACCCCACCCCCGCGCCAACATAGTTGGTTTGGCTAAACTCGAGCTTAGCTGCTACGGCATGGCCACACTGAGCGAAATCGTCAGTACGATTAATTCATGTTGTGATTATCATTATTTAATAAGAGAATATGCCATCTTTTTAAAGTTCATCTTTAGTTTTTAGTTTATATCCATGACACTTTAAATGATATCTTAAATCTGATTAATTGGTTTCTATTCAGTCCTGTATCCTATTGTATTTATCAGTTTGCTTAATACCACTTTTCTCTTAGTGCAGCCCGCATTGGTCCTGTCTCCTGGCTCCGTTCTCGTTTTCGTCCTGGTTGTGCTAGAGCTTCAGCTTTAGCCTCAGCTTCTGGTCCTGCTCTCGTCGTCCTTGCGCACTTTCCAGTCGACAGGATTTCTCAAAGATAAGGGAATTGCTCTGTCAAGTAAAGTGATATATGGTCCGAAAGGACTTCAATTTATACAATTTCTCTTATTTTTTCGCTACTTTTTGCGTTTGCTTTTTTCCCAAGCCCCCCTTCCCATACCCCAACGCCCATACCCCTGTTTGTTGCCCTTTTCCCGCAGTGTTGATATTGGGTTCAGCTCGAGGATGGAATGGCATTGGTAAGCTGGATTCTGGGGCCGAAGCAGAACTTCCCCACACAGCTCACCAGTTTTTGGGGTTCTTCGCTGCGTGCTCGACAAAAATGCGAATTTGCGAGTTTAGTTTATTTTTCTGCTTTTAGACAATTTTCATTTATTTGTTGTTGGTTTCGGGGATTGAGGGGCGTAAGGAAAAGCAATACGTAAAATGGGAAAATAGGAATTCATGACCTTCGGTGTGTGCTATAATTTAATACACTGCGTCCAGCCCAGCCAAAGGATATTTTTTGCCATTTTCAGCCTCATAGGATGCATGGGAGTGGATAATGTCTCGATCTTAAAGATTAACTGTGGAAAGACCACGATAAAACAGAGCCTGAAAAAGTAATTTACTAAAGAGTTACTAGAGAGTTATTAGAGACAGAAGAAATTATCAATTGCTTCGCATAAAAATTTATGGTTGAAGGTGGAATCTTCATCATTGAACTTCATGTACCTACTTTAAAAATATAGCAATAATATAGAGTTTGTTAGATAAATCATATTCATTTACGCAATTTAACTAAAATATGCTATCACGCCAAACACAAAGAATACACCACTTACCCTTTGAGATTTTAGCTTCCAAATGGATGTTTACAAAATATTCTAAATGACAAACAAATAAGGGCAAGGGAGCAGAAGAAACCGATGCCAGCACACAGCCCATAGAATAGAAAGTGCTCAAAATATATATATTTTAATTTTAATAAATAAGCAAAATGGCGACTAACAGATTTATGTGATTCAGCCGACGTCGCCAATAAATGGAGTAGACGGCCATAAAGACTTTCACCATTCGAGGGTATGGGATATGGAACCAATTTATGAAACGGAGCGTTCACAACCAGTGTCGGGGAAAAAAATAGCGGAAAAAGTCGCGTCTCGTCTGCGAATATGAACTTCAAATCGGGCGCAAAACTGAATAACTCGGTGGCTGAGTGAATGGAAGTGAATCCGGGGATCTGAGGCACCCTGGACTTTTGGCACATCCTCGCCGGTTGCGGTGGAAAGGAAAGGATCTGTCAGCTGCAGGACAACGAGATGCGAGCCTGCAATTGACGGACGCATTGTGCGGCGGACTGTTTTAGGACTCAGCCAACAAAGGCGCCAGTGCTTGCGCAACAGGGGACGCTCTGGCACCCCGGCCCTCACCCACCACCCACTCACCAGCCTCCCGCCAGCCACCCACCACCCACTCACGAGCCACCGCACCCACATCCCAAGAACCGGCTAGCATTTTGGGGTGGCTCTTGCGAAATTTCGGCCAAACCTCAAAAGCATTCGATTGCCTTAAACGCAAAAATAAACCAGTCAGCCATAAGGACATGCACTGACAGAAAAGTGAGTTAAATATGCTTAAGGGTGCATCTTTATCCTTTACCTTCGAAAAGATTAACACCATTATATGTAAATATTTCGTATGTTTATCACAATCACTTTCAGTTTCATCTTGAAGTACTTTCTTTCGATCAAAGACTTCAAATTTTCTTGCAGTGCACAAGTGTTCCAGCATCTATATATATGATGCAAAGGATATTGTCGATGGCGCAGACAACGAATTTGCGTTAAATTATAATTAGAATTTCTTTTTTATAGGCAATCATCTCCTCTTTGAGCGCGTGTGTGTGCGTGTGTGTATGTGTATGTGAGCCTGTTGTGTGGGTGTTGTTGTGTGCCTTTGTTGTTGCTGCTGCTGTAATGTGTCCTTGGGGCGTCGTTTAATTGCTTTTACCAATTTGATTTTCAAGTGCCATTAAGCCGGGCACGCCCCACATGCCACGCCCGCCGTTCCTGCCACAATTTCACCGCCTCCGCATGTGGCAGGAAAATGAAAGCGAATCCAGTGCGGAGCATGAGAAGTGAAAGTATCGCGCGTGCCTCAATTAATTGGAAAATGAATGAAGCTCGCCACTGGCGAACTCATTGTCTATTTTTCGGCTGGGAGGAATCTCGAAAATCGGGAAAACTGCGAACTGAAAACCAAACAGAATGACAGTTGCACTGCCGCCGCCGCCGCTTGCCATTTGCCGTGGAAATTCCTCTAGCCGGCATAATTAATGGCGCATGTTGAGGGCCCAGGGCGGGAAAAATTATTAATTGCCACAACTGGCAACTGTCGCCATGTTTGCCGAACCGCCAACTTTGGCAACCTGACGCTGTCGTCGCGTTGTATTTTCAACTGAAATCCGACAGCCGTCTGGTTCCTATATTCCGAATTCGAGATTCCGATGCCCCAATCCGCAGTGCCCAATCTGCAATCCCCAATCCTCATGCCATGTCATAAGTCGTATGCAACACAGCGGCTAATTGTTAGCAGCTTCCTTTGCCGCTTATTAATAGAAAATTAAAGCAATTATCAGGAGCAGGGAAATAAGTATGTATGGCAAAGGGATCGACTGGCATGAGTAATTCCGCTGCCACATGGGCAACGCACAACGTGCAACACACACTCACAACATGCAACACACAAATGACAAAAACACAAGCAGCAGCAACATCGAGGGGCTGGCATCGCTCTGTTGCATTTCGCATGAAATTAATTACTTTTGGCACTTTTCATTGAGCAAACACATTCTTTTTTGCCTGCTCCTTCGAATGAGGCATTCGCTGCTCTTGTTTCATTCAGCGTCCCGAAATGAAAAATTGTTGTAAGAATTAATTACGCGCCAAACCCAGCAGCAGCACCAAAAAAAAAACAACAACAACAGGAACAACAACAATTAAGTAAAAGAAAAGAAAAGCTACCAGAAGTAAGAGCACTGCAATCAGAAGTCGGGGAACGAATCATCATTGGTCCGCTTCAAATGCTCGCCTAGCACTCAGGAATTCATTCATTTATCCAGTGGCACATCCATCGATATCCACGTTCACCCAGCTCCCTTTCTACACAGGAAAAAATATAGCTATACAAGCTGTAGAACAAGCCACACATACTTTCAGCTTATTATTAATAAATGAAAAAATATGCTGTAGCTCTATGAGGTTTCATTCATATCTGATTATTATATTTAGCTATTCTTTAAAAACTCTACTTTCTTCGCTTGGTATTATTTTTCCATGTGCATCTGGCCTCCGATTCTGACCATCTATCCTATCCATCTCAGTGCTCTGGTCGGCACTTTCAATGCCATCTCGAACGCAGGCTAATTAAAGTGGTGTCCACCCACCGAAAGCTCCATCTCCAACAACTTGGTCAAGAGTCCAGCTCGGCGAAGGTCTGTCCATCCGTCTGTCAGCGCCTGACACTAACTCTGGCCATCGCATATTGGCAATGGATCTGGCTGGACGCAACTGCTGATGGAAGTGGAGATGCAGATGGATGTGGCACTGGATGTGGATGTGGATGTGGATGCGGATGAACACTGGGAGACGGCACTGGAAGGGAAGCCTTTCGAGGCGGCACTTTTGTTGCGACTGCTTTCAATTTGCGATTTTTATGCGATTTTTGTTGCTCTTTCGGACATAACAATGCCGATAGGTTTCGAGGTGCGCTACACTTCCTCAATCTTTGAAGTTCAGCTCAGTGACTCATTCAGTTTGGGTTCCATTCATTAGGTCCTGCATGTTGTTTTCTCAAATTTATTATTAATACATTAGCATTAAATACTTGCTATAATTAGAGAGCTGGAAATATATTAGGTGAGCATACGTGTGAGAAATCTTTCTTACACAAATATAAATCAATATCACATATGAAGAGATTACTGAATAGTTGGTTGAATATCAAAGATAGC
Organism: Drosophila simulans; assembly: GCF_016746395.2. Taxonomy (NCBI): domain Eukaryota; kingdom Metazoa; phylum Arthropoda; class Insecta; order Diptera; family Drosophilidae; genus Drosophila; species Drosophila simulans. Next base: position 15,637,171 of record NC_052523.2, on the reverse strand, counting down.
TAAGTTAAAGTAGCGCATTTAGGGAGCCTGAACAACCCGATAAGAATAACCCAGTATCTTACTATCCCTCTTATGAGGGATATATAGCTATCCCATTTTACGACTCGGCGGCTGACGCTTCACATATATTTATTAAGACTTAAGGCCGCACTTGAAGACTTTCTACCCCTTCTCGGCCATCCTCCATTGGGCGAGTGCAAACCCTCGTCATAATTATATTTTTGTTTTACGGCCTGCAAAAGTGACCAGCCCACCGAAAAGTCTTGAGCCGTGTGCCATAAAACAGAAACTGTTGCATAAATGACACCTAGGCAGGATGATGACTGGACTCCACCTGGCGGGGGAGAAGGGTACTTCGGTACTCCGGCATTTGGGCATTTGGGCACTAAAAGCGTTTTCCGTTTTGCCGACTTTGGACACTCGGGCGGTGGGTGTGGCCAGCGAAAAGGGTGGCATATTGGGGGCTTGGGTTCGGAAATAATTCAAATAAATTGACAGCCGCACATTACGCAATGGCCACGTTGCAGCAAGAGCAGCAGCCGAATTGCAACGTTGCACTTTTGCGAATGACCACAAAAACACGAAAAGCCAATGACAACAGCAGGACAACAAACATTTTTGGGGGAACGAGAGCAACAACATGCACTGAGAATGCAGAGACAAATCTAATTGCCGAATGCAGTCGATGCGAAAGTGCAAAATCATGTCAACAGCAATTTTCCATTGTTAACTGTGTTGGCGACACCGAGATGGCCAAGAGAAAGGGAGTCCCGGAACAGGGGTGTGCATACATATATCGGGTATACTCACACAGACATACATTGGGAGAAAGAGAGTTGAGCGAGATCCCATCCCGGGCTAAGTGCAATGTACGCATACTTGATTATGGTTTTATTATCATCATCAGGCAGCGAGGAGTGCCAGCTCCTCTTAGCCATTTCTTTGGCTAATTTCGTGGCGAATCCCTGGCACTTAAATTTGAAAACTAAACCCAATCCCCAAGGCGCCCATCCCACGGATCCTTGCCATCCTGCCGCACTTTCTTCGTATCGCTGGCAAGCAGAATGGAGCACAGATTGCCACGTACAACTTAATGCGGTCTAAGTGCAATAATATTACTTTACTTAATTTATTTTGCGCAAAAATATAACAAAGATGTGACAGCGCCGAAGAGGAAGAATGGATTCTATACCAACGAGGATGCCACGGAGGACCCAGAAAATAAGAAGACGTTGGCAAACAAGGAAGTTGCTGATGTTGTAGAAGATGTTGCTGCTTTTGCTGCTGCTGCTGGAAACTGGAAGCTGAGTACGCCATAATGATGATGTCATTGTCAATGGTATAGCAGCCAGAGCAACAACAACGATGTCTCTCTGCCAACCAGAACCAGAGCAACAACAATGTCAAAGCAGAGCAGCTGTAACTGAATTAAGCATTAAGTGCGGATATATAAACAACCCCACCGAAAAATCCATCCATGTGTGTCCCTCTCATCTCATTGTGTGGGTTGAATCTTCAGACAACAAGCCAGTACATACATTTATATCTCGTCGGTGGTGGAAGGGGTTGTGCAACGGAAGGAAGCATAAAATAAAATGCATGCCACAACAGCAGCATGCAGCAGCAGCAACAGCCACATCATCATCATCGTCTTCGGATGCAGCCAAAAATATGCAAAGATTTTAAGAAATTATTATTGTGACTTTTATAATATGGCTCACACACATCCAAAAACGAAATTTTGGTAAATTTGTTGACATGCGCACAGTTTTGGCCACAGACATTTGCAATTGTTGTAAAATGTCTTGTTCTTCAACGACTGCAACATTTTCCCTAGTTTTCAATATAAATTCTATTGTTGCTACATCTGCAATACGAAACTTTCCCAAAGCCATCCTCATGTTTTAATTTTCAACGCTCTAAAACCATTCTCTCCCCCAAGGACACACTGCAAAAAATTTATATTTAATTGATATAACCAAGAAATACTTCCAATAGAATTATTTGCATGCATATTTATAAATTTATCCACAGTCTTATTTAATTATTAATATATTTTGGAAATCTTTAAGATACTTTTGCGAAGGATATGATTGTATAATTACAATAATTATTTCAAAAATATGCTTACTAGAGAATCAATCATCACCAAACTTTCCTCTCTGCACTTTCATTCAAATATATTTTTCGCTTTGGCTGGCAAAACCGACAGTGGGCGTGGGAGTGGGCGTGGCAGGCCGGGCTGCATTGACAGCATTTATATAAATTCTGTTGAAAGACTTTTGCCAGAGAGATGGTGAATGTGTATGCGAATTGGAAATGCAAAGAACAGTCATTTTTGATTGCAGTTAAATGCATTAAGCTTGATTGTATATTGCACATAGGAATACATATGTGGCACATACATATGTAAAGTTATGTATTGGCACATAAGTAGACTGTCTTAGCGACTAATTCAAAATTAAATTGCTTTTCGTTTGCGGCAATTTAAAATCGACAGGATGAGGTAGTTTCTAAATAATTGAATTGCCCGTAAGCAACATGAAATGTGACTAAATTAACAATGACGATAATTGGCAAACGCATTTCGAAAGATTTCCCAAAGCGTCATCATTTAAAGTCATTGAAGGAATCAACCCGATCGGGTTGGACCAAAATCACACCCGCAGGCACACTCCACTCCAGAGATCTCTTGAGCAGAAGCTCGAGTGCCCCATAATCTGATCATTTAATCTGCATTGGAAATCATTATACGCATTAAAGTCAAGCATCCCGAAATCGGAATCGCAGACGCAGCCCGCAGATGGAGGCCACCAGAAAACCGGGGGCAACCGCAGAAGCCACCGCATCGCACCACTGAGCAGCGGATCAGGGCAGCAGAGCAACAGAACAGCACCACCAGCACCACATATATGGACCATAATTTATGCCCGCCGATTGTTTCGAGCACATTCGCACACTTCACAATCTGTTCGTTCGAGTTACATTTTTATTGACAAATTGCGTTGATTTTTGCGCCGGCGGATGAGGGCCCTTTTCCCAGTTTCAGTGTCTGTGTATATGCGAGGAGTATATCTCCCGAGTCCCCGTATCTGTATCTGCAGGCCGGCATCGATGGCACTTCAAACTGCAAACGACCGGAACTAGCAATTGTCAATTTGATGATGCCTCCCGCACCGCGGAAAACATCCAAACGAACGAAGCATCGACAGCTCGACAATCAAGCAAACAAATTCAATTATGTAAATGCAGACATCAGCACGGAGAGGTACAGATACAGATACAGCAACAGCAACAGCAACAGCTACATCTACAGAGATATAGATACTAGCCAGAGATACGGGGAAATTATGCCACAGTAAGTGGGACAAGTACACGCGACATGCCGCGATGAAAGTGCAAAGGCAATCGAGACAAAAGTCAGCCCCATGACATATTGAAGCTGTCCGATTGTCCACATGTCCGTTTGTCCGTGGTTCGCGTGGGCGGACAGCGGACAACGGCCAACGGACATCCAGCATCCAGCATCCAACAGGCAGTATTCCAGAGAATATCCAACTGGCAGTGCACTAAATTTTTCATTGAATCAATTGTCAAAACAAAGTTTTGGATTGTCGCCACATGGATCTCAGAACGGCCGGAATGCCAGCCGCCGTTCGTGGTGTTACTTTCAATTGAGCTTAATTAAATTTGTAAGTGAATCTAGTGCGGGCCGCACGATACCGTCTGGCTTTCAGTTTTCAGGCATTCCCCATTCCCCATACCCATACCCCAATACTCCACTCCTCCAAGTGCATTGTCTGGGGCGACAATTTACATAATTCAAGTCATTTAAATTATCCGAAAACATTTCAATTCCAGCTCTTGCTCCACTTGACACCAACGCCCCCGCAAAAACACATCGCATCGCCCATTGTCTGCCGTCTGAATGATTTTGCGATTATGCAAAGTGCATTAATGAGCCTCGGACTTGGTAGTTCTCCAGATCCTAGCTCCAGGCCATATACAGCTATCGAGTGAATGGAGCCATGAATGAATGAATGAATGAAAGAGTGAGTGAGTCAGTGAGCCAGTGGAGGAATAAATGGCTTGACAAACGCGTGTCTTGAATGGATGGCTCTCGCTGCGATATCACATTACAGACCAAAGACAATGGCTAATGCTGCTAAATAGATTTGGCCCGGGGAACGAGAGAACGGAGGCCAATGAATGCCAAAATTAGTGGAGCCGGGCAGGCACAATGGGAATCTATATCCATTGTATTCCAATGGCCTGGGCTAACCCACTGCAATAAAACAAAGCATAAAATACAAATAGCTCACAATAATCCTATTTCTAAAAGGAGATGTGTCTAATCGGAATTGGCTTAACAATAGAATGTCTTAGAATACTTTTTAATTTATTTTAAAATTTTATTTTAGAATGGTAACTATTAAATCTTTAATTGTTATTTGCATATATAGAGGAATCTAAAACACACATTTCAAAGTTTTTGACCGCTTAAACCAGGCATCTTTGCAACCCCTTCTGGCGGAACTCCCCTCGACAAAAGCCAAATCGAAGTCGAAACGCACTCTCACCCTGTAGACAGAAATTGCTCATAATATGCTCGCACCTGCTTTGATCTGGCCGGGCATTTAACCCAATGCCGGTGCTGATCCCACTTAAGACCCCGGCTGAGCTGCCTGAACCCGGTGAACCTGGTGAACCCCTGGGCTCGAAACGGGACGCACTTTCGTGGCGGAGATGCGACGATGATGCCATAAAGGAGATAAACCCGTCGCATAAAATGGTGTCACATATGCGCAACATTAATCTGTTTTGAAATTATAAGAGTGGCGAGAGATGGCAACAAAGTCGGGCGGGTGAAAGATACAAAAAAAGATTCGAAATTAAAATAGCAACCACTGGGGATGGGTCGACGATCTAAGGGCTGTGCGGTGGTGTAAGCGCAGTTTACAATGTTTCGCTCCCAAATCATATTCATATGCAAAGCGGGGCCAGCACAATGGCAGAAGTAATGATGCCAACACCGAGCGTGACATTATAACACTCGGCGGGAAAAAGGGGAGGAATCCGGGGAAGCGGGCCAACGGGCCAACGGGCAACCGGGCAACAGGAGGCAACAATAACGAGGGAATTACGAGCATCAAAATGCGCAATGAAAATAAATTAAAGTTTCAAAAACAAGAGCCGCAGGGCGGGAATCCCGGGATGTCGTCCTCTGCAATTGTGCAGGCAATTTGAAGAACTTTCCGTGTAGGCGGACTGGACGGAAGGGAAACTTTTTACGTTCGGGCGGAGAAATAAGAAATTTGCATAAATTGACAGCAGAAATTTTTATAAGCCACCACATAATGACCACTCGCAGCAGCTGTAAACAGCTCGTAAAAGTAATTACAGCCGCCGACGGACAAGGCGGGTGGTGCCTCCTAGAAAGGGGGAGGGGCGTTCTGCCACCACTGCCCACTAATTATAGGCAACTTAAACGCAACTAATTTTCACACTTGGAAAATGATTAAAACTCCATTTATCTATGTGGCGTGCGAGTCCGTCCGGTTCTCGTTTGTGTTCGGTGCGTCGCTGCTTTGGTGTTTGGTGTTTTTGTGGCCGAAATAATGCGTGTGTGTTTTGGCCAAGGAGCAACAGCGTGAGATCCGTGGATCCAGCGGGAGAGCCACCAGCTCGACACCTTGGCTAATTAATATTAATTGAATTTCTTTGGCCATTTCAGCCACTAGGGGCGAGTGCGTGGAAATCCACGCAGCTGTTGTCGGGTGCCACTCGATTGGCATTAGCAGTGCCTGCCAAAAAAATAACAACCCAATGAAGTAGAGAATGCCATGGTATTTGGAGCAGCACTGTTAAAAACAAGGATCTTATAATATTTAATTGATAAAAATAGAGCAAATAAAATGCTGTTAAAGAAATGCTTTTTTAAGTACCTAAAGCATGATATAAATGCGTCCGAATGTTATTCGAATGATTTGGAACTAGAACTAGAACTTACTTGAGTTCGTTTTTCGCAGTGCACTGACCAGTAGAAGTGCATTCGGTTCACACCAACTCGGAACGCCGGCTAATGCCGGTCTAAACGATCACGAAAGCCGGGGCGGAAGTCGGAGCAGATGAAGCGTGCTCCGCACGAACATTTCGGGGCAATTATAGTTCAATTATATTGGTCGAGAAGCGCCGAAGAAATATGTAGCATATATAGTATATTGGCCAGAGCAAATTGAAGGAGCACGCAACGGTCAAGAGCGGGTCGAATGGAGGGTCAGTTGGCGCTGGTCTAAGGGTTCCGCAGTGAGTTAAAGTTGGGCTTGAGTTCGAGGGCCAGCCAACTGACAGCTGGCAAATTGCGAACGGACCCACGTCAGTTGTCAGGACGCAGGACAGCCAGGATTTCCCATTCCCAGGCTGGTCAGAGGTCAAGCCGTGAACCCGTTTACTGGCACACACACCCACGAACACACGCAAGACAATTCAAAAAGACTTTCACGATTGGTTTTCATAATCTTTTATTTCATAATTTATTACAATTGAAAATTATGTTCAATATTTCCCCATATTCTGTTTCGGCCTTGTTGTTCCTACGCCATTTATCTGGCGATTTGTGGCGCCAACAAGTTCAGGAATTCGTTAATTGGTTTTTAGTTCTTTACATAGAAGCTTCAATTAGTTAATTAATTTAATGATACTGTTTCCTTTCAATATATTTATATTTAATTCATTCTGGCCTTTAAGTCTAGCAATTTAGTTAAAGTTAATTTTTACACGCACAAACATTTATTTAATTCAATTCTCCATATAAATATATTTATAGTTTTTACTTCTTAGAGTTTTCTTTTGTGTTATTGATTTAATTTCTGGATTTCGCACTACTGAGTTAGCTCTCCCTTTCTAACTCTAGTGCTCTGTCTCGCTCGCTCGCTCGCTAGCTCTCTCTTTCTCGCAAGTGTGTTGGTTTTATCTATGTCTAGCTCTTTCATTCTTTTGGATTTACGTGATGCTGTCGCGTGGGTAAGTTGTATAAATTGTTCTTCCATTTTAACATTTCCATTGTTAATTTTCTTTTTTCTGGTGCATTTTAGTCTATGCTCGGGGTTGCATTTCTGCTCCCTATCCCTTACCATTTATCGCTAGGATCTAGCTTTAGATTAGATTTAAACTTAGCTCTACAATTAGTGTAATGTACTTAAGTGAGGGTGATGTATGCAAATGTTGCGATATATTTACAGTGTAGTCTACGGGGAAGTTATCAAAAATGTACAATATTTATTACATACATTACACTTGAATATGTAAATTTATAATCGATTTATCAATCGTAATAATCATAATGGTAATAATAATGTTGCTGCAGCACTTTATAATCATATTCATAATATTTACGGCGTATACATTAAAGTTTCGAGAAAAATCACATTTTAATTTAAATTCTGACACGAAAATGATTTCAAACGAAAAAGCCTTCGAGTTCGTCTTTCCCATATACAATGCGTATTATAAATCGTATAGCTCATTATCTGGATTATTGTGGGTGCTTATCCACATCGATCCGATACGCACAAGTATTGCCATATCCCCTCATAATCAATCGCACTCATTTAATTTACAAGCATTTGTCGGTTCGGCGCAGCGAGCATATCCCCCAGATACGATACTCTGGATCAGATACGGAACATCCCCACGATCGAAAGTTGAGGGGGCATATAAAAGAAGCTCATACAAAATACTAAGAAACTCTCGGGAATTCTCGGATCCAACAACTGTGGGATATCACTCACTGCCTTCCGACTCGACTGCATTTGGTTCCCGTTTCTTAAGCCATAAAGTGTATGATATATAGTAATATATATATATATGTATATATATACTATTCGAGATTTATTAAAATTTAGTTAGGTATAACTAGGTATAGTTTATGTTCTGTATATAGACTCGTATACATCATTCATTCATTCAATGCTTCCACTTTGGTTTCTCATTTAAGGCGTTCTGTACAATTTGCGTTTAAACGTTTCTCAAGTCAATTGTTGGGTCGATTATTTAACTACTTTATATATATAGTCTAATAAATTACTAGCGATGCGTACTCGTACTCGTATATCGTATAGATTTGATGTATAATTGTGAAAATGTTCGATTTACCTTCAATTCAATTACAATTTCTATTCGCAATTACAGCATTTGCAATTAGGCAAAATTTTGTAAATAAATTTATCGCTTCGCTTGTTAGGTGCAAAAAATTCGCATAAGGTTTTCATCCTTGGGGATTCTTAGAGAAGTTCGTATACATTTGAGTGATTGTTTCGAGTGTAGTCGGTAAGAAGTAAGATGAGTTTGCCTAAGTGTGTCTGCCAATAAAATGTTGGGTTCCCATGCAAAAGAAGCTCAAGTTTCAAGTTTCAAAGAGCAGGCTAAGTAATCCATCTTATTTCGCGTTTGTATTTTCAAAATAGGTACTCGCTTTCCACACCTTCAATCCTATTCATAGTTAATAAGTTTCAAACTAAATACTTAAATTTCGATTTGTTGCCCTCTGCATTTACGTATATTCGTTTCCATTTAAGATTAATCAGATTCACAAGCAATGTAAATTCAATTCAGTTCCTTAGCATGCGACGCGTCTGCCAAAAGATCCAACAGGAATTCAAATAAAGATATCCTGGGTGGAGAGGAAATAAGGCTCTTGGAGTCTATATCCCCAAAAATAATAGGGTTTGCCCGCGCTGAAAAGAAATCATAACCAATCAGAACCAAAATCAAATAAAAACACAAAGAAAGATTATTTTTTCAAATATTTTCTCATATATGCATTTTGTTTTCATCAATAAATCATCTCTCGTACAATTCTATCCTCTTGAATTAGTTAAATTTAAATCATTAATTAAGTAAATGTAATAATAATAATAATAGTTAACTAAGGATTAACGCATACAAATTAGAATACATAAATAAAAGTACAGTTTAAACGTAAGCATAATTTATTATTAATATTACGTATACATATTCAGAGTTATGTATATGCCTATGCCATTATTTGTATCGTATTGTTTGTTTCTCGCATAAAATCCATACATATACATATTAATATATATATTCAATCGGTCCATGTGCTTCAGTTGGAAAATAATACTACAAGATCCGCACACAATGAAAACTCTAAAACAAATTCAAATCATAATGTTCCTCCTTTAGTTATCATCTTTCCCTTTTGTAAAAATTAAATTCCATTTCGTTTTTACTTAAGTGTTGCAAGGCATAAAATTAGAAAACAATTCAATTTATTTAAATTAATCGTCTAAACGTAGGATATAGTAGGGTGCTATCGCCTAAGCATAGATGTACGTATGTATCTATAGTTTGTTACCGATTTGTTTTGTATGTACATATACATATGCGTAAAGGTAAAGAAAACAAAGCGTTACTACAACTGACTTGTTACATAACTAAAATGAAACTAAGAACTAGCAAAGAATTCTCCTCTCGTCCTTCCATTGCGCAAATTATATTCAAACTCGATCGAATTTCGCTGCTGCTATTGGTTTGGTTTTCCCTTGATTTTCTGGTGGGGCGGGGCATTTCCTAAATTCAAACTAAAATCTATAACAAATCCGAACGAAATGTCGCTTAAATTTTGTATGTCCTTTTCAATTTTGTATCCTTTCTGGACTACGCCTAAATTCATGCTTTAAAATGTTGTGTTTCGCACTCTGCAGCTTTGAACATAAAAATTTGCATTTCAAATTGTTGTGTTGCGTCTCGGTGTGTCTGTGTGTGTATGAGTTCTGGTTTTATTTTGTTTATTTAACTTATAGCTAAGCGTTTCATTTTTGTTTATGCATAAATATTTCTTTTTTCTTGCTTTTATTTTCCCTTTTTTCTGCTTTTGTTATTTATGTTTAGGGTATACACAAATAGTTTCTTTTAAAATTTCTGGTTTCTTTTTGATGTGGTTTGTTGTTGTTGGTGCTTTTTGTTGTTCTGGATGCTGCTGTTTCTCTTGTTGTTGTTGTTGTTTTTGTCGCTGTTGCTTAGCTAATATCATTTTGTATAGATTTTACTACGGTTGTTGTTCTTTGCTTGTTGTTTTTTGTTTGCTATTACTTGACTGATATTGCCACGCGGTATGCTTTAGTTTTGGGATCGGATCCATGTGTATTCAGCTCCTTCGTACTTCGTCCTTCGTCTCCAGTGTTGGGTGGTGGTAAAATTTAAGCTATGATTTTGGCTTGATCGCTTCCGGCGGAGAGCTCTCTGGTTCCAGTTCCAGTTTCATTTCCGGTTCCGGGTCGGGGCCGGATTACGAGGATTACAAGTGCTGGCCGTAGTACTCGGCGGGCGGGTAATGCGGATAGCCCTGGTGGAAGCCCGGATCTCCGGGCGGACGGTGCATCATATGCGCCTGGCTGTCCATCATGTAGCCCATGGCGTCGTGGCCATATCCGGAGGGACCTGGATGCGGTGTATAGACTGTTGGTGAGTCGCCAAGTGGAAAAAGGCGGAGGAACGGAAAAAGAGAAAAAATGCACATAATTAGAAATTGCGTTCGAATGGATGGCAAAATTAAGGGAGGCGATCCTCACGGCTCACCGCACTTAGTTCTTAACTAGATCAGCGCTATTTCATAGTTATGGAGATTTTTTTTTTTTTTAATTTAATTTTAAATAAGAGCGATAGTTACCTGCACGATTCGATTGATCGATCATGGGCTGGACGATTCTCCGCCGCGCATTGATGAACCTGTAAGCAGACAGAAGATATCGTTTTAGTGGCATTCCCTAATTAAACACACCGAACCGAACCGAAAAGGATCGATGAATTATGCATGAATTGGCCCGGATTTGCCGGGACCTCGGTGCTTTATGTGCCCAACTTAGCCATAAACCAAACCAAATCTCCGCCAGAGTCACACTTTTTGCTGCCCTGCCACTGCCAGATCAATGGGCCTCGCCGACTTTGGTTATGATTGTCGTTTAATAAATGCAATAAGAAATAATAAGCAGTTGCCCGTTGATCCGCAGGATCAGTGGCGACACAAAAAGCGCAAAAAGAGCGAAATGATTAAAGCAGAAAGCCGCCGGCGGGCCGAGTGACAGTCACTTGGCCAAGACGATGTTACCCGCAAGCTTTGACACGGCCTCAAAAAAAATAAACACAAAAAACCTATATATAATGCCAAACAACGAAACCACACAGCAAAAAGCCCAAATGGGGAAAAGGAAAAACATCAGAGGCATCAGTTACAGTTGCACCGGGAAAAACTAATGCCACAACTGGCAAACGATGTTCCTGATTTATTGTTGAATATCACTGACAATCTACTTTTGAATTTATATATCTCGTTTTTAGAATTGATTTAGCGAAAACAAGATAATTTCGGATCGGAGCAATACTTTAATAAGTAAAGATTGAAATTTCTCGCAGTGTACAGCTACAGCTACAAGGACGGCAATGGATACTGCTACTCGCATTAGCCAAAACCCCAGTTAGCCGAGGTTAATGCACTTGCGAACTGGGAACTCCTCCTTCAAACGGATTGAAAAAGGGAACATTTCACCGCTCGCCCCTTTGACTTTTCAATTTGCAGTTCAGTTCGTTTGCGATCTGCCCCTGATTTTTGCTCATTTTGGGGCGGAAATTGTTGCAACGCCCTGAAATCGTTTATCAAAACGACAAAATGGAATTGAGTTCCGTTCTGCCATATAGATATTCGCTGCCTCGCTTTTCTCGCATTTCAAGATGCAGCAAGTGATTCGAGGCTTGTAAGCTGCAAATCGATTTGCCCGCTGGCCTCGCACTTGATTGGAATGATTGCAGATGGCAGAGGAATACATATGTATGTGTATATACTTATAAAGGTTCGGATAAGTACAATAACTCAGAGCGGTAAGCAAACACTTGCCAAGTTATTTATGTACTTAGCCCATAATTATAACTTTTCTTCCTGCAGCTGTAACTAAGCGTTAATATTTAAAACTTGCTAGGCGGCAGGAGCAGAAAAAAGCGAAACTTTTTCGATTACGAAAGTTACTTTTGCTGTCTGGGCATCTTATTGGGTGTTAATGGACTTCTCCGGAATCTCCTGGTCATTTGAATGGCTTCTTATGCTCAGTTCCTGCCGGCTCAAATTGCGCAAAATAAATACACATTTAGAGAGCTATAGTCCTGGGGGCGATGCGATATTCCCCCAGGATTAGTGTCCTGCTCGCTCGGACCGACTTGCTCAGCAAAAGGTGTCCTGCCCGCCTGCCCATAAATAACCAAAAGTGTCAACATTTTATTTTGCTATTTTCTGCCAAGGTTCCCCCCTCCATTCCGTTCCATTCCCTTCCACTCCTCTCCTCCCCAGTTCGGCTTTCCATTTTCCGCAGGACCTTTCTACGCAGTGTTGCGTGCCTAAGCGAATCGGATGGGCAGGGTCCTTCGGATACCATAGTATTTGTTAATTTGGAGTGTGCTTCGGTGAGCGCGAAATTCAATTTAATTGAGCTGAGTGCCTGCCAGGCGGCACAGCTCTCACACATTTCTCGCCGGATTTTATTGTGGCCTGTCTTAGCTTAAAAGCATTCCACGCCAAGCCAACCCAAGTCAACCCAGGCCACGTCGGAGCAAACTGCATAAAAGATTCAGCAGCGCTTTTAACTTGCTTGAAAAGCTTTTCCATCTCCATTCCTATTTGCGCATCTTGTAGTTTGGCTGCATTTTGCAGTTTTCAGCTTGCCGAGTGTCAAGTTCTGCCGGCTGTCGCATAATGTGCAAAATTTGATGAAGTTGCCGTCTCCCAGAGACGTTTCTTTGCCACGTATCCCAAGCCTAATGCACTCCGGGATCTCTAGGATTTCCAGTTTTCAGTTTACCCCCCACCTTATGAGCAGGGCCCATAATTTTGTTTGCCACATTCTTTTCACCTTTTTTGCCTGTCGACCTGTGGCAGGTTCTATTTCCTTGGCGTGGGCTGGCTTATAAATTTGTTTTCGGCCAGATAGTATTATTTTCTCGTACGGTGTGCTTGGTGTGTGTGCTCTGGTTTTGGTTTCGAGTGGAATCTTATGGCCAAGTCAGGGAATAAAGCGTGTGAGTAATGGACAGCCCAGGGCGTCGTTTACCACATTATGATGTTGTGTGTTTGAAAGGATATCTGATCCGATACGATCGGATCTCTGACGGCATACTCACCAATTATTCACTTGCAGTATCGTTAGGCCGGTGTCCTGGGCCAATTGTTTCTTCTGGTCCTCGGATGGGTAGGGATGCTGAAAGGAAATGTCAAAATGATATGATTACAATATTATATTTGCATTTTTGAAGTTTTTTTTTTTAGTACTCTATATATATTAAATGGAAGTTGTTTACATGGAATAAATATGGAAAACCCTGTCCTGACAAATTTCGGAGCTGGGCAAACTGTTGCAGTGCCCAAATTTACAATCTATCTAGCCAACCGGCCAAACAATCGATCAATCATGGCCGCAATAAAACCGAATGGGAACCTGTCAGCCCGCGTGGATGGCTGCACTTGAAACGCAGCATTTTCGGGTGTTTTGGGTGTTATCAGGGGGCCAGTTGCAGTGCGTCCTCCTTATCAGCAGTGCCACTCAAAGTGTCCTCAATTGCCGCTACCTCAGGGGGTTAAGCACGGGGAGTCGGACCGCATGGAGTGGGTTAAGGGAGGTGGGGCGCTGCAATTGGAGCGCGTGTCTAGCGCCAAATGGGCAAACAAATGCCAACGAGTAGTCCACTTCCCATAAATCTTGCAGTCGAACCGCCGACACAGTGGCGTCAGTGGGTAAATAGTTTGGCTAAAGTGAAAGTGCCACTCCCCCTGGACGGCCGACCCGCCCCCTTAACCCCTATGGCTGCCCAGCAGCTAATCTAATCGGCTGGCTGCCCTGGCGCTTATTACAATTTGTTTTATTTGCCTAGTTGTTGTGCACTTATTGTTGATTCAATGATTCCGATCGCAGCACTATTTTACTCCATTAATGCTGGTTCGGCTGTTACAGGCAAGAAAATATTCGGACATTTTTTGAGTGGCTCAAGAAGCTCATACAAAAGTATACGTATACTCAAAGAACAGCTCTTTAGCATACTTCATTTTTTTCAGTGTATTAAAGGCAAGGGTTTAACCAGTCACCTGGCGGCTGTCAAAAAATTATTTCTAAGGATCTCCGCTCAGCGGAAGTTGCCGTCAAATGATTTTGGCTTTGTTTCGCCCTCGAAAAATCGGGATATGCTTGTGCGCGTGCTCGAAGGACGAAGGAGCCTTTGTGTTTTAACCCTCGACTGGCCGCAATCGTTTCCGGCAGATGTGGGCGGTTCCTGCAGCTTTTGGGCCACTCGTCACCAGTCGATAATTGTGATTCAAGGGGATCCCATTCCGCAGTCTGCAAATGCAATTTTGTCGTTGCACTGGGCTAAGAAAATGTCTGGCAATTTACGGTCGGCCCCGAAAAATATATGAACTGTCACCCATACACAGCGCAGGGGTTATACATATAAGGCGGGGCCATTCCAATCGAAATGTGCAACGCTGCACATCCTTGTCTTCGTCTGCGTCTTTGTATTTGTGTGTGTCTATCTGTGTGCTGGCATGTCCTGGCCGCCTGTAATGCAATTTAGTTGCCGCTGTTGCTGCTGTTGTCCTGCAGCGGAGAGGGCTTGGCCTGTGTAGCTGTGGCTCCTTAAATGCATTTGCCTTATTGTTTGTGTTTAATAAATTTTACGTGTTGTCTTGCTGCTGTCCAAAGTCCAAGTTGTAGTCCTGCCCGGCAGCAATAGTTGTTTGCTGTCCTGTCGAGGCCAGGACTTTCAGCCTGACACGCCCGCACTTTCGGCCAGCAACAACAAAACTGCCAGATACGAAATACTATATGAAATTTGCGTATTGACAAATAAACGTAGGAGCCATGTAAATACAATGGACATGCCATTGGCAATGTTGCCCCATTCCATCGCCACTGCTGCTGCTCTGCTGCTGCTGCACCTCGTTTTCTCGTCCATATAAAATGTTCAAGAAGTCAGAAGGCATAAATTACATGCAGGTAAATTAAAACGGAATTTATAGCATACTTTGTGGCGCACATCTATTTGCAGAGATGGCTTTCTCACAAGGAAAGCAGGCAGTGGGTGGGTGGCTTTGGCTTTGTCTGATTCTAGATGCAGGTGGAGCCTGGTTATTGATTTGATGTTGTGGCCAACACGAGCCGAGACATCTGGCAGTAGCAGGAACAACTTTGTGGTTGTCAATGGGGAAAAGGAATGGTCTGCGAACTCCGAATAATTGAGAGTCCAACTTCGGGAATAACATATATTTTGATATTTAATGCCTGCAGAGGGAAGGTTATATAAGCCGAAATATAAATCAGCCGTATACGTAACCTCACAAATAGTATTCTAATTTCAAATAAATATTTTATTTCCAAAGCCCAAAAGTTTTGGTTTTCATTAATCACCAGTGCCAAGAATAAGATCATAACTAAATCCATTACCTTTGTTACCCTGAACATCACAGCAAAAGACAATGATTTCTTTAGCAACTATAAATACGACAGACTTGTCCCAACTGAGTATAATCCTTTATACATATATCTGGCAGGTCAAGTTCGTTGACTTGCCCGACTCTTGGGGATCAGAAGTGCATATATATCATTTGCAAAAGCTTTTCTTTCAACGCCTACTCTCCGTCATGAGTGTACTCCCAAGAGCTTAGCAGCCCGTCTCCCTCTGCCCCGGACCTGCTGTCTCTGTCTGCTTAAGCGTTTTTCTTTCAACTGCACTTTGTTGCACCAATTAGACTAATGAAAGCAATTATGCATTTCGCACTCACACACATGTGGGGAAATGTATGCATGTGGATATGCAGAGAGTGCATAACATGTCAAGTAGAAACAAAGTCCATTTGGTTTATTAATTTACCATACGACAAAATAATTAATTACTGTCACGCCTTTAAGTTGTCGCCCCAGCCCCCAGTCCCTCGCGCCGTCTCTTTCTGTCCCAGGGGCTGGCCGTCTCTTTCTTTTTTGTGATTCCTGCCTTCTGTCTGCTGTCTTCCGTCCCTGTGGCAACTTGACTCGCTCCACTTTTTTGCCAGCATATTTTCACTTTGTTGTGTGTTTATTTAAACTTGGCAAATGAATTTAAAACAATCATCGCACACTGATGTGTGTGGAGTGTTTGGGCGGGGACTTGGGGGGGGGCTTACTTACTCCTTTTCTCCCCCTGCTGACAAGTGGAAGGCCCAACGCCCCGGGCCCCAAAGAGAGAGAGAGAGAGAGAGATCCCCATTTCATTGAACCTGGGCCCAATGATGTCAACATGACTGCAACGCCGTGACACATGGCACAACAAGCCCAAGAAGTCAGGCCCCCCTTTGCACTCACCGCCTCTGTACCCACCGTTCCACATACACATGAGGCACCAACGACGGGCAACCAAGCGATGCCAGCGATGCCGACGCCATTAACAACGCCAAATGCGACGCCATTTGTGAAACAAGCCAACGGCAACAGCAACAACTGCTGCAGCAACAACATCAACATCGCCAACTGCAGCAACACCAACTACACTTGCAACAGCGACAGCAGCAACAACAACCACGTTGGCAGCAAATTGCAGCGGTGAAAATTGCATTGCCACAGCGAAGAAAAGGCGACTGCGCTGGCCATTATAAAGATTTTTTCCAGTCTAAACAAAGCCAAATGAGTGTTTCCCCGCCACGACCCCCCTCTTGACAGCCCACACTGATAAGGTGAGCTAGAAGGCCCAGCACTAATCGCAATGCTGCCCCATCCGCCAAGTTTTGTGGCGGAAAATCATAATAATATGCAGCTTGGCCGGATAGAAGATGCGCTACGTTTCAGTGGGACGGTAAATAAATATCACAACATATTTAAGACTTAAAAAAAATACTTGTTCAAAGAAAAAAGTTAAAAAAAGAGTTATCTATTGAGTACCACAAGTACTGAGTGCATTACTTAATCTGAATACTTTAATCATAGTGCAGCGCATTGCAGATTCGTCTTGAGCCACCACCTTGAACCATACCACACACTAAGCGCCGTTGCAACATGACTCGCTGACAACAATGCAACTCTTTCACCGCGACTGCACCTAATGCCCCTGCCCCGCCCTTCCCGCCAGGCCCCTTCGACCGCCCTCTATGGCTTCCTTTTGGCCATTTTGCCACGGCTTAACATTTCGCGCTCTGCGCACTTTTTTTCGGGGGTTGCAAGTTGCCCGTTGCAACGGCAACGTCAAAATGTAGGCCCAAAAGCAGAACAGTACAGAACAGCAACAGCAGACAGCCGGAAGAAAATTGCCGGTGAGGGAGGGTTTTTCGCGGGGCAGAAGAGGGGGGCAGCATTAAATGGAGAATGGGAGCGGACCTGGGGCATATGGGCAAACTGAGAACGGCAAACTGCACACACATGTGGCTAACTGCTCGAGTAGGCGGAGCACGCGAAATGAGGCCTTTTTTCTTGTTTTTCTTTTTTTTGTGTTCTTGCTGTTGGTGTTGGTGTTGCTGCCGTTGCCTTGGCTGCTGTTGTAGCTGCCTGTCTGCAGTGCGCGCCAAATGTAAACAAAATATTCGCGCGCCTGCCATAATTATGGCAACCAGCAACAACAACATGCATTTCTGCAACAACGGCAATCAGCCCGAAAGCAACAACAAGGCAGCCATGCAATGCCCTCAATGCACGCTGTTGCCGTTGTTGTTGCAGCCGACGTCTGCGTCTGCCTTTTGTTTTTTGGTTGGCCAGTCAGTTAACCCGGCCCCAAGCACCCCGCCCCTTTTTTTTCCAGAATGCAATGCACTTCATTAGCACCATCATTGCGGTCTTATTTGGGGCCTGTCTTACGAGGATTCGATGGCTATTAAGCGACATCTCTGTTACTGATTTTATTTGGCTTCACTTTTATTTTCGCATTATGATTGTTAACTTATTTTGGTCTTTGATTGCAGCTGGCTATGTCAAAGTGTATTTGATTGATCTACCGGATGGGGCACGGCTGCATTTTACATGTTAATCACGCGAATCGTTGCATTTCGATTATTCAATCCGCTCTTACTTTCCATTCGATACTTTTCAAACATAATCACTCATAGGCTCGCTGGTCCTTAAGTTAATTATTTGGCAGGCCTATAAATCAAATTGGCAATCATTGCATTATGCCAAAATCGAAGGGCTTTGAATACGAAATTAAAGTTTCAAACGCATGTCGGCGTGGAAGAAAAACAATTTCCCTAATGCGCTGAAAAACTGTTAATGGCATTAAGCCGGGACGACGGAGTCAGTCAAGGATGTGGATGTGGATGAGGATCTGTGTGTTGAGGATGTGCAGGCTGTGAAAGTCGAGACGCTGCCGCTGGGCAAACATGAGTGATGCGCTGATTTAAACGGCAATTCATCAATGTCACCGAGGGTTTGGGGGAAATGGGGGTGGTTGGGCTAATGCTTCTTCCGTTTACTTTACTTTTCGACCAAGGGTGTGGTTGGGGTGGTATTTTAAAACGTTTGGATGTTTTTTTCCTCTTTTTTTTTTTGGGCCAGAAACGCAGCCTCAACTTTAATTTCCGATTCGCTGGCTTATCGCGCTGGTCAGCTTTTGGTCGTTAGCTTTGGCCGCACACACTCGCTTACCAAAATTCCATTAAGATTTCTATCATTTTACATACGCAGTTACGACGCCAGCAGACTCACAAAAAATCCCCAAAACTAATGGCCAAAAAACGTAGTTGGAACTTCCTTGACCCGTCCAGCATAAAATCTTATAGTTTTGTTTGCCGGCCACTTGGCTCAACCGCATATTCAACCCTTGGCCACCTTGGCTTTTCCCCATTTTCCCTTGGCGTTGCTTTTCTTGTTGCTTAACATAAAGTGGCGCATAACAAATCTGTTTATTTGTATTACACATCCGGCGGATTGGACTGGACTTCCGTTTGGCATCGCCGAAGTATCCGAAAAAGGAACTTTGAACTGCAGTTTCTGGCTTTGAATAGTTATTGCCATTGGCAATTTGTTTTTAGTGCCGCATTTGGAGGCCGTTTAGCCGAGCTCTTTGATGGCCCCAAAATGGAAATCTAATTGGACGCGATGACCGGGCAAAGAAGCTGTCGAGGTCCGAAAGGGTATATTGCCAAATGGATAAATGGCCAAACGGATGCTTAGGCCTTAGACTGAGTGCTCTGCGATTGGGTTAGGCAGTTGAAAGCGATGGCAGGGGATATACCTACTCTTCAGTCTGATCGAGTACAGCACACAATCTTGTTTGCATTTCCCACCCTAATGGCCATATAATCAAGGTTCCGAATGGCGCCTTCCCTGGCTGCTATCGTTTACATCATCGTGCAGGCTTTTCCCCGCCCCCTCCTCGACCGTGTTTTCCTTTTCCCCAGCTTTCCCCGCCCACTGAACCGCCCATTGACGCAGGCCATTCATTGGAGCCCATGCGGTAATCTTATCAACCTGCCACACGTTGGAAAAAACAACGAAAATAAAACAATAGCTGCACTGAGAGATTACACGGTTAAGTATACATAATTTATACTTTTGCAGTTTACAAATAGTTTCTTTTGGTGAATGAACTCTACTTCCCTATGTATTATCTATACTCCCATTATAATTCGAACTATTTTAATACATAATCTTATTTGCGAAACTGTTATCACAACATGAATAATAACTTTCTTAAACATTTCCGATTAGTACACACGATTTTCGCGCTATGCATCTAGACCGAATTCTTATCAGAGTTGGGGCTGGCTTAGCTGCTAGTTTGTAGTGGGTGGGGCCAGCCCCCAGCCAGTCAGGGATTCCCACCGAGATCGCGATAACATCTCTGACGTGCCGGAAAGCCATTGGCCAGAAGTCGGAGGTGGAAATGAAGGTAGTGCGGTACTTTGGTACTTTGGCACTCTGGTACTTTGGGCACTACTGTTTGCTACTCACCGTTAAATGCTGAAACAGCCACGCTCTCAATATGTTGGTTGCTACTTTTGGGAAAATGCCACGTTTCTTTTGGTTCTTTTTGCCGCTCGCATCGTCGTCCTCCTCGCCGGTGCCCTCTCCACTTCCTATGCTGGCATTGCTGGCATCACCTGGAAAATTGTGGAAAATGGGAGAAAAGTGAGTGGTGTGCTGTGCTGCATAGTTGGGGGAATCTTCCGAAGCCTATGTCAATATTGTCAGAGTTCTACATACTACGAGACTATGCCATAACCCCCAAAAATGAGAAAATGAGCAGACTAAAATGACTACTACTGCTCCAAGACAACTTCTGTGTTTGCTGTTCTGGTTTATGGCTGTTTGTCAAGTGGGCATAAAATTACTCGACTCGGTCGTAACGATAATCATATGGATGACATTGTTTGTGACTGCAGGTCAGTAGACTGGGCTGTGCTTTTCGGCTTCCAAGACTTGTTTATAAACAAAATTAATATTTGTCAGGGCTGCTGCTTGGGCTGTGGCTTTGGCTTTTGGTAATGTTCCTGCATAATTTTTGGTTAATTTAAACTCCCCGGGCTTTTATCTTTTGTTTGCCTCGTAGGCCCAAAAATCTCGTTGGCCAGGCGTTTCCTGTGTGCTTTCCTTTTCATCATCCTCATCACTGGATCTCCCCAGACTATGTATATTTTTGTTTAATATTAAGTATGTTATTTGTGTGTTTACTTAAAGTTTTAGTTACACTTAAGTAACTCAAATGCCAGCAAACAGGAAGCCCGAATCGCTGCGCACATGCAAACAAAATAAACCAGACCGAAACCAACTCCCCCTCGAACCACAGAAACCATCCATGGATTGCATAATTTCACGCTCCTTCCTCGACGACGATGATGATGACGACGATGACGATGATGAGGATGACGACGAAGACGACCATGATCATCAGATTTCGGGGGCCCAAAACAAATATTGCCCAACCGGCAAATGTCTAACTTGGTAGCCTTCGCTTAATTCCTTCATAAATTTTCCATGCTTTATCTTTGGCACAACACCTTTGGCATTTGCTTTCGCTCCACCTTCACTCTGGCCGCTTTTCATTAATTTTTCAGTTAACTCATTCATTAATTTTCACACACAGTAGCCACACCTAGATACAAACAACACTCAGGCATTCAATGGTGGTGGCAGACTTCACGCCATTTTGCGTAAACCGGAAGTTCGTTTTGATTAATTTAGTCGCCGATGGAGACGTTCGCTTGGCGAGTGGTCAGAAAAGTTAGAAAGCGAAGGGGGTAAGGGGATTTTCCAAATAGGCCATAAAACAAAACCTGATGGCAGCAGACCAAATAAAAAATACGAAAATCCAAACAGAACCTGAGGAATTTCGATTGAGGAAAGGCAGACCACTCAATGCTCTCGATTTTTATAAAGAAAATGAAGAAGATTTCGGGGCTAAAATCAAATCCACATTCTGTATAATGGGAATAGCTGGAGAAATATGTATAGTTTTCTCTTAAATTCAAATAAATATATATTAGTATAATTTTATCACTTAATATTCAAGGGAAACTACGGGCTCTCAGGTAAAAATACAGTCACTAACCAAATCACTGGAACCCCAAGCCGGAAAAGTTATAAAATTAATTTACCAGAAAGAGGGAAGAAAAACCGAAAAACGTAAACAAAAGAAGTTCCCAAAACAATCACTTGTTGGAACCTTTCTAGCGCCTTTCGCCCCCAACTTCCCGCCATTGTTTGCATAATTTAGCAATTATGGAAATGCGTTGGCCTATAGTGTATGTGGTGTATAGTACATTCCGAGTTGGCCAACGGAATCTGGCCAAACGAAAGCCAAGAAGTTGGCGTCCATTACACACAAAGCTTATCATCGAGCACTGTGAGCTGCACTTTAGTTGCTAAGAGCGCAGAAGAAACTAGCTGCTGGCACTTAACAACTTCATTAAAAGTTGTTTATGATCCTCGAAATTGATTATTCCACTCAGGGGGGGACGGGCAGGGGGATCTCAACCCGTTGCACCCCCGAACACCCCGACTGCCCCAAGAGGAGCCCACTAGGCACTCAAATCGCGACGGGCGCGCGCTTAAGAAAACATGAAATTGATTAATGCATTTGCCTGCAACATGGATGGTCAGGATGGTCGGAGTCGGAGTCGGAGACGGAGATGCAGATGGGTCGTCTTCGTCTCGGGATCTGGAGGCATGGCGAGGGTATCTGGTATCTGCTGGTGATATGTAAATTCCTTCAAGTGGATTGCACTTTACGCCGACTCCAAGTTCGGTTTGCGGTGTGTGGTGTTTTTGGTGTGTGTGCTCCCATTTCCATTTTCTTTACTTATTTTTGTTCGTTTTCGAGACCCAAACACAATTAATCTTTGGCCAGAGCCGCATCTTCTGGCTCGCTTATTATTGTTATAATAACGATGTGCAAAAGCACTTGTGCCACTTGAAAGGGCACTCGTGTTGCACAAGGAAAGTGGGGCCAGTAGGGGCAAAAGGGGGGAAAACCGATTAGGACGGTGCGTTTTCGTAGCTTTTTCCCAAAGTGCTTTTCGCTGTACGCGATAAAGGCGCTTGCATTTTTGCTTTTAATTGAATTGTTAAGCGCAGCGCAAAACTTAATTAATTTTCACTATAACTTTGTGCACTTTATGGTGCCCGGTCGATTCCCAATAAGTGTGCTTTTTGGGGCATGGGGAGGTGGAAATAAATTTGATGCCAGGGCAATTTTCGTGGGTGGCTCACACAAACACAAATACTCATTCCAGCTGGCATTTTTATTTATTATTGGCTTAAAGGACGAAGGATGCAGGAGCCAAAGACGCAAACGCAGACAGACATATAAATACATATACACTTATATATATATACTATATACGCTGTGTGTGTTGTTATTGTTGCAAGGAGCTCCAAAAAAAGAACTACAGTTGGTCTGCCTTGCTTGCCACATTTTCATGTTTGTTTTTGGAGCACTCTTTTTGCTCTCATTTTTTTTCTGCCTTTTACAATTGCGCAAAATTCCAATTTGCAGTAAATTTTGCGATTTTTCCTTTATACGGACATACAAAACATTTTTAGTTTCCTGCTGGCTTTTCCTTTTCCTTCCGCCTGCCGACTTCCTCCCCCAGAATGCAATTATAGAGTAAAGCTGACAAAACCCCAAATGCTTCGAGATGCTTGTGGAAAGTTGCCCGATTGATTAAGATTTCTGCAGAGCCAGCAGCCCCAAAGAATCCGACTAAATTCCCGTTTAGTAACTTCAATTAGTCCGGTTTTTTGTGCTGCACACCGAAGGACAAGCTATTTAGAAAGATTGAAAACAGAAGCTTCAAGCCTATTTTTAACATCAATAAATATCTATCCTTATTTTCTGTGTAAAATTTCTATTTATATAATGGCAAAACAAAGACCGTTTCTTGTACCGTCTGCATAAAATTCAATAACAAAATGCACTTTTCCACCCGTCAAGTTGCAGCAGCAAAAACAAACAAAATTGCTTTTCCAGCAGGCGAGAAGCGAATGGAGGTAGACAGTGAGGGCTATAGATATTTTCCCTCTCTGGCTGGCAAAATATTTCCAAACTACTTGACTGTGTGGGGGGTGGAGGAGCAGGGATGGAGCTGGGGTTGGGGGAAAATCGTAGCAGTTTTCAATTAGTTTTTAAATAAACTTTTGCCCGCCGCACCAACTGAGAAACGCCAAATGCTACCCCGCACGGAGAAAACTTTCCATTTTCCACTGGGTGGGTGGGGATGGGCGGCAGCAGAGTTTTCCGTTTGTTTACACAAATCCATGCCAATCGTCTGTCAATCATTTTCCAATGGGAACGAGTAGTAGCATGGCGGAAGTCTGCTTAAGCTCATTGGCTCGCCGAGTATTTTTCGCTTTTTCAGGCTGCCTAACTAATTGAGTTTTGGACCGAAATGATAATAAACAGCGTCGGCGGTCTAGGCCGGTTAATTGAATTCAAAACATGTCAAAAGAAATCAGCCATCACCCTGGGTGGCCAAAAACGCCCTCAAGCGGCATTTGTCGTCAGCTGCAGCTTGGCAAACACTCGAGAAAACCGTGGCTCAAGTGTTGGCCAAGAAGCTGCGCTTGAGCCAGCCACTTCAGAGAAGAAAACACAAAATACAAAAAGAAAAAAAAATACAGAGAAAACAGGAGGAATACATGGAAATACAAAACAGAAGCGCCTGACAAAAGCCCTGGAAAGGGCGTCATCGTCGTCATGATCATCATCACGTTCATCACACGCTTGTCAAGTGGGTGGCTGGTACAGTAAACACTCGAGCTGTGGACCCCCAAGGTGTTAGCCCGCTTATTAGCCATCATGTGCGAGCGGCCTTAAGCCCGACTTGGCTGATTTATGGCCCGGCATTTATTGTTTATAAAACGCTTTATTGAATCTGCGCGGCGCAGTGATAAACACGAGCAATTCATTTCGGTTTAGACGGCGACCAGTTAAGTGATATGCATACGATCGGCAAATTAATAAGGCTTAAGTGCCACTCGCAAATGGCTTAATTAAACATGGAATAATCAGCGTAGTTTGACTTTGCTCGGTTTGACAATCGCCTGTGAGTTATAGATGCACAGCGGAAAAACAAAAACAGTCCAATAATTCACAGGCTTATAGAAAGTATAATAGGTACTTCTAAACATAATTCATGTAAATATAAGAAACATATGTTTAAATATGAAACGTATATTCAAAAATAATTCCAACGCTTATTTACAGCATTTTAAACGGCCAGGGTTTTCCCTTTGGTCCATTCAAATTCCCTGGCAATTTTCATGTGCGAATCGAAAAGGGAAAAACATGAATAAACTGCAAATTATCGGAGGCCACAAAATTATGATGGATCACCCAATCGCGCAACGCCATAAAACGGCAACAAGTCAATAAGAACAACTACAAGAGCTCTGGCATATGGCAAACCAGACTCCAAAGTCAATAGCAATTTTTGTGGCCATTTTTTTGTGATTTTTTCGATTTCGTGTTTGTTGTTCCCAGGCAGGCACAAAAAACAGTTTGAACAGTTTGAAGTATTAACACAAAAGCCGCTTTAGCTTTCGGCTTTGCCATCCCCACACGAATATCTATACACACATATATATATACTTATATATATCTATAGAGAGGAGGCTTTTTATGGAGGATTTGTGTGATCCGCTGCAATATTTTGAGCCGGCCAGGAACAACCAACAACCAACAGCCATCATCATTGTCGGCTCGTTGCATTGTTTTTGGCCGGCAACTTTTATTGCAGGGGGTAGGGGAATAATAATAAAAATAATAATAATAATAATGTTGCAAAGGAAAAAAGTCTGGCGATGCTGCAACATGTTCATGCCTCATTATTTTCGTACGGATTTTTGCGGTTCGCCTTGGACTCTTTGGATTTCGGTTCTCAGGCTGATGCTGGAGTTCATTCAATAGGCTTATAGAACATAAAAAAAAAGAATCGGAAAAGAGGAGAAAACCCAAATACTGGCTGGCGAAAAAGTTTATTAAAATTCCAGGCCACGAAACCAGTAAAAAACAAAATGAGGAACAGACCAAAAACCAACACATGTTTTCACGCCTACGAGGAAAAAGCGGTTGAAGAAAGATGGAAAAAAGCTGACGGAGCACCGCCTTAAATGCAGATTAGCCATATGGAGTTGCCGTCTCCATCCCATATGCAAAATCAAATTATTCAAATTCAATTATTGTCAATTTTATTTATTATTAATGCGCATAATTGTCAAATTTGGCAAATTTATGAACCCCTCTGTTTTTCTGCTTTTTTTGGTATTCTGTTTTTTAAGCCGTATGCAAATGGCGGCAAGACAAGATTTCTGTGCACTCAATCCGCTCGAATTTATGAGACATGTTGAAATGCATCTCACCTTGCCTTTGGTGGATCGCATCCAGGTTTTCGAGTCCCAGAATAAACCGGGACAGGAACCGCCTGAAAGCCGAGCTCTGGAGTCGATCTGCCACCAAGGGAGTTGGCCGGGAAGATTAATGGCAGCGGGTTTAATTTGTTTTTGGCTCTTCAGGTATTCATTACTCTTTATGCACTCGCATTGACACCTTTTCGAATGGAAAAAACACTCGGATATCAGATGGGGGGACCCACAGGTGAGTGACTCGTATTTGATTGGCCCTTTTTTGGTTTATTACCCCCACATTTTTTGTTCTATGCCCGGTGCTACACGATATTAAGCAATTCATAAGCGTGTAATTTCGTTTAGCACACGAACCAAATAAAAATACAAGCCAGGCCAAAAAGAAAAAGGCAAAAATTAAACGTCTGCAGTTCAGTTTTTCTGACATCAAAATTGCAGTTGTGGCGCAGACAACGCGCCAAATTCAAGGCGGTCCCAGACATTGGGGCTGTTGTGCTTCTTCTTCAGCTTCCTCCCCCTTCTTTTTGCATACATTTTTTTTAATAACACACAGAAAATGTTTTTTTAACAGCCTGAAAATTATAACGCATCAGTCACGAAAACATGAAGACAAGAAAACATTTGCTGCATTTTTTCCCCGATTTCGCTTCGTTTTTTTTTTTCGCTGGTTATTTCCTGTAGTTTTTCCCTTACTCCCCGCCGCCAGTGTGTGAAAATCTTTTTTCTCTCTGTATGTTGGTGTTACCCCATTTTGTGCAGCTTTGTCGGCCATATTGGAGGGGAAAAGTCTGGCCAGAAAGAGAGGGACCGAGGGAAAGAGAGCGAGAGGGCGTGCAATAAAGAAAGAGAAAACGGGGAGCAAAGTGCAAAAACTCAAAGTGAGGGCGAGCAAAAAATTCGCATTTATTGCGCCGCTGTACTTAGCAACAAAATGGTTTATTAGATTGAAAAACGAGAAGGAAAAAAAAAACAGACTATACAAGTCGATTTTATTCTACCCTCCAGCTTGAGAATATGCAAATCAAGTTAAGTAACAGACAGCATAAATTAAAATATAAGAAAAGACCTAAGAACCCAGATGCGATGGGAGATCAGATGAAATGAATCTCTGAACCGCTCGGCAACTGTCCAATAATAATGAAATATTTCCAACTCGAAACCAACTCAAGAAATAGACAAAAAACACACTTTTGTAAGGCGGGGAGTGCGGTATTTGTTGTTCGCCGTTATTTATGTTCTCCCTACTAATTTCGAATTTGAATCTTTTTGGCTGTGACCTTTGGGGCCTACCCGGCCATATCGATTTGGTATTTGGTAGATGTGTGTATTTTTCTTAATTTTGAAAGCGTATTAAATTACGAACCCAGAGAGGCCCCCATCCGCCGGAGCCGAAATTGAAACAAGAATTTCAAGTATGTTTAACCCAAAACACAGAAAAAAACAAGCCGAAACCGAAACAGAATCAGAATCGGAATCAGAATCAAAACCAGAGAACCAAAAACCGAAACCGAGTGGAGTGGAGTTGGAGATGGAGTTGGAGGCTCTGGGCTTAAAGTATTTCACAGGAAATCTTCGGAAACGCAACCCAACAGCAACAATATGTTCTACACATTTCTTGCGACCCCGCTCCCTGTGTGAGAAATCGAAATCCCAAAAACTAAATCCTATAATGCCTGCGAGGGGCGCACACACATACCCATACCCATATCCATACCCATGCCCATCGAAAATCGAAAAATCCGACCCGCACTCACGCACGGCTACATTTTGAAATATCTCATCGTGTGTGAGTGTACGGCTTGGTATTTCTTCTTCCCCACACAGATATATATATATATATATATGTATACAGATGTACACTCTTTTTTTCAGCCTTTTTGTTTCACATCCCCACCCAGGTTCCCAGTGCCTTTTTGGCCCCATCTCAAGAGTCACAACCCGAACCGAGCGTGCGCTCACTCTATAATAATGATAAGATGGCTCTTAATCACAAAATTTATATGTGCCCCGGCATTTAGTTGTTCCTTCTCCCCAAAGCCAAAGCCAAAGACCAGAAATCAAGGGATCTGGAAACTGAACACTGAACACTGAGCACTGAAAACTAAAGACTGAAGACTAAAGACTGAAAGGCCCGAACTGAACTGAACCGAACTGATGATGGGTTATGCGCGATTATAATTATGGGTCCTGTCATTCCGCATCTCAAAGTCTACAATTTTCAGTTTAGTGCGGAACAGAGATGGGCAGACATTCCTCAGTCATTCCTCTCGTTCGGTTTCTCCATTTTGCCAAAACTCTGGGCCAGAACTCTGATCTCGGGGCGTGGCATTTTTGGGGGCATGCCCCACTTCATTGGTAATAATAATTATACAATTATAAGGAGAAAGCTTACCGCTTGCACTCGTTCCGAAGTTGTCTGCAAGTAGAGATAAAATGCAAAAATTAGTTAATTATTTGTTCAACATTTTTTTCGGGGGTGCCACATTAACCTGCCCGAGACCCAAATATCTCGGAAACTTGACTACAATAAATCTTCTCATAACCCAAACACAAGATTTCAAGTCCAACAACAGCACAAAAAAAAATTGAAAAATTTCGTGCAGACTTCTGACCGCAAATCTTTGTTTTTTTATGTCGGATTTCACTGGCTATAAAATATGAAATATATATTCACACGCAGAAGGGAACAGAAGGGGTGGCAATCAATCAAAACTATGTGAAGCCTGTGGAATCAGCACCAAGTGTGAGTCCAAAATATTTGGAGCACATCAAATGCAGCCCCAAAGAAAACAAAAGATGAAGCCCGTTTCGGTTTCAACATTTTATTTTATTACCTCTTTTTTCGAGCTCGCCAATAATTTTGTTTCTCAGTTTTATTTTTGGCTTTTTCGCACGCAAATCATTTTTTTTTTGTTAGGCGAATGGTGTTTTGTTTTCGAAGCATTTTATGATTTCGCTGGGGGCATTATGCAAATCTCGTTTCGCGAGCTAAGGTATCCATAAACAAAATATTCAATCTGTGAGATAATTTTGCATGAGCCGGCTAAACTTAATACAGTATTGGGACCAGTTAAATATATAATCTTTTAACCATCAAATTGTTGGTCTTAATATCGCTAACAAAAATAACTCAAAAAGTAATCGCAATACGTAAGTATTTCAGATTTCTTTCGTCTTCATCCCATCTTTTCGAAGTCATTTAGTCAGTTTGTAATGACATGGCTGAGAGTATTTTGTGAACTCGGCTTTTGAGGTTGGCCAGCTCAATTGCAGCCTTGGCATCTCGCAATGAACGCGTTCTTCTTGTCATTTAAGTCATCGAACACGCATTGGTACATTGTACAGAGTGTCGGTGTCGGGTTTGTTGTCGTTGCCCGTCTCTTTCCTTTGGGCCAGCTCCTTCTCTCTCTACTCGCTGGATGTCAGTGTCCTGGAACGGCCATCACCAGGCCAACTTCCCAACTTCCCAGGTTCCAGTCTCGGTCTCGGTCTCAGCCTTAGTCTCAGTTCGATTCCTGAGTAGGATCCCCAACCCCCCGAGCAGTTCATAAATAATCGTCTTAAGTTGATGCGGTGACTGTCGACGATTGCTGGGTGGCACTCGCTGCAGTTGATGGCACACCGAAAGAAATAATAGCACACAAGAATCAGCCATCAGTTTGACACTACTTAGTACCTCGCCACTGTATTTTAAGCATTTGATAGTCACCTGATTCTCACAGAGCATATCGTATAAGTAATGATATTAGATATCCATCGCTGGGCGCCATTTATTCGTAAATGTATCTTAACTTTAAAGCTTACTTTTTTTCTGTGCAGCTTTTCGGCTTGGCTTTTTGGGTTTAAGCCCCAGTGCTTAACATTGCAGTTCGAAAACGAAAAGTCTCGGGAATTTATCAGCACTGCAGCAGAAAGAAAGCAAAGGCGGCTGGGAATCGTTCAGATATTCCGAAAACGTTTCAATGAATGTCAGCAACGCATTGCTTCAATTTTTTTTCAGTTCTGTTCTGTACTGTGTTTTTGCCCCCCTCTGTTGGCCACCATACGAAGTTGTGTCGTGTCTGATCCCATTTTAATATTCTAGATACTTAAATAAAATACGTGTCTGGCCTGGCCAACAAACGTTTATTGTTTGTTAATTGATTTCGCAGCCAAAGTTCTGGTTAAAATGCAAAGTGCAGCTTTTCAGTTGCCGGAGAGGAAAACAAAACGAAAACAAAACTTTGCACACTGCTCTGCCTGGCATTTGGTATGCAAAATTTGTTTGCCTTTCGGCCGGGCCAAGATCGCTGCTCCCCTTCTTCTGGTCTCTGGTGTTCCATGAGCTTCTTTCGTCTCCTCGGCTTTTGGGCGCAATTAATTTGCAGACAGCGAATCAGCCTTGAGGCTTTAAGCAGTTGACAATTGTCAAGGACTGCGACAACTTGGCGGCTGAACGCAAAGTTGTTCGTCTCTACGCGCTCGGTTGTCCGTTGTAGCTTGTCTCTGGGATGGTTCTTGTTTTCCACTTGCCACCTGACAGCTGACAGTTGCGAGAGACTTTGTCTCTATGCCTCGGACTTGGGTCATTTAACGGTAATTACCAAAATGCTGGCCGCACAAAAAGCTTTCCGCGAACGATGGCTGGAAAACGCTTTGCCCCTTTTTGTTTTTGTTTTGCGTTTTTTTTTCCTAGTTTTAGCCGACTTTCCGAAGAGCAGAAAGAGCTGGCTGAAAGAGCAGCTCAAGTGCCGACAAAGCCAAAGCGGCCAAGTGAAGCATAAAAATGAAGCACCCAAAACGAAGAAAACCTCAAAAATTGCAGAGCCACAAATAGAAGTAGAAGTCGGTGTACACTGGAATCTTTTTGTTTGCAAATAGGGGCTACACCCAAAAAACCACATATTTGTGTACCAAAAAAGCTTACAACGCAGGTCCCTTTAAGGCGAGGCTATAAAGACCCCAAGATGGGCGACACTTTTGTTTTATTGGTTTTATTGATTAATTTTGGGATCAATCCAACCAAGTTGCTTTACTCCCATTGCTTTTGGTAACATATTTTTGAAGTGTAGGAACCCAGGCACACGATTTTCCATTTGGGCAGAGCCGAGCTGCGCGAGACTCTCGAGCGCGACTCACAGTCTATTTATGTGACTATTGAAGTGGGCTTTCTGTTCACTTTCTGGGGCCTCCTCTTCAGCGGAGTCGGAGTCCATGCTCCGCACTCCATAATACTCCAGACCTGAAGAGACTGCGGCGGCTCGGGCTTTGATTTTTGCTTGATTTCTTTCAAAATCGGCTGCAGCTAAAATAGAGATGCAGAGCAGGGCTCCTCCGGACCCGAGAACCTTGGGCCTCCGAACAAGAGATGTGGCTCGAGTGGAGTCTGCTTTAATTCTTTTTTTTTTTTTGAATTATTTTTTGCTTTTTGGGTTGCATGTGCAGTGACTGTGACGCCATTTTCAGGCGAAGCGTATGCAAAAGAGAGAGAAGCCGAGAAGACCGAGGCTGCAGAACATGTCCAAAGGCAAACCGCCAAAAGGATAATCAGCAACAATTTAGTATTATTACACCACGTTTCGAAGCCATCGAAAAAGGGTTGGGGCTGGGGAAAGGGGAAAAGGCGAGGAAGGGGGCGGAACGGGGCAAAAGGTGGAGCACACAAAGTTGTCTGTCAGAGGCTCTGGGCCCTCTTTTAAGCCTGGCTGAGCTCTCGAGTATGCATTTCAAAGAAAATCATTATTATCGATGCGGCAAGAGGATGAAAAAGAGGCTGTGGCGGCAGGAGTATGAAGGCCCCGGGTCTTGCCTTTCGGTATTTTCACGTAGTTCGTAGATTGAGTTTCAATGGAAAAATGATTTGCAAATTGACTTTAACGAATTGCCAGCCAGCAACGAGCAGGTTGGCTTTTGGGCATGTTATGGAATTTTGATTACAGCATTTGCTATTAGAAGAAAGCTGCGGCCGCATGTAATTGGCACGCATTTTGGCCGGACTCTTTGGATCTATGGATCCATAAAGAGGCACCTCTGGGACCTGCACCTCTAACCACTCCGCAGACCATTCAGAAGACAATCGAAGGCGTTCGCCAGAGCCATGTCGATGCCATTTTGATGGCCGTTTCATTGGCATTGGCCAGGCCGAAAGTCTGAAAGTCTGGCCGGGACTGAGACTAAGAAACTCAAGATACTTGGGCCGCAGGCGGGACGTCTGATCTGATCCATGGCCGCCGATCAGGCGCACTCTCAAAAACGGGATCACTGGGAGAAATGTCTTTAAAATAAGGCCTTTCTGTTTTATGTAAGGTGCTTAAAATAATCCTATTGTAATGAGAGATGGCATATAAATCCATTACATTTAATGGATCATTTTTACAACTAGAGTTGCATTTAATGATTTCATCTAGATCCTTTTCTCTCCGTGTTGGATTGAAACTCCGACTGAAACTCCACTGCGGAGGAGCCTTTGCCCGTTGGGCGATGCCAGTTCGTATATCATTATAGAAATTACCTACTCTCGGCAGCAGCCATTGTTAGTATTTTGCCATTAACGTTAACTCTCTGGCACAATCTGAGCCGCTTGATCTCTCGCTGTTGCCTTTGCAGCATCAGAAGCAGCCTCATCGATGGCCCAGCAGAAATTAAAAGAAAACTAACCAACCAACTAGCCAGCAAAAAACCAGCACGAGGAAACGAGGGGCTGGGCAGAAAAAAAGCAGAAAAATGTGGATGTTGTAAATTACTGAAATCTAATGGAAACGTTGACGTCAGTTGGTCTCGTGATGATAGCTCAAGTCCGCTGATAAGCCGCACTATCAACTGATAGTTCCCCAGACAGATAGCTGTGGCATGGAGTTGGGTAACTAGTGGTGGACAGATTACTTACCAGGACTACCGAGGAAGACTGAGGAATACAATCGCCGGGAAGCGTCTGCATTGCGAGCATCGGCAGGTGAGGACCATTCTCTTCGACACCATCGTCCTGCAAAAGATAGAAAAGCCGATCGTTAGAAATCTATCAATAACTATATATGTATCAAAATGCGCAAGTGAAAATAATGAGCAAGTGAATATACAAGCAAATAAGTTAAAAATCTGTTACTAAGCCCACAATTCATTTGTAGTTATAAGCTTTGCAACACAAGTCCATTAAACTAGCAACATTATTTTGTGTAAACCTAACTAAACTCTATTAAAATACGAAGTATAAATTGCCTGACCATAAGACCCTCTGTAAATTATCGCTCCACTACTTAGTTATCACAGCGGGAAAACCACGTATAATTATTAATTCAATTTTCCGCGTTCCTAAGCCTTTCGGCAAACGAACTGAAACTCATTTCCAGTTAAGGCATCCGCAGCAGTATTAAGATCTTGAGCCACTCTAAGCCACCGACTGACTGACACAATTCGCAACACTTGTCAACTTAATGCTTTTCAACCGATATTGACAGCACACTGAATATGTTAAGCCAACGCATATATCTTATGATATCTGCTGAAGGCTCAGAGATAGTTGTCTCTGGGTTTTCGTCAAAAATTCGGAGAATGACAGGTGCCTTGGCCCCCGCACCTGAAATTCCTCCAGTAATCTCCGAATGAAAAGAAACCCTCAAGGAAAACGGGCCACAAAATGTATAAACATAAGAACCTCAATGGACACTTTAAGCTGATAAAACTTTAAATGAAATACGTAGTGCAAGGAAATGAGCGGGGAAAATGGCGCTAATAATAATTTGGTTTATTGGCTTTAAAGCACAATGAAGGCGGTTGGAAAAAAAATGAAGTGAGGGGGCGTGCCGCGTCGTACAACAACAATAGCAACCCTCGGCCAATCTCCCGGGCAATTTCTATTATTTTTTTAAGCACTTTCTTGAGCTCAACGACGCGGGCAGACAAGCAGCAACGCACCTTTATTTAAATTTTCCATTTTTTTCCTTTTACCTTCCTTCTATTCTGGACAGAAGAGCGGAGGGGGAAAAGTCAGGGGGGCAGACTACGCTTCGTTTTCTTCTTAATGGGCAATTTTCTTGGTAGTAAATGGGCACGTTTTATGAACGCTTTTGTGGGGTGTTTATGGGGTGGTCCTGATGCCCAGCCTTACATTTACCCGCCCTCGAAGAGCCACCCCCCGAATGCCACGCCCCTTTTGGCCAGAGCGAATGCAAGTGTCTATTGTTTTTTTCAAACTTAAATGGAATATTAAATTGCCAGTGAAACTGCACCTGTCCAATTAATATGTAACGTAATATGGCCGAAAATAAAATCGGCAAAAATAACAAACATTGGAAAAATATCTCTTTAATTGGTCATCAATTCGAAATGTTTTTGCGTGATAATAAATTTAAATTTAAAATTTTAAACTATTTTAACTGTTTTTCTGCGCGATTTTTGCATAAATATTCGTTATTCTGATGCTTTTTATATGGCTCAAATAATTAGAGATTTTTAAAATGTTATTATTCTTGTGTTATTAAATTGTTAGCCCAAATAGTTACCTAACATTTTTCAGCTAACAAAAATTGACCTGACAACGTGTTGTTTCTATGCACTCAACCGAAATCAATATCAAAATTAATAGAGATTTTTGGTGCCAACAAGACCAACAACATAGGTGAAATGAGTGGCCAAAAAAAATTGTTCGCACATAAATCTTTGCACTAAAAAATTTTATTGTCGTTTTTATTGTAAGGAAATAAAATAAAAAAGCCGCAGCAAAACAAAACAAAGTCACAACAATAACAACAACACAAAGAGACAGAGCCAAACAGTCTGCTGATTTTTGCTCTCCCAAACACAAACACACATGGAAAAGAAACACAAGCACAAACACTCGTGCATCCGCAGATTCTCCCTCTCTCTTTCGCTCTTCGATGGCCGCGTATATTTCCCCGCCTCGCAGCGGCTCTGATCTCTCTTGGTGCGCCAAAGCGAGACGAAGCTAGTGAAGACATAAAACTGCGGCGAATTGAGCGTTTTTGTTTTTTTTTTTTTGCCTTCTGCCAAGTTAATTATTTTCGATTTTTGTGACTTGACTAATTCGATTTTTGAGTCCCTCAGCTCTTCTTCTTCACGTCTATTGCCTTATGCAATGCAAAATCAATAAGGCCAACAAAGCTAATTCGCTTCGCTTTAACTGGCCACAAGCAAAAAACAAAAAGCTTGAAAATGCCACAAAATATATGTTATTTTAAACCAAAATGCTTTTTCAGATTCCTTTGTTTATGGGGCTTTTAAATGTCACAACTCTAGATTCTGAGAATGTGCTAAAACATTTATGGTTCGCTTGTCTCAAAATGTATTTTAAATTATTCTAGCTTTTTGTGTTGTTCAATTTGCTTCAAAAATGTATTTTAAATTATCTCGCTCGGCTTGCGGTTGTTCTATTTTATTTTCGCATGTTTTGCCACCTTAATGTTTCAAAATGTTTTTCAAATTAAATTTGGTTTTGTTAATTATGGTGCTCTTGTGCGAATTTTGTTGTATTTTTAGTAACCTATTTTTTGGTTTGTTCTTTTTTGATCTTTGAACATATCGGTTTCTTTTAGTTGAATTTTAAATTGCCTTAAGTAAGACGCGACTTTTTTTATATTCCTGATTTTATATATTTATTTTTAATTTCCTTTGTTGCTTTGCTTGATATTCTTTTCGGTCTTTTGTCGGTGAAACGCATCGAACGATTTTCTATTTTTAGTGGCACTATTTCGGTGGCGACCCCATTTGCTTTTCAGCCTCTAGCTAAGTGTATTCTTTCTCCCCACTTTCAGCGCCTGAATTTTCCCCGCTTTTCCCCGAGTTTCCCCAAAACTTTGTGAAGTGCCCATGGGCCTGATAAATGGCGCTTAGGCATTGATTAGATGCCTCAGAGCAACGAAATGCATTTGCCTTATCACCCATGCACTTCTCACACACACTGGCACACATTATAACTAA
Source organism: Drosophila simulans (assembly GCF_016746395.2). NCBI lineage: Eukaryota > Metazoa > Arthropoda > Insecta > Diptera > Drosophilidae > Drosophila > Drosophila simulans. The sequence goes on along the minus strand of NC_052523.2, from coordinate 15,601,388 downwards.
CACCCGTTATACCCCCACCATCAGCCAAAAGTATGCCCCCCCCCCCCCTCACACCCGACAACAGCCGAAAAAAGAAAAACAACAGACGCAACGAAACGAATTTTCCATTTTCCATAGAGTTCACTTCACCCCAATGCCAAAGTCGCTTCAAATTCGTTCAGAGCAGTGAGAAAAAGTGAGCTAAATTATTTAATGTGTATGCTTCGGTTTTTGATTAAATAAATCATTTAATATTCCTAAAAGTGAAACTATTTATATTTTTTATTTTCATTGTTTAACTTTGAATAATCTTCGTTCGATTTAATAAATCATTAAGAGAATGTAGTATCTGAATAAAGTAATTGATTTAAAGCCACATGGTTTTGATACCACATTAAAATCGAATAGTTAACGTGTTTGAAAACACTATCAAGCATTTGTTCTCAGTGCACTTGTGTCTGTCGCCTTTCGTCTGTGTGCGGGTCGCTTTCTGTGTGTCTGTGTTTAGATAAAATTGTGTTTCGAAAGTGACAGTTGAAATGATTTATCACTTGCCAGCGACTGCAAGGCGCAAACGCCAACGCTGCCCCGCCCCTGCCACCCGCCGCCCCCTTTTCAACCAACTTGGCTGTCGTCAAAGTTTTTAGCACAAGCTCCCTTCGGCCCCCTCGCCGACCCTCTGGCTCACTCTTTCGCTTTTCTCAGCCCCAGCATGTTTGGCATTTTTGTGTAGAAAAATTGAAAATTGCTTTTTTCGTCAGCAGCCCCCCTTTCGAAGCCCCCCTACCCCAGCCACCACCACCCCTCCCTTTGTCCTGCTATCTGAGGCAACTTCATCTTTCCAATTTTCTACTATTTGGCTTTGTTACCCATCCCCAGCCCCTTGTTGTTGTTGTTATCTGTGAGTTTTTCATATGAAAATTTAATTCCGCTCAAACCCCGCACCACCCACTCAACTCGGCGCCCCTCCACCACCCCCTCCGCACTCAGGCATTTCCCATGCGAGCTAATTTAAAAATTGTTGTAATTTTTTCGCTTTGCTCTTTTGGAATTTTTGCAATGCGCGACAAAATGATTTATGTCGCTGCCTGGGCGAAATTAAAAATATTACAAAAAGCCACAGCAGCAACAACAATGTGAACACATTTAAATAACATAAAAAAAATATAGGTATATATTTGTGTATCTGTACATTTGTGTATATGGTGTCACTTGAAGCTTTAAAATGAAATTGTTGCCGTGTGGAAATTTACGCTGGCTTTTCTCAATTTTTATGCCCAGCAATTTCGAGCAACTGCAGCGGTGGCTGGAAAAAATTTAAAATAAAATACATAAACCGCAACAATTTTTCAACATTTTGCACGTGTAAATTTTCCAATTGGTTGAACGCGCCAAATGAACGAAGGGGAAAAAGTTGCAAAAATGGGTAGGAAAAACGAAGGGGGCGAAATGTGTGGCGGCCAAAAAAAGGGGGGTGGTTCGAGGGGCGTGTCTCTCTTATTAAAGGTCTATCTGATGGATTCATTTAGACAATTCTTGAGGCAGGTGAGCAAGTTTCTTCTTTTCGCCTGGCAGAGTAATGGTTGGAAATTATGGCGGAATATGAAATTTGCATAGGCTGTGGGAAACCCTTTTGGGGTGGCCCTAAGAACTGGAAAACAAGTTGGGAAAACAGGTATTCTATCTGTCTCAGTATTGCTCTTCATCGCTCATCATATTTTTGCATTGCCGTCGGCAATTTATAATCCAGTGTTAAGAAATGTGTTAAAGCGAACATAGAGATAGAAACAGTTTCTTAAAGAGCTTGTATTGGCTTTCCATTCATTTATTTCAATTGTATTTGTAAAATTAAAGCCAGACTGCTAAGGAAAAAAAAAACAGAAAAATGTTGTTAACCCAAATTGCATTGGCATTTCATCTCTGCAATCTTTCATTTGGTTTTTCCCCTCACTCTTTTTTCTTGGCTTTTTGTGTAATTATTCACATGCACCGAATGAATTTTTCCATTTTTTTTTGTGCAGCTTGCCACGATGGCCGGAAGGTGGCGCTGCTGCAGCTGCTTTACGAGCACAGAGCAAAAAAACAACAGAGCAGTTATCTATTTTGTTGCACTGTTTTTGCAGTTTTGTTGGCATTTTCCGCTGCCGTTTTCAGAGCATTTTCCAGTTCTTTTTTTTCGCATAGGAATTTTGTTGTTTGCTTTTGTTTTAATTTAAATGAAAAAGCTTTTCGCGCATAGTTATGAAAATAATGGCTGCCAAAAAGGGGGAATATTCCGTATATATGTGTGTATGGAGCATGAAGCCAGTTCTAATGCATTAAAGCACACTAAGTGGTTTTAGTTGGGGCTTCGGAGAGCAAGGCCTTAAAGCGTTTCGCCCGTTTTTCAATAAAAATCCAGAGCCACACCTCGAACATGACTTGTAACTTAAGCTATGGAACTCGGTTCCTTCAGTCCTGTGTCATCAGTTTTGGCGACATCCTTTGGGATCCGCATATCGCTTTACACTTGAAGCGAATTTGAAAGTCTGGATCGGTCCGCTCGTAACTCTTCTGGCTCCCGCCTCTTTTCCCCTTTAGCCTGCCCACACACAAGCTCTTCTCATTGGCCTTTTTATTTTATTTTTTTCGTATTCTGTTTTTTTTTTATCCGGCCCGCGACTAATATAAACGTACAATGGACCAACTTAAGCTGAAATGACAGTTGCGACATGTTTGCGTAGGCGTGTGCGATCTCCCATACGGACAGACATACGGACACGCGGACGGACGGACAACGACCCAAGACATCCAGACATACTATACAGACCAGCAAATGTTTTGGTATTAATTTTTCTTGTTGTTCCTTTGAGCATCTGGCCCCTCAATCTCTGGACTTCACACTCCCCTTGGCCTCTCCTCAAAAAAAAAAAAAAAAAAACCACCAGCCCAACTGACAATAAACTTTATCGCATTCATGTGAATGCACTTTATGACACCTAACCAGGCAACAGAACAGGCAGTCGAAGGTGGAGAAACTTGTTTACCTGCCCGCAATTTCCACGGGCCGAACAAAGAATTTCGTTGCGGATTTCGAAGGCAATTTTTGCACGACTGATTTGAATTGAAAGACTTTGATGAGCTCTACATGTGGGTAAGGATATAATATGTAAGTGCAGAGAGAGAAAAGAAGAAATGGATTTTAAGGGTAAGATACTTAGAAATGTTCGCCTACACTTACAAATTGATTTCTGTTTGCAGTTCTTTTAATACTTTACGACTGCAATAATAATGAAAGATCTAACAAGCTAGTACAGAGATGTCAAGCTTACTATCCAAAGACAATAACGATATTGTTATGCATTTTTTCGCCGTGTGGCAATGGGCATTTTGTGGTCGTCTGGCTGACTCGTGACTCGTGCAATTTCAGTCGTCCGTTTGACGGTCACGTGACCCTAATAAATCACAGAATTAATGTTACGTAAAATGGAGTTGGCGTTGGCCCGAGTCCTGTGGAGTCCTGGATCGCAGAAGTACAGAGCTCAGGACGAGGTCCTTTCGCTGCGAAAGCCACCACCGTTGAGTGGTTAAACTATGCCGGCCGGAAATTGAAAAACGTTTGCGGCATTTCTGATAAGCCCAAGAAGAAGAGGGAAACTACATTTCCCCGAGAAATGTAACTTAAAGATCAACTGGTTAATTTCGGAAATTTAAAAATGTTCATACGCCATGGTAACCAGCACTGACACATAGAGGAAGAGAGGGAGCTAGCTGCGTCGACATTACGGCCATTAAAAATACCCAAAACGACAACGACAATTTCCTCATTATCGTAAAATTTATTCAAGCAAAATAAATTCCATGCTGAGAGCTGGTCACACTGAGCGGTTGTTTATAGTTTTTGTCTGTGAATTTCACTTTAAATTTAATTCGCAAACCTGCATTCGTAGCTGTGCAAAACAGCACGCATTCTAACATTTGGACTCTGCCTTGCAGAGTCGGCATGTGAACATCAACAAAGAACGGTGGATAAGGTGCAAAAAATTTGCATTCTCTGCCCATTGGGCCCCTCACCACGTGGCAGCCGCACAAGGGAGGCAACAAGCAACGTACTTATTAGAAAAAAAAAAAAAAATAAATAGACCGGATTAGTAACTGTAAAATGGATACGAACAACGAAACTTCTAACTCTCAGCTTAGAAATAAGCCGATTGATTATGAAGAAATGCGGCAAGTAGCTGGTAAGTCTCCACTGGATATCAGGATGGAATTATTGAATCAACGCTCTTCATGCACTGAATCTGTTAACCTAAGCACAATAACTACGACGATAACATTTACAAGTGCAACTTGCAATACTACATCTACAACAACTGCAGCAATCAGTAGGCCGAGCTCCAGAGAAAAAGCTGCTACTAGATTGTCTGATGCGCAAAAACTTCTGACGAAAGAGAGGAAGAGGAAGACCAATTTAACACCCAACCATAGCTCTAAACGAGCTGTCAGAGACGCGAAGCTGGAGCCATATCCAGCCATAAATAGTAATTCAAACTCAAACAATAGGTTTGCCATGCTAGACATGGAATTGGACGAAACCAGTGATGGCATAGAAACTCCACAAGTTTGTCATGATGTCGCATCCACCTCGTGTGCATCGGCTGCTCCGAATATTCCTAATGATGACTGTGTACCAAATGTGACATCCAATAGCCCACAACAGTATACTGATAAGCAGAATTCTTATAAACAATCAAAACCACCGCAAATAGTACTGAGCCTTACCAATCTTAATGATCTCTATGAGCTCATTACGGAGGTCACTAGCCTAGATAATTTAACAGTTAAAGTCAATCAAGGGGAAACAGTGAGAATATTACCCAAAGACTCTGATACTTACAGAGCTATTGTTAATCTTTTTGATAATTCGGGAATTGAATTCCATACGTACCAAATGAAGGAAGAGAAGCCTCACAGAATAGTTGTTAAGGGACTCCACCATAGCACCCTAAACTACGAAATTATCGACAACTTTAAAACATATGGCTTTGATGTTCTACAAGTACACAACCCAAGATCCAGGAGAAATAGAGAAGAAAAACTTAATATATTCTTCATTAATATAAAGACCTGTGCAAAAATTAATGACATATACGATATTAACACAATATGCCGACAGAAAGTGCGGATAGAAAGAATGCGTAAATCATCTGAAATTGCACAATGCATACGTTGTCAGGAATTCGGCCACACAGCTAAATACTGTCGTCGTCATCCCAACTGTGCTCGATGTGGTGAAAATCACTTAACCAAGCTATGCGTACTTCCCAATGATCAACAGCCTATCTGTATACACTGTGGAGGAAATCACACGGCAAGTTACAAGGGTTGCCAGTTTTACCAGGAGTATCTTCGACGATCAATGGGCACTGTAAAGAAGCAACAACCTAAGCAAGCCAAGTTTGATAAAAGTGCAACAAACCAACAACAACCCCAGCAAAAACAGCAGCATGCAATAGCTAGCACTCCCAAAGATCATACTGGGAGCTTGTCCTACGCAGATATTGCAAGAAATGGCAATACAACAGCCCAGCCTCGTCTACATAATGTACAATTAAAGGGAACTAATATTAAGCAGCAACACCCGCTTGACGTTCAATCAATATTGGCACAGCAACAGAAACAATTTATGAAGTGGCAGCAACAGCTTCAACAGCAACAACAGCAGCAATTCCTATCGTGGCTACAGCAGCAGCAACAGGAGCAACAACAACAAAACAAGTTGAATAGTCAACGACTCGAAAGGCTGGAAAATATTGTTTTTGAAATGGCCAATATGCTGAAGCAACGGACTGGGGATACATCGGCTCCCCAACTCCATAGTAACGCTTTACCATCGCAATGAACCCTCTGAAGATTCTTATCTGGAATGTAAATGGTATTTCAGGTAAAGCCAGAGAAGTAGAGCTCTTCGCACACAACAACGGCATTGACATTCTTCTCCTAAACGAGATCAGACTCAACAGAGGGAACACAGTTAAGATATATGGATACAGCTTTTATCCCGCATACAAACCTTCAAGCCATAATCACGGAATGGGAGGAGCAGCAGTACTGGTGAGAAGTTCTCTTCGTCATTTCCCGCAAAGAGTTATTGAAACGAGAACTATTCAGATGTCTTCAGTCAAGGTCTCCACCGGGCTGGGAGATATGGAATTTAGCGCGATTTACTGTCCACCAAGAAATAGAATTGAGGAAAGGCACTTCAGTGACATACTTGTCTCTTGTGGACAAAGGTATTTCGTTGGTGGGGACTGGAACGCCCGACATTGGCTATGGGGTGACACGTACAATTCACCCAGAGGTCGAGAACTAGCAGAAGCCATTTCAGCCAGAGGGGCTTATATCCTTGCAACAGGTTCACCAACTAGATACCCACATGTGCCCAGTCACAGACCTACCTGCATTGATTTTGCTGTGTACCATGGGATAAACTTAGACAGAACTAGTATTTCTGAAAATTGGGATCTAGACTCCGATCATGTAGCCCTTGTGGCTACTCTACAAACAGAAGGTGCCTATGTTAGACCATGCTCTCGGTTAATAAACAGCAGAACTGATCTCCTTGTTTTCAGACAACATCTGGAAAACTCTCTCCAATTAAATACGGTTCTGAGCTCAAAGGAAGACATCGAGAACGCAGTAGACAGTCTAACGCAAAATATACATAGAGCCGCTTCTGCTTCTACGCCGTCTGAGCCCGAGATACGCCCCAGAAGTTATGGTATTGTTCTAACAAGAGAGGCCAGAGAACTTATCAGAACTAAGAGACGCCTTCGAAGAAGAGCAATTCGAACTCAGGATCCATGGGACAGAATCTTGTGGAACCGAGCAGCAAAGCAACTCAAAGTCGTCTTAAGGGAACTCAGAAGTGATTTCTTTGAGCAAAAATTATCCTCCATGGACTACACCGTTGATGCAAACTATTCGCTGTGGAAGTGCACAAAAGCCCTTAAACGACAACCACTTCGATGGGTACCCGTACGCTGTCCAGGTGGGGAATTTGCAAAAACTGAAGTGGAACAGGCTAATGCATTCGGCTTCCACCTAGAGGATCGCTTCACTCCTTACGACTTCGCCACGACAGAACAAATAAGAGAGACTCACCAGTACCTACAAATGCCATTGCAGATGTCTTGGCCTATTAAGCCAATAAGGATAGAAGAAATCCTTGAAATAATTAAATTACTTCCGAAGCATAAAGCTCCAGGAATTGACAGGATTTGTCATGCCACGCTAAAGGTTTTACCTATAAAAGCGATAATATATATAGCACTAATCTTTAATGCTATTTTAAGGATCCAAGTGTTCCCAAGACAGTGGAAAATGGCTGCTATTTTGATGATCCACAAGCCTGGAAAGCCGGAAGATGATCCTGAGTCGTATCGGCCTATAAGCCTCTTACCCTCACTTTCTAAATTATGGGAGAGACTTATTGCCAATCGGATAAACGACATTATAAGACAAGGCAATATCTTGCCGGATCATCAATTTGGATTTCGAAAGGGACACGGAACTATTGAACAGGTCCACAGACTGGTGAAACACATACTACAGGCTTTTGACGACTGCGAGTACTCCAACGCCGTCTTTATAGATATGCAACAAGCCTTCGACAAAGTATGGCACGTTGGATTATTATGCAAGATAAAGACCCTTCTACCTGCGCCCTACTTCTGTATTTTAAAGTCATATCTAGAAGAAAGACAATTTAAAATCACGGTGAGAAATAGCTACTCCTCTATATACCCAATGAGAGCTGGAGTCCCTCAGGGCAGTGTTCTCGGACCGCTACTGTATTCCTTGTACACTGCTGATATCCCTTGCCCGAGTTTCGAACACATGGCAGCACCGAACAGGACTCTTATTGCAACCTATGCAGATGACATCGCAGTTGTATATAACTCTAGGGACAGCAGAGAGGCAGCTAACGGACTACAAGAATATATTAATGCTCTGGCAGCCTGGTGTAAACGGTGGAACCTAAAAATAAACCCACTGAAAACAACAAACCCGTGCTTCACGTTAAAAACGCTTATCCCAAACACCCCTCCAATTCGGCTAGAAGGAGTTACCCTGAATCAGCCCCTGCAAGCAACATATCTAGGTATCACCCTGGATAAACGGCTCACCTTTGGGCCGCATCTAAAAAACACAGTAAAAAAATGTGGCCACAGATCACAACAGCTGAGATGGCTCATGAATAGAAGGAGCACTCTTTCGATGAGGTGCAAAAGAGCTGTGTATGCGCACTGTATCGTACCGATATGGTTATACGGGATCCAGATTTGGGGAATTGCAGCCAAATCGAATTATAATCGTATCCAGGTGATGCAAAATCGCGCATTACGACAAATAACCAACTGCCCCTGGTATGTACGTAACTCTACACTCCATAAAGACCTCAATATTCACACAGTTGAGTCACAAATTGGGAGACATACAAGTCGATATAGTGACAGATTACTGAGCCATAGCAGTCTTCTTGCAAGACGTCTCATCCCCGCTCGACCTCTAAGAAGACTTAAACGGCAAGGCTTTGCCAAGACAATTGGGCAGCAGTAAAAACTCTTCATTTATGTTCCTACTCCACTTATTTTATTTTATAGTGTTTGGTAATTGATAAGAATACTTCTCCACACTGTGATGTTAAGATACAATATTATGATGTACGGATTCTTCACTTAATAAATATTAAAAAAAAAAAAAAAAAAAAAAAAAAAAAAATTGGTCGTTAACCTTGACACTGGTTTTCTTTTATTTTTCCCCGACTTGCTGGGTGTGTGTGAGTGCGCATAAAACTCATGCTATGACGCGTGTTAAATAGTCGCCTGTCAACTGGGGAAAACTTTGGCCCGCCAGCTGTAAAATGATTTTCCCAGACGGCACAGCTCCATATCGCCTCAAGTTCGACTACATTAAGTGTAGGCACAGACAAACAAATTGTGATTACGGGCAGAAAGGAGGCAAAGCCAAAGCTGTGCAGAAAAAAACAGAGGCTCAAGGAATCTGTAAACCAAGCATGACTTTCATTATTTTCTTTGTCTGGTTACCAAACTACCAAAAATAAATAAAATGGAATGACGCCAGTAAGTATGCTACAATAATCGATACGAGTGTGTGTGTGCGAGCTCTTGTTGTTTTTACTGCTCGACTGCGTTTTTCCGCACACAAACGCACAAGCGTACAACGCACACACACAGACACAGGCTTAAAAGAGAGCGATTTGTCATGGGGCTGCCACGAGTTTTCGGGGGTTTTGCATTTTCCCCAGACATTTGCCCCGCGGCTGTTTTCGGTGGCTTAAAGTGTTAATGTATCAGTTTGGCATTGTTTTCCACAATTTATGCACTGAGAACTTGTTGAATACCTTGCGGACTTATGGCCAACTTGAGGACAAATATGGCGCCCAACTTAATTTAATTTTATACCCAATTCACATGTAAAATAGCAACACCCAGACCTAATATAACCCCGGTATATATCTAATTTATGGCTGTGACAAAGGAAGGCCAGAAATAGCAGCTGAAGGGATAAATAAGCGGAAAAAACTAGAATAAAGAAAAGCTTTTTTCATCCCGAAAGCTAGCTAGCTGTATACGTTTGTGTGGCAGCTGTCTGTGTGCGTATTGGCGAAAACTCCGACCAACTCCGACTGCCTTTCCATTCATTTTGCTCTCCCTACATTTTCCTCCCAAGCTGTCGTCGTCATTTCGTTCTTTATATAAAGCCCGAGTGGAGCCAAGGAAAATGCTCCGGCACACTCACACATAGATTTTATATTTTTTCTTTTTCCTTTTTTTTTGCTCCTGGCTTTTTTCTAGTATTTTTCTACATTTCTTTTATTTCCACTCAGCAGAAAAAATTCTTATACACAAGCGTTGCGTTTTCTACAAGTGCACAAGTGTGTGTGTGTGCTGGGAAAAGCTTTGCTCTCATGTGTGTGAGTGTGCGAGAGCTGGAGCAGTCAGCTCAGTTTTCTTTTGAATGATTCGATGATTTTAAGCGCCTGCGTTATATGAAAACCAATCGCATCAAAGCACCCCATTAAATTTCATCGTCAGGCATATATCCTTGCCGCACACACACACAATGGGGCCACAGGACACAGCTGCTGCTAGCTGATATCCTTGGCTCCTGGCTGGCTCCTGGCCACGTCTGCATCTATTCCATGGACGTATTCGTCTGTCTAAGCCCAAGGCAACCGTTGTATGCTGTGTGTTTTCTATGTGCCGGGGAAATCCGTCAGAAAAGCGCAGCCGCTGCAGCTGCTCCTTCAGACTTCCATCTAGATCCCCCCACCGCCCACCTCACACACCCTCCCCCCTTCTCGACGGCTTTTCCATTTCCCATCCATTTCCACCAGCCCCTCCCACTCCATCATTATGTGCTGACGGCGTAAATGGCTCTATCAGCACATTGTGCCTTTGGTGCCTCTGACATGTGAGCCTTCGAACTCTCAGCCTTTTGCGAATCGGGCTTAAAGCTTAGAGCGCAAATTTCGAGGCAATTTAAAGTGCTGCTAATGGCTTTATAGGAGCCACAAAAAGTTGGAGAAGAAAACGTATAAATTGCAAGTCATACTGGGGAGTGGAAGTTACAGGCGAAGCTGTCTAACTTGAATACTTTAAGCTGACATTAAAACTGTTTCTTTAAATAATTTATTTATTGAGTATTTTTTGAGCCAGAATTGGCTAAGCATTTGATAGTTTTTTGGTTATAAAATTACTTTGGAGAATATTAATAATGATATATTTTTTATTAATCGAAGTGCTCAACTGACACCTGTTAGGGTGTTTGGCGATGATGCCTGACTGTAGTTCTTTCGTAGCGAGGGACGCCTGTAGTTTTTGGACATGTACAATATAGCGGCTATATGCACATAGTCGCACAGTCTATCACTGGCAAACGCCGCCATCTTCTGGCGCTCGTCGTTTGCTTTATTTGCAGTTGGTTCTACTCCATCTCTTATTTCGCCCCATCTTCTTCTGGCTTTTCTTTATTCCCCTCCCCCCACCCTATATATATAAGTTTTTTTTTTTTGATGGCAAACATTTAATGGGTTTTTCAGAAAATTGCATTTTCTTCTTTGGCACTCTTTAGCCTTTTTGTTTAGCTGCTACTTTGCAGTGGAAAGTGGTAGGGGGTGGTGGGTGGATTGTGGGTGAATTGTGGGTGGTGGTGGGGCTACGTTCCCAGTCGCCGTTGCTGTTGTTGCTGCTGCTCATGACCATGGCTGCCATATTAGATTTTGAATGCATTTCCGCTTTTTGCCGCAGCGAGCAAAACTTTTGTTCGCCATGTTGGCTCTGCCTTGCCAGCTTTCAATCCTTCTCTTTCGCTCTCGAGCACCCGTCTCTCTTTCGCCCGGGCTGGGAAATATTTTCCACTGACTGACAGCTGTGCAAATGGGCGGCAACAAGGACGAGGAGGCGTACTGCAAGTTTGTCTATCTTCGGCTTGTTTTTGCTGTTGTTTTCGTTTGTGTGTGGGCAGAGCGGGAGTTTTTGGGTGGGTTGCATTAAAAGTTTGTTTCATTTCCCTCTTATTTTTCCTTTTGCTTTTGTTTGATGGAAAAGTCCAAGTTGTTGCGCAAAAGTTTTTATGCAAGTTTTGCTATTTTGGCAAATGGATATCCTTCTGCTACTCCAACTTCTCAGCTCCGCATTTCCCCCTTCGATTATGCTGTGGGCGCGCTATCTATGTTACTTATATGAAAGTTGGTCAGACATATAGCACGCCATATATACGTGCATATGTATGAACGCTCTATATACATACGAGCTGAGCTTGCTATTGGCAAGAAGTTTAATCAAAGTTTTCCCTTGCAATACGGAGGCAAAAATAAATTAAATAGGGAATTAATGCAGAGAAAGAAACGCTCTGCCTTGTGCTGTTTATTATTACATTTTATACAAAAGTGCTTTAAAAATGCAGTAAAATGGTACTCCTACTTTCAAATTTAAAATTGGTTACCAACATTACACGGGTGAAAATTCCCAGTGTTTTTGTGTGCACGGAATTCCCAGCAGAACACACCTTCAAGCTATGCTGGTAAAACAAAAACCACTGCATATTTCAGGGCGCAGGCTGCATATGCAAATGAAACATTCCACACATTCCCCCAGAAGGCAAAAGGCCATTAAATGTCAAACCCGCAGACACAAAAAACAAACAACGCTTCGGCAAACATTTTCCAACCCGTTTTCGTTGACCAAATTAAAAAGCCATTTGGGCCCAGCGAAGCCAACCGACTTTTGTGCCAAGTTACCTTTTTGGCTGGCGGCAATTTATAATATGCTATTATGCTATTACCATTTGGAGAAAAACACAACCGGTTGATGGGTTTTATGAGTGCCAATCAAAGTTCATCGATTATGCGACAGCAGTTCGTCTGCTTTTCAGTTTTCGATTTGGTTTTGGATTTCGATGCGGATTCCGATCCGAAATGTGAGGCATATCTTTAACGATTCTCAACGGCACTAAATCTTCAAGGACAGGGAGCTGAAGTGAGTTAATCATGAATGATTTAACGAGTCGTAGACCATTTAATTGCCATTCAACTCGGACATGACAGCAATCGGTGATTAAAGCCAAACGAGACACAAAATACAAAAATAAAGAGCGACACCAAATTGTGTTCGCTTTTAACGACTTGACAAAGTCATTTAAGGAATTTCTTTTGACAATTTTGATCCGAGTTTCCTTCTCATGGTCGATGGAAAATGTATCCGGCACCTGTAAGTTTGTTGGTTTTTTGGGGGCAGCAGCACGCGCCATTTGGCTGGAAATTGAAAACGTGTCCAACATCGAGCCATCAATTTTTTAACAGAAGTAATCACTTTGTAAACGCCGAGCGGAGAGGAACAAAAATAAATATTCGAGCATATCCTCTGGGGGTTGACTTGGGCTAAGCCGGAAAAACCAGCGACCAGGGACTAGAGTCCTGCAAGTCCTTTGGTCCTTTTCGGTTTTTGCCTCTGCTACGTATGGTATGTATTAACCCTCGACAAGTGCTCCTCAAATTTCTGGGGTTCGCTTCGCTTGATTTCCAAATTTCTGCACGTAACAACGTAAAGTTGCAGAAATTTTTATACAATTTGTTGCATGCATAATTCACGAGGACAACAAAGTTGGGAGGGACCTCTGGATTTATGTGGGTTGCGTCTGGCTAAAGAACTTTCGGTGACTGTCGAGGAATTATGATGAGCCAGAGCATCAAAGAAAGTGACTTAAACGGCCCGGGTATTCAATTGGGGGAAAGTAATGGTCCAAGTGAGTTGTACACAGAGAAAAGAATGTTTATGCTTCGATATAAGCAAACCTCATTGCCGGACAGCCAATTTAGAATATATTTTTCATTATATTGATTTAAAGCTTAAGCCCCAAGTCGGAGCTATTATGGCTAATTGATGGCACAGCAAATAAAATCGAAAATAAAGAAATTCGAATCCCAGGCGATACAGAAAACTGAGACCCCATCAAACAACATCAAACCCCGTTAATCTATCGAAACGAGCGCCACCATTTGTCTGCCGGCTCAAATACACACGTTTTAATTGCCGTCCGCACTAAAATTGAAAAAAAAAAAAATCATAAAAATTAAAAAATCCAAATAAGCTAGAAATTTATTAAATTCTCATTTATCAAATGCCATAAATCACGACGCGTCTGCGTCGTATTTTGTGTTTTATTCCAAATGATCTATCAACAGTTGCCATTTCGATGGCTATTCGCTCACTTCAGACGCTTTTATGACTAGCTAATTTGGTTTGTTTTTGATTTTGATTTGTCAGTTTATTGTGGCTGCCTGTCAATGATCCGCTCTCGCTTTTCTGCTGGCTCAATGAACTATAAAAAACTAATGTTTCAGAGCTTCGCTAACTGTGCTCCTGACAAGTGAATGAAAGGCCGAATGATGATGTCAATCTATCAAATACACACACACCCCTTTATTTTTTCTGACCACACCATCAACTCAAACACACACCGACATACACACACACCTCTGGGCCTGTCAACTTTTACTTTCCGCATGACCTTTGCTAAACTGTCAAAATTTGTTGTCAAAACGTGCGATGTTGCTGCTGTTGTTGCTGCTGTTGCCGCCGTGCTGCGATGTTGCTGCTGCTCTGCTGCTGCGTTGTATTTGCATTTGACAGCTGCTGTCGGACGTCCGCTGCCCTCACATATATTTTCGCACTTTTGCAGCAGACGCAAAACGCGGCTTTGAACTACTAAATCATTTTTGACAGTTGGCAGCGAAGCCGGGGAAAGCCCCCAGTTGCTGTCTCTTTCGCCCATGACCTTGAGAACCGTTACACTCGCGCAGACTTACACACACACACACACAGCCAGACATTTTTATTCCGATGGTGTAGCCTTTGTTTATGCAATAAATTAAAAGCAATAATTTTTCATCTTGAGCCAACAGCAGCAGCAGCAGCAACAGTTGAAAGTTCGCCCGCTGCGGCGCAACAACATTAATTTTACACACAAACACATGCCGAAAGAGAGGGCTATACCTATGGAGTGGGAGCGGGAACGAGACGGGCTCGCACAAAGGGAAAGAGACGGGGCATTTGATAAAGTACCGCCATGGCAATGGCATTGTTTTTAACTCGCTGCGACTGCGCTAAAAGCGAAAAAAAAAGTGCAGAAACAATAATTCAACTTGTGCTCCACATACACAGCCATACACCGGGGGTACGAATATGCCCGGATTGCAGGTTCAACGGACGCTTTGCGCCTGCGCAGGGTTAAACAAATTGCAGCTGTCTCCCTCTAAGGCGACCGGCCCCTCTCCCTCGCACTGCCTGTGTGCCATTAATTCTAGCGCTTGCCGGCTTGTTTGACAGTTCTGACAGACGATTATTTAAAGTTGTGCTTAAACGCCCGCTCGCTGTCTCTGTCCCATGCTCTCGCTGTCTCTTTCAGCTCTTGGCCATGGCCCACGGCTGTCTGCCATCCGCCACCGCCCCCGCCCTCGGGGGCACGCCCCCCGCACCGCCACCGCCCAAGGAAATAATACAAATTACACTTTTGGCATATTGCTCGGCTGCTCTCCTTTTGGCCAGCCTAAAATAAAAGCCCTGTTTTGTAGGTTAGTGGGTCTTTCGAACACTGGTTCGCACAGGCGAAAAGGTGATGCAGAAATCGGACATCGATGTGGTTTTCTTTCGAGCACGATATTTGGAACATGGATATCTCGGATATGGTCATGAAACCAGGATTACTTGTTTAAAGGAACCAAATAATGTATAAATCAAGTATTGAAAAATATTAAATGACAATTCTTTTTATATCTATGTATTATAGGTTAAGATATCATCATATTTTGCTTTAGTGATTAAATTTTGATGGTACTGTCTCAAAGATACAGTGCATTTTTTCGAGTGCAGGAAAAACAATCGAATGTGAGTTACATTTGACCGGCCCTACACTTGCCTTTTAACGATTTAAATGCTCTGGCACGCCATTCCTCAATTTAACGCATCATAAAGAGGGGAAAACTGCATCCTGGGCTGGGATTTTACGACCCAGAGGAGGCTGCTTAGCCAGCAAAGAAGAAATATAAAAAAAAAAACAAGAGTGCAGAGCACAGAGTACAGAAAGAAAAGCCCCACATGGAGGGCCGCTCGCCGATCATAAATCAAATTTCAATTCACGTGCCGGTCGCTCGACCATTCGTTTTTGCCTCATGTTCATTAATGAAAGCGAAATGCGCTTATATAATGCCATAATGCCGCGACTATCGGCCCTCGGACATCAGACATCGGACATCATCAAAACTGCCACTGATTTTCGCAGCGCAAAAATTGGCACAAGTTCATCATCATCATCTGTCGGTTGTTGTATTTTTTAACTTTTCAGTTTGTGTTCTTTTATTTTTTCCTTCAGTGGGCGTGGCCCACATGCACGTTGAAAGCTGAGGAGACCGCCGATGTTCAATTTATGAGCCGCAGACAGTATTTCGTCCCCAACCGCAACCCTCGAGCTCGCCCTCGCCCCCTTAATCGATTGTAGTTTTTAATTAAAATTTAACTTTATAATGATTTTTTATCAGCTGTCCGGTGCGCAGTCTGTTTAAGTCTAAATTAAAAAGAAATTTCTCATTTTAAAAGATCGCAGAAACAGGAAGCCGCAGCCGTGAGCAAAGTGGGCGTGGACCGGGCAGGAACGTGATCGCGAACAGGATTAGTGACAGACATCAAAGAGCCCATCAAGCCCAAGAGACCCAGGAACTAAGGAACTGAGGCACTAAGGAACTAAGGAACCGATCTATATCGATGCCCTTGGCCATCGGCCAAATTTTGATTGATGTGCGAACCGAAGGGCAGCACGTGTTTCGCTTCAGATCTACAACTGACCATGTATCTTAAGCTTACGACTAGCAATCTACTCTATAGGTACTGATATAGAAGTGTTAAATGACTTAATGTGGAATGCGACTTACCATCATATGTTAGTTCTGAAGGATTGAGTGATGATAAGAACTTACCATCTGCAACGAGAAGAGAGTGGGGAAGGTAAATTAATTTCAATTAAAGCTGTCCGCATGCATTACAAAAATTATCAATAAATTGCAGTTTGTGATTAACCAGCTCCGCTAATTTGTGGATGTTTTGAAAAAAAGTATACTATTAAATCATTTTGTTTGTCTTTGAATGCAAAACCAAATCAGTACACATTCAAAGCAGGTAAACCATTTTTATGTGGGGTATTAAAAACTCAGATATGTTTTCCTGTTTTATGTTTATCCCCCCTCACACCCCCTTATCCATAGATGAAGCATTAAAACGCTTAATTACGTGCGTTTTATTGTTGCTGCCATTGAACAATATAGTTTTTGTGCAGGTTTTTGTTTGGCTTTTGTTTGCCACCTTGCTGCAATTTTTGGTTTTCCTGCCGCGTTTCATTCTACACGCATGTGTATATAGTATAATTTTTTTGGTTTGGTGCTTGATTAATTTTATTATTGTGCAGCATTTAATTTAATACGCATTGCGGCGCATAATGTACAATAATTATTTTAAATTCACTTTGACAAGCGCACACACACGCAGTTACATACATATACATACATATATGGGCATATCTCACCCACGCTAACCGCTTTCATTTCCCTGTTAATGTTAATTTAATATTTTTACATTGTGCTCGTGTTTTAATTTTGCCTGCGGTTTGCCATGTTTGTTCCTGCTGAAATTGTTGAACTTTTTCGCTTATTTTTACGCTTTTGTTATCACAAAACAAAAATGCAAATTAACGCAGAATCCTCTTCTGCTGCTTCATCTCTTTTTGTATTGTTAATTATTTATGGCTGTCATGGTAAACTTTTTTCATTTTTTTTGCTCTTAATTTAGCCGTGTTTTATCTTTTTTGCCGCATTTTATTTGCACGCATTTTATTTCAATAAATTATTAATTCTTTTTTAATTTCTTTCAAGTGATTTTTTGTGACATTTTATGGCAATTTTAAGGCCGTAAGCATTTGCAGTCAGTTCGATTTAATTTGTGTCCCAAAACAAATTAATCCCTAAAAAAAATCCCTAAATATCCCATCGAATTCTTCCCTATTTCCGTTTGCTGTAACGTAAGCCGGATTTTAGTTTTATTTTTATGGCCCAGCTGGAGTTTGTTTTTAGTTTTATTTTGTTTTTTAGTTTGTTGTAAATAAATCAACGATAATTAACCTTCTGCAGCGCGTAGAAATAATTTTACTGTCAATGTTGTCACCACTGACAGTCGAACATCTTAAATCATTTGTGTTGTTGTTGTGGCTCTGTTTCTTTCGTTTTTTGTGTTTTTTCCTTAGGTTTTTTCCCGCTGTTCAGAAAACGAAATTAAAAAGCGCAACAGCGACGGACACTAAACACGGCTAAATGATCAACGCGCCCCGAAAATGCCAAATGCGCCAAATGAAATGCCAATTCGCACTCAATTGGAGGTAGCATTGGCGGACTGGCGACAAAACACCTCTGTCTTCTTGGGTCTCCTCTGTCTCCGTCCCTGTCTCTTGCTCTGTTTCCGTCTCTTTTCTTGTCCAAACAGAGAGAGAAAGAAACTATATAACAAATATTTGGTGATGCTAAGTAACTATAGAAAACCCACCGAAATATCAAATAGTTATTTAAAAAAACATGTTAAGAATATTGCACTCTGTTTCTTTATTTTTAGCATTTTACTCAAGAGTTGCTAGTGATTTTCTCTCCGTGCATCCCTTCTCCCTGATGCGTAGACGTCAAAATGCCGCGGTGGCAATTAAATGCCTTCGACGCTCATTGCCAACGCCTCAGTCTCGAATTGGACTTTGACTTGGAGTCGGCGGAGCTACGGGAGGAGTCTACTCTGTGGTTTGGAGTGGAGCGTAGAGTGGAGTGGTGTGGTGTGCTGCCCCGTTTGGGCTGGTTTACTGCCCAGTCCGTCCTGGTGTCCACTCCACCCCACCCTTTTCCACCTGGAGATTCTGGAAAGCCGGAGCACCGCTCGGCCACAAATAACGCCCAAATATGGCGCAATTTCATTCGCAACGCAACGAATCGATTGCCGATGCCACCGCTGCTGCTGCTGCTGCTGCTTTCAATTCGATGCGTTTCGATTTATTTATCACCTGTCGTTGAAAATTGAAATTGCATTCGCCTCGAGACTCGAGGGTTTTTGCCTTAGTTTCATTTCAATGCGATTCGATTCGATTCGTTTCGTCTTCGTCTCCTTTTCAGCTTCTTCTGTGTTGGCCAGGTAATCATTGTCAACAATTAATGAACAGCCCCACTGGTGGGCGTGGCAGTCGTTTAATGAACAAACCACCGAAGAGGCGGTGGTGCTTTCCTTTTTTTTCCATATTTTTTTTTTCTGCTTTTCATATTTTATTTCGCCGTCCAGATATTTATAAATTAGCCCAGGCCTTTTCCTATTAGAATGGCCAAAAAACTCATCAGCATAATGTAAGATGTTGTGTTGCTCGGGGCGATAATGAGCCATAATGGCGCTGGCCAAGGAGTTCGGGGAGTTGGCCAAGAGAAAAGGGAAAGGGCAAGGGCAGGGGAAAGGAGGGGCAGCGGTAGGATGAGGGTCCAAAACTGGTTCGAACCCGCTGCTCTTAAGAGCTCTTAATGCCGCCGCATGTATATGCTGTTTCCACCTCTGCTTTTTGCATATTTAAAAGCTTGATTCCGTTCAGACCGAACATTGATCGACTAATCAGCAAAAGGCTAAGATCCACGGGTGGGGGGTGGTGGGACAGCATCGGGGTGCACTTCTTATCAATGCACTTTGCCGTGCTACACGTAAACTTACTTTAAACGCGCCAAACTTTTCATTGGCGATAAGAAGGGTAACCTCCGCCGAATCCCTGCCTCTGGACTGATAGTACTACATTGAGAGAAAACCGAATATAATATGGTATACTAGCCAAATTCATCAGCCATTTGCTTATGCTTTCTTATATGTATTGTGTAATACTTTTTTCTGAGTGCAGCCATTGATTTGCATCATTGTTTATGTACTTTGCATGCGCCTGGAAAGTTGCACTTGATTGGCAGGGAATTGAGCTCGGCAGGCAGCACTTGGCCACTTGGGCACTCAGGAGCGGAGTCATTAGAGCGGCAATTGGCCAGGGCCAAAAGGCTGAGCGTGTTCGTGCCGGCGGCGTGCGCTTCAACGCTTTAGTCTTGGCCACATCGCTCCATGGTCGCCGATTTTCCTCTCGATTCCGATGGCTGGGAGTCTTTGGCGTATAGACCACGGTCTGGTCTTGTGGCATGCGGACTTTTGTAGCAGACAAAATTGTCGACAAATAGTTTACACAGGCATGAAATTTTGCTGCCCCAGCGAGCAACAAAAGAATGTTGTTGCTCGTGGCGCAGTTGTTGTTGCCGTTGCTGCAGTTGTTGCAGGAATGTTGCAGCAGCAACATGCAACACAAAGCTATTGGCAAACGAAAGGCGAGTGGAATGGGTGCGGATCTTGCGGATAGAGACAAGTGCAACATGATAGCCCACCTATAGCACCCACACCCACAACCACCCACCTGCCACAAAATGTTTAATTAAATTATGTGAGCAGAGAGCGGAGTGCGCGATAGCTGCCCCAGGATTATGCATTGTATGCGGTCATTAATTCATATCAAAAGGGTAATTGAAAACCGCATAAATTAAACAACAGCATGCAAAAAACAAAACAAAAAATATGCCTATATAAAACAGAGCAATCAGTTTTTTATTCAAATTTCTTTCTCTGTTATCCGCTGGGGAATGTGCAACGCGCTACTTTGACATTTGGCTGCATTATAGTTTAATCTTATTAAAATATTTATTTTATTAAAATATGCATGCAATTTGTTAATTTAACTGCTGCGTTTGCTGTTATCCACCGCCACTCCCACACGCCGCCTACTATTTTATTTATGCAGCACTTTTCTCTTTGATACCCTGGAATGCCATAAAGCATTTGCATGTTGCATGCTCAGAGTGAGTTATATTTTAAACATATGTTACTTTTTTCAGATAGCTGACTTTCAAACTAATTTTCTAATCTATCTTACTATATTATAAGGAAATAAGTTCGTATAAAACCAATCGATCTAATGAGGGTATTCCACCAATCGACAGCTCTTCGAATGGCGCTCTCCATTTTTTTAGTTGGTCATCACTGATTTCGTGCTTTTATTGTGGCAGCCACTGCGCTTAATTGCATTTTGTATATGAATTAATGAATTTTTTATCAGCAACAATGCACCTACACACACAGAGAGACAGATGTGCTATATAAGCCTCTGCTCATGCATGTTTTATTTATTTGCTGCCTTTTTTCGTGTATTTTTTCTTGTCACGGCGCCTGATAATGCAATGAAAACAACAAATGCGCCAACCGCAGAGCTCCACATTTTTTTCGCATTTGTTTTAATGCATTTTTTGCACCGCTGCGAATATTTAATTTCATTTGTGGTAGTCCGACCAATAAAAGCCAACCAACCAGGTATAGACATAGTGCCATTTCGTAGGCCGGTTAATCTTTTCAATACCACTGCCACTGCCACAGCGAAATTCTCCAAGGAGTCGGGCATTTACCATATCATTAACAACTAGGCTCGTATCGGGCCGTTAGGATCGTATTATAGATCTAGATTCCCTAGAATACAAAAAAAAGGGTTCTGCCCCGAGGCCGCAAAGTTTCCTTATTGTGTTTCATTAAAATGCAATTAATATAGGCTTTCAGCACATTCTGACGACTTTGGGGACTCGAATGATACCCGGCACTAGCAGCAAATTAGGGTGCGCCTATAATTAATAACAGTTTCAATGAAGATAAGCGGGGGAAGTGGCGGGGAATCGTGAAGCATTTCATTAACTTTACATTACATATTATACGAGACGAAGACCCGAGGCCGCTGCAATTGTCCCAAAAACTCGGCCAATGGACACGTGTAAGCCCTATGCACACAGAAGTGCACGCAAGATTACACTGCGAGAAATTCAATCGAATGGCCACTAAAATGCTATTAGGAGATAAGGCATTACTTCTCTTACAGTTTTCCCTATTTTTTCATTTTTTACCGTGCAGAAAGGGATAGAGAGTGTTTTGTATGAGTCAATCCATTAACGTTTTGATAAAAGATCTTTATGACGACACTCGAAGCCACGCCGGCAATCATCATCATCAGCCGAAGAGCTGAGGCCACTGAAATGGCTTTGGTACGTGTTGTTGGCCTGGCCAGCAGAGAAAAGACAACCAACGCACACACGTTGGGTGAAAAGTAATTGCGTTTAAATGCGTTTACATTAGGGCCCGAAACAAAGATACAAATATATGTGCTATATGTGGATATAGGCACATAATGCAATGGAAGTCGGAGCGACCTAATTGCTCTGAGTCGTGCCGTGATGACCAAGGACAATTATTACATTACACTTGTAATGGCATTATTAATGCCGTTCGGTGCGATTGTTTTTACGCCATTTCCCAGGCGATAAGCCAGAAATAAATCTCTATTGGCGACTTTACGACCGCCAAAGGCCAACACTCACCCACCAAACGTTCATAGTTCCTTTTTACGACTTTTTAATAGTTCTCACATAGATTTTATAGATCTCTGCCCCGAAGCTTTGATGGGGCCCCATCCCCCGCTATTTGTTGTTCTTACTTCTGGCCAGAGCGCATAAAATTGATTTCCTTTTCCCGGTTTCCCGACTCGGGCGTTTACTACTTTCTGGGCTGTCATAAAATTTATGTTTATGTCGTAAAATTTAGTTCGATTTTTTGCCTTTGGAGCAATCGATGTGCGTGTTTCCACTACCCCTACTCATCGTATTCTGTTTTTCTGGACCACACCAGGTGTTTGCAAAGGGTTTTCCCGCACAGACTCAGAGACAACGCCAAAAAAAAAGAGGAGTAATACGCAACTTTTCCGGCCAAGAAATTGCCGCCTGCTTGATATAAACAAACGACAGACATTTATTTTTATTACACACCTTTTTGGGCGGTTTTTTTTTCCTTCGCCACTGCGAAGGGTGACACTTTGGTAGTAGATTCTAGTTATTCTAATGCACATTTCATAGGCAATTCCAAATTAGGCAATGTTTGGCAATGTACTCGCACCCCAACCACCCACCCTCAACATCAAGGTGTGGCCTTGGGTTGGGTGGGTGGTTACTTTCCCTTTTCTCTGCGGAAAACGGAGCTGTTCTGTGGGTTGCCTCCTTATAAAAAAGTAATTTTCTCATTCGAGGCTTTTTGTATATTAGAAGAAATGGCTTTATTTATTTCTTATTTCTGGGCGTACAAGTGCGAAATGAGGAAAACTTTTCGCCGCCAGCTTTCACTTCAGTTTGCTCTACTCTACTCGCTTTTCGTTTATTTCACTTGAGTATTTTCTTTTTCTGGTTGGGCGCCCGTTAAATTGGCAAGTTTGTTGTGCTAAGTTTTTGGGGTCTCTCGCTGCCACTCGAAGCCCATAAATTAGACGCACAAATTAGAAATTATGTGCGCATTTAAATGTGAAGAGGAGCTCCGGTTCGCTTCCCATTTCTCCGGCTCTGTCACTGCTCCATATGTTTTTGGGCCAACTTCGGCGAGCTAATGAAATGGCAGTGGGTTGCCCTGGCCTTTTAGTCAAACTCAATGAATATTTGAAGAGCCTGCAAACGAATGGTTTCGCCAAAAAAAAAAAGAAAACCAGGGAGAAGAAATGAAAGGAACAAAAGTATAAGTACGAAATGGAACTTTTGTGCCACGGCGCCATTTGGCGCTACAAAAGATATTTTTCCATTGAAAGCGTTATATGGCCGGGCGAAAAAGTTGTTTAAATTTAGCACAAGACACATGTGTGTATACATCTCCTCCGTTCAGTGGGTGTGTTTTTGCCGGGAGGGGGAGATGGGGCTTACAAGCCCCAGAAATTCCGCATTTCGCATTTCTTTGTGCTGATACTTACTTTATTTCGCGGACCGGAGACAATTGCCTCGGAGATGACTCAAAATTGCAGACAGTTCAATGATCATCTCTGGTTCCTTGCCCTCGTGATCAACACTTTTATCAGACCATTTGCATCGCACAGAAGTCCATTTCATTCGACCCCCTTGAGTTTCCCTCTCATTTTCCACGCTCGCTAATGTCGTTTATCATTAGGGCAGGCTAACCTACAATTTCCATACTTCTCTATATGTATAAACATACCTATATTTACCACAATTTTCTACACAATTTTCCCTAACCATTTTCGGCCACAATTTTCCTCCTGTTGACGCTAGATAATTTCCTTTTTTCGAGGGCAGCGGACGAACGCATTACAAAATGTCAAAATTTCCTCACAAAACGCCCTCGACACGCTCCAACCAGGTGGGCGGTTTCTTCTTTTTGGCAGGGGAGGGGTGGTTGCTTCGTTAGTTAAGTTAAGTTAGTAGGTGGCATAACAAAACAAAACACAACAAAACCGAGAGGCAGAGTTGGTCAGGTGAGCACAGAACCGCCGACCGACCACGCCCATCATTCAGCCACAAGGCGCATAATTTGTCATTGAATGTTTGCCCAGGCAAACGGGGCGGGCGGTGATTGGGGGAGGGGCTGCTGCCACGCCCATTGCGGTCAGTGGGCGCAGGGCGAAGACTACACTTAAATTATGCCGAGGTGTTATCAGAGACAATATCCAGTTGAATATAAATCATATCCTGAAGGACATTCAAATATCCTATAAATTTTCTAATTAATCATTTTTTAAGCTATGAAATTCATTTAGATTGTAGTACTTTTTGTTATAGCATTTTCTCTCTCTGTAATCTTCGGTGTTTCGGTGGCTTTGTTTTCCAAACGAACAAACCGAAAACAAGGCCTCTTCAAGGGGGCCGTGGATAATGCCGGTAGTGGGCGTGGCCGGTCGAGAGGTTGTTGGCTAGCCTGCCCAAAACGCGAGCGGCTTAATTTGCCTGGCTGGGCATTTAAAAAGCATTTAGCATACAGTGGAGTCGTTACGAATAGGTCCACTGCACTATGAACATATTTTTGAAGTTTAAAGCAAAAAGTATGAACTCAAGTATTATTATATTAACCATTTCCTAGCATATTGTTTTCGGAATATAGATGATCTGATTTCCCAGCGCGTTCCCTCCGGATTTCGTTGCCATCTCCGGCGTATCTCATTGATTCTGGTTTCAGCGAAAATGAGAGGTCGTCAGGGCTCACAGCACACTCGTACACACACTCGAGCTCCAAGAGAGAGAGCCGTATAATTATAATTGCTGATAAATGCCTCGTACTAATAAACACTTGGCACCACGATGGGGCATTTAGAGGATGGGGCGGAGGGGCATGTGTCAGATCGGGATTGGGATCGGGACGTGTGACGCTAATGACACTTGGCTTCGTCGGGCAAAAATGGAATGATTTGTGTGAGAGATTGCATGCCGCGCAGTGATTTGTGATTTGTGTGTTGAGAAATGCAGTTTTAAACTGCAAAACTGCAAAACTGGCAGCTTGATAAGCTCCGCCACTGTCATCAGCAGCATACGGCACTTGATAGCTCTATTAATGGCACGCCACCATCGTGCCATCTCTTTCGCTTATCGTATGCCCCTCTCTTTCTCGGATGCAGTTCAAAGAGACAGCGAGACACCGAAATGAATGCGAAAATAATGAATAATAAAAGTCGGGAGTACATGGTTTTTAATGTTTCCTTGAGAATGAATAGCATTGAGGTTAATGCGGGGGGACAGAAATTAAAAAAAAAAACTTATCTCTAGCTGACTGCCTCTCTGTCCGTTTGTCTGTCTGACTGTCTCTTTCTCAAGCGGTATGGCCATCTCTCTCGCCGACTTATCACTTGATGGCTTGAGTGTTCGTCCGGCTGTTACTAATTTATGCAACCGCCAGTGTGGCAGATCCATAACTATATTACGACGATAAGTGTAAAGCTAGACAAATTTCAAGTCAAAAGCGACCACCCATGAAACGCGATTCCCAGCAAAAGAGATGGGTATACGAGTGCTGTGTGCGAAAGAGACGGCTCGGAAGTTTGCATTTTGTTCGGCAATCGGGAGTTCTTTGAGCAACCCTCAAAGTCTTTTTTGGTGTTGCTTGTTTGTCAACTCCCGGCGACCTTCCGCCTCATCCTCCCGAAATTTTCAGGAACTCCCAGTGCTGGTGTTGATGATTCCGTTGATGTGAGGGTTACCCCGGGAAGATTCCGGCCTGCCGGGAAATTCGATGCGCATTCTATTCATTGGCGTGTCGGTCCAGAAATATGATAATGCGCCGCACCGCACCACACCGCATCGGAGGAAAAAAAGCAACAGTCAGTTCGTAAATTTTCATTGTAAAATAAGAACAAGTCCCGTCACTCGTTGAGTTTGCTTTTTTAGGGGATGAAGATGTATTGCCCTTTGCGCCGTTTGACGTAATGTTACATAAGCTCTTCTTGGTCCTGGTCCCCCGACTATTGCCATATTTCCCCCACCACACCGGAGTCCTGTCCTCATTATGAAACATCGCATTGCTGTTTCAATTTTTACGAGTGCGAATGCGAATCAACCCGAGCGGAATCCCAAACGTGCAGCAGCTGGTCTGGCACGTTTTGCCGGATTCTAGGGGTTAGGGATTCCTATTCCGATTCGGAAATATGAATATGCCTAGTCCTATGCCAAAAGGATAACCCCGAACAGATATGGGCAATTTCTGCCAGCACAGCACAAAAGGTTTTTTCTTCGTTTTCGTTAATGCGTAAAATTTTAATTTCAGTTTTTGTCGATCGCTGTCTGGGTTGGGAAATTCGTGTCAGCATTTTGACAAAAGAGTTAAAAAGTTGTGGGAACGCTAGAAAGATGGATCAGCAGATAATATGGGGTGTGAATTATGATTGGATGTCATATGACAGCTGTGAGTTCTAGGGGGCATTTAAAATATTCAAATTATTTAATTAGAATTTTAGAACCTTTTACGATATTAGAGCAAACTAACCTACGATTTGTAACAAAATAAAATTATCTAAACTATTTAAGAGAGCGTGTTTACTTCCTTTCCCAAAACAAAACGCAGAATACAATTAAAAGTGGGTGGGGTGAGGAAAATGCTTTCACATCACAAAAGACAGAGAAAACTCCCAGAGCGAAATGCCTGAGAAAAACTGTCAACGCCGAGGGAAAGGCCCAAATGGAAATTGTCTAATTGTGCGTGGTAAGATAACAAAGCAGAGTTAGAGCTTCCTGTTATTGTTATGCCTCTTGTTGCTGTGCAAAACTCATGCCATCAATGTAAATAAGCTAGAACAACAGGGCATCGGCCAAAGATAATCGCCTTAGTTGGGCTACAAAAAAAAACTGGGAAAAAAGAAAATAAGTGCACTTCACACAAGGTCGGGTAGGATTTAAATGCCGCAGTGACAAAAACAAGCTGCCATCCCTCCCCTTCTGATTTGGTTTTGTGCGAGAAGGATATGTTTTAAAATTGTAACAATTGGCAATTGTGTGGGTCTTGCGGCTTGACGAAACTTCCCGAGCGGAAAGGATAACACGCACTTTTCGACCCAACCCCCATGAAAGTTAATTTACGTCACGCAGCATTTTCAATCAATGTCAGCGGGGCGGAGGGAGAGGGGTTCCTTTTTTTGTCGGTGCAAAAGCAAGGGGTTGCTAAAGGACCACCCGTTGGTTGTGTTTATTTTCATTTCCAATTTTATTTCCCTGACCCCACGGCTGATCTCGTTTTGATTTGCATTTAAGCACGACACTTGACGACTCGTCAATTTCGCCGTGTAAATAAACAGATTGGGCTTTAAATTTGAGTATCGCTTGGCTCTTTAACGCCGCATTAGCTCGTCACTTTGAAATATGTTTTTTAATTGAACTCAAGGCGAAGTTGATGAGGGTGCTGTATGTGTAATTACAGGGTCTGCGGCTGTCAGTTAAAGTATTTTCGGTTTTATAGGGAAATCTATCTCCAAGTACACCTATAATTAAAGACGAAAAGTATCTTTAAGTTCTGAAGGGGCATGCCCCTTTTTCCCTGACCTCTGCACCGCGCACAATTCATGGAAATTTTCAGGATGCGCATCCTTGTGCACTGAGCTCTCCGCTGGCTCTTTTTTGCCCTTCCTTACTTTTCATTGTGCTCTCGGCTGGGGCATGAAATTCCTGTCAAAATTGATAAAAATCACATTTTCTATTTGAATAACATTTTACGAATTCGTGCATAAAATTACGACAGAAAAATATTCCCTTTCTTCTGCAGTGGAATTTCTGCAGCTCGGTGAATATATACTTATTCTTGGCAACCGCATTCCACCGCCCTCGGTTGCCTTGTCTACTTAAAATGTGGAAAATATCTATTTGCTACGCCCGGAATACGCGACGCAAATTTCCCACAGACACCGAGTGGCAGTAGGGAAATGGAAAAGCGGCGAGGAGGGGCTTGCCATTTTCTTATCGCTCGGAAAACAAGAAGGGGAGCGGAGCGGAGGCTGCGGTCCCGAAAATTAACATGGAAATTTTGCGCGCTGCTAGAAATTATTCAACTGTAGATAATTTCTATTGAGTGCTCGGGAGTGCACAACTCGAACTATGCCGAAATTTAATTTGTCTACAAAGTCAAGCGACGTGTAGATAAATCAATCAAAATGGCGCGCACACACGACCACACAAAAAGTATATATGTATATATATTCTCGATGTACGAGTATATACTCGCATATCGGTGGAACTCACACACAATCGTTAAAGTTGCTGTTCGGCGCGCTTTAAAGTTTTTTTCGAATTTGACGTCAACGTCAATGGATTGGCTGCGGAACGCCTCCAACTCGGTGGAGCACTCTTCAAACCCCTCCCTCGTAGTGCACGTGAAAAAAAAGTTGAAACTTGAGCTAATTTGGTTTTACCAAACATATTCTAGCAAGCTGTCTTTAAAATACTTTATTTTTAAGGCTAACCATTTGGTAATTTGACATCTACTTTTTTTTTCGGTGTCCCAATTCTTTTAGCAGTGAAACTGCATTATCACCTTGGGGCCCCCACTCAATATTCGTTTTTTTCCATATTTTTTGTTTTTTTTTCTCATTTTCTTGAGAGCAAACGACGAGTGGCCTAGAGTGTCTTTTTCGAGAGCTGTTTTGGCCAGGTCTTTTGTTTTTTTCGTTGCCGCCATACAAACAAAGGGGAAAACAACGCACTTGCGCTCTCCGAGGAAATAAAAATACAGAAACAAAATATTATTTTTGCCTATCACCATAAATAATTCACCTGACTTCCCCCCCTGGCCGACCCACGACGGCACACGAGATCTTCAAAAAGAAGCGCCAAGTGCAAAGTCAGTCGCACTCGAAAAAATATTGAAAAAGCAACAACAAGGCGAGGAGGGAGGAGTGTGGGGAAAATACTAAAAAATACACATAAAACTCTTTGCCGGCTGAAGTGGAGTTTGGAGTGGTGGGTCCACTGGGCTCCAGGTTCGGAACTCCAAGACAGGCAGTCTAGGGCCTCAAAGGCCGAAGATCCGAAGGGCTGTCCCTAGGAAAAGTTGTTGTTTCCTCTCCACGCAGTTGGCAGTTGGTTGTTGGTAACCGTAGTTGTTGTTACTCTTTTGTCAAGTTGTTGTACGATTACGCTGCGAACTTGTTCGAAAAGCTTTGGCGGCACTTGAAACAGAGGCAAACAACATAATCAAAAGTGGGAGACAGCCGCCTCAAGAGGTGTGAAGTGTGTAACACTTTCAATAGGGATTAAGCAGATCGAAGCTGGCCAGAATCAGCTTCAATTTTGCCGCATTCCAAAGCTTTAATGGAGCTTAATATGAAGACTGTGGTGAGATTGGTGTAATAACGAGAAATTTGTATTATAATGGATTCTCCACATTCTCCAAGTTTCATATCAATCAGATACGATTTCATATCACTCAGCTTGCTTTAAATATGGTACCATACCATGTTCGCAGTATTGACTGGAATTTCAATCTTGCTTCAAATCTTTTACTCTCATAATACCACTAACTTGTTATAGATTTAAGTGTGCACTTACCAGGGTCTGATGTATCTAGGGCAGGTGGCTGCTGTGACAGTGGACCGGGAGTACTACCAGCGCCCGGCGATCGGGCGTCATCGTTCATTGCGCCGCCGTAGGACAGCGATGAGCTCGGCGGCCGCTGCAAGTGAAGAATAAATCACACAATATGAATAAGTAAATTCAATCCGGAAAAGGGTATGGTTGGGGATGGGGAGAGGGGTGCGTTAGCTGATTGTTAGAATTGATTACAAATTGGTTATAAATGTCGCTTTAAATTGACACGCCTGGCCATTAAATGCGCCAGACGATACAGCCATGGCCAATGCCAAAGGCAGACATTGTCAGCCCCGTCTTGTCCGGATTCTTCCGCCTCCTGGCCCGGCTATAACTCCCCCCTTCGCGACGCGGACTGTCTGCACGACTGTCAAGTTGTCAAAAGTGCCATGGCCTGGCCATATTGTGGACAAACAAATGTTCGAGATTGTCGTGGCCTAGGCCTAGAGCAAAATACAAAACCAAACCAAACTGAGCCAAAACGAAACGAAACGACAAGCGGGCAGACAACGTCGTGTGCAGAAATAAATATAGCTAGATATACACGTATATTGTATATATAAGTTATCAAATTAATATGCAGCGACTGGCTCTGGCGATCTGACCGTCTTCTAACTAGGAGTAGAATCAACTCGTCTCCATCTCCATCTCCATCATCATCAACATCGTCATCGGCAATGGACAACAGGCCAGCGACAACGATGGCATATTAAACGCGGCTAAAACAAAATAAGCAGGCGCAAGGTAAGGAAAGAAATGACAGCGGGGAAAAACTTATGCAGAAACCAAAAATGTCAACGTACCAGGTATTCTTCAGCGATCGAAATCGATCGAAGAGCAATTTAAATTCTGCTAATAACGAAAATACACAAAGCGGTTCGCATTAATTTCATGCACGTGCAAGCTACAATTTTTAGCCATAAAATTATTATTTTCCCAAGCTCGTAAAAATTCTTGACTTTCGAATACAATGAAATATACGCATTTTGTCGCATTTGTGATTCATTTCGAATTCGGGGCACATATTGCTTGTGTTTTCGCTAAATATTTGTTAAATCGCATATTAATAGCGCCCTGCTATAGACAATTTGTGGCTTGTTTGCTTTGTATAATTGTTATTGCCGAATATTTGATTTAATAGATAGCTCCGGAGAGCAATGAACTTTTGGGGGATTAGCTTTAAGCATAGGTTGGAGGAAAATAATATATAGCTTAAGTTAGATTAGACGACTTGGCCAAGTTCCAGGGGACGGCTGGTTCCTGCTTTTTGCCTACTTTCCATTTCAAACACACTCGCAGCCGCAAATCTATTAATAATTAGACAACGCCGTCTGCATTTTAAACACTCCTAGCCAACCCTATCCAATCCGATCCGATCCAAACCCATCCCTCCACTTTATGAGCCATAAGGTGTCTCTTGATAGTCGCATAAACAATTTCCACCATAAACGGACGCGATAAAGCCGCTGGTACCGCCTGCAATTGTAGCAATTGTCGTTGCTTTTATGGCTTATAAACAAAGACAAAGCACAACAACTTTGGACTGACCGCCGGCCAAAATGGAACTATTTAATTAGCCAGCCGAAATCAAATGAAATGAAATGGCCATAAAAAACAGAGCGCCCGGCTAAGAAACTAACAAAACAACAACTTTCCCATACAGAGGCGGTGAAATTTGATAGGCTTGATGGTCTGGGCCAAGTCTTCTGGACTGGCTCGCATCTTTCACACTTGCCGCACACTTTGCCCAGGGTTCTGTTTCATTTTTTCAATATTATTTTTTTGGCGGCCTGGGTCCTGTGAAGGTGGCTCCAATTACTGGGAGCTGAGAGCTTCGGAACACCGCCGAGTGTTGGCCAAAATGCCTGGCGTGCTCCTTGAAGAGGATCCGGCCAATCGATGCGTGCTTTAATTACATTTTCAATTAGCCGAGGGCCCGCTCCACAAATTAAGCTATCGAATTCCTTTCGCATGTCCTGCGACAATTATTAACAAATATCGGTTTTTATTCAAATGATGAGCGTCCATGCTGGGGACTGCTTTTAATATTAATGAAAGCGAAACGAGGGGGTTCACCCATCTAACCCCAAACCCAATTCCATTTCCACGTCACGTAATGCTCCCTCATCGTGAAAAGTTTTTTTTTCGGGGCGGAGCGGCCCTTTGGGTGCATTAAAATGATCAAGAAACAATTTTCGTTTACCTGCCGGAGCTAAATTATTTATTTAATGCCCTCTCCGACCGCTCGTCTTGCTAAATTTTTGATGATATCTGGAGTGGAGCAGCGACAATTGGGCGAGCGCAAGTGTAGATGGGCAACCGAGACAACAACCGCAAATTTCTAGGGCCAAGTGAGTCATAAAAAAAGTTACGACCAGAGCCATCAAAGTTTACACTGAGAACAGGGCGATGTTGAATTTGTTTTGTTTTGCCTAATATTCTAACATGGGCACACTTTTAAGTGCGAAAAAGACCCAGTGTCTACCAAAAACATATTTGCTGTTTTGAGAAATAGCTCCAAGTACCATTTGCCACTAACCATCTTCGATTGTTCACAGTGCATCACACAAATTGCTGAAGTATAGAATAACTTTGCTCAATTGTTTTGGGCTTCGCTCACTTCATTACGCTGGCGAGAAGTTTGACTTGCGGTCAGTCTGAGAACTTTCCAAGTGACTTGGCTAAGTCGGCTCAGCTGCGGCAGATAATTGCCGGCGGAATGAGGGGAATGGGCAGGCGTCGAACAAATATCGACGCGTGTCGTGCTGCGTTCCACCCAAAAGTCAAAACATGCAATTTCCATAGAGCCCTGTAATTTGGTAAAATCTCTGTCACAGCTCCTGGCCGGTTGGTTAATCACTACAATCAACAGCTTCGGGACGCTGCCCTCTCGAACTCGAGTCCCATCGAAAACTAAAGCAAAACAATCAAATTACGGTTCGTAACTCAGTTTTCGGTGCGTGGGAAGTTTTCCCTTTCGCAGTGGGCGTGGCACAAGCAGAGATTTCCCTCCCTTCTTCATACTGGCCGTAATTGCCCGACGGCGTATATCCTGCAATTGACATACGGGAGTGGGTTCTCGGGGGTAAGTCTAAGCCTAACCCGCGGCTGAAATCCCAATCCCAGTCTGAGTTTGGGTCTGGGATTAGGCCTTTGCCTCGGGCTCATTTCACA
Source organism: Drosophila simulans (assembly GCF_016746395.2). Taxonomy (NCBI): domain Eukaryota; kingdom Metazoa; phylum Arthropoda; class Insecta; order Diptera; family Drosophilidae; genus Drosophila; species Drosophila simulans. Next base: position 15,568,666 of record NC_052523.2, on the reverse strand, counting down.
ATTTAAAATACAAACTGCAGCTAAGCTGGGAAAGGGAGAGGTATTAGTTAAAAAAACTGCAATAATCATACACAGAAAACGAACTGCGATTTAAAGATGATAATTAATCTTGTACTGCACAATTTCGATTACTTGTGGTAATAATTTTCCTCTGTGCAGCTAGTCCTGTAATTTCGCTTGATTTTGTTTGCCGAACGCCCTGCCAAGTGGACGTGAAACATATTTTTTCTATTTGTTGGCAAACACGCAGGAACAAATTTTCTCCCCCATCGGATGAGCATATCCTTAGAGCAAATAATTAAATCCTTTTTACACGGCCGCTGCGAATGAAAGTTTTTCCGTGCGGTTTCTGGTTTCGCAGGATTTTCGGTGAGATGGGAAGCGCTCGATGTGGAAAAGTGAGTGGCAGCGAGTGGAAGTTGAGCCCAAACCCCAAGCACAGACCCAGTCCCAGTCCCAATCCTCGGAACAATCCCTCCTGGCTGTTTGTTTTGATGGATTTGCCGTTGTTGTTCTGGGGCAACAAAAGCTTTTGTTTGTCTGTTTGTGTCATGTTTGTTGTTTTGGTTTAGGTTTTGGTTTTAGCCACAAGGCCCTCCAGCCCGGAACTCTCTCGGTCTGAAGACTCTTTGGCGTTGGGTTTCTGTTAGCAGGCTGCTTAATTAACGGTATATAACCACCCCAACCCTTTGCCTAAGTGTGTGTGAGCGAGTGTGTGCCACTTGAGCAGCAGCTGCTCCACCCTTTTCCACTTTTCCCCCCTGGTTTTCCCCGCCCCTTTTCGCCGGTTTTTCCCTGTTTTCAGGCCAACCACCCAATGCTCCCCTTTTGCGCTGTTGCCACCTTTTGTGTATTTAATTGCGCGCATGGCATTTAATTGTTTTTCAAATTTGCTCAAGCTGTAAAATGTGTGTTCATGTGTGTGAGCCATTTTGTTTGGGGGGTTGAATTTTTAATTAAAGCCGGTGGAGGTGCAAAACTCCTTGGAACAGCCCGAACAATTCAATATGGCTGACTGAAATCGTTCGCCCCCTTTGGCAGCCATCACTTTTGGCAGGCAAATTGCTTTACTAAGAATTTTCCACAAATGAATGAATGGATGTGCGAGTGTGAGTGTTTGTGCGGGGTATAATTTCAATCAAATGGCAAGTTAATTACACACAATTATTGTGTACACTCAGACAGACAAAAGGCTTAAAGTTTGTTCAAGTTTGCTTGAAGTTTATTGAAATTAAAGGCGCTAAGCTCTCGGGAAAAGTCTTCACCTCATCATCACATTTATTTATTTCTTTATTCACACTATAATTCCAAATTAATCAGCGCCTAAGTCATCGGCTATCAGTATTTTAATTAAACAGCAATAATTACGCACATTTCAGGCCGACTGCTATCATATCTTCAGAATTCGAACACACATCCGCAGGCAATGACAAATTAATTTTCCAGTTAAATTCCAGCTCGAGTGGCAACATTTTAATTTCATGTCGAAACACTTGACATAATTAAACTAAACCGGAGAACAGCAAGTCGACTATTTTAGATACAAGCACGGCAAATTACTCATACGCCGTGTTGCAGCTCCCTTGTGACCATTATCTAACCAAGAATCTTGACTTCCCATGCTGTTGTCCGCTATCAGCAGCCAACGAAAGCCAAACCCAAACCCGAACCCAAAAGAACAATAAAACATGAGCGAGAATGGAGAATGAATGCCTAAAGTACAGGTCTGTGATTAAATATTTATAGGCTGATAACAGCCAAATTGAAGCACTGGCTGCCGTAGCTATAAAAAAAAAAGAAATTTGGAAATCTTGTGCAAACAATGAAATTAGTATTTTGATAATAAAAATTCAGAAGCTACCTGAAAAACTACTCTGCTTCCCGAAGAAGTTGGGAATATAAGTAAGGTAAAATAATAAATAGATAAGGCAGCGGTGGCGCGCAATTGTGACTCTATCAAACTTATCATTTGTTTGCCTTTGCTATTATGTTACACAAACAGTGGAAACGTTGAGACTGCAGGCCCGAAAAAAGGTAAAAAAAAAAAACACTATAAATAAATAGGAAAACACATAGGTATCCCCCAAGGAGGAAAGGCCCGGCGGAAATGGAGCAAATGGAGCTGCACGCGATTTTGCATTTCGCACAGATCGGATTTATCTGCTCCACAAATCTCGCAGCTATCAATTTGAACTTTTCGCTCACACAGCCCCAGATTAACCAGTCGGAGAAAAAAGGAAAAAAAAAAAATGGGAAAAAATGTCGGAGAGATGGGGCCTCCAGAACTTTGGACTCTAGTTTTCCTTATTTTTTCCTCTTTTAATTTGCACTTGAGTGCATTTCTCGCTGCGGCTGCCATGCAAATAAGATAATTATTCAAATGGCATGTTTCACACAATTCCAACACAAATTCTTGGGGATGCAATCGGCAGGGAGGGAAATCACGAAAGGCAATGGAATCATTTTCTTGCCGGCAAAAGATATCAAGATAGCGACATGCAAATGCTGCAATGATCGCGAGAAATAGATTTGCATAAGAGGCTTGCAGACTGGCTTGCATGTGAGAACATTAATCGTGTAATTAATTTGATGCATGTGTATGCAAAGTAATTTCATGTAAACTGTCACGCCCCCTCTCCCCTTTGTCCACTCTGTTTTCCCCATTTTTACCCGACTCCCCACCTTTTTTGTTATTTTTTTTTTGTGTGGCGTGCTAAAAAGTCTCCCGGGACAAACGAAAATCCAGCGGAAAGACAACGACATCGGGTACCAAGCCAATACCCAAAACCCAAAAGCCAAGACCCCAGACAGTGTCAAATAGATTCCGCTGGCCGATAGAGACGACAACCTGGCCCAGAGATTAGCCAAGACATCGGACCGGGCCAGCAGGATCCCGATTCCGATTCGCAGTACGATTCCGATCCCAAATCGGACACTTCGTGGACGTTTCCCTGTCAGCAGACTAACGCAAATCCCAGCTACAACGACGCTCGTATTCGAGACCCAAACATTTTTATTTCGCAAGCGGGGAGATTTCATAGATTGCATTTTGCAAGTGCCCCAAGGTGTTGGCCAACTTATCGCCTCGCCGGCTTGTTCCTTTTGGCCCGGCCGATAAGCTGACAGCTGAAATTAGCCCGACTAGAGGAAACATGCCCAGAGACGAGGCATTACAAGGATTTGTCGCTGTCTGGCGAGTCATGCCTCAAAAAAATGCCATTGCCAGTGGTTGTGGTGCTGGTGGAATGGGCGGGGTTGTACGGTATGGTATGGTATATGGTATGCCATGCCCTCTGGAAGCCCAAAAGTGTCGAGTCACCTCGGCGGGCAGCATAATACGAAATTCATACAGTATTATTGATATGAACACACTGATAAATGGCCCAGAGTGACTCAAATGTAGATCAAAGATTCGCGCGAGCTACGCATTCCAAATAAACTCCCCCGTTCCCTGTTTGCCCCTTTCAAATAGGAGAGTATTACACTGAGAAAAACTAACTTAAGAGATAAGACGGAAAGAGAATTATAGTCCATTATTCAATATATTAATGAATAAAAGTAGTTCAACTGTTTAATCACACAGTATGATAGGTTTGTTAACAGTCAGTAATCGTATTATATGTTACTGGTTTATAGATCAATTGAATAAACTGATTTCCCTCAGTGCCATGAAATCCTCATCTGAATGCGATCTGAACACTCTTGTTTTGAATTTTAGCCCAGTCATCTTTGCCGCGAACTTCAGCACGGCGCTTTTGAGTTCTGTGTATTATTTCATTCTTTTTTCCCCCTTTTTAGAGACAGTCTTTTGAATAGAGGGGCGGTCGAGTCTTTAAAAGCCTGGCCTGGCCAAAAGTGTCGCATCATGGCCAGCGCGAGCAGCAGACTGGAAGACGACGTCGCCATGGCCATGACGAGGCACAAGTTCCGCCCCTCGACTCCCAGAGCAACATTCCCATTCCCAGTCCCACTCCCATATTTCCCCCGAAAAGCCGCTGCCTGTGCCTCTCCAGAAATAAGTAAGAGTACTTAAGGTTGAATCATGCCGGCCACTGCCAAATCAATTAGACCTGGTCGTGAGCCTCACTTTTTGGCCATTACTCGCCGCTTTGTCAGCCCCGCAGAGGGCCATAAAAATTAGAAAATTTGATTATTGCAACACGAAGCGTTGCCCGAGATTCACTTTGGTTCAAGTCAGAGTAGTGGGAGTAGTATTTCGGAAGTGGATTGGAGGAATGGCGACCTGGTAGGCAGGACGTCCCACTGGGCCGGGCCATTTGCATATTATCATTTGGGGGGCAAAAGATGCTCTGGCTAAAAATTTCATTACCCAAACCCTCGAACCCGGACAACCGAAAAAAGCACAGTCTAACGGTAGCGATGAGTTTAAATGAGTTTATTACATCTTTTGGCGCCTTTTACAGCATTTAGCCGGGCATGTTTGGTAAAAACTTTTCCCGACCGACCAAAAGGGGTGTGCGATAATGAAATTTCCATAGATTTGCATAAACCGAGCGCCCCCAAGCGACTCGAGTCAGTCAGCAGAGTCAGCAGTCAGCCAGTGAGGCAGTGAGGCAGTCAGGAGGAGATGCCCTAAATTAGATAATGTCTAAATTGGATTTAAAACACGCATTTTGCGGGTTTCCAACCAACACCCATTGAAGACCCATCGAGACAACATCAAAATATCATTAGAAGCCAGTGCTTTTTTTTTTGCTTTTCTGCTGTCTGGGCATTTGAAGGGTTGCTCTCTCTGATTTGTATGCAAATGTTTTGGCTGGCTGGCATGAAATTTGATTTTCCATTTGGTGGAAAAACAGGTGCCAGACACTCGCCCTCTCTTTCGCTCACTGTGCCACTAAGCCGATTATAAAGCGTAATTAAATTACGCTGGAAAATCATATGGCGGTGATGAAGTAAAGTGCAGAAATGTATCAATTATTTAAAGGGGGTCTATTTTTGGTAAGCTAAAATGTGCTAAAAGTTTGAATAGTTATATCTCGACAAATTGCTGCAAATTATTAAATGCATTCATTTTTTTTTATTTTCAAACCGCTTTCTAAGCACTATATTAGTTGGGTGACATTTCTTGAGTTCTCTGGCTGCCCGTGGTTTTTTATCGCTGAACTTTGGCCAGGTTAATAAATCCTGGTGCTACCCACATTGTCATTACGTCATTTGCATGCACATATACGCAAAGTCATTGGGGCAGCCATTATACAAAAAAAAAAGGCACACTAATATACACTTGGACAAGTTCATAAACTTTCATTTCATTCTGCCCCAAAGGTCTGGCCGTATTATTGTTGTTTTTACCTTTGTTTTTAGTGTGGAGATTGCGTGGCATTTTTCGCATATTTCTGCTGCACATTTCGTGCAAAACTTAATTATATTAACTGAGTTATTTGCGGCATTTGGCGCGCTCTGCGACTCCAGCTCCTCGGCCCTCTAGAGTATGGTGTATGTAGTATACATATGTATATGGGTGTGTATATGTATGTACATGCTGCAGGTGTTGTTGAACGACAAAAATTATGACAACTTAACTTGACTAACTGGTGTGGCTGTGCAACCGAGAGGGAGCTAGTTGTTCGCACCTAAATGGCCAGAATGACGGGCCAAGAAGGACGGACGGGAGGACGGGCGGACGGGCGGACGGACTGACAAACTGACGGACTGGCCAACTGACGGGCAATCAACAACATAATTAAAGACAACAAATGCCCATGTCTCCGGATCTTTTCCTCTCCTTTCAGTTGTTTTTCTTTGCGTTTGCGATCCAGACGCTGCTGGTATCTTTTGGTATGCAACGAGTTGCAATTAAAAATCAATAAAATGCGTGATTTTTGCAATTTCTGCGCTTGCCATTGCAATTTGTAATTGCCATAATTAAAATGTTGACCAGACCGAAGAGCCCCTTTCTCTGCCTCTGCCTCTTTCTCTTTCTCTTTCTCTTTCTCTTAATCAAATTTTCACCTACCGAAACGTGATGGTAACTGGCAGGAGTCAGATGGCAATGAGATGCAATTAAATGCGTTTTCAAACAATTTCACTTTGGACTCGGGACGGGCACTGTTGGACTGACTGCTTTTGGACTGAACGAGGGTTGTGTGTGCGGAAACCACCCCGAAAACCCTGACAAAATCAGGCAATCAATCACAGGACCGCCGCATAACTCACCCTCGTCTACGGACTTTTCGGTTAGGGGGCGCAACAAATCGGATTAACTCCGCCAGACTGTACCGAAATCCACGCAGGCGCATTCTCGAAGGATGTTCAGGATGAGATTCGAGTTCTGATTTTGATTTCGAATCCTCAGCTCTATATCTATTGCTGTCCCTCTCCCACCGGCGACTCTAACTCGCAGGGGGTAGCTTATACATATATCTCAAACAATTAACTTCTTTGGTTGAGGTTTTTTCGCCGTTCTGCGGGGCGTGTCCGGCCATCCCTAAAAAACTAGATTTCTAAAGAATCGAAAAAACGAGCAATCAACTGTGAGATCGAAAAGATCTCGCTTCCAGCTGCGTTTGTTGATCGTTAGCCAACACTGGGCACATCAGGGGCAGAAAAGCGAGTGGCAAGGGGATCACGTGGTCGTGTCAGTTGCCTGTCAAAATAATCATTATCGATGGTCCACCGCCGATAAGGAAGAGATCACGATGCGAGGATCACTGTGGGCTGTAGATTGGCGATTGCAGCAGGGATTGAGATTGAGGTGGTAAAGGTTGTCAGACAGCGATTTGACTTTGGACGGTTTCTAACTAACCCTGACCTTTACGGGGAAAGGCTTAGATTATTAATCTTTAAGTTTAATTGCTTGAAAGGAGAAAATAAGTCGGCACTAGAGCTAACATATCTGTCAGTAATAGTAATGTAGATATCTAAAGTGTATATTTGTATAAGCCTATTTTCTAATTCATTTCGAAATTTCAGCGAGATAAGACTTAAGTTGGAAGCTTAGTGTAAGTGGGTTCTTTCTATTGCCTACATCCCTCTCGCTCGCACTCGCTCGGCCCACAGTCAATTGAAATTCTACGCATTCCAACAAACAACAAACAAATGCAGGCACACAGATAGACACACAGACACATGCACAGACAGTTGCATATATAGAATTCTCAATTGCTTTCGCATCATTACGTCTGCGAACAATTTATTTTTATAAAAGCGAAGCGACCGCCGCCAGTCCGAAGTTGGCGTCATCATCACGATGATCACCATGCATTTTCCCCGTGCTGCAATTTCCCTGTGCCGCATTTTCCCGCTTGCCGCATGCCGCTTGCTGCTTCCCAGCGCTCTCAGCGAAGCGTTCACGTTCGAAAGTGCAGAGGCGCTGGGGAAGGAAAAGCGGGAAAATTGAAGGAAAATACTGAGGCATGAAAGCGGCGTAAAGAAATCAAATAAATTTTATTGTATAAAAGCAGCAACAAACCCAAGCAAAACAATCATTGAGCCAGCTAGGCTGTAAATAGTTTACAGTTCTCTCTGCGGTTCCTCACACTTTTCCTTTTCCTTTGCCCGCGCTGCAATCGATCGCAAAATTTCCCCCACTTTTCCGCTCTCTTTCGGTTTTCATTCCCTTTTTTCCTTTTTTCCTATGCTTTTTTCTTTTTGTATTGTAAACAATTCTGTTGGCGGCTGGCGGCCACATCATCATCATCATCATCAGCCAGGCGGCCTAGCTAAATGGGTGTTGAGTGCAAAGTGTTTGTATTGCCACAGATTGCCCCCGAAGTCCCCGCTGCAGCCCCTTTCCATGCCCCGATATATATCGCCCAATCGATCCCCATTCTGTGGCGAATGCAATATGGTCGATCGCGATCCCGATTCTGCATCTGCAACAGCATTTGTATCTGTATCTGTATCTGAATCCGTATCGGAATCTCTGCCACGACCGTGTTAAGTGCTCGATAATTTTCGAGTGCATACTTCTTCACTTGGGCGATTTGTCTCCTCAATTTAACGCTATTTTCTTTACGTTAGTAAAATTGATTTATTTTTGGGGATATAACCGATCTCTTGCAAATTGGTTTCCTAATTATCACTTTCCACCTTGATCGTTAAAAACTGGGTTTGGTTTGATAAATAATGTATTTTTAGCATACTTTTGTTTCTGTTTAATTAGCGTTTAAATTATTTTTGTTGTGGCTTGCTAGACCGTTTTTCTGTTTGAATTCCGTGAGTTTTGTTTGTTGCAAACTTTGGATCGATCGCCTGGCGTTCGGTTCCTTATTTTATTATTATTATTTATCGATTCTTTTCGGGTCGCAGCGGGAGATGCATCTTTTGTGCCGATGTGGCTGCTGCTTCTTGATCGCTTTGTGTGTCTTTTTAATTTTATGTCTGGCCTTGTGCCTTTCTGTGGAGGGGAGGGGCGGGGCAAGCGGAGTTTTTGGAGCTGACACTAAAAATACAATTTTAAAATACGAAATACGAAAATTCGAAATCGATGTGAAGCCAGAAAGAAATCATACAAAGGCCATGGCCAAAAGCCTGAAGTAAGAAAAAAAGCAGTCAGCTCTTTTTGAGATTTTTCATAATTTTTGCGCTGACCACAAAAAGGCTGCAACAACATATACCATACGGCAACGACCACCATGTTAACGACTTTGGGCTCAGACTCCGGCCTCATCATCATCATCATCATCATCTCGGTTGGGCTGGGCACCCTGCAGCCCCCCTCCCCTCCCACCCCTCTCTACATTGTGTGCCGGATCGTTTCCTTAACGTAATGTTAAAGTTTCATTTTCGTTGCCTGCGCAGTGATACCAAAACCAAAGGGCAGGAACCGAAATGAGACTTTGTCCAGGAAACCGGCGAACATCGCCGAGCTGCAACAAATGAGTTTCTTTTTTTGGCCTGTTTTTTGCATTTGTATTTCACTTTTTGCTGCACCCCTCTGATGATTTTTGAATTGATTTGTGTTGTTAAATATTAAATTCTTATAAGTCATTTGCACTCGGCGCGGGTCTGCAAGCTTGAAGCCCCGGAGCCCACGGGCCTGGGATCTTTGTGTGGCTCCAAAATGACAGACAAGACGGTACGGTGCGGTCCGCGCCCCTTTGTACCGCCCGATTCCCCCCCGATGTGCCCACATATATCATTTACACTCGGCCAAGTTGGCGAGCGAGCTGGCAATTGGAAACGGAATCGAATTCGAATCCAAGACCCGACTCAGTCAGACATTCAGTCAGTTCACAGCGGTCGGTCGGCCAAAAATGGCAACGGGGCAGCCTCTCAGATATATAGTCGTACGTATATATGTTTGTATGATTCCCCAACCGATGCCCCCACTGCTTGTTGTTGTTTCATTTGGGGAGGGGCCGCTAGGTGGGGAGCCTGCTGGCTCAAACAGAAATTATATTTTCAAGGTGTTCTCCTGCACATTGCTGGGTGCCTTAATTTTCTCGTATTTTTATAATTTTAATTAACATTGCTGGGGCGCCTACAGATTGCAATTCGATTTTAACACAGTCGGAGCGTTGAACACAGTCATGCTTCGTTATGACGAACGCATTAAGTGTGTATATGGTGGAATATTGCTGATAATTAACACAAGTTTTCTTTTTTTTTCTTGACTCAATATGTGTGAAATAAAATAATTGTTCAATTTTAAAACTTTGCAGTTTAAGCAAAGAGAACTGTAGCATTTCTACTCTCTGTGTCTCTAAATTCATATGTATGATATGAAGCTGTCGTTTTATTGCCATTTTATAGCATTTTATTAATTTTTCTCGCAGCACGGAGACAGACTTTCTTCGGCTTTCTTGGCGAAGGGAAGGGGAAATGTTCGAAAGAAAGAGACATTCAATAAACACTCACGCAGTGCACAAAATGGACTTTAAACAAGTGCCACATGAAGTCGGGAAATTTATATGGAGAGCTTTAAGTAAGTCTCTTCAGCTGCTGTTGTTGTTGTAGCCTGCTTCTTTCTTCCGCAGCCTGCGTCTTTCTTCTGGTTCCTCGGCAGCTCGTTTCGGTTGCATTCATTACAAGCGAGCCAAAGGTTAACATGCAACGAGCGAACGAACGGCAAGCTGCAACAACAACTGCAACAACTGCGGCAGCAACAACACTGCAACAACATCAGCAACAGCACAACAGCAACAACTGCTAAAAAGCTTAAATTTCACAACACGCTTCGGGAGACAGACAAACAAACACACAGCATCAACGTTCGTCGTCGTCGTCTCTCAACTTTTGCGTTTGAGCATTTAAGTGCCAATTAATAACAATTTTTATGAACCGAAGAAATAGTTGACAACACGGCATGGCTTCTCTGCTCCTCCCCCCTCCTCTCGTCACCAGTCTTCAGTCGTCTCTTCTCGTCTCGTCTCTGCGATGAGCGTTGCATGCAACAAGCAACATGCAACATGCAGCGTCTTCGTCTGGCCGACCAGCCAAACCTCATTTGAAAACACATAATATTGTACACTTTATGAACAATTATTATATAAGTTTTATTAGCTGTGCGAGAGACGAAGCAGCAGAACCGCGCGAGACTCTTTAATTAATTTGTGATTTTTCTGCATCAGAAGCTGAAGTTGCAGCAGCAGCAACTAAGCTGACAGCAAGTTATGATACTTTATAAGTTGCAGCATTAGCAGCATCTTGGCTACCAGCAGAACTAGAATTATTAGAGACAGACGATGGCAAGACAAGTTGCACTTAAAGCTGCTTTTACAGGAAATATGGCCTAAACTGTATCGGATGTTGCTGCAAACACGAGATAGGAGTATAAGTATATGGCCTTAAAATAACCTTTAAGTACACCAGATAGGCAGATACTTAGTAGCAAAGTTTGGCTTCAAAGCCATTTATTTAAATAGCAAAAACCTATAAATAACTCTCAACTAATGCTCTTACACTAAAGAATGCTCAAGAATATAATTAAAATACAAAAACAGTGGCATTAAATCGGCCATTACCACCAGCTACTTCAGATGGCACAACAGCTACATTGGGAGAGTAGGAAAACCCACCCGAATCGACCATTGCATTAGAGGCCATTTATGCCGGCTTATTGACAGGACCAAAAGTCCTTCGAAGGAAACCCAATAAGCATACGAAAGCAGAGCGAGACAGGCTGACTTTGAAACATTTGGCGACATTAATATGATTTAATGCGTTAATTAGCGCCCGGCAAACAGAAGGAGAAACAACATCGCCGAGGGTGCGAAACCAGCAACTTGAGAGCATCTGACGCAAAGTGTTGCCCGCGCTTTTTTCCACCCAGAAAAGTATGCTATGTGCCCCGCTCCGAGAATTCCCCAAATCCCCGAAGCGGATTAGTGAGAGCGCAGGCATCCAAGCAGGAAAAGCAGGGGAGTGGCGGGAAAAGCTGGTGTCTGACTGGTAAAAACGGGGAGTGAATATTCAGCGCCCCGTGTGCATTGCGTAATTGACGTCAATTTTGTTTTCGCACCGCGCATACCAAAGAAAAGCAACAGCCCACATCCCAGTAGCCCACAAAAATAAAAAAAAAAAAACAAGAAGGAAGAACACCTAAGAGGGTTTTCGAGTGGGTGGTTTTCCCTGCTCGGCAGCCGTCCAAGGGGAAATCCAATACGCGACCGAGAAAATAATTTGCCAAAATATAGAAATTGTGTCGCCGTGCAGAAATATGCAGCGATATTGAAAACTTGAAGCCGGGCCAATAAACAGGAGCTACGACAATTTCCCATTTCCATTGAGGGTGGCGGGTGGCATCATATTTCATTTATTAGCAGCGAGCGTGGCAGGCATTTTTATTTATGCCCCCCCATAATGCCGGGCATATGTGGCCCAAATGGGAATTGCCTTGGCGGATAAGCAGCCCGAGCACTCAGAGAACTCTCAGGGAAATGTTCACGGAGAGCTGGAGACAAGGGCAGAGAATTCGAATTCTCAGTTCTGAGTACTTGGCAAGTAAAAGTAGCTTAGAGATTTACGCGGCATTAGTTCCATTGAAATTTCTGTTAAGCTGCACTTAGCAGCCATCCAAATCTTTTGGCTAATTAAAGTTTGAGTTAAATGTGAATGCTAACCTATTCTAAAAAAATATTACTTTAAAATAGTTATAGTATAAATAAGGCAATTTATCAAAGAACTGTCTAGGTATAACAAATCGAGAAAATAGGCCAGGACAAAAAATAAACAAAGGAGTCGGGTTTCGTGGCACGTGCGCTATTATATATGCAATAAATTATTTCTGGCTAGTTCCTTGCTGCCCCCGCGAAAGCCTGGCCACTGCGGAATTTGCTAAGCTGCCTGCAAATTATAGAAAATCCCCCCCAAAGACGCCGAGATGTGGGGATAAAGAAAAATCCAATGTAAGCAATAAGCAGGAACACCATTATCTAATGCTCGGCGCGCCATTCAGGCATAAAGCCGAACCCCCACTCCCGAACTCCGGGGATTTCCTCGTGGAAAACTTCTTAGGCCCGAAAATAGTGCGCAGGAAATAAAGCACAAAAAGGCAATAAAAATTTGCTGCCCCCACGAAAATAAGTTTGGGCCGACTATTTTGTAGATGTTGGCCGCACAGCTTCCGGGCCAATAGAAATGCCAGCAGAACAACAAAGGCCGAAGGACACCCTTCCGAAAATAAGCCAAAATCCAGGACTGGGCCTAATGGCCAAGGCAAACAGACAATCAGACAGACAGACAGATAGACGGGAAAATACAGATAGAAACGAAGACGTCGCCAGCAGCGGGTTTAAGTGCAAGTGATTTATGTCCTCGAAGATGTGGGCGAAAATCAGTGGACCAAGTCGGATTCGAAGCCAAAAATTAGCTAAGAGGAAAATCGGCCGATAGCCAGAGCAAAATGGCAATTTTCAATCAAAAGTTCAATGACAAAATTGAATGCATTCCATATGCAAGGGGAACACATTTAGCAAATATGGATACCCATCAAATGGGCAGCCTTTCGAAACCACATTGATCAATCAGCAGCAAATGTTTAAGGACCTTGCGAAAAGGGTTAAGAGACTCGAGCCAAATTCAATTAGCAGCGGTCAGTGGCTGCCCTTTTTGATATTTGAATCATAGGAAATAGATGCCCTTCAAGCTGGATTCGATTACACATTACAAGTGGTCAATACGGGCTAAGCGGACTTAAGGGTCCCCGTTCTTATATTTTCTCTGTGGTCAGTTGCGTGTTGGTAATTGAAAAGCACTCAATGGGGTCAAAAGGGATCAACGGTGAGGGGGAGAGGTGATCCGATGATAGGATCAACTGCTGACTAATCGAGTTTAAAACAAGCGTAAATTGTCCTGCTCTTTCCTTTTGATATTCGAGTGGACTTCAGTGGCGTTATTTGCGGTGCCGCCAAGTGCAGCGAATACGTCGGGTAATTAATGGTAATTGTTCAGAGCTGAGCTCCCACATAGGGCTTCCCTCAGGTGGGCATGGCAAAAAAAAATACAAAAAAAAATCCTGGGCGAGGTGCTGCATTTGCCTAATGACACAAAAGTAAACCGTCCAACGGACTTTGTATAATTTCCCTCGCCTTTTCGCTAAGCTCTTAAACCGATTTGCAGCTTAGTTGAATGGCCAAGAGATAGAGGAGCTTCGGTGCAAAAATATTTCACAAAGCCAAAAACGCAAAAAATGAAACCGAGCTGTGTGTTCATTGGAAAAAATGTTTTAGTCGAAGACAAAGAGTGTGTGTTTTTTGTTGCTGGCTTGTCTTGTGGCATTTTTACGGCATAAATTTCCATTGAATTGATACTTTTTGGCCGGCACCACCACCATCGCAATCATGGCAAAAACGTAAGCAACAGGGCCAGAAAAAAAAGGGTTGACACAATCAGGTAGAGTATTCCTCCTGTCGGCCGCCGTCCTTTGAAGGCAACAACACTTGAGCAGCGAAATTTCATTAAGATTTCAAAAATGTTTTTTGGCCAGCTTCTACGATTTCCTGGAATCGAGTAAAACAGTTAAATGGACAAAAGATATATTCCATAAAATGTTTACGACTAGGAGTTAACATTGTGTGGCAAAAGTTTTCATTAGGATTAAGCCTTTTTTTTCCATTTCAGATATGTAGTTATAAAACGAGAGAGCCGTCAGTTTGGCATGTCTTTTCACGCCGCCCAAGGATTTTGGTGACCCAAAAGGTATCGCATTCAACGCTTTCAGTACGTGCAATTCCCCTGGCAAAACCAAACCAAATTCTGGTCAAAAAATTTGCCGTTGAAAGCTAACAAAAAACGAACATCAGATCAGCCGCAGACGAAATCTTGTGGCAACTGCATTGAAACATTAGCAGTGATGACATTTTTGCGGTCACCCCCCTGTCCACCACCCAAAAAACCGTCTGTGGATCGTCTGCCTTTGTTGCTTTTGTTGGTTGTGCGATGGAGAAATTCCTGCCAACGCGACACTTCATACATAATAACAAAAGATCGACGGATCACAGGGGCGAAATCGTCAAGCGCTCATGACTTTGGGTTTCGCTGAGTACCCTGTATTTTGTGGAGTATATTAGCACGGCAATCAGCTTGAAGTAGTGCCGAAGAAGTGTTGTCCGCCAACGTAATTTATCATATATAATGTGATTTTAATTTAAGCAATTTGTCTTAATAAACTCATTTAGGCACATGCATTTTAAATGTAACACAGGGGTATTTCTGAGCTCGTTTCCCACACCAAAAAAAAAAGCGATCAAACTTTGTGGATTTTTTTTTTTGGGCATTTGTAGGGCTTTTGCGGCCTGTTGGTTTATTAATTGTAGCCTTGGACTTGGCGATGGTCCCTCTTTGTTTCACAAATGAATGCACAAATTTCGGGACAAGTCTGCTCTGCGGTTTCGTTTGTGCCACAAAACGCAGACAGTATGACGACGCCGAAAGCCGCAAGAGTAAAAACAAACAGAAAAAAACCGCATAAAAGCAAATTATAAGAAAGAAATCCTTTTGGCTAACTCGTATTTCGGCCCAAAAGTCTTCGGGTGAGAGTGCCGCTAATGAGCCAAAGCCAAAAACCCCAAAATCTTCGATCCTTTGCTACATATTTCTCGTACTTTTTTCTCCGAGTTCGGTTTGTATTTTATGTCGGACCAGGCCTGGTCTTCGATTTCAAAACCAGTTGGTCAGTTTTGGGAAAGGGAATGGATTGTCTTAATGCCTCTAAAATTATAGGTTACTTCGCGCGCTGCTTGGAAAATTGTATGCATTTGTTTTGGGGCGTTGCTCGAGAAATTAATACAAAACCCAAGCCACACGAAAGAGCATTTTCTTCGGTGGAAATTCCTTTTGAATTGGTTTGACTTTCAAGAGCCCAGAAACACGCCCAGGGCAATCACGCAAAATGCCAAATTACATGTAGCCACCATTAAGCGAACGAACTCATCTAACACGCACCCAAAAAAGCGGGGAAAATAAGCCCGGCCGAAAAAAAGAGTCATTTAAGGTGTTTCACACACGTTCCTTCCCCGCGTGGCAGCTGTCCCATACGATTCGATACGATACGATCGGGTTGGGCTGGGTTCACTGCTCGAATTTCAGAGTTTCTCAGATCTGGCGCACTTATCCAGTGATCCCTGGGCAGCACCCCCAATTTTCTGGATCGAAAACCTCCCTCTGCACTTTAAGCGGCTTACACGTGCCGCCTGGTTTCGTCCTTCGACTGGGTTTCGAGTAATACGAGACGAGCTCCTCTCAATTTACACCCGCTGCTAATGGAACAGGAGCCAGAATTGTGTCCAGTTTCCAGTTCCTGAACAGGGTGAAACTATCTGAGGAGTTCGGTTGCAGTTTTAAAGAATGTAAGTATATATAGAGATGTCTTAAAAAGTCAATGCTAATAATTGTAGAGTTCATTATAATGAAAGTATTTTAGTTAATTATATATATATCAATATTAAGGAGATTGAGAAAATATGTTCTATAAGTATGAGTGCCCTAAGCTGCGTTGAAAGTCACAAAATCTTTAGTATGTTAGGAACCTATTTATAAAAGTTCCAAGATCGTTGAGAGCAATGTAGTAAAGCTCCCTTAAGGTCATTTCGAAAATCTATAATCGAAAATTCCGATTCGATTTTCATAAGCACCTAAAGAAAGATATACTGCACTACTATCCTAAGATCTGTAAAACGATAAGACGTATCCAAACGCGGCTGAAAAGTAAAAGTCCCTAAGCAGTACATATAAATCCATCTTGAGATCCATCCGCATTTAGCTGAACTGAAAATCCAGCTGAAAGATTGAAAAAATGTCGTATCCTTTTAAATAGTCATCCTTCTTTGGTTTCGTCGGTGGAATATCCATTATTGGTGATCTTCAATTGCATCTTAATGCTCCCAGTTCGATTCTGGGAGGAGTCCTAAAATCCATGCTTGCTTATAAACTAGGGTAGCCAGAAAAAAATCGTTTTCATTTTGTTTTATACTTTTCAAATATATTTTGGTTTTTTTTGTTGTTTTTGTTTCTTCGTTTGTTTCATATATTTATTGGCTAACTCTTTAAACTTTACTCTGTAGTTTTTTGTTTTTACTTAATTCTTCTGTGTTTTTGTTTTTCCTTGTTTTAATTATATTATTAGTATACATATAAATAATTAAAAATATTACATTAAAATGTATTCGTATATCGTATAGAAGTTGCTGGTTGTTTTGTGTTGGATTTTCATTTTACTTTTCTCTTTTCTCTCAATTTTTGATTGCGTTTTCTCTTCTCCATTTCCTTTAACATTTACGTTCATTTTACAATTTTGCTAAAAACTAAATAAAACGTTTTATTTGTAAAAACAATAATAATAATTATTAAAAAATGTATGCTCAAATTATGGTTAATTTATTTATTTATTTTATATTTTAAAAATAGTAAAAAGCAAAAAAGCGCCTTCTTTCGATTTTTAAAACATATTACGTATATATTTTGCATCATTTTTTAATCTTAGTTCTTTATTATTATTTTTACTTGTGTTATATTTTTATAAAATATCACCTAAAGCAATTACGTATTTCAGTTTCAGTATTTGTGTTTGTATTTTTAGTTTATTTTTACAATGCAACAATAAAAATTTTGCTTCTTTTTTTCATTTTTGTATTTTTTTGGTAGCAAAACATTTAATACAAAAATCATTAAAAATAATATTTAACGAAATGCAAAAAGCTCACACTAAACTCATAGGAAACAAAGTGTTCATCTTCGTATTTTCTCTCCTTTTTTGCAACAGTGTTTTGATTTGTTTTTAACTAAAAAGCGGCGAATTATGCTAACAGAAAAATTATTACATAATTACAGCAATTTTTCATGTTTAATTTTAGTTTCTTACATACAAGTTTTTGTTTTTTTTGGGTTTGAGACAAAGTACAACAACTATTTTAATTTTTTTGTTGCAAATTTTTTATAGTTTTGCAAGAAGTTTTCGTTTTGTAGTTTTGAAAAAATAGTACAAAAGCTTTTCACGTTGTTGTTGTTTTTTAGTTAGTTGGCTATAATAAACCGCTGGGAATCGGTTCGACTATAGTCTAAGTATACAAATGACTGCCCATATAGCTGAAGAACTGCGATCGACTGTTCGCAGTTCGATTTAAGTACATTTTTTGTAGTTTTGTTGGTTTAGTAGGTCTACAACTCAAAATAGTAGTAGAAATTAGCAGTAGAAAGTGTTTTGTTGGTTGGTTTTGGTAGCTAGAAGAGGGGTTTGTTGCTAACGATTTTCGTATCTTTGAGTTTCGCTTGCAAGCTTAGGGGTTCGCCTAGCATACAACTCCTACGTGGGGGGAAATTGGGGAATTTGGGGCCTGACTAAGAACTATATAACGTACGCTATAGTATACAATTGGGGGAGGAGAGCGTGGGATCTCTAAGTTTCTCCACGGCTCCCTAATTCAATTAAATTACATTAGCTTTCTCCTTTTATGTTTATTTTATAATAGTAGTATCGCGTAGTTTTCGATTTGCTTTAGTAAATGCTTAAAGTTTGTTTAGTTTTTAGTTGTTGCTGTTGATTTACGTATATCATTGTTCTTGAAGGGTATCGGCTCATTTAAAATGTCGTTCGTATAGGCGCATTGCAATCCTCAATTAATTAAATTAACTTTAAGTTTTTGTTTCGATTTCATTTTTCATTATTTAATAAACAATAAAGTTTTATTCGTATACTTTGCATTTGAACTCAGGTTGGGGTTTCTTTTCTGGTATCTCTTTTTACGTATATGCGTTGCATGTTCAGAGTTAAACAAAAAAGTTCAACGAAAATAGTTAATATTCTCATTTAGCGTTGTTTTTTTGCGATTATTTATTATTTGGCAAGTTCACTCCAGCGTTGTAAAACACGAGGAGGGAAAAAGGACGTTTTGTTTTTGAAAAATCGTATACACGTTTGCTAAAGTGAAAAATTCCCGAAAACATATAGAAAAAAAAATTGAAAACTAAGCATAGAAAATATGTTTAGAAGTTTCTAGGAATTAACTATACTTTTAGCGTTTGCTCCTCTCTCTTTTACTTGCGAGTGAATTCTTTTAAGCGCAGCCTAGACTTGACTTTAGTTACAAACTACATGGCTAAGCGTTATCTCTATATTAGATCGATTTTCAGTATATTCATAGAGAACTGCTGAGGGGTCGAAGGGGAAAAGTCGGGCGGGACTAAAAGTCCGCCTCGTGTTTGATGCGATAGCTGGCATAGGTCTCCTCCAGCGGTGAAAAGTCTTGGGTGCTGGGCTGTGATCATTTTCCAAGTAATTGGCACAGATTTACGTAAGAATTTTCGTAATATAGATAGAGAGAGATTTTAGAAATGTTGGGGTATACTCGTATACTCTGTGTGTCTGGTATTTGTATTCTTCTGTTTTCTGTTTTATGTAGTTAAGCTTTTGTTTTTGGCTATGTCAGTGTCTGCTTGTTGTTGCTGTTATTGTTCAGAGAGGAGGGACGGGGGATGTCAAGTATTTACAAGTTTACAAACTCAAAAACCGATGAGCGAGCCCATCGATCCCACTGTCTAACTGACTGTACCCGATGAGGATCAGGGCAGAAAAGTCAGGCCAGCTCTCGTATATCATATCATATCAGTATACATATATAATATATGCGTATTTGTGGGTATTTATATATAGTTTCTATATAGAACTCTATATAGAGTTATGTGCATATGTAAAATTGTTAAAAATTGGTTAGTTTTGGGGTTAGTAAACTTTCTCATAATATAAGTTCATTACTTCAATTCTTGTTGGTTGGTAGTTTGTTTTTTTTTTTTAGGGTGTTCAGTGTGGGTTAAGTAAAGAAAAATAATCAAAAATAGTTGGTTAATGGTGTGTGTGAGTGTTGGGTTTTTGTTAATAATAATTAATAATATATTGGCGAGCTATATG
Organism: Drosophila simulans; assembly: GCF_016746395.2. Classification (NCBI taxonomy): domain Eukaryota; kingdom Metazoa; phylum Arthropoda; class Insecta; order Diptera; family Drosophilidae; genus Drosophila; species Drosophila simulans. Next base: position 15,549,357 of record NC_052523.2, on the reverse strand, counting down.
GGCCTCTTGCAAAAACGAAGTTCTGGAACATGGTTCATTGTAATTTAGTTCTCAATTACTTTATGCTTTTCTTATCTGGCTTTCTTGTTTCTTTAGTTGTTGGTACTTTTTACAAATTAAGCGAAATTGTTTGTTGCTCTAATTATTGTTGCTCAGTTGCTTTTGTTTCGTATTGTTTATCTTTATCATTTACAATCTGCTTGAGATATATAAACTGATGTTTGTTGTGTTTACGTGTTTTCTGTTTTTTGAGAGGGCGTGAGATGAACTGGGAAGGCGCGTGGGGCAGGCAAAAGTGTACTCACTTCGGCCCTCGCCACGGCTGTCCTCAGTGCTTTTCGGAACTTATATTTATGGCATTTACTGTACACAGAGGAGAGCAAACAAATTCTGGCCGTGGCAGCGATAGCAACATTAATGGGTATCCGCATCCGCAAGATACACTCGTGATTCGTGGTTCGCAGTTCGGTTTGGTCGTTCGTGGAGTCGGTTCGTTGTGTTTTTCGGTTCGGATTGTGGCCGAAGCCTCTTGGAAGCTCGTTTGTCGCTGGTTAGTCACTCATGTCGGTTACTGTCCTCGGCTGCTGCTGCTGGCCGGCGATGTTGCTGCCGCATGCTGCATGTTGCTGCCGTTGGTGTTGCTGCTGCTGCTCCGGCTAGGAAATTCCTCTGCTCTCCTTTCGCTTGATTCTGTATATTTCTGAATTTATTAATATATTTTTGTGTTTTGTGTGTGTATTTTTTTGTTTTGGGCTTTCTTCGCTTTTTGCTTTTTTGTTTTCATTTACTGATTCTGGACTAATTTACAATGTGTGTGTGGGTGTTTTGTGTGTGTTCATAATGACGTACAACTTCTTCTGCGTTCGGATTTGGATTTGAATTCATCAATATTAATATTATGTTTGTTTTCGCACAAAGTGAATTAATTTTACTTAATTTGCTTGAACAGTGTGCAGCAACATTCATTTCTTTACTTTCTTTTCTTTCTTTTTTTGTGGTTATCGCTCGGTTATTCGCTCGATTGGCATTTCGTATTGATTGATCGCAATTATTATTATTGATTCATTTAATCCCAGGGCATTGTGAGCACCCGCTTCGTTTTTGCAAGAAGGTCGTTATCGTACTACGAACATGGGTGCACCACCGCATTGTAGCTCGCCAATATAGGACCATGTGCTCCCGCGAAGGGGGTACTCACAACGTCTGGTGTACTAGCTCCATCGGTGTGCGATGTGGAGTCGGCGTTGCTGCGCCCTTCTCCGTTCGCCGATCCCAACTCCGGTGGTTTGGTGGTGTCCCGTTCGTCGATCACTAAATCTATTGGCATTTTACCCTTTAAACACGATATATACCGATGACAGAAGTTATCGCATAACTCGTGTACCTGCAACGAGACAACCCCGCGAAAAAGGCAGAGAAGGTGGTAGAGAAGAGAGAGAGAAGAGATCATCAGTTTTGAGTCGTTTTCTTCAGGGGCGGGGGCGGGGTGCATTTAAGGGGGGTTCTTTTGGTGCTACACTCTAGACGGGGTGCTCTGAAAACATCAGACAGTGTGATATGTTTCAGGGGGCTTATAACTAAAGGGGATCCTTATGCTATGTACAAAAAACATTTAAAATAGTAACGAAAGCACATTAGACGCTGAAAGTGTAGCCAATAGTGTGTATAAATGTTTCGATTTATATACGTCTTTTGTACGTTAGTAAGTATTTTAATGCATTTTAGAACGCAGTGACAAGTAAATATTGCATATGTAAGGTATCGCTGATATTTAGTTTTCACTCATAGCTTATATCTACACTTGAAGCCAGCTTAAACATTGCCATACACTAAGCGCCATCGCATTCTTGCCCCAACCAGAAACCTGCTCATCCCGGTTGGTCGATCTGCCCATCCCTCCCTCCCCAGCAAATGACATGCAAATTGCTTTTGATGCGTTACCTGAAAACTCCGACTCCAACTTCGGACGGCGACTCCATCGCCCAGGCCCGTGAACATGATGATGGCACTCAAAAATGGCTGAGGCAGCGGCTTTAGCTGCTAACCAAGGTCCATAAATATGCATAGAGGTACGAAATAATGCACTGGCCGAAAAGGAAGTGGCCAGACAGCCAGTCAGCCAGCCGGCCAGCCGAACGAGACGAGGCAGGCAGCTTAGCCCCGGGGCACACTTTCAGCCAAATAACCAGCCGGGCCAAGAGCAAGCAGCAACATGAGACAGCAGCACGTGCAACACTCGCATTAGCAACATGGAGTGGAGGATCGCTGGCGTCATCGTCAGCGGGAAAAAGGCAAGAGGCAAAAGGCCCATGAAGACTTGGCCCAAACAGAATGCGTTTTTAAGGCCCTGTTGTTGCTGTTGCTGTGAGTGTGAGTGCGCTGTGTGTGTGTGATAAAACAAATGCGATAAGGCCAAAGTGAGTGTGAGTCAGGCATATATGCAAATATGCAGCAACAAAGAGAGGAATGCAGCCGCCGCCACGGCTAAAAAGAAATTAATTGCACTGGGCCATGGCTGGCAGACACAGCAGCAACAACTGCAACACCAGCAACACCGGCAACACCAGCAACAACAGGGTGCTCCATTTAACCGGGCCAGGCATTTAATTTACGAAAAAGTGCGCGTTGCTTATGCAAATTGTTTGTTGTTGCTGCGGCTGCTGCTTCTGCTTCTTTTCTGTACGTTTTTTGGCCTGCAAAAGCTGCAACAGCCAGGCTATTAACTTGTTGCCCATTGCCCAAACTGGCCAAACTCGTTTGCAGGCTGCTTTCAATGTTATTGTCACCGAAAAAATATACGCAAAAGCCAAAAAAAAACAGCAACAACGAATTGCAAAAATATGATAAAAAGAGCAACGGGCCTGCAGCAACTGGTTTATGACAGGACAATGTCAAATTTGTCGCCGTCGCTGATAAGCTGCCCCGGCAGCAGCAACATGTTGCTGGCGAAGGAGTCTCGTCTCGTGGCGGTCTTATGATTGCATTGGTAGCTGTCAAAGTGACCATAACAATATCCATAAAGCGTGCAATTAGCGCGCCAGCAACATGTTGCCGCACATGCACATGCAACATGAGGGCGCCCACCAAATTGATATGTTTATGCGATGCTGCTGCTGCTGCTGCTGCTGCTGTTGCTGCGCTGTTGTTGCTGCTGCAAGTTGTGGCCCTTCGGAGACTGGCGGAGTTTCGATGCCGGCTGGCTGATAAGTTTTGATTAATTTGTCAGCATTGTATGTGACATTTTCGAACGGCTCATTGCGATATTTATGACTGCCAGTGGCCCCATGTTGCTGTTGCACATTGCTGTTGCTGCTGCTGTTGCACATTGGGTGGCCGCACGAGCAACAAGGGCGACTGGCGGACATGGGCAGTGGCAACGGCAGCAACCGGAGGGCGTTGCTTGTAAATGCTGGCGCTCATTTGTACATCCTGTTAAGCAAAACTTTTCACAGCAGCAACATCGGCTTTTCCCGCCCGTCCAGCCTCACCCCTCCCTGGCAGCTTCCTCCGTTCTAATCTCGATGCAAATCGCTCCAATCTGCGCAGTGGTAATTCTCGATTTCCGCTCATAGATAGCTTGAACTATACGAGTACTACTAGTATTCCCCCATCCAAAAGTCCCCGCACGCAACCTCCAACACACAGCACACAGCTCACAGTCCGTCTAACAAGTTTACTGTGCTCTCTCTGACATTTAAATGCAGTGCAATTAATTGTAGTACGTATTGCATAAGTGGCCATAATAGTTTATCAACGCTGTTCTTTCAGATCAGACCTCCTCACAGAACGTGTGATGGCTATTATGTTAAACGGAGTATCTGAGTTCACTTTCTGATATATTTTTCTCAGCCCAAAAAAGTGCTCGAAAGTCATCATCAGTTGTCTTTTGGCATCCCTCAGCTTGCATCATCGCCAAAGCCAAAAGTACACAGCTGTCGATGGTGATGTTGCTGGTGTTTTTTAGCGAGAGATCCCGAAGCGATCTTGGCCAAGCCATCAAAACAAGGCCCCCAAATCGTTGCTGCTGGCGGTGTTGTTGCTCTTGCTGTTGTTGCTGTTGTTGTTGTGGGTTCTGTTATGCCCCCATGCCGGCATTAACCCAAGCGATTCCGATTCCTATTCCGATTCCCCGATCCGATACCCATGCCCCCCGCTGGCGGAGAAGCGTGTGCAACTGACCCAACGTGTTGTGTCTCCGCCTGCGTCTCCGTTTGTCTGTTTGTCCCACTGTCCATCTGTCCATCAGTCGGTTTGTCCCACCGTCCCACTGTCTGTTTGTCAATTGCAATGCCTGCCTGCCTGCTTGATTTTTTCTCTGTATTTTATTTTGTATTTTTTTATTTGGTTATTTTTTTTTTCTCTTATTTTCTTTTTGCATGTGACTCTGTGACGAGAATTGTCCGTGTGCTGTGGGGAGCTAAAAAGCTGGAGACTGGGGACTGGGGCCCCAAAGCCTGGAGCTCCGAGACTGAGAAACTCAGAAACTGAGACTGCCAAACCAGTTTTTGACAGACACAAGTCTTGAAAACGTCTTTTTAACTGATTCTGTTCGCTGTTGTTGTTTTTAGCAGCGGCAACAAATATGCACAGATACAGATATACATTTACTCGCTCCCATATAGATGTTGTATGTTTTTTCAGTATTTTTTTCCCCTTTTTTTTGCAAGTCAACCCGCACATTTTATTTAAGTATATTTTGTATTTCATTGTAGCTGTGTGTTTTTGTTTTTGTCGTTTTGTTCTTTGCATTTATATATTTATTTTATACACCAAAAATCGACCGCTGCATTTTGTTGGCTGCATATAAATGAGTGTGCTTTTTATGCTTTATTTTTTCTGGGTTCGATTTTACGTTTTTCAGTACAAGTTGCTACAGTTCTTTGTTGGTTTCGTGTGTGTCGCAAGCTGTGTGAGTGACAAATGACAAAACAAAAACCTGTCGTGGTCTCGGCCGCTGCTGTGATGTTGATAAAGATCTTGGCTGTTTTAGTTTTTTTTTTCTGCTCGATTCTGGCTCTCTATACAGGGTGCAACCAATTGCAGCTGGCCAACTGACTGACTAACTTGGCTTACTGCACTAGTTTTGTGCATTTGTTTGCTTTCGCGGGCTTAGAAAGCGTTTGGTGATTAGCCACTAATTGCACCTTGATTGACTCTTCTTCGTTCGATTCCTTTTCGCTGTCATTAGCCCATATATCCATGCCACAAAAAGAAGCCGACAGACAGTCGCTGCATTCCACAGCAAACGACTTTGGGTCAAGTGCAGGGCCAAGATAGTGGCTGCATTATGGCCAGTAATCTGGCATCAGGCAAGAGTTAAATCTTAAATGTGTATTTAGATTACTATCCGACTTCTAAATCGATGGTATCCATGTTCTTCGTATTTTAAGCAATCTCCATTAATGATCCGCCAGCTCCACTCCACTATATATTCACCGAGTGTTTCGCCTTGTTCTGCTTCGGTTTTTTCGGTTCGTGTAGAATGTTTTGCATAATTTCTTACTTAAGACTTAATTGAAAAAAGAGTGAAGAGCGGCTTTCGGACGGGTTTTCTGGCCGGCTTAGCTCTCAGCCTCAGTGACTTAAACTCCGGCTCCGACTCTGGGTTTCGGTTTCAGTTTTGGTTTCGGTTTAGGTTTAGGTTCGCTCCACGCTTCGTTGCGCATTTGCCTAATTAATTTTCTCAGCACAGCAGCAGCAACAAAATACAGCAAATACAACAAATGAAATACAACAAAATACAGAAAAGAGGGGGTTTGCCGGCATTAATTACGACCACGTTTGAGGAACAACTTCCATTAAGTCACAGACTGGGAGACACGCACCCGAAGCCGCTGCTTGCATATTATTTGAAATTAAAACAAATTAGGCAACCTGTAATTTTTCCATTTAGACAATAAAGTGTCTAATAATCAAGTAGGTGTTGTGGCAGCGAGAACCCTCTCGGCTTAAAACCTCCCCCACGCATTCAATTTACTTGGGAAAATAATTAATGTGACTGCGTTATCTAGGAATTATGTTTGAAAATCGTGGCGAGAGGGGAAGTCCCTGCAGTCATCACACCTCATGTATCAACAACAAAAGAGATGCCGAAACCTGAATGCATTCCATTGTTTTCGAAAAAATGTGCCTTTTTTCCGTTTTTTGTTTTATCTTACGCATGAAACTGTAACCAACTACAGAAAACACCTGCCGCTGGCCAAATATTTGTGGTCTAGGCCCACATCCTGTTCCCCCTTCTGCCCCGCAAACAAATATTTCACTTTGATTGGCAATTAATTCAATTTTCAGCTGCATTTTTTCTTCTTGCTGCATTGCTCCTTTAATTTAGACATTTTGCAAGTGTATTAGACCAACTGCAGATATGTGCAGATACATATATATGTATGTATGTACATATATATATGTGGCCGCCTGCTGGGCAACTATACATGTGTCCCCTTGGCCCCTTTGCACCCCCTTTGCAACATGGCTCAATAAAATGTCAACACAAATGTTGGTAATTGAAATGCGCGCCCGTTGGCAACTATTTGCCTGCTTTTTTCGCCCCGGCGTTTTGGACCCGGTTTTATTTATGGGCCTGCCGGCTGGAGACTGTGTTTTTGGGTCCTGGGTTCCTGGTTAAACATTTTGGGTGGTCTTTTTGGGGCGTTGATAAATGATTGCCGACGACTGCGACTTGGCCCGGCTTGCCACTCTGGCTTTTTCAGTTAATTGCAATGACTAAACAAATGCTGCTTTTTCTCCCGCTTTGATGAGGTTGCATAAATAGACTTTGATATTGAAGCTATGGCAATGTTTAAGCTGACTTAAGTGGCATAGTTAAGGTAAGAAAAATTAATGGAAAATCGTTACTTACTTTTTCTAATTCTAAAAGGTGAAACCGAAGTACTTGTATTGCTTGCACCATCTGTAAGAAAAGGAGAACAAATTCAAATTTAGTAGGGTAAAATATAAGCATGCAACATGGGAGTGACCAGACTCATGAGATTAAGATTACTCGCGAAACAAACTTGCAATTAATATTTTAATTTTCTTGTACAAAACACTCTTGCACACTCGCAAACGCACAGGCATTGAAATGATTGCTGGTGTGACCAGACCGCTAATTAAAACATCACTTTGACATTTGACATTTTTACGATGCTGCTAACTGCTGCTGTGTGGCCTGTTTGGTTTTGGTTATTGTTGCGGCTACTGCTCCCAGGAATTCCATTTTAACCCAAGACATGCCATAAACATTTTTATAGCAAGGGGTTTCTTTTATTTCTGCCTCTTCCTTTAAGTGAGTGTTACTAAATGCACTTTTAAATGTTCAAACACGATAGCGGATAAAGGGGATGTGTGGCACGCGGGGGGAGTGGCAACCACAGAGTGGCATGCCAAAATGATTTATGGCCAAAGTACGCAGACGCGAGCGGGCCAAAAGATAGACACACGGCCATGGCCAAGACGATCTATGCACGAGGGACATATGCAAGTGGCGCGGGGGGGAAATGGCGGGAGGAACTCGGGGGTTTTTCAGTGATTTTGTACTACAACTAATAAACTAATCTGCAAGTGCATAAAATTAGGGCCACCAGAGGAAACTCCGCCGTGAGTGAGTGGGTAAGTGAGTGACACATTTACGACTGCCGGCAATTAAAATTAGTTTTGCCCATAATCTCTTTATACTCCGCCAGACTCTCGGCTCTCTGCCATATGTATGCACACATATGTATATGTCTATATGTGCACCATCCGTCTGGATTTTTTTTCATCCGACTTTAGCTTAGCTGCTAGCCAATTGCATGGCTCGTTTTGCACTTTTTGCACGCGGCATTTCCGTCTTGATTTACATTCAGCTGGATGCTGCTGCCTCCGAAATGATCTCTTTTTGGCCCCCCAACGTTCCCCGCACTTCCCAACTCATGCCCATAAAAATTGTTATGACTCCTCGGGCTGAGGAATGCCGGGAAAAAGATTTAACAAAATATAGCGAGAAGGATCGGCTGAGGCGGTTGTGTTTGTGGCTTATTCCTAACATGGGTGGTTAGAGGATGTTTACGCATGTTTTGAGCAAAATTTGTTAAATGAATTTGGATGTAAAAGCTCTACTTTATATATATATCCCCCAACTCAACACCACTGACTCACTTCGTTTCCTTACTGCTGGCTCTGTCATAAACGAGTTCCCCATTTGAGTGCTAAAAATCTGGATGCCCTTTTAACGATCATTTCCTCTGGCAGATTAGCATGAGTTCCGTTCGCCCCAAACTATAGTGATGATCCTCGAAGATTTCAGCTCATCATGAGCGGCGATCATGATCATCGTCTAGGTTGTGCTGCTGGCATTTGCCTTGGATTCAGCCCCCCGTTTTTTGCCCAAGATCGCGAATGCATATTCCACTAAAGCCAAGACGTTGGCTCCATTGTTGTTACTTTTTGCATCGTTTTTTCTTTTTTTTTTGCATTTTTACTTATTTTTTTCTTTGCACACCCAAGGCTGGCAGGCAGGCAGCCCATTTAGAGAGTGCAAAAATGTCATATGCATCATTAAATCGTTCTGCTTCATATTGTCGTTCGCATGGGTTCGCTCGTTGCTCGACTCCCCCCGTCTATATGCCCCGATATCGCCATCGCCCATGGACTACTATATCCCCCGAGAGCAGGCAAATAGCAAGAGCGAAAAGTATGGCAACGCTGTCCAATAAAATGACTAAACAACTCAGTTCGGTCTGACGAACAAATGCTCATAAATTGCGTTCGCTGGCTGTGGCTTTTGCTAAATTCACTGTGATTTATTCTAAATAAAAGAAAATTATTCAATTGTCGTCGTTGTTTTGGGTCAAGGTGATGCACACACTCAAACACACACACACACACAAGGGCACTCGGGGAGAGAAATAAAAAAAAAATAGCCATGATCTTTGGCTTTGGCAACTTGCTGCTAAGGAGGCTGTGCAACTTTGTTGCCAGCTTTGCCTTTCGTTTTTTTTTCTTCGTACTTACCAGTGAGTCGACTTCGGGATCTGCGGTATAATAGGGTTTCTGTGATCTTATCTGCAAGGAGAAAGAATGAGAAGGACATGGTTAGTAAGTGTTAAGTTTACACAATGAAAAATATTTCTTATGTATTAATATCCATACTTATTTTCTATTCAGAGGTTTTTTCCCCTCTGTACAACAGACTACGGCCAGCTGTCCTGGTCGAACATGCGACTCCTATCCAACCGACCACACTTCTCGTTTATTTGATTCTTTTTTGCCATTTTATGATGGCCTGGTGGCCGATAAGCTCTTGCCAAACCAAAATATTGTACACATTATAAAACTACAACAGCAACCATAAGCAAATCGGTTCCACGGCGAGCATGGGAAACGCAACATTTGTGCTCATCAGCTCATCAACGGACCCAAAGCCAAAAACCCAGACCCCAGAGCCCGAAGAGGTGACGATGCGACTCGCTGTGACCATAAAAGAGATTCTCGCTTTTATAGCAATCCCGAACACACAGAGATATAAAAATAAACCACACACTTAGATAAAGATCACAAAGGCAATATCTGGCTAGATAAAATGCCACGCAGACCGACCGAGAAGGTCATCCAAATGCTGTGCGAATTATTTGAAATCCGTTGTCGAACTCCGACTCTTTGCGGGATTTGTAGGTTTGACGTTGGTTTGTTGGCTCTCACGGAACTGAGCCACAATAAATGGCCGAGACGAGCTCGGGTCTTTAGTTTTCTGTCTTCAGTCGTTAGATAAACAGATATCGCCGACAAACACCCGCTGCGATATCTTATATAACGGTCGACGGACCTGACCTTGTCCAAATGCGTATGTGTTACTTGTGTTTTTGTGCAAAGTTGTTGCTGGCTGACCACCCAGTAATGTGCAACAAGGTTGCCCGAAAGGCAGGAGGTCCACGGGTTGGGTTTTTCATTGTTCCGGGGATAAAAGATATAACCTTGAAAGGAGTCACGGGCAATGAGAGGATTAAGACAACATTGAAAATGTAATCTTACATGCACAACACAATCAAACATGGTAGGTGCAAGCCATACTGATTATAAAACATACTTGCATGGCCACACTTGTGATTTGTGAGGCATTCTCCAATCAGCTAGAAAGCTAGCTGTTTTCAACAAAAGCTTTGTGTCTCCTGCAGTTCCTGCAACTACGATCTTCCAGATATAACAAACCCACACAGAATCGAGTCCGAGTTCGACTCCAGCGGTCCAAGGCAGTAACGGCAATTTGAAATCAACTGAGCCATGTGCAGCTAATAATTACACACTTTGCACACGGACGGCGAGGCGGGAAAGACTTGGAAGACTTGTATCTAGATATGTGGGCACTTCCACACCATTGTACGGAATGGTCGTATGAGAAAAACGCCCCATTGTGAGTACCATACCATGCCATGCCATACTACACATTACATACAATAATAACAAACACAAAGCACGGCCATTGAAGAGTCGCGATCGAAAAATGGAAGTGGGCGCAAGGGGCGAGTGCGGGGAGCCAAGTTGCGTGTTGGGTATTTTGCAAAAGTTGTTGCCCGTTGGCTTTTATGTTGCATTTTCAAATGCTGGTTGGCTGATGTGGTGTTGCACACACAGACACACACACGCCGGAGATACAGATAAAATGGGAACTCGCCAAACTGGTTTCGCTATGCAGGCTCGCGCTTTTGGCTTTAACTGATATGAAAAGCAGAAAAGCAGTCGGCCAAAGATGTTGGCCGGGCCTATATTGCACGCACTTTACCACCGGAGGTTGGCCTTTTTATTTAAAAAAAAAAATGAAAAGAAAAAAATGGCTGCCCCGAAACCTTGAACACATCGCGGTCCATCCTAATTGAAGTTATTCTTCGCCGAAAATGAGAGACGAGAACGGGATGATTTTAAAAATATATAAATCATGCGGGCAACTACTAAAATGCACAGCATGAGACAAGTCTATAAATACGCGGAATACGTTCGGCAGTTGGGGCGTGAAAATGAAATGGGAAATGGGAATAAAAACGAAATGATTTTCCCCAACTTTTCCCCAAAAACAGTTTTGTCAACATGCTGCCGCTGCATTGCGTGGGCGTCTGCAGCTGACAATTTTGTATTTATAGTTCAGTTTTATTTCGAATCAGTCTCAAATCGAGTCATTGCGGAAATCGTCACGCGCCTCAAAACAAAAAAAAAAATAAAACAAAAAATAGAAAAGTAGCAAAATCGGAACCTGAGAGCCCAAAGCGAACCCCATTCGTAATCAGTTTCACATGAGCACCTCATAAATTTCTATTTCTGTTTTCCGTTGTTGATTTTTTATTTATTCACTTCATATTTTTTGCGACAACGGGCGAAAAGAAATCACTACTGTTTAGATACTGCTCTTCAAAGCGCCTTTTTTATGATGCCAATAAATGCAATTATACAACCGGCAAAAGGTTTACAATGTCGCGTCTCCAAATCGCTGGCCTCAAAGATACAACACACAAAAAAATAACAAAAACAAATAAAAAAAAAAACAAATCTTAAGTAAAATAAAATAAAAATCGAAACTCGGTTGGCGTAGGTGGTCATAAATTTCCCGCGCGCGCGATTATGGGGGGAATTTTGAAATCAGTACCATTTCATCAACCACGTGCTATCATACACCGTCATAAAAACTATATATACAATACGATTCTATAGAACTTGCTCAAATTATGATTCAATCAAGAAATTTCCTCAGGCAATTATCGGAAAGGCGAGACGCTAGAAAGAAAGCGAAAACTGAGCAACTAAATCTGGGTTCGTAAAAGACACAAAATAAAAGCATTCATTCCAGCCGGACTATATTCGTTTTATAATGCCAATACACACGGTTGGGCATGATTTTATGACCAGGTCGCTTGGCTATAAAATCATTCCGAGCCAGCGAGGAGATAACCCCGGACTAGGGACAATAGTACGGCCGGTTGGGTATACACATATGTACATTTGTATTTGCTGGTCTGTAGGCACTTGAGTAATGTGGTGGCTGTTGGCCATAAAGCCCCCACTCCCAGCCAGAGTTTTTAGACCCGTACCACCGGACTGGGCCATAAAGCAATTTATGCACCACCGACTTTTGGAATCAGCGCACAGTAGCCAGCATTTTGAGTTGTCGCTGCCGTCAGAAGCCGCCTGTCGATCGCAATTGAGCCTCGGGCCCACTTGAGAAAAGAGTGCAGTGATAACAGTGATAACAATGATAACACGGCCCAATACCAAGGAAAAGGGCCGGACGAAAAGATTCGCAAAAGGTACAAAAAAGGCGGGAAAGGCCCAATTTAAAAACAAGTCATCGGCTGAATTGTGAAGCATGAACTTTGGCCGACTGGTTATCTCTTCAAATTAACGAGGCTTATCGATAATAATTTATTTTGTTAGATATGCTAATAAATATTTCTCCATTAATTAGGTGCCAGCTATGAACCCGAACAGTTCAAAGTTCGACCTGGAACGGAGACTGCAACTACTATCCCTGGAGAATCCCGCCCTATTATTAGTTGATCTAATTGCGGAGCCAAAAGTCAGCGGGGGATACGAAGAGCGAGGCGCCTAAATTGCAGCACGTAGCCGCATTTTATTATTTTCATTTCCATGTTGCGTGCCACGGCGCCAGCCGCATGCGGGTTTCCCTGCCCCTTTTCAACATTAGTATAAACAAACAGAAAGAGCAACATATATGCGAGTGTCTGTTATCAAGATTTTTACTGTGGCCCGAGGAAAACAAACCAAATTAAAGTAACAGCCCGAAGAAGATGCAGATATGGCCGAGAGACATTTTTCATAAACTCGGCTAAAAGATTATTTCTGTTTCCATCGGGAAAATGAGTATCTTGTCTAGACCTGAACAAAAGTTGTGACCGCAAAAACATCGGTAGAACCAAAGACACTAGAATAACAAGATGCGTAACGGCCATACATTCGTTTGGCACTATGCAGCCACTTTTTTGGTGAAGGCCAAATTTGCTCTCTTTCCGCTCGCTCACGCTGAGAGCGTAAGAAATCTAATAATAGAATTTGCTTGCTTGTGTGAGTAAAAACAAGAGACGAGAATGCGTATATGTTGCGTGTTGTGCTAGAAGACGATTTTCGGGCCGAAATCAATTCTGATCGAAGAAACGAATTTACATATTTGGAGTTGTGGCCAATTTCGTAGCGATATGATGAAATAAAATAAAAATTCCCTGACTATTATAATTTTAAAATTTTTTTAATTCGTTTGTTAAAATCGCCGCTCGAATTAGCTACCGTTTACATATTTATATTTTATTTTTATTTTATTTATATTATAAATAAATAAATATGAAATAAATATTTCATAAAAATAATAATTATTTTTTAATTTCATAAAAAAATAATAATTTTATTCATAAATAATAAAAATAATATTTCATAATAATAATTCATAAAAAATAATAATACGTAGTAGAAAAAAATTATTAAAATAAATAAAAATATGAAAACAGTTCGTTGCAAAAGTCATATCGTCAGGCACGAAGTGCGGACACAAGCACTCAACAATCATTGCCTTATAAATTTTTCTCACGCCGCAAGCTGAATACCCTAATGACAAGTATTCTAATATAAAGTCATTTTCGAAATTTATTTTGTGATGTACATAGATTCGGCTATTACTATTTCTAAGCTTTATTTAAATAATAATAACGTTAAGGCAAGACAAAACAAGAATTTTTCGCATGGAGCCAATTAATCAAAAATAATATAGATTTAAAGTCAACGAACTTCTAGGGTGAAGGGCATATTTTGTCAAATTTACAATGCATGAGCACACGTATGCACACATACAGTTGTATGCTATCACTGTATGCGTAGAAAAGAGCTGTTTGCTGTAGCGCTCTCCGCTCTTTCTCTCTCGAACAAAAACTCAAGAGAGCCTGGAGCCACCTCTAGAGCCACGGCCAAAAAATCGCGTGCCAAAAATTTGTATGGCCGTTACGCATCTTGTTATTCTAGTGTCTTTGGTAGAACTATGTATCTTTGCTCAGTCACTGCAAAATTGCACTTACCTCAAACAGCGAAAAAATCAAATGAAACTAGACCCAACTCGAATCGAGACAAAACCATATCGGGTTTCTCACACCTACACAATGGGAAAATGGAACCACGCTTAGGTGCCTAAAAGCTTGCTCAATAGCCAAAATGCAGCGGCTTAATGGTGGGGGTAAGTCTCCTTGGCAATATTTTATAAGAATATATAAAATTTAAGTACAATAACTATTGTCATAAATCACATATGTACCAACATAAATGCGAACTAAAATTTTCAATCAAAACTCTACTTTATAACCCCCTTTAAGAGCTTCGCGCGCCGCCCTTGTGCCGCAGCCCACTCATAAAAATAACAATAATTTCGTTGTAATACAAAACCGAAATCCAGCAGGAAAAAAAGAGAACTTTATTTGCTTAGCCGATGACGATGATGTTGGACTTGTTTAATGTCGTTGATTACTTTTACCCGGCCGGCATCATCAACAAACACAAATAGAGCAACAACATTGGTCGAGCGAATGCGTTGTCATAGTTGTTGCTGTTCCATATCTATATCTTTATAATGGGCGCACAATATCGGTAGTAAAACAGCCGCAATTGAGGTGACACAAGCAGCGACTAGAAACAAAACCAGAGACTCGGCGACCCCCACCGACTGCTTCTTTTTATAGCCCCACAACCTAGTACCCCCCCTCCGACATGAAGAAGAGCAAAGTGTGGGTCCCCGGGAGATACTCCACTTCAGATACTTCAGTTTACGACCCAAAGGTAAACTCACTGGGGCAGCTACCGCTCAGATACACTACTTCTAACGCGTTTTGCTGTAGGCAAACACACACGGTAGGAAAAAAAAGAAAGAGCTGTGCAGAGACAATGTCAATATTTGCATTGGCCAAGAGATTTCCCTGCTTACCTGAACCAAAAAGAAAATACACGAATATAGCTGAAAATAACAGAAAACTCGAGATAATTGTTACGTCTGCGCCCAAACATCCGGTCTTTAGCTGATAATCGTGCAAATAACGAGAAATCTTTTATACACACATTATCGGAGAAAGATGGTTGTCGGTTGACAAGTTCGCCTGTCAATTGTATCACAATTTGTCATTTTACAGCCGCTCGTTGTGCTTTGCTTTTTAATTGAGAACGTTTAGCAGACATCTCGTCTCGAGAGCCGGCGCTCATAAATCATTTTGGGTTAGCTTCTGGGGGAGGTTGGGGCAGTTGGGGCGGTTGGATTTTCCCCATAAGTAACGCCACATAAATAAAGGCGCAGCGAAAGAGTGAAATGCTTCTGAGCGAGGGGAAAATCATTTCCATATTCGAGAAGGCAAGATTCATATTGATCTTTGTAGCATTTGTGGCTCTATTTCGTATACTTCTCGGATACATTTCGGATAGCGCAAATTGATGGTTCGCCGTAATGGGTTAACTCGCATTATGTATCCAACAGATACACATTCCATGCGCTGGCGTATATAGAGCTGTTAAAAAGGGTCAAACTACTGAACAAATATTGAAAGTCATTTCGGGCAGAGCAGCGGCAGCAGCTCGAAAATGTTGCCATAATCCAAATACAAACTCGGGAATCGGAGAGAGATGGGCATAGGAATGGTGATAGAGAGCGAGATATGCAGGCAGTTAACTAAATAATCACATTTAAAAGGCGCCAAGTGGTTCCATAAACAAATATTTGAGGGAATTGGGAACGCATCTTGTCTGCTGGCTGCTAATGGATTGTGGCTCGTATGCAACTGTTAAGTAAATAATCTTGGAAAATCCACCCTGCGTTCGATTTCCCCCTACCCCCTCCCCCCCTTGGTTTTCGGCGTCTGTGCCAAATCAATTCACGCTGTGCAATTGCGGCAATCACCATCAACATATCTACAGAATGAAAGCAACGCAATTCCGAAAAATTAAAACTCCCCTTGATTTCAGCTACTTGGGTTTTTTGTTTTGCTTTGTTTTTTTTTGGGTGAAACAGTTGCGCCTGCGCACTTTTGCTCATTTCGCAGTTTGGCCAAAAAATTAAATAAAAGCGAAATATAAATAAAACTAACAGAGGGAACCTTTTGTTCTGACCAAGAAATTCAAAACCCGCTAAGGGTTGCGATCGCACAGAACTAAAAGAACAATGCGCTGATAATATAGCTAGGAAGAGCGAAAGAGAGAGGGTCGGTGCGCGAGGGAGAGGGCGAGATTAAAAAGGTACCAAATTCCAAATAAAAAGGTAAAGGTTTCTTTTTTTTTATCATTAAAAGAACAAAACAACGGAGAGTCGAAGCAGGGAATATTGCACAAAAGAGATTAAGTTCCTTTTCTTTTCATTTCTTTGATTTTTTTTTTCATTTTTGGACCCCGAGAAACGCAAATGCGTAGTGGAGAAAGGAGAAGACGACGGACGGGACGAGCAGAGATATCTCTCCTACAGAGATCCCTCGGCAAAGTGAACATTCCAATGAGGCTGTGACTAAGGCTGTGCGGTGTGGTGCGGTGCTCCTGCTGACAATACAAATACAACACAAATGCGAAGCGTAACCTTTCATACCTGATTATGAACCATCCTCCTCCGTTTCGGATGAAATCAGAAAATGCAATTTACGAAACAAAAAAAAAAAAAAAACGGGATGGGGACGGTGCAGGGGAACTGGGAAAAGGTAAGCCGGTAAATTGCCTTTTGTAGGGAAAACCCAGCCGTACGTATGTGGATAGTATACCCAGAGAAAACCGAAAAGTCCCGAAAACATTGATTGGCATTAGGGCTTAACCTGTTCGGTTACGGTTAGAAGCCTGTTACCTGCTTTATTCGTTGCTGGTCAGCTTGATATGTTGTGACAGTTGTTAGGCAGCCAGACAAATGTCAAGGACGGCCAACTAGAGGCACTTCAGTTATCATCCCGGATCTTCCGATCCGATCCCCGTCTGCAACATGCGACAAATCAACTCATCGCATGTCCAAACTATTAGCAAAATGTCATGAAACGAGCGAATTTTCATTTTAAATTACATACTTAAAGTGAAATCATATAAAATGGTCTGCACACTCAGACGGGCCATCCTTTGTCTCATTTCGGGGATCCTCAACAAAGAAATGATCAGACAACGAACTTTTCGCTGGGCACTTTATTTTTATATATATATGTACATATATATCTACATCGGCGCTTCTTATACTTGTTCTTGTTGTGGTCTTTATTTTTTTGTTCATCATTTGCATCACATGTTGCTGGTTTTAAAGAGAAATTATAAAGCGTTTCCTTAGCTGCATCATTAGCAGCGCCAACACCAAAAGTCGCCTAACTATGCCCGCCATCCAGAAGAGGATCTTCGGCGGAGGGATCGGTGGATATGGGGGATATATGTGGGCACTGGGATTTTGGGATGGTCTTCGAGATACTATAGGGAAAATATCACCCTGTTGCTGGCGTTGGCGTGGCGCATTTTACGCAGTTGCTTAGTCCAAATTGAAGTGAATGTATATATAGCATAGCGGGAGAGTGCCAACGAAGAGATATATCTATGCAATCTATCTATATAAAATGCATCGGCATCATCATCATCAGCAGCAGGAGCTGAAGAATCAGAAGCCGAAGCAGGAGAAGCAACAACTGCGGCGACAGCAACTACGAGTAAAAAAGTGCCAATGTGCCGCCTTATTTTTAGCCCCTCTTCTGGGGCGACGCTCTTTTCTCCGCTGCTCGTTTGTTAAAATTCGATGGGCGAATGACATTTTTGAGTTATTTTTGTCAGTCCGACAACGACGAAAACAGCCAAGAAGAGCTGGGCCAAAAACTATACTGAAAACTCAACAGAGACCGACCGACTGAACCGAGGAAACCAAGAAAAACCGAGGCGAAAACCGAAATAAAAACGAAATGCAAGCGACAACTTAGTTGTTGACGTTCGGTTCGGTGAATGAACAACAAATGTCAACCGCGAGATGGGATCATTGCAGATCGTTATGCAGAATCGAAAGATACTTTAACTTTTGGATGCGACTTTGGGTTGGTATGCCAAATATAGAATCTTTAATTGTAGGATCCCAAATGTGCTAATAGTATCAACACTTTTCCTATGTTTCATCGACTGTCAAGTTTTCCACCTTGATTTGCTTATTGGCGTTGCCAGATCTTTCAAATACCTCAAGTTTATGTGACATTTAACTGACAATCTGACAAAAGTCTATCAAAATCTCACCCAGCCAAAAAGCCAAAGGCAGGCGGACAGATCTTGATAAATGTGGCTCGACTTTGAGACGATGATTCGAGTGTTGTTTTATGTTGTTCTTGCGGTCGGTGTTGTTCTTGTTGCTGCCCGTTTTATTGCCCATAGCAGGGGCCTGTCAAAATTCCAAATGGACCATAAATAAGAACATCATTTTTATAATATTCAACTGGGGGCGTCGCTGGTTGCATTTGTTGTTTGCCAAAAATGTCACCGAGCGTAGAATGGAGCCATAAGTTCTTGTTCTTGTTCTTGCTCTTGTTTGTTTGTTTGTTTCGGTTTCACTCATTTTGGCATCACCATTTGGACTCTGCGCGTCTACTGTTTCTCAAATGCGATCTTCAATGAGTCATAAAAATAGCTGGCTAACGCAAATGGGGAGCAGGATGTGGAGCAGCAGCAGCAGCTACTTGCAACATTATAATTTGTATGTTAAAACATCGTAAATTATCCAAATGTCAGTGTGTGGCAGCGCATCTTCAGCGTGGTTTTATGAACTCTAAAAAGGGGGCGCTAAAGGGGGCGTGGATGAGGGCCGAGGGCCGGAGGAGGAAGTGTCAAGTGTGGGCAGCGCCATTCTGAAGTCACATCGCATATTTGTGACATATGGCAGCAAGACATTGTTGATCTTGCTGCGGCATGGGAAGAAGCTGCTGCGGCAACGTGGATGCTGCTCTTGTCAGCGGGGACTGTAATTAAGTGCAGACTGCCCCGCTCATTGAGAATGGAGAGAGAGAAATGGAAAGGAATCGATCCCCGACGATCCTCGGGGCAATGTAATCCGATCATTTAGCGGCTTGCTTCGTTAAGTTCGTGTGCCGCGATTTGGCTGTTGTTTTTATTTTCATTTATATTTATTTAGTGGCCACATGTGGGCCATGTGTTCGCATCCCATCGGAGGCCATGCCAGGCCATCCCGAGCCATGCCATCCCCATCTCAAAGCATCGTCTCCAATTACCGAATGGAAACGAAAGCTGGGGCCATTATTCTTACCTGTTTACTGAACATTGCAATATCCTCGTTGAACGATTCCGACGAACAGACATCGCCACCTTGCACACCGGGCTCCCTCGGCGTACATGTGGCCAATTCGCACTTCTCAAAGATCAGCGCCAAAAGCGGGAATAGCGGATGTCTGCAATGGAAAATGGCACAATAAATACATAATACATCAGGTGGTCAAATTTCAGGACACTTCCTGCCCTACAACATGCAAATGAGCAGCTGTCACTCGATCTGTATCTATATATCGGTTGCTCTGAGCAACTACAAATCATGAAAGTGGCAATTAATAAAGATTACCTGGCCGATAAATGATTATAGAACTTTAGCTACAAGCATACATAATTGGATAATATGTTTTATTTGCCTTACCAAGCAACAACAATTACTGGAAAATCACCCAAGCCTTTACTTTACTTTTAAGTACTAACTATTTTCAATGCCACTGCATCAAAGTATTTCCCTGGATTGCCTCAAAAACCCAGGACATTTCCTGTCCAGCTAAATGCAAATGAGCAGCTGCTTTTCCCATCTGCATCTGTATTTATTTCTATATCTGTTTCTTAGCCTTTATACACACATAAATAATCCCCCTCTTCATGCTGACGGATTAGTTCAACAACTCAACATGATTTGACCATTTTTTGTTCCATTTCCACTCGGCGAGCAGTTTTCCCTTGACCAATTTCTCAATTTCTGTACAAATTGCACCTGAACAAAATTAGGCGGGACCCCTCTGACCAGAAAAGAACCCATTAGATGGCACAAAAAAGGAAAAAAGACCGCACCGAGAAGTAGGGGGTGTCGACCTGCGCTTAACAAACTATTAATAAGAGTCCGAGTCCGGAGTTTCCAGCCTTTTACAGTTGAGTGCGTTTTTGGTCTGGGATCAGGAGCAGAACAAAAAAAAAACGAAACGAACCGAAAAAGGCTAAAATAAAACCGCCTGACACTCATTTACGATGACCAGGCAAAAAGAGCAGCTGAAGTTTGGCTCCCAAGAAGGTGTTAAACAGAGAGCTCTTTTCCATTGTCTTGCCTTTTCCACAATTTCAATTTGAATTCGGGAATAAGGTGCCAAAAAAAATAATAATAATCATAATGGCAGGTGCTCAATGAAGTCATAATCATCATCATCGTGTTTAAACAGTCACTCGAGACAGGGACAATCATCAAACAGTCGTCAAGCATAAGTCATTCATGAAATTCCCTTTCAAAGCAAATATTTGCACAAAAAAATATATATGTGAAATAAAAAACTGGGCAAACAAGCATTTCAGGCCCTCAGACAGCTGGCAAAGCAGTTGCAACACATGAAAATTGCCAGGACACGCAATGACACAAAAAGGTACGATCGGGTTAGAAAAAAAACCCTTTAAAACAATAAAAACTGCAGGGAAAGACACAAAAACCGAATGGAGAAGAAACCACAATTTTGGCAAATTAACACCCGAACCGCAGAGCGAGAAACTGCACCTCATTTTTGATGGACGGATGGTTGATTGGTTGGTTGGCTGGGTCTTAGTTCTTGGACTCCCTAATGCCTAAGCACGTTCATGTTCCGTGTCCGTCACTAAACACCTGACACACCCCCAAGATACCGTAGAATTGGAAAACGGACATTTCTCTCTTCGAGTTTCGGCCGCAAAGGCAAACCCATAATTTTGTATTTTGCGCAAAACGCAAGAGGATCACGCCCATTTCTCCCTCTCTCTCTCTCTCTCTCTTGTTCTATCTCTTTCTATCTCTTGAAAAAAGGATCCTTCCTTCGTGGTTATTTTTTCCTGCTTGGCTGAGTTACGCGTGCGCAGAGGTGAAAACAGGTGGCAAATTGGGTTGGGTCACTGCGAACATGCCAAAAATTATAAATCGATAAAGAGCAGGCGTTTGTATATTGATTGGTTGGGATACTTTGATCTCTATCTAACTGATTATGAATGGGTAGGCTGGATTTCAGCCTAAGGAAATTTAATTAACATTTTAGTAAAGCTTTCAATTAATTCAGTTCTAGACCTTTTTACTTTAATATATATATTAATGGTGTTGAGTGCTCAGCAACTAGTTATTCTGCTCTTAATCAATAACACATTGACAGCTATTTTTCTAGGTCGAAATTTCCCACATTCCTCATTCACTACTTGGGCCCCAATCTAAATCTAAGCTAAATTCGACTAGCATCAAGATCATCTCGGGTCACTTGGGCAGAGTTGCCACCTCTGCCGAAGCCGAACCGAATTCCATTAGTTTACACACTATGCACACTATACTTATACTCACTCATAAATCGCATCCTTATCACGTTTGTGTACTTCGGGTATTGCGCCCATTAGGTGATTACCGACCGGCGATACATGACTAGGTGTTCCATGACCCCCGGCCCCCGAATGGTAGCCGTGCATGCCCACTGTGGCCGCCGCCGCCGCTGCGTGCGTCATGTGCGGAGAGTGGTGCGAGGGGAGGCCCTGCAGTCCGGGCGGCCGGTGACCGGCGTGTGGATCGTACATGGCCGCTGCTGCGGCTCCGGAGTCCATGCCGTAGCCGTGTAGGCCATCGTCATACTGTGCGGATGAGATGGGAACAGAATGGTGAATTAGTGGGTGTTGAGTGGGGAATATGCAACCGAAATTGCTAATTAAAGTATTAATACTACTTTATATATGGGTAAAGTAATATAGTCCTGAGAGTGTTGTTACCATTTATAAATACAAAATATTATAGATATGATTGAAATGGGTATTACCGGATAATAATACAGTCAAGCTTTTTAATGATTACTTTTTGCCCTCTCGTTTCTCTGAGTGCAGCCAAATTAGCGGCGACATGAAATCGCTTATATTTAAATACATTTTCTAAATTAAAGACGCTCAAACCTCGAAAAAAGAGAAGAACAACCCGATAGCCAAAAAAAAAAGACGAACCCAACAAAAAGCGACGACCTTGTGATTACTTTGCCGCTGCTTCGACATTATATGAACGTATACTCATCGTACATTTGGCAACCCATACAGATGTATCTATACATTTCGGTTACCTTACTTTTGTCTTTCAACGTTTTTTGCATATTAATTAAGCGCCAAAAGCAGCAGGCAATTTTGAATTTTATCAGTTAATCTGGCCAGGCATTTTCGAGTGTGTTCGTGTGTTTGTTGTTCTCTATCTATCTTAAAGTTGTACAACGTTTTGTGGAGCCGCGCAATTGCAAACAGGTTTTGTGCAACTACAAAATAATAATAATAACACCAAACAACTGAGAAATGATTTTTCTTATATCCATCCACACACACACACGCATACGTACACATACTATACATGTGGGTACTTTTTCTCCTTCTTTTTAACAAAAGTTCAACGCGGTGTGTGAGATTTTTATCATTTGTACTCAAGTGGCGTCCGTCGGCTGAAGATACACTTCGCCTCTCCGTTTCACACTGCATAATTTGAGGGAACACGAAGAAGTTGACAAAAGATTTTTGTGCAGCGACAAGAGATGCCCCACCCCCCCTTTTGAACAGCCCCTCATGCCGAACAAGTTGAGGTTGATTTTTTATCAGCCTGGAAAAATCTTTGACACTAAATGAGCAATTGACTTGCCGTTGAGAGAGGACTTTTGAAGTGCAAAAGCGGGGGGCGGTTGGGTTGTTTGCGGAAAATGTCAAGGATCTGCAGCTGGTAGGGATGAAGTATCTTTGTATCTATACTTTGAACTAGTGCAGTGCGCGTCATAACAGCAACTGGCTTTGCAGGTGGCTTCTTTGAATAGGCATAAGAATCGAGTAAGGGGCACAAAATAAGCTTCTGCAACGACGATTGTCAACCTCTGAGGTTGAGGCAATCCTTGAGATACAAACCAGAGATTAGTTTAGTGAGGCGGTCGTGCTGCCTCCGTTTTTCTTCACAGTGTTTTTGTTGCTCTTGCTCGCTGTGTGCACATGCACGAGATACAAACTCATAGATACTACTATAGCCACTACAGTATAAGAAGCCCAGCAACTTGTCCGGGTTTAGTCAGTTCGTTTTGGCCTGGCTTTTTCGGTTT
Source organism: Drosophila simulans (assembly GCF_016746395.2). Lineage (NCBI taxonomy): Eukaryota > Metazoa > Arthropoda > Insecta > Diptera > Drosophilidae > Drosophila > Drosophila simulans. Next base: position 15,526,069 of record NC_052523.2, on the reverse strand, counting down.
TTCGCGCTGGGGTTCAGTTCATGGCTGTTAAACTATAAAGTTGTTATGCTAATTTTAGTGTTGGTGGCAACCGAATGCTGCTCTTTTTTCTTATTTTTTTCCTTTTTAACCGTTTCGATTTCTTGGCGTTCGTTTCTTGGTTCGTTTAGAAATGAGGAAATTGTGGAGCAACAAAGAGATCTTGAAAATTACCACAATTTGTACTTGTACATAAGTAATGTGGGAATTTGAGTCGCCGCCGCGAAGAAGAGGAGCTCAAAATAACAGAAATACAATGAAGAGTAAAAATCGAACAGGCAAATACACTTAGGTCCATGGCTTTTTTTTTTTTTTTGTTTTGTGGTACAACTCCCCGATCCATTTGGGCCAACTTTGATTGATGATCTTTGATGGTCGGGTCTCCCTATCTCACTCGCTGTCCCTGTATTTTTCACCATTTTTCTCTGTTGTTTAGTGACCAAGCCATTGACCTTGTTGAATGGAAAAGCTCTTGGCCAGCCGGATCAATATAAGCCAACCAACCACCGAGCGCAGTCGAGGCCCATGGTCTGATTTTGACAAGTTCAGCGTCGAAAATCCTTCAAAAATTTATGACGCCCCCCATGGCAGCCACAAAAACAACAACAACAACAGCAGCAAAAGTGGGCACAAATTTGGGTGGTGGTGCTCAAAACTGTCAGTGACAGGCGCTGAAGGAGCTACGATTTTGTTTTTATTTTTTGCTGTATTCCTATATATATTTTTGGAGCAGCCTTTTTTGGGGGAGTTTTCCTGCGTTTTCCGACGCTTGTCCCACTTGCTGTCTGTCTGTCTGTTTGTTTGTTTGTTTGGCCGTGTGTGCCGGTTCTTGGTATGTTTTTGTCGTGTTTGGGCCACATTAAGTCATTGCTGAAGCCAGCCTACGACCAACTAAACAGCAACAACTCAATTGGACTCTTAAGGCAGAGCTTTAATATGCAGATTTTCGCTTTCCAAACTTAAACTATGACTCCACCTAACAGGCAAAAACTTTAGTAAGTTGAAGAATGTCAGGGGAAATCTAGCCCAAGCTTCTGTAAATCGAATTCCATAAATTATTATGGAATGAAACGGGAAATCTGAGCTTAAACAGAATCGCTTAAAGCCGAAAGCCTAAAATAGAGTTACCAGAGCCTGCGTGAACTTGAAACTGTTGCAAACGTTGCACAAACAAAAACGCAGAGAGGAACCGGAAATAGCCGCGCAGCAAGGACATTTTGCGTGTGTGGGGGGCATCCTAAAACCGGGCTAAAATGGGAGGTCGGGCTTTATCTAGCGGCGCCTAAAACTGACCAAAAACCAGACGCCAGCGGCAGAAGAGTTATGACTGCAAAAATGCGGCCAGACCGAAAATGCGCGACAGAGATGGAAAAATAGGTGGGCATGTGTGTGTGCGCTGGTGTTTTGGCCAAAATGGTGACAATGGCCGCCATTATACATAGTCATATAGCCATATAGACCACCCACTTTCCCCGCATAAGGCCCTCAATATGTTTGTTGTACAACCGACTTCGTCTATCGATTTCTTGCGTACCCCCAACACTTTTGCTTTTCGCCTTTTCTATTTATTGGATTTTTCGTATTTTCATAGCCCAAATAAAAAACAGAAACAGAAAAACCTTCTTAATTGCGCTGGCGCAGTCGAAGGCCTAATCAAAATTAATTGTTTATCATGTTGTATTTGAATTTCTTTCCATTTCTTACCCATATAGAATTCATTCCCCTTTTTTCTGGGACCTCAGCTTTAGCTTTGCTTAATTAGCAGCCGAGCCGCTGGTTGTAGGTGTGTCCCGCTGCCACGCCCCCTTCGCCAGATGAACAAAGTCACGCCCAGGCTTTTTTCGGGCTGCCTTAAAAAGTTTTATTTGGTGTTAGACAATTAATTTTTGTTGCGTGCCTGGGTGTTATTTTAATTTACAGTTGCAGCATTGCCCAACACCAAAAACTTTGAAACACGCTTCATCCTAGGCGATATTATTAACTTTTATTGCTTATAATAACAATATTATCGAGCAGGCAAACATCAAACGTTGACGAGCATCGAAAACGTGTGCTAATTTTTTTTTTCGGCTTACATTTAATTTATTTCGAAAAACAAATACTTAATACACGCAAAAAAATAACACTGAAATATATGCATAAAATTAAAGCAGAAAAATTATATGCTCGGTAGCCGAATTGAAAGCGACCAACGGGGGAAAAAAAATAAATGAATACTTTGGCGTTTTAACATTTATCAAAAATCAACAACAAATGACGTCAGTCTGTGGCATTTATTAAATTAAAATGAGCCCCAAACTCGCAGACACAAAAACTGGCAGATGATTAACAAAAAGCCAACAAAGCGCGGCCAATAGCAACAAAAAATTTGTCCAAAAAGGTAAATTTAAATTTCGGGTGTTCGGAAAATACAAGCAAAATACATAAAAATATCGAATCAAAAATAAATCGAAAGAAAAGAAATTTTGAAAATATTTTTAGCTGCTTTCTGGGAATTTAAAGCGCAGCGAAAGCGAAGACAATTTAATGGCCGAAATTTAAGGAAAATGTTTGAAATTTAAATTGACGGAAAATGGCGGAAAAGGCTGTATGGCATGCAAATTAAATATACTTTTATTTAAATGGAATTAAGCGAATACGTCTTGCGTTAATTGAATATATTATATTTATAAGATAGAAAGGAATATGCAAGTAGAAGAAAATATACTCTCAGTAATCGTTTTATTGGCCTAAATTAACTATCTCGGCTATTTAATTAAATTGCGGGGTGACGAGGACTTGGCCAAGTTTGCTAACAAAATTTCTGGCCCAAAGAAACAAAAGTCTTTTGGAGTTTGGAATTTTTGCCGGGGCCAAAAGTTACTCAAAAATACGAAAATAAATTGCGTGCTGATGGCTCATTTAATTTAATGAGCGGCGTGCAACTTGTCTAAATGATTTTTCCTCTACTTTACAACACATTTTTTCTTCACATTTTTGTCTGTACACTTTTTCCGTTTTAGTCCCTCGTTTTTTTTCTTTTCTTTTTATATAGATGGAGATGGATATCCCCCAGAAAAGAGTTCACTACCAGCAAAAACAGTAATTCAACTTTATTCGATGAATATTAGCAAAACACTTTGACTTAATGTTTGGGGAAATTACGGCAAACGAAAACAGGCAGCGATATTTAAAAAACTTTTAAGCGTAAATGCAAAAAGAAATGAAACTAATGAAAACACTTTCAACGGCAGCCAGCGACCTCGTCAAACTTGGCAACTATGTGTGCTGTAGTAAGCCAGAGAGGCCAGGAAAAAATAAGTAAAATAATAATACTACTCTATAGGCTATAACAACAAAGGCAACAACTATATAGCACCAGCAGGCACCGACCCAAGAATCAGGCACGCAATTTGATCATTAAACATGAAGCTCTTTAGCACACGAAAAACAACATCGGTGGAAAGTGGGAGAAGTGGAGGCCCCATATAGAGTCTTATGACCCCCCCTGGGCCCCGCCCCCTGCGCACCCCTTGCAGAAATATGCATATGTAATTTGTTTATAAATATTCCTCTCAGCCTGACGCTTCCTATTCGCTCAATTTTCGCTGGCATGTGAAGCGTCTGCCGAGCGGATTCTCAACCGAAAGCCAAGATGTATCTGAAATCTTCAGATAAACGGGGGGTTGGGGCAAAGAGGGTAAGCGGGGAGCCCATGAGTCATGCGGGGAGGCTGGGAAGACTGGAGAATTGCTCACTTAATTAGAAAAGAATTCGCGACGAAGGTTGGTCGCTGGCAAAGATTAAACTATTGCAATATGATAAGGACTTGGCGGGGAAAAAAATATTACTATACTTGGCTGACGAATGTTATTTTGTATCATAGGGAATTTCAAAATCAATTCAGCAGTTGGTAAGTTTGATAGTACGCATTTCAGCGGACCAGTGTTATATACTGATAATACATATATAACTGGAATTTTAACTATTCACGTTAACAGCACATGTCACATCTTACACTATTACTGAATAAGTTCAAAAATATTTTTTCCTGGCAAAAAAATGTTTTATTTCCCACCTAAGTCGAATTCCGAATGTTTCCATCAAGTTTTGCGAATGCTGCTGGCCACCAAAGTAAACCACAGAATCGACTGTGGCATTTTCCGCTGCTCCGCTCTCCTTGATCTTTTCTATTTTGATTTTGATTTTATTTCTAAAGCGAACGAGAAATACAAAAAATAGCTGAACAAACACAGTGGGAGAGGCGAGCACACGATAGACGAATTATATTTTATGCCACAAATTACGCTGCGGTTAACCTTTAAATTAAAATAACACCAAAACAATTTTTGTGCTGCATTTCGCAGGCGTTTGAAATGGCACACGAACTGAAAAATGGTGGGAAAAGTGGGGAGCGCGGGGGAGAATGGCAGCAGCTGCAATGCACATTTTTATACAAATTGCAATTGCAAATTTTGTTTTTTTTTTTTTGCACATTTTACACGGCCGCTCTTTTGCACTGTTTCTCTCGTTTGCTCTCCGTTTCGATGGCATAAAATAATCAAATTAAATATATATAAAAATGCATGTGCAGTTTGGTTTGAGAAGAACCCGCGAAAATTGCTTCCCGCCATTTTTCGCAAATTATAGCAGCGCAAAGTCATGGAAAATGGTAAAAATAAAATTGTAAATAATAAAACCGCGAAGCGGCAGAAACTGAATGGATCGCTTTTGGGCCGCTGGCAATGTGCAAAATGTGCAATAAAATTATATGCATCAAATGCACACACAAACAGACAGAACACACCCGTATATATCCCCACATACTCGTACATATATCTCTCGCCCCGAGTCGAAAAATTCATTTGATGGAATTGAAATGGCGCGATTCGGGTAAAGAGCCGCAGGAGAATTACGAAAAAGGGGATTCAAAGAGGTAAATTCGGCACAGAATCGGGTATTAAACCACAGGCGTAAATTTATTCGCCAGTAACGCAGACACACACAAAATTCCCGCGGGCATTTCTTTTTACCCATCTCCATTTCCATTTCCAAATCCATTTTTATTTTTTATTTTTCTTTCTGATTTTTTTTAATGCTCCCAAAGAGCACGGCCCACCTTTTGGTAACACACACGCACACACACACTCGCTAATTGGTAGCACACACACTGGCAAACAGCCATGTTTGAGGTCTTTTTGCTCCGTTAAATAAAAATCAAGTTCACTTCGCATGTCCATGATAATCAATTGATAAAGTCTAACTGCGATTTGGTAATAATATTTTTTTGAAGAGCGGGAGGGCGGAGACTGCCGGTCACCTGATTAGCATATAATTTACGATCCAGATGGATTGTAAAAATTATTACTCCGTTTAAAAAGCGCGGCGAGAATTTATGCCTTATAAACGTGATGGAAAATGGTGGAATCATTGTGGCTGTGCAGCAGGGGGCTTTACGGAGGTGAAGGTCCCAGCCATGTTTAAACAAAATTCGAATCTAAACTATTGCGGTGTGAAAATGTAAAGTTCACGGGAAAAGCTAACAATTTTCCTGACCTCTAAAGGCATTTAAACATTATTTAAAGATTTTCTAGAGTATTCAGTTGTTTAGTGTAATATAATATCTATCACTACTTCGGTGATCTTTGATTTCCATCACTTTCCAAATAAAATGGGCTAGCTGCAGACTCAGTTAATTATATAAACTTGTACCAGAAAATGACCCGCATAAATCAAATGTGATTTCTTTCCTATTCCAATACACATACACTCACACACTCAGTAATGCTTAGTTAAAATTCATTTTGATAGGGCTCTAATAAACAAGAACTATTCCCCATTGAATTGATTGTAATGGGTTAAATTGGAGGAGCTTGGAGGCCATGTATAAGAAATATTTATAAAGATCTACTCCATGAAGTTGGATTAACTAATATCTGAAGATTTTCGAAACTTTTGGCATAAACTGGTTATAGATTGATTTGGTTACACTGGTAACAAACATATCCATGATATGAAAACTGTTACAATATCATCATAAACTAAAACTTGTAAGTGCCGTCGGCACCACTTGACTTGATTTAAAATTGACTGAACACCATTTGTTTTTTTAGCCGTCGGTACTTGTTTAAGGATAACAACACTCTCGGGGGACCATTCTATATGGATATGGACTTTGGGGGATCTACTTACCCTGGGCTGAGCCATTAATGCTCTGGGAGCGACGTCTAACCCGATTTGTGCCACTTTTTACAGTAGGAACAACAAATGGGGGCGCAACACACTGACCGACGTCCCGCTCCGCCGCTGCAACTGCTTCGGTTTTAGGGAAGCTCTACTGTAGCTGCCCGTGTGGAGTCCGTAGATTTGCTCTTGGCTTTTCCAGTTCTTGAGTTTTGGATTTTATTTTCTTGGATTTTTATATATGTTTTGCACTTTTTTCATGTATTGGGAAGCCTTTGCTTTTTGAACGCTTTGCTTCTTGATTTTGCTTTCTTTTTTATTTAACACAGGCACATTTGTTTAGATTTTATGTATTATTATTACGTTTGTATACTTGTTGTATTGTTGATGTTGTTGTTTTTGTTACGCGCGCGTTTGTTGTTTGTTTTCTAGAGCGGGAGATCTGTTTTTGAATGTTTTTTACTTGTGTGTTTGTTATAATAATTATTTACATAGCATTTGTTTGGTTTATAAAAATCGTATACAATTTGTTGTTGGTTGCCGTTGCAGTTGTTGTTGTTGTTCTTGGTATACTCGTGTATTGTAGTAGTTGCTGCAACATCATTTGTTACTGGGTTGCATTTGTTGTTGTCATAAATCCATGGCGTTTTCCCTTTTCCTCTCTCTCTCGTTTTGCGAGTTTCCTTGCCTTTTCCTTGGTTATTTTATAGTAGTAGTTGTGGTTGCTTTTTATTTTTATTTGTTTGTCGTATACTCTTTTTGCTTTTTTCGTATAATATGCGCACTATTTATCACAGCTGCTTCTACATACTACGTTACTAGAGATGAACAAATTATATTGTTAATATATAATGCAATATATTCTGTTGTGTTTTTGCGACGGCAATTTGCGTGTTTCTTTGTTTTTGCGGGGGGATCGGCGGGATCCCCTCGTTGAAAGAAATTCCCTCCGCGGCCCTCAAATAACAGTATTTATTTTGGCCTTCAGTTGAGAAAAGGAGAACTTTTCGATTGTGATTGAAAAACACACTAAAAAACGTGATTGTTTTGTTCGCGCGATGGAAAAACGCGCGCGATTTCCAATGTGTTTCTTGTGTTGTTTATTTGTTGATTGATGGCAAAACGCGTGGTTAACGGGCAATAATAATAATCATAATAATAATAAACTTCACCGACGGCAACGCTTTTTCGCTTTTCTTCTCTTTTTTATTCGAACGCAACGCAACACAGACACACGTCGTACGCGCTTCGCAGTCAAAAATACACTGTGCGGATGAAAGATATTTCATCGAAAAACCAACCCGCCAGATACGTTTGAATTTACGCTACAGTCGGACGTGTTTCCACTCCTAACATCGCTGTTAACTAACAGCAAAGAGAGCGGTGAGCGACAAACAACAGCAAAGGCCACGGGTGCAAGCGGTGCGGCATGATTGTCAATCATGCAGCTGCCCCGCTCTGTTCAGATGCAACAATTGTGCCATTAACTCGCTCTTGGCCATAACTCAGCGAGTGCAAGCGAGAGGAATATATGGTTTATGCGCACGCTCCGGCGAATTGCCTGCGCAGGCGCGCTCGCATCCTGGGCGACGATGACTGATTTGTTGGTACGCCTCTTCTGTCATGCACACACTTGTCATTCACATGCATATACAGTACCGTACAGCGGTGCTCTATCTCTTTCTCTTTCTCAGTTTTCGCCTCTTTTTGCGCAATGTTCGCCGCGTTTGAAATTTATTTGGCTTTGGCCAAAAGGAGACGGCTTATGGGTTTTTCGCCCCTCTGCCGGCGTCGGCGTCGAAAATCAGCAAAAACCAATCCCATTTGTTATTTTCGCTTGAGTGAGTGGCAGTTGGCAGCTTGGCTCTTTTTCGCCGCACCTTTACAGGTTGAAAGGCAGCGAGAAAGCTTCAGTTGTCCATCAGCTTCAGCTTTCGCTCACTTTTCGCTCTCTTTTGGCGCACTCGGGCCCCCACACACACTCGCACACACACACTTTTGCGCGAATAGGCAACGCCTTCGAAGAAAAGCGGCAAAAAAGAGAAGAAACTCTAAGGAGAAGAAGAAGAAACGGCGACGACAAAAACAAACTTTTCGCTGCAGTTCCTTTATTGCGTTCCTTTGGCTTGTAACGGTGATCTGGCCACTTTTGAAGGATATGCGATCCTGACAACAACAAACAGCTGTTCGAGTTTCTCCTCTCTCTCTTTTTCTTGCTTCTTGGGGAACAACAACAAATGGCACGGCGATAAATTGTCAAAAACATTCGCTGAAAATTGCATATTCTGCAGGTCATTCTGCGCTCCTGTTTGGCGAATCTACATTCATTTTGTTTTTTATATACCCTGTACAAAAGGTGTTAAGTCTCAAAAAATATTGAAAAATTGAGAAAACGTGCTTTTGTATTCTTTCAAAATTATGACAAGTATGTTTGGGCAATCTTCAGTAAATTGTGATATCTTAGGCGTGATTGTAAACATTTTTTCAGGCAGTAAATTTTAAACGGAAATAATTTAGTCCAATTTGTTTTACCAATAACTACAGGGTAACAGGGTATCCCAATCTTCGTATTCAGCCCGAAATACTGTCTATTGTTGCTGTTATTGTTACTGTCGTGTCGTCGTCCTCGTGGCAGTTTAAAAAGCAGTTAACACATATTCCCAGGCCATTTTTCACCAGCGTATTTTTGGCTTGGCGCTGCAGTTGCCATTACGCCGAAAGAGACGGGGATACTGGCGAGCGAGGGAGACGGGGCGATTTGGCCGGCGTTTTTAGGAAAATGAAAAATAGCCTTGTTTGTTTTCCGACGCTCGCCAAAAGGATTTCCCGTGTCTGTTTTCGCTGGTCAAAAAGATGATGTTGCACTTAATCTGGTTGCCATTTCATCCCGAAATCCCAAACTCCCAAAATCTTGGGAACTATGCATGATATAGGTGCTCTGTTTCTGCGTCTTGTCAACACTTTGACAAATTTATGAGACTTTGATTGATTTGCGGTTGCTTTTTTCCTTTTTTCGTTTCGGGACTCGCTTTCTTTTGGCTTTTTCAGACGGCCAACTTGTGTGCGTCTTCTCGGGCGAAAAGTCAAGTAATTTATGTGAAACAAAAATCACATAAAATCGAATCAATTAAGTGCAATAAATTAGTGAAACGCTTAAGTGTGGGAACTTTTCGGACTTATCGGTGACCAAATTAAATCCGAAAAGCAGCAGATCGATCGACGCGGTAGCAAAGTTCAAGGATCCCAACGAAATGTTAATCAAATGAAGTTGATTTGTTTAAGAAAATTCAAGGTTTTCTGAGAAGCATTAATCAAGTACTAGAATTTACTTGTTTCGCAGAATTAGGCTAAGTGTCAAAATGTTTTCCGATGAAATTTGATAAGAACAGATAACTTGAATTTCGAAGAATGTAAATAGAGCGTTGATTTTATTTTAATATAAACTCTTAAGATTGAATAACATAAATTTTCGTTAAAATTTGATTTACCAAAATGTATAAGTCATTTTCAAAATACTTCAATAATAATTAGCTTTAAATTAACGTATGTAGGTATCGTTGCTTTTCCATATCATTTGAACATCATGGGAACCTCAAGATTGTTACTAAAAACGTTGGACAGCTCCAGAAAAGCTCTAGAATTTTTGCAAATGAAGCTGGAATTTAATTTAATATTTAGAACTTTGCCAAATTGAAGGGACCATGAAATTTAAATCACCGAAAAAGGAAAATAATCAAGAGGCGAGAAGGGCGAATGGGTGGGGGGGGTCGGACAAAAGAGGGGCAGCGAGCGAATTTAGGGGGCTGGGCCTCCACCCAACGAGCGAAAAAAATGAAAGAAGAAAGCCGAAAAGGAACCGACTCGGGAAAACCTCAAGGAAAATTGCATTTGGAAACTTCCAATCCCAGACGAGCGAAAAAGAGGGCAGAGAGGGAAAGCTCACCCATACACGTGCACTCACACCAATTGGGGGGCCAGCCAATATGATTTAAACACTCACGCACACACACAGGCACACTCTTGCGAACACCTACAGTGATGTTAACGCCGGCAGCGCAGTCGGCGTCGCCGTCGACGCCGGCAGAGAAGTGTGTGTTGTGTGCATGACAATTCATCTCTTTCTTATAAACGCAATTTATCAAACGCAAACGACGAGCGACAGCAAAAGATGAAGACGACGACACGATATCAACTTGATGTGGCGCCATCTCGCTTGCTCCCGCTCACTCACTCAAGCAAGAACCGAAACAGAAAGCCAAAAACAAAAAAATGGCACATGAAGAAAAATAGGAGTTGCCGTCGGCGCTCTTCTTCTTCTTCGCCGTCGCTGCGAAATACGAAAAAAAAACAGCGAACACACAGGAACAGCAACAAAGTGACTGAAACCGCCATAATCTTGACAGACAAGTGCACGCGCTCTTTTCGCCGCGCTTTTAATGGTTTGTTTTTGTCTGAATTCGCCGAACAGCGCGGGAGAGAGCCACGAGCGAGATGGCATGCGTTGCAGTTGCGTTGGAGCGAGAGGCACTAAGTGTTTTATGGCAACGCGTTTTACAGCTGTTTCACAGTTGTGCAGCCATTGCAAGACTAGGCATGTTACACGATTTGAGAGTCATTGGAGTTTCAGGATCTTCAGTATTTAGAGTTTTATGTTCACTGTTTTTATTTATAAGGTATGGAGTCGTTCAAATCGTGATTTACTATTATTATATGTAAGTTATATTTGTTTTAACGTTGTTGTCCTTGTCCTTTTAGTCTGTATATTTATGTTATTGCATATTTAAAGTTATTGATTATTGTTATTTTTTTTTATTTTATTGTTCTTTTGTTACATTGTTAGTTTTTTGCACCGATAATTTTTATTTTAATGTATTAACAAACGCGCGAATATTCCGTTTCGATTCCGTTTGCCACCTACAATTCATTTAACCTAAGTCTAAAAATTATACAATTCATATAGAGGTCCTGTCAAAAGGAGCTGTATTTTGAACGTGGAAGTTACCAGTTTACCTGCATAGTTACCTGTTTTGGCAGTTCCTTGATCTTCCATGAATCTTCCTTTTGCCTACTAATTTTTTTGTGACTTTCAACGCTTGAGAAGGCCCATAAAAGGCTTAGGACACTTGTTCATAAATCTACCTGATCTATTGCGACTCACACCCTCTACACAGAAAGAAACAAGGATATTCCTCAGATTTTGATTGCTGTGAGCTATTTAAATTTAGAAATATGGAGCACAAAGATTAAAATCCGAGGCATTTACAAAGTGTTTGATTGATCTGCAAAACTAATATCTTGTTTTGTTCTGTGCAGCAAGGGTCCTGCGAGTTTTATTTAAGTTTTCTCCAGTCATTATTCAGCCTACTTTAACTGACCCGAAGAAAAATCGATGGCAAATTTGCTGGTTAAACAAATGTGCCGGGTCATCCAGGACGATGTCCTTTTGGTATTTTCGACTGTTTCGCTCTGCTTTTGACAGCCGCCGACAAAAGTGTCAATTCCATTTCGGCCAGCCGACGGGCCTGTCAACAAGCGTGGTCTACACACGCCTACCGCCCATCGCCCACTGCCACCCCGCTAATCTCAAGGACACCGCCGGCATCACAAAATATTTCGTTTAAATTTAGGCTGTTTCCTTCGATGCCATATTTTTGTATACAGTGGACGGAGTGAAACGGTAAATATAACAACATTTAGTCGGTTTATTTTGATATTACATTAGCCAATTTAGAATAAAGAAATAGTTTGGGAATTGCAAAGTTGATCGAAATGCTTACAAAATATAAATCTTGTTTTAATTTACTTTACTCCTTCCACTGTATATAAATAATTATCAGTTAATATTTATCAGGCTTGAAAACTTTTGTCCACAAAGTTAATTTCCAAGGGACTTAAGGTTCCTAACTCACTTACCTGCTCCAGGATTGTGATCATACTTTACCTGCAATGAAAAGAACAAAATTGAGTTAGAAAAAGGCAGATATTCAGCTCTGATGTTGAGGAAAAGTCAGGAAGAAAAACATTGGGATTGGGAAATGCAAATGAGCGGAAGGCAACGGGGATTAAGATGCACCGAGTCTTTCGTCCATCCGAATGTGATTGTGACCACATGTGTTGTGCACCCCTCCAGACAAATCCTCCAAAGTACAAACTACGAAATCCAAAACACAAAATTCAAATTCAAAATCGAATATACGAAATCCTCATCCCGCTCCCAAGTGACTCATCCCTCTCAGGACCGGTGATCTTTTCCTGGCACATTTGTCGGGAAATGTTTTTCTTCTGGCTGCCTTTTGATTGATTGCCCTGGAAAACCACTTGAAACTGTCAAGGGCGCAATCGGGGGCGGGGGTGCCGTTTTCCAGGGGAGTGAGCCCATCGAAATGAAGTGAAAATCACTTTTACACAGATGGAGGAAATCGTTTTCCTATGAAAAACTACTTAGTCCAAATGGAGGCGGGCAGTAAGAAGATGCATCATGTTAATAACTAAATTAAGGAATGAGATACCACATCTAGGATTACAAAAGCGGTCGCTAAATGGACTTCAATTCGTCAAGGGGAGATATTTCAATTGAAAATTCAACATATTTTACAACGCATAAGCAAATAGTACATATGAATATAATCTTTTATTTGAAATAAATTCAATCATTTTGCAATAACAACCTGCTAATGACATTTCAATTCATTTTTATCTTATTTGTCGGACTTAATATCCTAAAATGATGTCAAAAAAATTTGGAAAGAAAATTGCAAGAGAAATACCATCAGAAAGAAACTTATTTTGAAAATGTCAAGAAAATCTAATTGAGAATCCAGGGAATGAGGAACCCGACGAAGAAAAATTCTGGCAAAAGAAACAACAAGAAACGCACAAAATAAATAAATTTATGTGCATTTTCGTTATTTTTTCGAGGTTTTCTTTGTAGTTGATTTTTTTCTTGCTTTTCCTTCCGCCAAAGTAAATAACAAATATTATTATCGCATGACCAGCAGCAGCAGAACAGCAGCGAAGGAAAAGCAACCGAAAACATGGGTCATTTTCCAGGGGAGTGGGGGTTTCGGGTGGCAAGGCAGTGGTCAGTGGGATGGATTTTCCGAGGCGTGTCCATTTGGATGCAATCTGCAAGTGCCAAAAAATTCTCGATTGAAAATTGAAGGAAACAAAAGAGGGAAACGCGATGCCAAAGCAAATGTAACCATTTTATAAAAACCTATACAAAATACTCTTTAATGGATACAACACACTTTATTAAAAGAAAGAAACGCCAGATTTATTTCCTTGGCACTTCATAGCGGAAAATGATGTCTTATATTGTTTCGATTCCTTGATTGTGTACTGTTGAAATATACAAAAATCAAAGCTAAAGTTCTGATAAAAAATGCTGGAGCAGGAAGCAAAGTTTTCCGGGGGGACTGCCAAACGGAAGCCGCTTTTGCGTCGATGTTGCTGCTGTTGCAAGTTGCTGCTGTTGTGCAAACAACAACAATAACAGAAACTGAGGAAAACAAACAGCAGCAAGCACATCGACTCAATGAAATTATTAATGGTCAGCACACAAAAATGCATCCCAGCCAAGGAAAACAAGAGCCGCACCGAACTCACAGGAGCAACATGAGCTGCCCAGGAGCAACTGCGATGTGGTCACCCGAAATGGAAGATGGCCGAGGAGGCTGCCGCTCCTGGCTGGCCGGCAAATAAATAAATAAATAAGGAGCAAACTCTAATTAAACGCTGTTACCACTCCCCCAGTTTTCTGTGTGTATTTCGATAAGGCAACGTAACCAATTACTCTTAGTTTGGGCCCCATTCCTGTTTTTTCTTGGGCTTTTGGGGGACCCCTCTTATCGTTTGGGTCACAGTTTGTGGACTTTCAGCCTCGGAGACCTTTGCAAAGTCCTCGGACTCTGTGGGTCTGGCTAAAAACTTTTTGCCAAAAATTCAATCTGTTCGGACCGCAACAAAAGCCAAAAAGGAGTTGACTCTCGTAGGGGAAAAGCAAGAGCAGCAAACTGCAACAATTTGCGGAAATTCAAGGTCGGGCTAAGTAAACTGAGGCTTTTCGGAAAATCTGTGCACTTTAACAACCGCTCTTAAGTTTGGAAAATGTGACTTATCTTAATACAGCTTAAATAATCAAACTTTGTATATTTCTTCCTTAATATTTTACTACAGTGAATTATTTAAAGTAAACAAAATGAGATGCGAGCCTCAAATGGAATAATACAACAAATAATAAGAACTAGATGTATAATGTGTTTACTTTTTCTAACTTAAAAACTTGATTCACTGAAGCTTAAACGATTTTACGAGTATTTTATTAACTCTAAGCTATCCATTAATTTCATATCAGAAATTTTGTCCAATTAGTCAAAATATGCTCGACCCCGCTGACCTTTTTTATTTATTTAGTTAAACATTTATGGTTCACATTTGGCTACGAACTGGACTGGAGAACTGTTATGCTCTTAAATCTTGCAAAATGCCATAAAATACCCAACCAAGGAAATGCTGCCAAACCGGCTGACTAAGCTGGCCAAAAATAATATAAAACATTTGTTGTTCTTGCTCGCCGGCCATTTGCATAACAGAAACAATAAAAACAGCAACCTCAAAGATTAAAAACCGAATGAAACGAAATTTATAAATTGATTTCGAGCGCGACTAAAAATAAAGCCAAAAGTTAAAAGCCATGAGCCGAGTGACGGGGAAAAGCTGTGGGGATCAGGAATCGGATTGAAATCAGGATTTTTGGAATGAGCAAATACGTACGTACGACTCTGCTGTTTCAGCAGAATTATTGCATTTTGAACATTGGCATTTACGTCAAATTAAATTTAATTGTCAGTGCAGTTTCGGTTCTGGAGCAAAAAAGGTAAGCGGCAAAAAGTTATTCACAACGTGGGGTGACAATGACTTTTGATACAAGTAAGCTGATTTGTATGCTCTTACAATGATTGGGTATAAATAAATAAATTTAAATTTTACCAACACATTTCGATTTATTCTTTAAGATTTTAAGATATATATATATGATATAGACCAAATTTTTCTTTCATCATATCAATTTATTACACTTTATTATACCTATTCTTATTAAACATAAGCCAAACGTTTGATTTAATGATTTATTTTTACAAATAAATTCAATATTTTCACATATTTCTTTAAAGAGTATATCAAATAAATGATAAATTCAGTTAAGATCGCCATTTCTGCAGATATGAAAAAACTCGCAAAATGAAAAAGGAGGAGATAAGCAACATCTCCGCCGTTAAGGCGACAGAAAAATAACATTAACTCTCGAGCAAAAAGTCACCTTTTCATTTTGGAATCAGCAGGCCAACGATGACGTTGTTTTTGGCTTGTTAATCGCGTTTCCTAATTATCAAAACTCATAAATTGCGATTAATGCCCGGTTACCTGGCGATCGAAAGGCATCCATGAGTGGCCCCGCTTTCCCCTCCTTTTGGATGCACTCTTCGGTTTTGCCATAAAAAGCGAGGGGAAAAGCCGAAGCCGCCAAAAGGGAAAGAGCGAGAGAGAGAGTGCGAGAGGGCGAGCGCATTTCCCCTCCGCTCTTTACAGCTTGGAAAAGCCCCTGTTGTCTCGCTCTCGCCCGTGGGCTTCTGCGGCCGAAGGGGTGGTCTCCATTCGAACCCGCCACCATTATGCCATTATGGAAAGTGAAATGGATATATCGCTAATGCGCCTGCACATAACAAGGTCGGCAATAAATCAAAAGACTCGGATTCTGCGGGCGGTGGGCTGGCGGGGCGGTGACGAGGGGAAAACTCTGCCGCAGCCCCAGTTGCTTGACAAAAATCAAATCAAAATGCCATAAAATACCCCAGTGCGCGGCCATCTCTTTCTGATCCGTGGCGAACAACAAATGAATTATTTGCAATTAATTGAGCGCAAATTTGCAAAATACTTTCGTGTGTCTGCGCGCACGTCTGTGTTGGTGATGATGGATATGGCCGCTGCGAGTGTGTGCGTTTCGATCTGCCCGATTGCGTATACGCCCAGTGTGCGCTACCGAAAAATTGCACAAAAAATGTTTATTGAGCAATTGGGCGAAAAACAATTTTCTCAGAGGTTAAAAGCTTGATTTATACCACTGATTCGGAAATGCCGCTTACCTTTATGTACGTATTTTTTTTTAATAAATGCAAGTTCGTTGAAGGTTTTATTAACTTCAGAAATAGCCGAAGTTCCTTAATAGCTCCCACTTGTTTTTATTAACTTCATGCTTTATTTGTAATATAAGCCTTATAGTTTATATTAAAAATAATTTATTTACATTTAAATGACACACATTTCAAATTGAATGAAGGTGATTAAAACGGATTACTAATTGGCTCGACCACAACATTTTCACCTTACAGCGATTTCCCTTCGGAAAATCTCCCACAACAATTTTTACGACTGATGAATTGGACATTTTTGTGACTTCATGAGTGCGAGGATGTCTATAAATTCAATGAACTCGGCCAGAACCATTTATGATGTCAATTCCTGATGTTTACACGCACAAAACCCCGAATCCCGAGACACAGAGACAACTTTCACATTTTACGAGTTTTATATGGGCCCTCAGTGCGATGATGATGATTACTATGATGATTACGATGACGCTAAAGACGATGATGGTATTTTCACTTGAGAGTTTTACGAGCAACAAATTGCGCTACAAATTACACGATAAATAGAAAATTATGACTAGAGGCGAGTGTACATAACCCTCGAGCGACCCTTTCGCCGTGGGCTCATCGTAAAAATGTCTCCCTCGTTCCCCGAATGCTCGGTCCTACCATTTCCAGCAATCTTTTCCTGAGGAATAGACCCAGACCCCCTCCAGTCTGCCTTTACAAGCTGTCAAAAAGTTTTTGTTTGGTGTAAATTCAATTGTTGCGCCGTTTATTGATATTTCATTTCGGGCCCATTGCTACAGAGTTTTCCCATTTCCCATTCGATGATGCACTCGGAAAGTCGTAAAGTTGCGAGCCGACCAAAAAAACAATGGCAAAGTTTTTACGACCGGAACAACAAGATTTTTACCTTTTCAAGAACTAGAACTGCAAGTTGGAGGAGGATTTCGGGTAAGGGTTAATTTATTGAGTGATGGCCTTGTGGCCTTCAAGGACTTTCGGACCATAACAGGTTGTCTGCTTTGGGTTAAGCATATCCATATCCACGACGGGATCGTAAATTTCCGGTTAATAGGGCATTTCACACCTAGCAAAAAAGCTGCAACCTGAAGCAACGTGCAACATGCTGCATTAACGAACCTGTCAAAAGTGACAAGTATGCCGCTTAAAGTTGAGCAACTTATCGACGGTTTCATTAAGCACGGGTTATCTATGGGCCTTACTATATGTACATACATATACACCCAACTGCATCCTTGGCCACGTGGTCAAAACTGACAGCTCCCCAAAAGTGTTTTCCCTAATTGATGGGCTTCTTTTTTTTGGGGGGACAGGAGGTAAAGGTGGAGCATAGGCAGGTATTTTGTAATTAAGCCACTTGAGCCCTCTCCAGATTGAGTACAGTGGGCCAAAACGGTCGGCGGGACAGTGGGACAGACGGACGGACGGATAGACATGTCAAGTTAGCAATTGAAATATATTGCAGGTGGAGCAGTTGAGCGGCCAGAGGCAAACAAAACCATCGGACAAACATTCTATCGCAAAGGTAAATGCTTTTTTTGACACTGCCTAATGCGACTTAATGTTGCGGTTACGCATTTTGTTCAGGTACAGTGCGGTATGGTTATATATAACCACGAAAAATGTTAGAAAATAAACAGAGTTTTTCCAATTCAAAACAGTAATACATTCTTAAACATATGAATTTGCTTTAATAAATACCTTTGAAATACATACAGCATCGACTGTACTGCGTATACAAATTTATTAAACACTTACTATTTATTAGCCTTAAATTTTCTCGCCGCACTGTATTCCTTTATCTTTTTTGCTCTACCTCCAAAAATAATCATGGGAAATACCTTTGGTGGAGAATGGAATGGAACATGCAGGTCGGTCTATGAAAGCCACTCAATCATTCTGCTTCACTTCATGGAAAAAAATAAAATAAAAAGAAACGTTTTAACTGATCGCTCAATCACTGATATACAAGTGTCTGTATATGGAGATATATATATATTTGTATCAATATATATACTCGATCGCTGGGTGGCAGACGTTGCCTGAATTGAATTCATTGTTGAGGAGCGATTTGGTTAAGTCACCCGCGTGATTGTTTGCTTTTTGGCCAGATAAGTAGCTCCGCTCCACCCTCTGAACCCCCTGGAAAATTGGCTCCTGATTCACCTGAGGCCAAAGGTCAATCAACAGGTGACGGGGCTTTTTTCGTGGCTTCTGTGGGAAGATTTCAGAATTCCGAGACACCACGTTCAAGGGTGGGAATTTAAATTTTATATTGATAACCATTTACTCCAACTTTATGGCCGTGCAAAATTTGATGACCGATTTTATTGGCTCACGGATGTTAAAATATTTTCTGCACATTATGAGATTCAGCACGCTGGATGCGATTTCTTTCTAAAAAGATGACCCATTTTGATGTAAGTATTTTAGTAAACCGTTTTCAAATTATAAAAAAAAAAACATGTTTGCCCTTTTCCCTAATCTCCTCAAGGACCGACATAAATTTGCTCGACTTCATTCATTGATTCAATTTACTTCTGCTCAAAGTTGACTCGTAAATTTCTTCCCAATTAATGGGATCAGGCGGAATTTGCCTCATCTTTGAGAATTAACTGACTCACCCAGTTCCTTTGTGGATTATCTGCGATCGGACTTCATTGCGGTCATAATATAAGCCATCAGGCAATTCGCAATCTAAATGTCCAGCTAAAACTACTGTTAAAACTAACCAGGCTGAAAAGAAATCGCATAAAAACAAAACTTGTCCGGCCATTATAAACCAAAGTCGTTGCTGCATTTTGGGGCACGCAACGCAAACGCGAAGGGGCAGGAAGAAATTTCATTTTTACGATCCGTGTGGGATCGTAAAATGTCTGGGCGACCGCGTGTGGAACGTTTAATTTGATGCTGAAATACTGATACTGATAGGCCCGAACCGCGGGCACTTAAATTGCATATAAAAGTGGCTTTTATGATTGGCCTTCTATTAGCGAAATCAACTATTACGTGTTAAATCGCACGATCCACCCAGCCGGACAACAAGGGCCACAAAATGATCGTAAAATTTAGACAGTTGTAAAATTTCGAGTTGGTTTCCCTTTTCTTCCTGTGGTTCAGAGTGTGTAAATCAAAGGATGTGCAGCCAGGTTGGTGGTGCACTAAGAAAAAATGCTACCTTCGATTATACTCAGGAATGTAGTGCCTGAGATTGAACACCACATTGACTGAATCTGATCAGAGTGCAACACTTTCTACTGCTTCCTTAAGCACATCCTTTTTTTTCACAGTGTATCCTCCTATCCAGGTCATAGTTCGCCGGGCAAGGTGTCGACTTACATGTGCAGCGATGGATGGCCGGCAAGCCCCTACCAAAATAAAACTGATGGAATGGAGTGCGGTGGAGTGGTTCGAACCTTTGGAATGGCAGCAGGCAGGATCCGAGATCCCTAGATGCCAGGATCTCCTGGCACAGAAAGCGAAAGTGAGTTTTCGGGGTAAATGAAATTAACAACGCATCCTTTGCGCATCGCTGATTGTTTTGTTTCAATTTCTGGTTGCGCCCCTCGATCTAGAAAAAGAAGGAAAGGGACAAGACTTCTGAAGGGAGAGGTATAACCTTTAACCTCCGGATCGGTCGGTCGGTTGGTAAGTGTTGCTTGTGTATTATTTCCCCGAAGTCTCAGGCGGCACAATTCGGGGGAAACTATATATGCCATATAGCTGGGCTGGCTCTTCTACCTGAAGCCGAACGCTCGGTGGTGGTTTCTTTTGCCTACTTTGACGACAAGAAGTCAAATTCTCGATTTACGACCATTTTGTTTGAGTAATTTCGTCTTTCGTCCTTCGTCCTTTGCCACATGCTCGGCAGTTGTGTAAATTGTACAGTTTTACTTTCAGCTGTCGCTCCTTTTCGCCTGGGAGTGTATAACAAGATCAGATCCCAGATCGAGTGACTCAATCCCAGGCCATATTAATTGAGTAACCCACTTTTTGATTTTAATGCTCGCCCTTTACGAGTTGTCGATGTAAATACTTAATGCTTCGCAGCGATCGTAACCATATTTCATTGGCTCATTTGCCTGGTTACTCGCATACTAAATTAAAAAAACACAAAAAATGCACAATAAAAAAATCATAGAGGAAATCAAAGCGAAAGATATGTTCACGATTCAATTAAACGATCGTAAAAGTTCCTCTGAATGGCGGAAAATAAAAGTGGAAACAGAGTTGTTTGCCCCTAGAGTTATTCTGTCGTTAAATTTCCCCAAATTGTTGTTAGAACATAAAAACCACCTAAAAATTGGTAATAAAATCAATCGAAACCTAACTGGAATGGGACTAGCTGTCGAACTTCTTCGACTTCTCCCCCGCATTTTTTGGGGAATTCCCTTGGCGCTAATAAAATAAATAAAAAAAAACAAGCAACAATAATAATGAGGGGAGAATTGTCAGAGTGATAGCAGCTATATTTTTCAGGAATGTCTGGAAGGTGATATGTGTCAGAGTAAAGTGGAAAATTACTGGGGTACTGTAATTAAGTCAACTCATATTTAATTTGGGAATGTTTCATTTGTTATTGAATTCAATTGCATTTTTTGTTACCAGTATTAAAATATGTAAACTGGAATGTGGATTTATTCTTTTTTATATAAAATCAAAAAAAAAATATGTATACTTTTATTGCTAACGTTGTCATTAAGAAAGTTTGAATAATTTACTAAAATATATATCAATAATTGGTATGCAGATTTGTATCACTTTAAAAAAGTGATGTTTCCAGATGATTTTTATTAATTCAATCCCTGCTACATAGTGTGGTCCCCTTTCCGCCCAACCAGACAACATTCAATTAAAGGAAAAACCCAACGCGGATGTGAAATCCGATGAAAATTGAAAACTGCGCATGCAACAGTTGGGCACATTTCGCAGACGGGCAAATCAACATCAAAATCAAATTCATTGCATTGGCCATGGTTCACGACCAGGCCCAGACCTACACACTCGCAAAGTGGCACGCATACTCGTACAGATGAGGACACAGATAGAAACCGTCAACACAGAGTGCCTCTAAATGCGGCGAGAACGCGAAAAACCGTTAAGCATCAATTTTGACGCATCATAAAACTGCAATGAAGTGATAAGTGCCGCTGCTGCAAACGCAAATATGCAACAGGAATGTGCAGTTCATAGATATTTCGGAGTGGCGGGGTGCACTATGTGCCACATGCCATGAAGGATGGGGGTCGCGAAACCAGAATCTGCAAATGGATATTGACGAACTTGCCGCTGAAAATGGGACCCGTATCCGGAGCGATAACAATGCAAATGCAATGGCACCCACTTCACATGTACGTGTTTTCATGGGTTTGGGTGAAGTGCACTCAGAGAAGATGTAAAGTGTTACACTAAATATTTCCTATTTAAAACTTCCATGGTTTTGTTATAAAACGCCATTAAAAATGAAGTTTATAGCACATAATGTGAATGACTAAATTTATGTTTAAATATATTTATAACAAGCTTGTTTTTCTGCGTGCATCTATTAGTGTGGGTATCTGTGAGTTCGTTCGCCTGTATCTGCTGCCCCAAAACAAAACAAGACTTTTATGAACACCGCGGGAAGTTGACAGCTTGCATCATTGTCGTGATATGCGAAAAACTACAGCACTCCCATGTATTTTCCACTATTTCTGATAGTTGGCCACTTTTATTGCCTCGCGTGCGCAATTATGTTTATGGCCATTGGTAACGTATAAATGTCAGGATAAAAAACTTTTGGCCCGTATGGAAGTTGCACTATTTCGCAGACAGATTTTCCAGCCAGCGAACTGGTGTAATTTAATCAAAGTTATAAAAAGTTTTAATTTGATTTTATTCCTTGACACTGCTGTGTGAATTTTCCACTTTAATGTCTTAAGAGTATTTTGTTTACACTTGCTGACATATAATACTTTACAACTTGTGTTTTATTGTCTAGTTTATAGTATTTCCTGATTCATTTAGGAGACACCTGCTCCTCAATCAAAAAGTGAGCTTAATTAAATATATTGCATTGCATCTAGCTTATTAATGTTAATCAGATGAACACATCTACCCAAGTTCCCTGCCCTTTTTGTCTAGAAATCAATGGCATATCATTTGCCAATCTTATCGCCTGAGATCGCCCAACTAATTGACTTATAGCCACAGATGGCAGAACTTGGTGCTAATCAGGCACCCAGCAATCCGGCAATCCTGCAATCCAACTAACCAGACACACACCATCACACTTTTGAATGTACATAAATTATCTTTATTGGCAGGTGGAAGGAGCTGCGTCTTTTGCTCTGTGGCAGGCAACACCTAAAATGGGGCTCGTTAATTGTTGCTGCTCGATGTCTGGAGGCCCAAAAGCGACTGGTTAGCTGCTTGGTTAACTGGTTGTTGCCTCGTAAATCATGGGGAATCCATCAAAATGCGATCATTGTATTGAGATTGCAAACTAAGCCCCCCGTAATTTCAATATTTTTGCACTCGCATCGAGGGGAAATCGTCGGTGCCACATGGGTGGGGAAAAGGGGGGCACGAGGCACGGCACTATGAAACCAACTCCGAACCAATTGACAACTTAATCCTGCGACATGTCAGTGGAGGCTCAAATGAGATTTACGTGGCTCGCAGTCAGTTAGCCTGGCCCATTTGTGTTGACTCAATGAAATGTTGTACCGATTTTTCAACATGTTGTCTGCCTTTTGCCGTCTGGGTCGTGTTCACTTTGATTGACAAAGTACAAAGGTGTAATTATTTTTCATAAAAATTGTTGCATGTCGATCCGAAAAAGTTCTCGTTCCCTCACTCCTCTTTTTCCGACTCTTTATTTATTTTTTTCTTAGCAACTCCGTTGATTTTGTTGTAGGTTTTCAATCAATTTGCTTATGTGGCGTGGAAAAGCCTCCCCCCAAACCAATTATGTCAACGATCTGAGCGCATAAATTACGAGAGCGAGCGCTCATGCCCGGAGCAAAGGCAAAAAGCGCTGAGCGGTCAAGATCTTTCGGACATCAGCAGTGTCGCCATCTGGAGAGCCAAATGCAAACGATGCACTGAAAGAAATCGGTCTAAAAAAGATCTGCTTAGATTGAGTTACAAAACCAAGAGCCCAAGCGAAGGTGTTGTTATTCCTTCATTATATGTGATATTTTATGGTGTTTATAGCTTTTCTCAGTGTGCTCCAGCTTTATCTACTGCCCTGGGCCAATTTGAGGCCCCTTCTCCACTTGGAGACCCATTCCACAATCCCCCAGAGCGTCAGCCCATAAATCTTGAGTCGGCGGCGCGTTACTCATGCGCAGTGTCCTCCGCGAATGGGGGACTCCTCCAGACTCCAGTCTTTTGCTCCGGTCTGGGAAATGTTTTATAATCGCATTGCGACTAATTATCGTATCGGAGGAATTATTATGGTGCGATCATGATGGCGATTTGCAAATTGCGTGCCCGCGATTCATCCACTAAGTGATTAGATTTGTTTCGGGGCATGACTACTATATGTAATATAGTAATATTCTCTTCTTTTAGTTGTACTCTTGTTCAAATTATTTATTTGATTAGAACGTTTCGTACAGGTTTTACATGATTTGTAATTTAATTTATAGATTAAACATATATTTATAATATAAAATAATGGAGTAGATATTCTAGATAGTAGATAAGCTATTCTGTGATGATTTCTTGGTATCTTTCATGTATATTTAGTCCGTAATTTGCTACTTTCTCATGGTTTCGAGAAATGTAACCAAATCGCTACTAGATTGAGTCAAAACCAATATGCCCGGCAGTTTATGGAGCTGTAATATGGCCGCATATCGTCAATGATCGTGTTTTACTGCACTCTTCTCGCATTTACTATTTGATTAAGCAGCTGGTCCGGCAGCCCATAGGCCCCATTCCCACTCCCCCCCTCACACACAAACTCCTGTTTCCCAGCCGAAAACCATCGAGAAAATAAAAAGCAAATAACCGAAGCGAACCGAGGTTGAGGCTGAGCCTGGTGATTTGGCTGGTTGTCTCGAGGCATTTTATTTGGCGCCATAAATCTATCAGCGCCGGCTAACTCGAACTCAAACCCGAACGCGTGCGCATGCGCAAACACTGGACCTGGACCCCTTGGAAATCGGCCTACCTCCGTGGATCTGTGGATACCTCGATCTCTGGATCGCTGGATCTGTGGGAGATGCTGATAGGAAGGAAGATTTACGGCTGGCACATAGCCAATGTTCCGAGGGTTCCGACGACTAGGAGAGATATACTTAAGTTTATGATACGAAAATCAGATTGCTTTATTGTATGCGAAATGCGATCGAATCGATTGCTCCTCCGCACGAAATTCATTTATATTTATGATTTGTGAATTGGTTTTTATGATGATGTTACTCGTATTCTCATCCCACACAATTACATTTTTACTGCCTTTCGTTTTGGGGGGGCGATGGCGAGTGGTTTTCCAAAAGTGTGAATTTGCCACTTCATTTGAGAGCTGGTAAAGACATAAATTATACTGTGAAGCGGGAGCTATTTAGGCGCAGTTTTTATGACCATGTGAATTGGAACAAACGAAAGTGTTCGAGACCCCAAAAGTCAAATGTCGGAATCGAGAAATACAAACAATCGTTGATGAGGAGGGTATGGCCAGAAGTTGAGGAGGCCAGGGGCAGGCACTCCTGGCTATAAGAACTAACAAAATATATTAATGACTTATCAAGGATAATTTGACAACGGGCCATAAATCAAATCGCGTAGCTCGCTCGTTGGCCCAAACCGGGGTGAGTGGTCGGATCACTCCTCGTATTCCCCCCTTATCCTGTCTTTTTTGCACAGGAAAATAAATAGTATTTTAATTCTTCATACTTGTCTTTAAAATTGTGTTTTTAATAAGCTTGTACACAGAATTCACAGAAAAAAAGTTAAATGGAGATTTTTATAAGGCTTTAAATAATTACTAATTAGGTTCTTGCCTTAATTTTTTTCAGTGCATAGAGTGACAGCAGTGGAAACCACCCAGAGCCATTGGAATGTTCCAACACACACGCCAAATGGCAAATGCGAAATGCGATGCTGATGCTTAATTTCTGGCCAAGGAGTCGGAGGTGGCCACCAGTGGAGGAGCGGCTTGTGGAATGGTTCGGGGAGCAGCGGCCTGTGGTGGGCCAAATTGGATGCCCAGCTGTGTGGAGCAGACTGTGCCATAACTTAACACCTTCGCTGTTGTCTTCGCCGGAGTGCCATGGTCATTGCATTTGCCAGGCAAATGCGTTCTCGAAAGCGCCCCACATGACCAGGAATAGGGTGACTCAGGGCTAGAAAGTTTGGAAATAAATCAAATATTTTCAAACAGTACTTAAACTCGAGATTCAACTATTGTATTTCAAATAGTTACTAGCTATATCTCGTGAATCCTATATACTACTACTTACTTCAATCCCTTATTAAAGTGTGTTTTCCTACCTATATCCAAATAAAGACCATAGCTTTCAGAGAAGCATTAGTTTTTCCACTCATTTGGAGTTTGAATTTCGCTGGTGTTTCTCTTTCTCGAAGTTACATTATGACATCAGCTGGTAATTGTGATTAATGTTGCCGGCCCCACACTCCCAACGAGACACCCTCTGCGAAATGGCCAAAACATCTGCAGCCAACAATCCAATCTTCAGGCACATGTGAGGCGACTCCAGTTTATTGTATTTCGCATGTTATTCGCGCTGATTTTCCTTTTGTTTGCTTTTCTCTTTTTGTCAGGCCAGGCGGCTCATACATAAAATATGATTGCGTTTTCATTTGCATCTAGCAGATTGAGTTTCCTTTGAGGCGCGAGTCCGTGAGTTTATGAGCTTGTCAATTGCCTTTTTATTTATTTATTTGCATATCATGGCCGGCGTGGAGTAGTGACCAATGATAATAATAATAGTACGGCGACTGGAGACCCAGTACCTAGTGCCATTCAGATCAAAGCCAAAACCGAATGCTCACCTGGCCTCAGCTGGCCTCACCTTCGCCATTTCGATGTAATTAAGAACATGTTAGTTGTAAAGAGGAGGTTGTGTCCCTGCTGCTGCTGCTGTGGGCCCCACCTTATATGGCTGTCGATGTTGTTGTCCCTAAGGCACCGAAATGCCCCCAAAAGCCCCCAATCTTAACTGG
This sequence comes from Drosophila simulans, assembly GCF_016746395.2. Classification (NCBI taxonomy): domain Eukaryota; kingdom Metazoa; phylum Arthropoda; class Insecta; order Diptera; family Drosophilidae; genus Drosophila; species Drosophila simulans. Next base: position 15,499,538 of record NC_052523.2, on the reverse strand, counting down.
ACTCCTCCTTAAAATCCGACTCGTGTCTCGTTGCGTTTGCAAATTTGTGGCGGCCGTGTGAAGTCAAGAGGGCGAGCCAAAGTCAATTGCATTCTTAACCCTTTTTGAAGCTGATCGGGGACTGGCGGACAATCGAGGCAACAACAAATAACAGTACAACTCTAATTAAAAATTAACACACTTCTTCGGTGGGAAGAGGAAATCGAGCCCGAAAACGAGGCGGCTGAAGGAGGGAAGGGGCTGCCACAAACATTCGTTTAATCAGACGAAAATCAAGTCTATTATGTGGAAAGGCCTTTTGGCCAAATCCGCCCGATTGGCTGTATCTGCATGAAAAACGTATAAACAGCGTCTCATTTGAAGTCATCATTAAAAACGACGACGACGAGGACTGTGGTGCCTGCTCCCTGGATCCTCGCCCTCTCGATTCCCCGATCATTCGATCCGCAATCCCCAATCCTCCACTCGGAATCCGCAATCCTCTCTTGGAGGCGCACACTTGAGGCCATGTAATCAACGTTTGCTTACTTCATTTAGCGCGCGGCGAAAAGAAAAGCGAAACATGCATACAATCAGCGAGGCTTGCAACTCCGCAAGCTGAAAACTGAAAACTGGCACTGGACATCGGACGGTGGACGGAGGACGTCGGACATCGGGGAATGCAGATGGAGCTGCTTAAGCTGGACTTTAGCTCCAGGGCGATTGCACAGGGAGAAAAGAGGGACTTGGTTCTTTGCTGCACATCTTGACATATATTTATAACATATATCAAATGTATACCCAGTTGATATTCAGCACACTGTTTTTCTCAGTGCACCGACTCTTTTGGAAACTGTGGCTGTAGCCTCTGCGGCCTTTACTTGTTGGCAATGATGTATTTTTGATTTCGTATCTTATATTACCAACAACAAGCGCTGCAGCAGCAGCAGCAACAACAGAAACAACAGTAACAACAGCAACATCACCGGCAAATGCCAAGTGTGAGGCTCCAAGTGGAGAATAAAGCCGAGACCACGACCAAATCCAACTCCAAATCCCATCCAGCTCCAGGTGGATCGCCAAGGGGCGGAGAGAGAGGGAGAGGGGGAAAAAGTTGATTTCAGAATTTTTATTTTTTGATTGTGATGATTGTGCATTGAAATTTGATACATTTCAGCCTGGTCGGGGGGATGTTGTTGCTGTTCTTTTTCTTGTTGCTGTTGCATGCAAAAATGTTGGCTAGTCGACAAGGCATTGGCATTGGCATGGCCAGGAACTACTAACAACATTAATAAGATTGGCATCTGCTGCTCGCAGCTCAAATGTAATTTCTCATCAACCAAAGTGGGCTGACTATGGAACTTAGCAACGGGGTGTGGTCGTGTCCCCATCTCCGTCTCCATATCCAACCGAAACTCCTCTCCATTTGCCATCTTGGCTCAACGATTGCATTCTGGCCATAAAGATAACTTTTTGGCGCGCTGGTGGTGGTGTCGTGTTTTGTGGTAGCTGGTTAGGCTTGTTAGTTGCCATTGATAAGCCAACTGATTGGGGGAAACTCGAAGAAGTCAAATGGGCAGTGGATTTGATGCTGAAGTTGATCGGGGCAATGGAAAATCGTCTGGCTAAAACATACGCTTGCCAAAAACAGCTCCCAGTCATATAATATATTCTTTCAAATAAAATTGTGTTGCATTTAAATAAATGCATTAGGAGAGCCAGTAAGCTGATAATAACTAACCTTAAAACAGCCATCAGCTGCCGACTGGTTTAGTTTTATGTGAAAATTATTTACCTAATTAAAGATAACTAATCCGTAATTATCATTACATTCCGCTTACAAATGCTAACGGCTCAATTATATTGAAAATGATCAATGAAATAGTTGCAGTAAACAAGCAAGAATATAAAATGTTTATTTCCCAAGTCAGGTTGATAATTTGCTTATTGAGCTTGAACCGTAAAGCTTTGGACTTCGAAATAAATCAAAATGAGTTTAAATGAATTTTCTGAATATAGAGTATTTAGTTACATTTTTCTTGAACCCACGACCACTTTTTTTTTATCTCCAATTATTTTTTTGTTTTCCATGTCAACACCAAAGAAGCTCTAGCAAACCATAAATCTTGGCTTGAAGAAATGCAGTCTCTTTGGGGTATAAAAAACCCAAAGTCTCTTCCAAAAATATCGTCTATCTTTTAAAGGTCTTGACTTAGAAAATGTTTAAGCCCTCAGCTGCTTATGTTAATGCCTACTCCCAATTCCCTCGGGGAAGCCTCTTCCTCACATTTTCCACAAAAAATAAAAAAAACACGTGTAGAATGCCATGCGATATGGGTTTTTTGGAATATGGATGGTCGGATGGACACAATGCGTTTGAACAATATTTTCAACACAATATGAAAGAGGGGAATAAATCAAATTGATTAAATTTGAACAACGAACAATCTGAGGCTCCAGGGCGAACAAAAGACGAGCCAAGAAATAACCCACAGGCTCATTTAAATAATAAACCACTAAAATCGTAGAGAAGACAACGAATACGAATTCGAATTTAAATAAAAAACCGTTCACAGCCTCCGCGAACAAAACCGAAAAGTAAACCATTAAAAATTACTACTAATGTGCACCTTACACAAAAAGCGAAAGAAAGATCCCATTGGGGATCACCGGCACCGACTCTTTCAGCGGAGACAAAGGCCACAAAAGTCACGAATCTGGGCTCCCCAGATAATGCCCAATATCGGAGTAAGTCGACCCACTGCGGCGACACTGGATTCCAAACAAACGAGCACCGATTCATCTTCGGAGAACCTCTTTGGTGAGCCGCCATGGAGTTCTACACTGCGAATAAAGTTTAGCTGCTCAATGTAACTTCTAATATTGAAGAAAATGTTGTCAGGAAAAATTAAGGAATTAAGGAAGTTAAGGAGGCAACTTAAATATGTAGTATGATCATTTCATCAATAAAGCAATGGATAAAAACCCAGAAATTTCTTAGAGTGCAACTGTTGCCCCAATCCTCGAGAAAAACTACGAAGAATAAATTGCGCAGGGAGATTGGTTGTGGTGGTGGGGAAAAACTAAAACCACTTAACTTAATGAGCATCAAATATCTGACTTGTCCGTATCTGCAGAGCCATATCGTTTTGGCCGCAATTCTCGATACAAATCTATTATTTAAGACTGGCTGGTGCGATGGTGCTGCTGTTCCGGCCGCACTAACATTTCAATTAATAAACCGAAGCGAACCGAACTGCCCGCTGCCGGCACGCATAAGTAACGCCCGGAGAACTCCCACTCCGAGGAACTCCCGGGGAACTCGGAACTCCCAGCTCACCTTTTCCAGCAGTCGGAACAATAGCTAAGTATAATCACTTTGTTTGCACCTTTGGGAATAGCAAGTGACAGACGTTGGAAGTGGATGTGGGTTATGTGGCGCTGGGGAGTGGGTGGTTCTGAAATAGTTGCCAGATAATGGCAACGAATCGGGCAGATCGGGGGTCGCAGTTGCACACGCCACGTGCAGCAAGTTGGAACTCGCCACTGGCGTTGCATTTATGAAAATGAGCTTGTGTCCCGGACGGCGGGGCAATTTGTAAACGAGACAATTGACCAAATGCACGTTGTGACTCTTTTTCCTCCACCGATGTGTGCCCATTGCGACTTGATTGCCGGGCCAGAATGGACAAAGGACCAAGTGTAACAGTTGACACACTGTCATCATTGTGGTCGTAAAGAAAACAGCTCTTATGCGGATCCTCAGATTAAATTCCTATTTGCAAACATTAAACAATTGGATTATTTATTAAATAAGCTTTTATAAGTAATATAGGAAATTCAGGAACTTAGTTATTTTTGGTGTTATGTTTGTATATATCATGAGTAATCCCCCGGTTATGCATTACAAATAGTTACTTGATTTTAGGTTAAATTAATTTTATTAAATCTTATTACTGATTGTTTAGAAATCTGTTCAATACGATTTTACTTGCAGCCACCTGCGCTCCCTTTCGCCATTTCCGTTGACAGCGATCTCCCATTTCGGGCTGTAATCCACTTCGATTATCACCCACTAGAATGGCCTCCTCGTCGAATGGCTAAAACAATGGCAAAAATGCCCGGCTCAGCCTGCCAATCTGTGGCCAAAAGGCTGCACTGGTCACCAAAAACTGCAACTGAAAGTCATCCAAACCGGCTAACAACCAGGCGAACTGTATGCCCATTTAGAGCGACTTTCGGGACGACCTGCCACCGGAGGTCCTGCTCCTGCCACGCGGCTCAAAGACAAAAGCCGAAAGCCAAAAGCGACCGACAATTGGCCAATGGTAAACAAAATGTGGCGATCCACAGCGATGGCGGTAAAAGCCAGAAACAACATCCACGGCGAGTGGTGGTAATAAAAGTGAAATTAACAATCAACGGACGCTTTACGGTTGACATTTCACATGACAGGCTAGTAATGCGATTTAGCAGGATAAAGGACAGCGGAATGGAATGGTTTCTCTCTGCAAAAGGAGTGCAGCCCAATGGACTGCAGCAAAACCGAACAAAAAATGCAATAGCAAAACAATTATTGGCTTTTTGTTGTCTGCACACGAAACGGTCTGATTTTGTTATTTGGTTTCCATTTTTTCAGCTGGCGAACAGTGAAGAGAAAGTTAATTAAAATAATGAAAAATTCCGTTGACAAATGTCTCGCCTGTCGGATTGTCACATTGCATACTTAATAGATACTAATAATAGAGTTTTAATTAAATAGATTATGTGTGTGGGCTTCGTGTGAGTGTGTGTGTTTGCAGTTGTGCATTTGGCATTTCGCATTCTGCACTTTGGCTTTCTGCAACATTTGCATATTTGCGTGTTTCCGCTCGGCGCCTTGGGATCTCTCGATGGCATTTTGTAATAAGCAAATTGATTTAAAATTGTCAGTGTGGCTCAGTCGTGGTCCGGCCAAATTAGATTCCGCCCTGCGGAGGTGGCTCGGCTCGATAAATATTAGATAATGTGGGTGGCCCAGTCGGAGTTGGGATCTTGGGCTTTCGGGCCATTATGCAGGATGGTGGCCCACATTCGTAATGGCATTTGAATACTTAGTCAATAATGAAATGCCAATGATTTGTTGAGCTCGTGGCACGAGTTCATTTCGGTTCAGAGTGAATTTAAAAAGGCTTTAAGTAGGAGTTTTCTTTTAATAATATATTTTCTTCAATTTAAACAATAACCCGGATAATGTCATGATTTTAATAACATGGGAGTCTTAACTCAGGGTTCTGCCACTATACAATTATTGAACAGACTTACCAATCAATTCACCAATCCACCGCCAGTGTCCCAAAGATATCCACTGTTATCCTTCGTCCTTTGTATCAGTTTAGTATCAACTAGGAACCATTAAGTGCGTTAAGTGAGTCTCGCTTTTGTCCATTTCACTCCACCATCACATGCTGTTTGTCAACAAGGATTTTGCGCGGAATTTCCTTGAATTGCGCCACTGTAAACTGACAGTTCTGGCTGTCAAAATTGGCCACTGAGAGCGCCGTTTGGGGCCAAAACATAAACATGTCACGCCAGAGAGAGTAAGGGAGAGGATGTGCCGAAAGAGTCCTTGGGAGAGTGACAGCGCGAAGGAGTAAGTCACGCACACCTACACACAGAGAGATTCAGAGAGAGAGAGCGAGCGAGCGAGCGAGCAACTAAAACACTGTGGGAATTTCCAAGGGGGGATACGGGATTTTCCGGGGGGTCTACGGGATAACGTCTACGTCTAACGGTGCTCCCACTTTCCTCCGCTGGCGGGTTTTTCCTCTAGCACTTTCTAGTGGGGATTACGGAGCAACTGCCATTGTCCAATGCTCCGTGCCGAGCTATGGCCTATGGTTATCCCGATTCTAGTGGCATCCAGGAGCGAGATGCACCGACAACGTGGCGGCGACAACGACAACAAACACGTCTAACATGGCGACGCGATGTCCTTTCTCCATATCCCTCACACACACACAAAATTTCTAATCTCGCGACTATTTCGATTTTTCACCTTCTAGTCGCTGCTTTCACCGCACTTTCTTATTCGAGCAATTATGTTTTGAGCCGCAAGTGAGTTTGCATTTTTGTAATTTTTATATTTATCTGAATTTTGTATTATTATTTTTTTACGTTTATTGGGAACAACAAAAGCCTGGCCAAGAGCCCACTCGCGTCGCGTCGCGTTGCGTTGCGTTTGTCAAAGAGAGCGACAAAAGCCAAAATCTCACAGCGTCCCCACAGCGAAACCCAAACCAAAATCAAGGACCAAAAACGTTGCCGCCATCGAACCACGCACACACACACACTCGCACAGCGAAAGCATTTCTAAAAGTTCGGCCAAAGAAAATGGGTGAAAAAAAGTACGTGGAACGTGGAAAAGTGAAGTGAGCATCAAAGCGCACGGGACAGAATAGTTTTCAACCCGACCGTCGTTGCACGGTGGGTTGTGTGCTGTGCTGTGCTGTGCTGCGCCCCACCCGGCACCTTCCCCCCCAAAGGACACCATACCCCATCCCAACCACCCAGCCACCGAAACCCATTGAGCCACTGAACCACACGGCCAAAACATTCTCTCCTCTGGCAGCGGCTGCTGCGTCTAAAACCGAAAACAATAAAAAGCTCCAAGTGGAGCTTGTCAATTGACAAAACGAACTTGGAAATGCTCTTCCAAAATAAATATTGTCAAATATTAAAAAAAGGAACTCAAATTATTTTTCAACTTTAAAATCTGAGTTTAATGGATAAAAATGTTTGTTGTTAACATGTTTCATGTAGTAAATACTTTTTGAACATTATAAAATTAGTTTTATGAAAATGGTTAAATAATATTTATAAAATTCTTGAAAATTCTTTTATTTTTATAAATATTTTCGATTTTATATGAGTTATATATTTTCTATAAAAAGAGTAAATGTACACCTATTTTATTCATGTTTTCCGAGATACCCCAAAAAGATATAAAAACACTAGGAATACAATTGCAAAACATTTCCGTTTCCCCTTCAAATATTAATAGAATTCTCCCCTTTACCTATACGACGCACAATAAAACGTAATGCCAAATTTGCAACCCCGAGAGCGATAAGAAAACCCACGCACAGCGAAAACCCTTCGATGTGATAAGAAACCCCTGGCTTAAGGTACGTGCACAACAGATGGGATTTTTGCATTAATAAAATATTTATACAACTGAGCGTTGCCAATGCGCCCATCGATTGCCATATGCCCGGCTCGACTCGACTCGACTCGGAGTCCTCTGGTGAAACCGGGGGGAAAAAAAGAGCCGTAGAAGAATGCTGGCAAAGCACGCGTTGACACTTTGCGCTCAACACTCGCATACGAACACACGGAATCGGAATAGCATATATGCAGGACTCTCCTCTCCGGAGAATTTGCTCCGGGCCCGTCATCAACGAATGTCCTGCAGCCCCAAAAGCAGCATCAGCACCAGCATCAGCATCCTCCCAAATTGGTGGAGTTGTTCATTGTAAACAAAGGATGTGCGAACTCTCTTTCGCTGTTTTTTTTATTGCTTTTGCCATTGCATTTGGCTGAGATGCTGCTGAGCGGAAGCTCCCGATTCTCACTGCGCAGACTTGGGAAAATCGAGAGGAAAGCTCGCGGAAAATCCAGTGGCAACTGGTAGTCCGCCTATCGATTTGACTCACAGCGCCAGCGCCGCAATTTTGACAGCTGTCAACGCGCCGAAGGACACTTTGGGCACACCGACCATGGAGCATCGAAAGCCGCCTCCTTTCAGGAAGAAGGTAAACAAATTGAAGCGCACACTGCAGGCACAATCATTTATCAAATGTCCATCGGCCGATAAGCAGGGGTTCCCCAGAGCTGGAACTGGAATAAGACGAGACCAGGAGCCAACCGGCCAGGGCAATTAAACAATGTCAGAAAGCATTTAGCCGGCAAATGAATGTCACCAGGCGGCCGAAGGATGAGCTAAACTACATGCGAATTAATGAGCTGGTCGTGTGGGTGCACTGAGAGAAATCAAGGGTGTACAAGTTCAGGGCAGTCATAAATCAGTCATTAAATATGTTTAAAATTTTCGTTTTCTATGATTTTATTCATTTTGCATAACTTTGCATGGAAAATAGGTTTTTATATCATTAACTTTTTTAATTCTGTAATTTTATTACATTTTATATATATGTGCTCACATTTTTTCGCAGTGCACTGAGGTCAATATGGAGAATCCACTGCTTGCGCGATCCCTTTGCCCGCTGTCAGTATGAATTTTTGATAATTTAATTAGAGTGCCGCTGCTCAGGAGAAATGGACGGATGGGCAGATGGTTGACGTCTGATGGTTCGGACCACTGGCAATTGCTTGTAAAAATGCGGCTGACCACGGCCCAGCCCCTTTTTTCCGGCCCTCACGCACACCAGGCGTTACAAAGGGAATTTTCATAATTAAGCAATTACCCATTTTTTCGGTAACAATGTCGGCATAAGTTTGGGTCCTTCGAGCCGCGTGGGCGTTGCGGTCACTTAGCTGACCGCTTCTCCATTTGTTCTCGACTTCTCCTCCGTTGGGCGAATGTCATAACTGTTTTTGGGCCCCTTTCGCATCGGTTGGGCCAGCTAACGAAGACGAATTGGTTTTTTATTCAAATTTAATTTATGCCCTGCCCTATGCCTATTTTCGGGTCCCATTAAAATCGCCAAAAACAATTGAGACACGTGATTTTTGCGGCCTCCAATGTGTCTCCATGTGCTGTGCGTGCCTGCCTGTCATAACCAAGGCCAAAATGGGCGGGGGCATCAGTGGGTCAGAGGGAGGCGTGGCAGAGTGGCAGGCTGATGTCAACTAAATATCATCACCTAAGCAGATGGCCAAGAGCTGATAGCCATGCTGGCGACATGGACACGGCGTTGGGGATATTTGTTAGGTGCAAAAAATGATGTTTCACTTGGTTCGGGGACAGGGCCACTTCGTCATAACGACATTGGGCATTCATATCTGTTAACTGATAGGGATCTAGAATAGCACAAGTGGGTGGGAGGAACTAGACAGGAAATTTGTGGGCTAAAAGGCTAAAAGGTTGGGGCAATATGTATTTTAGTATCACTGCATAGAATGTAGGGAAAAAGTTTTGGGGAAGAACTTGGCTTAAGTACAAGGTTGATAAATTATCACAATGTAATAAACTTGCAATGTTGTTCTTAAAGCTCTTAAATTAAATATCAAACTAAGGATAGTTTTAAGTCCTTAGCTTTATAAGTCATAAGGAAGAGCCACTTACTTATCAATATTAACCGACCGATCCATTTTATACTTTAATGTAATTACTTACCAACTGCTCATAATGATTTAAGAACCTTTATGACTTCACCCACCATTAGTTATCATACGTTTGCTTTATTTAAATTTTAGTTTAGTTCAGAGCTGATAAAGTATTTGAATCCTCATAAATGGAATCGATTCAGACTACCTGTTATAAAACCGGGCTAATCTGAGCTGCTTATCACGTTCCCACGCCACGAGATCCACCTTCCGCCAAGTAGACAGCCACTTGTCCCTGTGATTTCATCATTCCCGACAGAACTGGGCCTCCAGGGTTGGGGTTACACATGTGCATGTGCACTACGAAGAGTGGGTGGCTCCATTGTATAATTACCAAGCTAAACAATCAGTGCACATTCATGGCGCTGCTGTCGTCATTGACATAATGCGACAAGGCGACCCAACGTCATGGCTAGCTCGGTGATATCTCACAGATAGTGACTACCGATTCCAGACCAGTCCAAAGGCCCACCCCTCCCTGCCCCACCGCGCAGATAGATATTGTACAAATAGGTGGACGTGTCGTACACTGGCCTGACAAGATAACAAAATTAGTGCCTTCTAAACATTCCCCGCTCAGATATTGTGATAAAAATTTATAGAGAGTGGTTGTGGGAGAGGGTATATACATATATAGTAAACCGACCGAGATTTATTGCCCCGCAAATCTGTCAACGCACAGAGCCGTGGGGCAAACACGAAAATATTTGAGTTTGCCTTTTCGCCACAGAGACTGTGTCCTCCTCTTGTCATTATATCTGGATATCTGGGTATCTGTTTTTAGGAGCACATATTTGCATAGTGCCAGAACAGTAGCGATAAAATGTTAACTCGCCGATTAGCGCTGCAGCCACGGGTAGCGGCAATGTATCTGTATCTGTATCTGAGAAACCAAGTATCCGGCTATTCGAGTATCTGCGTCCCAGAGTATCTGTAAGTGGGCAAACAATTGCAGTCCGTCTGCTTCTGCTGCTGTTTTTTTCTTTCTGCGCCGCTGCTGCTGCTGTTTTTGGTGATAAGATAGCCTTTCGCTGGAGCCGAAAATCATAAATTACAAATCATTACGCAGACGTCGGACTGACTACTGTCGGCATCTTCAGTAATAAGTGGACAACTCTGGACTCTCATAATGCAACGACGATTTTTGACATGTACATGAATTAGACGAGAGGACCCCAAATGAGTTCGGCCAGTCCGAGAACAAACAGGAACAGAAAATCCATGGGGAAGCCATAAAAAGGGTAGTATAACGATTAATTTTTTCCACGTTGACATTTTAGCTTAATTGCACTTCAATAATCCCGAAAAAATACGAAAAAAAGAGAGGGCTTAAACAAGAACAGATACAAGGCTAAAGCGAAATGGCAAAAATGCGTAAAAGGGCATGAAAAGCGGCAGCCGACAGAGCAGATACAATTTTAATCCCACGGACTTTTGCTGCATAAGCACTGGCCGAGAAAAAATCAGCAAAAAAAAATAAAATAAAAAAGTATCTTGAGGGCTTACCAAAGAGGGGGGAGTGCAGGGAATCCGAGTCCGAATCCGAGGCACGTTGTCAGCAGAAGCTGAAGCAGAATCAAGCCGAGTTGCAAGTGGGCTGCGACCCCAAAAGCGGCCAACAGCAGTACCGCTAACAAAGTTGACAAGAAGTAAAATGTCCGACGGACTAATTGGCTTAAACGCTGGCAAAATTTATTTAAGCACATTAGTGGGATTTGGTTTTTGCCATCGCCAACGTTTGCTTGTATCCGTACATGTTGTTTGTTTCTGTGTATCTTTCGGTCTGTGCATGAGTGTTGTCCCGCCATCGATTCACTTGATTCACTTGACCAGCTGGCCTTTGGTTCTTTCCACATGACAATAAGTAGATTGACTAAAACTGATTTAAGCACTTTTCGTTGTTTTGTGGGGTTCATTAGTAAGAGAAAAGGTGCAACATTAACTTGTCAGAATTATTTTTAAAGTAGAAACATCACAAATAAATTTTATTAATTAATTATAAAATTTGCAATTAATATATTTATCATGTAGTAAAATAGACCAAAAATATATTTTATGTACTGCGCATTATAAAAAGAAGAATCTGTGATTTATAAGACCCTCCGAAAAAGAGAAAAAACCCCATTGAATTCCCGGCCGATCCATTTTAATTAACCCCAAAGCAATTGTCACTTTTGCTGTGAATCTGGGCAAGGCATAAATCATTCAGCCCAAGAATCCCCAACCAAATTTTGAAGCCATTAAAGCCCAGACCCTTAACCCTCAACCCCCAACTTCTCGTCTCTATTTTCCCCTCTTACGCAACTTTTTGTCACATGCACAAAAATGCGGATCTTACCTTTTTATTTAATTAGCTAATTTCGAGTGACCCCAGTAATTGGTGGGGATATAAATAATTAAAGCGGCTGATGGGGAGTGCAAAGTGCAAATGTATCTCACGGATACGCAGTTGAGCTCGATACATTTTTAATAAAGCCGAGAGGAGCGAGCGTTCTTAAATTATTCAAAATGATACGCTGGTACCTCCATCGTTCCCTGGTTTTTAGAAATGTCGTTTCCAATTTTACTCCAGCATCCCCACAAAATGGATCTCCCCTTCGCCCGAAAGTATTTTGATCTATTACCAGGATACCCCAAAAAACGAGAAAAAAACAACAAACCAAATCGTCGCATTCATACAATAGAAATTAAATATACAAAAACAACAACAAATTTCTCACGCTGCTCGGATGCGAAGATTTAAAGATTTGAGTTTCGATTCCGATTTCGAATACGAATCCATCTTTGAGTCTATCTATGTGGCTCGACCCCAAAGTCACTTTCTCCCGTTGTCTCTGTGTGTATACATTTCACACCCTCAAAAATAGAAATTATCTTTGTGCATTTACGCAAGTTTTTAATGCTATTAGTTCCATCTTAACATCTCGGGTCTTTTCAGATACCATCCTCCATCCACCATATCCATCCCATTCCATCCCATCCCATCCTGAATGCCATCCGAAGTGAACCAAATTGTCTGTTTCTGTTACCGTATCTATATCTCTGGATACATCTCCGCTCTGTGTGTCCTGTGTGCCTTTTATTTCAATTCTATTTTCTATACACTCGCTCGCTGCGTTGCACTCAACAAGAGCGCTGGTTTGGACGCAATTTTGTTGGCAATAAATCACCCAAAGTCGACATTAAATCTTTTTTCCCTTCTTTCATTCTTTTCTTCTCGGTTTTCCTCCTTGGCATTTGCTTTCCCTACTTTGCGTTTGACTTTCACACAAACAGAGCTCATTGCACATGTCTCGGGGATTACGATTGGACCAAATCAGGGTAGCAGTGTCCTTTCGATTTGTTCCTTTTTTGTTTGGTTACACTGAGCGAGAAACCGCTGAAGTTAATAGGACATTCTTCTGTGATATTAATTGCATTAACATCCTTTATAAGTATTTTAAGTTAAGTTTAAGACAGTCAAGTTCTGTGTCAAGTTGCTTTTAACTGCAAGCTTAATACCTCAATAAAATCCATATATTTATCATTCATTATTCATAACCATTAGTCTTGGTTGTACCTCAGTGTTGGCAACAAAGAAAATGGAAACAAAACTTAAATTGAATTTGGGAAATGTGGAAAATTTAAATTTGAATGGCTGCTGCTGGCATTCAGCTGGCTGATTAACAATTTCGAGTAGGCCGCTGAATCTGAATCTGAATCCGAGTTCGCATCCGCATCCGTATCCGAAACCGAATCCGCTCGGCCTGGCCTGGCCAGGCAGAAAATGAAACATTTCCGCAGCACATTAGCACTTGCCGAACAATGGACCAGTACCAAGTGCCCAAGTGGCATCCATCAGATATCCGGAGCAGTGAGCTCGGCGCAGGGGCTGTCACAGATCTGTCAGCCCGGCGAGACTGTGAACAATCGCAGGAAGTTCGAACAAAAACAGCCTCAGAAAACAGCTTTGCAGGCGACCCGCTCTTCCTGCATTTCAATTGACGAACAAACAACAAACAATTTCGCGCTTGGAAAAACAAATGGAAGGCAGCCAAAAGAGCAAACTCAACATGCGTTCAACTAATAATTGTCAAAAAGTCAAAGTTAATTTCGAATTCTACGGCTGCAGCGGCAGGAGCAACATAGTGTTGGCAAGCTGGCTAGTTTCTAGCTGTTTGCTGGATAATTACTGTAGGAGATATCATTTTAAGGATTTCTTCTTCTCACTTAATTAATGAATTATTGAGTTTCTTCAAGTAGGGAATGATATGCTTAACATTTATTTCAATATTTCATGTTTAGCTTTTTCTCCAGGTTTTAAGTATATCCTTAATGGATTTATGTCACCTTAGTATTGGCTGAATCCACCAACTCTGCGTCACCAGAATTCAGGATCCGAGTGGAAGGGTAAGCACAGGATAAACCTGAAATTTGTGACGAGTTAGGCGGCTCAATGTCAACCACCAACTGCAGGGTATCCCTTTCAATATCCTTGTACTTTTTGGTGTCGACCAGCGATCTCAATCAAATGTGTTTTGTTGTACATTGACATTCATGCGCTTTGCTGCTTGTCTGTCAACAATTAGCACGCTATTCATCACGTCACTTCTGCCGCTGCCTTTTGGCTTTTCGACTTTCCGGGGAGGCTTGGCTCGAGTAGGGTCAAAGATCCGCAGCAAATCCGCCATCGCATCCGCAACCGCATCCGCAGCTGCAGCAGCGGATAATGCGGCTTCACATTTGCCAATCACAAACGTGTTGGGGAGCGGGCTGTATCTGAATCTATCTGGATGGGCGATTTACATAATTAATGCGAATACCACTCTCAGGATCTTGACTAATTTGTCTGTCAATGTCCCAGAGTGATCTTCTTGATTCGTATGCATACCTAATCACGGGGTTAAAGTCAATAACCCAAATCGAAATCGACCCAATCCAGACTAAATTTAATACGTTAGCTCATTTGACCGCATCGGTCTGGAAACTCATTGGCATTTAAAAGTCAAATTCGGTGGTCGCTGTGATTTCGTCTATTTTATTGTCCTACAACGGCCGAGAATCCCATGAACTTCATTTGATTATTCATTCAGAGGGAATTCGTTACGGATGATAATAATGACCTTTGTTTGGCCAAAATTCAGAGGGTCACATACTTGGTAGCTATAAAATCAAAGATGACTTATATTTTTTTTTAATAATATATTAGAAAACCAAAAAGTCACTAAATATGAACTCACATCCTTTAGATTTCAGTTTAGTCCTAGATGAAATTAATATTTTATTTAAGTTTTAAGTTCATATTCTATATTATATATTTCACTTTATAAACCCGGAAGACCCCGCTAAAATAATATGTTATCGCGATATGCGTACCACATGTTTGCCTTTCTCTAGTTTCTTAATTTTAATTAAAATATTTAATTTTTGGCTAATTTGCAAATTTAGTTTTTGCACAAAAAACGGTTTGTAAACATATGCGTCAGCTCACCGAAATAGCTTAGATCGGCATTTTGTGTTGCTTGGTGCTTTCGGATTAATTTACCAGAATCGACAAAAACATTTTAGCTTAGTTTTTGAACTTTGCAGCTTCATTTAAATTTTTGATTGGCTTCCCTGCCGCCAAAAAAGTATATATGTATATAAATATATATATATGTATATACAGAAAGCAATATTATAAGGCGCCGAGAGCTCGTTTTGCCCAGAAGTTCCGAAAGATCCGTGTGGACCCGGCTAATGAGCAAATGGCGTTCATTGATCGCTTTAAATTAATCTTTTTTTAATTTTTTGGGGGTTACAGATTAGACGCTGTCGAAGCAAAAGTTCAGCGCAGTTCAGTCGACCGCAGCAACGTAATTAATATGCAAATTATAATCCAGTCGACTCAATTCCCAATCGGCTTCTCACACACAAAGCAGCGGTCCAAACCAAAAAGTTCAAGATGAAGATGGACATGGTCCATCCAAATGCGGTTAAGATCCGAATATGCCCCAAACCCCGCCACTTCCGCGACTTTGCACGTGTTATCGGCCGCGGTCCAAAAATGTTTGGAATAACTAATTGCCAACTCTCTCAGGTAGCCAAAAAAAAAAAATAACCGCG
The DNA here is from genome assembly GCF_016746395.2 of Drosophila simulans. Taxonomy (NCBI): domain Eukaryota; kingdom Metazoa; phylum Arthropoda; class Insecta; order Diptera; family Drosophilidae; genus Drosophila; species Drosophila simulans. The sequence goes on along the minus strand of NC_052523.2, from coordinate 15,484,148 downwards.
GGATGCTCGATATGTGCAATCAAATTTGATTTAGCCGCCTCGACCGATATTTATTTATGGCCACATACTTGGCTTTGAATTTCAGCTGGCGCAGCGTCGTGGCGCATAAATCTGTATCTTTGGGTGCACTGAGAAAAAGTGGGTCAAAAAGAGGGGCGATTTCAGTAGATCACCGCCAATTATCTCAATCCTAGTTTAAGGTACCCTAAGTCCGAATTAAAAAGGCATTTTACATATCTAAGCTATGCAACTGATTGATAATGGCATATAATTATCTTTAAGATACTTTTCTCTCAGTTTAAGGTATCTTAAGCCCAAATTAAACTGGCATTTTACATATTAAAGCTATGCAAGTAAATCAATGAGTAAATCAAATGATGATGTTGTACTATTATCTTTGAGATACTTTTCTCGCAGTTTTGTTTGACTGCTTCGGAGGTGGATATCCGCCGCCATCGGTGCCGTAAATAAGTCTGATGGCTGCACTTTTTGGCATGTCGGCAGGCCCATTGCGGAACGCCCCGCATTTGCGCTAATGAAAATGGATCTGCCTGCACGGGCCGCCGCTCAATTGAGTGTGCCTGAATTTATGCTGTGGCGACAGGTGCCCCCGATGCCCAATCCCCATAATATCCTGCACCTCAGGTCGTGTGCGTAAGCAGCCCGAAATATTTATGGGGATTCGTTAGACGCGGGGCAGCCGGACGAAGGGGCTGCGACGATGCGTGATAAATGTTGGGGTAGGCCTATAATGGGAGTCTCCTTTAAGCCAGAAATCAGAGCTTACTTAGAGGGTCATGTTGCAAGTCGAAACTACACACTTTGTTGCATGTGTAATGTTTCAAATATTTGTATGATCGAAAATCTGAAACTTCTAAACATATATTGGCTGATTTGTAATACCTTGAAATACATATTAATATATGTGAAATGGCAAATTCCAGTCTTTAAATGAGCTTGAGCAACTAACTTTAAATAACCAACAGACAACGAATGTAAAACTATTTCGGCCTACTCAAATGACCGACAAATTCCTGAACCAAACCTGAAAATCGCATAGCACCCACTTTCGGACCCCCGATTGTTGGGGTCAGTGGGGATTGCGGATTTATAATCCCCTCGCCAGTTTGTTGATTTTTCTCTTACACCAAAAGCTGTCAGTTTTGTGAGCGCATACTTTTCATGAAAATTGTTTTTCAAATAAATTTCCGACCCACACATGCTCCGCATTCTACCACCAACCATTCTGTTTTTGGGATGGATTTGAATGGGGAACCCGAACGGGATCGATGGATATGGATCGAAGTTTCGTTTGCTTTACTGTTTGTTTATTTAGACATGCGCGAATAGTTTCACTCACTCATTGGGATCGGGGATATCTTATAAGATCGGAGCTGCGATGATCATCTCTTTGATCTCTCGACCAGAAAGTGTGTGAGGCATTTCATTTCTTTGGCCCGTGATTAATCAAATGCTTAGAGGCCAAGTGGCAGGAGGCTCTGGGCGATGAGGGAGGGAAATAAAAAGCGGATTGAATGCGAAAATGGCCACAGAAACGGCTACGAAAATATAATTAAATATTTATCAAAATGTGTACGGCAACGGCAATCCGAACACTTGTCGGCCTGGAACTCCTCCTTCCGTCCAGCTGTCAAAAAGTTACATTTCCCACATCAACGGCCCGGACGGCGAGTGCGATCCGAGCGGAATCCTCATTTTCGCTACAACAATTTAACATTAATTCGCAGTCAAATAATGTTGCATTTTTTATGCGCAAATGTCGTCGTTGTCAAGTGCCAGGCTAGCAAGGATGTGAGTTTTGTGTGTTCCTCGGTGTTCCTCTGTGTTTTTATTTACTTTTCAGGGGGACGAGACAGGAACTGAAAAGCGAAACTCCACTGCGGGCCAACAAAATGGAAGTCTAACGGATGTATTAACGCATTGAGTGCCCTCCTGCCAACCCTGCTGGTGTGCTACATACACACAAAATACTTCCATGTGCCATCTATATGGTATGGTATATTAAAAAAACAAACAGGCCTGCACTCAAGCTGCTGGTGGTTGGTTGGATGGATGTTGCTCATCCAACCAAAAGAGCCTGGCAAAACGACGAGGCGTCGGCGGCCCGGCAAAATGTCAAATGTCAGAATTTGACATGCGTGTGACATATCAGTGGCAGCTTTTACATTAATCAAACTCCCTTTTTCTTCGGGCCCATGGAGAAGAGCAACTGGCTCTGAAACTGAAACAGAACCCGAACTGCACTGAAAGAAGCGCTAATTAGATGTGGGAGTAGATGTTTAACTACGACTATGTACTCCTCACAAAAGTGAATATATGATTTGCTTAAAAACCATATTATTTAATTAAAGGTGTTACAAACATTTAAAATTTGTGATAAGCTTATAAATGATGGTGAAACTCTGATATGAGGGCATATTACTTTTATTTATACCTTATTTTTCTCAGTGCTGGGCCAGACCAGTGGCAGAAACCACCGCCAACGATGACGATGACGGGACTGGAGATCCGTAGAGCCACCGCGAACGGGAACTCAGAAATGGGAACTCAGGCCCGCTGACGAAGATGCTACACAATTGACACATTGAATTAGGGACATGACGCCTTCTGTTGCTAAAACACACAAACCCACCTCCTTCGACCCTCCGGAAAGCAACCACTCCACAACTCCCGCTTCCATATTCATTTAGTTCGATCTGCGGCGTTTGAGTTCTTCATGCCTTTCACAGCCTTAATCGAATCATGTGAAACTTATTTTTGGAAATGCGGTTTTCGCTCGTTACGCTCTATTATGAATTTCGATTGGGCTATGTGGAAATTGAAAAGCGTGAAAATGCATATGCCTTTGCAGTAGGGTAATTCGAGTCGAAAGGATTACAATGCCATCGATGAATGGAAATTATGAAAGAAAGATCTCATTGATGAATTTTTACTGCTTGGAAATTAGATACACAATTTGCATCCCTCTATTGTGGATATCAGTATCTTTAATTTATTTTGTTTTATTGCAGAATAATGGTTATTATTCCTCAGCTTCATGTGTGTTTTTAGAATTAATTGCCTTGATACTTAATTATATATTCTCTTTGGTTTAAATCAAATAAAGTATGTATATATAAACAGAGAACATTTTTTTTAAATCAAATAAAGTATGTATATATAAACAGAGAACATTTTTTTGATTATTCTCCTGATGTCAACGACTGCGTGCGAAAAGTCATTAAATAAACTATTTTATAGAATAAGATATCATTAAGTGCTTTGCCGGCTTAATCCGAATTCATGACCCCGCACTTAATTTGACTTAGCTCTTAATTTGTGAGCTAGCTCTTCATTAGAGCTGCGCTTTGTCTTCATCACCGCCCGGTGGCAATTGATGTCCATCATGGTTCATCAAACGCCATTATAGCGACTACTTATCTCAAAATTTTGGAAACATTTTTCTCGGGAAGCATGCCCGCATGCGCATGTCATCAGGAGCGATGGCCTATGGGAACAAATCCTGAGTAGATCGTCGATGTTCAAAGTCAATGAAAGCGAAAACGTTTTGCCCATTTGCCCAAATGAGAATGTCAAATCATTTGTCAAACGTTTTATTAGCCCAGTGGCACTGGGCCTGCGTGTGTGTGTTCCCCAACTTTAATGAGGGGCTGCGCCTCCGCCCAGGGGGGGTTCCGAATTGGATCTCGTTGCCCCAACGCAAAGCGGAACGATCCATCTTGAACTCGTCAGTTTGCGAGACGCCATCTATCTCGATCCCCCATCATGCGTAACGAAATGGCGCGCACAGTGGAATGCGCAGCGAATTGCACGAAACGAATCTGTGCCATGCGATACACTTGGCCAAAAAATAGTATGACTACCATCTAAATAAAACTAGATACATTTGGTAGTATGTCTGATTTGCAGGTTGGACATAAATTAATATACAAATGGTGTAGAAATTCCTAGTACATACTTTGTTCGAAGCCCTATGTTAGAAAAATTATTTATGCTCCATAAGATATTATATCCGAGAATCCTGGGCTATAAGTTTTTAAACAAAAATGTAAAAATTACAATTAATTGGCGACTTTTTCTGGTGTAACCCCAAAAAGGGGGAGTGATTTCAAAGGGGAAATTTGCGCACATGCGTGAAAAGCAACAGGGAGGCGCCACACAAAAAGCCGAGACAATGGTCGGGAGGGCTCCCTGGCCCCGAATCAATAAGAAATAAGAAATAATAAATAATCACACGGACGAGCATATTACTGGTGCTCGTTGGCAGCTTCTTGGGCAGCAAACGGACAAGCGGACAAATGAAACTCCCAATAGACATAAATCATGGCCCAGAGTCGGTTTCCTCATCATTTTTGGGCCGGCGGCAACCTTCAAATGACGATGCTCGCCAACATGTATGTAGAACATGACGTGGGACAACGACAACCAAAATCATCCACATCAACCTGAGCAACTTCATCTCGAGACTCGCATCTTCTTCCACTACTCGAGTCTCGAGATGCGGATAGAGATTCGAGATGTGCGGTGCCGCACCGGCTTGCTGATCATCAGGTTGCGTTGCGAGTTACGGATTACGGATTTACGATGAAATTGAAAACGCTCTTAATGCGCCTTGATTTATTATCATCTGGAGCTGGAGTGTGGCCGTGCGTCTGCGGTTTCTTTGCCATCATCTACAAAAGCATCAGGCATCTACCATTTACCATTTACCATCCATTTTGGCGCACAAGTGTTATGAATCAACATTTATGTGAAGGATCTTTCAGGGGAAAATTCTCATCTCGCATCCCATTTTGTGCCCGTCATCGTCGATCGCTGTGGCGCGTGTGATCATGAGAATTGTAGATTTTGACATATTCATTTTGAGACGACACCACCGAAAGGTGTTACATATCCATCCAGTCGAACAGCCCCCCTCGATTCGAATGCAATGACATGCATTTATGCAACATTCATACATCCATCCGTCCATCCATTTCCATTTCTCGATCCGTACATCGATCGCAAAGCGAGAATCCCCTGGCTAATTTGCTATGCCAACGGCCATCAAAATATTGTTAAACATTTGTCTGGTGGCGCGCTTGCTTGTCTTGGGCAAATATCGAAATGGAATGAAATAAAATAAATTTCATGGCGGAAATATTTAGTTTATTGCCAAAGTCCGGCTTGTGGATCAGGTGCAAGGCGAACCAGGCAGCCAGCTGCAATTGGAAATTATAAAACAATTCGCTTGAAATGCGCATTGGCGGGTGCATTTAATTATAATAATTTTCGTCGGCCTCCTGTCTTTTTCGCTGCCGTTCGTTGGTGCATTTAATTATAACGAAAATTGCTCGAAACATTGCCATTTATTCCAGCCATTCCCTGTTCCTCCCATCTGTAGCTGTATCTGGATACGGATCCTTTTGTTGCCGCCCCAGTGGCTCATCTCATCTGATGGCCACATCTGTGCCGCTTGCGGAACTCCATGGGGTGCTTAGCTCGGCTCTTCTTGGCCAAGATCCAATTGGCCTGCCTTATAATTTGCAGCCGATTTACATGGCAGATACTATACAAGAGCATCGAAGTGATCTTAAAAGGAATAATTTTAAAGCGGGTTTCGTAAATTACTCCTAGTTATTGGGTTGGATTGGGTTGAGATTTAGAAAAAAATTTGAAAATTAAGAACTAATCTATCTCTTAAATTTTAAATAATACAAAGGATTTTAAGTTGTAATCTAAATTTTTTTAGATTTGTAGATATTTGATGAAAGTGCTTTTTAGTTGATTATAGTTGCTCATTCATAGTGAAGCCAATGGAAATCTTTTTGAAAGCTGATTCGTAACATGACATACAAATCTTAATACTGTCATACTCTTTCGGAAGTTAAACTCTCATACCTCCCCCTCTTCACCACCCTCTTATGCACATTTACCATCCGCAGCTAACATAAACTTAATGCAAAAAGTTTTCCATTTAACAAACGCCGAGAATTCATGCTGAGCTGAACCCGAACTCCAAAGTTACCAAGTGGCCATGTTAGCCATGTGCAACTGGTGCACTGAGAGAAAATGAGCTCTTATCAGTTTTTTATTAATTTAATTTTCAAGTTTGAATTCAAGTGTTATACATGTGAAACATGGCTATGATATAAGCATGTACTCTACCATACTGAATCTAAAAATCCAGCTAGCTCTGTGTTTGCTTAATTTATCAGTCGTGCTGCAACAAATGTCAAATGCTTGTTAAGAGCCGTATTTCTTGGCACCAATTTTCTCCGTGTTCTGGCCAAAGCAACTGACTCAGTACCGAATCCCAGTAGCGATGCAGTTGTGGATGAGCTACTGGTTAGCTGGCCGCCGCCCGGCTGATAAATCACGAATGCATTTGAGCGCGTATCAATGTGCAATAGAGCGGGTTGCCAGTTTAGGGGTGTGCTGTGTGTTTAGTTAGTAATTATTTTTACGCTCTTTGCGCGAAATTTGAAATTCATTTCATAACTCAATGTAATGGCGACCGCAAAAGCTCAGCCAAACGCGACTCAGCTCAGCTGGCCATGAGTGATGGGCCAATAAACTAAGCGATTTTATGTCCCCGACTCCGGCGACGCGACAGGCCGAGTAATGAAAAATAATTAGAAAAGCGTTTAGAGGGGCTCAGGGGCTCCTCCGCCGACCAGCGAAAGACCTCTGCCCGCCCAAAACCGAACTGGGAAACTGGCGAAACCTCAGGTTGAGTTTTCAAATCAGCATTATCCGCTAATTGCTTGTTAAATGTTGCCGGTAATGTTCGAGTCGGAATGGGAATGGGAATTAGGTCCGCAAATTGAATGTAAATGTGTTGTGCAAAATGCCAATGCAAAAATGCAAATCAATGTGGGCAGTCATACGGCATCGATCTCGAGGTATGCTCAAATGACAAGTATCAATTGCACGCGATTTATTCCATGGAATCCATCGGAAGGTGAAGTCGCCAAAGTGGAAATATTAATCGAGAACTGACTGAGCGAGTTTGCATCTCAGAAAACAAGAATCAATTGTATCTTGACCTTTAGCCTCACTGATAATAGCTAGATATACATCAAAATGTGTGTGTACGATTGGTTGTCGCTCTGAAATCGTAATCCGCAGTAATCCTAAATATCTAAAAATACCAAGAGTCGGCACTCGCGGCCAAAACGAAACTAAACATCTATTAGAGTTAATGCCAAACAAAAAGGTTCCGAAACAAAAGACGAATAAGAGATGCCAGCAATAATGGGGCATGGCATGGGGCAAGGTACAAACAACAAAATCAATTACAAAGCGATTTCTCTTTTGATAACATCCAGCATATGCAAAAGGCCAAAATTGGTAATTGAATATTGGTGCACTGGCAGAAAAGGTTAGGTTGATGCTATGCAACTCTTATGAAATGAAAATGGACGATGGGAAATTCTCAGATATAAGTTTGAAGTTGGGGAATCAATTAAGAATAAGTTCTGTAAAACAATATTTTCCATTAGTAGAATTTTACAAAGATGTGTGTCTGAGTGTACGATTCATTTGAATAAGGAGTACTTCTCGTCAAGTCTCGGCCAGATGACGATGGATTCTGCACATTCATGCCGCAGACACGACCACAAAGCCACCAAAAGCACCGCCACTGACACGCTGTCTGCCCCTCGCGCCTGACAAAAGTTACATCGAACATTAAACATCAAACCAACTAATTGAGTGCCGATCACAATGAGCCATAGAGATCGAGATCGCCGTGGCACCTCGGGACCTGCTCTGCGATCGGCAAACGTGGATTGGGGATCCGAGTTCTTGGATCTCGGCCATCGAATCGGGGATCAATTGCCCATGGGCTGGGCCGCCTTTAATGTGAGAGCACCTATGACGGCGAGAGGCCCCCAACTCCAAGCCATACGAGATACCACACCAGAAAGTATCTCCAGCTCAAATCAATCTTATCAGGCGAACGTGTGCGTGTATGGTTCTAAACAATCCGAACCGCACATACAACACGGCCGGCTGTCACCTAAGCTATTAACCTGATTTTCTAGATTTTCAATCAAGTCCCCAAAAAAAAGAGAAAAAGACAAAACCCATCGAAACCGACAAATACAAAAAAAAAACAGAAAAACGAAAAGAGACACGCACACAAAAGGGAGGAAGGAGAAAGAATTCAGAGCTTCGGGCCGCCATATCTACATACCAAAAAGGCAGCAACAAAAGGCCATAATCCGGTATTGTATCTCGTGGATCGCCGCTCGCTGACTGGATCTGCTATGCTGGATATGCTGGCTTAGACACATCCCCTGCCCAGGCATTATTATAAAGTCAAATTTTGTTTCGTTTAAATGCGATCTTTACGCTGAAAGCGTGTGTCCCTGTCCCTTTTTCCCGAAAACTCAAAACTGAAAACCAAAAACTAAACATCGACAAATACGAAAAAACCTTTGAAGACCAGAAGAGCAAGTGCCGAGGAGAATGAGAGGGACAATAACCGAAACCGAAAATTGAAAACACCGAAATCCCCGAAAACAAAAAGGCATTTTTTGATTGAAATCAATTTAAATTGTTTTCTAGAAAAGACGGCTCTCCCGACAAAAAGGCAACGGGGTAACCCAAAGATAGTATCCATCGGATAAATGTGCGGGTCGCACAGGTACAACATCAGATGCACTCCAATGGTGGGAGATCAATCCGCTCAGAACGAATCCGGCAAATATAGTCGTGCATGTGTCCAAACTGTTGGCAGCTATTTAGATGGATTAACATAAATCCAAATGCACGAAAAGCCATGTGAGAATTATTGGAAAGGAGATATGGCATGGGGATAATGTGTGGGAGATATCACCAGCGGTCTGAGAAGGGGCAACACTTTGTGTGACTTCATGACTTATGGGCATGAAAGAAAGTGATTATGTTCGCCGTTAAGCACTAAAGATCTTCTCGGTTGGGGAAAGGTAGACAAACTTTTGGAGTCCGTGAATTCCCAGTAAGTTAGGCAAAGGTTAAGTCCACTTGGTGTTTACGGAAAGGGAATGAGAATGGGTATACCATATATACATATTTGATATTATATTTCCTCTTATATGCAACATTTTATATTTATAATATTTGCCATTCCATCCTCTTGTACCTTTAAAAATTGTATATCTTTTGCGTCATCAATGTTGTGTCTTATCTGCCTATATATTTGCTCCAAAGCCCACGCACTCAGGTTGCTATCTTTGAAATCTATCAAAGCTCACATCCATCTGTCTAATTATGAATGCCCGCTCCCACAGTAAATTCAATCAAATTCTTTTAAAATCTAATAAAAGCCAGTGAACAAGAAAAGACAAGCGAGACAATGGTTATGGCTTTTGGCCAAAAGCGACGCCCTCGTGTCTCCGGTTTGTTTCCCATTTTTTCGGGTGACCAAGATGGCCATAACTCGGGCGATTAGTATCTTTGTTGAGAAGTACTGCCATTATGATGCCAATTCGAAAGAGCTTTCTGTGGAAGCAGTCCATAAAACGAGCATAAATGTCGCCATGACTCAGATGGGCCACACACACACATACTCATCAAATCCGAATCCAAATCCATGGGCACAAACTTTCCGGTCGTCTTTGCCGGAAACGCAACTTAAATGGCAATTAAAACTATAACTATTAGATAATTCCCGCGGCGGAAACAAGGCGTAATGATGCTTGTAAACCAGAAAGGCCACCTGAACCCGAGCACATCCCATCTGAACTTCTAACCCAAGACGATCCAGTGACCACAGGTGCAGGGGGCCATAAACTGACAACTTTCTGGACAAGTGTCAGGGCGTGTGATTTATGCGCGCGCTTCCCCAGAATTCGAGTGACTTCGGTAGGAGGCAATGGCAGTGTCTCAGGTGAAACCTCAGGAAGACCGAGCGAAAAGGCGCATGCGCAACGACCTGCAGGTCGCACAGTGGACACACGGACACATGGACACCGGATAGTGGACATGGTGGAGTGGGAACTGCGGACAGGGAACAAATGTTAATCGCTTTAATCTCCCAAGTGCGCCGAAAACATGCTGCCAAATGTCCCATCGCAGAGACACGGCCACATTTCCGTCACATTGACGCTCTTGTCCACGGAAAACAAATCTTATTGCATAAACAAACTTTTAAAATAATTATAAACCATTAGTAATGTAACATATCTGTGCTAGACTGGCATAGCTATCAGTTTTCAGTTCAAAAGATAAGAAGATATTGAGCAGATGTAATTACAACTGTCATAAGATACGAATAGCAACTTGGCAAGCAATATTTGTTTATAATGACAAATTTAATGATATTCTCGTTTTTTTTTCTTTCAGTGTCCAAATGCCCGTTGCGCAATTCTTGTGCTGGCCAATGGCCATGTGTATGTCACCCAAAGACAGCGGGGAATGTGCAAGAACTGCCGAAAAACGGCAAAGAAACAGCAGCAGGTTGTCCGATTGCCCCGGAATGCCGACATTCCCGGCCCGATAAGCCCGTTGTCCAATCGAGAAATGCATTATCCAAAATTTCAGGGCCAACAGATGTTCTTGGGCGGGTGGGTGGCGTTCAAGAGACGGGGGAACCCATAACTTATCCTTGGGTATGTTTGAAATATTAATGACCTCCTGGCCAGGGGCAATCAAAAGTCATCGACAGCCAACACTTAAATCGAAAACAGAAACTGAAACAGAAACAGAAACCGAACGAATCAGCCAGGGAAATTTGTATTAACATTCTGGGCGAGGAAAAGCCGAACTCAGCGCGATCGAAAAGAGTTATGGTGGGGCTGAAAAGCAGATTGGGCCATTGCACGGCAGTATCTGATTTAGATGCAAATCAAATCAAGAGCTGCCCAAAGGCCCGCCAGCGAGAACAAACTATGAATGTGGTATTGAATGGCTTATGGATTTCAGATTTCAGTTTTCAGTTTTAAATTTAAGACCTTACACATTGAGTATTTTAATGTGGCGGCCCCCAAACGATATTCAAAAAGCCAGCAGCAGCGAAGTCTGATCGCATTTGGCTTGACCCCATCGCCGACCCGTTTATTTTCTGTGGACTCTTCAGATACGCATCTGAATCGTGTATAAGACTATCAACGGACACATTTATTTCATGTTTATGTTGATATTTTCAAATTTGATAAAAACAAAAACACAATACCCAACGCAAGACTTCTCGTTTCGTTTTTTTTTTTCTTTTATTTATGTTAATGCCGCGCCAGCGCAAAGATTGTGGCTCATTATCATCATTCTTCTGGTAGTTTTGGTCTACTAGGAAGGCAAGACTTTGAGTCATTCCGAGTCACTTTGTGCACTTTATTGGCAGGAGTGGCGCTTTGCTCGGCGATAACTTGCGATTGATGGATGCCCCACTGATAAGGAGCTTCCTACTTTTATCTTTAATGGTAACTCTGGAAATAGAGCGAAGAAATGGGCATGACCAGAAAGAGAAATTGCTGAAGGCGCTTTGGATTTATGGACGGATAAATGGAGCGGAAAGTAAGTTGAGATATGCCATTTGGCCAGGAGTTAAAACGGACTTGCTTTTGGCAAAATATTTAATAATATTAGAGAGTATCATGAGTAAAGATACATATAAGCTTGAAAGATCTTTAAGCTACTTAATCTACATTCATCTACGGTTCTTAGAAATTACGCAAAACCCATCCAACATTAGCTCAAGCGAAACCCTCAACCAACTGATACGATCTCATCAGATCCAATCGACTGGTTCGGCCAATCAACTCTGTAAAGGTGGGGCGCGGAATAAGCGAAACTTATTTAAATCGAAAAGCGCATATGCATAAATATTATTTAAGTTGATTTTTTGCGCACAATTAAAAGAGGAAAAAGGCCTGGCTTTGCAGGGGAAATCCCAGGGATCGGCGGACGCTCTATTCAAATTAAAAATCGAACGTAAATGCGGTTCACAGCAGGATGCGCGATTTTGAGAGAGCCTCCAAAGCCTCGGAGCCTCGAAATGAAATTGGGGATTTCATGGAGGAATGGCGGGAGTCGGGGCATGGCGACTGATTGTTGTTGGACGGACGCACCAACGGACAGACGGACGAACGGACAAATGGACGGACGTACGGACGGGCGGACGGCGACTGCTGGGGCATATGATAATTTAAGGCTGCACAACGTCATGCTGTTGCTCCATTGCCATTTATACAAAAGATGGACGGCGGGGAGGTGCCGGGTTGGAGCTAAACCGAGCCGAACTGAACGATTGGAGCCGCGGGATTGCGTGTTTGTATCTTACGGGTATGACTGACTGCTGCCCGCGCCGCATGGGATGGATGCGATCCGAGTGGCCGGCCTCCATTTGGGGGCCGCCGACTGTGCCGAGCATCCTTTGATGTGGCCAGACCGAGATGCTCCCAAAAGGTGCAGGTACACTCGGAGAAATATCTACTTAACGGTGGAAAGGCACTTAAAGTGCAGAAGTCCTGCATAAATGTTACTATTTTTCAGATAGTTGTTGATTTTGTCTCATTTTTTTAACTTTTTTCGATTAAATTCAATTGCTTAAATAAATATATATATTGCACATTTTCTCTCAGTGCATTGCAGACACTGCTTCTCTGCTCATCCCTCCCTGCGCCTTTGATGCGATAAAAAATTAAGGCGATAATGGAATTGAAGCAAATGAGCTGGCCAACATTTGTAAGATTGCCCTTGTCCCGCCGCCTGTTCCAGCCCACCCCGCCCCTCGATCATCCCCTCTGGCGACCCCCTTACCCCCTCCCTGTTCGTATAGGCACATACGTACATATATCCCATTTTATCCCCCTCGATGGGGCAGAAAACTATGCAGCTGTGCGACAAGCAAAAATTGGACAAGCGACACGCAATTTATGTCAATGTGCGCACCCAGCGCCGGCCCACACGGAAAATTCGTTGTAATTAATAAAGAAAACGGATCGGATCGCGGCGACTAAACCATAAATGTGGCAAAAAATTATGGCAAGAGAGAAAAAAAAGTAAGAAAAGAAAAGAAAATAATAAACGGTGGGGGGAAAACTTTCGACATGTCGCTGTGTGTTCAATTTACAAGCCACCTACGTTGCGCTTGACAAACGGTGGGCCATAAAAATTAAAGAAAAATAAAATCGTATATTACGAACGTTCCCCCGCCTTATAAAAACGTTATCCACTGGACGACGGCGATGGTGGAAATGGTAGTGGATGGGGAATGATGTTGGCCCGGCTAACAACTTCATTTCGAGCGACGCAAGGCGACACTCATAAGGCATAAATTTGCTAGACTTAAGCCTAATTTATGCCGCGTTTCTGGCCAGAAAGGGTCGCCAAGTGCATATATCTACATGCACGAATGTATGTATATGCAACAAGTATCCCTCGGATAGGAACCCCATACCCCTCCTCCCACCAAACCGACCAGCGACTGCATCTGCATTCACAATTAAACAATTTCCACTAAATCTCGTTACTTCCTTGGCAATTTGTTACGCGCGGCAGCAAAGTTATGTGACGCTGTGCCATAAATTCATGCGCCAACCGAGGCTACCCCTTTTTGTTTTCCCCGCCCCTCTGCTCCCCTTCCCCCTCCCACAATGCCCCCCTCTCAACCGCTCCTCCAGTGGCTGCAAAAACTCCTGCAAGCGGCACTTAAATCGATGGATTTATGTAGCCCGGCACGCCTGCGCAGAAGGAACCGCATCCGAAAGTGCAGGAATCTGAAGGAATCAGCGAGAATCTGTGTGTAAGTCGACTGGCCAGCGAGCTCCAGGCGGGCATAAACTCCGATTAGGCGACACTCGGCAACGGGTCATCACCTGGAATGAAATATTCAGCCACCTCCTCCCCGATCCTCGATCTCGATCTCTATCCTGCTGATAACTGACCCATTGCCCAAGGCACTCGGATGTGGAAAGCGGACTAAAATGGGAAATGTGTAAATATCGAGTGGGTGGAGCATGGCTGGCAGTCATTCGAGTTGATGTAGTGGCAGCTAATTCAAGTTCAATTGCCAGATAAAGGCTTATTACAGGCAAGTCTTGTAGACTAAGAGGTATGTGATAAATCATGTAATAAATATATATTTGTTTATGATAAGACAGGACAAAAGTTACTAAAGATAAATTTATTGTTACACAATTTCTTACTATTTTCGATCACTCTTAATTTAATGTCTATACCTCCTTTTCATTCCAGTAAAAGTAGCATTTAATTAATTCAAATTAAAAACAATTTCTCCATCGCAATTTCCTGCCAAGTGTTTTCCAGCTGATATCTTCGGACTTGAAATTGTTTCGCAAAATTTGCGTACTCTGTTTCCAGCACAACAGTTTCCAAATTCCGTAGTTTCAGGGCAAAGTTGCTGCACTACATCAAAATCAAACAAACAGCAAACGAAAAACAACGGAAAGCGGGGAAATCGGGTGGAAAAACGAAAAGGAAAACAATGTTCCATTGGTCAAGCCGGCATGTCTGTGCGACAGTGCATAAAAATATTTCAGAAATGTTGCATGCCACACACGCAAGAAACCGCTGGAGGAAAAACGAGGAAAACCAAGTCGAAGGAAACCCAGAAATCCACCACTGGCATTTCATTCTGTTATCAAATCAAAGCGTCTTGAATACTTTTTGCAGCCATCGAAACGGAGGCAAAAAGCGTTCGCTTTTTGATTGGGGCGAAAATCTTGCGAAAAATAATTTTAATTTATCACTTCCGCCGGCCATTGTGTCGTTCCATTCTCCGTTCATTCATTGCATTTCCCCCGATTTCCCCCCATTCCCCAACCCCCTCTTCGGCCAGATTGCAATCTTGCATTTCCTATATGCATGCATGCATGCTACCATTGCCATTAGGCCGCGACTCTGCCTCCGCCATTGAGGAGACTCCTCCATTACCATCACCATTACCATTATGGCACTACCAAACTGCCGATTGCCGTAAACTGGGTGCAGTGCCATTACCACTACCATCGAGTACCAGGTCGAGTACCAGGTCCCTCCTCCCCAGTCGACTTCTCTGTTTCTCTATTTTTTGTGCCACATTTGCTATTCGTCTGTCTATGCTTTGTTTGCACCCATATGCAAATGCAATTTTCGCAGCTAACGGTGTGCGCGCTCTTTTGAGTTATGCCACTGGGGTGATGGAGCCCCACCCCCAGATCCCGCCCTGCAAAGTGCCCCCCACCAGTGGACATATAGTGCTCTATAGCTGGGCTTGGTCTCGGTTTCGGTTTTGGGCCTGGGCTTCGACTTGGGCCAATGAGCCTTCGCCACGCAACAATGGCCACAAGTCTTGGCCACAGGAGCGGAGTGGCTCGGAAAGAAGTCTAAAACATTATTCTTAAAAAAGTTTAAAAAAACTAACTTATATAAGGATTTTAAATGAAGCAAACAAATATTGTGAATTACCTATTTCAGTGTGTTCACGCCAGAAGGGCGCAAACAGTTGAGCGGCAGTGTAAGCGGCCAATGCTTTTACTCGAAGCTCCTCCACGGCTCGCAAGCACTGCTGCTCGCGCTCTCCTTCTCTTCTCTCGCTCTCCTCCCTTCCCGCAAGGTATTCACCACTCCGCGGTCCCGCGGTATTGCTACTGTTAATGTTAAGGTAGTCTTAAGTTACAAGTGCGCGAATAAAGACCGGAATTCTCGTGAAGTCGATCCCGAGTGTTTCATTACAGGGAAAAAAATCAGCAGCAACCGCAGCAACCCACACCCAGGATTTTTCCGCCCACTCCATTTCATGGTCCTTCGAGCCGGATGAGCTCTGATCCTGCCAGCGCTCCTTGCGGAAAATTCAAGATAAGTACGGCTTTAAATTCTATTCCGTCCGTGGTCGCCATTTTCGTTTTTCCAACGGCGTTTATTCTTTCCGTCCATCCGTATCAAGTGAAAAGTGAAAATATATAAGTACATGCGCCCAGCCACCGTGATTACTTTTTTTTTAAGTGCATAAACAAGCACTTTGCCAATACCGGCCTCCTAATTACGGTGCTCCGCTGATATCCAAGCGCATGTACACACATATATACACTGTCCAAAATTCACTGTTATCGTCCGCTGCTAAACTGCTGTTTTTTTTGTGTGTGCCTCAATAAAATATACAACCCAATACAAATAAAACTAAATTAAATTAAATATACACATATATATTAAATATATAATTATTGTAAATTAAATATAAACATACATATATTCACCCAATATATTCACATACAAAATATTCCAAATAAAGTTCACATCCACACAAATACCCATAGCCATATACACACACATTACGACATATCCATTGTCAGACCTAGCTTCCAACGATATTGACATACACACAGTCGCGACTTACGCAGACTTTCCAAGTGCAAGTTCTTTCGTCTCCTCTTTGTTCGTTATTGCCCTGACAAAAACCAGCGCATAGCGACGAGAGAATACCCTATTGTCGAGACATAAAATAAAATAAAAAAAGTCCGACGATAAAATTTAAAAATAAATAATTTAATAAAAAAAAAAAAAAGGGAAATAAACGATTGTTTTAATTATTATTATTATTGATTATTATTTAATAATTATTATTTAATAATTATTTAACCCAAATAATAATTTTTTTTTTTTACAAGCTATTTCTGGCTCCCATTTCTGGTTCCTAAATTAAAATAATAAAATTGTGGTCCTAAATCCGGTAGCTATTTTTATAAATTTAAACTTGAATTTTCTAGCTATTTTCCATATATTAGCTATTTTTTTTTCGGGATTTCCAGTCGATAGCGATTTTTTATAAATCCTTGGCTATTTTCCAGACTCCAGCCGGTAGCTATTTTTATAAATTTAAACTTGAATTTTCTAGCTATAGCTAGCTATTAACTAGCCAATTTCTAGCTATTTTCTAGCTATTTTCTAGCTATTTTCTATATATTAGCTATTTTTTTGGGATTTCCAGTCGATAGTGATTTTTTTTATAAATCCTTGGCTATTTTCCAGACTCCAGCTGGTAGCAATTTTTTAGCGATTTTTTCAGAAACGTCAATTCATAGTTTTTGTTTTTATATAAATTTGAGCTATTGTTTTTCTGGACCACCAATATAGCTATATCTTCTTGTGGACTTCACTCTAGCTGTTGGTTTTCTTTTGTGAATCCTCCTAGCTATTTTTTTTCACACTGAATTTTAGCTATATTGTGCTTCATTTAAGCTTTTTTCAAGTTGATTGAAGATCTATTGGGCCTTATTTCACAAAGACTGCGATTTTTGTTTCTTTCGTGCTCCAATCTCCAGATCCCAATTGCAACTTTCTCCCGAATTCCGACGGGATCCTTTGTCTATCCAGATTTTGGTGCCCTCCGTATCTGGTTCTTTTTTTCTCAATTCCACATTTTTTTTTTTTTTTTTTGTTTGCGGCGTGCAGGCCTTCTTGACTTCCTTCTCTTTGGGCATAGCTGAGCATGCCCCTAGAGGGAGACAAGAAAAAGACCACCGCACCTGGAAAAGAACAAAAGTTCAACCCGCAATCTCCGCTATCCACTCGCGGTAAGCCAGCACCCAAGTCCGTTAGTCCTAGGGTCAAACCCGCGACTCCCACTCCGAAAGCAAAGGGTTCGCCATCGACCAGTTCGAAGACAACTCCTAGGTTGGTCATTTCCCGACCAGTGACGCGAGCGTCTAGTGAGTCTTCTCTATCGAGAAAATCCGAGAGTCCCTCCGCTGTCGGGACTGATTTCCTCCGCGTCACACGCTCTAACACAAGAAAAATGGCATCCTCTGAGCAGCCAACGCCCGCAAACGCAGCGTTGCATAAATTCATCGCCGTCAGCGATCGCGTAAGCCTTTTCGAAGCGAAGATCAACACTCCTGATCAAGCCTCTCCGTCCCTACACACGTTACAAGTCCGTCTGCAACAGGTGCGAGCCTTATGGGACAAAGTGGAAAGAGAGTACGAAACATGCTCTGACCTAATGGCCCAAGAAGGATCCCTCGACACAGTGCCTATTCTCCAGGCCAAATATGACTACTGCTACTCAGTATACGAGTCATGTGCAGCACAAATTGGCGAAACAATCGACAGAGCAACGCCTCAAGTCGCGCAGGCACCCTCTCAGCCGCTAATTTCGTCCGGCTGCCGCTTACCTCCATGCGACACGGAAGTCTTCGATGGCGACTACCTCCGATGGCCCACTTTCCGGGACCTATTCACGGCAATTTACGTAAACAACCCCAGGTTGACTCCGGTCGAGAAGCTATTCCACCTCCTTACCAAAACAAGTGGCGAAGCAAAAGCCATCGTGGCGAAATCTCCTCTCACGAATGATGGTTTTGCTTCGGCTTGGGAGGCGCTTCGAGATCGGTTCCAAAATAAGCGACTTTTAGTCAACAGCCAGCTCAAGCTTCTTTTTAACTTGAGCTCAATTTCGCAAGAATCTGGTCATGCTCTAAAAGAGCTACAATCCACGATTCAGGGGTGTTTAACAGCACTAGAGCATTCCCAGGTATCCACAGAAAACTGGGATTGTATCTTGGTTTTCCTTTGCGCGAGCAAACTGCCCAAGCAGACCCTGTCCTTATGGGAACAGTCGCTAACTGCTAAATCCGAGATCCCAGCTTGGGAAGAAATGAATGCCTTCCTGAGCGAAAGGTATCGGACATTGGAAGCCATCGAAGATATGAAACCGACTCAGGCAGTTCCAAAAAGGCTTCAATCCTTCGAGACAAAGGTCAGCACCAAACAGAAAGGGTGTGACTTATGTTCGAAGGAGAACCATCCGGTAAGATTGTGCCCGCGTTTTCTTCAAATGTCTGTTGACTCGCGCTCCGGGTATATCAAAAAGAAGCAGCTATGTCTGAATTGTTTTGCCAGAGGTCATCAGCTACGTGACTGCACAAGCACGCACAGCTGCTTTACATGTAAGGGCAGGCACCATACGCTGCTGCATCGCAGCCCCCCAAATTCCGAAAATGCGAGTTTCTCAACCTCGCCCCCTACACAGCAACTTCCGAGACCCTCTAGCAGAAATGCATCGGCAAGCACCTCAGCGGTGCAAACTTTTTTCGCGTCCGGCACTTCAGCCGTCCTACTGAGCACAGCGATGATTGACGTGTGCCATTTGGGGATGAGCTACCGAGCCCGAGCCTTAATCGACTCGGGATCCGAGGCGACGTTCATTTCAGAACGCCTGTTCAACCTCATCAAGTTGCCATTCCGCAACACCCAGACCCAAGTCTCCGGGTTAAATCATTCAGTCTCCGCGAAGTCCTCGAAGCTGTGTCACTTCGGGATTCGCTCTCCTACTAAGCCAGGTCTACAGTTAGACACTGAAGCTTACGTCCTTCCGGAGCTCTCAGGCAAACTGCCCTCCTATCCGATCCCTCGGAATTCTTTGAAGGACCTGCCCGCACTCCGCTGGGCAGATCCTACCTTTTTTGAGAGCTCTCAAATTGATGTATTGATCGGGGCTGACATTCTACCATCCATAATGATGGATGGCACCCGACAAAATATTTGCGGCTCGCTCCTGGGCCAAGAAACTATTTTCGGGTGGGTGCTAACGGGGCCGATTTCCAAGGGCAAGCCGAAACGGGTCGCATCCTTCACGACCCAGGTGCATGAAATAGGCGACCCTGATACGCTCGACACGCTTCTCAGCAAGTTCTGGGAGGTGGAGGATCTACCAGTAAAGATGGTAAAAGAGTCGGACTCCTATTGTGAAAGGAACTTCCTCCAAACAACGACAAAAGACGCAAGCGGGAGATACGTGGTGACGCTCCCGTTCCGGGATCCCGAGAATATCGGATCCGATTTAGGATATTCAAGGTCCATTGCGCTAGCTCAGTTTCTTAGAAACGAAAATCGTTTAAAAAGAGACTTTCCATTAAAAGAGCAATATGACAGCGTGATCCAGGAGTACCTGGATCTGGGTCATATGAAAGAAGTTCCGCCGACTCACAATTCTCCATCGTATCATCTTCCTCATCACGCGGTAGTTAAGCCCGAAAGCACCACTACAAAGCTTCGCGTTGTATTCAACGCTTCAAGTCCGTCGGCAAATGGGACCAGCTTAAATGATATTCTTCATGCTGGTCCAGTCCTACAATCCGATCTAACGATCCAGGTCCTGAAATGGCGTTATTTTCAATACGTCGTCAGTGCAGACATCACGAAAATGTATCGTCAGATCTGGGTCGATCCGAAACATACCCCGTTTCAGAGAATTCTGTTCCGAAACAAGGAAGGAGATATCCGAGACTTCGAATTAAAAACAGTTACCTTCGGGGTCAACTGCGCCCCCTTCCTCGCCATTCGAGTCTTGCAACAGCTGGCAGAGGATATCCAAGTGCCATTTCCAAATGCCAGCCGCATCATCCAGCAGCACATGTACGTCGACGACGTTCTGGCAGGGGCGAATTCCGTAATCGAAGCCCAAAGTTCAATTCGAGAGTTGCAAGCAGCCCTAAGTGCCTCCGGGTTTCCGCTGAGAAAGTGGACCTCGAACAACAAAGGCGTCCTTAAAGACGTCCCGGCCGAACACCTCCTTCATAGCGAGTTCCTCGACATCGATGCCGAAAGCACGGCCAAGACGCTCGGTATTCGGTGGAGGGCAAAGTCCGACGAATTCTATTTCGTTCCTCCAGACATAGTTGTGGAACCCTCCTATACAAAGCGAGAAGTTTTGTCCCAAATCGCTAGGTTGTTCGATCCTGCCGGGTGGCTCGCGCCGTTCATAATCCGTTCAAAAATGTTCATGCAGGAGATTTGGTTGCAAAACTTAGGCTGGGACGATAAGCTTCCCACTGAAATGTGTCAGCGGTGGCAATCGTTTTTAGCCGAGTATTCCGACCTCAACCAGATCCGCGTTCCGAGATGGATCTGGTACCAGCCTGAGGTAATCATAGAGCACCACGGTTTCTGTGACGCGTCCCAGAGAGCCTATGGAGCGGCGATATACATCCGCGTCGAGGTGGGGCAAAAGATCCTGACTCGCCTGCTTACAGCCAAAACACGAGTGGCCCCGGTAAAAACCGTCTCCCTTCCTCGGCTAGAGCTCTGTGGTGCCGTGCTGTTAACCGAAATGGTGACAGCAATCCTCCCGCACATGCCCTCCGCCAGTTCAAATATCCGCTGCTGGACAGATTCCACAATCGTCTTAGCCTGGCTACGAAAGCCTGCGTGCAACTGGACCACATTTGTGGCCAACAGAGTTGCCAAGATCACGCAGGCGACGCCAGTCGACTGTTGGGCACACGTTCGCTCAGAACAAAACTCCGCCGATCTAGCCAGTCGAGGCGTATCCTTACATGAATTGGCAGATAACCATCTCTGGTGGCACGGACCAGAGTGGCTGCAAGGGCCACGAGAGCTATGGCCAGCACAAAGTGACACTCTTCCAGTGACCGAGCTAGAGCAGCGCGCGGTCAAAGTGCATTTTGTCAAGGCCCCGTCCATCGACTTTCTCGAGCGTTTCTCCAAGTTGGACAAGGCCCTGCGAGTTCTGGTCTATGTTCAACGCTTCCTTAAACGCTGCCGCAAAGGTTCGTTCTTGCCCAACTCACGCCCTACAAGTGAAGAGATCCGAGGGGCAGAACGAACTCTGACCTCCATTGCGCAGCGCAGAGCATATGGCCAAGAGCTTCAGCATCTGACCGAGAAAAGGCCTCTTCCAGTGTCAAGTCCGTTGGTGAATTTGTTCCCGTTCATTGACCAACACGGCCTGTTAAGGGCGTGCGGCCGTCTCACTGCCTCCAAAACCCTGCAATATGATGAACGTCATCCGATTATTCTCCCCTATAACTGTAGACTGTCGCGCCTTGTCGTCCAATTTACTCACCAGATTACTCTTCATGGCGGTAGTCAATTGATCGTACGCCTGATCCGATCGAAGTATTGGATTCCTAAAATCAAGAATCTGGTGAAGGCTGTGGTCAATCCTTGTAAGATTTGCACGATTTACAAGAAGAGACTCCAAACACAGCTGATGGGCGATTTCCCGACAGATAGAGTCTCCTTCTCTAGGGCGTTCACCTACACGGGTATCGACTATGCCGGCCCGTTCGAAATAAAAAACTATACAGGGAGAGCGTGTCTCATAACGAAGGGATATGTTTGTGTGTTTGTGTGCTTTTCCACGAAGGCTATCCATTTGGAACCCACTTCCGATCTAACAACCGAGAAATTTCTAGCGGCCTTCGCTCGTTTCGTAGCGAGGCGCGGTTGTCCTCAACGGGTCCATTCGGATAATGGTAAGACCTTTGTGGGGGCGGCAACTTTGATTTCCAGGGACTTTCTCCAAGCCATCAAAGAGTCCGTGACTGATGCATATAGCCATCAGGGACTCGTATGGCGATTCATCCCACCCGGGGCTCCACATATGGGGGGTTTGTGGGAAGCAGGGGTGAAAAGTTTCAAAACCCTGTTCCTTAAATCGACGTCAGCCCGCAAATATACATTTGAGGAGCTGGCGACACTTCTCGCTAAGATTGAGGCTTGCCTCAACTCTAGACCCCTCTCCCCTATGTCCGAAGATCCCTCAGATTTGCTGGCCCTCACACCAGGCCATTTCCTTATTGGAGGGCCGTTGCTTTCCACGGCGGAACCCGAGATAAAGGGCGAAGCCAAGTCGATAATAAATCGATGGCAACACCTCAAGGCACAACATCAGCAGTTTAGTGCACGGTGGAAAGAGGAGTATCTTAAGGAACTCCATAAACGAAGCAAATGGCAATTTCCGACCAGGAATCTCCAAGCCGACGATATGGTAGTTGTCAAGGAGGACAATCTACCACCGCACGAATGGCGGCTCGGCAGAATCGTTTCTGCCTTTCCAGGAGCCGACGACCGCATTCGAGTCGTCGAGATCCGTACGTCTCGCGGCACCATAAAACGCCCTGTCCACAAGGTTATTCTGCTACCGATGGAGGACAAAGAGTCCTCCGTTCCTAGGGATTAGGGCACTTCCCCCATTCCGGGGCCAAAAGAGTAGTCGGCTCATACTAAGCTTCTTCATTTCTTTTATTGGCAGACTTACTCACTTCCTCCAATAATGGCTCCGCGACCTCGTGCCACCCAGTCGTTGGAAAGCAGACGTACTCGAGGTATCAAATCCTACCGCTGCCGAGTCTGCTCTGGAATCCATGCACTTCGGAAGTGCAAGAGGTTCCACAAACTGAGCGCTGAAAAGCGCCTTCGGGCAGTACTTATTAATAAGTACTGCTCGAACTGCCTCGCCCATCAGCACTCAGGAGGAGACTGCCGAAGCCAAGAGGGATGCAAGAAGTGTGGAGGAAACCACCACACTCTACTCCACATGCACGAGGTCCGTCCCGCTCCGTCCCCAGCAGCGCTACCAGCTCCGACGCGCAGAGAGCGCCATCCCGCTGCACCTCGTCCGGTCCGGATTTCCCGCATTCCGCCACCAGCCCCAGTCGCCAACAATCAACGGCGTCCGAAGGTCTCCGTCGCGTCTCCGGCGGTGGCAACGGGGCAGCAGAAGGCTGTTCCCATTCTGCCTACAGCCATCGTCGTGCTGGACACGGGCTCGAAGACCTTCGAGACCGGGGCCATGATCGACCCATGCATGCCGGTGAGCAGCATCGACCGGTCGTTGGCGGCTGCGTTCCGGCTGCCCATCGCCCGGCTGGGAGGCAACGAGGTCTGCTCGGTGACACTCCGGTCCCGAACAAGCACCTTCCGACTCAACGTCGTCCTGAAGGTCGAACCCAGCCTAAGGATCCGGACACCCATCCAAGCTCTGAGCGACGCCGCCAGGGCCAAGTTTGACGGTGTTCGTCTCGCGGACGAGCGCTTCCACCGGCCGGCCTCCATCTCCCTCGTGTTGGGATCAGATGTATATGCCAACTTGATCCAACCGGGGTTCCTAAAAATTGATGATGGCTTGCCCGTCGCGCAGAACACGGTGTTCGGATGGACCGTTTCTGGAGCGTGCACGGAATGAAGAGGCCGATCCTGATGTCTAGCCGGCCAGGGATACCTTTGCCTACGCAAGGGGGGGGAGAATGTTCACG
Source organism: Drosophila simulans (assembly GCF_016746395.2). Taxonomy (NCBI): domain Eukaryota; kingdom Metazoa; phylum Arthropoda; class Insecta; order Diptera; family Drosophilidae; genus Drosophila; species Drosophila simulans. Next base: position 15,460,167 of record NC_052523.2, on the reverse strand, counting down.
CCAGAAGGGCGCAAACAGTTGAGCGGCAGTGTAAGCGGCCAATGCTTTTACTCGAAGCTCCTCCACGGCTCGCAAGCACCGCTGCTCGCGCTCTCCTTCTCTTCTCTCGCTCTCCTCCCTTCCCGCAAGGTATTCACCACTCCGCGGTCCCGCGGTATTGCTACTGTTAATGTTAAGGTAGTCTTAAGTTACAAGTGCGCGAATAAAGACCGGAATTCTCGTGAAGTCGATCCCGAGTGTTTCATTACAGGGAAAAAAATCAGCAGCAACCGCAGCAACCCACACCCAGGATTTTTCCGCCCACTCCATTTCACAGTGTTTAAGAACGTTTAAGAACTGTCAGAGAAGTATACAAATAATTTGGCCTGCTTATAAAATCTTAGAATACTTAATAGTATCTATTAAATATATTCTATATACTATGATATTTTATACAAATATTATTTTGCTTGCTGGCCCAACTTACATTCCGGACCTGTCAGCTTTCCGCCTTGAATGGCAAGTGTTGACCCTATTTTTTCGGGGTAGTTACAACTGAAAGGCCCTTCGCTAAATGGCGTAACATTTTTTGCATGTTTTCTGGGCCCTGCCAACCCCCAGCCCCCTTGAGTTTTCAGACGCTCATTCGGGGGCCCTTAACGTTGTCGTCATGTTGCCACAGACATTTGCTGCATTGCACTGCACTCGCCGTTCTTTCGCCCATTTCAGTTGGCTGTTTTGGCTAGCAAGTTAATTTAGACGGGGCTCGATGGGGAAAACAAAGGCAAAAAGCCAGCTGCCTGCCATATTCTTTTGCCCCGCAGTACTGTTCGGTTTTTTTTCTGCTGCCACTGCAGGTTTGGTAATTAATCATCGGGCTGGTAAGCATTCGTGTAAGCGCTCTTATCGCTCAAAACACATCTCAAGTAGTTAATTTTAAAATGCCCCACGTAACAGGCTGCAATTCCAGTGGTTCGGTGGTTAGAAGCTGGCGGGGGAGTAGGCTACTTGTCAACGCTTTTGATTGACAGCACTTAAATATTTTTGCCAGACATTTCTTTTTTGAACTGGTCACTCCCCCGTAATCTACACCCACGTGCAATCCATTTTTTACCACATATTTCCCAGGGTTAATGGCAGAGTGGCGCCCCCAAGCGGTCGGCGGCCGTACCTCACTGATTACCACTAGAGAAAAATCGAAAAGGAATGAAAAAAGCAGCATTCACCCACTGCATTTGGTGGTGGCTATGCTGCCTCTCACTCTAACCGGCCTATAGCCGTCCCTTTTCAAATATGGCGATGCCTGCCATTGGCTGTTGCTCCACCAAGAGGGCGTGGCTTTGCAGCCACTTTGCTTTTGGCCCACCAATGAATGGGGGGGCAATTGGAAACTTAAGGTAAGCGAAAAGCACAAGCAACAAGTGCAGATCAATAGTCGCCACAAATCGAATTAAATCAAATCAAATACACCGACTTTTGAGTCGATTTGATTTTGACAGTTGTGGGCCAAGTGGGAAAAGGGGCATTACCTTACTTAACTTGGCCGAAAGCACCCCGGAGCCAAATGCAATGCGATATGGCAATTTAGCTGTCAGTTAGCCGCTCTCTGGGCCAATTAACCGGCCTGGTCTCATTGTTATTGCAATTTCGTGGCCCCAAGTAACCAAACTCAACTGATGATTTTGCGGTTTTCTCCTCGAAATGTCTGTGTGTGCAAACAGCAATTATCTGATAAATGCCCTGGCGCTGAAAAATTGATAAATTGCTCATATAAACGTTACGCTATGATTATGGCATTTTCATCCAGCGGATCCAAGTGGAATTCTGTACATGTTCTGTGGTATCAAGTACACAACTGACAGTTAATTGCTGTCGAAAAAGAGTTAGCTAAACTTCAAGTGCCGATGAGTAGGAATGAAGAGCTCTGCAATCGCAAAATGGTTGTACTTGCATGTCTGAAATTATAGACTCTTAAAGCAAGCTAAAAACTTTTAGAGTAATAAATCAAGTGCACAATAATTATGATGTGCAAGTCGGTTTCAATTTTCTACATTCCTGTATAATCGTTTTGAACTTATTGCAATATTGAATTAATTGAATATTAATTGGAATTTTGCATTTGCATTACAAAGATTTAATGTGATAAATTGCAAGGTAAATTTAATTCATCTTGTAGATGCAAAACTAACTAATATATGCTTAATATATTCTCCATTTATCAGATTGTGATATACTTAAGTCACGGTGAAATGGCCAATTTCAATTTACATATATGAATATTTGTTAGAGCTAAAGTTATAGAGATGACCAGACTTTTATCATTTTGCTTCAGCTCCATTGCCTTTTCTTTTCATTTATTTTACACAACTTATATTAATTAATTGATTTTCAAAACTATATGCCAAATATTTTATTAACATTTCATAATGCGGTAATGAATGAATTGATACTTAAGCCCTTCTTTATGGACACCTTTTTTAGATCTTTATCATTATACCCTTGTTTTCTAATCGTCTGCCAAGCAATTTATTGTTGCTCCCATGACAAATCGCCCATTGACAACCATAAACTAAACACCCTGCGAAACCCAACTCTTTCGAAGATATATGTCTTGGCTTTAAACATTTTTGGACTGGCAGACGAGAAGTAGTCATCTCATCAGTTGATCAGCAAATCCATCATGTCCAAAGGGCTGTGGATTGTTTTTCTCCTCGGCTGTTGGCTGTTGGCTGAAGTTCTTTCCTCTGGCTAATTTGTAGCAGTTGGTTGTTTATGTTTGCCACAAGACCAGAAACCAAGAAGATGATGGCCACCAAACGAGGAGCGATGATGACGAGCATCGATATTGTATGCGGCAATGGAATGGAATCATTGCGGCTTTGTTTATTTATTTAATTCCAGTCAAGCTCAATTAGAAACCCAAATACACATCGCAGTCGCAGTCGGATCGGTTGGTGTGAGTTTGGTATAAATATATTGCACCCGGGTCTCGTGGCGTTGTTTGGCTTTGGCTCTGGCGCTTTCAGCTTTATTGATTTAAAAAAATGAAAAATTTATGTTTAAACAAAGCGCATGCAGCCCACTGCACAGCGTATGAATTTGAATCTGATTCTGAATCTGAATCCGAATACCCATTCCGTTCGATTTCAGCCATTGGCGCCACCACTTAAAAACAACATGAGCAAGAAGCTTGGCGGACTTTTAAATGTAAATAAATAAACAAACAACGGCAACCGCCAAATCGAACAAAATCGAAATACTTGAACCGCAGTTTCCTCCTCTATGGGATATGGGATCCAGATATTGAAATACATCGATCCATTCGGGGTGCCCAAGTGGGAAGTGTGTGTGTTTTGCATTGTCGGCAAAACGCCTTTTGATGCCATTGGGTCGGCGGAAATAAGTTCACATAATCAAAAATGCAATTGGCGATGAATGCCAGCAATGCAACAATACAAATAAATTGCAATCATTCATCAAAAACAAAAGAGTTGCCGGCAGGGCAGTCGATGCTCCAGCTTCAGTTGCAACTTGCAACTTGCAACGGTGGCAACAGCGGCCACTGCTGCAATTGTTGCACCTTATTTGGGCAACTGGATGACGAAGATGGAGAGGGGAAATAGTAGCATATAGTAGGGTCTGAGCGGATACAGTGGTTTAAATTATAAACATTAAAGTTATTGAACAGAAATAATCCTGAGATACCTTCTTGTCTTTTAACACTTTGTAACTATAATCGACTTTGGTTGCTGTTTTATGTTGATTTTAGAATATTTATTCTGGCTTTCTTCTGTAAAAATTTGTTAAGGGTCTTTAAGAATATATTCAGATGAATATAATTAGAATTCCAGCCACAAGGGATATTATACAAATGTAATCTTAGAGCACAATGCAAATTCGCAATCTCAGCTGCAAGAACCTGAACACCTTTCGTAATCGGCTAATAACACCCACCCAGGTGAGCTGATCTCGTTTTAGATTTTGGCAACCACTGTGCGGCGATACAATGTGTGTCTTGTGGCGTTTTCTACGAATTTCAGGAGCCGTTCCTCGCCAGAGATCAGCTCATAAAAGGAGGCACTCAACAATCAAGCATGACGAAATGGCCAAGCGGCTTTTCGCCTTTTTGCCTTTTGGTTTTCGATTTTTTTTCTTCGGTTTTAGCCAGAGTTTGCCACAAAGCCGTATGCAAATGCAGAACGCCGGAACGGAGAGTGAAATAATGCGCTAAAGGCCCGCAAGACGTCTGTCATTGTCGATGTCGCAGTTGTCGCAGCGGATTTGCCTTTGTGTCCCTGCCGCAAAGTCAATTGTGAGGATATATATCTTTTGAGGATCGGAGGATCAGTGTTCGTTGAGTATCTGAGTATCTTCCGAGCAGCGACCTCGGATTAGTTAGCTCCTGCTGGGCAACTCCATAAAAATTTGACTACCGCTTTCACTTTGGCCTGCGACCCTGACAATCTGCCTCTTTTCCACTCCCGCCTTTCTCTAAATATTTTGATAGCCAGTGTTTATCTGAAAGTGTGTGTGTGTGGTGTGCCTGTGTATGTGCGACACATAACACGAGTGCCAGTGTGTGTGGTCCAAATCCGTATCCGATTCGTAGTCCAAATCCGTGGCACAATCCAAAAGTGAAAGCATTTTCCCGGCCACTTGAGCTGGCTATTAACATTCACCTACCGCAGTTTGTATATAGAACAAAAAACTAAAAAAAAAACGAGAACACAGCGAAACAGACACAAATTAATACTAATAAAACGGGGGAAAGTGGGGGGCAAACTGTTAGGCGATTTACGACTTCCTCAACATCCTGAAACATCACATATCCCAAATCCCCAATCCGAAATCCCAGATCCCCAAGGAAACTCCCTAGACAGATAGACATCTTGAGTAGGGTACGATGGCTTGAAGGCTTTCAGTCAAATGCTTTTAATTGATGTTGGCCACTGGCCATCAACAAATTAGTTTCAGTTCCAGGCCAAAAGTCGCCAAATATTTTAGCTGCGATTTCAGCTGAACCAGCAAACAGACAAAAAAAATTCCTACAAAGAATCAACGAAGAGGATCGCCGGGCGGAGAAACAAAGGCCTCTTCAGTCGAGGGCTGATCAGATTAAGTGCTTATAACATGGACATGACTCCATTGACCAGCCCAGCATCCATTCCATCGCATCCTGGTAGCCACCACCACGCTTGGCGATCGCAAGACACATATAGATGGCTGCCGATGATGCCCAAAGTTCCCTACTTTTTTCGGAAATTGCTGGATGCACCCTACAATTGGCTGAAGGGGTTTAACTTTAATATGAGATTAACCTAAATAAGTTAAGACCAAATTTGAATCAACAAAATGAATCAACAAAATGAATCAACAAAATCTACTATATTATACCATGACTGATAGTAACAGAAATTTGGTTTAAGCATGTTAAGAATGCTAAGAGATATATACTTCCTAACAGAATTTGTACGATATAGCTGTAACCTTTACAAATGCAGCGCATTCGAGTGGTCTTGCGAACCGAGACTTCTTTGGATGCTAAAACACAAACCTACACACCTGATGGGGACACTTTCAGAAGCAGGAGGAACACAGATCTTGCCAGTTCCATCTCTGTCGCTCCCCCAATTGCGGTTAAAAAAAACTTCCCTCAATTGGCGGCATTAAACGAGGCCGAAAGCGGAACCAAGAGCCAAGTGCCCCGATCCCGATCCCCATGCAATAATGCTAACCGATCGCGGGGCTGGAGATGGGATTTTGGAGCTCCGAGCTGGAAGACCTGCGAATGGAGGAATGGATGCGCTGATGCGATTGTCGTCGCCACATGATGCCTGCCCACTCTGGCACATCTTGGCCATTGTTCTCGCTCTTCTGGCCAAGAAGCGATCCGAACACTGGGAGCCAGCGAAATGTAGCAAATGTTCGTCCCGCTGTTGCTGTCGCCGTTGAAAAAATGTCAATACTCTCTGATTCCACGAATAAAAAAAGGCCCAACGAGCAGCTCCCCAATCCGCAGTTCCCAACCCAACCCAATCCAATCCCAAGCTCTTGTCGCTGTTCTCCTGACGTTCAGTCCATCTTGCTGAGCAGCTTAGTTGGATCCACCTTCTCAAGAGCACTGAGAAATAATTATGCCAAGGTGTGCTAGCCAAAAACAAATGTAAAAGCTATGATAATCCTTAAACCTTACCTAAAATATGGCATCATCAAGGAGGTTTTCTTGTTTTTAAGATATGCAATATTATACAGATGACTGATGCAGATGCATCCTATTAGTTTGAAAGCTTTTTAAGCGAAATACGAACAAAAATTATAATGTTTACTGTGCACTTTTCCCACAGTGCACTGAATGCCCCTGTTCCTGCTCAAATCCATTCTGCGTAATTCAGTTGCAGTTGAGATTGAGCCGAGCGGCAAGTTGCCAAAATGGTGGACATCAGGACACAAAGGCGGCCGCCTGAAGCCGAAAGCTGCCTAAAGGCTAAAACTGGCGGCGCATCAAAGGCCAAAATGGCCCACAGTTCAATAGGCTTTGTGCTGAAGCCGGGACTGAAATTGAGGCTGAGACTGAAGCGGAGGATTTTGCGCACTGGGAAGTAAGTTGGCAAGCGGCTATAATGCGCTTGGATATGCAAAATTGCATTGAAATTTGAATTCAATTCAAGGGGCCATTGGCCGAAGAGGGGCCATCCTGGCCGAACCTTTCGGCTTTTGGTCAGCACAAGCCTGATTGTGCGACGCTTGCCAATTTGAAGGAAATCAAAAACTGCGCCGCCATCGAGCAAATTACGCAACCTTTTCCTTCGGGTTACAATCTTACAGCAGCTGCCCCAGCTGTATCTGCATCTCGTACTGCATCCGAGTACGAATCTGAATCTAAATCTGAATCCCAATCGGTAGCCAGTGGGGCATGGCATTTGCATGCCCACATAGTGCAGCACCGCGAAAAATGAGTCTCTTAATAGCCGCCGACAGTTACAAAGTGCCAGGCAATTGTGGCAAATACCAAGCTCCCTGTTCACTACATATGGAAAAAAGATTGTTTAAATCCATTAAATTTTTCATTAAAACCATATTTATTGTAAACCAGATGAATTTATTGTGAAAGTTTATAACTGATGCCTATTATTTTACTTTTGACACAATGCTCTGGATATTTTATATGTTCTATAATAACTTCTTATATCCATACAAAAATCTAGAGACCAATGTTAATGAAATCAACTAATTCTCATAATTCTATTATAAAAGTCTATTGTAGGTTTGGTTTCTTTTTTCGTGTGCATCTTACAACTCGCAGTCATCGCATGGGCGTGTTTCGCGGGGGCGTCTTTGCCAGTTGCATTTGGCTTTCAATTTGCCATCGAGCTGGGTACACCTCTGGGCGTTCCGAGATCCGCGACTCCGAGAGGCAGCTGGCCACCAAAACTTCTGGCGCAATCATAATTGCAACAAGTAGTCGGGCATTAGCGTTTTGCATTATCTAAATCAAGGCTGCAACTTGAAACGATTTTCGGGGCTACGCGGATGGGTTCGGCCGATCTTGATATGTTAATTCATTCATGCCGAGATTTATGTGGGCCAAAATAACAAAAGCTTTGGAAGGAAATAAAAGCACTTCGCTTTCTTAGGCAATTGAATCAGTGAGTAGTTAAACATTATACATATATTAAAAAGTAGTTACTTTCATTCTAAACTCGGGGCAAGACTTACCAAAAAATATCGGATTTTTCTTCTTGAACCAACTGCGAATGATTCAGCGGCACAATGGGATCTTGGCCAGCGGCTACAATTGCCGCAATTTGGTTAATAATTGCACTTGGCCGGCGGGCAAAGGCGGCAAGGACTTTGAACACCTTGGGTAGTGCTTCTGCGGCGAACCATTATTAATGGCCATGTTAACAGGAGGAGCAGGCGGCACTGCGTTAGTGGAATCAATGGAATCGGATGCAAAAACAAGCAATCTGTGGATCTAAAGGGGGGATAAAAGTTTACGGCTGTCAGGCGGATTGAAGGACATGCCAATGGAGGCCCGCTTCAATCAGACGTGCGGTATTATCTGAATGCGGAACCCTTTTGGGTTAGGACGACTAGACGGGCTGGACGTGGGCAAACAAACAAATCTTGGCTGTCACGGGCACTCAGATTCAGCGGCATTCAGTTGCAGAGCGGAGAGTGAATGGACATGGTAATGGTAATCCGAGTGCGAATGTGGGAATCTCGCACGTTAGTTGGCCATCGTGTTGCGGATATGAAACATATCTCCGGTTAGCAGGCAGGACATTTCCGTTGTCCCATTCCTACATGTATGTATACCACCCGATTACACCTCCCGCCCATTCAGCTGTCATAAATCCCATGTTCGAGAGTTGGGCTTTGCGGCAGGATATTGCCCAAAAGGATACGCGCTGCCCGCTCGACTGTGTAACAACTTGATGGGCATTTGAATGCAGACTCGTGTCATTTAGTTGCCACAAAGAACTGGGCCCTCGTCCTCGAATTATCCGCCAGAACATTTCAATTGAGCGGCCCAAAGTGAGACACCTGACACTTAAGCGCCAGGATCGGAGGAGGGATGATGATGAGCATCGAGGCATCCAGTCATCCGGGCATCCCAACATCCCGCCTGGTCGAAGGCGTTCGTCTGACAAATGAGACAAAGTGACACAAGTCAATCAAAGGCCACGAAAATGCGCCGCATATAAATTCCAGTCGATTGGCTCTGACGCGGCCCAATTTACTTCCCACCGCACTGAAAAAAATCCTTTATAGAAAATTATACAAAGACAATCTCAGGAAATGCCCTTTTCAAAGATAAGATGCACTTCTATAGAAATTGGCTTAGCATAGAAAAAACATAACTAGATCTGAGAGTGATGGCAAATCATTGGCATTCTTCCGTAATGATATGAATGATAACTGATATTTTCTCAGTGTCCTAAACCTCGGGGGCAACAATGCGAATGGTCCTGTCTGGCCCCTTGGGGCCGAAATGTATTTAAATGAATTCCGTCAGCGTCAGCCGCGGACCGAGTTCAGGCCAAGTGATGGACGCATTTAAACTGTCAATACGCATCCAGCTCAGATTCTCAGGACGGTTCTCCAGAAGGCCAAGACGAGGAACGCGCGTAAGCTTGAAGTCACTGAAGTGGCGGAGACAATGAATCCTGTCAAATCAAGGCAACACAACGGAGTCAAAGTGGCGTGGCGAAAACGCGCGAACCGGCCACCAGATATCCAGATATCCACAATTCAGTATCCAGTATCCGACAAAGTTTCGATAAGATGAGCCGACCAGCGTCCCTTTTTGTGGGGCGGGGCAACCACTCAGGTTGCCAAATCCATTAGAGTTAAATAAATTTTGATTTTGAATTCAATTTGCGAGTTAACTAGGTGGAGATGAGCTTCGTTCGGTGTGCCTGGGGAAAGAGCTGTCCAGTGGGTGGCTTGAAAAGTTCTAGGAAAATATCTATTCTATCTGCCATTAATGCTAATGGCACCTTAAAAATGAATTGTAAAGTATGTCATATTTTATAAAAACTTGTTTTCTGGTATTTACAAATAAGCAAAAATCTTAATAGGCGCAATAGTTTTAATTAGAATATTTTTATCATGCAATTTATGTCTTTTCTCTCAAGCAACCCTCGTCAGGTATTTCGTGTTTCATTATTTTGCAGACCAGTGATTTAAAAGTTCAAAGCATTCGTCTTTTTCCAAAGGCGTAGTGAGCAGTTGATTTCAGAAGGGGATGCTGATTTAAAAATCTATGATTACTTTCATAAAAATAGGTCTATACTGTCTCTTAAACTATATTTCCAGTTATAAAAACCTAATGAGAATAAATTACCATAGGGACCTTTTCTAAGACCATTCAATTAATACATAGAAGGGCTTTGAGCCCCCCAAAAAGTACCCCTTCAGGGGACACCCCTGACAAGCGTCTCATGAGCGGCGAGGACAGGCGGCTCGCCGGCGACAAGTGATGAGTGAATGCAAAGAATTTGAATATTGTGCCGCGGCGGCAGTTGACATAAATCGTCAATGACAGCAACATCGCCTCTCCGTTTGGCCTTAAACACGCAATCCGGCCGGAGGAAGGGCAGGATGCCAGGGACTGCCGATGGGAGCTGGTCGTGGAGCGGGTTGGATTGGGAGTGGCAAGTCCATAGGACACGACAGACAACTGTAATCCGCGCCATTGTATCGAGGATGATTGCTCGCGGGTCCGTTTTGGCCTGTCAGCGGTCCCTTCAAAATCAATTCTAATCGATTTAGGACACTTTGACAGCGCTTATTGGCAGCATGCGCGTGGCCGCGATACCAACAACACCTTGCCAAATTTCCGATTCTGATTCGGATTCTGGCCAGGCCGACGCTGCCAGCGAAATGTCAACAGCATTTTGGCTTAAACGGACACAAAGTAGTGCCGAAAAGAAGCAGCAAAAAATGCACAGCGAAGTAAAACTGGGGGCCGAGAAAGATGCGAAATCCGAACAAGAACAAGGCTGCGGCAGCATTATCATTATCTCAATGGAAGCTGATTGAAAACAGATAATTAAAATCTTCTAATTAGGCGGCATGTTCACGCACACACACACACACACGCGCACATATTGCCGTGTGTGTTACCTTAACCACTGTCGACTGTCAGTGGGAACAAGTTCATAAATCTTGGCTCCAACAAATCGTTTTGCAACATGAGAGAACATTACACGTAAGAGCCAGCAGCCCAAGGCGGCCCGAGCAGCGGCCAACAAAAGACCCGCAGCATAAAAGTCGCAAAAAGTTGGCCAACTACAAAATTATGGCTGGGGACATCTGCGATGTGGGTATCCTGAGGGGGTGGGGGGACCTATCCTAAGGGGGTAGGGGGACCTATCCTGACCGGAGGTGGAGTACAGCATGTGTATTTTAAGTGATCGACTTTGGCTAAGGCAGAGAAAATTTGTGGCTTAAAGCTGAAATCTTGTTGTTATAATGAGCGTATTAACTTATCTTAGAAAACTTAGAACAATCCAATTAACTATGTTTATTATAAATTAAGCATTAAACGCTTATGCTTGAAAACATTGACCAGAATTTCGGAATTTAATTAACTAAGCATTAACTAACAGTTTATGGTATTTCATAATACCATAATTCGTATTTTGGTAAAAATACAAAAGTTGGTAAGAAGTTTGTATGTGTCTTTACTAAAGACTTGTGAATTCGCTTCTTACAGACTTTTGATCAATATTCAAACTTATATATCTATTTAATTTTAATGTTAAACTAACGATAATCATTTTCAATTTCAACCGCCGACATTGAAGAGAACAAGTACTAATAACAAGTACTAAATAAATGGGTCTTGTCCTTGTTTTAACTTAGCACAGTTCTGCACCGTGCTTAACATAGTCGTGACTCGCACCAAATATTACACTTGACATTTACATTACATAAATACATATTCGTGTATGTAAAAATTTTGATACTCGAGTAAAATATGGGCATGTATGTTTATTTTAAATAACTGTCAATAAATTTAAGCGACGTACAAAAAAAAGAATACTATTGATTCAAATTATTTATTCGTGAGTATAAGAAAACATTTACACTTTTTTCAAAAGGCTTAATTCAGAAGAAATTAGCTTTCAACGCTTGCCAAGTTTTCAATAATTTTCTTGTATATCTCTATACCTCTTAAGTAAGTTTCTACACGAAGAAACTCATCGTGATCATGCAAAAGAACCGGAGTGTTATTAATAGGAGAAAATCCCAAGGCTGGAATGCCTACTTCGCGAATGTAGCGACTATCAGTGCCACCGGGAAATACCTGCAGCTTGTTCTTCAAACTTCTGGAAAATAATTAATTAAGATAAAGTTATTTCGAATATCATTTTAAGCTTACAGCTCATCCGTGGCACGTTTAAAGGCCATCCAAAAGGGATTCGATTCATCCGTGACAGTGGGAGCAGTGTGATCATTTCTTCGTTTTGAAGTGAACTCAAACTCGATGTCGCCACCAGCCTCTTCACACAAGTTCACCAACTAGAATGTGAGTATACTATTAGTAATTTAATGGCTTATTTATTCGGGTACCCACAAATGAGTTGAAGTCGGAGACTTTAAGATCCAAGGACAATCGAACATCAAAAACGGCGGTCAGCAAGGGTGGCACCACATTGCTTTGGACTCCGCCATCCACGATGGTCAGGTTAATGGTCGTCACATCGCCAATCTGCAACTCTGGATTATCCTTCAGGCGTTTTAACTGACTTGCACGGAACTCCATCATCTTGCTAGTTATATAACTAAGCTTTTCGCCCGCTGTATTCGGCATTAGAAGCAATCCATGCCCGGCGGATCCACTAATCTTAAAAATAACACCTGAAAATAGCCACAAATTAGTCTTAACCAGTACGGGTTTTTAAATTTACTTACCTTTTAATGTTCGCTCGGCATAGAAAACGGGAAACTCTGCAGTCGGAGAGGAGATTCCCTCGTCCAGGGAAAATCCAATATTAAGCGACTTAAACTCCTCCGAACTAACAAAAGGCATCATTCCCTTTCGCCCACCTACCTCTTCATCTAATGAAAAATTTGTTAAGTTTAAAAAATTTGGATAATTAAATGATTATTTACCTGGAACGAATGATATGTGAATGGTTCGCTTGAATCGCAATCCTTTGGCTTTTAATGCTCTGATAGCTGCCAAGTACTGCATTCCCACACACTTCATGTCCTGAGATCCTCTGGCAAAAATGCGACCCTCTTCATCGACTTCTGCCCCAAACGGTGGATGGGTCCATTTTTCAGGGAATACGGGAACTACATCCATGTGAGAGTTTAGCAAGATACTCGGCCATTCCTTTTCAGTTCCCTCCCAGCTCAGAACGACCACGGGATTTTGTTTATCGAGAGGATAGTAGACCTCAACGGGTAGATCCAAATTCTCAGCCTGACGCTTTAGGAACTCCACGCACGGTTCTAGTGAAATAATGGGCATTCTCTTTACTAATCATGGATAGAATTTATTAGATACCCACCATAATCAGGATTGGGATGCACACTTGGGATGCGCAGGTATTCGCGGAAATAGTCTATCTCCTTGTCGGTCCCCCAGTTCTTAGCAGCCATTGTGTTCCTATCTAAAGCTCAGACATAACTGAATCTAAAGTTAGATCTAGTCTATAAGTTCATATTTATCTTTTATTAGTTTTATCTTCGTGTGCAAATGCAATCTGAAGCAAATCCATCATAAACGAATGCTTTGCCAAATCCATTATTTCAAGGAGTTTATTTATCTTATAACTGTTATCATATAAAACAAACAAAAATACAGCATATAAAAGGCATTAACTAGACATTCGCAACGTTGCTAATTATCTTCTGAAATATCTGCACACCGCGCAGATAGATGTCCGCCTGAATGAACTCATCGTGATCGTGGAGCAGTACAGGTGTATTATTCATGGGTGAGAAGCCCAAAGCTGGAATGCCAACGGCACGAATGTATCTGCTGTCAGTTCCACCCGTAAATATTTGCGGTTTGATGGAAATGTGCCTAAAAGATTAAAAATATATTGTTATAAACAGAGGTCTTATAAGTTAAGAGCTTACATCTCATCGGTAGCTTTCTTGAAAGCGAGCCAGAAGGGATTACTATCATCGATGGCGGTGGGCGGGACTTTAGGTTGCTTCTGTTCGTAAGTGATCTCGATGCCACCACCCACGTCGGCACACCATTTGTGGAGCTATAAATATGCCTGTAGGTTAGTTTAGTGAACATTTAGGATGAGTACAGCACCTACATTAGCCTCAAACTCCTCAAAATCCACATCTAAAGCCAAACGACAATCGAAGCAGACCATCAGCAAGGGAGGCACCACATTGCTCTGAACTCCGCCACCAAGTTTGGTCAAATTAATGGTCGTTACATCGCCAATGACCAACTCTGGATTATTCTGCAATCTTTGGACCTGAGTCCTACGAAACTCCATCATCTTTCCGACTATATAGTTCAGCTTTTCACCAGCAGTATTGGGCAGCAAAAGCGATCCATGACCAGCAGTCCCACTGATGTTAAAATATACACCTGTTTGAAGTGGTAAGTATATAGGATATATTGCTAAATTTAAGGTCTAACTTACGCCAAACTGCTCGCTCTGCATAGAAAAGAGGAAGGTGATCATCGGGGGAAGCCAAGCCCTCGTCCATTGCAAATCCCACATTAAGAGCACGGAAATCATCAGTGGGCACAAAAGGTCTCATGCCATAGCGACCGCCCATTTCCTCATCTAAGTAAAAAGAATTTTATATGTGTTATGATGTAATAGATCGTATAAGTAACTAACCCGCCACAAAAGAGATGTGGATAGTGCGTTTAAATTTCGCTCCACTTCTTTTTAGCGCTCTAACTGCAGCGAGATGCTGCATTCCCACGGACTTCATATCTTGTGTTCCCCTGGCAAAAATGCGACCCTCCTCATCGATGTCTGCTCCAAATGGTGGGTGAGTCCAGTTTTCTGGGAATACGGGAACCACGTCCATATGGGAGTTCAACAGAATGCTGGGCAACTCGGGATTGAGTCCCTTCCATGTCAAAACCACCACGGGATTCTTTTCATTTGCTGGGTAATACACCTTCATTGGCAAATCCATCAGATTTGCCTGTCGCCTGAGAAATTCGACGCATGGTGCTGCAGAGGTAAGTTTAAATATCTTTAAAATTGCCACTCAATTTCTGTAAAATATACTATCATGCAGATTCTAACCATAGTCCGGATCGGGATGAACACTTGGGATGCGCAGATACTCGCGAAAGTACTGTATCTCCTCATCGGATTCCCACTTGCTGGTGGCCATTTCACTTCTATATACGATCTGTTGCGGCTGACAGCTGGCAGCATACTGAGTTGTGTTAGCTAGTGTCCGAGTCGAGTTCCAGTGCCCTACTACTAATAGACTTATCTCTCACGATCGTAACGCCAACGCGCGACCCGCGAGGTGGCGGACACAGAAATTTTTATCAAATTGTAAACGAGAATTTCGGATGGTGGAAAACTCGTTTACGTCACAGTAGCGGAGGGTTCACTTGTTTTAATCAACAACAGCAATCAGTGATAGGACACTACTTTGGAAAACTAATTCTTATTTTACATACAAAAACATTTCCAGCACTAAAAGGCTTAGCTTTAATATGTAATATTTGCAACAATAATCCAGGGGACTTTCTCTCCACTTTATTGTGTTTTCACTGTACCAATTTGACCGTGGTCTCCTTCTATTCTCCGTTATCGTTTAAATTCGATTCGTAGATTTGTTATAAGGTCGGTCGTTCGCCCCTTGCTATCTGTTCCCATCAACTGCTTGCTCACTGGCTCGAGCCCAAAGTACTGCTTTAAAGCCACATTTTCAGCACTGCTTGACTACTGCTTGTGACCAATTTAAATTCAGATTTTAATACAGTAGGAAGTTTATTCTTTACATTTACAATTACATCATACATCTTGGCGTGTACAACGAAACTTAAAGAGTCACTAGAGTCTTATATGCGAAAATACCGAATAACGATCTCCACCAGACCCTTAGGCCTTGCGTTCGAAGAGGACGGGGAATGGCTTATCCTTCGGCGCCTGCAGCCAATTGTCCTCCGAATACTTGACGTTGTTCTCAGTCTCGATGACGTGGAAAGTGTAGGCGTGGCGACTCTTTTGCGAGCGATTCGGCTCACTCTTGTGCACCACATTTCCGTGGATTATAATGCAGGTGCCTGGAAAAATTAAGTAAAACATATATTATAATGATTTTATAGTATTAATGGAAAAACCACGAATATAACTCTTTAGGGAACCAGGCCAAGAATAAACTAAATTACACTTGGTCTGACAAAAGCAGCTAACAAAATATTTACTTTGCACCTAAAACACCATAAAGATAATTTTTAAATGGGTCTACCGAAGCTCTAGTACTCTGCAGTACTTAGAAAGTGCTTCAACTACTTTAAATTCATGATAAATTATCTTTTATCAACTTACCCTTGCTGACTTGCATTGGCGTGAAGCTGGACTGCGGATAAATGGGAGCTGCCCGATCGTAGACCATCAGTTCGCTGGCATCCTTGTCGGGATTGCGGAGGTAGCGCCTGTGGACTCCACTCTTGTGTGAGCCCTTGATGAACTGCAGGCAGCCGTTCTGCAGGGTGCAGTCCTCGAGGGCCAGCCAAAAGCCCACCGCCGAGTTGGGATCCGTGTGCAGGAACCACGAGTCCTGATGCGGCGTCACCTCGCCACCCACTCCGGGATTCTTGTAGATGTACATACTTTGGCAGACGGCCGGCTTATTGTAGTTCAACTGCCAGCAGATCTCCCGAACCCGGTTGCTAAACGTGATGGCATTGAAGGCAGGATGCTCCACGTGCAGGGCATGCCCCACTTTGTTCAGGGCGATCATGGGATCCACCAGCAGCTGGCCCTCATCTCCCACCGCGCCCTTCTCGAAGAAGTAACGCACTTTGTCTCCCGATTCCATGAAGTACAGCTCCTTTCCCTGTGCATCCTCCTGCTTTATGGTGCTGAAGATCTTTCTGTTGTTCTGCGGAGCATCCAGGCACAGAGCTCTTCCCGCCTGGTACAGGGAGTCCACTTCCTCGGCAGTGAGGAAGTCCTCGATGACAATGTAGCCGTTTTCATTCAGCTGAAAATACGAAAGCGGGTGAAGGTCTCAGTCAATTCAAGGAATAATCTTTTTTAGCTATATGGCTTATCGGCTGCGCCGTCTGGTCTGGCGGGTTCGGCAATCTCTAACCGGACTCTAAGGGGGCTGGAGGCATTATCGCACCAACTGACCGATTGACCGACTGCATAATGGGCACGCGCTTACTATTTCGAACTTAGGGGTATTATACCATAATCGCAGCAAACAACATCGCAAAAAATCAGCAACATAAATGGGCCCATATAGAAAACTACGGTTTAAAATTATGAAAACAAATAGAAGTATAAAATTTATTTTCTTAAAGACTGATTTTTTCGTGCAGTGCACTAGTTCACTTTGTTCACCTTTCTAACGTTCGCTAATTAACAAATTCCGGTGCACGTCAAAATGTTAATTCTGCCTGACATAAACCCACGAACCGAAATCCGTGCTCATTCATTGAAATCAGTCAACGTAAAATTGAAAATTCACACATTCTCTGCTCCTAATGTATATTTGAGAAGGGGTATACTGGACTGGCGATCGAGAACGATACTCATAGTGGCATCTAAACAAAGATAAATGATTGCTTTGTTGAACAATTAATATCTCTTAGATTTATGCCTGACTTTTCAGGAAGAGCAATAGAATTTCGGCTTGGTAAATAAATCACTTTTGTTGTGGGTGCTCTCCCATTCTTTCTCCCGGTTCCCAGTGGCATGAGTGTGGTTAAATTAAATAAATCTAAATTGCTCGAGCGAGAATTTTAAAAATGAAAAACGAGAGTAAAAATAGTCGCCGTGACTCAAAGGCAGCCGACAAAATCACCTGAAGTGATCGAAAAGACGAAAGAGATCGGGTCAGCTGTCGATCTGACGCTAACAGAACCGCGAAGATAAATCATCGGAAAAAGGGGCAGGAAAGTGGGCCTATTTTCCGGATGGTGCTCTATGCACAATGTACCCTACATATATGTATGTCTGTGGTTCCATTACAAAGGCGTGTGCATGGAAAATTACACCAGAGGGTCAGCAATCAGCAGTTGCATTCATCACGTATGCTCACCGTTTGTCATATAACATGCTTAGCCAGCTGATTTTGTAATCGCGTTGTATTTGATAATGGCAAGTGCTTGAAGTGAAGCTTGTTTGCACGGGGAGCTTTGCATTAATATGTAATCCACATGTTGAGTAATGGCTTGGTGAACTAGAACTTGGGCGTAGACTACAGTGAGCAAATCCGAATTGTTTTGCAATATAAAAAATGAATCAATTTTATGCTGAATCAAATATTCAATTTAATCAAGAAGTTGACCAAGTGCAAACCAGTTTGTCAACAAACTATTCTAACCATAATTAACCACCGTGTCATTATTATGAGCCCCACGCGTTGTTTGGAAACTAGTCTGGTATTAAGAGTTGTTGTTCTGTGATTGCTTGAAATTTCCAGAATCTGAAAACATTTCCTCAATCAGGAAAAATTTCCTTGTCTTTTCATTATTCTGCAGAGCAACAAAAGAATGCTTTTCCGACATTGAATTTTCCGAGCCAACGAAATGTTTATGATGCAGATGGTTGTAAATAACACGATGACTCTTTGGGAACAAGTCATCCCAGGATGAAGATGACTAACTAAGAGTGCTTCCAATAAATAATACGTTGGCTTCCAAAATATGTAGTTATACGTAAAAGGAAAATTTCGATCGATTGATTAAATATGAATACCCACCTCGTCCAACAGTTTGCTGTGCATTTTGTGTCGATTTCTGTTTGTTTATTTTGAAATGAATTAAATTTTACTTTTGTTTTCAACTCAAACAACGCGAACTCCCGAACTTTTGTATTGGTTCTGTACTTAATTTGCTCTTCCGTAGCGTTCGAGAACGTTTCGCACTGTTTGGCGTGTCTTTTAAAACTGATCGGTAGAGAAATTTTCGAAAACGCTCGAAAATGAAAATATCTGACTAGCGGCTGCTCCCACGCGGCGTTTAACCGTTACACTTCTCTACTTCTGTTAGATAACAGCGAGCGCCGCTGTTAACTTTCAGCGCGTGTTGCCGCTACTGTTGCTATACCCTTCTTTATAGTACGGGTATATCTACGACGAAACACAAGTTTACGAATTTTGTCGCTTACATATGCAAGTCGTATGTATTTATGAATGTTATTATTAAAAACTATTTAGGTGCTTTGTTAACAAAATCATCGGGCGAAATAAAGCAATTCATTTATAACATTTTATACGTGCAAGGGCATTTAAACGTCGCCTCGGAACAATTTACTTTCGTCCATAGCATTCATAATTCTCTTGCCAGTTTTCTTATCAGTCGTTATGTGTGTCAGTCTAGCCATTGACTTTGATAAATAAGAATTACTTTAGTTTGTCCACTTTAGTTTTGCGCTATTGTTGTGTGTGGCGCAATCTCCAAACTAATTCTGCTACCCATCAAGTATACATACATTGAATGATTCTTTCTCCCTTGTCCCATGGAAAACCCATCTTCCTCTATTTACACACGTGTGCCGGTTGCGATCATCGGTCGGCGGTCTGGGTCTTCCACATGACTTCTTTGTCTTTATGTTCATGCATGTGATCATTAGGCATCCTCCAGTCAAATGCACAATATGCTTTTGTACATTTCAGTGTACATGTAACTGCACTGAAAAGAACAAATTTTATAATTTTATATTTATTTCTAGTAGAAAGGTAGAAATTATTTTATACCTAGAGTGTACCATCAAGAAAAAACATTGATGATGCATACTACATTTTTTTTCTCAGTGGTCTTTTGTGTGCCTGTGTGCCAGTTAATTGCCGTCTGTGCGTGGGCCGTTATTCGTTTGTTTCCCCGCCAGACTTTTGTAACTGCGATTGCCTCACCGGCTTTTCACGGCGCGCAAGAAATGTATGCAAAACTATTGTTGCTCCGCGGCTAATTGCAGATGCTTCAACAGTGGCTAACAAAGCTGAGAGTATTGGATTATTCATTAGTTAAGCTAGTTAACAAACTTTTGGAAACTGGCAACTTAATTATGTTTATGTGCTCAATTAAGAAGGGCAACTTTAATTATCCCTGAAGATACAAGACAATTAATTATCCATGCAATGAAAATATCTACTATTCATATAAGTTAATTACATAGAAATGAGTTATTGGCTTACACTATTCACAGGTTAAATTCAAATTCAGTAGCCTGCCCACAGTTGGCATATCCCACACTGAAAATAATATTTGCCAATACGTGGGCAGTGCAAACAGCTTCCATGTTAGTTCGCTCGAACTATCCGCCCATTTAATATTTGTTATATATTTCCTTGACAACTTAATTTCGGTCTTGTCTGCCGCACTTGTGTGCAAATACTCAAATATTTGCAGATCTTCAATGCTGTCTTGGCACAAACAAAGGCCGTAAGTGCCACTTTTTGACTGCACCTCGACTCAGCCGTCCAACACTCAACACACACCCACTGACTAGGCTGCCAACTAACTAAATCCGGCGACTAACTTCCACTGAAAATGCCATAAAGAGTCGCCAAATGAAAATGGCCAGATGATAAATAAGCAGGCAGGAAATTTATGCCATGTGCCTGTGACTTAGTACTCGTACATTTCAGATGCTGCATTCGCATTTCGCATCTCGCATCTATTGCGGCTCCACAGAAGATTAATTACACTAGCTGCGGCCATAAATAAGGCAGGCAAATACAAACAGCATTATTCGCATTGCGAGGAGGCATCGCCAGTAAGTGCATGTTGTAAAATTCAAATTAGAAGCCATCGTGCAGATTTGCTGCTGTGTGGCCTTGACTTAAAGAAGAAGACGAAGAAGCAGAAGCGGCTGGCGGAAAAGGGGGTGGTTGGTGCCCCAAAGGGGCAAGGTGTCTGTTCGTTCGCTCGCTCGCAGCTGAACAATCGAGTCATAAACAATGAGCGGCCAAGTAGATCCCACTCCATCAACCTTAGGCCATCTCGCCCATCCATTAGCCCATCAGCCATCACCCACCAGCGATCCAAGGTCATCTGTTGGTTCTTCTTGGCCTGGCCGTGTGTGTGCGAGACTAATTAAATTAATTCACATCGGAGGCACGCGATTGGCCTGGCTGGGCAAACAAACAACAAACTGATAACAAATTCAACTTTGCTTTATTCACATTGCTTTAATTCGACTGATTTTTTGTTGTTTGTTTGTTTTTGCTTTTTGGCCATAGAAGGTGAATGTTATTTTCGCCTCTACAGATGATTAGAATGTGCCTTGTCAGCGGGCCATAAATTAAGCTCAGCTGCCTTTCCAATTTGCATACCCTGTAATTAAGTGGTCAGCAGTGTGTCTGCTGATTATCATAAGCTGCTCAAAGCCAAAATGGTTTTGGAGAAGAACCCGTATGATTTAGCATCTAAAAAATCATTGAGTAAAGTTCTAGTTGTCCAAATTAAACACTACAAAAATTTTTTTCAAATATAAAGTATACGTTGAAATATTTTAAATTCTTAGGGTAATTCCACTTACGATCTTTCCAGACCAATCTTCTGTTTGCGATTATTTTCCCAAATAGGATGCTAGCTTCAGTGCTCCATAGATTAGCTATACTTATATGATTTCGTTTTATTTATTTGGGACAGGCCCCCCATGTCGAACTCAGCGTTTTGAGCATGACCTTAGCCCGAGTTGCTGGTCAGCGATATGGAAAGCATGCACCTTGATACTCGGCGATATATTAACAATGCATGATGCAAGTAAGAGGAAATGCTGATGCGAGGCGAGCTGTCAGGAAAGGGAAACGATCGTAGACGCATAGATATTGCACTAGATGCGGATCCCAGAAGTGGGCAACTTTCTCCGCCCCGGCAGCATGATGAACTGTTCAATTTACTTGAATCAGCGATCCACTAGATGATACTCCACCTCCAACAACCGGCGGCTATAAATCAGCAACCAGAGCCACCCTATGAAATTCGCATAACAAAGGCTAATTACGCGACACGTTTGGACTTCATCATCATGGATGGACGGATTTGTTTGGGATCTGCTGGCTTTATCGTGCTCGTGCATAATTTTCGGATCAATCAGCTGGCCGAAAGAGCGAGACAACGTCGACTTAAAGCCATAAATCTAATGGTCGCCAGCCGCGTTGGCCATGCCATGCAAATGCGAAAGTGGCCAGAAGAAGAAGAGCAGCTGGGCACCCAAAAGTGGTAGCCAAGTTAATAATGTTGCTTCGTGCTTTAGTGTGGTGGCTTAACTCTATTCCCAATGTCAGTTGAGAAATTAAAAACTAATTTGATGGCAATCCAAATTACGCACATTGAGGTGGGCCTGCACTATGCAAAAAATAACATATACTTTATACACAGAAAAATCTAATTCACAAATAAGCTTCATATACTTCTTCCCAAAATTATTAATAATGGAATTGCGTGCAAGATTTGCACACCTCATACTAGTAAGGAATTTTCCCAAGTGTACGCCCGGCTAAACCTCAACATGTTTTTCGATAAAGAGAAGGGTTTTGGGGGAGTGGGAAAGTCAGCTGGAAAAAGAGGTTCCCCGGTGGCTCCACCTTCGCAGCCAGTTGATTATGAAAGCGCTTTACAACAGCCATATGAGTTTTTGTTCGTCTGCCTGTCTTCAAAGTGAAAGAAGCATTAAAAGCGACCTGAAACATGATGACTGTCGGTAATTTATACGAAATGTGCGTTTTTGCCTCATTTCAGTGTTTCCAGCATTTCCCTTATAATTACACGCTCCCCATGCAAAATCGTCGATCACGTCGCCAGCTGTGATTCCAAACACTAGGTTGCAAAAATAAATATGAAAAACGGCTTTTGGCACCACTTAGGCAAATCTGTTGAAACCTAATTTGAATTTGCAAAAATCATAACGCCGCTTTGGGATATTAAAAAACATCATCTGCGGCCAGAGGTTATTGATTCGCCGTTGCCTTTTGTTGTTACCACAAAAGAGGGATTATAAGCCGCGCGATATATGGCGAACAAAGCTCGAATGCAGTCACAAAGCCACAAAAGATTCAGGGCCTTGGCCAAGAACAAAAGGATGCCCAAACTTAGATTTAGATTTCGCCTTGACTGCGGCCAATGTCGTCGCTTTGTTATCGCTTTTATTGGGCTCCCAGAAATTATCTCCATTATAGCCGAGGCCCTAATTGAATTATGTAAGCGGGAAGCAAACGGTTAACAAGCGCTGGCAACCGCACACTTACCGTCTGACCTTTTGTGATTTCTCACTCGTTTTTTGGTATCTTCGAGGGCCTCCGGCCACCACGAGCTGGCCCAACAGATGTGAACTTGGCAACGGATCACGAATTGCCAATCTGCTTTCTTTCACCTCCGAACCGTGGACTAAATCCATCATGATGGATTAGCAGCCATGTCTGATTATCTAATCCGGTAATCCGGTAATCGCGGGAGCAATCGAAAGTGCAAAGGGAGTACATCAAAAAAGTAAATTACTTTTTGCTATTATTCAATCGAAAAGGTGAGATAATGTCAATAAAGTAATCTGCAAGCACAGCACATGGCTATAAGGAAACGAAAAGTAAATGTTTAGTTACCATGTGAAATTGTGAATGGTGAACGAAACCGAAAGTAAAATCGGAAAAAATATGTTAAGGAAGTTTATTAAATGGAAAATGAAATGGTATGTTATAATTTGACACTTACAGGCCCCAAAAACTATTTAAACAACAGTTTCCTAAGGAAATCCTATGTAATTCGATTTCTGTAAACGTGAATAACAACCATCGCGGAAATAGTTTTAAAAGGGAATACACAAATTAAGCATCCAATGAATGAAAACTGCACGTAATGCCCAACAAAAGTGGGTATCGAGCATTCGAGATTTGCGAAGCACACTCGGCCATAATTTGACAACAATAAATTGCATTAGCAGCGAAACAAGTTCAACACGCAGAATAACATTTAAATTCAGCAGCAACAAACAACGAAGTGGGTATCGAAAAATAGAAAAAACACAAGAGAAGACATGAAAAATGACAGAAGGTGTGCAAAAAAGTGTATTTAACTTGGCCGAAAAGGCGTCGCGGCAGAAAGACGTTTGAAGTTTGTCTACGTTTTTTTTTTCATTTTTTTGAGGGTACTGTGCGACAGCAGCCATCGCAATAATTATTGCTGACGGGCAGCAATAACAACATTAAGGCAACAGCAGCAGTGGGTCACTGGAGAGCCAAGTGATCACAACAAATGGCTAAGATAGCGTAGGCCCAACAGCAACATTGGTAGCAAAGGCAACACTAACAGTACAGACAGCAACATGATGTGCTTATCCTGCAACAATGTATATAGTTAGCAACATCAACGGTAACAACAGCAACATCAGCTGCAACGATAACAGTTAAAGCAACAACAGCAACATGAGCAGTTCCATTAGCAACACACTTGCTGGTAAGCAGCCACAATCACATATCGTTGTGTTGACAGTTGCAGATGCAACATTTCAATAAAACAATAAAAACACCTAAAGTTAAGGCAGCAGCATTGTTCAGACTTAAAGCAACAGCAGCAACATCAACTGCAAGTGTACGACAGCAACATTCAGGCTAAGAGCAACAGCAGCAGCAACATTGGCTGCAAAACCAGACCCAAACGGTGCTGCCGGCGTCGGCTGAGAGAGCGGGAGGGGAGCGGAAGCAGATGCGGCAGCGGCGGGTCCGAAAGTTTTTCAACTCTTTGCTGACAGCCAAGATCGCTGGCGATCAGTGCGGTTTTGGAGTTCGTTGCGTTCGGTCGCGAGATACCTGGCTAAGTGGAACCCCAAGCTAGATCCCTGGATCGGTACCAACTCGAATTTTATTCGCGAGTGTAGATCTCTTTCTCTCTCTGTTTCTCTAACCCATAGTTAAGCCCGAGTGTGTGTGTGTGTAATTGCTAGTGCCAGGATAAGCACATCCTGCCGGGAAAAATCCGAATTAAATCGGGGGCCTGTGCCCAAACACCCACACGCTGCCATAAAAAAGAAACCCCAGACACACGCAGGCACACTTTTGCAACCGTTAGCCATGTTGGCAATGAAGGATAAACCTTGGCTGCTGCTATTTGGCCTATTGGCCGCATTAAGCTGTAAGTACCCCGGGCAATGATTTATAAGTGCCATTGTGATGCAAATTGAACGGATAGCGATGCAGACACAGCTGCAGATACAGATACAGCTGTAGATACAGATGCTGATATTCAAAAACTAGATTAGTGGCCTGTTTATAGGAGCCACACAGCTCAATGACATGCCGAATACGAATCCGATGTATATATCATCTTTTGTGAGTGCGGTGCCAGCCAGTTGAATATTCATCAGCTTTTATGATCGCGCTGACCGTTGAACCGCTGACCAACTCCACAATTGTCCCACTGGCGGACTGCATTAGCATTTCCACCGGAGATTTGCATAAATTGCTAACATGTTTCCTTGATACCATTTTGAAGACCTCCTAGTGAGTGGAAAAGCCACTGGGAAAGTAGGTCTCTAGGTTGGCTAGTCCATGCGAAAAAAATAAGACTTTATTAAATCAATTTATTAAAATATTCATTTAACTCAGATTTTGCATACTTAAACTATAAAATTCCAATTTATGTATGAAATCAATACGTACCAGATCACAATTAGATTAATTAATCGAATGATATGTTTATTTAATTGAAAAATCGAACATTTTGAAATATTTCGCTAAAAACATCCTCAAGTAAATAATGTCTTTTCGTTAGCGATTCCATGCTTTTGATGCGTTGATTTTGCAATTCGAGTGGCTTCAGATGATTGCCAATTGCCCCCAACCAGTTCGATGGGTTAGCTTGGCCAATAGTTGAGTGCTCGTTGTGAGCCTGCCTAATGGCTCCGTCTGACTTCGGCCCGATCATCATTAATAAGACTACGATTGCTTTTAATTACACCTTTGGCATTTTGCATACGAGCTCGCAACTGCCCCGTGAGCTTTAAATCATTGATGGATTCTGGGCCAGCCGGGCGGAAATCGGCTGGGCAGATCGGATCGGATTCGTGGCCGACAAACTGGCCAGATTCAGAATCTGGCAAACGAGAAAGACTCGTCCGCGTCTGCGCAAAATTTGGAGCAGCCGAAGCCATGGCCACGGAAAAGTGAACCGGCCAGCGGGTAAAAACAAATAAAAAAAAACCAATCGGGTTGTGTCAAAAATAAAAAATAACTGCAGGCCATGGCGACCATGTCGCCCCGACAAACCATTTGATGGCAGTTTAAAAAAACAGAAACGTGTTTATGGCCCATGCAAAAAACAAAGCACAAACAATAGCAACAAAAAGATTGTAATAAAACACAGATAAATTGAATTTGAACAACAACACCAACCAACAGCAGCAAGAGTTGAAGCCAAGTTTGTGAAGGTGAAGTGGGATTTTTCAAAGCGAAATTCGCCAGCCCACAAAGCAAACAAAGTTGGCCCATTAAAGTCGGCTTAGAACCATTCATCTTCTAATGAGAATTAGTTCCCATTAAGACCTGTTTTTTTTTTTCATTTTTCCATTTTTGTTTTGGTGTTACACGCCTCACGAATTTTCGGATTGTATTCAAAATTTATTTGCCGTAAATCCGTAAATCCGAAACTTCCTGTGCTCCAAGAACAAAGACTGCGATCGAGTTTTGGCTATGACACACCGCTTTCGTAGATTTCTGTTTGAATTGCTTGTTTTGGTTTATCTGTTTGCCTGGAACCCGTCGGCATGGAAATTAAAAACACTGATAATATAAAAGTTAATAGGCAATATAATATCGTAACAATAAACAAGTCCAGTTAACAATCGACAAATTATTCATTGAACATCGAGTAACAAATCATTATTAATTAATTAAAAAAAAAAGCAATTTTAACCAAGCTTGGTCCAATTTATTTCCGCCAGTGTACGACTAATTAAGTGGTCGCTAAGTGGCTGCGAAGATCTCGCCTGTGTATTCATTGCCCACTGACTCAGCTAGCGCCAAGTTTGTTGCCTAAGTCTTTTGTTTTGCCCGCTTACCTTACCGATTCTTTTGATTGTTTTTTTGTTTGCAGGCCTAGCCAGCTTTGGAGATGCCGCCTACCCCTATTATGGCACCAAGATCGGTGCCCTGACCCGCCTGCACCACGGTGTCTCCGGCGATGTGTACGCCGTCGATTCCCGCACCATCTTTATCAAGAAATTCAATTACGACGGCGAGGCGCCAGCTGCCTACTTCTATGTGGGGAATACAGCGCGGCCAAGTAATGAAGGTGCCGCCCGGCTGAGGGACGAAAGGGGCGGAACCGCCTCCCTGACCCGCCGCTACAGGAACAAGGACGTCACCCTGTCGCTGCCCGAGGGGAAAACACTGCGCGACATCAAATGGTTCTCAGTGTGGTGCGATGAGTTTGCGGTGAATTTCGGCGACGTTTCTATTCCGCCCAACTTGGACTTCCCGAGGCCACAGAAGATCAGCGCTCTGAGGGGCGTCCATGGCGTCTCCTCCGACAACATTGTCATAGTGGACGCCCAAACGCTGCTGGTGCCAAACTTTAGCTACGACGGAGAAGCGCCAGGTGGGTACAACTCCAACATTCAGATTTTCAATACTTAAGGAACTTAGCATGTCATTCAAAAACTTCCTAAAGCTCTGGCTTCTTCTTGTCTATATTTGAATTTTTATTCATCTTCAGAAGTGACGCTCCAAAAGTTTGGTTTTGAAAACGATCAATTAGATAAACTAGGAATGAAATGTATCTTTATATTAAGGTTCGTATTATTCACAGAATCATTTCCGGAGCTAATAGAATACCGAGAATTATGGTTATAACAATGAAATGCATTTCATTATTTAATTAAGCAATCCTTTCAATTAGGGGAATTCACACAGATTTTAATAGAAACCGAATATACTGGATCAATAAAGTGCTTTCGTCATAAGTGAGGGTAAACAAATTAACTTTAACAAACCTGAACTGAGTGTACTTATTAGAATGGTTTTATGGAGATTTTTGTTATTTGACAATCAGCTGATATAAAAGTTCCCCCCAAATATGATTTGCAGATGCCAAATTCTGGGTGGGTCGTGGCCAGCGGCCCACTTCCGACGGCCTGAGGATTCCGGACGAGAATGGCAAGGAGAACCCGCTGCGCCGCTACGAGCGCAAGACAATCGTGCTGACCCTGCCCGAGGACCTGACCATCTTCGACATTGGTCACTTTGGCGTTTGGTGCGAGGCCTTCACCGTAGATTTCGGACACGTTCGCCTACCGGAGGGCCTGAATGTGCCGCCCTCCTTAAAGATGCTCGGAATCAGTCCTCAGGTAAAGAAGAACGCCAGCCAGATCTTAAGCGAGCTGCAGCGCTGATTACTACTACTGATCGCTGATCGCAGATAGCTGATCGCGGTAGTTGGGTGTAATTGTGTGTAACTCTATTTATGCAAGCGTATTTATTGTTGTGTATATGCAAAATATTTATCAATCGATTCGAATCGGATCCGGCATCACGAGTCGTGACCGGAAATTCCTAGACTGTAAGCTAGACGGACGGCGGAGGAGGAGAGATCCAAAATATATATCTATATATAACTTATATACATACATATGTGCAACACATTCTATAATATATGTGTCTATGTAATACTCACCTGCTTGTTATTTGTGTTTTGTTGTCTTGATCAGCTTTTGCTTGAGCTCCGGGAGCGTCTTATACAAAATGAAATATGTGTGGGACTGAATCCTCATTGTTCCTCCTCCTCGAAACCCACAACACACAAAACAACACAAAACGCACACCACATACACACAGACACAGAAATCCCCCACAAAAACACACACATATCCTTCTGATCAATATACTAACACCCCCAAGCGAAATCAAAAACATTTTTCATTTTGTATAATTAAACCATTCGAAAGCAAAAATATTTCGAATACAGCAAAACAAAAATGCAAACATTTCGGGTATTCTCAAAATTTTGACTTTGGCAAAGCTTTCTCCTCCCCCTCCAAAAAAAAAGAAACCTCAGTCCACATTCACACCTACACGCACACACATACCCGCACCGCACATTCCCCATCCGATTCCAACTCCATATCCATATCCGTTTCCGCTTCCGATCCAATCGAACCTTCCCTTAAACCAATCTCTTCCAGTCGAAGCTCAACTGCGAGGTGCTCTACGACGATCTGGCATTCGAGGTTCGCTGGGCGGTGGCCGGCGAGAGCATCGTGGTCCAGTTGGTGGCCAAATTGGGTAAGTTCTGGGTGCTAACTGCTCCTAATTTGCGGAAGTTTCCCCTTCCATAAGCTGCGCAGATATTAGCTTTGTGTTAATTGAAGCTAAACGTCAATATATACAAAATAAGAGTTATTTTTATTTGCTTTGTCGAAATAAATTTAAATTCATTGCTATCTTCTTATGCAATCACAGTTCCCAATGAGTTAGGAATGCCATGAAAAAGACACCTTTCGGAATTTAAGACTCTCTGCTGAGCTTAGCCCTTTACCTGACCTATCCCATTTGGTGACAAGCCTTTGGCAAGCTGCATGCTGCATCTGCTGGCGATGATTTATGATGCTTTGACATTTTATCGAGTACAGTTAGCGGAGAAGGGGGACGAGATGGCAACAATAAAATCCAGTTAGCATCCAAATTGACCGATCAGCAGCATCCATGGCAGCAACATCGGTTGGCAGAATAACAAGTTGCGAATTATGACGACTGGTTTTATTGCGCAACTCGACTGCTGGCTGGGATGGGGTGGCCAAATGGATAGCAATTTGTTGGTTGCATCTGCAATCACGATCACCGTGGGCATACTTTGTCCATATCGAATCGCCACTGGTCTTACTCCAATCTGGGCAATTTGCAACCGCTAAGAATGCCGCCAGGAATTTTCACCGGGAAAATGTCTGCCGACCGGTTGACCAAGCCAGAATTGGGGCGATCAACTTTCGTTGATTGTGGGGCTCCTAGCACTCACCGTAGAATTTAACTGCACTCCAAGTAGGATTGGCAAATGGATTTAACTTGACTTCATTCATAAGATATACCCATTTATAATTTACTGAATGATTTCAAAGTCGAATATAAGCATTGCTTTCAGTGATCAACGCATATGTATGAAAACCTCTCATCACATTTATATCCCCGCAGAACCGAACAACTACATGTCCTTTGGAATTTCGCCGAACAAGAACATCAGCCAGATGATTGGTGCGGATGCAGTGGTGGCCTGGGTGGATCCACAGACCGGAAACGGATTTGCAACGGACTACTTCCTGGAGGGCAAGGCTCAGTGCTCAGGTGGGCGTGGCGCTTGTCCCGACACCAAGATCTCTGAGAAGACCAACTCCATAAGACTACTAAATGCTGCCATGGTGAATGGCTATTCAATTGTGACCTACCAAAGATCCCTAGCTGCCACCGATCGCCTGGATCTGCCCATCTCGATTACGGGAGCGGAATCAGTGGTGTGGGCAATTGGACCACTTAACGATTTCCAGGAAGTCTCCTTCCATACATTCTACAACAAGCATCTGCACCAGATCGAGTTCGGTCGCCAGCCCAAGTGGAATTGTCCCTTGCCAGAGGGTGCTCGTGGCAACAGCAACTCATCGGAACAGGAGGACTCTGCTCCCGCGGCCCAGAGTTCTACTGGCGGAGCTGGTTATCCGCCAGCAGGCCGACCCAACGTGGAACCCGATGAGGAGTTCTACGAGAATCGGGCTGAGGCACTGCATCGTCAGCCACCGCAGAGGCGCCAAGAGACAGCAATCATTACCCAAAGGCGGCCAGTGCCTACTCCGAAGCCAGTTAACAGCAATGGCGCCTGGGACATCCCTGCCATTCAGTGTCACGAACCAGAGGATGGAGTGTTCTATGCCCAGATGGGCCCCACGGGAGGAAAACACGGCTATCCAGCAATCACAGGTGGGGTTCTTGCTTTTATTGTTCAAAAGATACCAAGTAAGTATGTTGTATACTTTAGGTCACGTCGGATGGGGAATTTCCTGGTACATCAACGGACTTCTGATCCCCGAGATCCATGTGGTGCGCGGCAAGACCTATACATTTGTGGTTGAGGGCGGAAACAATCCGGATATTCCGGCCAAGTACCATCCGTTCTACATCAGTGACGATCCTGTGGGAGGATACGAGCACAAACGCGAGGAGGAGAAAAAGGTGAAATCAATTTGGTAAATAAATCCCTAACGGCAATACCGATTTCTCTGCTATAGGCCGTGCGCATCTACGCCGGAGTACATCGCTCCCGGTCCGGCCAAGTCACCCCAACCGGCGTTGGCCGTCTCTGCAATTGGACACCAGATGTGGAAGGTCCCCCGGCGGACGATTACCAGTCCTTCGGCGCCTACCAGCGCACCCTGACCCTCAAGTGCGACGCCGGCGAGCCGGGAGTGATTACCTGGAAGCCGGACCGGAATACGCCGGACACGGTGTACTACCACTGCTTCACACACCGTTACCTGGGATGGAAGATCCACGTGCACGACTCTTGTGACTCGGACGCGGGCGGACTCAAGGGAGCCGCCTCTGAACGCCACGAAATCCGGCTGCCGGCGAAAGCCACCGCCGCGGAACCGGCGCCAGTGCACGAGGACTACGCCGGAGAGGCGTCCGTACGGCACGAAACCAAGGTCAGCGCCAACGATAATTTTTTATTGAAGCACCAAACCGATTTGATTAAGAACCACAATATGAACGGAACACCGCCCAAACTGAGTTTTGAAATAACGAAATCTTCGGAAATAACCAAACTGATTTCAGATGGCATCCGCGCTGCTGAGGCTCTCGAGGAGAGCCTACTGAGGAACCCGAATCTGAACCCCAACCATCCCAACCAGAACCCGATTCCGAATCCACACCAGAAACCGAACGTGACCCCGACCGAGATCAGCTCGCGACCCGAGATTCTGCTGGGCGAGACCCATGCCCACACGCTGAACGCATCTCCATCCGCATCCGCATACCCATCCCCATCAGCCACTTTACCCTCTGCCAACCAAAAGCTACCCATACTCGCGGCTGGTCCCCATCTCATCCATCATCCCCCGCACTTGCATCGCCTGCACCACCAACCGCAGCATGCCCCCCACCCGCATGTCCATTTGCATCACCACAATCTAACCGCTAATCTTCCAGCGCTCGCCCAGAAAACCATTGGACTCTCTGAGTTTCTACGTCCGCCGCAAAACGCTCCGCTCTTTCATCCGGTTAAGCTGCCCGGCCGTCGACCTTTCCCTGCTCCGATCAAGAAGGTTCCGGCCTCAAGGCCCATACTTCCGCAGCAGCATCCGCATTTGCATCCGCATCCACAGCAGCATCCCGTTCTTCTGCAGCAACAGCCCTCCCTGATTGTAAGTCACTATAGGAAGCCGATACCGGGATTGCTGAAGCCCTTCGTAAAGGAGAAACCTTTTCCACTCCAACCGCTGGCGGCATCTGTTTTACTCCTGGGTCAGCCCACTGAGCTAGGCGGGCTCAATAACAAGGGAGAACGACTCAAGATTAAGGGTAAACCAAAGATTCCAGTACCTTATGTGGACCTAGAACCACAAGGGTCTCTGCAAAATGCGGCCTTCTTTAATCAACCAGGCGGAAAGGGAAAGGGGGACCAGAAACCCAAGACCTCCTCTGTGTCCTCCATTCTCATCTCAACTACGCCCATTCCGCTGGTGAAACGTCCTACTGTAAAGGAACCCTCCCAGGAGGAAATCGCCAGTATGCGTCCTGCCGTTAATCAGGGTTTCAAGCCCGACACCGTGATTGTGGAGAGCGGATTCAAACCCATCGTTAGAACCGATGGCACTGGTGTCCAATTGCCCAAGGAGATCATCGATCAGGTGGCCCATCGACGAGAGGATCCTGGGACAGAAATCGATGAGGTGATGGAAACAGATACCCTGTTCCTGGCAGCCCAGCAGGGAGGCAGTGAAACGCAGAGCTTTGAGCCCATGTTTATACCATCGCCCTTGGACAGTACCAATGCTACAAAAGTGTTGAGGGTTAACGTGAAGGAGGTTAGTCCCACGGCATCGGCTCTAAGACTGCCGTCGGCAGCCCTGGAGCACGCCCTGCCCTCCGCTTCGGAGTTAATAAAGCCCACCCTGGACGAACTCTTTGGAGAGGACCTACACGAAGAGGAGCTAGAAATGGAGCCTATGCCAGTGGCGGATGATGTGGAGTCACTGGAAGAGACAACCAAAAAAGATGCTGTAACCACAACAATAGACATTCCAAGAAACACCACAAAGAAACCGGATCCCGATCTGCTGGAGGATCTCTTTGGGCCCGATGAAGAAGAGATATATGCGGATGAGTTGGAACTAGACATGGATGACCGAGTGGCAGCTGCTGCGGAACGGATAGACACTTACTACCTGCCGCCAGATAACCGAAAGATTCCCCATACCAGGCTGCCGAGTGGAGCCCTCTACACCTTTGATGGCAAGTCAGTGGTGGACAGTAGCCTGGTGCTGCCGCCCAAATTGGATGCCCCGGACAATGGCGGCGTCCACCAGCGACATGCCCAATACGGATTGACCCCCTTGGAGCAGCTGGTCCGTACCACACCTCAGTTTGGAGTCTACAGAGGAGAGCTGCCACAGGAATTCCGAGGCACAGAGCCCCAACCCGTCTCCGAGTATTCCCATCCAGCGCCGTTCAGTCGTACCACTCCTGTGTTCTCCAGCAGCAGTGGCAACACCATCTATCCGTATTCCTCGTCGACAGGAGCATCCACATCCACCGTATCATCATCGTCCTCATCGCCATTGTCGTCATCATCGCTGAGACCCATTTCCACCAAGCTGCAGCTTCTGAAGCCGGAGGGCCGAAGAGCGTAGGATCTGCAATAGCGAAATTATAAGCAAGAACTAGCATTTAACCGTTTTGGGGTGTACGACTCTCATAACCACGTTACATTTACTCGTAAACCTGTATTAGCCCGTAGTTTTCTTTTAACACTTATGATGCTCTTAATTTTAAACGAACGCATGAATTTTATTAGCTAAGCTAACCGATTCTGTTTAAGCCGCATTTTAGTCGTTGTGAAATAAAACCAAGAAGTAATCTGATTTGTGTTTGATTTCCGGTTCAACCGGAAATGAAGATATGTTTATTTTAAATACAAGTAAGGTCAATGGAACTTTGTTATTCTTTTTAAGTAACTGCCATTTTAAACGTGCGCTAAAATTAGTTTTTACTTTCTCAACACTCACAATCCTAAATTGTTCGATATAATACCACACAACGCACTATTATCGATAGCTTTCCAAGTATCGAAAACGCTTTGACAGCTTATCAAGAAATAATTACAAAATCAAATATAAAGTTATAAAATATAGATTTTAAAAGTTCGGCTTGTAAAGAAAACCTGGAAAATAGCTGACCAATATCTCATCTCCAATGGGAACACCCTTGTTAATAGTATCGAATAACTATCGACTGCCCTTCCACCTCCAGCAAAAACGTGTGTTTTTGTTGCGCTGCTATTTGTTTAATTTAATTTTTAAGTTGAAACAATTATGTCGGCGCAATATCAAAGATTCCTGAAAGTACTTGAAAAGTGGCCAGCGGAGAAATCGAAAGTCGGCAGGTGAGAATAAGCATTAACACACCCTGGAATCATGAATGTTCGTTCTGGCGGCGCAACAACTTTGGATTATCTAACAAATAATTATGGAAAGGATTTACTATTATTTGTATTAAATGCAACGATGTAGTTTTGCACACATTGATTTGTGAATGGTTTATCAGATTAGTTTGGCAAATGGAATATATGATAGGAATTTACTTAAGAACTATTGTGCCTGCCGGCCCGCCAAGAATTTTAGGTTCCACGCCAGCTTACCGTGTGGATTGTGGGTTTCATTTAGCCGATTCTGAGAAGCTGTGGATCGCGAATTTTAGTTACTTGTTTTACTTGGCTTAAACGGCTTACATTGTCTTACCAGTTTTCGGAACATACAGACATCAAATTATCTTAAATTGTGTAGTGGCAGAAAAATGGCCTCTAAATTCGCATATCAGTTGGAGCCGGAGAAATTTATTTTGAGCCACGGATTCGAGTAAGTTTGAAAATATCTTCTTAAGCTACGTTATAAAAACTTTGAGTATTATAAATTACACTATACAAAGGTTAAATAAAGCGTGCTGATAATTATATTTGTATAATAATTGAGGAAGAAGAAAACATGTTCTATTAATTTCTTTGACGTGTTGCTTTTATGGCTACATTTGTTAGCCCTAGCTAACACCTAGCACCTCAAACCCTCACTTCTGCGGAAAGTGATTGAATCTTCCCAGCTGCGCCGCATGGAACGAATATCCTCCACAGAAAACACACACATGTACACTTATTTAGTTGGAATTAACTTTTTCGCCTTTTCTCAAAAAAAAAAAAGGGATCTCGGCGAGCAGATTCGCAAGCAGGTGACCAAGCTCACAAGTCTAGAAGGCGGAGCGACGGATAAGGAGCTGGACCGTCAGATCAATGCTCTGGAGAGGCTATCCAACAACGTCTACGCAAAAAAGTATCCGCGCACTTTCGAATCCACGGCCACTGGACTGACCGCCGCCCAGTGCAGCCAAGTGTTGAGCTCCGAGTTCCTGCAATATTTGAACGAGGACTCAAAAAAAAAGAAGTAGCATGATGAAGCGACTTCTAAACCCCACTAGACTGAGACTGGATTGGTTAAGACGAAGCTCTATAGAAGTGAAGACTGCTCCCCACGTTCCTGTGCTCTGCGACACCGCCATTGAATACCTGCAGCCCGTTCCAGGAGGCACCTATATCGACATGACTTTCGGAGCTGGTGGCCACACGCGTCGTCTTCTGGAGAAGTGTCCCGAGGCAAAGGTGTACGCCCTAGATCGAGATCCATTGGCCCACCAACTGGCCCTCGATATGAGCGAATCCGAAGAATTCAAGGGCAAGCTGATTCCCCTGCTTGGAAAATTCTCCGATTTACCAAGGCTTTTCAACGATCATGGCCTAGCCAAGAACTCGGTGGACGGGATGCTTTTCGATTTTGGCTGCAGTTCCATGCAATTCGATGAGGCGGTCAGAGGCTTCTCCATCTCGAAGGACGGTCCACTGGACATGCGAATGGATGGAGGCCACAGCGGAGGGGTTACAGCTGCCGATGTGCTGGCCAATGTTGAAGAGGGCGACCTTGTGAAGATTTTGCGGATTTATGGCGAAGAGAAAGCAGCCAAGAAGATAGCCAGAGGACTGATAGACGCGCGCAACGGTCTCTTTAAAATCGAGACCACTAAGCAGCTGGCAGATGTAATTGAAAACATCATGAATGGCGGGACCAGGAAAGATAAGCTTCGACGACCGGCACACTCAGCCACCAAGACCTTCCAAGCCATCCGCATATTTGTGAATAACGAGCTAAACGAGATCAACTACGGCATGGTTTTGGCCAACGAAATCCTCCGTGTGGATGGACGCCTGGTGACCATCACCTTCCACTCGCTGGAGGACACTATCGTGAAGCGTCACATCAATGGAAACGTCCTGGCAGGCGCCGCCAATGCTCTTCCCCTCAAGTACTCCAGCCATTATGCCATAGACGAGCCAGATATGCTAGAATCACTGACCAAGAAGAGCTGGAAACAACTCCATCGCCATGTCATCGTGCCAGACGCCGACGAGGTGGCTAGGAACACACGCAGTCGATCCGCCAAGCTGAGAGCAGCCGTCAAAACAAACTAAACGCATGTCAATAAATTCCCTCGGTCTAGTTCAAAATTCTCTTGCTCAGTCTTTAATTCTCCCAAACTCTCGTCATGATCTGCATGTTTGGACTGTTTTGGTTATCTGCCCAACCAATTCGCACCTGCTGATAAGAACAGCTTTATCTATTTACCACAGTTATTTGTGGTTCTCGTGCAGAGTTTTTGTTTAGATAGATTAGGAAATTGTTGTTAATTGCCCAGGTAGAAGAGAAGTTTAGTACAGTGGTGCCGATTTGGCTTTGGTCTCTAGGCATTCTACTTTTATTTTGATGGAATATTTTCCAAAACAATATAAATAGGGATGGAAAATATTTGGCTAGTGATACTTGATGAACTCGTTGAACTTTCGAGTACCTCTTCAAGTGGTTGATAATGGAGGCGTACGAATTTGATATGGAAATTGCGTATGCCAGCAATTTTCTCGGTTAAAGCCATCGTATAAGCTTACCATTCGCACTTCTGCGGTTGTTTTTCTCCCAGAGATTGGAGCATGTTGTGGCTCTTAGGTGCTCTGGCATACGTCAGCCGGTGTTGTTCCCGGCTACCAATCGCAAGATGTGACCCGCGAGAAACCCGAAACCGATAATTTCGAAGGCGCCTGATAAGGGAGCGGGATTACAAAAAATAGAGAGGGAGCGGGCGGAACACCTATGTGGGCTATAGATAGGGGTGTCCGTTGAGTGCTCAGCTCAGTTGCATTGCGCGAGCCGAGTTGGCGTGGCTAGTGAGGCAATACTTTCGGTCATCCGGACTAAAAAACTTTACGGGCTTGCGTTTTTTCAGCGGAGAGTGGACAGCAGAGCCGGCTATCAAGATGAGTGGGGCCAAGATCATATCAGGCACGGCGGTGGCCAAGTAAGTGGGCAAAACTCTTGCATCCTAGGATTCCTATTCATCCTATCCCCTCCACCCGTTAGATCCATTCGCGAGGAGCTGCGTAACGAGGTGTCGGCTATGGGCAAGCAATTGGCGGACTTTGTGCCCGGCTTGAGGATTGTCCAGGTTGGTGGACGTGAGGACTCCAACGTTTACATCCGCATGAAGATCAAGGCGGCTACGGAGATCGGTATCGATGCCGCCCACGTCCAGTTGCCCCGATCCATCACCGAGGTGGAACTGCTCGATAAGGTAAGTTCGCGACGGAAGGGGATTATGCAATATGGGCAATACAAAGTATTATCAACTGAATAACAAAATATTCTCTACTTGAAGTAAGTTATAAATTATAACTAATCGACTTGGCCATTTCAGATCAACGATCTGAACGAGGACCCCCGGGTGCACGGCATCATAGTGCAAATGCCCCTGGATTGTGACACTACCATCGATTCGCATCGAATTACGGACGCCGTTTCCCCGGAGAAGGATGTTGACGGCTTGCACACGGTTAACGAAGGTCGCTTGGCCATTGGTGACCTTGGTGGTTTCCTGCCCTGCACTCCTTGGGGTTGCCTGGAGTTAATTCGCCGTTCTGGAGTAGAGATCGCCGGAGCCAGGGCTGTGGTTCTGGGACGCAGCAAGATCGTGGGCACTCCCGCCGCCGAACTGCTCAAGTGGGCCAATGCCACGGTCACGGTGTGCCACTCAAAGACCCGCAACCTGGAGGAGATCACCCGAAGTGCAGACATTCTGGTGGTCGGAATCGGAGTGGCCGAGATGGTCAAGGGATCGTGGATAAAGCCCGGAGCAGTGGTCATCGATTGCGGCATCAATGTGAAGCCAGGTGAGTGATGGTTATCCCTTATCAGTTGACTGGCAATCCCAGTGAATATCCAATGGATAATCTAAAGACTTGCTTTAACATATTTTCTAATCTGTGGAACCAAACGTTTCCACTTGTTTACTGATAAAGCCATCAATCGCTTATCAACGCATCCGACCCCCTAGTGGAATAAGAAACCGACCCCGACCCCCGACGATAAGAAATCATTTTGTTTTCAAACATCATGCTCTCGAGAATTAGTTAGGGAACAGCTCCCGATCGGGGCGAACCGATCCCAAAACCGATTCCACCAAATTCCAATTTTTGATCTTTTCCAGACGCCAGCAAGGCCAGTGGCAGCAAGTTGGTCGGCGACGTAGATTACGCGGAAGCTCTCCAGGTGGCAGGACATTTAACGCCCGTGCCCGGCGGCGTGGGACCCATGACGGTCGCCATGCTTATGAAGAACACCGTGCGATCTGCGGCCCGATTCCTGGAGCGTCTTGCTAGGAGCCAGTGGGCCCTTCAAACGCTGCCCCTTAAGCCCCAACGTCCTGTGCCCAGTGATATTGTGATTGCCCGTGCCCAAAAACCTAAGGACATTGCTGTGCTGGCCAAGGAGATCGGTCTGGAAGCTCGAGAGGTTTCCCTGTACGGCAATAAAAAGGCCAAGATTTCACTGTCAGTGCTGGAGCGTCTGAAGGACAAGGAGGCGGGTCACTATGTGGTTGTAGCCGGTATGA
This sequence comes from Drosophila simulans, assembly GCF_016746395.2. NCBI lineage: Eukaryota > Metazoa > Arthropoda > Insecta > Diptera > Drosophilidae > Drosophila > Drosophila simulans. The sequence goes on along the minus strand of NC_052523.2, from coordinate 15,421,308 downwards.
CGCCAACGCCTTTGGGTGAGGGTAAGACCACCACACTGATGGGCTTGGTCCAGGCTCTCGGCGCGCACAAGCTGAGAAACACCATGGCTGCTCTGCGACAGCCCTCCCAAGGTCCGACCTTTGGCATCAAAGGAGGAGCTGCTGGCGGCGGCTACGCCCAGGTGATTCCCATGGAGGAGTTCAATCTCCATCTGACAGGAGACATTCATGCGGTATCGGCAGCCAATAACTTGTTGGCCGCTCAGCTGGACACCCGAATCTTCCACGAGAATACCCAAAAGGACAAGGCCTTGTATGACAGATTGGTGCCCGCGATCAAGGGTCAGCGGAAATTCAGCCCCATTCAGCTACGCCGACTCCAGAAATTGGGAATCCCCAAAACCGATCCCGATACCCTTACCGCTGAGGAATACGGACCTTTTGCCCGGCTGGACATCGATCCAGACACGATTATGTGGGAGCGTGTTGTGGACATCAACGATCGGTACCTACGCACCATTACCGTTGGACAATCGCCCACTGAAAAGGGTATTTCGAGGGAGACCCGGTTCTCCATCTCGGTGGCCAGCGAGATCATGGCAGTGCTAGCCCTATCTCGAAGTCTGGAGGACATGAAGCAGCGGCTGGCTGACATGGTGGTGGCCTTCGACAAGCGAGGCAAGCCCGTAACCGCTGACGACTTGGGAGTCACCGGTGCCCTGGCAGTTCTATTGAAGGACGCTCTTGAGCCCAACCTCATGCAGTCGCTCGAGGGAACTCCAGTGCTGGTGCATGCTGGTCCCTTTGCCAACATCGCCCACGGCTGCAACTCGATCATCGCTGATGAAGTCGGCCTAAAGCTGGTTGGTAAAGATGGTTTTGTCTGCACGGAGGCCGGGTTCGGATCAGATATTGGCATGGAGAAGTTCTGCAACATTAAGTGCCGTACATCCGGCCGCAAGCCGAACGCCATGGTGCTGGTGGCCACTGTGAGGGCCATCAAGATGCACGGCGGCGGAGCTCCCGTGACGCCCGGAGCCCCCTTAAACAAGCAATACACCGAGGAGAACTTGGAGCTCGTCCAGAAGGGTCTGCCCAATCTTCTGCAGCACATCGAGAACGGAAAGGCCTTCGGCATGCCAGTGGTGGTGAGCCTGAATGCTCATTCAGCAGATACTCCGGCGGAGCATGAGTTGGTCAAAAAAGCTGCTCTGAAGGCAGGTGCATTCGCCGCCGTAGTCTCCACTCACTGGGCGGACGGAGGAGCCGGAGCCGTTGAGCTGGCCGATGCCGTGATCAAGGCCTGCGAACAGGGCAACCAATTCCGATTGCTCTACGATCTGGATCTGCCGCTGGTGGAAAAGATGAACAAGATCGCCACGACGATGTACGGCGCTGGAAAGGTGGTGCTCTCGCCGGCGGCTGAGGAGAAGGTCAAGCGCCTGACGGATGCGGTAAGTCGAGCACATTTCCTTCGACAAACTGAAAATATTTATAAAAATGCATTTTTCGATTTGCAGGGCTTCGGCAATCTTCCTATCTGCATGTCCAAGGTCTCCGGCTCTTTCACCGGCGATGCCAAGATCAAAGGCGCCCCCAAGGGCTTCACCCTGGACGTTGAGGACGTATATGTTTCAGCCGGAGCCGGCTTTGTGGTCGCCATGTGCGGTGAGGTCACCAAAATGCCGGGTCTTCCCACCCGCCCGGCGATCTATGATATTGATCTGAATACGGAAACCGGAGAAATTGAGGGCCTATTTTAGGCGGCAACCTGGACAAGGGAGAAGATTCCTAATAACTTTCAAGGCATTTTCATATCTAATTCCACAGTAGTAACAAATTTATCGTTTTAACTTGTATATAAATAATATAGAGATAAGATTTAAAAGTTGGTAAACTAATACACATATCTGACGGTTTAAATTTTCTTTAAAACTACCGAGTATTTTACTTATTAGAAGGAAAAGAATGGAAACGAAATATTTTCAGTTTTTCTATATTTTCATCATCCTATAAATGTATTTTTTTTTATATATGTAGACAGGTTGGAAATATATAAATTACACGAATACATATTTTTGGACCTTAAAAGTAAGGTAGTATTCTTGCACAAAATTCTCGCAACCAACTATGCATGATTTTTGCTGAATACTTTCAAGCCGACTTTTTAGGTACTTTGTCTTTTTCCAAGGTTCGCCTTCTTCACTGTGCTAACGTCACTCACGCGAGGCGACTCAAAATAGTCCACCTTCCGTATGTTAGACACTAGCTTGAAGTAATTGGCAATGATCTTGTCCACGTCTTGTCCCTCATATGCGGTGGCCAACTCCTTTTCACATCGTGAGACTACGTTCGTGAGCAGACCTCCGGACCGATAGAACGCTATGTTGATCTCCCGTTTGACCCACTTGCAGATATGGGAATGGGTGACTGGCTCGAAAAAGTGAAAGATCTCGTAAAAGTGCTCGTAACTCTCGCCAAATTTTCGCATCTGAAGTTCACCCAACTTGGGAATGTCCAGGTGGTTCCGTCTGATGATATGATATGGGTCGTATTGCTCCGAGAAGTTTGAGAACCGAACTGCCGGCCAGTCGAGATTCAGAAGGGTGTTGTAGAGATTCTTCGGGTGGCCCAGGATGCCATGGGACAGGTCAATCAAGCGTAGCTGCGATCCGGGCACAACGTACTCCAACTCGATCTGAGCGATGTGAGGATCAGTGCCCCTATACTTACGCTTTCCTATCCACAGAATAGGCATATCCTCCGACACAACATGCTCCAACTCTTGGACAAGCGGAGAGATCTGGACGCGATAATTGAGGTTTTTGTTGTTTCGGCCGTAAAGAAGACTTCGCTCCGCCTCCGTGAACTCAAGGTACTCAGGGCGAACTGAAACGAAGTGCTCCGACCGGAAAAGCCGATTCATCTCCATTTCGATGACGTAGTACGCCCGGCGATGCATGCAGATCCAGACTATTTGGATGGACACTGCCAGAAAATGCTCATGGAAGTACTTATCGTGGATAGTTGCTGAAATGTTGGAAATTGGCTTCATGTGGTAGTACTTGGCCATAGATCCCTCGCCCTTGATAATCTCACAGTAGTTTCGGGCTAACAGCATGCGGAAGTGGCTCAGGTAAACGGAATAGGTTTTCTTCATCTCATTGGTCTGCTCGCTCTGAATTTGGGCCATCTGGCCAGAGAGTTCATCTCTGCGAATCAGCACGAACTCCACCAGGCGTAGGTAGTACTCGAAGTACAATGTTAGGGCGTGGAGCACGGACTGCACCTCTGGCTCATGCATGAATGCAATGAACTTGTAGGTTAAGAAGTCTCTAGGCATCAAGTAGAGCACCAGATCTCGAATATCTCTTAGCACCACTGTGTCACTGTTGTTGGATTTGGCTCGCACATACTCCTGCCGGAAGATAAGCTCCTCCTCTTGGTCGATGGTGCGCAGGAACTTGTAGCCATTGGTTATTATATAGCGCTCTCTGGCGTTTTCCAGATCGTTGTGCGCTTGGAAGTTGAGGCAGTCCTTCTCCGAGTCCCATGACCACTTGCCGCTGTAGTACTTTGGGGCGTAGTTATCCACATGGACTCTCTTCATCGTAGTCGCGCAGATAAGCCAAGATCGGGTTGTGTCTTGTGTATTCAAACTGTATTTAAATTGCTGTGTACGTGACGAAGTTTAGTGGAATTATGCTCATGTTTAAAGGCCTGAAAGTGAAGTTTTATTCGCAAGCTCCCACCTACGAAACTCATACCCTTGAGCGGATGCCTTTCGTTTTCATGCATTTATCATATGATAGCAATCCATAAGTGTCAGTGCATTAAGGCTCAGATTTTCTGTATATTTATTAATATGCAAAAATAGCTATTAACGTATAGAACTATGTAGTTTTTTACCGCTTTACCTTGCCCACACTAAAAGGCGATGCAATACTACCACGGGTAGATGATGTACGCTCCGGTTCTCTATCCTCCTTGCGTATTTTGGACATGATCTTAAAATAGTTGGAGATGATCTGATCGACCCGTTGTCCTGAAGATGTGCTTGCCAACTCCTTTTCACAACGCGAGACTACGTTTGTGAGCAGACCACCGGACCGAAAGAACGCTATGTTGATGTCTCGTTTGACCCACTTGCAGATCTGATGGTGGGTAGCCTGCTCATGAACCTTACAGATCCGGTAGAAATGTTCATATTTCTCTTTCATTGTACGCATCTGGAGCTCACCTATCTTGGGTATTTGCAGGTGAGGTCGCCTGATTATATGGTACGGATCGAACTTTTCCGAGAAGTTTGAGAAGCGGACAGCCGGCCAGTCGAGACTAAGAAGCGTGTTGTAGAGGCTTTTCGGATGTCCCATGATGCCGTGCGATACATCTATAAAGCTGAGCTGTGATCCAGGCACTATGTACTCCAGTTCAATCTCGGCAATGCGGATATCGTTTCCTCTGTACTTGCGTTCGCCTATCCACAGAATGGGCATATCCTCCGCAGGAACCAGCTTTAGCTCCTGGACAAGAGGTGATTCCTGAATTCGATAATTGTAGTTCTTTTTGTTTCTCCCGTAGAGAAGACTGCGCTCCGCCTCCGTGAACTCGAGGTACTCTGAGCGAGCAGAAACAAAGTGCTCGGACCGGAAAAGGCGATTCATCTCCATTTCGATGATGTAGTACGCACGGCGATGCATGCAGATCCAGACTATTTGGATGGCCACTGCCAGAAAATGCTCATGGAAGAACTTATCGTGGATTGTTGCTGAAATGTTGGAAATCGGCTTCATGTGGTAGTACTTGGACATATTGTCCTCGCCCCCGATGATGCGGCAGTAGTTTCGGGCAACAAGCATACGATACTGGCTCAAGTATACCGAAAAGGTTCGCTTCATATCGTTGGTCTGCTCGCTCTGCACCTGACCCAGGGGACCAGAAAGCTCATCCCGACGTATAAGCATAAACTCGACCATTCGCAAATAGTGCTCAAAGTATATAATCAAGGAGTGAAGCAACATGTGCGTATCCCGCTCGTACATGAACTCAACGAACTTGTAGGTTAGAAATTCTTTAGGCATAAGGTAGAGAACCAAGTTTCTAATATCTCCGATCACCACAACGTCACTATAGTTGCTTTTCGGTAGCACATACTCCTGTCGGAAGATGAGCTCCTCCTCCTGGTCCATTGTGCGCAGGAACTTGTAGCCATTGGTGATAATATAGCGCTCTCTTGCGTTTTCCAGATCGTTGTGCGCCTGAAAGTGGAGGCAGTCTTTCTCCGAGTCCCACGACCACTTGCCGCTATAGTACTTTGGTGCGTAGTTATCCACATGAACGCGCTTCATTGTATTTGGCAGTAAATAATGGTATAAATTTATAAAATCTTATTTTAGTCAAAAGCTGTGCAAAATCGGTGCCTTTACATTGAGAGTTAAATGTTTATATTCCTCAAAATGACTGAAATTGAGATGCTGCAGCGACTCTGATTATTTAAAAGACCAAATAGTTTCCAAGGTGTAATGATATTTCTGTCAATCTGTATTCCCAGAATTAGTATTTTCCGGTACCACGCTGATTTAGGTGACCGTTGTTTCCCGGACTGTGCTAAACATGTTCCGCCGCACTAATGCCGATCCGGTCATACGGCAGTTTATCCTGCGTACTGCAGTCCTCAATTATCTTGGCAAGAGTCTGCGAGAGCAGTATAATGAATATTGCCTTCTGGGAACCCAGCACGAAAAACTTAGCCTGAAGACTGCGAGTGATCAAGAGCTTGAGGCTCTGCCGACTCTTTTCGAGCTATTTGAGATGCAACAGTTGAAGACGGCTGCCACCCATCGTCTGCTGATGCGGGAGTACCAAGAACTGCTTGCTTACATGATGGACAAGAGTGATTTGTGGGACAGTCAGGAGTACTTCAAGGCCAAGTCTGCGCTTGGGGCGGCCATCCAGAATCTACGGGTTTGTGCACCCACCAAACCAATGGACTAAAACCAGCCGAGAGGGACATTTGCCAACGATAGATAGAATTCCATTCAATCAGTATATATACATACATAAATAGTGAAACGTTCCACGAGCGACTTAACTACTTGTAGAAGGGTATCTCCACGCGTCCGGATTTCGTGTTAACCGCCTCCCAGCAGGTGCACGCAAAGGTTGAGCGGTCCATGTGATCGGTGTATAGTTTTCCCTCCAGGTGATCCATTTCGTGCTGCGCTATCCGGGCATTCCAACCACTCAGAGCCAGTTCGCTTTGGTTTCCTAGTTGGTCAAGGCCTGTTAGCTTTACACCTTCGAATCGCTCCACTTCGGCAGAGTAACCTCGCACACTCATGCAGCCTTCTGGATGTTTTAGCTTGGAGTAGTTGGTCACCGTCAGGACGGGATTGATAAAAACCTGTAAGAAGCAAAACATTGTATTATAAGGGTTGGGCTTCCGAATACAGCTAACTAAGACCCCAGTCTCACAGTCAGTGGCAACTCGGACATTTGTCGCGCCTGGTAAACGGCCTCGGGCAGCTCCTTTCGGATCCGTCCCTTGAACTCCATGGCTATGATCCTGAGCGATACTCCAATCTGAGGCGCCGCAATGCCGACGCAGTCAAACTTCCTTAGCACCTTGACCATCTGCTCGACGATGGCACCAATCTCGGGGCTATCCATGTGCTCCTTGGGTACCAAAGCGGCCTGTTGCCTCAGAACAGGGTCACCAATCTGGGTGAAATGGTTGTATGGCGGCAAGTTGGTGCGTTCCGTGGTCCACAGTTGCTGGTACCACTTCCTAAACGACTGACTAGCGGGAGGACTCGTACCAAAGGATCTACTATGTCGCAGCATCGTTTGGCACACTTTTATCCGTGGTTTCAGGTGCATTTTGTGTAATGTTTAGCCTCCTTTAATATTCCGATCAGAATCGTAGGGAATATAGTTATACAACACGGTCATACTGGCCACCTGACGACCGGCTAGGGATGTGAAAGTATATGCCTATCGATTTATCGGCGTCAATAGATTTGAAATTTGGCGCGCTTCTAACTATAGGATATATTCTTATTCTTATTCCACCTGTACACAACGTTTATTTCGTAAATAGCGCATTCATTTCAAAAGTGTATTTTATTTTCAAACAATATACAAATATTGTGTACAAAGCGCCATAAAAAAGTGAAAAACTCATTGGATTGAATGCAACCAAGTTCTTACTTATGAAACCAAATGGCGGATCGACCCTCAGCTGCGTTGATTTGCTCCCAGAGGATGCAGTTGAAGGTGGAGGGATCCATCTTATCCATGTAGATAGTTCCATTAAGGTGATCCACCTCGTGCTGGGCGATCCGTGCGCTCCAGCCCTCCAGTTCCATTTCCGACGGAGTGCCCAGCTTGCCGATCCCCCGGATCCGGACCTTATCATACCGCTCCACCTGAGCAGAATAGCCTCGCACACTCATGCAACCTTCGGGATGTTTGTTTACTTGGCTGCTGATTATCTCCAGCTCCGGATTAATGAAGACCTGCAAGCAAATGATTTATGATGAGAAATCACGGGATTGTTGCTGCACATAAGCAATATTTTTGGATGCAAAAATTTAGTTTCTCAAATTCATACATTTATAAAACGGCATAGATTTACATATATTTTCCGAATGCGAAGAGTAAAGCTTTACTTACGGCCAACGGCAGTGTGGACATCTTACGCTCCTCGTAGATTTCCGGCTTGAATTGCTCTTGCTTTCCCTCTCGGAATTCCATAACGATAATACGCAGCGGTATTCCAACTTGGGGCGCAGCCACGCCCACGCAATCGTAGTGACGTAACACCTTTACCATGCCGTCAATAATCTGGTTGATCTCCCTACTGTCTATGTCCTCGGGCGGCACTTCTTCGGCCCTTTGGCGCAGAACAGGATCCCCAATTTGGGTAAAATGACGATATGGCGGTGCGGACATGATTCCGGTCGGAAGAAGTGCTCCTCAACTGAACCGTGTCTATCGAGCAACTACTGCATAGAGCTTTCGAGGTGGACAGATTTTGATACGATAGTCTTATTTGCGGATCAGCTGATCTGCCATTTGAAACACTGGGAACGATAAGTCTACGGTTCGCATTTTCCGGCGAAAATATATACCTTAAAAATCCAATAATTATTTTGAAAATACTATCATAAAATACATGCAAATATCATCAAATATATGAACTTTAGATGCAACTTAAGATATTATTAACAACAATAATGCCAAGCTTTCAAGATTCATAAGTATTTTATTCACGAAATCATAATTTTGAAGTATTTGAAGTCTCTTGAAAACCTAAATGATGTGGACGACCTCATATCAATCGAAATAGTATTCCTGTGGCGTTTTCTTTTGGCGTGGCGAATTGAAGCCCCCAATGCGCGAGGAGGTGATGCTGACGTTGTCCGGTTCATATGGAGATCCCTTGCGCAGCCTGGACTTCACCTTGAAGTAGTTGGATATGACCTGGTCGACCTTGGTTACCGGTACCTTTTCGGCCAGTTCCTTCTCGCACCGGGACACCACGTTGGTGAGCAGCAGTCCCCCGGAGCGATAGAACTGGACGAGCTTGTCCCGCTTGAGCCACTTCTGCAGGATCTGCAGGCTGTGCGGCTCGTAGATGCGATACACCTTATAGAAATGCTCGTAGTTTTCGTTCATCTTGCGTGCTTTCAAGGCGTCGATCTTGGGAATGTCCAAGTGCGGCTGGCGAATGATGTGGTACGGATCGTAGCCCAGCGAAAAGTTCGAGTAGCGAACTGTGGGCCAATCCAGGTCTAGGATGGTGTTGTACAGATCCTTCGGATGTCCCAGTATGCCGTGTGCCACATCGATCATACGCAGCTGTGGTCCCGGCACAATGTACTCCAGCTCCATCTCGGCAATTCGCTTGTCGTTGCCTCGGTACTTTCGCTCGCCAATCCACAGGATGGGCATGTCCTCCTCCGCCACGTGCTCCAACTCCTGGACGAGCGGCGATATCTGGGTGCGATAGTTAACGATTTTATGGTTCCGCCCGTACAGTAAACTACGCTCCGCCGGCGTAAAGCTTAGATACTCCGGACGTGCCATGACGAAGTGATCGGAGCGAAACAGACGGTTCATTTCCATCTCAATGACATTGTAAGCACGGCGATGCATGCAAATCCAAACGATCTGGGTCATCACCGCCAGGAACTGCTCGTGGAAGACGCGGTCTCGACTGGTATCCGAAATATTGATAATCTCCTTCATATGGTAGTATTTTGCCATATCGCCCTCTCCCTTCAGAATCACACTGTAGTTGCGGGCCACCAGGAGGCGATACTGACTGAGATAGATCGAGAAGGTCTTCTTCATATCGATGGTCTGATCGCTTTGGATCTGATCGGCCAGTTCATCGCGCCGCACCAGCACAAACTCCACCATCCGCAGAAAGTACTCGAAGTAAATGATGAGCGCATGGATCAGACGGTGAACCGCCGGGCGGTGCATGAACTCCACGAACCGGTAGGTCAGGAAATCGCTGGGCATCAGAAAGAGGACCAGGTCGCGGATGTCGTTGATCACCAAGGTGTCAAAGTCATAGGTGCCCGTATCGCGCACATAAGCCTGCCGGAAGATAAGCTCCTCCTCCTGGTCGATGATGCGCAGGAACTTATAGCCATTGGTGGTGATGTAGCGCTCCCTGGCATTCTCCAGATCGTTGTGCGGCTCGAATTCCAGGCAGTCCTTTTCGGCGCTCCAGGACCACTTGCCACTGTAGTACTTCGGTGTGTAGTTGTCCACATGGACTCTCTTCATGACTCAGTTTTTTTTTATTATTTTTAATTATAATTGTGTTTTTTAAAGGTTATTTATGTTATGTATTTCTGTATTAGTTCCTATCATTAGTGGTTAAGTGTGTACAAAGTTAACTGACAGGATTTAAAATGAATTTTGATTACAGCATTCGCAGATATGAAAATAAGCTTTCATAGAGCATGGTAAATAACTTTTAAAAGTTGTTATATTATATTACATACTCGTATATATTTTTGAATTTGTTTGAATTGATCGACAAGTAAGTGAACTTAATTTAACGACTTTGCTAAAATAAATTTCATTTGTCAATATAAGCTAAGAGAGTGCTTAAATTCTTAAGCTTTCATTTATAGTCAACATTTGTGTAGAAACACGGGAAAAGCTTTCATTTTTTTTATTGCAGCACTTGGTGCTCTGGATTAACTTTAGCTTTATGTTTAAATAAATTTTTTTTATGTTTTTAGGGTTTAAAGATTACACTGTATTACACTATATTTACAATATTTTTTCTGCTCCTATTTGTTTGCTTCTTTAAATTTTTGCATACATTTTTTTTATTCTTGATAAGTAGTCAAGTTCGATTCAAAGTAGTAAATAACTTAAAAACGATATCACAAATGATATTTCACTTTAAAATTCTAGCTCAGATGGCAGACGAGTTTTACTTACTCACACTTTTTAAAGTGGACTCTTATTATCACTGATTATTATTAAATAAATGCCTGTTTACGCATTTCAAGTGACACATTTAAGTGGTGCTTTCAGACTAAATGAAAAACAAGTCGCTCTTCTAGATAGAAACTAATGTGTAGTTCTTCCATCTTAATGAACTTAACTCGTTGCAAACGAATGATAGGAGGGGCTCAACAAAAGAGAATAGAAAAGGAACCTTAGTTATTTACACCATTGTTTTCTTTGACATGTTGTCAACAATTCCAGGACTAGTTAAAACGCCGCTGAGCACTTAACGCTTGACAGGCTCACATAAAAAATAGGTGGACCCTTCTGCCTTCTAGCTTGAATATTTTCTATGGCTGGAATTTTTTTAATTTTCTGTACATTGGAAATAATAGTTCTAGAAGTTCCTGGTATAATTCCCACAGTTCTTATGAATGTAGAACTGGTTTGAAATTACTTGGAAAAGGACAAGAACAATTCCCAGCTGCTTCTTCTTCTTCGGAAAGGGCTAAGCACGGAGAAAAAAGGAAAATGTTGGACATAATTAAAGATAACCTTAACAAAGAAACGAAAACTGAAAAAAACATAATGATGAAGTGAAAATACAATGAGTTTCGGTATCCTTTGAGATGGCTTTAAAGTAACAATACTGTCATGTATTAGTTTTAATAAGCAAATTCATAGTCTTTTTTGTAGGAAATATATAAATTAATAAAAAGTACGATGTCATTCATATTACACTACATTTGCTTAAAAGTAATTTATTGTCTATTATTAAAGGTCAAATTTAAAAGAGAAAGATTTCATATACGCCTTAATACCGTTCTTAAAGAGTAATTTCGAAGGATAATTGCTTAAACAAGCGTTTGCGATTAACATGCGTTCCTCTTAACTTGGTTCGAAGTACACAATTCAGTTACATATGCATAAATAAGCATTTAAATGCGTTATGCCCCCATGCGTAAATAATTTAATTGCATGCGAGTCGTCTCGAGTGTTGGCATACAAAATAAATTGCAATTAATACTCGATACGAAATCAACAGCCAGAACAGGTGCTAAAAATTGCCTTTAATCATATTGTTAAATGTGGAAGCCCGTGCCGTTTCACATCACGTATACGCAATGTGGTGCAGAAGGCAACAGCGTTTAAGCCAGAAAGTCCGGAAAAGGGAAGGGAAGAACAGGAGAGGCGTGAAAATCTGAAAGAGCTGGAAAACCGGCAATAGCAACAGCTACAGCAAATCATCCAGGTGTAACTCCCTGCTTTGTCGCCTGAAATCGGGCTTTGTCCTTCGCTCCGTTCACCTGGCTTCTTGAATGGCTCAGTCGGCGGCATTTATGGCAGCATTTATGGAAGTCTTGGTTTTTGCCTCGGCCTTAGGCAGCTCCTACCATCGTTGCTAAAAATTTATTAGCCCGCTGATTTATTTGTTCAATTGCATGTCGCACGGTTGGAAGGCCACAATATGATTTTGATGGGGGTACGTGCCACATAAGGCATATTTAATGTCTTCCCACCGAACGGCGTTTTAAATTTAACTTTTTTGGCGTATTCGTTTCTATATTTACCGCAAATGTCCTGCTTTATTTAGAAATACGATTTTAAATAATTAAACCTCTTTGAGCACACTTGCCCGGCTCACATGCCCCTAATAATTTCCATCCCATGAATACTTAATACGTAGCCCTATTATTAACTTTCAAGGCTAAACATTTGACATATGTAAGCTGACACCCCTGATTAGATAGGTGGAATGCTCAGTTCTTATTAATAGAATGCAAGTATCTATTAAGTATTATTGTTGCTCAAATGCACAAGGATCTGCCAGTTCAATCAATCAAACATACATTGTTAATGAAACTTCATATTTCGAGCCTTTGTCATGACAACCTGAGATGGACGTTTTAATTGGTTTGATAAGTAACGTCATTTCAACCAGACAAATTTACCTAATGGAAGTCATTAAAATTAAATTACATTAACATTTTAGATAAATTTTATGCGGCATTAAAAAGGTTGCTTTTTCAAAGAAATCGTAAATGAAACATAAATTAATAGATCAAAAAAGGAGATGTAAGTATTATTACTAATTTATATAGCTGTCACATATTTATTCTTATATGTATTTCCTAAGGATAAATTCAATTCTTCCGCATCAATAAATCTGTTGTACAGTTCACAGCTAAGTTCAACTCATTCGAGCGTCAATAAAATCCGATTGTCCTTCTAATTGGATTTACTATGACTTCCTTGCGGCGCACTTCCGATCAGAATTTGCCATTCTGTTCGTGTTGTGGTTTTGCTGGCTATTGGCACTGTCAGTTTAAATCTCTTAAAAGTTATTGTTGCTGTGAGTGGCAGGCTGGTTGGGTTGATAGGCATTTGTAGGACTTTTAATGCCAAAGCTTATTATGACAGCAAACTGGGGTAATAATATAGAGAATGGCCAAACTGAATGATGCCGACATTTGTGTAAGCTTAGATAAATTCGCATATTGTCATCGATTATTGGGGATTAGAGATCAGGCGAACAAAGCGCGGTAATCTCTGACTCAATAACATATTCTAAAGAAAGCTAGGTTATAAGACACCACTTGGTTTCCTCTCCTTGAGGCGAGACCCTAAGTTTTTGCCCGACTCATGTTTATTTAATTCCTGACTTTGTTGTTTGGCTTTAGGCCGTGTTTGCCGATGTTTCTGCACGTGCTGGCTTTTCAGCGGCAAAGTCTAATTAAAATTCAGTAAAAGCCCCAGCCACAAAATGGCCCAAAAAGTTGGCCCACAGCGCACACAGTTCGCCAGAGCTAAATACATATGTAAACACATCATCAGGTGCAAGGTGGGCCATCTTAATGAGTCTGGTGACAACGCAGCACGTGTCATTGATTAGCACTTGAGTCCTGGCCAGCATAATTCCCATTTAATATGCATGAGTATGCATATACCACAGTGGTTTCATTAACAGAATTATATATCCAATCGATTCGTTATTCCATCACAGATCAACATTTAAAAGTATCAATCATTGAACTGTATTAGTTTCAGTAGCAAAATTCCAATCGTTTATTTGAGTAAATCTAAATTGTAACAGAACACTTTTTGCCCACAGTACACCCACCGCTTTGTTAATCAAATATATTCATATTTAATATACATGTTCATAGCACCCAGCAGGTTCCCACAACGGTGGTGGTGGTATCAACGCGGAGGAAGATGAGTAGGCCTAATCCCACGCCACGTTCATCGACGGGTCCACGCAAACCGAATGGTCAAAGGTCAACACTTCCACCCAGGCCACCTCCTCAATCTCCCGCTCCTGCTCCACCACCGCATGAGCCTGCGAAACCAAATCATGGAGAAACCCCGCGCTTGCTGAGCCCGGTTGCATCGTCGGGTCCTTTGCACCAGCGCTCTTCCGTGACCCTGAGGGAGAAACACGTCGGTTGGGTCTACTTGATCCACGCTATTCTATCGGCATGTGCAGTGATTCAGCTTGTGGTCCTGCGGATCTGCAATACGGACTTCGGGAAGCTGATCAGCCCCTCGGTGCCCAGCTTCGTGTGGCTGCTCCTGGCCGTGGGATGTGTGCTGATCATGGCGTATGTGTACCTGGCCAACCAGTGTCCGTGCAATGGCCTGTTGGCCATTGTCATCGTGGAGGTGATCGTCATCTTTGTGAATTGCCACCGGTGGGCGCGTCTATCGATGCTCTGGATGGCTGGTGTCCTGACAATCGTGCTGGCCCTGAACATCATGCTCTACTTTATGGGCGTCTATCTGCCGCTGAAAATACTGCCCGGCAGCATCTTTATGATCGTCCTCACATTCTGTTGCATAGCGATTGTCGTTTCGATCTACTTGGTTGTGTATCTTAACGGCAATCGCTATATGATGCGATACGTGTCGATGGTCAGTCTGATCTACGTGGCTAGTCTCATCCTCTTCACCATCACCGTTATCCATCAGCGAAGATTCGAGCACACGGATCGCAGCGAATACGTCCTGCAGGCAACCGTTCTGGCCATGCTGTTCGTCTATATGATTCACCCACTCTCAACGATGGTGCGATTTGGCCAGTTTCTGGTGGATCATATATAATATAAATTGTTTGGAAGTGTATCATCTATAATATAGACTTATGAAATGTAATATTGCCAAAATTGTTGTATATACATCTATTGTAGCTTTTTATGTGGCTTTATTTTTGTTAGTTTTACTAATCCCAATTTTAACGCATCAGGCTTATACAGTTCCGTCATGCTTTTATAGTTCCGTGATTTTTTACGAATTTATTCTTATTTGCCGACGTGTGCCAAAATTGGCAAGCCTTTAGGCCGCCGGGTTCGGTTCGGAATCCGGTTGTCGAACTCTCATCCAGAAGGATGTTGGCATGTGTATTTATGAAGTGTGTGTGGGTGTAGATGCTCTTAGCGACAAGATCCCTTTTGTGGCCATTTCGTGTTTTATCTAAGTCCTTCTAGCCGATTACACAGACAGCCGGACAAAGGGAAACGGAAAGGACCCGCGGCAGAAATGAAAGTAAAATAAATAATACCCAGGCCCAGCCATATTTTTTACGTATTTTTCCATCTTAGTCCTTTGCAGTGCAAGGATATTTTTGGATTTGCCTAACGTTTGTTCACTTCAATGAATCTGAAATCATCCATACCCTCTCCTAGGGCCACTCAAAGTTGTATTTTCAGTTTGGGTTCAACTTATGCTAATTTCATAAATTCCCTTTCCGCTGAATCGCTTTTAACTCTTTAAAAATAGTTTTCCACCAGCAGTGGCAGTGGATAATGGCCTCCAGAGGGGCTATTTTCACAGACGAGAGTTTTAGTTGTTTACTGAACCACAAGTTGGACATTAAAATGCAGTCCAAGGGCAATGTTTTTTTGCCGGTTGTGGATGTAAAACAGTGCGGGCTTCTGTGAGTCCAAAACATGCACAGTATTTGTATAAAAGGTCTCGAAATTGTTTTGAAATAACATGCTGTTTATCTGCGACTGGTTTTTCGCTGCCAGTGTTTAAATTTAATGCATAAAGTTAGTTAAATTTAAAAAGCGGTTTTAGTGCATGGACAATATAATACACTTAAGGGTTAAAATTCCTTGGCTTAAATTCATCAATTTATTAAACAAAAACATCTTCAATTTATGGTAAACATATTATTCAAAGTCATGAAGATAGATTGCCCAATGTGGACATAAAAAGTTAGGTCAATGATTAACTTGACATCAACATGGTCGTTATTATCATCAAAGCAATGTGCTCCATGAGCTCAAATTAATCATTCAGCTGCAATGAATTCTTTGTCTCGAGCCTTTGTTCTGCACATGTGACATCTGTGAAATTCCGTACACTTCGGTTCAAACGCCCATTTTCCCCGCTCCATTATGCAAACAGTTTTTTTTTGCGGCTGTTCCTTGTGTCTTCGAATAACGAAATGCGAATCAGCCGAGACATCAAATTAATTCACAAAACTGTCCATTTGTCCAACATATTCCGGCCGAGATGCGGTGGACAAAGACGGATTTCGTCGGAATCTACGGCAATTTGTTTCACAAGTGCCTGGACTCAATCATACGGACCGTGTCAGCCAGTGATGCCAACAGGTAATTTATAAAAATTGGTAAAATAACATGGTTATTGAGGACAACCTCACTTTTATCCCTCACATCGAAACCAAAAGTCAAGAAATCATTTAAAAATCTTTAATATATCTTCATGAAAAGAAATTTCCACACTAGTAGTGTTATGGTATGTTGTCAGATCCTCTGCTGCAGGATTTTTTCCCTTTGACAACGAGTAGGATTCACCGCAAGAATGCCGTGAAATCAACTTTGCGATGTAATAAGCCAACGGCAGGAAGATGAAGGATGGGTGCACAACATAGGTCCCAGAAGGCGCATGCCATAAAAAGTGGAACACGTCAATAGTTTCCAGATGTCTGGCGAGGGCAGAACTTGGAGGAGGGATGTTGTGCTCATGTCAAGTTATGGGTCTGGGTGAATTGAAGAAAGTTGCCAACTATTCAACAAACGTCGGAACAGAATTCCTTGAGACAGACGCAGTAGCTGGTAGATGAAAGTTGAAAGCCACTTTCTCCCGGGGGGCATTAACTCCTCAGGGACACTACTTTGACTTCAAAAAGTGTATCTTTAAATCATTTACATAAGTTATGGCACACTCCTCAGTAAAATGTTGGCTTAATATTTTTGAAGAAAGTAAGCACACACCATATGAACCGCTTGGGGTTTGCTGTACACACAAGTTTTCGGTGATAATTTCATTAAATTTGCGGAATGTTATCAATACGAACTAAATTCCGCCCTCTTGAGCAACGCAAACTTTGTTAATATATATCGAAACTTTGTTCAATCTAAATTTAGATGGCAGCGAAACATCATTTACACAGTACAATTAAAACTTTAACGATTATATGTTTGTCTTGCCAAATTGATGCGCGCCAAACTTTTCAAATACCAAAATGCCTTGGCCTTTAAGCCCTCCTTGTGGCATCCTCGTTCCTTGGGAATTGGTAGGCGAATTTCGGATTCCCAACATGAATATCAATATTGACTTCAACTTTCCCTACTGTGCGAATGCCGTAGGCGACTTCTGGGTCTCCAGTTTAGGCCATTTAATTGCCAGACTCTTGAGCCGAGTGAGGCACTTCGAGGAACCTCCATTTGGGCTGGCTTCACTTCTGATAAATGAGCTTAATCAGCTGTAGGCAGGCACTCAGCTGGTCCTTCCACCTGGCAGGTGAGATTTGCTGAGGCTTGGCGACAAGTCCCGATACAGGGGTTGACAAATTAAAACACTCCTGCCAGTCGAGAGGCTTAAATAAGGCCAGGCCAGATCCAGAACATTTTGTCATTTTATTTGTTTGACTTCGGGAGGTATGGTTAAATAAAAACTCAGTTGCTGCCAGGGGCAAATACGTTCATCATTGACGTCAGAGTCGGTGGGTTGAGGATCAGATTTAATCCTGTTGTGAATGCGGCTCAGCTTAAAACTGAAAAGCTATGCTTATTTATTTTGTAGTGATATGACTAAACTGTATGCCATATGGCAAGAATTTAACTGAACTTTATAGCTTTAAGTACACATTTTAAAGCATGGTTTTTAGTACAAAATATAGTACGTGATGTAATATGTAGCATAAACCTCCAGCAGAGATTCCTTGGCGTCTTTTAATTATAATTGCAGTTTAACTTTAATGAGTTCACCCCCGCAAATCGTAGTAGAAGCGTCTCATACTAAATTCAACGTAGGCCCCCCGCGCATAGAGTCCAATTAGCAAACTTTATGTTCAAGAGCACTTGGAATTTTCCACGCCTTTTCCCCCTTTACCAGCTATCACCTATCATGTCAACGGGTGCTCCATGAAGTATGCAACAAGTTCTGCGAATGGGCTCAGTGAACTTTGCCCCTTGACTTGACTTTGACCCTGGGGTTTTCACGACCGCTGTCATGGACAGCTTAACTCAACTATTTGTGTAGTGGTCGCCACTCCGACCAGCTGACCAAATATAACTTAATGGCTTGACATCATCTAGTGGAAATTAGTTTTAGCCAGAGCGAAACCCAAATTTGTGCAACAGCCGCTGGCGTTTTCGGGAGTTGGCCACATGAAGCCCTAATTTGACAGCCAGGATGGAGAAAGTGAAATAAACTTGCCCGATGAGATTTAATTAAGCACCGACGGACGGAGATTTCTTGTTTGTGTATGGGATTGCGGTGCGCCGATATGTGGGTCCGATCCGGATCTCGGTACCCTGATCCATTTCGCTCGTTTCGGAATGACCTTGTTGACATTTGGGAGATGACAGCTTTATTTAGCCTTCTCCGGATACTTCGAATATGCCATGCTGTTGTGGCTTAATTGATGGCCGGATAGATGGCACGCGTGGACGTAGCGCCATCCAGTGATGTCGATCCGGTCTCTTGTTGGCCAACTTTAAATTTGGTATAGTTTCACTGCCGGCAAAGGTAAAAAGTTTATGCAGTTTGTGGTCCTTTTGATGTTAGGTTGATAAAATATTTAAAATTTTAAATATATGGTACTTGAATATTTTTTGTTGAGTAAACGAAAACATTCTTAATCGGGACGAAATATTTAATTAAGACTTTTAATCATGCACACAACTGACTAACACATCGTTCTGAAAGTCATTTAAAGGACATGACTGGCAGGCTCCCATTTCTGAATTGTTCGTTTGCTAATTTACAAACACATGCATATCAATTGAGTGAGTGCGGATTGCGGGTGTTGGTGTCCAATGGACACTGTCCAAGCCTCAATTGCAGAATAATGAGTGGAATATACATACATTAGTAACATTGTCGTCCACACACCCACGTAAATGCTATGTTCACAGGACCTGAAGGGTTCCTCGGCGGGCGGTCCATTGAGTTTATATTTATGTGCCTTATGCTTTCTCAATGGGTGGCAGCATATTAATTTTTTTTTTTTTTTTTTTCAATTTCGGAACGTTGGTAACTGCCCCTATTTATGGCCATAACGGACGAACCTGTTCCGCCGACTGTCCCGCCGTCCGCGCCGAAAATCGAAGTTAATATATGTATCTACCTTTTGTGCTAAATAATCAAGGCCTTATTTTACTATTCACCATTTTGCTACTTATTGCCACAGAAATTTTTAACATGAACCAAAGTTTCAGACTTCAGATTTTCACTTGCCGGACCTGGGTCAAATGTCGTCTGGAACATGAACGAAAAAGCGCGAGATTGTGCGATGAAATATTTATTTTTGGAAATTCCGCAATGACTCGTGAATCTCAAAGCATTCTTTTCATCAAGGCACTGACAAGGTGTATTGACTGCAGTTCTGGGAATTCTTAGGGCTTGAAATGAGTTTTTGGCCCTGAACTTCCATTGCCAATCACATTTCACGTCAGTCGGGGATAAGCTGATTAATTGTTAAGCATTTGAATGCCTCTAAGATGACAGCTGATTCGCCGGTGACAAATCGCATAAGAGGTTGCTTTATAAACATGTACGAAATATATCAAAAGTCGTTACATATTTTCCTTCTGGCCCACGTGACGTATGCGCAATGTGCAGTCGTCTGTTTAATGATGCGCCAGCTTAATCCTGACACACACACACACACGCACGCTTGAAACACATACAGAGGCACTGGGGAGAGGACATCGCAATGTCAGCAGCTGTCAGACTCGTTTTGAAGTTTTATATTTCATCAAATTCTGCCACATGGCGCTTCTGGATGAGGGTTTTCCAACTCCTCAGCCATGCAAAGATTATCAAGTTGTCAGACCCAGGAACATACATTCTCATTGTCTGACTGCGAGTTAATAAAAAGATTTACCGAAGCGTCGGCTGTTGTAAGCAACTAGGACCAAAATTTAATTAAATACTCTCCTCGGTCTGTGACCCAGAAATAAAAACGACCATCACTGTTGGCCAATTGAAAAGTGTTGATACTTACTAACAAAAATCTAATTTCAAAAACACATGAAACTTTAGTTAATACAGCTCTAAAATAATATCTTTTAATTACCTCTTCATTATTATAAATAAAACTTTTTATAGGTCATAAAATGCAAGTTTTTGGGCTTAATATGCATTACAGGGTAACTAAATAGAAAAGCAGCCTAAAATAAATCACTAAGGACGAAAAAAGGAGCAAAGAATGAGAGAAGGGAAAGCTGAACATTTTATCTCTTCGTCTTTGTCGTCTTCTGTTCGCTTTGCTTTGCGCGAATTTCGCGCTTGTTAAACATTTTACTCGCTTGGCTGCAACTGTCGGCAACAATGCAATGTCCGTCTGACTGCCACGCCCACGCAGCCGCCCACAAAAAGAACTAAGACCCTCCAACAAACCCGATTTGATAAGGGCCGGGAATAGTCCATAAATTTCCATTGGCCATGACTGAGGGAAAAACGCAGTCTGAAATCATAAATGAAATTGTTTGCTGCCATTGGCTAATTCTAAGAAAATTGCGATGTTTTATGGGAAGGAACAAAAATGCACAGTTTTCAATTATTATATTTAACTAGGCGCTATATATATTATTTATATATTTGTACTACATAAGTATACATCTTTTACATTGTTATATATGAGCCCGATTACACATAATTAAAAGTATCAAAAGTTATAATTTATTTTATAAAAAGTTATAATAATATCAAAGATATATCAGATATCTCAACCAATTGCTTTTTTATTATAATAACATAATTATTTGGATAATTTAAGCGTTAATATGTTTAAATTAAATTTTTAAAAATTTTTTTCCAGTGCTAACAGCGCCAAAGACAAAGTTTCCTTCCTATTACTATTGTGGTTGGAGGTCCTTTTAGTTCTGAGGTTGTGTTTGGCTTATTTGTTGCCAACCTCCACCACTTTATGATTAATTGCTGATAACGGATTCGCCCACAACACAACTGTCAGAGTTTCGAAGAGCAAACGACCTTAAAAACACATAGAATACCTGGGTCCGAAAGTAAGTCCAGCCATGGAAGTCAACCCATACGGAATAATCAAGTGTAAACAAAACGTGCAGAATTTTGGAAAAGGCGAGAACTGGATTTTATGCTGCATCTGCAACTTTCCCCTCGAGACTCTAGCGTCGCACGCAATCCCAGCGAGCATCCTTCCTCCATCGCCATCGAGATGGAATAGGATGGGATTTGGGATGGGATGGGATGCGATGAGATGCGTCAGGCATGTGTGTCCGTGTTGATGACGTGCCAACTTGTGTCAGGGAAAACTGAAAATGAATAACTGCTAACAGCGCTCGGTGTTTGTTCACCCTTTTGCTTTTGACTGCACCGGACGCAGGACAGGATCTCCGATGGGAGCGCTGCTCCGGAGTGGAAAGTCGTGTGTAAATATTAATGAAATAAATCTAGATTCTAGCTACTTGTTTTCCACCACCCACCAGAAACTATCAAACCGCGCTCTAACTGAATTACTCATAATACGTAAAAACTCAAGGTTTTCCAGCGTGAAATTAGCTTGGAGTATTTCGAATGCTTTTTAACTAATATTAAATGCCATCTTATTATTATTTAAATAAAACAGTGAAATACGAAAAGAAATACAAAATTAGCCAGATCGCTAAAAGGAATAATCCTTTTTATAGGTTTCAATTTATTTGGCAAACTTTTTGAATAGGGCAAAGTGGCAGTCCTTTAAAGAATCAATAAATGTTCTTTTGTACATTTTAGACATCGGAAATTAAAAATGAACATTCAAGTGAGCACGTGTCACTGATTAGCCGCAAAGGCCAAGAAAATTGGCTGTCGACCTGCGGACATGGAAAATATTACTCAAATCAGGGGGAGCAAACAAGCCGATTCAGCAGACGGACCGAGTCGGAGGCCACCTGACCGATGTCCAAACATTTGCACAATCACTTGACTTGGGACATCGGACCTGACCACCTTTTTCCAGTCAATTGCCTTTTGAACAGCGGTTTCCCTTCTCATTATTTATTTATATGCGAACATGGGTGCCGACTTGAGCCGCAGGCTTAAATGTCAAGGCGATATTCGTCCGGAGTGGGTGGGCAGGTTCCTTTTTTATTCTTTTTGCAAGGAGTGTTCTGAAAACATATGCTTAGAGCGTAAACTAAATTATTTAAGAAGCCTTACAACCAAACTATTGTGGGTATTTAAAACTACTATAAGATAGGGGAACAACAAATATGCATGGAAATGATTTATTTCTTTATTTCAATTAATCTGCGCTTGTGGCGAGTGTCCGAAAAGAAAACTGATAAGACCTCGTCTGGGCCAGATTTTTCTGCCACATTTTTCTGGAGGACGAGAGTCCTCCACATATCCTGTTCCGCTGCCACAGGATATGCATGCATCATGCCACGTTTGATTTACGGCCTGCAGATGATGAAGTATACGCACCGTTGTTCGAAACACGCAAAGATGCGAATTTGGTCTGAATTTAATTGTTGATCGAAACGACTTAAAGGCGTCGTGCCAAGTGAAAATAATTACCCCTCAGGGTGGCTCTAGTTTGCATAATTCCGTTTATTTATTCAATTTTTCCATTACCCGAAGACGAGGTCAGAGGTCAAAGCAAAGCACGCTTTGATTTGGGCAAAATGCGTTTAAATGCTGAATCGCTGAGCAATTACAAACATGCGCCACTCCCGGCGTATTAGAAAAAAGCCAATGGAAAACCAGCATCGCCCAGATTGAAAGGCTGGCGTGGAAATTCCTTTTCTATTTGCCATTCCGACGTGATCCACGGCCGGGGAGAGTCGTGGCTGGGAAACGGTAACGGGTGGACAGAAGCAGTGCTCTAATTTTCGCAGGATTTACGGAGGAAACAGCCCAGAGCTGCTGTCAAATCGACGCAGGACATTAAACAAATAGGAAAATTTGCTCGCCCCTTGTTTAACTAACTGTGCAAATGATGGCAACCGTTATGGAATCTCAATTAGGAAGTGTCGCTGCAACACGCTTTTCCTTGAAGTATTTCCCTGAAACTTCTGAAAATGTCGCCTTTAATTACACTTCAAGTGCATAGCACATAAATAGTTGAAATGTTGTTATATTTTTCCATAACTCTCCCTTCAGTTTTGTTTTCGCTTTGTTGACATTGCTCGTCAACTTATGAAAATTTCGCAGTAAGATCTCTATCTATTTATGCAAATATTAAACACAACGGCAAACAAGTGATACGGAATTTATGCAAAAGCGAATTAACCAGAATATGAATCCGAGTGACAAGAAAAAATTAAATTGAATTGGAATCCTTTACGCAGGAAATGGCACAGAGGCAATAATGTTTGTCTTGAAATTCAGTAATGTGGAAATAATTAAATTTATTTTGTTGGCCGCCTTAAATAGACATTATAATCTTGATTTATATTAATCAGGGGTAGAATTACACACACAACTGAAGAAATGAAAAACGATTCCTTCTCTGTCAATTGCTCTCGTCTAATCCTCAAGATGGTTTGAATTTATGAAATCAAATCAATTTCCTTTCAGCTCACGCACGTATCAAGTTCTTTTTTCGGCCTAACTAGGCACATTTTTAACCTTCTTCCACCCAGTCTCACTTTTTGTGGGCTGAAATTTCTCAATTTCATAAGCAAATATACATTTACAATTTAGTCTTCATTAACAAGCTCCAAAAATATGTACATCAAAGAAATCACAGAATCCCGGAACTTTGATTTTTTTTTTCGTTTCGGTTGCCATCTCGTATTTTGCATTTTAATGTCGACATTGTTGACGTCAACAGCAGTTTATATTTTTGGTTCACTCTTGTTATTATTTGATACGAATTGTACTCCTCAACGCCTTTGTTTGCAAGTAGACACTTTACGGTCGGGAAGCCAGAAATGTTTGCTATTATTCTGCTGAGCCAAATATAAAACTCTCCGCCGGTATATCCTGTTGAAATCCAGAACAATCTCTGCCTTTATTTTCGGTATAGCTGTGGATTAAATTCCCCTTTTAGCCACAATCTGATTATGGTCCTGTTTTGTTAGACGATTCCTAGAAATACCATAGTTCAAGTGTCGTCGACAACTGTCGGGTCTAATTAAAATGCAAACTTTTTGGTCGAAAGTTCGGCCATGTGAGAAGTGCTTTTGGGACAACTGAAGGCTTAATTAACTGACGATTTGGGTTTTATGGCCTGTGACTTTGACCAAGTTTTGTTGCCCGCCACTAAAAGTTGGCCACAGTGCCTCTGGTTGTTGCTCGGTGGTCATTTATCTTCGGTATACATTTTGGCTTCTCTGACAGACAGCCGCATTAAAGGCAGGAACTTGGCCAAAAGAAAAAGGGCTCATTTGGGCCCATTCAGCTAGACATTGACCAGTCCATTTGGCCATGTCAGTTTATCTGTGTTTGGCCCATCGATCTGGCCATTACATTTGAAGTGTTATGGCTTGGACATCAGCACGTAACACGGGTTCTTTTTGGCCAACTTCGACTTGGGCTATAGCTATCTGCCTATCTGGCTTCAATGGAGTGGAAGCAAACTGGAAAAAATGGCTCAGCAAATTCAATTAAAGAGTGCGTCTAGGAAGTTCAATTACCATGTTTAAAGAGCAGTTTTTTCTCTCTTTTTCTTTCCAGTTACTCTTCCTACTGCAGAACTTAACATCTCGTCTTTTTTGGCTAATTAAATTTGCAAAAGCTCTTGCTCGGACAACAGTATCCTTTTAGTTTTTAGAGTCCTGGCTCACACTCAATGACCTCTTGGCCGTTCTACTAATTAGTCTAGAAAATGTTTGTTATTTTAAGCTCCTCAGCCAGCTGACCCCTGTTTATATATTTAGGAGGGTCTTAGCAGGAGAATTTATTTGCCTTTCGTGTTCTAAAGTGCAACAAGTGCTGTTCCGACCTGAAAAATTCAGCCAGAGGCGATGAGAAAACCCCACATTTTGTTGGAATTAGTGAGTGACTGCGAAAGGTCCCTCCGGCCATTTAATACTTTCACGCTTCTCTTTGGCAACTATTTTCCATGGGTTTTTCCTTAAGTCCAAGTGAAAAGCAGGAAAAGGAGAGCGCGTTAATGAAAAATGCCTTAAATAGTAATTATGCTGGGCGAATGCCCGCTTGTGTCTTTTAAAGTTCACAATTTCCTCTTTCCTTGGAAGCCATGACTGCATAAATTTGCAATTTTAGTTCATAATCAATTTGCGTTATCACCAGGGGGAAACATTTACGGAACGTGACTCTTTTCATTTCCAAAAGAACTTCATTCCTTTATTAACCGCTTTGATACGCATTGCTCGGTTAGCAATTTCACTTGTCATGTGCGGGAATTATATCATTTAATGCCTTTTATGAAATATCACAAGCTGGCGACACATTTCCGCAGCCGAAAACTGCACCCACATTTGGAGGCACATACAATTCCGATTCGGATCGTTTGCCCTTTTTATGATCCCATCAAAAGGCGCGCAATTAAAGCGCTTATGTGACGGGCTCGAAAAAGCGTTGGAAAACCGAGTAGAGTATAAAAAGCAGGCTGACATATGAGTGGGCGGTTTTTTCCTGCCCGCTAAGCTCGCAATTTGTCAAATTAAGTTTACGACTTCGTCGCGGCACAAAGCATTCCATTTCAATCACACAAAAACGCAAATTGCGTGTCGAACAAAACGAGACTGGGCCCAACACTTAACCCTTTCCCGCCCAACGGCTTTCACCCCTAACTTGGAAACAGGGAAAAGCAGTTAAAACGCTTAATTTATGCTTTCGGGGGGCTCAAAGTGCTCCCCTTTCGAGGGGCCTCGTAAAATATCAGCCAGCTTTCAGCAGGCCGAACAAATTGAATTATGTCGACTTTGCCGGCGATTTGACGGTGTGTCGTCTGGCGGAGAAATTTTGAAAGGGAACTGCCACAGGATGGAAGTGTTGGTAGGGATGCTGCACTGAACAAAATTAAGTATAGAAACTTGAAATTGAAACTAGCATAAGCATAGCAATATTAAGGGTAAAATGTTAGCGGAAAATAACATAGTTTATGTATTATTTCAGTTAGATTTTCTCCTTTTGGATAATACGATGCAATTTCAGTTATTCAATTAATTCTATTAAGATACATATTTTTTCAAGCCTTTTTCTTTTTCTGTATGTATATAGCAAAAAAATTGGTGTCTTTGCCGGGTTTGGTCTCACAGCTCAACGGCTTCCTGTTCAAATTTTTACGGCAGGACTTTCAAGGCTGCTCCTGTCGCCAGGAACCTTTGTGGGCCAAGTTTGCTTTGTTGAGGTCGCAGCCGGGTTGGGAATGAAAAAAAATATATGTTGTGCATAAAAAAGTTAGGAAAGTTTCTAAAGATTATTAAAATTTGGAAACGGAGGAAATGCCAAAGTGGTATGGCAGCTAGAAGGACTTTCAATAAAGGCAATTGTCCATAACCTTGAGCAAAATTGATGCAACACTTGTTGAAAGCGCCCACAACATCGCCCCATTAAACTTGGCAAAACACACCTCGAACGTGAGGCAATCTCAGGTGCTTTGTCAATTATTTTCCTGTCCAAGCATACATACTAGTTAGTATGTACGTAAGTGCGCTGCGTTGCGGTGTGGTTTGTTTTCGATTTGTCACGTTTGCAGCGTAAATTTGCATACTCGTGTAAACGAATCTGGGCGGTCCCATCTGGCCCAAATACTACATGCTAATCCCGCAGCAATGTCGCTCCACACACTCAGTTTCTCAGTTCAGGTTCACCTAATTGCCTTTTTGGCCAAATGGCTTAGGCGCAAGTTGTTGATGACGCAGGTGGAGGTCCTGTCTGGGGAAAGAGCATCGTTAATGGGAAAGACGGTGAGTTTACACAACGCCATCATGTATATATTCCTCCACATTCCCCTTCGACCGACAACTCAAATGGGCACCGAGCATTAACGACAAAGTTACGCAAAAGTTACAAAACTCTCTGCCGCAAAGAGCTGTAAAATACGATGGGTCTCGTCCCCAGCGAAAATTGCTCGCCCCTGCGGCTTTCTATTTAAATAAAATGTAAAACATGATGACCTGACTACACAATTTCTCCTGGCTGGGCAAATATTCCAGCTCAATCCCAGCTTACCGCACTCGTTGCTGAAATATTCAAAGTTTTGTGCCAGCCATCATCAATCAAGCGTCAAACGAATCAGGAATGTTGAATATGAGATTTCTAGTTTCGATTTTGTTCAAATTATTTTTCACATTTAACTGAATTCCCTGACCAGACGAGAACAGGACGACCGTCAGAGTATCAAAGCCCAGTTCTGGTGAAAATCAAACGAAGTATTTAAACCCAAGGATTTCGATCGAACTGGAAACCAAGGATTTAGATTGGAATTAGTGACAGCCACAAAATTGTATGTAATTCATAAAGTGGTTTGCTCACATTTCGAAAGAAGCTCTACGTTATTTAAAAATCAAAATAAATTGATGTATTTTTGGTAAAATCAGAGCTTTAGCACATTTAACGCCAATTTAACAAGTTCGTATAAATAGAAGCTTATAAATTATAACGTCAAATGCATTTTTCATGAAGGACATTTGCTTTGTGTAATCACAACCCACTTACCATTTCCTTTTAATTGTTCGCAAAAGTTTGCCCACTCATTTTATCGTAACTACCACGCATGTATACAATGTGTGAAAGTGGTGTTCCATTCAAAAAGTTTTTCAAACTTTGTCCACCATCCTCATCTTGGCCCAGTCGCATTGTGATGGCTAATAGCTGGCATCATAAACAACCTCAAATTTGTCCAACGCAATGACAGAGGAAAAACAAACGGCCAAAACTTCCGCACTCACTTAAGCCATGTCATTTCAATTATTTTAGCAACTTTATGATCAACAAGAGCCATAAAAGCGCGTAAGCCGAAAATAAAAATTTCAGTTGTGGCCCCCGTAAATCCCAAGCAAAGGCATTAAACTGCGATGTGAGGATGAAGGAATTCACTAAATAAGTAAACTTAATTTGCCAAATTCCTGCGTTCAAGCCAAGAGGCATTAAAAAACTTGACGGCCCGCTTTTGGGGCGAAAAGCAATTGTTGTTATAAATATTAAATCAACGTTATGCTCGGCTCATAAATTCTCCAAACAGGATGGAGTAATACAAAAGTGAACCGAAATAAAATCAACCGCAGGTCCGTCTCGCGCAGATTTATTTGGCAGCCAACATGACGTATACGCCACGTGAACCGCCAGCTTGTCTGCCCACCGCTCACTGCCTATGCCCCATTCAGAGTTCACAATTTGCACTGTGGCTATATTATTTCACCCTTCTTCTGGCATATGCCAGTATTAAAACAATATTCACACGCTGCAATTCGAGGGGGCAGAACATTCTGGCTGGTCATGTTAATAATTGATATATGTGCCACCTGCAGGGACGCCACAAAAAAGAGCCGCATTGTGTGCTAGAATGCGCTTAATTGCCACATTTTAAAGCTCTGAAAATAGAGAATCCAGGGAACGATATTGGCACTTACGCAAGCCAACTGCCTTTGTCTTTGTCTTCGGCATGTGGCTCACGTTTACCCCTTGAAAAAGGACATTGAACATTGAACGTGACCCCTGCAAGCAACTGGTCACCTGGCCGTTGAAATGGCTTATGGAAACCCGTAAGAGGATTGCGCTGAGAGGCCACTGAATATTTAAGAGCGTTCAACTAGCTCAGCATATTTCTGTCTTTCTGTTCTAGTGAAAATTCATATTTATATTTAATTCATATATATTCAGACTTAAACCCTTGATTACGGCGTTTCTTACATTCAAATTATTCAATCTAAGCTTCTTGGCTTTAAAATAAAGTACTGCATAAGCACTTTCGTTTGCCTACCAAATAAACAGGTAAATATTTAATCCGAAAACAAACCTCACGACTGAGCTCCTTTTGCAGCAGTTGTGTAATTAAATGAATGCTCATTTATAGTGCTTGTTTAGCTAATGAATGTATCGTATTACGTTGATGTGATTTCAAGTTTTAACAAATCACGAGCTGCGCACACGTTCTTATTAGCACAATTACCTAAGCTGCAGCAAATCCTTTTCAAAGTTCAGCGGTTGAAAAAACTTGTTACGAATGCAAATTAAATAGGTGCCATTTAAAATCCGCCATAACAGCCGGTTAAATAATTAACGGGTTACCTAACCTAATCCCATGAAACATTAATTTTCGTTGTTGTTGGCTGCAATGTAAAACATTGGATAAAATGAGTCGAAATGGCTCTTTAATAGCCGCCAATATAAAACAGATTTTGGTTGATTTAGTCGTAAAATGAAATAATACTTTTTAATACTTTCTAATGGGACAACGACTTGTTGGCGCCTGGAAAAGCTCAAAACTTTTCCATACATTTGTTTACGCCGTCTAGGCCCGAGAATCATAAATATTTATGGGTCGCTATTCGAAATACAGACCTGCGAAGCGATAACATTTGACAGAGCTTATCATGTGACATTATTGTTATTGTTATCTTGTTTATTATGAATAAATATTCGGAATCATTCCCATCTGCCTGTTCATTTGCATTTGAAATTTTCCAAGCCCGCTCTGCGACGAGAAATCTAATATGCCGTGCCGCCTTCATTTCGTATGAAATTCCTTCCATTCAAATGAACTGTAACAGTAGGCGACTTATATTGTTTAGACATCTGCAGAGGTGTAGGTATCCTTGTATCCTGGTATCCTTGGTGTTTGAGCTTGTGATTCGGTGGGTGTTCCAAAGACGCAGATAATGAACTAAGGCACAAAAGCAACCAGCCCTGCCAGCCTCGTCCTTGAAACTTTTTCTTTTGCATGGCAAATTAGAAAGCAAACTGAGTTTATTATTTTGATTAAACTTCTCACACAGCGCCAGACTTTGTGTGGTCGTGAATGATGATAAGGCAGGATCTTTGCTGTGATTTAATTTTAGGCCAAATATTTTTGTGGCTTGAAAATATATTGTGGAAAAGGAACAGAACGAAATTTTTTAAAAAAGCACAAAAGCAAATTTATAAATGGAAAAAACATTAGGAAAATATTTATTTTTACTATCTATTATAAACAAGCACAAGGAAATTAGTTTAAATTGTTATCATTTTCAGTTATTACATGCTGTTGAGTTTCTTTTAATTTACAGTTCAAGGCACTCAAGTTTAAATAAAAGTCGCACACCAAATGTTTGCGGAGAATGCCACCCGTTGTCTTGGAATACACGAGCCCTGCAAGTTGAATGTCCTGTTCGTCATACCACATCTGACTTTTCGGATCCCTGGAGCCGCTGTTAGCCACTGCAAACATGCGGGCACATTTTTCAGGACCCACAGGGTTCCAGGCACCCGTACTTTTCAGTCCAGACTACCATGTTGTCAGAGGCAGGGCTACACTTGGAGAAATGAATATTCCCCTATAAAAACACACTTTTATTAGTTATATTAAATCACATTTCTAATTTGGCAGTCGAATTATTTGATGATATAATTACAAGTAGTCAGTAAAAATCCACGTCAAGGATTTTACGTTACATAAATTTCTTTTCATGCATTGCGACCTAAGGGATGACCGCCATTAATCTTCGTGCCACTCCAATTGTCGTTGTGGTGTCCGGCCTCAGGTGCACCATCATTTCCCAGCACATGGACTACAAATTGGAGAGTGGTATGTGGAAGTGGCAGCGGAACTGGGCCGGAAGCTCGGCCAGTCAAAGGATCTATTTAGATTGGCCGGCCTCAATTAAGAAGTTCCGCTGGATTCCAGCAAACTCTGCCATTCGGCAGCTGAATGAAGCCTTTGCAATACATTTTGACTTCGCCGAATCGAAGGATTCGTACTGGGGCTGGGTAAAAATTGCTTTCCCAGCTGTTGCTCTGTGTGTGGTTAAAGTCTTGTGACGCAAATCCTTTGACGACATTCCCAGCGTGGCTCTGGATCCAGGACTTGGGGCTTGTGGCACGAAAATTGTGGGGGGCACAATGAGAGAGCCTTCATGGCAAGTGGTTCCTGGGCGGCTGTGCAAACAGAATGCAATGTGTTGGCAGGACTAGCGTGTAGGACCACTATTGCTTCGCCATCTGGTTTGGGCTCCCTCTGAAAACACCGCACCCGCCCACACCTTAAACATACTTATAAAAGTAACAAAGTGGTAGAAGTAAAGGCAGCCAGTGCATTTCCTTTTTCGAAACTTACAGACCCTGGCCCAAACAATATATCTGCAGCGTTGCCGCCTGATGTCGGCAGGATTTATATATATACGTATATATATTTGTACGCATTCCTGTTGTTGGCTTTGGCTTAGTGGAAATTGCAGCAATAAAATAGTCCTTCCCCTAATTCCACTTAACAATGATGTGAGCCTGTGATAGTCGAGTTTTGACTGCACAAGGACAGTTGTTGAATGCTTGAAAGCCATACATATCCAGTTTATTATTCAGGTAAAAAACCAATATAGGAGATATTCTCGTAGCTTTTGTGTTATGCTCAAGTAAAGTACTCAAATAAAAATGCAATAAGTTGATGTGAAAGCCCGACGGAATACTTAATTAAAGTGGCAGCAAATAGAATTCATAAAAAGTTCTCATTCAACGAAATCAGTGCCAGATATTCTTCTATAGTTATTTATCTCTCTGTGTGCTTAAAAGGGTCCTGTAAGCAATCGTGTTCTGAGTTTAAAAATTCCAATTGTCTGAATGCGATAGAACATTTTGCTTGGCTAACTCGTGCAAGAAAAGTGCTTGTCTTTAAATCTGTTTTCTTGTAGTAAGTCCTTGTACACTCTGTTTTCAAGAAAGCTTACAATAATCTCTTCTCTTCAAGTGTAAGCTGTAAAACTATCAATATGCACACACAACGTTTGTTTGCATCGCTTCGAACGTGTTAGAAAATCGCTCTGGATTGCCGAGAAGCTTGTGTTCCAATTGTTTGCCGAAAACCTTCTAGCTGCGGGCTCATTTTTTTGCTGCAAACATGGCGTATACGTAATTCATTCGGTGTACTGAACCTACTCTTCACTATATGCATATGGTCGCATTTTTCTGTCCCAATGCTCGCAAAGCAAACATTCAAATGAAATTCAAAACAGCTGAGGGTAAAAATTGTGAAACGTGCGAAAAAATACCAGGATATGATATAGAACTTAACACACACACTCACGTAGGCAGACGCAACAACCACTTCCGCTGACAGGAAATGAAAGTCTCCGTGCGTGTGAGCAAGCGTTCTATAGGTGCTTGTTTTTGTACGGACAGCGGTATTTGTGTGAGTGCCAATGTGACATTGTGTTGCCAAATGGTTTATGAAGTGGGCAACGGGGGCCTTGAATCCTTTTTTGTACCTCTGCCTTCTGTCGTCCTTTTAGCCTGATACGGCTTATGGGAAATTTCTGTTTAGTCAAGCGTAAGGTATGAAAAAATACCGAAAACAAAAAAACACGAGTAAACACGGTATGTTTTCCCCCGTGCCCCAGCAAACTATGCTAAAGCCATTTTCGGGATTGGATTGCTGAGGTTTCACGGCTTACAGGGCGTATACGTGATATATTAGTCACAATGGAAACAGTTGAACCATAAGATTTCACAACATTTTCGTCTTCCCCTATCTGGAGAGATGTTTAATGACATTGGCGCGCCATGGCATAATTAGACATCGGCGATAATGACACTTCCCCCTCCCATGCATAAATCTCCGTGCCACAATTCCTGGTCGCTGTGGCTGCCCCGAACCAATTAGTCTGTTTGATGTGGCTCCACATCGCAGACTGCCAACACTACACGCACGTTCAAGATATTCATGGCTGTCTCGATTTCCATTTAGACCGAACTACTTTTGCTTAGCAACCCAGTTAGATAAAGTGCAATAAAATTCTGCATTAAAGAAAGCATCTAAAAATAAAATAATATGAAGCTTGTAGTAAAATAATTAATTTATGTCAGTCTCAACGCTTGTGAGCCTAATTAATATCTTTTTACTAATAGTCATCTCATCGAATTCGAAAAGAAATCAGCTGTTAATAACATATACAAGCATGTAACTAAAAGGTACACCAATTAAAAAAAATTAATTAATCAATTACATTAATGAAATGCTGACGTTTGCCAAAAAGATTTATATTGATTTTATCCTGCGGAACTTCCGAGGAAAAATGCCAAAAGGTCAATTACCTTCTTTTAATTTGCCAATATTCCAAATGAGATGGAATAATTGAGCACTGTTCTTAGCCCAGACATTCTTGCTCAGTATTCTGCCAGGAGATTTCATTGAATTAGCCGTCGGTCTTGGGCAAAATCTTTGATGCCGGACTGCTTCAAAGCAAAAATCATTATAGCCCGATGTTTAGCCTGAAAATTAGTGCCGGGCAACAAAGCTGCCATTCCCCCGTCCGTCTGTCTGTCTATTTTATCTGGTAATTACTGAACAATGGTTGGCAGCAAGGGAAAGCACCGCAAAAGGTCATTATGTAATTACAGTCAATGGGAACCTGAATCGGATGGGAATCAGTTGAACTTTCCACTCATTAAATGCTGACAAAGGGGCGCTAAAAGATTGTTTGCTTTCAGATGGTCCGCCGTTTATTTCAGCCTTAAGCACACTATAAAACGGTTAGGGAAGGGTTTTACAAAACTAGAATTTATATATTTTTATGCAGTGGAATATTTTATATGTATATTTTATTTATATTTATATTTAATTTTTTTAAACCAAGTATATTTTACTTAAATTGATGACCTAGGGAAGTGTTGGACAGAGTTTAAATGTATATGCAGATGAATGACCCCCTATTGTTCTTCCCTTGCTTAACATTAACTTCGTGATTTCTCCAGGGTTCAAAGCAGAATCAAAATGCCACTAATGGTTAAAACGACAGCTTAAAGGGAGAAGACGTTTCAGCCAGTTTGGCCAATTGGCGGGACCACAAGACCATCAATCAAATGCGTCCGGGTGACAAATTCACGGCTATGCGTTCCCGGCAAATTATGCACACAGACCGCAGAACAACGGCGGGAATTCCCCGAAGCCCAGTTTATTTGCCTGTCATTGTTGGCCAGAACACACACATGCCTACACAGATAACTACGCACACATGCAAATGCTGCATAGCCGGAAATGGGATGTCGGATACTTCGTTCGTGCTCACTGTGCATTCAACCCTTGCCAATCGACATCAGATATGCAGTTAGCCGTACATCTCAATTGTCATGCTAATCTCGACTGTCGGATGAAATCCGTGCTGAGAATTGAATTGATAAGCCCAGTGATTTTTCAAGCCAGAATGGGTGAGTTAATTGAGACTTGATGACTAGTTAAATGGCTCAAACTGCGGCCAACGTGAAACAATAAACAAAGAGAAATATTAGTGTTCATTATGCAGATATAGATTTTGTCAAATTTGCTGAGATATTTAAAAATCCGTTGACATGGTTACAAGTCCCATAAGACAAAGACCTTGACTGCAGCTTTGAACAGCTCGTTCGGACTAAGAAATTCCTTTCGGTAAAAATGAAAACGGAGATAAAATGGCAAAACGTTACGCTCGACATTATAATCGAGGTCGTTAATTTGCCAACTTGGCTAATGGCTGCAAAGTTCCCTCATCCCACAAATTGTTTGCCAAGTTGGCCCTGGCAACGAATAAAACGAGATACGAGTATATATTGTACGCATTTGCCCGAGATACGTGAACCAAAGAAATGTATTTCGGTACTTCAGACGCAGCTCTCAAAAAAGTCATCGTTTTGTTCGAGAAAAAACAGAGACCATCAATTTTGGAGTATTTCAAAGGCTACTGGTAGCCTCATCATCCACTACAAAGGGCAAACAGCGGTGCGAGGCCTCGTAGGCGTTTAACTTGATCAGCATCGCCTTGAAGATATCCACGGGCAAGGTGCTCTGGAGCAACTGCAGCAGTTTTGCCGGCTGGCCGCAGACGAGCATCGCGTTGATTAGATGCTCCACGCCTCCCTCAACATCGCCGTTTGTGATCAGGGTCTCGCCCTTGTGTATCTGGGTCATGAAGTACAATTCGACGTCCCGCTCGCTCATGGGAACCGATGCCGCTGACTTCACGGATGCCAATGAGCGTTGGATCCTGCGGTCGTGCAACTTCTTCTTGAAATCCGGATCACTGCGACGCTGTTTGTCGAAATACACGCAATAGCCCATGAACAGTAAGCCCGATATGGCCGCCAGCACCTTGAAAGTTCCCGTGACTCCAATCATTTTCGAATTTAATTCTTTACGTGTTTCTGTTTCTCCTTGTTGAAAAGTCAAAACCTGGACAACGGGTCACTGCCTTGTGTATTGAAGAATGTGTTCAGTAGAAACTGAAGTGATAGGTAATGCCTTGAAAGATATTTCAAAACTAACACGATCTATCAAGCCATCTTCAAAAACAGCATAATCGTCTATTCGAATCAGCTACGAGGGTGCAAAATGATGTAAAGTTTTCATATATATAATATTCTTCTCATAATGATTGTAATGGGTATCGGATAGTTGACTTGCTCAACTACAATGTCTTTTGTAATCTTTTTTGGTACTTATCCCTCTTTATTAGGACAATAACAGGGTGCTCTTAAACGCACGTGTATATGGAAATTGATGACCATTTAATTCGATACGATACTTATCAAATGAGCGACCTTATTCGATGTCAGACCACTCCAACTTGCTCTGACTGTTTGCGGTGTGACCCCAGGTCTTGGCCACAGTCTGTTGCCAAGGAAACGATGAACCATATGAACATGGATGGTAATAGAATCTTTTCAACTGATTTTCGGTTTGCCTTTTCAATCGTTAAAGGCTTTTTTGCGGCTGCCATGACAATGGAAAAGGAGTCTGACAAGTGGGGCATCTGCGCAACAAACATCAACTTATTATGCAAATTGTTATTCAGCGAATGGGGCTCTCGCAGTTCCCGTAGCTCCGAAACCATCAAATCCTATTACCTCGAATAAAAAACTCTGGCCATCGATTTCATTGGGAGTTCACTGTGCAACAAGCAATTTAACGCATTAGCGCGACTTTCTCCTTTCTCCCCCGACTGCCAAATCGTGCCAATAAAAATGTAGCTCTCTGTTTGCTGGTGTCTGGTTTTCGGGTTGGATTTTGATTTCGGTTTGCGTTTGGGCTTGAGTTTCGTCTCTATATATCGAATGTCCTGCGATGAAACTGTTTGTGATTCAATTAGATAGTTGAATGTTTCCCAAGAGGCTTTTGATGGGGTTAGGTTCTGTTGCTGGTTAGAATTTCAATTACACTCTGTAATCGCTTACCATTATGCGAGTATATGTTCCGCCTTGAAGCTCGGCTTCTGTTTGCTTTTGGGTGAATAAAAGCGAAATCCTTTAAAATTGAACTACTGAAAAGAAGGTGAATGGGATGACGCGGGAAAAAGACTGAAGTTTATATGATTTGAGAGTATTTGAAAGGATTCGCTTTTTGCGAATTTGCATTGAAGGAACCTCCTTCTGCCATCGCCACCCAGTTTTTGGCCATATTTGAGTAATAACTACACCCACATTAGTATGAATTCGTGCATGGCTAACTGGGTTGAATGGATTTGGACTCTCAGCTTTGCATAAATAATGCGACTGGCAACATAATGGAATGCAAATTCCCTTTTGGGATTGCTCTAATGATATTAGCAGCACACTTTTGCAGCCAAATTAGTATTTATTCAAGCAAATTAATCCCAGCTTTGTGCTCATTGCCAATTTCTATCTAAAATATTTACCTAACCCTTGAGCTGAATGGCAAGCCCTGAGGTCATCTTTATACGGGCTGTTAACAATTGAGGACAGTCCTGTTTACTCAGCATGCCTCAATTGTCCCTAATTGACAAACGATAACTAAATATTGTCTTGACTTGCCACTTTATAACAATTTAATATATGTACTATGTCAACAGCTGACCACAATTTGCTCTTCAGTTAATTGGGTGCGATTAAAACAACTTAAAGTGAGAAATTCCATGACTCGCGTAATTCTTTTACTCAAATAGCACAACATATACGCAGATGCATTTATCAGTTATACACAGAATGTATTTACAAACTTGGCTTAGCCTAGATGTTTACAACAGTTAAAACTTACAGCTCTTCGATGGTTAAAGTGTCGATAGATTCTTCTATACAAATACATACAAATTCAATTTATTGGTAAGTTTTTCCTTCTCGCTGAAGCATTTTCTTTTGACAACCGGAAATTCGACTTTGACTTTGCAATAGGGTGGCTCGATTTGCAGAAGTGCAATAGAACTTTAAGTGAAATAAGAAATTTATATAGCGGACAGAAGGGGGAATAATAATTCATTGGGAACGAAACTACTTTACATAACTAAGCACAGAGGCTAACGACTTAATAGTTAATATTCAGTACTTAAAGTTCCCACTTAAAATCGACCCACCCTGCTATGCAAACATGTTTCATCTCTTTGTGAATGTGAGTATATGTACAGAGTAGAGCAAGCAGTGGCAAATTGCATTTCCCCCGCAGCGAAACGAGGCGAAGGCCAGGAGGATTCACAATCCGTTCCAGTGGCAGGACAAATCGGGATAACATCACAGCTGCTTGGGACTGAGCTCCACGGGATTATTGTCCTCGTCACAGGAGATGTATTTGATTTTCACGCGCTGCCGCTCACCGATACTGTTGTTGATCGAAAGGCACAGCGGCGAACTGGACCCATCCGCCGGCCGTTCCATAATGCACTCGACGGCTGCCCGATTGGTTCCACTTCCGGGCGGCTGCTGCTGCTGTGCACTCCGCTGCTCCCGGCAAGAGCTGGTGACCGGCGCCTGCTGGATCTGCGTCTCCATCGTGCTGCGCTTCCACTGACTCTTGGTCTCCGCTGCGGAAGGTTGCGTGGGATGTGGTGAGTGGTGGGACAAGAGCAACTGGGTCTGAGGCATAGGCTGAGTCTGGGCCAGGACGGCCAAAATAGTTTGGGTGGTCGGGGGGGAGGAGTTGGGGAGCGAGTGGGCGACGGTGTACCCACCTCTTGTGTGCCGGTGCGAGCTGTTCTTGTTCGTCAGCCGGCTCTTCGGCGAGTCGAATCGATGGCGGGTGAGGCCCACGCAACAGCAGCAGATGATCCGCTGGAAGTACATCCGGAACCTAAAAATATGAATATAAGTTTGGAAAATATATTAACATATATATATTCTAGCACATGCGAAGAATTTTTACTACAAATTTCTTTAGTGCCGGAAAGAAGTCACATCACATCTCTTTCCCTAATTTCATTTGCTTATTCATTGCCAATTACCTCTTATTCATCCAGTAGTAAATGAGCGGATTGACCATGGCATTGGACATGGCCAGCCAGTAGAAACCGAGATACATGTGCTGCACGTACTTCGTGGATGCCACCTGGTTGTTGTGGTAGGCGTAGATGAAGAACAGGTGATACGGCAGCCAGCAAATGGCGAAGATGGACACGATGGCGATGAACATGCGCACCACCTTCCGCTTCGACTTCATCGACTCCATCTGGCGATCCGTGTTCTCGCCGATCGATCTACTGCCCCACAGAACGCGACCCATGAGGGAGTAGCAGATGAGCATTACAATCATGGGAATGCCGTAGGTCAGGACCAGGATGATCAGGTTGTATCTGCAATTAAATATT
This sequence comes from Drosophila simulans, assembly GCF_016746395.2. NCBI lineage: Eukaryota > Metazoa > Arthropoda > Insecta > Diptera > Drosophilidae > Drosophila > Drosophila simulans. Next base: position 15,382,747 of record NC_052523.2, on the reverse strand, counting down.
ATTAGGTTTTGATCAGCTTATACTTTTAGTATCTTAGTTAGTGGTAAGGACAATAAGTTTAAAGATCATTAAGTGTGCTTATAAACATAATGATTAATTTATTATTACACAAATTTCCAAATTCACTTAGCATAATAATAAACTTACGCATAATCCGCCATAGAAGTGGGATATCGTCCATCTGGCCACATCATGAAGCAGACTGTCCTCGATTTTCCATTGTAATAGCTGCAAAATACCCATTTCAGTAGGTTAACATGGCCCCAATAAAGTATTCATTTAAATATGCAAATTTCGAAACCTGATAAATCAAAATTTCATAATTTAATTACTCCCCAGATTTCCCTTGAACATAAAAAGCCGTCAGGTTTCACACTTCGCCAGTTTTAAGCACCGAGGAAGTGGCAGAATGGAAGCTGCCTGTTACAAGCATGACAAATTTCACGTTTGGCCCGTCATCAAATTGAAAACTTAATTTGCCAAATTATGAGGTCCTTCATGGCGCAGTATTGTCGAGCACTTAAAAGGGACGTTGTCTCGAGTCCACACAAAAATCCCCAGTACCTGTCTGTTTACCCGTACTTTTCCGACCATTAATAACACGGCTATGGCAACTGGTTGTGGCAGACAGGTCATAATTTGACCAACAATTATGGGGAAAGTGCCCGGGAGCGTTTGTCTGACAAATCACGGGTACCCTTCACACCCAAAATGATTGATTTAAATGGAAAATTGTGGTATATTATTTTGGGAATTGATTTAAGCTGTGCGTGATTTGATTTGTCACGCCCGAATATTAACTTCAAAATGAATCTATTTAGTAAAGCTTTTAAAATTGTTATGCAGATCTAGCCAATTATATTTCCTCTTCTAATTACTACTTAGGCTCTCAGGAATTCCAACTTGCTTAGACATTTATTAACGAAATGAATCCCTTTACTTTCTGACATCTATTTTCAGGCTTATCTGAGCTTGACTGGTTTACTTTACATCACTCATACGCCTCGAAGCCTTTTAACTGTCTATATCCACGGGGGTTTCTTCGAAAACGTTCATCCAATTTTTCGTTTTTTTCACTTTGCCTGAAATCGTCACGCATATATATATATCCTTACAGCCATATATCCTTCATTTTCACTCCCCTTTATATGCTCTTGTCGGAATTTGCCATCGTTCGACTCTCTCGAGCTTCACCTTGGCTATTCTTTATCACATTTTGATATATGAACTTGCCATCTTTATTATGCCTGAAGTCTGTTACCCCGGGAGACCTTTTATCCCGCCTGTGTTGAGAGCCCAAAATAAAAAATGCTTCAATTCTATTAAACAGGACACCCAGACGCTTCAGTTCGGCAGAATTTCACCGACCGAATGTTGCGAATTTGCGTAAAATTCAAATGAAGCCGTCGGAGCTGAGACGACATGGTGATTTAGATGGATGCTTATATCAACATCGAAAATGGCCGACCAAAAATAGGGAGAAATGGATAAAATATGGAAGTAATTCTGGAAGGTGCGCGGAATTTCATTTTATATTTGCTTGGCCTCTCAAATCGATACCTGGAGCTGCGGGAGATGCTACACTACCACTCCACAGGGAGCCTGGCCAACTCGTAAGCCAAGGCTTACAAACTTGTTTATGCGTTGCGTTTTGTGTTTCACGCGGAGGTTAAACAGAAACAAAGGGAAGACAGTGTTTTTGGTAACGAACTTTAAGTACCCTAGAACCAAACCTTTCATTGTGTAGTAAGTTTTAAGTGATTCAATAAGTTATACAAACTTTTCCAAATATTTTAAATATCTACATTTTCAGTTAAATGCAAAATTTAATGAGCATTTTCTAGTGACTTCTAAGAAGATTCTAGCTGTGCAATCTGCTAGTCAGAGCACTAATACCCCATCTTGAGAGAAGCCCTCGATTCGGGTCCAATCGCCCACTTACTGCTTGGTCATGATGCTGGAGTAGAGCAGACATGGCGCCGACAGCACACAGCTGAGTGCCCAGATCAGGACCAGGATGATGCGCACCTTCCGACGCGACGTGCGGCGCTTCAGCGGATGCACAATGGCGATGTATCTGCAGGATGGCAGGAAGCGGATGTGCCGACGCACCGATTAGAAGTCGATGGAGGAGAATTGAGGGCAGGCGTAGGGGAAAGCGGAACTCACCTATCGAAACTTATGGCCACGAGCGTGAAGACCGACGTGGAGACCGTGACGTTGGCCACGAAATTGTTGATGGTGCAATAAATCGAACCGAATGGCCAATCTGAGTTCAGCATGAATATAAAGTTGAAGACGCAGTTCAGCGACGACATCAGCAGGTCGGCGATGCTCAGGTTCAGCAGGAAGTAATTTGTGACCGTCCTCATGCTGCGATGTCCTGCAGAGACATTTGGCATAAGAGAAGCAGGGGATTAGAGGGAAAAACTCGGGGAAACGAGAAAATGGGAAATGGCAAAGCAGACACGTGATGGCCAAGACAAAAAATGCTAGAAATTAGAGGGAAGGCTATCGCCAATGCAGCGTATACGTGCTTTTGCAAAGTGCTTTAAATCAGCTTTTTTTTTTGCAAGCTTACCTGTAACGATCCAGAGAACAATACCATTGCCGGCAATGGCCACAAACATCATCAGACCGAAAATGATGGCCCAAATCGTTTTCTGCTCCCATGGCAACTCGTACGGTCTTGTCGGCGATGGAAACAGACACTCGGTCAGAAAGTCTCTGTGGAATATCGAAAATATCATCAAATTTGTATTGCAAAATTTGGGAAAATATCAAGCCGGAGACAGTTAGTGTTATTTTGTTTAGGGAGAAGCAATTACGATGGTGTAAAAATATTTTCTAAGAAATAAAGTTTTTATTTTTCGGACATTCTGTTCCCAGAATTTCTGGTATACTAAATCCAGCTCAAAATCTTAATTCAAATTTAATAAGTCTCAGGGATTGGTTATTTATTCCTTAACTTAATGGCATATTTTGCAGAGAGAATGCCTTTGAAGAAATCCCATCTTAAATTTAACTTTTCGCCACCCTTCGGGCAAACAATATTTGGAAATTCAATCACAGACTGCCAGAAACTTTGTGATTTGGCAAACCTCTTCAGAACTGCGTGCTCGTCTTCGCCTTAACAATAACAATAAGAAATCAATGAAGCAAAAGCTTGGCGAAAAATCCTTAAAGGAAACTTGCCACAAAAGAAGCGTCCTTATCGATATTGAAACAGCAGCAGAACTATGTAGCAGAAAATATGCTGTAATTTCATTGGACCGACATCCGTCGGCCAAAGGAAACGAGTTGGAGGTGGATCCATGGGGTCTGGATCCATGGAACTGGAACTGGGGATCCGATTATCATATCAGGCATTATGCTAATCATGGCAGCGAATGACTTGTGATGCGACGAACATGTCGCTAATTATTTCGAGGGCTGTCTTTGTCATTGGTTCGTTGGTTGTGGAGCTTCCTTTTGATTAGCCCGTAGTTGAATGAATGGTAAATCCTATTAATTAGGGGAACCTTGTTCGATTATAGTCATGGCCATCCATATCCACAGAGCATGTTCTCTTCACTTCCGTAGCCAGTCGGTGGCTTTTGTTTGCGCGCCACAGGGCGTATGAGCAATATCAATGAGCCGTGCCTCGCCCTTTTTTCCAATTCTATTTTTACCACCCTGCTCAAAATGCAGCAGACACAATTCCAACGAAAATTCAATAAGCGAATTGTTCACATTCATCCATTTCCATTCCTATTGCCAGTTGTCTCTCGGGCATCAAATTTGCCCACTTTGTCTAACCATGATTGATGCCCTGATTGATTGGTATTGTTCGACCCACAAAATACTTTTGACTAACCCACATTAGATTTAAATAATTTGGGTTCCGTGGTCCCAATTAAATGCCCGCAAAACTGATGGAATAGAGTTGCCAAATATTTAGCTCTAAAACTTTTAAATTACCAAAAATTGTTGCATTGTTTTTTCTAGTTTTTTTACATTTGAGTTGCGAATGTTGTCAAACTCTCTGCTTAGTTAGCTGCAGTTTGCCATGTAGAAACATTTGTTCATATCCAATCAACAATATTGAAATTCTGGTCAATAAGCCGTTAAATTGTGAAGTGGCGAAAACAAATTGAGGGAAATATTTTGTATATGTAGCTTTGTATTCACTTACTCCTATTATTTGTACCTAAAGTCTGGATTTTCTTGCTAAGCATATTATAAATTAATTACGTATTTAATTCCGCACACATTTACTAACTAAACTAAACTTAAGTTCATTCAGACTGTATGAAACGCAAATGCTTGAGAGCTCTTCACATAATTATCGACCGTTCATATTACAAGTTTGGTTGGCCATAAATCTGCTTACAGATGGCTAACTGAGTTTTTGTTTTTGCGGACTGGCCTGTGATACACGTATCGCATTACATTCGAAGTATTTATTTGCGATTCGACTATCGATTTCACATTTAATTAGATATTTTGCGATGTGCAGAAGCAAACAAGAACTCCATTAATTACATACACACAAAGCCCATGTAACAATGACCCATAATCAACATTAAATGAACATGATGTAATTCCCGAAAATATAAAACTACGTTATTGAAATTTTGGCTAAATTTCCAAATTTTAGATATAATTAGTATGTACAAATTCAAATGGGCTATAATTAGCATTTCATTTCATTAAAGAGAAATTATGCACGCATTTTAATGGGTTCAGTGCATGGAAATTCAAACAGAATTCGCCAATAATTTCAATTTGCATTTGCATTATGCTTAAATTCCGTTAAATATGACAAACAAACGCGCCCACCTTTAATTTAATTTAAACAATTTTCGCTGCATACTTTTTGGAGCTTCCCTACTTTCGCTTGTTTTTTCCAATTATGATAATTGCTGTTGTCTGAGGAACTTTTCACTTATTACAAATACGGGCGAAAAGTTCCCAGCAGATTTATGGTCTCCTGCCATTGCAGCTGACTTTTAAAGCACCAGGATAACGAAGGACAAAGGAGGCAGTTCCAGCCCCGCCTCGGATGGTGTACATTTTCAGCCTAATTTAAGCAAATTTAACTTGATTAACGTAATTTGTGTTTTTTCCTTTTTGACCCCGCTTCCTTTACGGCCACCAAATTAGGTTTAATGCTATTGTTAATCCGTGCTAAACTTCAGTTTGTTCCTGTTATTAAAATAATCATTATTCATGGACGGAAGTGTTTGGCCATCAGAAGTGAACTAATTACATCCGTTGGTAAGTTTTTTACTTTGCACTTCCGTGCACACTTATAATTTTTGTTCCGTTTACTAGAAATTCGCCTAATGACAGCACAATTTTCCCCGGCGATTTTGGCAGTATAACTGCTGGAAGTTGGCATCGCTCAACTTTCGTAATATATATTTGGCCCTGAGTATGCAAATTTTCGTTGGAACAAATTCCGCAAATTCCTTAAAAATTGTGCAGAGCATTTGGCAGGCAAGGGAATTCGACTTTTTTTTATTACTTGATTGCTTCCGCAAAAGTCCCAAAAGTGTCAGCTGCTTTGATTCGTTAAAGTGAAAGAATTTCGAGTAGCTTTTTCACGAATCGTGTGGCGATTCACAATCAATACGTGTGGCAAATTTATTTTTTTTCAGCATTTTCGATCTGATTGAATTTGCAGTTGTTTACTCTGTCTCTATGTGAGTGCATTCATCCATTTTTACCATAAACCAGATTTCCGCTCAACTGATTTGGCCTTATGTTTAAATGATGACCTTTACTGGGTGATAAATTGTGGTTATTATTTGAAATCAATGAGCTATTATTGTGATCAATAGAGAAGAGATTTCAAATATTATTCATGAGTAAATTATCATTACGTTTAAAGAATAATTTTACTCTTAACTAATAATCCTATTATTCAAGTCTAGTTTTTTTATAGGTTCCTGCCAAATCACAGCGGTTTGAATTGAGTTTTCCCGAGTTAATTAGACATATTAAAGAAATTATCATCGATTATAGTTTACCCTCTCGTAATTTTCTGTTCATGGGGGGCACCAACAAATTGCCCGGTCATTATGTGGCAGTTAGACGAGTTTATCGTCGCACTCAAGAAGGTGAGTTACCCACATTAACTCGGCTAATAGTCGTCAACCCCCTTTTAGAGCCTCCTGGGGGTCTCAGCCCCCATGTAACCTCCGTTTGACGTCCTGGCAATTTGCGCACTATGTATTTCCTTGGAGCCGCTTCAGCTAACATGTTTCGCATTCGCATTTCGCTCTTTATTATATTCCACTGAATATTTTATGCATGACGAACCGGGCAATGCAACCCAAATTGGCGGTCTTGCGGCTGCTTTATTTCCCTAGCTATATATTTTGTGCCTGCTTCTCTGGTTGCCTTGTCTCCGGTTCCCTGGCTCACTGGTTCCATTGGGTGTCCTTTTCGGTTACTGCACCGTTGCGATGGCGGAAAGCAGGGTAGATCAAGGTCCCAAGTACTCGACAAGGACCTCATTGGGCATGCCGCACGCAGGTTGCAAGTTGGCCCACCGTGTGTTTATACTTCTGGGCGATAACTTCTGCTGCCAACGGCAGTTGCCAAAGTGGGAAAAGTCGGCAAAGTTACGGAACTGCAAGTGTCACGTAGTTTAAAGGCTTTCCGCATAAAGTTGGTGAAATACTAATTAGACGGCGCGACGAAGCGACTTCGAGGGGGCTTATAAGTGCTCGGTAATTGGTTTTCTTCTAAGTAAATACTTTGAAATTCATATTTTGAAACAGAATGTATGAACGCTCACTTTTGGCTGCCCTAAGGGAAAATGTTGTAATGCAAGGCAAGAATATTTGAGGCATGAAAAACTTAAATAGCACGTATCTCAATATATTCCTTTTAAGTCCAAATAGAAAACGTTTCCCACAGTGTTATCCTTGATCATGTGTGTTGTGTCGGAGACAGTAGATAAGTTGGGTCTAATGCTCATCGATGCCTGACAAATGGAGGCTGTCACAGGCACCTTTCCAATCCGCCCCCAAAGTAATCATCGTTGAACGAACAAAAACAATGCGAGCTTAAAGTGGGGCAGCAGTCACTTGAATTTTCGACACGCTTCGCAAATGAGGCCATTTTCAATTTCAGAATTTATGAACGGAGGTGCTTCACATGTCCCTCAATTTCCCGCCAGCCCTTCGACCGACAGCCCCAGTTTCTGCCACCACATTCTGTGTCCTGCAGAAATGCACTTGACAGAGCAATCGGGAGTGTTGATGACGATGGTGGCAGGACAATGCGTAAATGAAACTGTTCATGTTGTTTGCCATCGAGTGGCCATTAAATTTTCATGCCCCTGTCCGTATATCTGTTTCATTGGCCTCGCTTGCCATATTAATGTTGCCATCTCCTCACCCACTGATGGAATATCCGCATCCGCACTGGGAACTTGTTTTATGTTTGGCGAGGAAAAGGTAATTGAAAAATTTGTCATATGCAAATTACTCAGCTTGTACAGATTGCGCTCTTCTCGTCCAGTCCCCTCGAAATGGCCAACATTATTTTTTCGAAATCCATTCCTAGGCCCCATAGCCATTTCTACTGAGCTGCGGCTTAGCCATCGATGAATAGACATAAACAAACTGTTCCCGGCTGCGAGACAAGGAATCATCCTTATGGGCTTCCTATTCCTCCGTTCCGGACCTAATCCAAACCATTTCTTTCGAATTTCCTTCGAAATGTCACAGTTCGTGGCGTCTCGAAGGGGTTCCTCAGCTAAACAAGCTGGCTACATGAGCCACTTTTCTCTGGGCCAGATGAATGACACAGTTTAGAGGGATTTTGTAACTGGCTGGGTTTTTATCCCCGTAAAATAATAGTAAGTAAAGAGGAAAAGTCGCAAAAATCGTATAAAAATCATACTATTATAATTTTACTGTAACCTAACCTTTTAATAAGCACTATTGATGGATCTTTAGTACAGTAAAATCAATAAAATTACGGAAAATTTGAAAACATTTCCCCATAGACTGCTGCTATCTGATCTCTTTTTTTTAAGCACCATCTACTCTAATTTTGGTAAAGCATTCGAAATTCGATGCTCGCCAATATCGATGAACACTTCTTGTTTTTATGTGGCCCATTCATTCTGATTGGATTTGAGTCTGGCCATAAAAATGCCAGGGCCCCGATGGACACCAACAGCAGCTACAGCCGTCAGGATGTGCACTAATGTCGTGTGTCCTTTGTTGTGCTGTGCTGTTATCGTTGGGCAAGTATCAAAATCAATAAGCGTACGAAACGCCATAAACATCAAATTCGAAAGGATGCGATCTCTTTAAATCGACTCAAGCAAGCCATTCCATCGGTTTGTAATATACTACGACATTGCGTATACGCAGCGTGGGCCGCCAACGCGCACTGAAGTGTGTGGACAATGTGGGCAAATCCCATACGCGTGTCGAAGGCGAAGCTGTCAAGTTCCTTCCATCAATAATCCATGGGAAATGTCCGAAACATTTGCTCTGATTGAAGCAAACATAATGAGCTTAACCCGAGACAAGCGGCAGGCAATTCACCTGCTCAAATGCCCGCGCATAAACAAAGGACATGCACAGTAAACAATTTGGTTGTACCAAATTAAATTAAATTTTTAAATTAGTGGAGAATGTGTTCTTGGTAGCAGAAGTCGTTAAAATATTTTACTTCGAATTTTTCAATTTGAACGTATCGCCACCATGTTCCATAAATAGGGTCATGGCCTACCCCTTTTTCTAGCTGTGCACATTTCCACTTTCACTTACTTTCTCTTTCACAAAGAGCATTAAACCTCGAGGCTTAGGAACCAAATATAGAACATCGAACAACAATTGGAAGGTCGTTTTGTTTGTGTCAAAGTTTTTCGAGGATTTAGTTTGGGTGGCCAGCAGAGAGCTTTGCATTTGTCGGAATTTAATTATTTTTTCGCTATTTTCCCCTTTTCGAGTAGTTTGTCACCTAAAACAGGATGTTGGGGTGGAAAGCAATTAGTAAACTTGTGTGTGAATGAGTCCTTTCAGCTTATTGTGGCACTGGGCTGTTCTAGACTAAAAGGAAGCAATTACAATGGAATTTGCAGGGGGAAATATAACTTTAAATAGCAATTTATGGATGGGAAACCACGACCAACTTCATCCTTAAATATAAAATATTTCTGCTAGACTGCATTTTCCCCAGTTATAACTTTAACTTTAAGGCAGCCATAGAGTAACTTTGTTCTCTAAAACATAACCGGTAATCAAAAGCATTACTCTCGAACCCACACCTACTATGTTATATATGTATTAGTTGTCAGTCAATTCGCAGAAATCAGTTTAATTGAAGCTCAAAGCGTTTAAAGTGAAATGTGAGAGGAGAAATTGTGCGGGACGATATATATTTTCCTGGAATTTGAATACGGTGTTTAACTTAGCACTATTATTTTCTTTATGAAACATGTCATAACTTTTAAATCGATACATAAACTTTTCCCACTAACTTTTATATATAAACCAGTTTGTACAGTAACTTCATCTCATTTTGAATTTTCCGCCAAAAAACAATTAAAGGATATCCAGCCAAAACAAAAGCCCCTGTAATGAGGCTGAAAAACAGTTTAAGCGCTTAATTAACCAGTTCCAAAAAAGACCGAAATCCATCACTGGTATAATTAAGGCGAAGTCGAGTGAATATTTATCCGCCGGCTGGAACTTTCAGCGATTGCCCTTCCTTTTTATTATTTTGTTATGGCGCAAACTTTTGAGTTATTACGCAATAGTCGCAATTGCGGCAAGTCATTAATTTAACTTCGTGGTTAGCTTTCGATACAAATGAAAACGCTGGTATTTATAGTACACGCGGTTTTCTTGGTCAACTTAAAATAATTGTGCTGATTAAAAACATACCAACAACGCATTCAATTTGGATTTGCCAACTCCTTCAGAGGCTAATCATCAATTCAATTACCACGGACCCAAATTTCTCGTTCATGTGAACTGATTATATGCTGAACCTATTTAGCCAAAGTGTGATATTTCAACACTGTAAGTGTTTGTCAAACTAAACCAATTAAGTTAAATCTATTATCATAATTTTAATGAAATTGCACTTATTGGTCGTTACATAATGCGTACAAAAAGCTATTAGAGCTGTGAAATCTGTTTTTAATTAAACTGTCATAGCCTAATCACCACATTCGCTTTAAAAACTATGCGCTAAATTAAAAAAATTGAAAACAAGAGCCTTCCGAATAAATACTAATTATTTGCAGCATTCCTTTGTTTTCGCTTTTAAATAAGGGATAAGCACTTTGCAGAATACAATTTAATTACACAATGAAACCTATTTGAAATTGCATTAAGGTACGAAACATGCAGCGCATGTAAATTATAATTGAAAGTCAACTAAAGAATATTCAGTGTGAATACCACGATTTGTTTTCGGTATTTAAGAATTCTGCGTACTTAAAGCATTAATGATATAAGCGTGACCTATGGATATATTTTAAAAAGCAATCAGATTAGGCCTAAACAAATGTACACAATTTTCTCACTGCTACCAATGGAAGGGCTTTTAAGATTTTAGACTAAGAATGTTTACTCTTGCAAAACAACACTCAAAGAAAATGTGATCAACAATAAAAGTTTGCAATAAAACCTAATAGCTGTGTATCCTAATTTGTATAAGTAACTCCAACTTTTAGTCAGAGTGCATCGATTTAACCGGACGAACTCCAAACACGCTTATCAGCTGCCAGACCCGCGAAACTTTATTCAATTTAAGCCCTCGCCGCGAGTAATCAGTTGGCCCTCATCAGGGAAACCTGGCCGCTTCCGCGAATCGCTCTTAACTCTACCGTTTAATTTGCATAACTTTGTGCGGGGGCTGCTAGAAGATCTCGGCGCAAATAAATAAAGGACGAACGCGAGCGTGGAGTCGAAGTACCTGGAAGGCTAAATAAAAGGACGCAGTACTTCCTGCCCACTCACTTGGCCTCGTTGATGCTCTCGAGATTATCCCGATTGTCGATAATGCTCGACAAGAGGCTGACCACCTCGGTTCTGTTGAGACTGCCCAGGAGCGTGGTGTTCACAATGCTATTCAGCTCGAATCGCCGGACGGCGAGGATGGTGCAGTTGACCAGCAGCTCGGTGTCGACAATCTCCGACATTTTGCTGTCCGTAATCAGGATAGAGGGTGGTTTCCGTAATGATCCCGCTGCACTTATGCCACATTTAATAACGCGGCACCATAGAAACCATTTTGAGCTCCACGGATTTCCCCCGGAAGCTGACTCTTAATTTCTCCGTAAATGCTGTGCTTTCAGTTGATCCTCTTTTGTGGCGGTTTTTCCAAGGAGTTCTCCTTTATATGTTCTTTGAACTGCCAGCCACATGCAACACACTTTTATTTTTGGCCGGTGGTCAAGGACGAGTTGCGTTCAACGATGCATGTGGCCATTTGGTCACAAAACTGTCAACCTTGCAGTTAAAAATAAGTTTATGTGTCGAAGTAAATTATCTAAAGTGTAAACGCACACGGATTTTAAGTAAATATGGTTAAATGTATAATTTGGATTACAATAGTTTAATAATTCAGCTTGATATTTGATTCCATAAAAGGGTTGCATTTAATTATATTGTTTCACTTTACTACTTCGTTTAATTGTATTCAACTATTATTCACACTTATCCACAAGATTACGAACTAATAAAAGCTTAATCCGCATTTCGCTTTGATATGAAGCTCCTTTTTTCAGAAACCATTTCTATTTATACTCCATCAGAACAAAAAATATGCTTTTAATCACATGTCACTAAAGTTGTCGCACAATTTGATGCTATAAATAGCATTTAAATTGAATTTCTTAAATCACAATACTGCACAAATTTTGCCTCCCACTTGTGTTTACATTACAAACTTTTTGCACACTTTGTAGCCTCTTTTTTTTGGCCACTATTTTGCATTGCGCTTTTCGCAGGCTTTAAGCCAGCACAACACCCATACACTAGCAACAAGCCCACACGCACACACTACGAAAACACCGTTAGTTGGCAACACTCTTATTTTCTTAAAACAGCTCCCGAGTTTCCGCTCGCTATGTTGCGCACGTCCTTAGCGCTGCAAGTGCCGCCGCCGACTGGTTCGTGAAAATACCAATTCTGCAGGGTTCCTCTGCCGACGTCGTGCTGACAGAGGCTGGCTGGAAACATACCTGTTGAGAGAACCTAGCAACATTACTTTGCTGGCAACATGTTGCAGGATATGTTTTTATAGCACGTAATAAAAAGGTTCAATGAATATCTTTTAAGAATTGGTATTTTCGTTTTTTAAAAAGTAACCAAGGCCAATTTATCCTTTGTCCTTATAACTCTTGTGTGAAAATATGATTTTACCTAAGGCTTCCTAAACTTTCTTGAGTGCTGGCCAAAAGTAAATTATCGAAGGTTTACCAAGTTGTTATTTTCATTGTATAAACTTCAAAATTCGCTTAAAACCCCTTGTTCGGCTCACCTGATACCCCAAACTACATAAACTCGTTGGGAGGGTGTAAATTTCGGTTCACTTCGTGGTGCCGTGATGAATGACCTGTAAATGATGGCAGAGGACGCGGTTCACACCCCACTTACACAATACCCAACTGCGAAACACCCACACACTTGCGCGAACAAAGAACAATTCAAGGACCGTTCAAATGACCCATTGTGATTGTGTGCGTTTGTTTGTCGTATTCTGTGTTTGCTAATGTCTGCCAATGTTTGTGTCTGCCGCTCCATCTGCCCCGCAAGTCGGCCTTTTTTCGGCCCTATGTGATTATGACTGCCCATTCAGGCGGATCTCCTCCTTCGTCCTTACAGATTCCCCCCCTAATAACGTGGCACTATGTACCTCATTTCTGCCCGGGGCACGCACACACTTACAAGCGTATGCATTTCCTTGTTTAGCTTTTTTTACGATCTTGTTTCGTTTAGTTTATAGCTTACATTTGGCCCCGCCCCCCAAAAGGAACTCATCCTACCATTAGGCCGCCCTAAGCATATTTCAGCCCTGTTTATATTCACGGCGATTTATACATGTTTATTATGATAAATTTATGCGCATTTGTTGTTTGGCCGTTTTTATAGAGCGCACGAGTAGCCAGAGGTATCTTTTTTTTTTTACATTTTCAAAATAGAGAGCTTCATAAAAATACGAAGCAGTCTGCAGAAGTTTTGGGGAATACATTTATGCATTAAGCTTTTAGTCAAATTTTTCCGCCAGCAGATAGAGTGTGAAAAAGTGTGTACTAAATTTAAGGCTAAATTTGGATACCCGCCGCATAAATAGGGAAAGTGAACCAAATGTGCTGTGCAGTCAGTTCCAAAGTCTAATTAAGTGCATAGTTTCGGGAAAACTTAAATAGTTTCATTTGACTGGTATTCATTGGTTTTGTGGATATTAAAAACAAACCTTATTAAAAACCTTAAATTATTCACAACCAAACTGATGCTCAATTTTCTATGAATTTAGAATACCCTTCACGGCCCAAGTGCTGAGTAGGAAAAACATACTTTAGATGACTCAAGGCAGCACAAACTGCTTTCATAGTCTTGTGTGGGTTGGTTTGACACCACCTATAAATTGAACCGAAATAAGTGCAGCCCGAACTACGGACATGACTCAATATGCAGAGGAGCCATATGTGCGATCTGGGAGCCATAGCACCAACAACTGGCAAGGGAAACGCCCCAAGTCAACATGTGTCAATTACCGCTTGACTTTGTTTTGACAGCCAGTGAAATAGGTTAGTTTCCAGAGTCGAGAAGGAAAGTGCCCGGAAATAGGATATTCTCGTTGCCGGTTCTTGGTTCGAAATAGTAAGTATACGCCGTGTGTGCATCACGGGCAGATTCCCATTGATTCTGTCGCCAGTCGATGGCAACAAACTTTAGTGCTGATTTATGGTTGCGGTGCGGTTAGAAAAATATGCAGGGGAAAAGTTTTCGCCAGACAAAGGGCATGTGCTGGTGGAAATCCTTTTGGCAGCCAGCGAAGCGCGAATTGCGAGTCAGCTTTGCATATGCAAATTAATTGGTAACCGCAAAAACATAATTACCGGCAGATATGTATGTTTTCCATACCAATCAAAAGGCTTCAAGAAATTAATCAGAACCGTCTGGCATGTGTTTGCCTGTGATTCAAAGGTAATTAAGTTGAATTAACCACACAGTCGACTGTTTGTTATTATTTTTATTCATTCTCACAGAATTCATCGACAAGGAGACAATTAATTACAGCCATTACAGACATTAGTTCAGCGATTGCTCATCGTCGACTTTAAGGAACAGCGAAAACAGAAAGGCAACTGTGGTAAGGGTATAGGGATTATCTCAGAATGTATCTTAAATGTAATAATACGCACTTGACATCAGTGAGCAAAGCCAGAGAAACGGAGCCAAGCAGCTGAGTTGCATGAAAACCGGCAGCAACATATTGCCACTTACAGATCCAAGTCTCCCAAAGGTCATGATCAGCAGCAATACCATCGTCCTGGCAAATAGAGAAAGATGTTAATCTTGATTTCTTATTATGGATATCAAACCTCATCAGGGTGGGAAATATCACCACAGACATTCCAATGATTGTAGTGGCACAAATGCCCATCATGGTCAGGTAGACGGCGGAAACCATCATCGTTACCAGCGAAGTCTTCACAAAGTACAGGCTGCCCACCAGGAAAATGCAGATGAATAGGAACACCTCTGTCAGGAGCTCACATAAATAAATAATTCAAATGGAGATGCAAATTCGAATTGGAAATGGTTCCAATTTACGTTATTATGAAACGAGCAATAAATCAATGTTATTAGCATAATTATTGAGGTATTTTATAATATTTGAGACTCGCTTTGCATCCCAAGTATAAGTACAGTACTCACTCAGTATGTAATTCGAGACCACTCGGAATCTCATTAAGGGAAAAATGATCAGAAAACCGACCAGACCAATTCCAGATACCGTGATGTTATTCAAGTAGCTATCCGGGTCATGATGCTGAACGATAGAAATTATTACCTTAGATTCTGGTAACCCATAACAAGCGATCTCCTACCCACTAGAGCGCACTCCACCCTCTTCTCCTCCTCATCCATGGATTTCGCATTTGCATTGTGTTCCAAAACGGCGCACATGCTCGTATCATTCGCACCCAAAGTGTCCATGGCGTTCATCGTGGCGAAGATCTGTGGCAGCCACAGACGCACCGAGTTGACACTAGGATAATGTATATATTAGGTGCAAATACATATACCTAATATACCTACCACATAATCTGGCAGAAATGCAGGCAATAAACCTGCAGTGAAATGGCCAAGTAGGGACTGGAGAACATAGGCTTCAGCTGCTTGAATCCATCGATGAACTTTCTCTTGGCCCGACTAAATCTTTCCTGGAGTGTAGATGGCCGACCAGTACCATCAATATCATCCGACCGATCGGGCGTGGGATCGGTGAGATGTTTTATCTGTTAAATAAATAATAAATTATTGAAAAAATAAGAAAATGTATAGAAAAATTGTAAGTACCGGGTAGCTCTCTTTGCTCTTCCGCTTGTTCAGCTTGTAGATGCGCTGCAAGGAGTCCAGAGCCTTCTTATAATTTCCCTGAGACATAAGGAACTTGGGGCTCTCGGGCAAGAAAATGTGCAGGAAACCGCTGAGCAGACTGGGCGCCGAGCTGACCACCAGGAAGACCTGCCAGGTGCGAACTGCTGACAGAAGGTAGAGTTCATAATTTAGGTCAGATGGTGAAGGACTCTCACCCACACTTCATTGAGGAGACCGTGAAAAGGATGGGCACCGGCAACAGCACATAGGAGAGCAGGGGCAAAATCATCGATCCAATGGAAACACACAGACCCACAAATAACATGATGTAAGGCCGGTGCTTTTTGCCATGGAACTCGGCCAGGTAGCTGACCACAACCGCAAATGGACCGCAGATGCTAGAATGGAAGGTCATAGCATTAACGATTACATTTTAATAGTAGGCATTAAATTTGGAATGAAAGAAACTAAACCGCTTACATTAAACCATCGAAGAACTTGAAGGCCATCAGTTGGGCAGTATTCTGGCTGAGCGACGCGCACAGGACGAAGAAGCCATCAAGCCAGCCGCCCGAAATGAGGACGGGTCTGCGTCCAATGGTGTCCGCTATGAATCCCCAGGGCACCGCCGAGATGATCATGCCCGCATAGGTCACCGCATGCAGCATTCCCTTGTCCACGATGCTCAGGTCGAGGTCACACTCGGCGGAGGGCATCACATAGGACAGCGCCGAGGCCGAGAAGACCATCGCCGTGAGGCAGGGCACCGCGCTGCACAGGATGAACACGTTGAAGAGCCCAAAGCCACACTCTGCGATTGCCGTCTCGAAGTCAGCAGGCTCATCGGCATTATCCCTTGCTCGATTCGCCATCTCTAGAAATTAATACGAATATTTTGTTTGGGGGAGGAGCAGTGAAAATTTTGAAAATTACTAGAAAGACTCCTGGATAGTTACGAAATGGGGAAAGGCAATTCCACATATTGTGGCATATGGGATTTTACAATTTATAAATTTATGGTTCAACTAATCAAATATATGCAACTAAGCAAAATTTAATCAAATATTATAGGTAATAATTATCGCTAGATCATTGTTTTCACTGCATTATCTTGTTCTGTTCCTATTTCTATACAATTTGAGAGACACTTGTGCATTTCCAGAAATAAAAGGCATTCCAGCTATAATAATTAGCAATTCCTGGTATTTTAAGATTAGGAGGCTGCTCCAAAATGACTAAAATTGAGTGCTCATTTGGTGAAAGTTCGTGTTGTTCGGGTTTCACTAATGCACTCAATCTGATAAATAGCATCCACTTAAAGGATGCCACGATAAGTCAATTCACGCAGCACTAATTTCCACTTTGCCCTTCTGCAGACTTTGTAAATCCGTTTAATGTTATCTGTAGTTGATCATTCACCTGCCAATTCACCTGCCAACACAGCCACCCATCCAATGGAACACCGCCGGATACACTTAATTAGTGCTAATGAGATTTGCATGTCGCAACTTCCGCCGACTTTTGTCCTTGCCCACCAGTGGAGTCCTTTGAGGGATCCGCAGATATGTATTTGCCCCCATCTGGCTAAAGCACGTAGGAACTTGAATGGAACTCTAACAACATCGTAATTTGTACAACAATAAAGATATATTTGGTTTGATTACTTAAGGTAAATATAAATAGTTGTTCAGCGCCTATCTAATCCAGTTGAGTCGTTATCTCTAATTTGTAAAACTAAACAAAAGCTAATGTCGCAAGATCCGATTCTAAGTAAATGGGCATTCCTAGGTCTAGTTTTTATTGTATTATTATTTTCATTTAAGAAAACGTTGCCTTAGCTGGATCAGGCAGAAATATTGACAGAATGCCAGATACTGCAATAAAATGAAAAAAAAATGTAGTAAAATAATTATTAAAGAGCAAACTAACTTCAACTTACATATCAGCACTGAGGAGACCATTATAAATGGTGGCAAACATCCGATTTGAACGAAGACGGGGAAGAGTAAATTTCCGGACAGGGCACCAAAGCGTCCACACATCATGGCAATGGCAACCACAACGGTTCTGAAAATGTTAACCCATCATTTAATACGATTTCGATGGCATTAATGGAAAACCTACCTCAATTGTGTGGGAAACAGGGCCACCACAGCTCCCAAAAGTGAGGAGACAGCAATTCCCGTAATCGTAAGGAAAGTGGCAGACACAATGAGTGTCATTAGACTGCTCACGGAGAAGTAGAGCATCAGGCCAAAGGTTCCCGACAGAAACAATCCGTAAGCTGGAAAGTACGTTATATGTAGTTATATCACCAATAAGATATACAATTTCGGGAGCAACTTACTCATCATGCGTTTTGGACCCAGAGCTCGCACGATTCCACCGGCAAAGAAGTAGCCCACAAAGCCCGTGGCCGAAACAATAATGTTATTCAGATACATGTCCATCGAAATTACCTTGGGCTATAAAAATAAAATAAGGGGCTAATTTTAGAGGCTTTATCAAGAAAGATCACTTCCAGTTTGCATGTAACTATCAAATAAACTCGTATACAACTTCCACATTTATGAACGATTATGGTTATCTTTCGCTTTGTGTGCAGAGATAGCCACGTCACGATCACGATGACGAGGCGTTAAGTGAGCTGCCAGATAAGCGCAATCTGAAGATCCAGACCAGATCTAGATCATTATCTACAGATCAAAACCAGATCTAGATCTGCTATCTCCAAGCACCATCTGATACCTACCTCGGAACAGGCGTCGGCGTAATTCAGAGCTGTCTCAGCCGTCCGATTGACGCTGAACTCGAGGATGGTGCACATGCTGGCATCCAATCCGTCGCCGGCGTGCAGGGCCTCGTACTCCGCCATGGAGGCGAAGAGCTGCGGCAGCCACAGACGGATGGTGTTCATGCCCAGGAAGATGCCGAACTGCATCACGTAGCAGCAGATGGCCAAACCCAGCAGGGGCTTCCTGGCCAGCGGCTTCATCTGCTGCAGCCCGGCTCGGAGGCTCTCCGCCAGGGTACGGGACTGTCGCTTGGTTGGCACCTCTCCGGATTTCTCCTCGATGGTGTAGATAACCTCGTTCTGGCCAGCCTTACGATTGGGAGCTTCCTGAATAAGAGCTTTTATCTGTAAGGAAATGATTTCGTATTAAATTTAAACACTGCATCCTATTTTTAAATATTTTCATACCGGATAGCTATCCTTGGGCTTGCGAGTGTTGACATGGTAGATCTGCTTAAAGGCTTGCAGCGCCTCCTCGTTGCGTCCTTGGGCCATTAAGAAGCGCGGACTCTCCGGCATGCTGCAGAAGATCAAACCGCTGATCAAACTTGGAATGCCCAGCACGAACAGGTAAATTTGCCAACTGCGGACTGAAGTAAACATACATTAAATTAGAATATTCTAAAATTTCAACAAATATGAAGGTAACGTACCGTGCAAGCCCCAGAACTCAAAGTCCCAATCTCTGGGAAAAATTCCCCAGGCCAAAAGAGGTAGCGAAACCGTCGCCGTAGAGGTGACCATGCCCACGATCATCAGAACGGAAGATCGGTGCTTGGGACCGTGCATTTCAGTCAGATAGGTGAACAGCACAGCAGCCGGACCATTTACCCTTTAATAAATTATAAATTAAAGTCTAAATGATAAAGAGATTACTCATTACTTACACCAAGCCCCCCAGGAACTTGAACATGACCAGCATACTGAAGTTCTGACTCAAGGCACTGCCAAACACGCACACAGCATCGATCAGATAGCCCCAGTAGAGAATCTTTTTGCGACCCTTCGTATCCGCCAGATAGCCCCAGGCAATGGCCGAGATGGTCATGCCCGCGTAGGCCACCGCATTCAGGACACCTTTGTCCTCCAGCGTCAGGCGAAGATCGCACTCGGCAATTGGCAGGATGTAGGACATTGAGCTGGACTCAAATATGGCGGCACTCTGGGCGGGAATGGAGACGATCAGCAGCATCAGATTGAAGATTCCGAAGCCAGCTCCTTCGATCGCCTTGTCGAAGGTGGCAGGACCTTCTTCCGTGGTCGTAACTTCCGCCTCCGCCGTACTATCTGAATTGCCATCAGCATCCTTGTCAGTTTCTAGTCCTGAATCGATTAAAAGGGTGTTTTAGTACGCACATTAACTTATTCCATGGGGCTATAATTTCATCCCACTAACACTGAACTTTTCCACACTTGTTAAAGGCAGTTATGACAAATTTCTGGAAACTCAGATTACGAAGAATCACATAATCTTACGACTATTTTTCATTGTCGTAAAAGGTTACGATTAAATTTGTCACAATAAACACATTTCAGTTAATTTACGGCTGGTTTTTAAATGATACTCTTAAAAACCATTAACTTTTTAAGGAAGCTCTGTATTTTTTCCAAACTTTATCCTAATTGGTTGCAACAAATTTTTTTTAACCACTTTACCTTTGCTGTTCTCTGGATTCGCTGTTTTAATATTCTTTTCCGACATCTCAGCAATTACTATTTGCCACCATGGGTTTTCACAATTGGCTTGCTCTTGAAATTGATTGTTCAATTAATACGCTGCAGTTCTTAATTAAAAAGCGCAACCACAAGTTCTTTAAAAAATTAAGCTCAAAGTCACTGAGTTAAGGGTTTTCACAATATTCCTATTCGATCGACTTGCACACTTGCAATGCTGCACGAGAAATGATCTCCTAGAGCGCATGGCACCTGCTTTTATCGGAGATTACCTCAATAAAAGTGAAGATTCACTTAACTACATCTCTCTTATCGCGGCTTTACAATCTAAGAAAGCTAATAAACGTATTAAAACATGTTTATTTAGAAAAACACGTTGTATTTTGTAAGGGGAACAGTGAGTTTAAAAAAGTTTAGGGAAAACATGATACTCCAGTTATGAATGAAGAAATCTATTGGCTTTTTAATCATGTTTATAAAACAAATTTAGTAGTTTTGATAAAAACCATATATATTCATTAAAACCACTTTGGTACATATATGTACATTATGAAACGTACTGTACGAGCATACTTCGGCTAGCCACGATGATGCCATGCGGAAGCACCCATAAAAAAGTAAGAAAACGTGTGATGTTCATGTCTTCTTAGCAATTTTTACAATTAAATATATACATTTATATTGTTCTCCTCATCCTGAAGAAATTGTTCTAGATAGATTATTTAATTTATGACATTTGACTAAATTATTACTCCACGCTGACTACGTCATTTCAATGGTGAAATTTGTGGGATGCTTAAAAGTGTGCCTTTATCTCGGATGTTATCTGTGTAAAGCTTATCTCAAAGATGACTTAACACATGACAGTGAATGAATTACTCATTAGACGTGCAAGATTCTCATCACACAATTGGGGTTTTATTTCTTACACTAAAAGCAGTTATAAATATGAGGAGCTCTTTTTTCCAAGCCATTCACAATGATTGACACTATTCCAGCGTCGATGTCCAGTCTTCTGCCAACTCAGCTTACTCGATGGCGTCCACCAGCTTGCACAACATGCGGTCATGCTGGTAACTGGGATCATTCTTTGCCGCCGCATTCGCCTCCAACGGATCCACCTCCGTCTTAATCTTTGCTCCGCCGCTATCGTCGTCATCATCTAGAACCGGCAGAGCTGAGAAGGCGGTATTAACAATCTCGCGCACACGTTCCAAGTGCTTTTGGAAACGGGCGGCGGTCTCCACGCGCTGCCGCTTCTGCATTTCCATCATGACGCGCAGCGTTTCCCTCGCCTGATGTGGGCGAAACTCATTGAGGAGGTGATGCATGTTGACGAACAGCAGACTGATATCGTCAATCTAAGATATCAAATGAGTGTAATACAATAGATGCTACATTTTAATGGGTCAATTGACTCACCTTTTCCGTGCGCCGCGGGCTGTCAGGGTTCAGGATAAGAAAGTCAATGAGATCTAGGAAGTTGACCAACAGGGAGTGGTTGAGCTTCTTGAGCTCCTTGCGCCGGTCAAAATGGATGGGGATCAGTCGCTTGATGTTCTGGGACTCCAAGCTGCGGATCATCTCGTCGTTGTTGTACTGGATGCCAAACATGCTATATACTTCGTGCTGCGCCGGCGGCGGCGGTGGGCGTGGCGCTCGGTTGCGGCGGATATTCTCGTCCGTGTAATTGGCGATGTACCGCTCCGGCGGCATCGGCAGGCTGGATACCTGGGTCTCCTGGTTGGACATTTTGAGAGAAACAAGTGCGGATATAAAGAAAATAATAAATGATATTTGTTATGAAGAAGTGATGGCACTTGACACAGGCGAATCACTCCCGATAGTGATGACACTATCGCCAAAAAATAGTTTTCCTAAAAATGACCAAAATAAAGGTTTGAAGCAAGACCTAAGCTGAATTTCATGAATTTTCTATATAGCGTATTATGATATGTTTTGAGATACTTACAAACAATGTACAATTAAATAAATTAAATTAGATATTCATCGAACACGAAATAATAAACGTGACCGACTATCGATAACTTTAAGGTGACCATGCCTGCATGCGCCCCCTACAGCATTGCCATAGCAATTTTTCTCCGTCTCTTCTCTCATTCGCTTCTCGTCGGCAGAGCACAACAAAATAAGAAATACATATATCTTGTCGTGAATATGAAATTGTCCCTGCACCGATTCGCGCCAATATTCCTGTTCCTGCCAAGGAAATGAAAACAAAACGTAAAACCATAACATAACTGGACCCAACTAAGACAAGCCGTGCCTCCACCATTTTGATTTCCCCACTCGTCGTGCGTGCGTGCTGCGGACTGGTCCATGATGCCAGTAAAATGTGCAAAACCGAACATAAAACAAATTTATCCTATTGTTATCTAGTAAGCCATGGAGCGGATTTCGCCTGAAGAAGCGGAAGCGGGTAAGCATCCAGAGCATAGGTAACCAACGCAGAACAGCCCCAGGCGTGATCTTCGTTTCCCATTGATTAAGTCAGCGCTATTTCCAGTATACCGCGTGTGTTGGTGCTTCTGTGCAATTGTGTGTGTGTGGGGGGAGGGCCGAAATAAACAACAAAGCGGATCTGCGATTGGGTGTGTGGTTTTTGTTTAAACAAATCCATTCGGTTTCTATTCAATTCACAGCCCACTTGAGCGAAGCGAGGAAGCAGATATTGGAAGTAGCCAGGAATCGGCCGGGAACCCAAGTGGCCAAGTGCATCCGCGCCTACGATGAGCAACAGGAGCTCGCCTTGCTAGTTGTCCTCCTCGAAGAGCTCTCCAAGAACACGGACTACTCCACGGATCTACGGATATCACTGGGATATGTGAGTGTTGAAGCCAATATATATCAATATAAGCAAAACCGTCGAGGAACAGAAAGATCAAGACAAAAGTGTGACGCAACGTGCGTGGGCTTTACAGTCAAGCCTCGATAACTGGTATTTGAAATGGGTTTCCAAGTCAGAACTCAAAGATCATAATCTTTAAGGAAAATCTATTATTTAATTTACAGTGAACACAAAAACCTGCAGATCCTCAAATACATTGCTTATCTTTTCAGTATATTGAAGAGCTACTGCGCCACTGCTTGGGACGAAATGATGTCTCCCGAAGATCGGCCATCGTGGCCGCGGGAAGTGCCCTCCAGTACTGCGGCAAGATCTATGGAGACCGAGTGGAGTACTTGTACCAGGTGGTGGAGCACCAGATCGAAGCCCTGCTCACATCGGAGTTGCAGAAGGAGACGCCCAGCGGAAGTGCTGCGTAAGTTTAACTCAGAACTGAAGAGTAAAGAAGATGGAGAAAGACAAAGCCACGTGCTCCCCAATTGTCTGACGGGGCGTCGGCTCTTATCAGTCCAGAATTCCGCTTATCGAGCTTTACTTTACGCCCCCATCTTCGGCTTTGTTTGCGTTAATATCACAGAAGCCGGCTTGCCGTTTAATCACATGTTAATAAATGATGGAGCACGTTTTTGTGCTTCCAAAAACAAATAACAAACAGAGTATATGAAGAAATGAGTAATAAACCAGACAAGTGAAGAAAAAACGTAGACAGCTAAGATCATTCATAAAAATAACATGAGAGGTATTCATAGATAGATCACATCCTAAATAAATACATTACACTATAAACCTTTAAGTCTTTCAAAACCACTTAAACTCTTTCTTATCAGCCGGCATTAAATAATTTGGCGAGATTATTTGACCTAAATGTTGAAAGTCTAATCAATTTTAAAGATAGCACCAGTATTTTGATTAAACAAGAGATGATTTCATTATATTACATATGTATATTTCGTAATAATCAGTCCTTTAAAGAAAGAGCTTATCCCCTTTTAATCTGCATTTAGCGATATAATAATCGTTTTGCTTTCATATTTACAGACCGGAGAAAAACGAGCGCAGGCCGGAGGAAACGCGCAAACGTCCCGCTAAAAAGCTAACTAACAAGGAAGTTGATCCCTATTTGCTCACGTTGGAACCGAAAAGGTTTAAGACCATGTCGGACGACAAACGCTTTAACGCGGCGGGCTTTGTAAAGTGCACGAGAAATCGGACGATAGAATACCTTTATCAGGATCACACGCCGCCCAACCTGTGGAAACATGCGCCAATTGTGGATCCTCACAATCCCTACGACCAGGATGAGAAAAAACAGTACAAAATGTTTACGTACCACGTAGAGCATAGATACAATACGCTTCTGCCAGATATTCCCTTTGAAAGGCTGAATCTCATTAAGGAATATGTGCACACAAATCAGGTGAACACCACGGAAATTCTTAATGAGCACATGACCACAAAGGAATATCTGGACGAGTATATTGCGCTGGAGAATCAAATGCTAGCAGCCCGCTATGGAGCCATTGTCACAACGAGAAGAAGATTGGTTGATTCAGCGAGATTAATGGAGGACAATTTGGATGAGGGACTGGCGAATGAAATGTGCATGGACAAGAATCTGACAATGGACACGGACGAAACAGTTCCTATTGACCAATCTTTGGTGGATGAAAACAGCAGGTCCTTAACCACAGCCGACTCCACGATGGACGTCAGTCAGGTGGAGAACTCTACATTAAACGTTAGCGAAGTCGAGGCGACTTTAAGCATCAGCCAGGCAGAAAACTCCTTAAGCGTTAGCCAAGAAGAGAATCCTCCGCTGAGCAGCACATTAGCCATTAACGAGTCTAGTGTTCTGGACAGCACGAGAGTTGAACCCATTAAAGATCTGACTCTAGAGGAACTGCTGCTAATCGATTCAGGGATCGGTTTGGAAGAATTTTCCGATATTCAAATGCATACAGGTAAAGCAATGGCATTCCAACGCTCGGCAAGCGTACTAAGGATAAGGGTTTTTTTTAATCCTTTGTTTATGGTTTCAAATACTTACATATTTGTTTTTCTTTACTCTTTTATTTTGGCACTTGTCAAACACTTGCATCCCTGCATTGCATTTGTCACGGCAGGCCAGTCTTTTGATGATGAGGGTGTTGTTCTTTCAGATTTAGAAGATCAACGCCAGTTGTCGCCCATGTTGCAGTTGATTAACCAATCGGTAGAGCCAAAAACCATTAATATCATTGAGATGGATGCCGATCTTATCATGAATGTTCCAAGGGAGGTAAGCTATCCCATTCTGCTGAATGTTATGGGTCTCCCCATAAAACGCCTGCGTCGGAAATGCATCTTTAAACTTCCACCTGAGTTCGACTTATTCAGGCAAGCAGTAAGTGTTTTAAATAGTTACATCACTGTTGGAAAAAATCTTGACCTGCATCTGTGTTTTATTTTGTAGCGGCTTCCTACCAAGCGAGAGGCGTATCCAAAATCCCCAACCGCTCCCAGAGCTGTATTGCAAACTGCACGAGAGGCTGCCCTAAATGAAAGAGAAACCGGCTCCCCCAGTAACTTAGAGTTTGATAGGGATTTTAGTAAGTTACTTTGCCACACTTTCTCACGTCGCGTAACTACCTAACATATCTTACCAGATTTTCTGGGTTTCTGCCAACGCCGAACCACATTTGACTCGGGCTTCGATTTCAACGAGGTGCGTGTCTCAGGTTGTGTCTCCACCGTCGGAGAAGTTAAAACTGAGCTTGAAGACGAGCCTGAAGCCAACACCAATAACTTAACTGATGTGAGCGCCAGCGACGCCTTGAATGAGAATGTGAACCCCGCAATGGAAAGTGGGCTTGGAGATTCACTAGTGCAGGAATTAAACGCTTCCACAGAACCCAATGCGGAGAACAATACCGCAAATTCATCGCAACTTGAAGTGACTGCAACAGAATCGTCCGGAATGCTAAGCGGACTGGAAACCACAGTGGATTTAGGAATGGAGAGCGCGTTAGTTAGTTCTGTATTGGATTCAAGTACTGAACCGAGTGCAATGGACAGTAATATTCTAAATGTCACCCAACCTGACAATTCAGACCTAGAGATTTCAACTGTGCAGGACCAAGATACCTTACATGACGAAGCAGATGCAAATGATTTGCCTGCTGAAACAGCCAATCCAGGTGTCGACGACAGCTCATTAGTAAATATTGGATATAAAATTAAAAAAAAAAAATACTAACGTTGTCCATTTAGATCCGGGACTGGCATAGACGATTGGCTCCTGCTTTGGAAGCAGCCCATGAACGGCAGAATTTCAACATTAGGGACTTGGGCACCGAGATCTTGGGCATTTGCAAGGCGGGCAACGGAACAGCCACGTTGGCCGACGTCATGGCTGACAAGGATCCTAGTATCATGTGTCGCTACATGCTGGCTTCCCTGGTACTGGTAAGTGAATGCGTTCAATCTAAATGCTGCCCTCCGATAAGCAATCACTTTTACACTCCATTACATTTGCAGACAAACCACGGAAACGTATCTCTGGATTTTGGAAATCGCGATAAAAGTAAGCCCATCGACATGTCTCAGTTTCGAATGCATTTAAAGAGTATGAAGCGAATGGAAATTAATCCCGAGGACGATGTGGGCAACATAAATGCGGCCCAGACCAAATCGACGCAGAGAAGTAAAGAGCTAAATGATTCAGCTAACAAGCCAGGAACACAAACGACGGCATCTGCAGCCACAAAACGAAAGTCTGCGGAAGCGTCTTTATCAGAGGTGTTTGCTAAAACTGTGCGATTGATACAGCCCATCCCAAAGATGTGGCCGACTCCTTCTGATGCCGACTCGGGGATATCTTCGATGGGCTCCTCATTGGCATCGACAGCCCGCCTAAATTAGTAGCCGTGTTTCGTCTTAAATGTGCTTAGTAGTGCTTTGTAGAAAAGATCCCTTGCGTCCCGACTCAGTAGTAGTTTTTGTGCCCCCTTATTCGAATTCAATTTTTATGTTTATTATTTTCAGGCCGAGAGAACAATGCCCTTTCCCACGCGGTACAACAAGATCAAGATGCTGCATTAGATATAAGTTCTTGCCAGATTATTTACCCGCAATTGTGTACAAATGTAAGTTTTAGTTACATATTATTAGGAAGCTTGCAATAGAAAGAATGCTTTAGATTAGGCTTATCGATTTAAGAAACAATATTTCTGTAAAGTAGTAGGCCAGTATTATCTAAGCTCGATTTTCCTAAGCATGAAGACGTTTTTTAGTTTTTGTTTCCTTCATTTTTTCACTTATTACGCTTTTAGTTGCTTTTGAAATTTTCACATTTTTATTAATTTCTATTTCTTTTGAACATTTTTGATTTATTTTACTTTACCTACGAATAGATTTACTTCGTATTCTTATTATTTCTATGATTTCCTACAAATTTTAAGAACAAAAATAGACAAATCATTTTTTGATTGACGAAGCGCGTGTTTTGGAAATCCTTATGAGCTGGTAGTACTAAATTCAAGTACCTGATCTCGTCTGTACAAAAGTATAAACATAAGAACTCTTCGGAAATAAGTCAAAGTTCAAGATAAATTAAGGATAAAGTGTATATATGTATGTATTTACCAGAGTGCAAGCTAGTGTCTATTTACAATCATTTTAAGATATAATGTTTTTTTCGTAAGTATAAAGTGTAGTTCTTAAGGAATAAAACGGAACCATGCAATCACTTAATGTGTTTTAATGAAAGTAAGTCAGCGATTCTCCTAATGCTATTCCGAATCGCTGCTGCCTGACTTGTGCTCCTCCTCTTTCTTCTCTTCAGTCTTGTAGTGGCGATATTCCTTCTTGAGCTCCCACATGTTCTTGTGCGGGTTCTTCATGTTGTAATCGCAGACATCCTTGAGAATCTCCTTCAGGTAGCTAATCGGCTGGTTGGTGATCTTGACCAGATCCTTGATGTTATAGTATTGATGCTTCTCGAATGCGTGGAAGAGCATGTCCATCACGGCATTCTTGTCGTCGCGCGCCTTTTTGCCCTCGGCCTTCTTGCGCTCCCGATATTCAATCTGCAGGAATGGAGGAGTTATATATACATATAGATTACTGAAACAGAGTTTATAGTAGTTCTCACGTTGTGTGCATGGTCTTTCACAGGCTTAAAGTTCTGCACGATCTTATCGATGGGTTGCACGCGACGCTGTGGCTCCGATGCCTTGCGTATGGACTCCAGCTTCAGCTTCATGTAGCAGTTGTCGGCGATGGGTCGGCATTCTAGCTTCTGCACAATCCTGCCTTCCATATAGAGCTTTTCGTTATCCGGCTGTGCCGTCGAGGTAGTCGAGTTCTCCTTGCCATCGGACGGTGCCATGTGCGAGAATACGCCGAGCGTCTGCTTGGTGACCTGCGACACGTCCAGGATGTGCTCGGTGGGTATTTTCTCATCGGGATCCAGAGCCAAAACGGCGGGCGTGAGGGAAAGCGAGACCTGGGCCTTTTGGCCAGGTGTCTTGTTTATCCGGAGTTTGCCCACGTCCATGTTCGTCGGCGCCTTCTCCCATTTCTGGGCAATGTACTTGGGCACCTTCACCAGCCACACGCCTCGCCCCGCATTGGACAGGTCCAGGTCCTTGTCGATGATCTGTGTCTTTTCCTTATCCTCCTTCGACATTCTGTTTGCTTTAAATTATTAAATACGAATTTGCAAAGCCACTTGTACCGTTTTCGGCTTTGCTTGTTGTTGTTGTGCCTCAAATTTAGTGCGGTCGAATAAGCAGTTTCGAAAAAATGCTAGCTTAGTATAGCACGGTATTTTTCTTTCGCTATTTATTCGGTATGTTATTGTTTGGCGCGAAGTTTGAAAAGTCAAACAAACTATTTACAAATCTGAATTATATGAAAATCTTATATTTAGCTATGGTAAGGAGGAACTTTAGAACAAAATAAATGAATTTTATAATGAAATGCTTTAAAAAAAATATGGTATCATAATTTTGATTTATTCAGCAAACTTTATAATGATTAAATTTAGAGCACAACATTGTGTTGATTTAAGATGAATATATGAATTAATGTGATATCTAATCCACCATTATCCCCCCATTGCCCCATTAAATTGTTTTTCTAATATTTTTATTGTTTTTTTTTTTTCTTTTAAATTAGGTTGACAGCATGATGATTGTGTAGAATCTATTCCTCCTCCTCTTCCTCGTCCTCCTCTTCCTCATCATCGAGATCCTCCTCGTAGCTATTGCCACCAGTGGGGGTAACATTAGAGCCGAGCTCGATGATCGGTTCCTGTTCCTCAATGGGCGTGACGGGCTCCTCGACCACGGGCTCGCTGGTCTCGTTCTCGTTCTTCTGGATGGCCTGCAGCTCCTGGGCGGCAAGCTCGGATTCCTGGCGGGCGATCTCGGCCAGCTCGGCGGCCTGGCGAGCAAGTTCTCCCTCACTCTCCTTCTCGATCTCCGCCAGGCGCTCCAGCTCCTGCTCACGGACACGCTGCTCCTCCTCCAGACGAGCCTCTTCAGCGACACGAGCCTCTTCGGCGGCCTTTTGGGCAGCTTCTTCGGCGGCACGAGCGTCCTCTACAGCCTTCAGTGCGGCTTCTTCGGCGGCCTTTTGGGCAGCTTCTTCAGCCAGACGAGCCTCTTCGGCTGCCTTTAAAGCGGCTTCTTCAGCAGCCTTTTGGGCAGCTTCCTCGGCGGCCTTTTGGGCCGCAGCCTCCTCTGCCAGACGAGCTTCTTCAGCAGCCTTTTGGGCAGCTTCCTCAGCGGCCTTTTGGGCGGCAGCCTCCTCCGCTAGACGCGCTTCTTCGGCAGCTTTCTGGGCAGCATCTTCAGCTGCTTTTAAGGCAGCTTCTTCTGCAGCTTTTTGGGCGGCAGCTTCGGCCAGGAGAGCCTCTTCGGCAGCGATTTTGGCGGCCTCCTCGGCAGCCTTTTTGGCCTTGGCAGCAGCCTGCTTTTCGGCCTCAGCCGTCAGGCGATCCCTCTCCTCCTTGAGAGCCCTTTGGAAACATTAAAGATTTAATAGGAAATGTGTCTATGAGCTTGTGAAGGGAGTGACAACCCACCTCTCTTCCCTGCGCTTGGCTTCATCGGCTTTCTGGGCACGCTTCTTTTCCAAGTCCACCTCGTCGATAGCCTCTTCGTTGACGGTTAGAAGACGCTCCTGGCGCAGACGCTGTTTCTCCTTGGCCTCCACATCGAGGGGATCCTCCAGGGGCCTAGGGGCAGAAAATTTTCTAGATGGACGGTTAGGATCCAACTCGGCATCTGAAATGTAATGCTTGTCAGAAGAGCCTTCGCCACAGTGCTTATGCATTTTTATCTTATTTTTCATTTTACATTAAATATCCTTCACTTTGTTGTTCACTCGGCTAATGTCGTTATACATTATACTTATACTTACAATACTTACTCTTAGGATCGGCGATTGTTGGTTTTCTTATAGACGAGGCAAGGAAAATTGCAGATACAGTAGACGCCAATGTTTTAGAGTATTGTGTGGCATTAATGGGAGTTTTTAAAAAGTTCTGGGTGTGAAGAATTGAACCAAAATGTGGTTAATGGGTTAAGCATACATACATATATACATCTCAAAATGCAAAAAAGAGTATATGAAGTAAGCTAAGGTCTTGAAGTGTTGTACTGTGTAAATTCGCGTCAATCTCGATGTATTTCATTATAATTCTGCAGCAATCCATTAGTCATCTTTATGTACAAAAATGTGAGCAGATGCAATATCACCTATCAAAATAGTAAAATCGACACTTTCTAATCCATTGAAACCCCATCTGAAATAGACCCGATATGCAGACCTTTTACAAAATACGACCCCACAAGGAAAGAGTTGCGTTTAGATCAGTATTTACAAATTAATATATTGATACATATTTGTAAGTAACTATCCCTAAAATGTGTTTACATATGCATGAACATAACATTGGTTAACAAAATTCGCGCTGACGTCCATATCTTAAATGCCAAAAATTATGCACATGAAGTATTTAATAGTTCGTAATCAGTGATCATGAAAATATATAATTTAATAGTCAGCTTCTTACTTAAGTTACAACAAATTGAAAGAGAATGAATAAGTATCTACATTTTGGTGAGTCACATGAAAAATGTTAGTATCACAAGTGATGCGCTAAATTTGTTTAATATTTTTATTATTTCGATCTTCAAAGCTGTTCTGATCTGAATTGTGTGTAAGTATTAGTCTGAGTAGTGAAAGCGCCAGAGTGTGTCGATATCAAGTGTTCATCTTGTAGATATCGGCTAATTGTCTACCACGCAAAAGAAAGTCTTTTAGATTGGTTTATTTAAGAAAGAGAAGTGTATGTCCATACAAAAATCAGGCATGTTATCATTTAGGCCTCAACTTCAACAGCTTCAACTGGAAAGAATCAATCAATCATAAAACGTATAACGTTAGTGAAATACAATGAACTGAACAATTCAGGATGCAGCAACCAAATATGTAAGTTAGTTACAAATGAATTATTTAATTTATATTCTAAAGCACCGTATTAAAAAAAACATCTTATCTTGAACTAACAAACGTTGTACGTTGACAATAAATACAATTGGACAATATACTGAAAGAAAATTATTGGACAAGGGGAGTATGAAGAATTGCGAATTGATCTATAAATCTATAAATTTAATTTGAAGCCCCTGGTGCTCGTAAACATGTTTATATCAATTGATTAATTATTTTATATTTTGATTGATTTGTGTTTGTGAAGTGAGAAGTGTTTTTCGCAGCTTTATTTATTTTGAATCAGGATAGTAACAAAGTTTGAGCAATTTAAATTTTGTAAAGAGAAAAATATAGTGCATATCCTTGTCCTTAATTATGCATCTCGTAATGAATGGTAATCTTTTGGCGCCAACATCTATTACATTTATGCTTGAGTGATACATATATACAGGTGTCATTTTCAAGCGCAATGTAGGAACACAAACAGTACTTACCTTCCTTCACAGGATCTTGGGATTTCTTATCATTCTTCCAAGTCGGGTGTCTAAGGTACCAGGACAAGAGGTTAATATCAGTTCGAACTTTGTCCGTATCGTACAACGGACTTCTAACATTATAGGCCTTGTCACCGCAAATCCTTACTGATGCAAGATGACTTTTACCTTTTGTTATTTAATTGTTTAAAGAATGCGATTTAATAACCATTTGCTATACATTTAAGATATCTAACCACATTTGTGAACAGAATACATAGTGCAGTAGTCTAACATTTACGTTTCGAAACACAACTTACCAACATATTTCACTGCTGGCCTGGGGTAGTGCGAAATATTGTGAACTTCCTTGGCAATATGACGGACAGGATTTGTGACACGGGCCACATAGGCATCTAGGGCCAGTTGCGAGGCCGGCTCATAGGTGTAACTAAAAACATATATACATATATATGCATATATTAAATATAGCAGAAAAATGCTTTATCTAGAAATGTCTACAGAACATAATTAAGGGTATCCAATTATTATTTTTAGCAAATCATATTTAT
Organism: Drosophila simulans; assembly: GCF_016746395.2. NCBI lineage: Eukaryota > Metazoa > Arthropoda > Insecta > Diptera > Drosophilidae > Drosophila > Drosophila simulans. Next base: position 15,350,303 of record NC_052523.2, on the reverse strand, counting down.
CCCTCATATCATTGCACCGAAATTATGCAGGCCCACATGTCGTATGCGCAATCTCGACACAAAAATGAAGAGTGGAACGAATTCAATTATTTTCTATGCCAAGGGCCTTCTAGTTTCAAGAATGTGCGCCAAATTGTTGCAATGCACATATATAAACATATATAATTGGATCCATGTAGGTGTTATTGTATCTATTTTTGGTTTCAAAAGTGTCCTCATTGGAATGGAATGTGCTCAGATGCCCATTAGGTGGTAATGACCCCTACTTACCCAGTGACGGGAAAGGGAGTGCAGCTACGTGCACGGCGCACCACGGGAGTGTGCAAGTCACGAATCAGAGATTGCGCGCGGTTGCGAATCCGGCTTGTTTCCTCGGAGAAGGTCTGTAACATCGATTCAAAGTTAATGGGGTGGGGGGCCAAATCGAAGCAAAAGAAGCGAGGGCCCAGAACAACACTACTCCTGGTTCTGTGTGTCTACGAAAGCAACGTGCTAAGTACGCTGGACCAACTTACGGTGAAGGGTTCGGTATTGAGGTAATTGGTCAGGGCGCGGGCACCGTAACCAGGCGGCAGCCTCTTCAGATAGGAGGGCACAGAGCGAACCGGGCTGGTGATGACCCTCACCGGCGAGGAGGTGATCCTCAGCGGCGACAGCGAACTGCGTGGGGCATACACCCGGGTGACCGTGGTCGGGCTGTAGGCGTAGGACGGCGTGTACGTGGTGTACGATGTCGGGATGTAGGTCGAAGTGTAGGTCGATGGCAAGTAGGAGGGGCTGTAGTAGGTCGATGGCGTGGTGTAGGAGTAGGTGGTGCGCTCCGGCGATGAAATCACTCGGGTCGTCGTGCGGACAACGCGAACAGGCGATGGTGAGTGTATGACGCGGGACACCACGCGGGCGGGCGAGGTTACCACGCGGATCGGCGAGGTCACCACCCGGGTTGCGCCGTAGACGCGGCGGGGCACCGAGTAGCTCGAGTAGATGGGGTAACTCGACTTGTATACCTATATGGCAATGGTTTCAACATTAAGACAACATAGAATACGCAAGGTTCGGTGATTATGATTTGATTAGCGGTATGAGAAAGCAGAGAAAATAAATAAGAACATATAACTAGAAACAGAAACGTAAACCATATGATCGTGATCTCTCCATTTAGGAGTTTTGTCTGCCTAATGATGGATGCTTAGATCAGTTTGATTCTACACCCCAAAAATGATGATTATGAAATGATAATAAATGAAGAATGCATCTTGAAAATGCTCACTACCTTCCGAATTTTTAACTTGGGGTTGTGGGATTTACTCGGAATAATTTATATTTTAATTAAATGGATTCTCTGGCTCTATAAACTAAATAAGACTATGATGAGAGGGCTTATTACTAACCGAGTCTGCTTTTCCAGTGACGATGATGTGATGGATGTGATTGAACAGTGTGTGATATAAGTCAATAGAAAAGAATAGTAAACCATAGAAAGATGGATGACGAGCGATGTAGGCGATAAGGATGAAAACCAAATACTTACACGAGTTACTTTCTCGACCGAGGGGTACTGAAAGTAATACAAAATAGAGCAGGTCATGTTTTGGTTCAAAAGAGCTGACAACTCTCATATATTTCTTGACAGAAACGGTGTAGATTTCCTTATCCTACTTTGTGTCTTCAGTATGAATATCGTATCGACCTCAACGTATGTTCATTTCAAAAAATATAATGCTACGTTCATTTGAGATAAGACCGTGTTTATTTTATTGTATCACAAATATGTTTTAACATGACTTCTTGAAGGTTGCAAATACACACAGAAATTGTTGATCTTGTTCGGTTAATCTAGTCTATATGCGAAACTATTTGGGCATTAGTGGTGATTAGTCCAAGTCAAAACGAAAATACATCATCATCGAAAACATCGTATACAAATATATATAAATGGGCACTCAAGGTTAGCGGGTTAAGTGGATTATTTGCAAAATGTATATATTTATATATATATAGTCAGAACAATGACGTATTAGTGGGCACCATAACATTCAAAGCCGTGGACAGACGACGCCGATCCTTTGACGCAGTGCGTCCCCTACACGTGGTAGGAGAAGTGACGGTACTTGGTGCCGCCGGGCAGGTTGCCGCTGGTGGTCGAGGAATAGCTGTAGCCACCGGGTCCGGCGCCAGTGGTGCTGGTCCGCTCTGTGCTGTAGTTGTACGAGCCGCCGGGACCGCTGCGCGACGTCTTCTCCACGGTCGACGTGTACGTGGAGCGCTCCGGGCGGTACGAGTGCGGGTTGCTCGAGTCGTAGCTGCTCTTCTCCACGGACGACTTCGAGGTGTACGAGTAGTCCGAGGAGGCCCGGCTGCGGTGCGAGCCCGGTCTGTCCGTGCACAGGTCTAAGCGTGGAGTCTATAAATTCCGATTTGATAGTGATATAGAGATAAGGTTTGGTTTGGTTTGGTTTCGGCATTGGCAGCACAAGCATCATTTAAAGGTAAAGGATAAAACTTGCTCCTGCTGCTCCACGAACTGCTGTATGCAAATGGCCAAAGAACGCAAGGCGACTCAATTGGGGAAATTGAAACATGTTCGAACTGTTTTACTTTAGAGTTAAGAGCTTAATGCAACCATCTATGCACACAAATGCTATGAGTCTATGGATGAAACGTTAGATACATGGGTACACAGAGAAAAAAGCACAGACGGTTTGTAGTTGGAATCTCATTTGCTAAATTGGAAATATTTCGATTACAACGAATTCTGGATAGAATGGCTAAAAGTTCTACTTTTTCTCTGTGTAGAGTAAAAACTTGTACAGTGTTTAGTGGGTTAACACAAGATTATATGGCTAGACTAGATGTAGGCCTATCGTTATTTTGAATGCTTTTTCAGTTTTTTTTTTGTCTGTTTTAGTTGGTTATGTGTCCTTAGATACGACTAGGTTCGTTCGACTAGGCTTCGATTGGGTTCGGGTTGTCGGTTGGGTGAATAGGGTGATGCTCCCCTAGTAGGAGTACTTGGTGACCATTGCGCCCGACCTCTCGTTGCGGTAGGTCTCCCGGCGAACTGGCAAGGACTCGGAGACGGCGCGATGGAGTCGCGGCAGCTGGGCGTCCAGACTGTCGCGGAAGGTGCGGCCGGCGGTATTGCCGCCCGCCTCCACGGTGTCGATGTGCTGGCGCACCATGCCCAGGATCCGCGTCCGGTTCTTGTCCCGGGTGGAGACGTACGGCTCAATGGGCTCGTAGGCCAGCTTGTAGTCGGGCTTGATGGAGGCCCGATTGATCGGATCGAGGATCGACCGCTGGCGCCGCTCGAGATCGGGACGCCGCACTCCGAAGGCGGTCACCGGATCCGAGATGAGCGACGGCCGCGGCACGAACGGAACTTTCTCCCAGTCAATTGGTGTTCTCTTCGTTCTCTGCAATGCCCAAAAGTCCACAATTTTGTTTTTAATTTCTGGGTCAGCCGGGGATTAAGCTGTGGCTCAGTGGTTAGGTGGTGCAGCGAACGGGGATCTCAACTGGGCGGTGCGGTGGGTCAAAGTCATATGTACGCGTATATACAGTGCGCGGGCGGGGCATTTATATACAGCTTCGTTGGGGCAGTAGTTGAGTTTGGTATCAGATCGAAGTGCTGGGTGGGTCAAGCTGTATCCAATAACATCGAACATCCTTACATTATGACACAAGATGCATAGCTACTCATGTGTCTGAACCCTAGGGTGGACCTAAATCTCTATTGGTTTGCACAAGCCTTAAACAGATATTACGCATACGCAACGTTGCCGTTGCGTGCACAGTTGGGCTGCCAAAAGCTAGCCTACTTAACAGGTTTGTATTGAAGTGCAGTAATGAAAATTTAGATTTTGTTTTTCCAAAAGGTCCACCCCAGTCTAAATACACATATGTATATATGCATATTGATACGACGTAGTGTGGTTGTGAGTAATGTGCAATGGGAGCATTAAGATGGAACACAAACAGCAAACGTATATATATTTACAGCAATTTAGCCAAGTTATTTATCAATTAAGCCAGTTACCCTACATTCTAGCCCTAAATACCAAGAATCAAATCTCAATAAAACGTATTTCATAGATACACATCAAAGTAGATTGTTGTTTTCATTCATCGAATCATCAAGTTATCACTATAAATTATAAACAGCGAGTGCTTGTCCAAATGTACATATATGCATGGTACACAGAAAGTGTCCAGACAAGATGGATCTCTTGGGGATTCGAGGTACATATATATCCTTGCTTTGGATTATCATCACATTGGACAGTCCGAAAAATGGGCATTTTTTTGTTGTTCCCTCTAAGCATTTATCTTCTAATTTTCGAATATTTTGCGTTATTTTGTTGTAGTTGCTTGCCATGGCATCGGTTTATTTGAATATATTATGGAAATCGGAAAGATATTTTTAGGACCAGCAAAGAGCGAAATGCGCGCGCATATAGTATTACACATACAAAAAGCAAAACCACGGCCCGTACAAAAACAAATTATCGAGAGAGCTGGCTCCGTATGAGTTTCATCGCGAATTCGCATGTGTTTGGAATTCCACTCGCCCATATATATTCTAAACATTTTTGGGCACCAGACCATTAGACCGCCAGACCAGACGGACCTCAGCATTTTGTAAATAATAATAAAATAGATAGAGAAGAAAATGTTCGGCCTCCGCTGAATTCTTGGTTCCCAAAATGTATTTAGCGTTTTATATTTGGGAGATGAGTAAACACGTATATCCGAAAGAGATATGAAGATCATCGCGCAGCAATAAATTAGCTGAAGATTCAATTCCCACGATCTCGCGAAAATTGCAATCTTTTCACACTCGCATCGTTTTGTCAGAAAATTTTGTCACATATTTATTATTTCGGTCTGGTTTAATTATGGTTAGACGACTGTGCAGGCACATAACTCAGATATATGTAGTATTCAGTACACACAACCATTGTGTGCGAGTTATTAAATTGTTAGAAATAGGTTTATGTATGAATTACTACACAAATGTTTACACTGAACCTGAAAATGCTATATATGTACAACATGGTCAGAACGTCTAGGTGATCATTAAATATAATATCTCTGAGCACAAGGACATTCCGTTGCGAAGGACCAGCTAGTTAGGTACTGTAAGTTCGATACGATATTCATAATTGGTAGACACTTTACATTCAAACGTGTTTCAATTTCTCAAGTAATCTGCTCGCTTCTCAGAATGAAACCATTGAGTACAGCAAGTGGGACACAAGCGCTTAAAACTGAATTCTTGTGACTACAGATTCGATTAGCCATTAGCTAACTGCTGACAGCTGACAGCTAACAGCTAACTGCTTTCAAATTTGTCAAATTTATCCGCAGCGTTTCTTGCAATCACAGGTTAGTTCTTGAACTGCTTGAGTTTCGAGTTTGGCAACTGTACGCACAGATATATTTCACAGATTTAAATCGAGGAAAACCACACTACCGTATGTCAAGTAAAGTTCAAAATCTATTTCGAAGGGCTTACCGTAACTGCGTAGGAAGTTGTCACCGGCCTCGAGGAGTAGGTTCTGCGGGTCGTAAATCCACTTTCGTAAACCATGTTGCGATTTTTAGATTTGGATGCTTTGAGAGTTTTCAGATAATGAATTGTTCGTTGGATTTTGGTTCGGATATATCGTCGTTGCGTGTTGTTCACTTGACGCCCGTTCGAGTTGATCTGCCTGAGAATCGCACGGAGCACTTGCTTATAATTTTTTGATTTTCAAAATTTTCACAGCCTTCGATCCCGCTCTCTCTCGCACGCTCGGTCCATACCTCTTTCTCTATCCATCTCCCAAATAAACTTATTTTTGGAATTAAGAAACATTGACATCTCTCCTCGCAAAAGAGCGAGCGAATTCTGTTTACATAAAGCCAGCACTTTTCATACAGTTGCGTTCGGAAAAGCCTATATACAAATGAAATGTACAGCGTCTAGTGCTCCCAGGATATAGAGCCCTTTTCAGGCGTCACGGATTTCTTCCAGAACTTTTTAGATAAGATTAGAATCTAGATTTAGCATGGGATATGACGCGAATTGATGATGGCATCTGATGATGGGGAAAAGTGGCCCTTTTGGCATAGGCTAAATATGGGTCGATAAACATCAAAACATTCTGCGGATTATTTATTTATAAATCTGCTACAAGATTTTCTCAATTTAATGGGCAATTATTGAATATGGCAATTACACTATTTTTACATTTAATTGGCATTTAGCAATATGATTACATGTAGGCATTAATAATGTTCTAGAACTGTTTATAGCTTAATTCGTGTTTCCATCATTCAAAATATCAGCATTTAAATCATCATCGTTGTTTAAAGATTGATTAGCCAAAATTCATAGAATGAGCTGCATAGTCTTGGCATTTTTTGAAACAAATAAGGCGTGAAATTAAAATCCTGAGAGCAATTTATGGTCAGTGGGTATCACCTGTGGACCGGACACAGAGCTTTCCACACAAATAGCTGGATATAAATTATTAAGAAAATACAAAAATGAAAATAAGATAAAAATAAATGTTGTTTTCCAACAGTTTGAGGCCAGATTACTCATACCATCTTACAATAAGATCGGAAACATGTATTCGTGAACATATAAATAAACTGCACATCATCCTATACCCACATTTTAAATCGGGTGTGTAGGTGTTTGCTTGTATATAAACAAAACCATGGCAGAAATTCAAAAAAACCAAATTCTTTATGACATTAACCTTAACGAGAGGCAATGAATGACTCGTAATTTCAAGGCTGCCGAAGTCAGCCTAATCGGCGAACAAAAATGTCATTGAGCACTGACTTGGTATTTAGTATTAGTATTAGTATTAATTAGGTGTGAATAGACATTGAAAAATGAGCAGAAAATAAATTGGCGAAAAGGATTCAATATAGCAAATTCTTCAACAAATCTTCTTTGATTGAAATGATAAGATGGCACAATATTTCTGCAACATGTTGATTTTCATAAAAATTTTAAAAGATATTACTTTAGGTCTGCAACTTGAAAAAGTTTACTAATCGTCCATAAAAGTAGTCGTATGTGAAATAATTCATTCATTATCTTAATATGAGATGATATATGGAGGTCATTGTCTGGCGACCCTGACGATTTTGAATCTTCAGATCTGTAAGATCTTTAAGAGATTATTTTTGAAAATATGCTTTTAAAAAATATCAATGTAAGAGACCATATTCAAAAAACTTTAATAATATTATTTTTTTTTTTTTTAAATGTTGATTTAATGTTTATAAAGCAATATACGTTTAGTTTATAAATATCAATGTAAAAGCCCATATATGTATATATGGGTTTGAATATATTCACGATATAAAACGAGCGGCAAGAAGTCAGTGACTTAATACCAGAAATCTCTTGGTCGGATGCCCCTCATAATGATGCAAGTGGCGCAGGTGCAAACACTTCCATGTGTCTCCGGTCCCAAGTCGCGATTTTGATCCGTTGGAGTACATAGATATACGACTTTTGGTTTCAGATGCATGGCTGCTCAATTTATCCGCCCAGCCAGCGTGGTTGTTTGTTGGTGGCGTCTTCGCCTCTTTTTTTTTTGTGTCTGCGATAATTTCGTTAAATAATTGAGTATGCAATGAAAATTGCGCATTACAGCGACATAAGTACGATGAATGGTCGTTCATCGAGGGGGGGTTTACTGTGCGTGTATGGGGACATAAGTGCCTATATGGTTACAAACACCTGTTCATTCGTTTTGCTAGAATGCGTTTCTTTCCTCACTTTTTCCCAAATACTCGCATAAACGGCATTCAAATCCGCACGCTGCTTGACATTTTGTAATTTGAACAAATTGCTCGCATTTTTGGGCAACTCCTATAAATAATGGAGTTGCTGTCGCTGGAAATATTAGTTTGGAGCAGAGCGAACGACGCGTTGGAGCTACGAGCCAAAAACTGCAAAGGACTATTACTAATTTACAAAAAAAAACCCAAAAGGATACCCTCTTAAAAGAGCACAATGAACCGAAATTACATTGTCATACTTCAGCTGTTGGGAGTTCTGGTAGTGCTGACCTACGCCAGTGCAATCCCCAAATACGAAGATAGCCATAAGTAAGTGATTTATAGTACTCCATATACGATGCTTATCTGGATTGGCTTCAGGTTCTATGCGGATAAGGCACAGCGGGAAAGGTCGTACTATAACGAAAACAAGACCCAGCCCAGTGAACCGCAGACAGCTTCCACGAAGGACAGACTGGAACGCCTGGGCTATACCACTGGCTACGGATCCCTAAATGTGCGTGAACTACATCAGAACTCCCATCTCGTGGGCTAAATTGCTAACATTGATCTTTGAACTTTAATTATCTAGGGTTATCCGGGCGGTACTGGACTATCCGCCTACAATCCCATAAAACTGGACCTGGGCGGCGTTGTCTTGGGAACTCTCGTGGGCATTGGCGCCATTATACTGATTCCCAAGATTCTTTCCGCTTTCCATGGTGGTTATGGAGGCTACGGCCGCAGTGAGTGGAAAGCTTTTAAGGAAATTCAAAAATTAAGTTAATTTTCGTTAATTTTTAGGCGAGGACAGTGACCTAACACCACTGAGCAGCATGATAAATAAGATTGACGATGTTCTGGGCCAGAATAATATTGACTCAACGAGTTGCATGCAACGTGCTGTGTGTGGTTATGTTCGCTCTACGGAGTACAACATGAAGATTGGTTCCTCAGACCAGATGGATGAATTTATTCATATGCTAGCGGAGTGAGTAGAGGCTTTTAACTCCAAGGTACTTAGTAAATACTATTTGCTTTTGATTTGTTTCCAGAAATTCCCTGGTGGATTACCTCCTCGATGGAACGGCTATAAAGGAGGCATTGGAGCATGGAAAGCGAGCCAATGATCGCGCCTGTGAAGAGGTGTACTCCAATTGTCCGCTAGACAGTAAATCAGCTACGGATATTCTAATGAAGCTGATGCCAAAGAAAAACCCACAAGGAAAAGGAAAATCATCTGGAATTTCCCGAGAAAAGAAGGTTTAGTTAATGTTATTCGCTGAAAGTTTAAAAAGATTGTTCTCCATTTGCATACAACCAAATATTTTCCAAACATATAAATAAACTCCATTGTGTTATCTTTATTCAACTAGTTTTTGTGCGTTTATAATCTTTTCCAAAACAATTAACAAAGCCTTAGGCCATTTACCATATAGTTTCATTGGAAAGAAGTTTTAACGATTGATCCAATATTTTGTAAGCATTTGTGATTTTTGAATAGCTCTATTCTGGTGAGGCATTCTTAGCCTCATTGCCACTTAAAATAATTTGCAATTGCTTTTCCTGCTGTTCAATGAGGGGCAACCACTGCTCCGATGGAGCTATAAACTTGGTCGGTTCAAAGGTGGGTATTTTACCCAGTTTTCCCAAAACAGACCTGCGATGCGCTTGATTCTCAACCATGATGTGTTCCAGTTTGTCTACCAAGTGGTTGGACTCCTTGATCAGGTCATCGATGGACTGCAGCAGGGCGTACCAATCTATTTTCTGGGTGCCGATCAGGGCATTACCCCTCAATCGGAAGGGAAAGGGAACGAAGCTGCGCCAAGGCTTAAACGATTCGATGGTATAGGGTATAAAATGTCGCTCAGATTCCATTTCCACGGCATCGTCATCGAAATGCCAGGATGCCAGAGTAGGAGCCAAGATAGAGTTACTTCCACTTCCCCTCAACTGATTCGATTCATCAAAGTTGAGCCTCCGTATCTTCGCTATCTGATCACCAAGTCTCTTCTCCACATCGGAGATGCCATCCCTGTCATCCTCATCTGATTTGGGTAGATAGGAGTTGACTAGATCCTTGTTATAGGCCTTCGGCAGTAGTGTCTGTGTTTGACGCGAAACGGTAGGCACACTGTCGGTCATTTGGGACATGGAATAGGTAAGAACATCTGCAAGTATCTGTGTTACATTTAACCACACAATATATCTAGCTGAAAACTTACACTTCTCATAGCCATCCTTCTTTTTGGAGTACTGACCATCGGTGAGAATACCTACGTCCTTGAGCAGAATAAGATCCTTCTGCACACCGAAACTGACTTCCTTCATGAGCTTCGTCGGCACAAAGTCCGTCTGCAAAGCCACATTAGCCTTGCCAGCTCTTAGTCGTCTGTATGGAAAAAAAACACTTAATATTTAAATTGTATAATTTGACTTTAAAACCTCGAAGCATCCAGTAACTTGGCCCGAAGCAAGGCGCTCTTATCGGGCTTGGTGAGCGTGGAAACGCTAACTGCCCGCCAAGGAGGTCGCTTGGCCTCATTTTCCTTTTCCTTCTCCGCAGCCAGCTCCTTCATGCGTCTCCAACTGTTTTTGGCTCTAAAGAAAAGGTATTATAATTGCTTAAATAATGTGTAAGGTATTTTAAAAGTTTAGTTTTTTTTACCCACCTACTCAATGATGCACTACTCGAACGAATGGCTGAATGCGGAGTACCTTGCTGGTCATCCACACTTTGCGTCTCGCTGGTTTCCGATGATGTGCCACTGTTGTTGGAGCTGGTACTCTGCTTTTGCCTACTCATGGTAGCGAGTTTTTGCCTTTTTAAACTTTAAATGTGTGTGGGTGGAGAAAACTTTGCTTGACGTCTCTATTAGCAGTCAATACATCGATGCATAAACAATTCAGTGCATCCTGGTTGCTATGGAGTCGACTAAAAAAGTAAAGGGGTGGGGACTTGGATATCGACCTGTGGATGAAGGGGAATAACAAGGCGCCAAATAATTCAGGCATTCACACCTGGTTAAATCACCCAGTGTTGACACACTAGCTATATCGCTTTTTGAAGTTTCGTTTTTAGTTAAATAATAGTTAAAGAAGGACCAAGAGGTCCCAATAAAAGAATTTTTTGAGCCATATACAGACATAACAAAAACATATTTTATTATTCAGTAAGATTTCTATTTTAGGAATTGTTATAGAAAGCATTAAATATGCGGAAGACCTCGCCATTGTAATTATCCAAATGCGTTCGTCCCCCTTCGTAAGAGCATTCAGCAAACAAATTGTAGTTCTGCCTATGGAACCAATAGTTCTTGGCAGTGCTATTGGCGCCAAGATCGAGGGTATTTAGCTGCAGCACTCCGAAGTGGAACGTCCTACCGTCAGTCTGAACGCTTTGCACAACAATTGGTTTGGGAAGAGCTCCTTCTACGGAATCCCCATGCAGTTGCTTTGCTCGAGCGGCAGCCACAACGAAAGCTTTGATCAGTGTCCTTGCCTGAAGCTGCGAAGTTGTGACCTCGGATCCGTGGGAGTTTTTGACTTGGTGTTTATTAAACACTGTAAAGATGGTGTGCGGGTGGGAGCAGCTGATGTCCGTGCGCAAAGCTAAATGAATAACATTGTTAGTCATGCATCGGGTAGTACTTATTAAATAACTTACGATACAAGTTCTCAGTTCGGTAAATGTGGTACTTCGGAATCGATATAGTACTCTTCATGGGGTAAAGATCAGGCAGATCTCCTTCGAATTTTCCCTTAACACTTTCGATGGCTCGGTTGGCAAATACCACTTTTTCAGCATTGATTGAGAAACCTAGCAGATCCCCGTCTTTGCTTAAGGAAGTCTTAAAAGACGCGTTGTCTATCAGTTTCCTTCGTACAGAGACTGAACGGCCAGCCAGTTTTTCACTTTCATGCAGGAGTTTGTTTACTAACAGTCGACTGAGGAGATATTAATATTTACTTATGTTAGGATACAGTTTAAAGATATGATCTTACTTGACCCTTTCGTGTGATATTCCGTAGGAGCGGGGCAGGTTAAAAGCCGGCCTCTCCGGTAGCCTCACCTTGGGCAGCTTGACTTGCTCTGCATCAAGCACGTGGGATGCCAGAATCGCATGCCGGACACTCTTGTCTACGGAATTTGGCAACTGCTGGTTTGAAATGGCATCCTCGATGTGCTTGGGAAATGTTTGGATCACAATAGAGTTGGTCAGCACCTGTGCCTGCGGCAATCCACCAATTAGCACGCTGTTGTCGGAGTAAGTGTTGCAAACTGTGGGGTGCCAGTCAGGGTGGCTGCTGTCCTCGGAAACGGTCTTCTCGCGTGTGCCAACAATGTCCACCCTGAACGTAAGGTCAGATATGTTTACTTATAAAATCATTACATATTTCCCATTGATATTCACAGTTTTCTCTCCACTTTGGCGTTCAAGAGATCCTCGGGATTCTTCACCAGAACACCTAGCTTCAGGAGCTCCGCTGCGGCGCCAGTTTCCTTGGGGACTCGCCTACCCTGGACCAGCCAGTGCTTCTTGAAATGCCAGCCGATGTGCTGGGCACAGAGGGTGTTCGTAAGCCTCATTTCAGTTAGGATTTGCTAATGTTTTCGTTCAATGAAATGGAGCCCGGCGGACTGGTTATGAAACTCAGTGCTGCCAGATGGTGAGAGAACTTTCCTGCCCATTAAATATTAGTGATGTGATTGTTTCAGTCACGGTTCAAGCTTTAAATCGTTACACCGTGATTTATTTATATTATATGTATTCATTTTCTTGTATAAGTCCATATAATTTAACATTAAGTGAATGAAATTGCAATAACACATAATTGATGTTTATTCGGCACTGGTAATGGTTAAACATAGAAATATTTAAAAACAAAACTTATATCACATATCAGGAACTGGCGATAGCGATGTATCGGTTTTCGGTGCCACCACTATTTCCGCGTCTGGTCACACTTTTCGGTAATTGTAATAAATAAAGGAAAGGCGGAGATCTTTGTTAAATTTTTAACAAAATTAGAAGGTAAGTGTGGGAATTAGTTTATAAAGTATAGCTGCTTGCACGGATAATATAAGTACCCGTATATTCGTGTTCTAGCCGCTTGCACACCTCCCGCAATACTCACGATACCGCACCGCCCGACAAAAATGCCGCGATATAGGGAGTGGGACTTGGCCTGCAAGGTGTACGTGGGAAACCTGGGCTCATCGGCGTCCAAGCACGAGATCGAAGGCGCATTTGCCAAATATGGACCCCTGCGAAACGTGTGGGTGGCCCGCAATCCGCCCGGCTTCGCCTTCGTCGAGTTTGAGGATCGCCGTGACGCAGAGGACGCAACGCGTGCCCTGGACGGAACACGCTGCTGCGGCACCAGGATTCGCGTAGAGATGTCTTCGGGTCGCTCGCGCGATCGCCGGCGCGGAGAAGGCGGCAGTAGTGGACGCTCTGGTTCCGGCCGCTACAGGTAATTCCACGACAAAAAAAAAAACTGTACTTCTCATGTTACTTGACTCAATATGTTTCCCAAATGGAATCATGGATCACTTGACTCCAAAAATTGGGTACTTTCTTCAGGTTTCTAAGCATATGATGGCGGTCTAGCCTGTAACCGTCAAAATTAATCAATCCTTATCAAAACGTATACAATTTGTTATCGAAATTTAATTGGAATCATCGCAAAAGCATTAATTGCTAATAGCAAACGCGTAAATTTTCCCGCCTTTTTCTGCACGTGATAGAACAGCCTTCGAAAAAGGTCAGATTTATCAGTACTTCTTCGCAGGCTGTTTTATTCAGGTCCAACTGAAATGGCATTGCTATTCATAACATATCTAATTGAAAATCGACTTGGTACTTTATTCAGTCCAAACCAACAAACTGTATACATATATTATCTACGATCCAATCATTTAGTGGTTGTTAAATGCGAGTTATCGACACTTTTTCAGGATAACTCCTTCGGCTAGAACTACTTCCACTGCTACTTCTTCCTTCTACAACATCAACAATCTACAACAGCAACCATCTTCACAGCCACAGCCAGCAACCTTCAACTTGCAACTCTAAATTAACCATGTTCAGCGTCACAGCCTCACAGAAGTTTTGATTAGCAACCCAAATGATTTCATCCTAGAAGAAGCAATGCAGTCGCCCAAAGAGTTATCTTTTAAAGTTATCCTGCGTATCCTTCAAATAATTGCTTACAATTATTTCTTTAATTTAGTTGCCTATAATATGAGAGTTCGTCCGCTTTCTCAAGTACTTGACTCTGATGTCGAGAAAACTGGCCTTAAGCGCGTTTAACGCTGATGATCACAGCTACTAAAGACCATTTTCTTATTGCATATTTATCCGACAAAGTAGAAAGCTTTAAACTCTAAATATAGGATATCAGTTGGTTCTAAAAGCAAAAGCAGCAATAGCAATACTACTCTTATCTTAATTGGTCCACAGCTTAATTCATAGAAACAAAACAGTTTGCACAGCTTTCATTTGTGTTTCCCCTGGTATTAGTTTAAGTAACAATTAAGCAGTATTTAACACATCTATTTTGCAGCACTTTGTAAGGCGCGTATGTACATACACTTCTTACCATGCTAAGCTGATTTAATTATTTTTTTTTTTAACTTTAAAGTAATCTTTTCTTCTTTACCAATGCGTTTATTTCAGGTCCCGTTCACCACGTCGCTCCCGATCGCCCCGCAGCCGCAGCTTCTCGCGCGATCGTCGAAGTCGCTCGAATTCTCGGGACCGTCATTAATGTTTTCAAAAGGATATCGTTTAAGCAGTGTCGCATCAAAGAACAAGCGGCCATGGCCGCATTTTCTGTAGGAATTCCTATGTCGATTGCGATCCAAGTAAATTTACTTCAGATGACAATATAAATCTTTCGATGCATTCTTGAAATTCCTTTTTTTACTAAGAAATAAAGACGCACAATCAGCGAGATTTGATTGGTTTCATATATCATCAAAAGCAGTTTGTTTCCAGCAAAAGGGGACGTGCTTAATGCACTGTTTATTATGTGAGAATTGACGTGCTGCTGTACAACTTGCTTAGAAGTATGTTCGGATAATAATTTAAACAGGCGCACGACCGTAAAATATTATGTATACTAACAAAGGTACACGTTAAACTTAGGAGAAGACGCAACACGAATTCGTTGCACATTTCGCACTGGAATAAACCTTACGTCTAGTCATTGTATGTATCCTCGCTGCAGGGCTCTGAGCCCCATCCCAAATGGCAGATCGGATTGGTTATGGCTGCCCCTAGCGCATGCGGTATGTGTTCGACTCCTGAATCTGAGACAATTCGCCCTTGAAATTAATGTCGATGACGAAGTCCAGGTCACGGTTGTTCCGCTCGTTGGGCTTCATCTGGAACGTGCCAGTGATCTCCTCGTTCTTCTTCGCCGTCATGTGATCATCCAGGTAGAACACGGTTTGCTTCCAGTGCGTGTATGTGGAGTCTGGTGACGTACTGAACCCAAGACGCTTGTGGCACTTGGTGAATTCTATATTGAAGTAGGTGACTAATGCGTGCACGAAGTCATTGCGCTTGATGCATAGGCTGAACTTGGACGAGAAGTTAAGATCGGCCTTTTGCACGGTATACAGATCCACCTCCTTGACCATGCAAGATGTGGATACCACTTGCTTGGGATCGACCACGTCGACCAGTGGCTCGGTCACAGCCACCTTACGAATGCAGCTCATGTCGAAGCCGTAGACATCGTCCCACCAGTTGATCTTTTCGTCCTTGTACTGTCGGTCCTCGATGGCCGTGATATACAGAGTGCCTCTGTCTGGGAACATCATGCCGTCCTTCTTCAGCCACTTGTCCCGAGCGTACAACACTGTATCCAGCATGGACTCGTAGAAGAGGCAGTAACTAAATTAAGGAAAGCAATTAAAATGGTCAGTAATTAGCCTTAACATACGCCAATCTTAGTTATAAATATATTAAATTAAATCTGCTGCGGCAGCTGTTTTTTAAAGCTTCACTACTATTGGAAACGTACCCCATCCACTCGGAAATGATAATGTCCACTCCCTCAATACCATTTGGAAGCTCAATCTCCTCAATCTTGCCCTTGACAACCGAGATCACATCCTGCAGATTGTTGTCCATGACCACTTGGCGGGCAAACTCAATAATGTTGGAGCAGTCGACGGCGATCACCTGAGCAGCGCCGGCTTTGGCAGCGAACATGGAGAGAATGCCGGTGCCGCAACCCACGTCCAGTACGGTCTGCAAAGACGAGATTCCCCGGTGAGAAGGGCTACGAAAAATGGGGAAACCCCGGAAGTTAACCCTACCTTGCCCTGAAACAGATGCTTGTTGTGGTACATGGCGTTGCGGTATGTGACGGTGCGCACCTCGTCCTTGAGCATCTCCTCGTGGATCCCGAAGTGGGCATAGGAGTCAAAGTAATAGTCGCGGGACGTCATCTCGTCGGCGTTGGCATTGGGATTATCACCGGTGGAGCCCTCCGCGGGCAGCTTCTTCGCCACATTGTTTGAGTTCGCATTTGAATTGGGCGTGATGCCGGTCGCCGATTCCACAGCTGCCTCCATGGGGATGTCTGTGCTGGCCTGAGAATCGGGTTCGTCAGCTACTGGCCCTTCGATTGCCGTCACATTTTGACCAAAACTCACCATTTTTTAATTTCTTCGGCGTCTCTTTGGTTTTTCACGTCGAAAAATTGGCGACTAAATGATGGGACTGTTTCTACAGCACGCTAGTTTAAAAGGTCGGTTATCAACACTGGCCCCGCACAAAAGCTAGAAACAAATATCGCCAGCTCGATACTATTGCATTTTTCTGAAATTTTAGTATTTTTCAGCTGAGAAGAATCCGAGCTAGTTGTCTAAGGCATGTTCCCTATAATCGTGTAATATAATCTTGGTCATAGCATCGATAAGATATAATAAATAAAAACACGAAGTAAATTATAAATATTGGTTTATCAACTGCTGCAATGTTTGTGTAGTAGTCCTTTTTACTGCTAACAAAAATACATAAAACAGGAAACACGTATAATCGATAGTTGTAAATAAGAACCGATAGTTTCACTGGCAAGTGCTCATCCCTAGCGACCGCTTGCCCGGTAATTTTGGCGGCAAATTATTCGCACATCGCATTTACTAAACATCGAAATATAAAGCGAAGCAGAAGTAGCGTCTATAAGTCCAGTTCCTCTTTTTAACTTCGTTTACCTATCAAAATGGAAGGCTTCGACGACGCGGGTGTGTTCTTTTCGGACAATTTCGGCGGAGATAACCAGCAGGATGCGCAAATCAACTTGCAGGCGGTAAAAAAGAAGTACAAGGAGTTCATCCGAACTTTCAACGAGGAGAACTTTTTCTACAAATACCGGTAAGTGGACTACATCCCCTCATCTGAACCCCATTAATAGTAATCCCCCTGCAGTGACACCCTGAAGAGAAACTATCTTAATGGCCGCTACTTCTTGGAGATTGAGATGGAGGATTTGGTGGGCTTCGATGAGACTCTGGCTGACAAGCTAAACAAGCAGCCGACGGAGCATTTAGAAATCTTCGAGGAGGCTGCCCGGGAGGTAGCCGACGAGATCACAGCTCCCCGGCCGGAGCACGAGGAGCATATGCACGATATACAGATTCTTCTGAGCTCCAATGCGAATCCCACTAACATACGGCAGTTGAAGTCGGACTGCGTTTCCAAGCTGGTTAAGATCGCCGGAATCATTGTCGCAGCTTCGGGAATCAGTGCCAAGGCCACGCGGATGTCCATCCAGTGCCTGTCCTGCAGCACGGTCATACCGAATCTCAAAGTGAATCCAGGTTTGGAGGGCTACGCCCTACCCAGAAAGTGCAACACGGAGCAGGCGGGCAGACCCAAGTGCCCGCTGGACCCCTTCTTCATCATGCCGGACAAGTGCAAGTGCGTCGATTTCCAGACCCTTAAGTTGCAAGAGCTCCCCGACTTTGTGCCACAGGGTGAGATTCCCCGCCACTTGCAGCTCTTTTGCGATCGCTCGCTCTGTGAACGTGTAGTGCCCGGCAATCGCGTGCTTATCCAGGGCATATACTCCATTCGCAAAGTGGGCAAACCCTCTCGTCGGGATGGTCGCGAGAAAGCTGTCGTTGGAGTCCGTGCTCCTTATATGAGGGTAGTGGGCATCACCGTCGACTCAGAGGGTGCGGGTGCCATCTCCCGATACAGCAACATCACATCCGATGAGGAGGAGCACTTCCGGCGAATGGCCGCCTCTGGGGACATCTACGAACGTCTCTCACAGTCTCTGGCGCCCAGCATCTTCGGCTCGAGGGATATCAAGAAGGCTATTACTTGCATGCTCTTTGGTGGGTCTCGTAAGCGTTTACCGGATGGTCTGTGCCGTCGAGGTGATATTAACGTCCTTCTGCTGGGCGATCCTGGTACTGCCAAGTCACAGTTGTTAAAGTTTGTGGAAAAGGTGGCACCCATAGCAGTCTACACTTCGGGCAAAGGCTCCAGTGCGGCCGGTCTCACCGCTTCGGTTATGAAGGATCCTCAAACGGTGAGAAAAAACATTACACACCTAATACTTACAAATCAAATGATATATTGTTCTTCAGCGCAACTTTGTCATGGAAGGTGGAGCCATGGTGCTGGCCGATGGCGGCGTGGTTTGTATTGATGAGTTCGACAAAATGCGAGAGGATGATCGTGTGGCCATTCACGAGGCCATGGAACAGCAGACAATATCCATTGCCAAGGCCGGCATCACGACCACCTTGAACTCACGTTGTTCGGTCTTGGCGGCTGCCAACTCCATTTTCGGTCGATGGGACGACACCAAAGGCGAGGAGAACATTGACTTTATGCCCACAATTCTGTCCCGTTTCGACATGATTTTCATTGTAAAGGATATTCACGATGAGTCGCGGGACATTACGCTGGCCAAGCACATCATCAACGTGCATCTGAGCTCTAACAAGTCAGCGCCTTCAGAGCCGGCTGAGGGTGAGATATCGCTGTCGACGTTCAAGAAGTACATTCACTACTGCCGAACTCATTGCGGTCCGCGCCTGAGCGAAGCTGCCGGCGAGAAGCTAAAGAGCCGCTACGTGCTAATGCGCAGTGGAGCCGGACAACAGGAGAAGGCATCTGACAAACGACTGAGCATTCCCATCACTGTGCGCCAGTTGGAGGCTGTCATCCGCATTTCGGAGTCGTTGGCGAAGATTCGCTTGCAACCATTTGCCACAGATGAGCACGTGAACGAAGCACTTCGCCTTTTCCAAGTGTCTACTCTTGATGCTGCGATGACTGGCAGCTTGGCTGGAGCCGAAGGATTTACGACTGAGGAGGACCAGGAGACATTGAACCGCATTGAAAAGCAATTGAAACGTCGCTTTGCAATTGGATCTCAAGTATCGGAGCAGAACATTTTACAGGTAAGCACAGAAATCTTACGAATCGAATGAACAACTTTTACTTACAATGCTTTCTTTTCATAGGACTTTTTGCGTCAGAAATACGAAGAACGCACGGTAATGAAGGTAATTCATACCATGATCCGACGTGGAGAGCTGCAGCACAGGATGCAACGGAAGATGCTCTATCGAATTTGCTAAACACTGTTAATCACTTCATTATTTGTCCATCGTTGAATCATTTCGTCATATTATTTGTATTTCCATTTGTATTGTTAAGAGAAAACTACATTCTTTCCCATTATATGAGCCCAATAAACTAAATTAAATCATTATTTTATTCATTCTGCTTGAACTATTTGAACTACAATAATTCAGTGATGTTTTTAGTAGCTAGAAGTTTACAGAATAGATTTCTTTGATACTTTTAGTGGGAAATCCTAGGTATTTCAAGTGCATAAGTCAGTCGAGCCGGCAGACTATATGTTAGATAAATATTTATGATTGTTTACATTCAAAAAATGAGATTATAAGCAATGTCTAATTTCTGTTTGTTGATAATGCTTGGGCGAAACACATAGACCCTTTGGTCGGCCTCCAAATTTTCGCGCAAACCGACAATTTCGCTCTACATTCGACTGTGTTTGCCTACGTCATTCGGACAAATCACAAAAACCAATCATATTGCCTTGGCCACTTGCCAATTTTTTAAAAATATTTTTTCCTCTGTTTGAGAACGTTTATTACTTCCTTTTATACAGAACTCAATTAGTATATTTGCGCATGCACATCTATGTACTTACATACATTTGAAAGCTGAAATGTACTCAAAATGTGCACGAATTTTCAAAAATACGTAAGCGTGTTACGTATGCTCGTTTTTGGCCATTTAAAAACAATGGCAAATATATATATGCATGTAGGCATTCCAAATTTATGAATTTCCGGAAGGAAATCTTTACAATCTTGTTTATCACGGAACATTTGCGGAATGACTGTATTATTTAAAAAGTCCTAACAATAATATTTATTTCTCGTACATTTCTCACAACTGACGCCACTTTGCTGCGTTTTAAGGTCCGAATGACGTCAAGTTGATCTAAAATTTATTGAGGGCGAATTAGAAACATGTTTCTCTAGACGTTTTCGAAAAATTCCAGAAGATCATGGGCCCAATATCAATAAAAAACAGCCAGCCAGGCTATGAAAATAGATATAATTTATTTGTGACGAGAATTTCCATTTAAGTCAGCTACCCATTTTTACACATCGACATGTACGTATGCTGTTTGCTCAATTTAATAACATTGTGGTACTTTGAACTTTGCATCCGAACCCAGGGTCAAGATAATTCAAACATCAAACAATAAGAGATTAATTGAAATTCATATTCCGATATTGATGCACACGAGTGTACGTATTTTTTTCAATTACCTCTGCCTGTGTCTGTTCATCGTTTCCATTAACAAAGCGTTGCACCGATGTTCTTTTCATTGCACATGGATATGTGGCTATGGATCCATGTGTATCTATAAGTTCGCTTTTCACCTAAACCAATTTACTCTGTTTTTTTTTGTCCACCACCCGCTACGTAGGCCCCTAGATATTGTAAACAACTGTCCAAAATAGTGATTCCTGCTTGATGGATTATTGTCAACACGAGCTAAGCCCTAATAATATATATTGATATTTGAGATATATACTGGATATATTACGCAACCGATCACAATTATTATATGTCTGTTAATTAGACTGCACACAATTGGGAGCGCTGGCGAAATTAGATAATTGTTTCCAACGCGTTTGTATACTTTGTGAAACAGAAATTCTTGAACGTCATCAGCATCCGTGGATTCCTTCCCATTCTCGCGGGAGAGCAAACGGATGGGATTCAGTCCGCCGGACCAGAGGTGTAGATACAAAAGGCCCATGTAAGCTATATGTTGGGAGGTGCGAGAGGAAAATCGCTGAGTGGGGCCTTTGTTTTGTGAATGAAAATGAAAATTCTCGCCGTACATATGCCAAGCCTGCGTCCGCCGTACGCCAGTACAATTTTAGATCTCGAGCGAGCAAGTTCGTCCGGAACAGAGAGCTGCTACAACCGATGAAAGCCGTATTTGTTGGATAGAAACGCGGACTCAGAGATTGCCATTTTTGTCGCAGTGCACCAGAGGATCATGTACATTTACCCCAGCTCCCCGGAATCAGCATCGTCCTTGCAGTCCGAAGAGAGTGCGGCCATCAAGATTCAGGCCGGATTTCGTGGCTACCGCGTGCGCAAAGAGATCCATCGATCCAGCAAGAACCCCCATCCCAGGCGGAATCAGCGACAGCGACCGAAGAACAACGCCCTCATGGAAAACCAGGACAATAAGGGAAATCCACGTCCCAGCGGCGAGGATCAGCATACGGGCTCCGAGAATGGTGGCAAATCCGTGGAGGATCGCAGTGCCACCAAGATACAGGCGGGATTCCGGGGATTCCTGGTGCGAAAGAAGCAGAAAATCGCCACCGATGCGGCCGTTAAAATTCAGGCTGGCTTCCGGGGATTCAAAACACGCAAAGAATTGAAACAATGCGAGCCCATTGTGTAATGACTTCCACAACTCTGATTTCTACTGTACATACAAATATGTGTATTCAAATCCTACCGCTTAGTTCAATACGTGTCGTGTAAATAGATTAATATTAACTGATAGCTTCCAGAAGAATAAAATACTCTTAATCAAGAAACCGCAATCTTGAAAGACAGCACTATCCATTAACGAGATCCAATTTGTTTGTGTTTTCTCTAGGCCTATTTTTGGTATACCGTGCTGTATGTATATGGTATGAATACAGTGAATAAACATTTTATTCATCTAACATGTAGCACTTGATGGAAACTTACGAAACGGAAAACACAAAACGATAGTTGTAAAGAATTGTTTTTAGGGAGAACAAAGTGAGAGGCGTGTCTTTTTTTTTTTTTTTTTTTTGAATAGAACCTATTTAATAGCTGGCTAGCGAATCTATTCATCGGGATTCAGTGCATCGACCCAAGGTGCACACCCAGCCCATAAATCTGTCAAGTGTGTTTAGTGTTTAGAGCCAAACTGGCAGCCATCCGCTCATCCGTAGTCTGTTTAAGTTGAATATGTTTAAATTGAGGAAAATTAAATGTTATGATTTACTCCCGGAAATCTTTCCGCTTGTTTGATAACAAAAACATTTCAGATTAAATACATATATTTTATTTAGATATAGTTCAGCGTTTATACTTATACAATTCGTCGTATACTTTATTTTCTTTTGTTCGCCTCGGCGCTTTTGATGCGTTTTCGCATATGTTTGGGGATTACTCTGAAAACTTCGCAATCGATTTGCACGGGCATTGAGTTCTGCCTCATTTTCAGCCACATCAACTCCATGTCAGCGCTGGACTTAACCTCGCCTGGTTATTTAAGTTAATTTAAATATTAAAATTTGTTAACCAATTTAAACCATTTACAAATGATTACTTACCAACGGTCTTGCTTCTCTGGGTTTTTGCATTTCTTTGGGCTTTGACCCCACTGACTATCAAACTGTTTTCATCATCCGGAGTGGAATCATTTCGCAGTGCATCCCCGCGCTGCAACTTCTGGCGCCTGGCGGCCAGGTTGCTCTCCAAGCTGATGCCTTCCATTTTCCGGCTATGACCCTTTCGCTTTCGTGTGTGCATCCGGTATGCGGTTTGTATCTTCTTGGCCGCCTCCTCCTCGATGAATCGTTCCAAGGACTCACTGATCGCATCGTTGCCAAAGGATGCCTTGGTGTCCAAAGTGGATGACTTGGTGCCAGCACTGGCCCGCCGTAATCTTCGCCTGGTAAGGAAGCCACGAGCTCCGGCCTGAATCTTCGTGGCCGCCGAAACAATTGTGGATTCCGTTTCAGTGGATGTGCCCATGGCATCCGCCATGGCCGTGTCAATTTCAAAATCCTCGCTACTGACCTTTTTCGGATCAAAGTAATCGGAATCCGTTTCAGACAACGAGTAGGCCATCATCTTCTTTCGAATGTTCTCCGAAGTCTCGTCGTCCAAACAGAAACTGCTTGCACCCATGCCATTAGCTCCGTTTTCCACATAACTCAGAGCATCATCGATGGTCACAGATCTGAATAGTCCTCGCGGATCATCTCCTGCGATGGTGTAGTGCCTCATCAAATGCACCCTTCCGGACTCCTCCTCATTGAGCAACTCCTTCTCTTGGTTATTTTCGGACACTGCATCACCAAAGACCACGGAATCGCTTTGAGCAGAGCTCTCCCTAGTTTCATCCCTCTGCAGCCGGTTGTATACGATTATATCTCCATCCTCGATGTCCAAGCTGGATTGCTCCTGCAGAGAACTTATTGGTCGGATCACAGGCTCATCGAAACTGGGATCTGCTGAGGAAATCCTCTCGTGGGACTTCGAGTCACGAAGCTGGGACATTTTTTCAATTACTTCCTCTGGCTTGGATAACTTAATAGTTGCTTTGTCTATTGTATCTGCAGAAAGTGTGTCCAGGCCCGCAGTTTCAGATAGAGAAGAATCTGTATTCTCGACTTTTTGACTAGCAATATCCGATTCTGATTCACATTCGGAAACATTAACCAGCGAAGCGGTTCTTTTTATACAAGGTTCCTCAATAACTTCATCAAGAAGTTTCGCACTTGGAAACGGTCCTTGTCTAGAAGAATATTCAATCTCGTTTTGCAGAAAATCATTGAGCAGTTCTTGAGTTGAGGCGATGTCCAGAGCTAAAGAAAATATTGATATTTTACTTGAGGGATTAACAGACATTAAATGGTTTTTCAAAACTTACACTGTACGAGCCCGCCAAAATCAGATTGCGATAGGAGAAGGGGATCCTCCACTGAATCAAGCCGAGCTTCAGAAGCTTCCGCTAAACCTGCTAAACCAGAAGAGATTGCATTATCCTTTTCGGATGCATCGCCTAGGCAGTCATCGATTATGGTACCAGGATTTAATTTAGATTCAAGCGAGCCATGCGTTCTATCTACTGTTTCAACTGATTCTACTTGCGTGCTGGTGGTTAGCTCGGCTTTACTTGTGGTTGCAATTGCAGCTGGATCCGGATTCGTTTCCACCTCAACAGGTCCTTCAACGACTCCCTGGCTTGGTATTATGCGAGTTGATCCCACAAACCACTCGGACTTCGGTTGGATCTTAGAAGTATCTTCTGAAGTATCTTCTGCATCTCCGATAGCTTCCTGAATTAAACTTCGTGATGGTGTTCCAGCAGCTGGATAGTTTGCGGTCTCTATGGCCGTTATGCGGGAACTGGTAATGGAGTCAATGGAGCTATCCTCGAAATGATCAAGTTTTCTTCTTTCTATGTACTGCCTGAACGCTCTTTGTATTATTAGAGCTGCACTTGACTTTCCTACGAGATCATCCTTCAATGGATGAGTGGGACTTGCCTGAGATAGATTCGACAGTTCAGTTTTCATTTCCTCTGACGGTTTTTCTATCTCTACTAATTTTTCTGTTAGTTCCATTGGCTGTAATTCTTC
Organism: Drosophila simulans; assembly: GCF_016746395.2. Taxonomy (NCBI): domain Eukaryota; kingdom Metazoa; phylum Arthropoda; class Insecta; order Diptera; family Drosophilidae; genus Drosophila; species Drosophila simulans. The sequence continues at coordinate 15,325,549 of NC_052523.2, read as the reverse complement.
AATCTCTTTATCAGGCGATTTTGTCGAATTCGTTTGATCTAAATTCACTTTTGAAATGTTTTCTATTTCTCTGAACTCATCCGACTTTAATTCTTTTACTCTTTTAGGCTCTTCACTTAATTGTGTCAAATTTATTGGTTTTGAAATTGTTTCTACAACCTGCTCTTCATTTTCTCTTGGCAATTCCAATGCAGCCAAAGGTTTCTTAACTTCTGCAGATACACTTGCCAAATTAACTTTGCTTAAAATGACAATCGGAGGGTCTTCTTCTTCCTGAGACCCTTCCCTCCTTAATTCTTTTATCTCTTTGTGTTTTTTAGTTAAATCAGACAAAAGAATTGAATTTGATTCGGTTTCGGCTTTCTTTAGAACATCGTTAAGCTCTTCAGGTTGCAATTCGTTTATAATTTCTGGGTAATCATCTACTTCTTGATTGTGAATTGGGATTAAACTATGTTCGTTATTAGAATTAAATTTATTCCCCATTTCGGCTTTTGCGGGTAATTTTACCGATTTAAGTGAGCTTGAATCATCTTTTACTGAAATTCCAGCATCTTGATGTCTTTCTGATTGTAGTTTCAGATACCTTCTATAAGCCCTTTGAATTTTAGAAGCTGCATTATTTTGCTCTAGTTCTGTGTCAACTGAAGATTGAGTTTTATTAAGTTCCGTGCGGATCTTATTAGAATATCGTTTGAATGCCATTTGAATAATGAGTGCAGCCATTTCTTGTTTTTGAGTCCTTTGTTTTGCCTTTTCAACGTATCTTCGATAAGCTCTTTGAATCTTCCTCGCAGCAAGACTTTGTTTCGATTTTTGAGTATCATAAGCTTTCTGCTTTAGGGTATTCCTAACCCACTTTTGAATAACTATTGCAGCTCTGTTTTGGTTTTCAAAATCAGATGCATTGCCAGGCTCACTTTTTAAAGAAGACCTATTCTTGAACCGTTTGTAAGCTCTTTCTATGATTTGCACAGATCTTGTGATATTCAAAATGTCTGTTTTATAAGCTGTCTCAAATTCATTAATTGAATTTGTAGGAGATTTTGGTTTCACTACATTACTTTCATTCATATTTAGTTCTGAGGATTGTCCTTGACTGTTAAATTCATTGGTCATCTCATTTTCATTATCGAGTTCCAATATGGTTTGTAGTTTAGTTCCGCCGGTTTGCTGATATTCAGGATCGCCTTCTGAAACTTCAATAATTTCAATTTCCTCCTCGTTGGAATCGATATCTGATTCCGATTGAGTAGTTTCAATATCTTTAATTTCTTCCTTAGCATCTTTACTCGGTTGATTTTGAAATCTTTTCGGTATCTTGTATTTGGGTTTTCCATCATCAGAATCGAATGACACAAAAAATGAAACTGAATTCTTTGGTTTTGGTTTTACAGTTTCCTCTATTTCCTTGGGAATATAGTAACTTGGAGCTCTTTCTGAGATTATCATAGGTTCTTCTACTACAGAAGCTACTTCTTTCCCCGAATCCGGTCTTTTGGTTTCAACCGGAGCTGGAGGGACCACCAAATCCCTTTCACCGGTTACCTTGGGCTCCACATATATATCATACCAGGCGCCATCGTCGTTGGGAGTCTTGAACGACTTGAGCTGCAACTCAGCTATGGGTGTGGGCACAAGTCGTCCCGATGTTAGGGTGCCAATATCTTTTTCTCTTACACTAGGGCTAGATAACTTCTTGGTGATCTTTTCAATCTCAATATGGTTAGTAGGTAAATTTTGGGTGCCAATTAATTGATTAGATACAAGCAATGTAGAGTTTCTCTGCTAATTTAAAAACAAATTTAAAACGTTTTCGATTCTGAACTCTTACCAGTAATTACTTCGGGTTTTTGGCGTGAGTCGTCTTCGTCCTTTGCTTCCTCAACTATAACAATTTATATTCATTAAAAGTTATTGTAATTGGGCCTAGTTGTTAACTTACTTTCTTTTTCCATGATATTTTTGGTAGTTTCCGTTTCGGGATTTCCAGGTTTTGCTGGGTCGCTTGAAGAATCATCTTCGAGCACCAAGTCATCAACATCAGTGGTCTTAATATTTTCAATTACTTCTACATATACAATTAACATTTCTTAAATAATTTTTATTTAAAAGTGATTTTCTTACTTGTGTGATCTATACTATCTTCTTTTTCAATATCTTTGCTTGGTGTATCGCTACGTTTATTAGATGTTTCAGATTCACCTGCGTTAATGAAAACAATGTTTTAATATTAAGGAATATTAATATCTATAACGTATACTTACTGTGTTTTTCAGCAGACAAGTTGAATGGTTCCCCCGTTTCCTTGTCGGTACTAGCTTCATCTTGTATGTCCTGCAATTCCTTTGAACTGGGTTTGTTATCTAACGGGCTATTAACAGATTCCCCCTTATTTGTAGCAGGTAAGTCAACTAGGATAAAAATATTAAATTATAATCATAGCATAACAATTGTACTGTAATTTACTTACCAACTGCAATGGCAGCTTTTTCCTTGGACATTTCCTCATCAACTTTTTGGGATTCTTGGAAAAGATCCTCTTCGGTGTTTTTATCAAGTGAAGTTGACTTTTCTTTTTCTGATGAAGTTGAATTTTCTTTTTCTGATGAAGGCTTTTCATCAAGTGAAGTTGAATTTTCTTTTTCTGATGAAGGCGGTTTTTCAAATAAAGTTGACACTTCTGTTTCTGATGACGGTTTTTCATCAAGTGAAGTTGACTTTTCTTTTTCTGATGGACGGTTTTCATCAAGGGAAGTTGACTTTTCTTTATCTGATAAAGGTTTTTCATCAAGTGAAGTTGACTTGTCTTTTTCTGATGAAGGTTTTTCATCAAGTGAAGTTGATTTTTCTTTTTCTGAGGAAGGCGGTTTTTCAAATGAAGCAGACACTACGTTTTCTGATAAGTATAAAAAAGTTGTGATTGAACTGAGTGAATTGTAGACATATACATTTTTATTATTTAATATTACCTGTGATATATATTATTTTTTCAACGGCTTTGTTTTCGTCTTCAACATGAAATACAAAAATTATATTATTATTTTTGGCTCGGAAAATGTATAAATACCTTCTGCATCATCTGAAGATTCCTTTGAATTTTTCGTAATTTTGGCATCTTCGGCTTTCATAGGCACAGGTTTGGTTGGAATAGTTTTCTCCTCCGATTGTTTAGATTCAGTTTTCAATTCCTCAATCTCATCTTCAACTTTCTCAGGTTCCAAATTGATTGGAGCCGTTTCTTTATAGGATTCTAAGTCTTTAGCATTAGCATCGGGGTGTTCCGGTATTTTTTTACCTATTTCAGTAGCTTCGTTCTCCATTTCTTGATTTTCAACTTGCTCCGTTTCGGAATGTTGTGGTTCAGCTTTTAAACTTTCAGATTTCCCAATTGATATTTCACCTACATTTTAATATAAGTATAAAAATGCGTTCTTCCAAGAACTCTAAAAGGCTAGTTACCATCAATGACAGAGAGTTCTGTGCTAGCTGCGGTGTCCTGAATATTACTTTCATTGGGTATAATATCTTCATTATCATCTTGAACTTCTGATTTTAAAAAACAATATTGTTAAGTAACTATTCATATTTTGTTTAAGCTAGAGATTTATTTTTTGCCACTAACCTGAGGATGTCGCAGAAATGTGAGAGTCCAATAGATCTGTTTCATTTTTCAACTTAGTCCGTTCAGTAATGTCATCGACATTTTGTGATTCATTATTAGTTTCTTCGGAATTATTTTTACTGAAAATGCTGGTTTTATCTGTAGATGATCCCTTAGTTTCTGAACTTTCAGATTCTATTGGAGTCACTTCCTCTTGTGACATCATTTTTATTTTATCCTTTAAGTTTTCTAGTGCTAGGGAGTCATCAGAATGAGGTTTATCTTAAAATTGAACAACAAACAGTTAAAAATAAGGATCAAGGATGTAATGAGCTTACTTACCCGATTCTTCTACATTTTCTTTAATGTTTTGTTTGGACAAATCAGTTTCGGAAAGTAATATATCTCCAAGGACCTCTTTCGTTGCCTCTAAATCATCCATTGATTTTGACTCTTTCTCTACTTCTGTAAAGGTTCGTTTTGTATTATTAATACTTTACAATATTTTTTAACTTACTTGGCAGCTCACATTCCTTTGCTAAGCTTGAAGTACTATGTTCAACAATTTTATCTTCAGATGGTAAGTCCCCCATTCGTTCTTGGCTATTTTCCGATACTAAAGAAAATATTTTTGGTGAATATAATAAATATAAATCAATTCCATATTTACCAGCTTCGAGCACTTTGTTCAATGTTATTTCATGATTTGGTAACTCAACGATGTCATCTAATGGCTCTTCTTTATTTATCTCTACTTTATCAGTACTGCCGGAAACTTCATCATCTTTTGTATTTGGTGTTGTTTTCGGCATATCTTCCACTTCAGATATTATTTCCGATTTTCCATCCAACTCCAGTTTTTGGTCTTCCTGATCAACTGGGCTTTCGGTAATCAACACATCCTGAGACTTCGAATTCGATCGAACATTGTCTTCATCTTCAATACTTCTCTTTTCTCTAATCTTTTCAAGTGTATCTGAAGACTGGGTCTTCTTATTTGAAACTGCATTTTGCGTTTCTAGAGATACTTCCAAATTGTTGTCATCTAAAGTTTCAAAAGAAGTTTCTAAACAAAATTAAATTTAATATAAACAATTCTTTAATAAATTTATATCTTGTTTACCTTGCTCACAAACTTCTTGATTATGATTGATAAGGATGCTTTTCAAGCTATCTACTTCTACTTTGGGGATACTTTCAGGCTCTTCTGCTACAGAGATCCCTTCAGTTAGATTGTTAGCTAAATATATAGTTAAAACGTATTAAATCTTTATTACTTACAAATTTAATAAGTACATACCTTTAGAATCATGGGGACTTGCTGATGAATCTTCCAAAATATCTTCAACATGCTCAATTTCAATTGAAACTGTGGGAGTAATTTTGTTTTTAAGTGGAACTTCCTGTAATTGACTTTCAGAATTTTGAATTTTAGGCGGCGGAATAGTTTCATTGGACGAAATAATGGTGTAATCTTTTTCCTCGTTTGTCGGTTCATCGGATGAAGGGATAGCCGGTTCCACAATATTTTCTTGTACATCTTCACTTTCTTTTTTCTTAATGTTATTATGCAATGCGCTGTCTTCTTCGCGACTTTCTTTATGAAGATCACTGCTTGAGTCTTCAGCTTTATTTGCATCATCAGTTTTTGGATCTAAGTCATTTGCAAGTGGTTTATCTTTGGAGTCCTCATGCGTTTCCAGTTCTGTATCCAAGCTGGTTTTATTAGATTTTAATTGATCCTCACTTGACTGATGGTCTATACTTTTATTTTCAGCTTTTACCTCGACTTGAGGTATCGTTACCAGATCTAGACTTGTTTTATTATCAACTATAAATTCCGGTTCAGAATCTTCAGTAGTTCTCTTCTCCTCAGTAATGTGCTCTTCAAGTTTAGCCGGTTGATGCTCGTTCTCTAACTCAACATCGAATTCTTTTGATTCGTTATTCAAATCCTTGATGTTTTGCGAATCTGGTTTGCAAATCATGCTTTCAATTAGGGCGCCGCTAAGAATTTCTGAAAAATTGTCATTTTTTAATAGATTGCAACACGAAAATGAAAAGCAACTTCTGCTTAAAGAAGGAAATTTAATGGGAAAACATTAGCATAATTACCGCTTTTCCGTAAATTTATCGACTTTTGTTCGCCCTTAATGGCTTCCGCAAAATACTCCTTCTCAAGGCCGGCATCAACATTACTGTTCTCCACTTCCTCGTCCTCGTGAATTATTTTTTGATGGACTCGTTCCTCGAAGTTCGCCATTCCCAGTTCCGTGGACTCCGTTGAGAGCAGAGCGGTGGAGACGGATGTGTAGGATCCCGTCTCGGAGGCATTGTCATTGAGTTCCTCGGCCTGATCTGTGACGGTGGATGTGGTTCTTTTGGCCCTATGTCGTGCCACCATTCGCCGGTAGGCTCTCTGGATTATGATGGCTGCTGTTGCTAAGGATACTGGGCCGTGTTTCAATCGATTTTGCTCCTCCTTCCTTTTCAAATATATGCGATAATGTCGTTGAATGACGACAACGGCTTTCATATAGTCGGCAGCTTTGGGTTTAGCATCGGATTTTTGTGCGTCATGTGAATTTTTAAGTTTTTCCACTCGCTTCTTGGCCAAATGACGACGCACCTGCCTTTGAATCAGTAGGATAGCTGCCACATACTCCACGCTATTGCATTTATCCTTTTCGCGACCTATTTTCCGCTCGTTGAGATATCGACGAAAATGCCTTTGAATGATGACGACCGATTGTATATAGGTAATTCTGCTGGAAAATTCTCGCTGATCGGCCTCGGCTAATTTGTTGTCTGTATATACGGATGCAGTGTTTTCCACATCCTTTCTATTCGCACTCAGTACTCGACCACACTCACAGGTTACTTTCGTTGCAGGAGTTAGGTTCCCTTTGTCCTTCAATGACTTTTCGTAGGACGAGTACTTGCTGTACTCAATTCGACCCGACTTTTCCTTGGACATCCGCTGAAAGTACTCCTGTGCGAATATGTATATATTGTCCGGTTTTTCTCTCAAAACTGCTTTTATAAACTGTTTGATGAGGTCGGTGAGTTTTTCTGGTATTATATTAAACACCATGGACAGAGGAACCTGCTGACGTATGCGGTTTTTCATGATGGTTTCGTAAGTTTGCACCGGTTCGTATTTTCGCACCGATTGATGTGATTTTTCACCCACAATCATGTTGAAAAAGCTGGCCGAAAAGCCATACAAATCAGCCGGCTTTTCACGTAACACCTCCTTGGTATAGACCTTCATTAGGTCCCGCAGTCCCTCGGGAACTCTTGGTAAACTCGCAGTCGTCATATTGGTAACTCAGGCACCTTGCATGGGAAAATGTTGAATCAATACTGACCAACGAAGGTGTCCGAATGTCAATGGAAACCTCGATGGCTGGCCGTTGCCATGTCAACACCTTGGGTGCCAAAACATATCGCCAGCTGACGTCGCTCCAACTTGTTGCTCCCACAAGGAATAATAAATGAAGTATAGGGTTTATTCTGGGATTCTATATATATGACCAGTAATGACCCTTAATAACTGGAGTGTGACGCGGATTCCGAGACTTACCAATAAATATTTTAAGATGTTATTACCTGAACCAAAAATAGCATTTAAATGCAGTTCAATTTATCGGGTGTTGTTACATTTTTCAGCTGAACCAAATTGTCATAATTAGCTGATACTTTTGACTCAACTGAAAAATACAGAACCGCCCCTTAATCAACAATTTATTTTCCACAACTAATTGAGATCCTCTGGTGATTCTACAATTCTGCAAATTATGGGAACGTCTTCGATGTTTGTGTTGTCATTGTCGGAGGGCTTCAGGGTTTCGGAAATTATATCGTTTTTGAACTTCTTCCAGTCACAAGCTTTACGATAGTGGGCGAAAAGGGCTTCTCTGGATGGAACCATGACGCCCACATACAACAGTCTGCGCTCCCAGACATTGCCGGGATTTTGTTTCTTCTCCAGCAGGAAAAATCTGGGAAGTATCAGGCATTGAACCGTGCTCCTTGCCATTATCACGCGATTTTCCATTTTCTCGCCCAAGCCGAAAATGCCTCCAAATGTTATGGTACCCACATCGATGAAATGGCTTTCAATGGTGGGTGTCGTCTGCAAGGAGAATGCCAGAATGGTGAAACATATTCAAAATAGAGTTCACCTTATATTTAAGGAACACTTTTCGTGTACTAATTTTCCTAGGCACTTACGGATGAACCACTGCTCGAGGAAAAACTAGATAGCGATGACGAAAAAATAGAACTCCCATCGTAGTCGATTTCCGTAGTATTATTCAAGGTAGGACCGAAACGGAAGGATTGCTTAAACTCCATGTCCGTGTAGTCTGAGCCCGATGAATATGATTCGATATCACTTTCATCCTCGCACATTTCCCAAAAATTCTCAAATACATCTTCACTTATCAACCTATTTTCACTGCGAGAAAATACGGACATCGTTGACTTTCGAATCGAGCGGCGCCAAGTGAAACGCGATTTTTGTGGCGGCGATTTGATCATGCCGCATCTTTTTTCTATATCTCTTAGATCCATTTTTCGCATCTGTATATTAGTTAAATTAATATTTACATCAAATAAAAAAAGAAACTACAAATCAAGCAATAACACAGGATAGACTATACCCAAATATTTGCAGTTGCTTTAAAAATGCGCTTACCTTGCGGTTGAGAGCACTTTTTTCTCCCGTGGAACTGGAACTCGTACTTGCCACAAGATCAAGAATATCAATTTTTGACTGATCTTCGTGGGTACTTTGGGAGGAAAATGTGGATCTCACGGCTTTTCTAAACATTTTGGACACATCACCTTCAGCCGCCGGCAAAAGATCATATACCTTTTTACCCCTTTTCATGCTAACCTAGAATTGGAGTAAAGGGCTTAAGTAGAAATCAAAGGTTTTCAGATCTGCTGACCTTTATATTCAGACATTGTAGTATCAGACATTCTCCACTGAGCACAAAGTGGACATTGGTCATGGATCCTATATCCTCACAGAATATGGTATCCAGTGGATCGAATTGCTTCAGTCTCCCATATCGGCAAGCTTCTACGATCTACAAAAATGCATTTTGTAGATTGAAAATAATTCAGTAAAATTTAGCAAAAGAGTTAATAAATGGTGAGCTTTATATATTAGCTTGTAAATATATTTAGGAAAGTATTTCTGTTCATGAATGATTGTTAAGAAATGAATGTTGAAGGCTTATAATGAGGGAATTGGTTTGTAATGGGACATGATGTTTCTAAGAAGTCTTCAGAGTGGAACTTCTGGATTTTTTACCTGATCGTCATCGAGAAAGTCAAAGTAGTCCAGTGCCTTGAGGGCCCGCTTCTTCTCGTCCCAAATCTTGGTCATGTAGGCCCCAAGAATCGGTGCAAAATCATAGTCGTACAGGACGAGCAGTTCGCAGTAGGCTGCAAAGTGAATCGTTCAATAGTTGCTGGCGAACTGGCGAATTGGCGACTCCCATCGAATCGGGGCACATGGAATCCATGGAGCTGGGGCCAAGTACTGCTGGTGCTGGTGCTTCTGGTGGCGTGCATCTGTTTTTTATTTATTTTCTTTTTTTTAAGATTGCCAGCACGAGGAGTAACAGGCACAACAGCCGAAAAATCAAGCCAATGCGCCAAAGGAAGGCGGGTGTTGTTTTGGGCCAACCTATATATTTGACTGAATAGTTTATACTACTGAATACGAATACCTGGCGGATTCGTGACGGACTCGGGGGGAGGGGGTATTTTGTTATTCATTTTGATTGAATCGAATTAGGACTTAACGTTGTTTATTGCTGATTAAATTGGTGGGTACAGGCAATCGCAAATGAAGCAACAAAACCAAACAAACTCCCAATAAACACAATCGTACAAATCGCGTGCTGGCCCTATGTATTTCCCATTTATTCCGACATGAGCCGCAAATAGTGCCAGTTTACCTAATTCACTTTCTTATCATACTTAAGTGTGATTTAATTGGGAGAGATAAGAATGTTAGCTATGCTGGTGTTAGCTCTCAGAATGAAGAATATAATAAAAAGATATTAAATATGACTTAATAACTCAGTTAAAAACTCACTTGCTGCTCTGAAGGTGTGAGTTCGTTTGATGCCCTGCAAGAGCTCCACATCACCCATCATATCTCCGGCACCAAGGAATCCCACGATCACTCCTTCTCCCTCCTATCAAATCAAAAGTTAGGATTATGTATTTATACTAGTCAGCCATTACCTGGTTTTTTTGGTTTTTAATCATATGTACTTCCCCTGTTAGTACAAAAAACACGGTTATAGGAGCATCCGATTGCCTTATGATAATGCGACCAGCGTCCACGGGCATCAAACGGACCACAGGAACTAGTCGAGCTCGAATTTTCTAAAGAAACCCAAAGTCAGTTGTTAGCCACCTCATAAAAAAGGTACTTCACTGGACTGAAGCCTGCCAAACATGTCAACTTAGCAAACAGTTGACATAATTTCCTTCGTTCCGCAATTGTACGAATCACGTGCGGCGTTCGAATCAGAGATTTGTCCTGTCATAAAGTAGGTAATTATTCGTTTGTTACATATATTTTGAATAAATTTGTTATACCGCTGCAGTTAGGAACCCCGATTTGGATTTTGTGCGCACTCTGGTGGATAAATTCCTCGTGACGTTTGAAGTTATCCTTGGGTCACCTTCGTTTTCGCGCCAGGGATCATTAAGGCTCATTATGCGAACCACTTTTTTGAACAAGGCCTTGAGCGATTGAATTCTTTTAGTATCTGCAGTGATTTTTGTACGTCGTTGCATTTTAACTTTGCAACGAAAAAATAAAAAAAGTATATAAGAACAAAATGTGTGTTTTAGTTATTTTTTTGTGACATAAAAAAACAAAATTAATTTTGAAATACCCAGTATCGGGCTCTAAGACCTTTTATTATATGTTTTTAAGATTTGTTGTAATTATTTGTAAATATTTTAAATTACCGTTACAAATTTCCCTAACCGTTTCATCAGAGATGCCGTTTTTAAACGCGCGCCACAAAGGGGAAATTTCGAAACAGCTGACCCGCTGGCGCTTCACTTTGAATGGCAAACGGGAAATTTCGGTTTGGTTGCCGTGGAGATCGCGAACAAAAAAGTCTGTTTTAAATTAGTCGCTTGTATTAGCATTTGAAAATAGCACTCCCGGACGTGGAATGGATGCCAGTGTAGTGGAGAATGCTCCTAATCAAAAGGAGGTAGATGGCAAAGTAAGTTCATCTATTTTTGGTGCATTTTCCATTGATGAGCAACCAAAAACTTTCTCTTTTTCTGTAGATGGCTAAAACGGAGGAGTCTGAAAAGCCATCGAACAGCATTGGACTGCTGCCCATTATGATATTTCTGGCGGCGACGGTGGCCACGGCCGTGGTGGTTGAGGTGCTGCCCCATGCCAGCAGAGTCTTCCCCTGGAAATCAGCAGACTCTTCAGCAGATCAACTGCAGCCACCGCCCACATATGCGATCTTTGGGCGCAGTCCCACGGAGGAGCACCTGGTGCATGTGGTCAGTGTGCTGCACAAGTTCGGCTACCAAAGAGTGGGAGTTAACGAGAGCTGGAATCTGTTGTGGGCCCACGACTATCCATTTCTTTCGTTCGCCAATCTCAAGAATCTCGGACAGCATCAGGTGGTGAACCATTACCCGGGCTGCGGTTACCTAACCAACAAGGTAGACCTGTGCACAACCCAGTTGCCCTTTCTACCGCGCGCCTTTCGATTGCCAGCGGAACGGGAGGAGTTCCTGGACTACGCCAGGGAGAATCCCCAGGCCCTGTTCGTCCAGAAGCACAACGAGCATCGGCACATTAAGGTGCGAGCTCCCGCTGACATTGCCTTCGGATCGAACGACTCCTTTGTCCAGGAATTCGTCCAGCGACCCTATCTGGTGGATGGCCACAAGTTCGACATCGGCGTCTATGTAGTCATTACCTCGATTAATCCCTTGCGAGTCTACATCTACACGGGCGACGTTCTGTTCCGGTACTGCCCCGTGAAATACCATCCCTTCGATGCCGAGAATGTGGACAAGTACATTGTGGGGGATGACTACCTGCCCACTTGGGAGGTTCCTTCGCTCCGCAAGTACTACAATCGCTTTGGGGGCAGCATGCGCACCGTTTTTGAAGCCTATGTCCGAGATCAGGGCAAGGATCCCGCCCAGATTTGGCCTCAAGTGGAGCACATAGTACGCACCACAATTGCGGCCAAGGAGAAGGACATCGTTAACATACTGCGCTCCTACAGGACTCACAACTTCTTCGATCTGATGCGATTTGATTTGTTTATTGACGAGGATCTGAAAGTTTTTCTCATGGAGGCCAACATGTCTCCCAATCTTTCTTCGGCCCATTTCAAGCCCAACTCGCTGTTGTACGAGCAAGTTCTATACAGCGTGTTTAATTTGGTTGGAATAAGGCCACTTACATCAACAAGTGGCACATTGTAAGTAATAATAATAATATTAAACCCAACGTACTTTAATATGTATTTACTTTAAGGCTTGGCGAAAGCAGCGAGATGATCACAGCCGATAAAAACCTGGCCACCGACTTGAACAAATGCGCTGCACACGATTGCGACAAGTCCTGCAACAAGGAGGAGTGCGATCTTTGCCTGCAATGCCTCAGTGGCTCGGAGTACAAGATGCTGCAGCAGGCCCATCAGGAGCACTTGCATCGCGTGGACATGAAGCGCATTTTCCCTAAGCCCATTGTACGTAGTATGTTCGAGAAACTTAGAAATTGTGAAGTAATATCCTTACTTTATTTAGCACGATCCAACGAGGTTCGATGTTATGGCGGAAACTGCAAACATGTCAAAGAAAAACGCCTGGATGACCCGCTGGTTCCACAACAAATGCCAATTTGATGCTGCCTGGTGCAATTAGATCAATTTAATTATCTTCTTATGTAAATACTTACTGTGACACGGTAACCTCTTATGCTCAGCATTAGTTAATTGGCCACCGATACTTAGTTGATAATAGATAAAATAGCAAATTGGCTTAATGTTGTAAATGGCCATTTAATAATTAGCATTCAATTGGAATGGAAACCAACTAGACACTTTGACAACGAAACATGTACAAATATAAAACCGTCCTTAAATTATTAAATTTTAACCTCTTAAATTGTTTAAGTCTACATTTCTAGTAAAGATTTAAAATTGACCATGAAAGGTTAATATGTTGTATGACTAATCTTATTATAATCTTACAATGGAAATATTATTATAAAAATCTCATTACCACATTATTGGGTATATATGTTACAAAATTACAAGTATATTCGCAAGTGGTACCATTGAACAAGGTCTAAACTATTACGATCATTTAGTGTATTAAGCACCATGTGTCTCTAATTTCGTTTGCCGAATAACTTACTGCTAATGGTCAAACCCGTTCGTTGCGGCAGGTCATTGTCCATTTCATCCGGGTCCAGAGGGCCCGAACCGAGCTGCAGTTGTCGCCAACGTCCTCGACCATGGGTACCTACCCATACCAGCAGTATCGACTGTGGCGACAGAGCGGTGGAAAACAGAACGCTCGCTCAAGCGATGCCGGCTCATTGGTGCCTGTGCCTGTGCGATGGAACGGCGTACACTTATTGCAAACCGATAAGACGCGAGATATGTCAATGTCAACATAAACATAAGCAGAGGAATAAATACACATGGGCAGTGGCAATCAATGCCGCTGTGCTCGCAGAGAATCGCGACCTCGTCGCAACCCGGGCCATAATCGGAGCTACACGAGGAAATGTCAGGTTTGATAAAATATTGGCCGGCACACATTCTTACTCAGAGTGGAGAGCCGAAGAGCTCGACCAGCTCAGTCCAGTCCAGTCCGCAGAATAGATGGATGGATGGACGGAGCTGGACTTGGACTTGGACTGAAGTCCCCATCCCCATCCCCATGCCCATGCCCACATCCAGAGTCGCTGAGCTGATCGGAGCTGAGCTTTTTGTCGAAATGGAGATGAAGACGGCGACGAAGACGCTTTGTCGGCAATTACTTGTGGCGGTGTGAAGCGATGGATTTATTGCCCCAACAGCTAATCAACCAGCTGAATTTATCGCTGACTTCATTCGACATTTAGAGGCTCCATACGCGGTGCATTAGTTGTGATTGCGCCATGGGAAAATACAAGGAATAAAGAGAACAAAAACAATAACAAAAGAAGCCAAATAGGCAGAAGAAAAGGGACACTGATCGACTGATAGGTGCAAATTGCTGTTTGATAAAAAAGTGATTCCCCCGAGTCCAAATCAGTGCAATGGGTATCGGGTTCTGGGAAGCCCCCTCTATCCCCCCAATTTACTTGTACTTCGGGTACTTGAAAGACATTGGAGCTTCCGTTTAACGGTTAGATGGTCCCCCACCCCCCTGGATCCTCTGTGGAATACCAGGCGTAAACAACTTTTTCTCGGTTTTAGGCTGCGGTGCCATCGTTCCGTAATTAATAGCGGCTCATGCGTGGCAATTTAAATAGCCGCTAATTGTAACCACCGTCAAACAAAACCAGTTAAAATGCCAGGAAATGGCCACCGTGCAGAAGGCAGCGCCACATAAGCCACATACCCATACCCATACCCATTGCCATGTAGATGGCCAGAAGCAGCTGCCGCTCGCACTCCTCTGAAATTTGTAATTTTGCTCTTAATGCCGGCGCATATTTCATTTGCATCTCGCAGTCTCGCAGTTGTGGAGCCGAGAAGCCATCTACAGCTATCCCAGGAGCTAAAGCCAACCAAGATGCTTAGGCACTGGCGCAAATGAAGTACTCTGCAGGATGGTTAATACGCGACCATGGGCGAACTGGTTCATTACATTATAATGCACGATTCTTTTACTCTTTGGCTCATTTTCAAACTTATACTTAACACCAAGCCGGCTTTATATCGCTTTTGGTTTGGTTTTAGTTTTGGCTTTCGGTTTGGATCAGTTCAGTTTTGGTGTCCAGTATGCAAATTCCTTGGATGCAACATCTGTTCTCCTTAAGGTCGTTACCTTCATGACACCACACCGTTAAACGAGAGGAGGCGATCCCGATCCCGATCCCGATGCCGATGCCATTATTTCTCATGCATACGCTCATTAGCTCGTAATCTGATATGCGTACTTAAGTTTCCATTAAAAAAAGTGATTGCTTTTGAGCAAGTGTTTCCTCGGGAAGTCAGACTTTTTCCACTCATCAGTACTTGTTGTGATAAAAAATAAGAATCTTTCAGATACTCACTTTACCATGCTCAGTACTAGTCCACACATCCTTTTTGACAAAGCCAAGATTAAGATCCCATGTCCAAGGTTTCAAATCTAAGGTTTTGGTAATTGGAGATACTCGAGTAAGCGATATAAAAGTAGTTTTAGGATCCTGTTGCCTGGAAATTCATCTTAATGGTATAACAATTCACATTTAGTGCGCACTGTAAAATCAAAGAACATGCTGCATTCATGGAATAAATAATTAATCAGGATGGGGAATGTTAGGCAGTTTCGTATCCTACTTAAAGTCATGCAACTTAAGGCTTAATGATGGATTTTTTGTTATAAAAACAACTTTGTTTTAAGTAAGCATCTTGATGCAATTTAACCCCCTGATTGGTTGGAAAACCAGTGATTACTCGGATATTCGCAGTAACGGACGAAATTGGAATTGCTTGCCAGATAAATGTGCGGGATAGGATAGCATTGGATAGGATAGGATAGGATTGGATCGGATGGGATGCTGGCTGATGCGATTGGGTCGATGTGATGATGCATCTTGGCTTTGGAGCAACAGAACAAAAACGAAATAAAACAACAAAGAGCTGCAAGGGACTTTGGAGAGACTATGACTACGACTATCCGGTTTGGTGGCCAAAAAGCGATGCCAAGACCAAAACTAAAAGCCCAGCGGATGGCAAGTTCGCCAGTTTTCAACTATGTAGCAGTGGCAACTGCGATACGATGCGCTGCGATGCGATGCTCATGGCCTGGATCAATTTCAATGCCTTCTTGCATCCGTTAGGTGACCTCGAGAACTTCAAAGAATTTGAATAGCTATTGAAAATTATGGTGCATGGATGGAATGGCCAGCGGCCAAAGAAAAGTGTTGGAGCTGCCGGTTCCCGGTTCCCAGTTCCCAGTTCCCATATCCCAGTGTCGAGTCTCTGGACCACAGACCAGCCATCCCAGCAACTCCAGATCCTTGTCTTCCTCCACACAGATGCGATGCACATGCTCGCAGTACTTACATACATATATGTATGCACTCTGGAGTGTATGTACTTACTTGACCCTTGAGTCTTGGGTCTATCTTCTTTTCTTGCCGAGTTGAGATACTTTGCGCTTTAAGTTTATGCAGATAAATGCGAGGACGTCGTTATTCAGACACAAAACAAGGGCAGCAACTTCTGGCGATTTAATATGGAGTGGAATTTTACATATAGGTGATGTTGATTAACATTAAAAAAAACAAAATATATATGTTAATAAAATCTGTATTCGCTTTGATTTGAATTCAACTACATTACATTACTTTTCTTATTATATTCCAAAATGAATTTGAATCCAAAATGCCCATTTAATACTCCGCACAGGATAAGTGGCAAAAATAGGTCGAGCCCCCAAAATGAAATCGCTTTCGGACGCAATATTGATCTATGTTCATTGCCAGGAGATCGATTAAATATCAGGCGAAAGGGAAAACGCAGCGGTGCCCCCCCTACCCCCAATGGCTCCACTTTGGGTTCGATTTGGTTTGGTTTGGCAATCGCCACCCCACTCGGCAGCGGAAAACATGTGCCTATTGACAGAATATTGACAGAAGCTATTTCACTTTTCGGGGTGTGACAGACATGCCGGCGTTGCCTTTGCCCCTGCCACTTGGCCCATACTGTAGTCGTTGCCGTCGACGACTGCAACACCCCCCTCCAAGTGCACTGGAAAAAATGCTATAAAAATATTGCAAAAAATGTTCATTGAATTCGGGATATATCTAAATTTGATATGCCTGGAAAGTCGCGCATTTTAAGGAACTATTTTTCAAGAGCTCCGTCGAAGATACTGACAAGCATATATCCACCATACCCATACAACATGATTCCTTGCTGTGCACCGCCACCCATCCATCCAGCCACCCACCAAGTTGCGGCGAAGTGGAGAAGGAGCACTGGGAGCAGTCCTGGGTAGCTGGGTTTCCGTCTGTGCCAAAAGTTTTGACTGCGATTCAATAAACAAACGGTATTATTAAATAATGCGCTCGTTTTGCAGCGTCGCAAGTTTTGGCCGAGAAATCGGTTCCGCTGCCCGATTTGTCTTATGCAGTGGCGCGAGTGCAAATGGATTAATATCCATATGTGTATATCCCCGTATATATATGCACATATATACATATATATATATATATATGCATACATATGTATAGCCAACGTATAGCCGCCAAATTCGGCGCGGCTCTGAAGTTGAACGGCGCTCCGCTCGGAGGTGTTTTAATGAATGTTGCCAGGATACAGGTGCCAGGTGAGGCCATTTTGTTATTTTTATTTGCATTGACAGTCGGCACTTGAACACCGGAGGAACCAGTGGAACCGGAGGCGTCGGATTCGGGCCGCGAGTATATTGGCCAGTGCTCGAAGGGCTGAAGAACCGATCGGAAATCCCGCCATGCGGACGCCTTTTGCCAACTTTGATTTCAACTTTTCGCCGGGCTGCAAGTGCGAGTGCTCGGAATCGGAGTTCCATATCTATAGCCATAGCCTGGTGTCCATTTCGTGCCCCGCCGAATCCGAATGTCCCGCGCTCCTGGTCATCATCATCCATGCTATCCACGCGCCACACGCTCATCCGCGCGTCCTGTCGGCCGTTCTCCATCCTCGAGGTGAGTCCTCAATTGGCTCGGAACCCTTTGGAAATCCAGTGTGCAACAATTTAGATTCGTTTGCATACGCGGCCATGCATGAATAAATCGAAGTGGTGGATGTATGTAAATTTACCTAAGATATTGAGCCATGTGGCTGGGCACGAACCTACGAGCAGGTGGGGTCTGCCACATCGTATGTGGCACTCAAATTAACGCCCGGGAAATATGTGGCGTGCGACATTGGCACCTCTATTATGAAAACTATTTCGATGCACGATTTGGGGTGGAGCAGATAAGGTGGAAATTGTAGTATCAAAACGCCATTAAACTGAAATTGAAAGTAATGGTGAATTCCAAAGTAAAAGTAAAAAGCATTTCGCTTGAATTTCAAATTTTAATTACTTAGCACTAGCACTTTTTAGCTTGATTTTGGAGCAATAAAAGCAGAAACATGGAATATATTAATTTATAATTAGTAAGAAAAACATTAACAGAAGTCTTAAAAATTCATGTTTTTATAACCTCCTTCCTGTGAAAAGCAGTCAGTATATCCAAAGTAAAATACTCCGAGCACGGTAAGCTATTAAGTTATTAGAGGCAATAAAAATTAATTAAGATCAGCCATGTTTTTGCGACCTTGAAAGAAGCTACTATAAAATTTCGAGGAATATAACCACCTATGGTTCGAAAAGACCAAGGGTAAACAGAGGTCCTAGCCCCATAAAATATATCCCCAATCCATGGCTCGTCTCCTAAATAAATTCCAGGCAATTCATAAATCATTTTTTATTGGAAAAATGTAGCTCACTCTGGGTGGCTGACCCCAATTGGGCTATTTCAAAAGTCCGCCCAACCACTTTGCTCGGATGCACGTAAATCCAGTGAAATCTCGCTGAAAGGGAATGACCATTAAGGCAGAATTTGGTTTGCAATCTGGGGGTCAGTTGCGTGGATTGCGTGAATGCGAGAATAAAATGTATGAACGCCAATAGGGAATAATTAAGTATTTCAATATTCTTGCCACAATCGGTGGCGGGCAGAGCTGGGCTCGCATGCAAATAAAACCTCAACAAGTCAAACCGGAAACCCAAACATTTCGTTCAGTTTGCCTTTCACAAACCTATGGCAAATAAGCCGAGGTGTAGGTGTGGAAAACACTCCTCGGATTTTGGATTTCGGAATTCGGATTTCGGATCTCGGTCCTCGGGCTGGTCAGGCAACCGAAGGCAAAGTGCTCCAGTCCAACCACCTGAGGTTCTATACCCGGTACCCATGCCATATATAAAAACAGGGAAATATGTGTGTGTGTGGCTAGGATTCATGCCACCATTCATCCTGTTGTATAAATTAATGGAAAGTCCAGTAGCGTGTTTTGACCATGGCCGGTAACCATGGTGTTAGGGCTATAACGGTGGAAACTAGAGAGAGGTCACTTCGGGAATATGTATGCAAATCGGACTAGGGTGTCCCAATGACATTCGCCGGAGCCACAATTCAAGCGAAAGAGTCATGGATTCAACGAAGCACCTTGTGTAAGAGCATACACTTTGGACCGGACTTTGAATAAATCGCGGCTTAATTCATTAATTCACTCGGACATTCTCGGTGGAAGGTTGTAATTTCGTTCGACCCACGGCTTTCCAGTCGTTCGTTCGGTCGTTTGGGCCGTTCTCATGCAAATCAAATTCAAAGTCCTTTAGACGTGGTCAAGACCCCGAGCCTAACGGTATAGCTCGCGGGTTACCAATATTAACTTCTCGCAGCGAAGACGCGTTTTTCCGTTCCATTCTGTAACGTGACAAGTGTTAACTGATTATACAACTAATCAATACATCATTAACTTGCCAAATAAAATCGTGTCGAAAAAGTATTAGAGTATAATTCCTAATAACATAATTGCGTCCCAATACGCTGGTTTAAATCCACGCATGTGAAATTACTTTGGGTCAATAAACTTGATTCGAAAACACGACAAGGCTGTCAGAAGAGCGAAAAATCGGCCACATGGTCTCGAACATTTTCAACAAAAGCCAGATTAATTATTTTCAGGCGGTGAACTCTTTCCCTTCGCACCGCCTCGTTCTATTGATTACCCTAAAAATAATTTGAGAAAGTGGAGACGGTGCGATAGCGATAACTGCTGGGTGCCTTGGATCCCATCCCGGGGTTGTTGTACCACCGAATTTGGTTTTAGCCCTCTGCTAAAGTCATTGTTAGCCCAGATAAGCCATCTGGCCAGAACTGGCTGCCTAAATAGAGCATCAGCCAAGTAAAGTATGTGTGTATGTAGTACGTACGGTCGAGTACGTGTGAAAACTTTCAATTCACTTGGCTGGCTAGGCTAGTGGTTACGTCTGGAATGGTGTCTTCGGTGTCTTAAGTTCTCCGATTCCCAAGAATCACTCAGAAAAGCGCCTGATAAGGGGCAATAAAACGAAATTGCACCATTGCAGGGTCTAACAATTCGATGCCACATGTTGCAGGCTGTCAAAGTTGCGCTGCCAAAGTGCATCGCGTGATTTGTGCTATATCTAAACTTCCATGCGGATAAAGTTAACATGACAGTGAAAGCCCCAAAACTTATGGCAAATATTGAATTCTGAATAACAACATGACATTTGTTTTACTACTGTCGTGTATCTCTAAAACGCAGCGTTTAAAACGAAATAGGGTTTAAATTAAATGAAATGCTCTGCAAAAAGGATAATGAAGCGCAACAAATCGGAAATTAACTGAAGGAATCTAACCAAAATGAGGTAATTACTATTTTCGTGTTGAACCGCACTGGAAAATCCAATTGCACTTGAAAATTGTGTGTGTGTGTGTACTACTTAGTACATATATTTAGGCTTGCTTAAGTATGCATGGTAATGGTAATGGTAATGGTTATTTGACGTGTCCGATTGGATAGCTAACCCTAGACTCCTTCGGCCCCTCTGTATTTGTTTTGGCCGCCTGGTCACAAGGTCAGGCCGTCGTCATCATCAAAATTAATATATCTGTAGGTCAAAAAGGTTAGGTGCCGTTAAGTTGGTGTGTTCAAGGTAAGGCCTAATCGAAGGCCCATAAACCAGGCTCAACTGGTGGATGCGATTTAGGGCGTAGCCGGGCCAATGGCATTCCGATAAACCATCGTCCTCATTATTGGGTTGACCCCATTCAAGGAGCCTGGGATGTGGAAAAGTCAGGATAGGAGCGACTTCGTCAACCCAAGACGTGACTAACAGCCGCCAAAAAAAGAAGCAAAATAGATGCCTGGAAAAGTGTGTCACCACGTGGGCCCATTGGCCAAATCTCAAGTTTTTCCAACTGCAGCCGTAGCAAAAGTTGTAAAGAAACCTCCATGCGCACGGAGGTTAATATGAGAAATGGGTTCAACATCTGCTGCTCCGAGTTCTTGTCTTGGGTTTTGGGTCTGGGATTCGGCCGTAAACTCGTTTAGGTTGCCGCCCTCATTGTGTTCGTTTTTCCTTCATTTTTGGCCCCATGTATAAATATCCTATAGACAGCAGACAGCGGCACTGGTCTGGTATTGGTATAGGAAAAATATTTTAATGTACCTACGATAGGCTGCTCCGGCGCTCTGCCGGCTGCATTAGATGCAGGTCACAAGATAAATAGCACAGAACACGATTACACATATTGAACAAGCTGAAAACATGATCGAATTACTGCAATTTCGTGTGTAGCATTTTCCGGGCCGACGCCACCGGGAAAATTCAAACCGAAAAACATTGGTTCTCTAAATGTTTTAATTTGCTGGCCGCTAAGAGGGGGGTGCGGTCTTTTGACCAAATTAATTAAACATACACAAGTCATTAATCGAAAACATGTCGGTTGTGAATATTAGCATAGTCACGGTCTCAGTTTCGAGCACTATTAAAAACAATGACCTTTACAATATGTTCCTGTCGACAAGAAAACAAATCCAAATTACATATTTCGAAATATAACAAGATATTAAATGCAGTCAGCATTACATAATTCAGTCGCATCTAGGTAATCTACTTTTAAGACCCTTTCGGAAACTCCTAAAAATATTTAAAGTAGGTAATAAGAAATATTACCACCACCTGATGGAAAGCCCTTTGTGAAGCCGATATTACAAGTAAATAACAAAATATTTTATGCGTTTTGCGATACCTCCAAGGAGCTGAAATAGATAAATATATATTGGAACCCTTTCGAAATTTTAAACGAAGCATAAATATAGGTAGGCAACTAACACACTAAAAGATTGAAATATATGTAAATAATTTTGGCACTAAGTGCTTAAATTTTCAGCTTGAAAAGGCGACAATAAAATCGTCGAAATAAGCAGCGATATATAACATGCAATAATGGCTTTATGTCTCAATTGAAATCAGCGAAAATCGCTAACAAATTACCTATTGTATAAGCCGTGCAAATTTGTGGCCAATAGTTGAATAATTGAATAAAACGCCATTTGCATGTGCGAACGCAACCGAATACAAGAGCTGCAGGATTAATTGCGGACTCGTCCGCTTCCGATAGTTCTCAGGCTTGTTTATTATTGGGAATATATCAAGGTTCATTGGAGTGGAGTGGTGTGGAGTGGAGTGGAGCAGAGTGGTTGTTGTACCTACCGGCGAGCGAAACGGGTTTGCTGCTCCCACAAAAACAAGAGTGGGTATTGCCATTGCCTTGCTTTCGGTTCCAAAGAGAAGAAAGAGAGTGAGAGAGAGAGAGAGAAACCGGCTTTCTGCGTCTCGGAAGACTCTCGCTCTGGCTTTCTGCGGAGAATTCTTCGCGTCCAGATAAGCTCCACTAGTCCAGCACTCTTTCCGGACCATTGGCGTCGGCAGTAGCACTTTGTCGTCGGCGCGCTTTCCAACACACCCGGATCGGATCGGAATCGAAATTGGATCGCTTCGACTATGCCATACTATACTATGCTATACTATACCATGTCTAGCTGCGATTAAATCGTGATCGCGATCGCCATCGGTATTGGAATTGCAATTGAAATCGGGACTCGGGGAGACCGAGATTGTGGAGCTGCTGGTCAGGCAGTATAATTGCAGCAATTTAACGTGGACGCTGAACCGCTGACGCTGCTGTACGTAAATACTTTTGATGTTTCTGCAATCGGAGACTCCAGCACGGCGAACAAAAGAACGTTTAGCAAATTCGCCAAGTTCCCAAAATAAATGAGCTTCGGTGTTGAGTTACGCAAAGAATGGTTTCCTAGTAGTGACTGACAGGTCTGCCCGATCGGTATCCCCATTAATTTCGTATCTGACCGATCTGATCGACTTTGATCTAATCCGAAGGCAAGGTCGTTCGAGGTTCATTCAAGCGAAGCCCCAAATTGGTTATCTGAGCCGCTTAGAAAACACGGTTCGGTTTCAGTTTCGGTTTTCAATCGGTTTCTTTGGGCTTCTCGACTCCTCAGATTGAATTTATTGAAAACGTGCTGGACGCGGAAGGATAGTTGGTGAAAAAACGCTCAGAAATGTGCCTTTAAATCAGTGGCCAAAAAGTGATGCAGTCAATTTAAGACGGTCTATTAATATTCAGTGCGGGTCCGAAAATGTCAATCACCTGATTACAAACGACAAACAAAAGCAGTGAAGTGCTCGAATTCGGGTTGCATAAATAAGGCGACCGACCACATGGAAAGTTGAAATTAAAAGTCAGACTGTGAAGATACGACGATTTTTCACCGGAGTTCACAACGCAGCACTTTTTAACCATTCAAAAGGTATAATTGAACTAGTTTGTATGTACATATTTAATCAACTCATGTCTGATGTGCGAGGGAGAAAATTAAATATATATATCAAGTCTCTGCAGACGAGATAAATAACAAATAAAACAAAGTTCAAGTCAAAACCAACTCTCCCTTGCAATATTAGGTAATCTAAAAAGTTGTAAGTCATAAAATAAACTATTGAAAAATAATTTAAGTTTTATTGACGCTGTATGTATGTATTAACATTTATGCATTCTATAAATATTCACATTCTTTAAGTCCTCTATTAACTATTAATGAAACTTAAATGCCGTCTGTCGATATTCTGTATTTCGAAACATTTAATTACTGATCTTTTGTTAAGTAGCAATCGATTTCAACAGAGGCCGTAAATTTGACAATCTATCCAACCTTCCTTCTGAAATCTCAGATATCGTCGGATGATTTTCCGGTAAACACCTACTTTGGAGGTAATTTGTGGGATGATCCTCCATAAATACTCGAAACATCAAACCATATGGTGAATCTAATCAAATCGGTCGCTCGGTCGGTCCATGTTGATGGATTACATAACGATGTACATTCGTCTGCAGCCAGCGAGTAAGTTGACTGCTGCTGCAGGAACTAGCCAAGTTGCTTTATATATGTATATACAGATACATATCTGTATATATCGAGCCACACGAACATGGCTAACAGCTACCAGCTACCAACGCAAAAGCAAACAGAGACTCCAACTCAAACGCAAACGCAAAGGCAAACTACATACCTGGCCACTTACCTGAGCGGCAGCAACAACACCGGAGCGACCTTGCCTGACCCACTTTACTCGGGGCAGTGCCAAAATTGACAGCTTTGCGGCATTTTAAAATTTATGCTGCAGAATTATCCATAATGGCAGTGCTGTGTGTCTTATGTGCCGTCCCATGCGTGCCTGAGCATCGAAAACGTACATACATATATTCGTGCCTCGTTTGGCTTCGGGTTCTCGAAAGCTTAACTTTTTCCCGGCCATCGATCTGCCGCTTGCTTTCATTTATAAAAAATCCGACACGCCGCTGAGGGGTGCAGTCGGTTTGGGTCGACGGTCTATGATTTATTTCGTTTATGGTTATTCTTTTTTATGCAACGCGTCGAACCGGGCATATTTATTAATTTGGGGGCAGGCTGTTGGCCTCAACTAAAACGGCAAATTAGACTACTGGAAAGCCATGCGTCGATCGCTGCAACCCGATTAACAGCGCCCGGAGACGCTTAAAGTGAATTACAGCGACCGCACATCGGCATGGGCATCGAAAAATCGCGTTCGTTGCCTGAGTCTTTCGATTGCCGCGAGGCAACGGGACGCACATCCACGTACCTCAACTCGTAATGGCGACTAGTTCTCGCCGGTTGCCCAACGCAGTGTGGCGTCATTAAAGTGTCGTTCAACCGAGGTTTTAAAAACACAATTCGGAGTCTGAAGCCTTTTGGCCCGACCGCATGCAAAATGAAGAACAATAACTGCGCGAAGGCACATAAAGACATTTATTTATGCTCGACGCCCACAATGTCGCCGCTGCAGTCTGGCTTTTTGGCCCGCTCTTCATTTCCCATGCCGCGCAGCTCTTGGCCAAAACACTAGCACTACACTACCCTCTTGGCCAACTCTCAGCGCGTCCCATTTGCCAAAGTGGAAATAAATTTTTGCTTTATTGAGGAGAGCAATTATGGCCTACAACGACGCGGCGATTCCTTACAACGACTGCAAATAGATTTTCTGTTCTTCAAAATAGCCCTAGTCTCCACTCCATTCCCAATTCCAATCTTGTTCTTTAAGCACTGAAAGAAACTAGCGTTTAATTAAACGATTCGAAACACTTCGATTTAGTCCGAAAAGATATATGTCCCATAAAGACATTCAACTGATAATTAATGTGAACTAATATCATTGATATAAATTCACGTTAAGTGACAGAAATGGAAAATTGAACGAATAAATGAATAGTAGGTGGCATTAAGATATGAGAGTAGTCACTTTTATTGTCGATTTGCATATGATTTTTGCCGAGTGTCTTAATGCCGTAGGCCCCTGATCCGCCAGCAAGCCATCAGTCACAGTCTTTGTCTGGCCGTCTGCGAGGCTTCCTTCATCCGATGACGGTTGGTAATCCAGACTGAGGAACAGACTGAGCTGAAGGCTGGCCAACGGCAAAGGCGTTCTTTCATTTTTTTTAGTAGTATTACGTACCATCCCAGTTGGATGGATGGTGTCCTATGGAGCGTTGGAGCCTGGATGTTGCCGTTGATGCGGCTTAACTGCAATCCAAACAAGCATTAGAAGACGACGGGATGGGTATTTAAACCGCGCTGGCAATGCGAAAATAAATGTAAATCAACTCGCCAAAGAGTGCCTGAGTGCATTTTCTTATAAAAGTTCACATAAATTAAGCCAATTAATTTCGTGTCTGCCAGCGTTCCGTGGCTGGGTGCCGATAAAGTCGAGATTCAATTTGAGTACTCAACACGCTGCCGGCTGGAGGATCGCATCCGATTGCCGATCGCTATGCCCCGGGTGGAATAGGAGTCGACTCGGGATCTCTGGAGCCCTGCGACCATGGTCGTAGTCGAAGCTAAGACCATCTCGGTATCTGTCTTCGCTGTCAATCCCACGCACCATTTTATGACGCTGCTCGCTGGTATTGCTGTTATTGCATTCATTGGGGTCTTTTATTTACATTTTTATTTTATTTTTTCGCTGCGTTTGCTAGGGTTCGTAGGAACCGTGGCCCGAAAACAAAGCGGCAGCATGACGGATCCAAAAAAAAGTATAAAAAAGGTAGTAGAGTCGACAGGCGAGACGAACCGAGCCAGGCAAAGCCGGGCAATAGAAGAAGGCGCGGGCGATGACGCTGTAGATGTTTGTGGGGTTTCTTAATATTTATCAGACGATGATGGCGATGGCGATGGCTAGATGGGAGCCGAAAGCCCAAAGCCTAAGATTCCAGATCCAAAACTGGAGATGCAAGACGTCGGCGTTGGCGTTGGCACCCCGACTAATCGAATGGTCTGCGGTCCAGCCCCCGTGGTCGGGTCCACATCCGAGTTGGATCTGGGGAGTTGTTGAGGTCCCTTTGGATCCCAAAAGAAAACATTGTTTGTGCTCCTCATTTACAATTGACTGTGAACTGTGGGCCAAGTTTCTCACTCAATAGTTGGGAGCCTGCAGCTGAACCTTGTCTAGGCCGCCGCAGTGCGTTTCTTTGTTAATTATAGGAAAATGACTGAAACAAAGGCGAACAAAAACAAAAAAAAACGTTGGCTGCCAACTGCTTGGAATTGTTGAGATGAAAGGAAAACATCACAGTCGGCCCCGACGATAATTAGAAAATCTGGGGAAACGGCCATAGTTCAACAAAAAAAAAGTTTTTAGTCATCCATAACACGTACAAGCCGTCAGCCAAGCCATACAAACTTGACATTCAAAGATAATAGTGATAAGTGCCAGTGTTATTACGCCAAATTAGTTGTATTTCAAATGTGGCCCTTAGTAATTATCGCATTAACAGCCCACATGGAATTTTTTTATTTTATTTTTAAAAATAAATGAAAGGCTTGCCTTCGAGACACTTTAAAGCACACACATTATTGTCTCGCCCTCCGTTGGTATTTGCCAAGAATTCACAAGTACAATGAAAATTCTTAGAAAGCACCAAGGTATTTGAGTCAACATTGATTTGCTGATAGGAAACCAGTTATACCTTGAGAAATAATGGCATTTCGTATGGTAAAAGTGCAATAAGCCATCCATCATACGAGTATTAACTTTTACAGTTATCCAACCACATAACAGTATAGATTTAAATCTAGAAATTATTTCTCCACAGATAAATCCAAAATATATATATTTATAGTTAGGCTTTAATTGTGCGCTTGATGCTTAGCCCATCGATACGACTTACCCATGGGCGATTGAATAATCACTGTTCGCCGAGCACTTTATGGACCGCAATTAAACTACGGGAATAATATATTAAAAATGCTGCCGTTCTCAGACATGGAGCAGTAGTTATCCCTGTTGTTTCCATTTTGCTCAGCTATATCGCCTTTATGCGTATTTATTTTACCCAGCGAGGCGCACCCAGAAACACGCCCGCAGCTGCGGCAATAAAAACTTTATAGATGCAGATATGTACGTACACTGCAAAAATTGACTGCAAATACATGCATAAATATCTGTGTGTTTGCTGACGAGCTGACAGACAGACAAAAGCCCAAAGACGGAAAGGAACGGCCGGCGGCTTTTGGGTTCGGGTTTGGGCCCAGTCACTGTTCCAGCAACAGCTCCAGCTCCAGCTCCAGACTTTAGACCACAGAGCCAGCTTAGACCCAGCTCCAAAGCCCCATATCCCCCTATCCCCACATTCCCCAATCCGCCCTGGTCTGAGCCCCACCCCCTGAAGTCCGAACAGGAAAGGATAGACGGGGCTTCTAGCTTGGTGAAGGACGGTCGACGGTCGCATGGGGGACACGAACGAGCCACGAAATAAACGTTGATTACGAGTCTGCGCCGCTAGCTGCCTTCGCCGTCTACTCGCGGCTGCACTGAGAAAAAATATTCGCACTTCGAACATTTCTAAGGAAGCTCCGTACTAGTCAGAATCATGTACAATGCTGACATTTAGGTTCTAGTCATTTATTTTCATCTTAAATCATGTGAACTATGTATTATGGTTTTATTTTTCAATGCCACAAATTCTAAAAGCATAGATACTTATGTTTGCTTAATTTTCAAACTGGCTTAATTCATTTGGTCAACATTTCCCAGTTCTAGCTCATTTAACCTTGCGAATTTCTCGCAGTGCAGCAGTTTGTTGCTGCCCGCTGTCTGGCTGCGAGCTCTATTGTCGTGAAGCAGATTAGTTTGCCATCAGGTTCAACTTTATTTGCAACACAAATTTTCATTCTACTTGTGTGCAGCCACGGCGCAGTCGCAGCCAGTTGCAGCCCAGCCCGAGTTCGAAAACCAAGCCAAATCCAAAAAATAAAACAGAAAAAACTATTGCAAAAAAAGAGACAAAAGTGCAGAGCTCACGAAGCTGCGTGCCGTGGAAGTTGCAGTTGGATTTTGAACCGGAGCCAGGCCAGCCCGAAAAATTGAACAACGCCCAAAATCTTGTTTTGCTCCAGAGTGAACTCACGAGCTTTGGCTGAGGCGCGCCCGATTTTGGAGTGGGGATATACTCGTACCATGGACCAAAGACTATAGACCATAGACTATAGCCCGTAGACCGCAGACTAGACCAGCGACTAGACCGCAGACTTGGCCCAAAAGCAGGAAGACATTGATCATCGGCAGCGGGTCGAAGTTTACATACCCTTCACTCGCGACACAATAATAAACGCAGTTGGCCAAATTTTCCGACAGCTGTGGCGATTGCAAGCCAATAAAAACGAAACTGTTTCATAAACTTGAGGAACATAGGCAAGAAATATAGTTTTTCTTTTACCAGCTTCCTGATTACAGCGAACGTTTTTAATGTTCCTTTTTTATCGCCGGCAATATCCTTTATTGTAATTATGTCTATAAACGAAACCTTAAATTATCAGGATATCGAAATGGGAAAGGTACTTTCTGTTTTTTTTTCAAAGAAGATAAGCCACAAGTTATATTTTTATTTGATGATAGGCATTATTTCATACGAAAGACATAAAATGGATAATAATAGTTATTAATCCTCTGCTTACAAAGACTACGATTTTATCTTTTTTTGAATAAAATTTTAAAAAAATTTATTTAGCTACAATAGTTCCTAATGAATCATCTAGGTAAGACAATTTAACTTAATCTAAAATACCTTCACCTTCAATGCCTCTATTTAGGCCATCAATTGATAAACAAGGCTACGGTGACTCTGGCATTAATGTGCCCAAGTGTTCCCCCATTTCAAAGGCATTTCTGAGCGGCAGAAATGAAGCCATTTTGGGTGGTAATAAATTCAACTGACTCATACTCCTTTCTGCGAAGAAATGTTGTCTTGCCTGAATCCGTGGCGTTATGTGAACGATTGTTTAATCCTATATATAGATGGTGCAGAAGTAGCAGATAGCAAAGAGCAAATAGCGAAACATCAAGGCGTTGGCTGCCGATCCAGCTCCAGCTCCAGCTCCAGATGGAGATGGCGATGGCGATGGAGAGACCCAAGACCGGGCCAACTTCATTGCCAGTGGTAGATTCAGTTGACCAGTTAGTCAGTTAGCCATTTAGCCAGTAAGCCAGAGCCAGGCAAGCTGTCTGACCGCTCCGATCCGGCTGGAACACATATGTATATATGTATATATCTGTGTTAAGAGAAATTCGGTCAAATGGCACAAATATTGTGTGCCGTGTGTTACAATTGTTGCGCAACAGCAGCCGGGAAACTGCGAACTGGGAACTTGGATGTGGACTTCGATGTTGGATTTGGAACCAAACTGGGCCTGGCGATATACTTGCAAATTGAATGCATTATCGGGCCAGCCGGGCGGCCAGTGGTGTGCATACTATGCACATATAACACAGATTCATTATACTTTAGCCTTTCTAAGCCAAATGCGGGCAGCAGCCGCCGCGGCAGCGGCAGCCACAAAATATATTGCAACACGCTGGCGACCAAAAGCGAGGGTGTCGGGTGGCCATAGCCTCGCCTCCAAACTGCAAGCTCCATGCTGCATGCTCCAAGCAGCAGACTGTAAACTCCAAGTGGGGCTGCCTGGGATCCGACTGACATAACTGGTCATTGGCTTGTGGCTAAGGACTCGACGATGCCACTTAGATGCAGCTGCACAAACTGGAAATTGGCAAATACAGCTAGCACGAACGGCCGTTCGGCGGACGGGACGGACAAGAAACCGGATTGCCAATAGCTCACCGCCGAGCTGTTCGCAAAAAAGTCTGAGCTCGCAATTTAAGCAGCCGACGTTCGGTTCGGGCCAAAAGGAGCAGCACTGAGAGAAAAATATACCAACTTCAACTACCAAGGTGGACATTTCTTTATCTGAAAGTTAAAGTAGCTATGTTTCAGATGTCGCAAGACTAAGTAACTGAACTTCCAATAAGGTGCATATATCCAAACTATATCCTTCTCTCCATGCTCCAAATTTTCTCGCAGTGTATAACCACTGCTGCTGCCGCTGTTTCTTGGCCAGTTTTGTAATTACGTGCAGCACACACGTGAACGCTAAGGGCCAGCAAATGCGGCCAGCAAATGGTCCCAGTCCCAGTCCCAGTTTCAGTGCCAGGATTTGGTCAATGATTCGCCTGCGCGGCGGCTACTGTCTGCCGGCTCCTCCGATTCTCCTGTAATCGAGCATCCATCCAGAATGGTCGTTTTTTTTTATCCAACCTTCTTTCTTTTGTGTACAGAGATTGCCACTGGATGTCGGAGCCGGAGACCCTCAATTTGCTCAACTGCTGGTCAACCTGGCACTCGGATGAGTGAAAAAAAAGAGCGAAATAAAAGCTCTACACTGTCATTTCAACACCGTTTAATGTCCGCTGTCATTTGTGTCAGCGTTACGGTCCGAGTTTTATCATCTTTCACGTTGTGTGTGTACTTACCAATTTGAGCAATTTGGGCTAAGAAAACCGAAAGCCGTCGCGATCTATTTCTCGATTTCCTTCGCTGGCCGCTGTCTTTTCATCTCCACCCAAGAATCCATCAGTCAGCTATTAAGTGAAAAAAAACTGAGCAAAAAGCGAAAAGAAACACATTCCCTAAGGTTTATGGAATTTTCATTAGAATAACGAGATTGTAGTGCTGTTCAGCAGCAAGTAGACCATAAAGAATGGCTATACTTTTACCAAAGCCTCGGAGAAATGCGTCTAAAGTACCGCTTGTAATTGTCGCACATGATTAAACGTAATGAAATTTTTTCGCGTTTAGACAGACGAGACGTGACCGCTTGACTGACCGCGTTACCAATTCTGAAACCCGGCTTTGTGATGATGACCGATATGATGGCTCAAGAACGACGCTCTTTAGCCAAGACACATCGTAGCCCAATTATCAGCTATACATGGTGTTCTTTGGGCCGAGAGGCACATACTCATGTACTTAAAAACGAGTGCTACCTGTCATCCAGCCATATAGTCCCCATCTTACCCTCTGAATCGGATGAATCGACATTTCATCTGGCGTCTTAATTGCGCCAAGTTACATAAAGGTCATCAAGAGCTTTTCGGCTATTTGCTGCTGGTTATTTTATGAGATGATAACGATCTCAACACTGCATAATAACTTGGCTCAAACAAAACGAAAGTTATTATGTTGTCATATTAGTTTTAAATTGTTAAATACCTATTAATTCGGCGGAGATTAGTGGATCTGCATTTTCAGCAAATAAGCTTAATATGCGATATGATTTTAATACGTGTGAAAACCGCAAGGAATTACGCAATTGACCCCCAACTATGACTATTTTCTATAATAGGTGAGAAAGTAATGCCCTTTTACAACAAGTTGGAAAGTAATGCAAGTGCGGCCATTAAAACATTAGTTGAAAAGCCTTTACACGAATCGATTTATGACGGCCATTCTTTAGGCGAAACAAAAGCAATTAGGACAGCTATAACCTTTTCAAGTGTTAAGTTCATAATTTATGCCCATTTCAACATATTGCCAAAACGCTTTCAGCTCTTAACTTTTCGGCTCACTGCTCATTTCTCTTGCTCACATTTGAACAAACGTATATGGCACCGAAAAAGTGAAATAAAAAAACATAAAACATAAGTACAAGCGGCGGAAAAACATTGACCAACTGGACTTAATCGTTGTGAAAAGCCGTTTGCTCGGGGAGCACGATTGCATAAAGCCAAAGTATCCGAGTATTTTGTTAATTAATAATATTACAACTCGGCCTGATGTTTGAGTAGTTTGTTCAGCCAGGGTGCCAAAAACAGAGCGCCGTGTTTGCGACAAATAAGCAGTCGTAGATCTCTTAATTGCATTATTTATCAGCCGCGGACCAACTCCACTTCCACTGCGGTTAAGCCATACAAATTGGCCTCATCTGTTGGTCATGGCTACATGGCTCTACATGGCTTAAGGAAAAATGAAAGTGCTGCAGTATTAATTATGAAATCTAATTCGATTTCCAAGCACTGCCCAGACCGCCCCGAATGGAAAATGAAAGTAGATGGTCGCTTGGTCGCTTGGTTGGTCGGTCGGTCGATCGGTTGGTTGGTCAGTCAACCACTTTTGTGGAGCGACCACCGGACGCCGAGTTAAACCTTAATACATAGTTCACACTTGCACACACCCGGAGCGAGCCAACTGCAATCCAGTCCCGACTTGGTGCTTGGGATTCGTCTTGGCCCACAAAAGTTATGCATTTGGGACGATGATTCGGCGCGGTTTGGACCGTGGTCAGCGCATTGCACAACCACGTTCGCTTCCCAATCCCAAGACACTACCTTTTGGAAATCCGTAGATGCAGATCGGGTGCTCTGATAGCACCATTTAATTGATCCACGATGATGCATTACAAGTCGTTTCTAAATTGGCTCTCAAATTGAATTGCCTTTAATTTCCGAGTTAACACTATTCATTTGATACGCATTGCGTTATAATTGAAATTAACAAGGTTACCATCTCAATAGTAAGGAAAATTCAATTTGGATTTTTCGGGGTTTAAATTTGTGTGCCATTTCATAACTGATTTAATTTGAAGAGCAGCGGAAGTAGAGCCCTCTTTGTTGGGTAAACTAATCAAAAACTGATTAATTCACTTATTTGCTACCCAAGTTTAAGACCCTTATATTTAATGTTTTAGCTTCTACTAATCCTTAAATTTTGACAATCTTTTTGTTTCCAGAAATGGCTTCCACAAGTAGCAGTCAGCCGGAGAAGAACCGATCACATGTCCCGCTTTGCCGCCTGGGAACAGAGCCTGTCAGTCGCACGAGTGCCGCTGAGGAGCCCAGTGGGCAGAGGGAATGCTACTACTACACCCCAGCTACCTCCCCGCACCACCACCATCACCATCATCACCAGCACCACCATCACCATCGCCTGAAGCAGCACCACCGGCATCATCATCATCATCAGCATCATCATCATCATCAACAGCAGCACAATCATCAGAACCAGCAGATGCAGCACCACTGGCCATCGCGACTGGGTCCAATTGGTCCCTGGTTGGGCGCAATGACCGCCTATCGACTGCTGACAATCAGCCTCCTAATTGGCATTCTGTGTCCACATCACGTCCAGGGAGCGGACCCCAAGTTCGATCCGACCACGCGCATGCGCCTGGTTCTTGTGCCGGCGGACGCACAGGTCAACTCGGTAATCTACAGGTTGCGTGCCACCGACGAGGAGTTCGACTATCCGCTGACCTTCGAGTTCGTGGGCGATGCCAGCGCCTCCACCGTCAAGGTGGAATCGCTTCCCTGCACCAAGTACAATTCCGTGTGCCAGGCGAATATCGTTCTCCAGCGACGACTGGAGCCGGGCAGATACTATGACTTCCAGGTATCGGTGAAGGACACCAAGGGCGGGATGACCACGCAACTCTGCTCAATTACGGCCACCAATTTCACCACGCCGCACGACCTCATCTTCCCGCACAAGCCCGGCATCATAATGATACCCGAGGTGAGAACACTACACCCATCCATCCACATGTGGATGTGGCCACGGCCAGAACGTTTCAATTACCAATTACACGTAACGCCCGTGAAGAGATCCGTCTAGAGGAGCTGGGGCACTTGGAAAAGTTCTATTACAGAGGTCTTAGGATAAAAGGGAGTCAAGTTGCAGCAGAAAAGGGAGTAATGAAATTGGTTAACTACGTATCTTAGATTTCTATAAAACAGATTTAATCTTTTAGATTTTTATTTTCTTATTACTATTTGGCATTTAGATACCATTTTCGATAGTAGGTATTCTAAAATTTCTTTGCCTTCGCAAGTCAACGAATTTTCTGCAAGTGTAGCCACTTTAATGAAGCAGTAATCAGATAAGCCATTAGAAGCACGTCTCCCAATGGAGAAGATGCTATTCGTTTTTCATAAGCGATGCTCGTACACGATAATCATTGTTATGGTGCAAAATTACAAGCGGATTCGGACAGGGTCAAATGTGTAATTTACTCCAACCGAAATATCATCAAAAGTTATAAGCCCCAACCCCGATTTATCTTTAAAGGATGCTAAACGCGGCACGGAATTGGATTACGTAATTGCGCGCAAGAATCCACTGTTCCAGAAACCAGTCTACCTCGAGTTATGGGTAAGTTGGAAGATGGCCATGGAGACCCCTAACCCAACGGAGCTTATGATTTATGGATCGTACTTTTCGCCAACAGGGTTCTCCGCTGTTTGCCATAAGACAAAAAATCGTATCTTCCGAGACCACAGAAGGCACCGTTTTCCTCCTGGGACCATTAGACTTTGAGAAGCAAGCCATGTACCATCTAACGATACTAGCCAATGTGAGTATTTATATATTTAAGATTAATCATAGCTATAAATGAAAATATCCCATTTTGCCCGAAGGATGCTTATGCTGAGCCTGGTCAGGATAGCCGCAATATAGCGGGCATGGAGATAGTGGTTATCGTGCAGGATGTTCAAGATCAGCCGCCAGTGTTCACATCTGCTCCCCCAGTGACCAAACTGCCACCGGGAATACTGCCAGGCGATAAGGTATATCTTTTCCATATCTCTAAGGAACATAAATTCCAATATCTCTGCCCGCTCAGATATTGCAAGTCCACGCCGAGGATGGTGACAAGGGGAATCCCCGGGAGGTTCGCTACGGCTTGGTATCCGAGAACAATCCGTTCACCTCGTTTTTCGACATCAACGAAACAAGCGGTAAGTAAAGGACGTACTCTATGCGGAAGCACACTTAGTTTTCAAGGTCCGAACATTTATCAAGGAGATAACACACTTTAATTCCTCTTGTGATGGTCATCGTTGCTAGAACGCCTATATAATGGTTACTCTTACCAACGGCCACTGTAATAAAATAAGATAACATCTTCATGGGACACTGATAGTGCATAGATAGTAGAAAATTTTTGTCTTAGCGTTGCAAACTCGGATGCATCGCATCGCAGATTCCCATGGATGGGGAGGGGCGAGCTTTTGCAAATATAGTCGCAGGAAGCAAGAAAAATGGTCTGCGCATGGGCAGCGGACTTAAAAATATTGACCACAAGTAAAGCAAGCAAAATAAATTGGACGAAAATCAGAAACCACAATAGCAGCAACAAATGCCAGGCATAAGCGAGAGGAAAATAGCCGCAGAACAACGTCAGGTAACCGATATTAACATAACTACCAGGTGGTGCAGTGGTGCAGCGGTGGAGTGGTACGAGTACTGCAAGCAACACGGCAACCCGCTTTGTCGTCAGACTCGTTAGATAGAAACCCATCTTCACCCCGCCTTCGAATCCCCAGTCCCCCATTCTCCGATTCTCCGATTCCAGGCAACTTCCTCCGACGTCAACGGCAATACCCGTTCGTTGCGGCCAAGTTCTGTGCCGCAATTTGGCCCAAACCCAAACCACCACAGAGACTTCCTTGTTTCGTGCTAGTCTCGTCTCGTTGGCAGTAGCACTTTGATGACTTTGGCTATAAGGCCGAGCCGCTTGCTCTTGCCCCACCAGCACCATCGAGTATAATGGCCAGGCTGTCTCCACCTCCACCTCCTCCTCCTCCTCCTCCTCTTCCTCCTCCTCATGCAACTCCTCCTCCCCCAATCAACCCACAATTTCTTTCAGCCATGTGCAGTGGGAAGCACTCTTGCCACGAAGATTCACAGTTTGCTGGCTCTAGCCAAATGAATTTCAAATTGGAATCCCTTTGGGGCAAAACAATTAACAGCGTTGTGGTCGATATTCCCACTGCCCGGATTTATTAGCAGTGTTGCAGCTATTTTTAGGCTCGCAGACACGAAGTATACTAATTATTTAACGGCAACGACGCATAACTAAATATGTTGCCTCTTTTATACAAGGTATGCACTTCTAGTTGATTAGCTATTCAAATTATGGATGGCCCGGCTAATCAGCCAATTCTGGATTCTGAGAACCTCTGAGAACCTCGGCTGTGGCGCCAGCTAATCCGCCGAAAGTTTATGGGTGGGAATCTTTTCTTCTCGAGCTGCACAGAATCTTTTTGCATATTACCCAACGACCACCACCGGGGAAAAGTAAAAAAAAAAAAAAAGTGTTCAATAAAAAATTGGGAAAAAAGCATAATCAACGTGCACTGAACTTGGCGTGGGAACTACCAACTTTCTGCACCATTTATCAGGTTTTCTGATGACGGCTGTGGTGCAAAAAGAAAAACGCTCCTGGGCCCACAGGCAGATTGTGAGCATTTACAGCTGGCTGCAGCTTTCAGTTTTTCCAGTACGCAAATCACACCGGAAAAAAGTGCAAAAAACTAGACTGAAGTTCCCATAGTTGACCTTTCTAATTGCCTCGAGATGTGACTGATGGGTCTCAGATAATTCTCTTCAGAAAAATGTGTTAAAATAAGACTAAATAAGTAAGCAGCAGCTTGATTGGTACTAGTTTGCAACGATATTATTTTATGTTATGATTCCTTTGATTAATTGGAATTTAAGTATTCATTTTCAGGAACTCTATGCAATTAATCTTAAATATAGCTAACCCTTCGAAACTGTGCATTAAATCAATCAACGCTTCGGCTATTTGCATTGCAGGCGAGATCTTCCTGATGCGACCCCTCGAGGACATTGCCTTCATCACGCATGTGGGTGATCCGGTGCTGCTCACCGTAATTGCGGAAGAGGTTAAGGTGGGTCGTGACGAGCCGCCCGCACTGGCCTCCACGGTCCAATTGGCGTTCTTTCTGCCCGATCGCACCAATTCGCCGCCGTACTTCGAGAACGATCAGTAAGTACCAGCAGGTTCCCATCGCAGCAGCCGGGGGGCATACTGCAAAAATAAAAAACCAAAAAAAAGAAAAGAAAATAGACTTTGCTAGGGCAAACCTGCTCAACCACTATGAGTCCCGGGTCCCGAATCTCTGGTCCCTCCCTCCCTGCTCCCTGTTGCCTGTATCCCTGCTCCCTCCTAGTGCAATTGGGCGAAGTAGGAGTGATGTTGCTTATCCCAAAACAAAGACCGAAAAGACACCACTGAGCTGCGACCAACACAAACAACAAATTTTAGCCGCGTCCATTAGCATAAAGTCCTAAAATTCTTGGCATAGGCAACCACGACGATGACGGCGACAAGGCGACGACTTAGAAGACGACCAAGTCGAAGACGAGGACTATAAACTCTTCTGCTGAAATCAGCGACTGCAGCATCCATTTATGCGCACTAACTTTGAACTCCAGTCCGTCCCAGCCGAATTCCCGACAAACTGGTAACAGCCAACTGCCAGTCCGGCTGCAGTCAGAGAAATGGGCGATCTTCAATCAAGAATGCTCTTCAAAATGAAGATTGAAACTGATCGATTGAAACATCAGTTCCTTAGAACTTAGCTTAAGTCTAGCTTGTTGGTTGATTCTAATAGGATCTCTTTGTTGAATATAATATATATAGTATTTATTGGGATTGTTTAATAGACCACCCTTATAAGTAGCAAATTATTTCTTCCAACCTCGATCTGTCCATATAATAAGATGAGCCATGATGTGGCTAGTCCCCAGCTTTTTGACGAGTGTAGAAGTAGCTTGTCGCACGCCTTTACAACAGTGTACAGGCGTTCACGAAGTTCTTTCCCCATGCTAATCTCTGGCTCACGACTTTTCTTCTCCTCTGCTCCTCCGCTCCGCCATTCCCGCAGCTATGTCTCGAGGGTGGACGAGAACGCCCCACAAGGCACCGCACTGACGTTCGTTGATCCCTACGTGCCGCGGGTCTACGACGATGATACGGGCAAGAACGGCGTCTTCTCGCTGACGCTGCTCAACAACAACGGCACGTTCGAGATCAGCCCCAATGTGGCGGAACGGAGTGCCGGGTTCCTGATCCGGGTGCGCGACAACTCCATGCTGGACTACGAGCAGCAGCAGTCGGTGCAGTTCCAAATCCTGGCCCAGGAACTCGGACCGGCGACCAATCTTTCGGCTCTGGTCAACGTTACGGTGTATATCAACGATGTGAACGACAATGCTCCGGTTTTTGAGCAGCCAGCTTATTCAGTAGAGCTTCCCGAGAACATGACGGCGGGCACAAAGGTGGTCCAAGTGCTCGCCACCGATCCGGATTCCGGATTGGGCGGCAAAGTGCGCTATACGGCTATTCTAGGCTATCTGAACACCTCACTGAATCTGGACGCGGAGACGGGACTGATCACGGTGTCCACCAACAAGCATGGTTTCGATCGGGAAGTGATGCCCGAGTACCATCTCTATGTGGAGGCCAGGGACATGGATGGCGAGGGAAATCGAGCTCAGGTGCCATTAATAATCAAACTAATAGATGTCAACGATGAAACGCCCATCTTCGATAAGGATCTTTACGAGTTTATACTCACACACGATCTGATGGGCTTCACCACAACCGCTGTTATTCATGCGGAGGACAAGGACGCCACAGCTCCCAATAACGAGGTGCGCTACGAGATCATCAATGGCAACTACGACAATCAGTTTGTTCTGGACAAGGTGACCGGTGAGCTGACCGTTAGGGAGAAGATCCACCTGCGCTCCAAGAAGAATGCCAAGACGAGACGACGTCGGCAGGCGGGATCGGATGATGAGGATACGGATATATTCATCCTGACAGCCCGGGCCTATGATCTGGGAGTACCGGTGCGGTTCTCTACCACCACGATTCGTGTTTATCCACCAGAGAGCCGGAAGCGCACCGTCAAGTTTGTGGTGCCAGGACACAATCCGGACAAGGCCAAAACCGAAGAAACCTTGTCGGCCCTCTCAGGCGGCAAGGTGTACATCCACAATATCCGACCCCTGAGACCCGATGAGCCGGGTGCCAAGGATATACCAGCGGGAAATCCGGGAATCAAGGAGCGAAGTGTAGTGACGGCCACCGTGATCTACGATAGCTCCTCCGTGGTGGACATATCGGAGATCCAGCAACGGTTGTCCCATCACAACAACTCGTATGCCATTATGCCGCAGGACACCTCCAGCACAGACGTAAGTGGATCCTGGAGGATCGGGTTGCTTAATTGCCTTTAATAGAATCTCACTCCCCTGCAGACGCAGTACAAGGCCGAGAACAAGGTGCTCTTCTGGTTGCTCATCCTGTTGGCCACCTTGGTGGCACTCACCATTCTGATCCTGCTGCTTTGCTGCATCTGCTCCTGGTGTCCACTTTACGGAGCGGCGACGTGAGTACCAAAAATAATTATTCAATTTGGGATGGGTTCAGTACACGTTCCTCCAGGGAAACAAATAATATTTGGAAAAATCATATTAAAATACACAAGCATCATCTAAATTATCATCATCTAAACTATTAAGCATAGAATGTATTTTCCAAAGATTATTTAACTATCGCGGTGTGAAAACTACTTAGTCTCCCCACTGTTATATGCCAAACTACGCAATCTCACTTGGGGGCAGTGATAAAAGCTAAGATGGAAATTATGTAATTGTAAATATTGCACGTTTGGAGTTCATAAAAAACTCGTTACGAATGCACTTATAAAAAGCGTTATTGCCAATTAGTTGTAATAATATTTATTTAAAGGCGACTTTCTAATGCTAAATTGATCATGAGTGAGCCGAACTGTAAATTTAATACTGGCAAATATTTGACTGCCATATGCAAAGTGGTTAAATATTTAAGATGCCTAATAAATGTTGAATTTTTAAGCATGCAATTGCATTCTTAACATACCGACATTAGTGTAATAACTGAGTCAAATGGATATTAACAAACTGGTTTCCAGTCCAAAGCCAATGAACAAGTATCTTAAGAACTCTGGAATAATTTACACATAATCAACCACACATCACAACCATTCTATCCATGTATAATCTTTTATTTTTCTCTTGTAGCAAAAGAATAGTTAATATCAGTAGAACTGAAGACGATGTGCATCTAGTGCATAGGGAAATGGCAAATGGAAAACAAACAAAATCTGTTCAGGTAGATTTTGAACTTTTTCGAATTCAATTGTAGTAGTAAATTGTAATGCAAACGCACTTACCAAATTCCAAATTGCAAAAGCTATCAATCTTAAGTTTTTCATTTTTGATTTCCTTATCGACTACGAAATTTGTTTCACTTTGCAAAATTTGCACAACTCATAATGGATGCGGAAGTATATCTAACATGTACAATTTAACCCAAAATTTCTCAAGATTCATTGCTTCACATGCATATTAAAATTCCTTAGATATACTTCGCTTTTTCGGAATAGTTTAAACTCATAAGCCTATGCAAACTGAATTCCTAACACACTTGCAGGTCGCAGAGTGGATGGGAAGACGCGATGCCTGGTCAGCGGAGAAACCTCCAGATACCCGAACGAAGCCCACCCGCTGGGAGTTCCACGATGGACGTGAACAGCTTGACGAAGACGTAGGAAGGGGCCAGGACATCGGCGAAGGCGATCGGCGACACATCCAATCCGCCGGGGAGCAGCAGCGACGTGTTCGCATCAAGTAGGATTACAAACCAGGGCTCAAAACCAAACAGAACTTAACCTTTTCCTTCTCCACTAACCCTGCAGGCATAACCGCACAGCCAAAGACG
This sequence comes from Drosophila simulans, assembly GCF_016746395.2. Lineage (NCBI taxonomy): Eukaryota > Metazoa > Arthropoda > Insecta > Diptera > Drosophilidae > Drosophila > Drosophila simulans. The sequence continues at coordinate 15,284,644 of NC_052523.2, read as the reverse complement.
ACCTTCATCTTAATTTCCATAACTCTAGGACTAATCTGATCAACGACCGCGACGTATACATGGAGGATGTGATTGAGAACCGCGATCTGGCGGGCGACAGGGAGCACATCACCCGGACCCGGGTGAACAGGCAGGAGTACGCCCGGAGGAAGCAGTACGACTCGGAAGTGCGCCACATCGACGATGATTCCATGCGAAGGCACGAGATTGATCGAGGGAGTGACATCGACTTTAATACCGCCCACAATAGTCTCAAAAGCAAAAGGGAGCTGTTCATCAAGGATGGCAACGTGGAGATTCTTCAGCTGATGACCAGAGATAAGACTAGGGATGGCCTAAACCTGGACGATGACAACATCTATGTGAATGTCCCGATGAAACCGGCGGGTAATCTCTCCCATCCGCAATTGCTGATGGTCGACAACTCCGGCAAGGAGATCCTGATGCGCAGGTTCATCGAGGAGCAGCCGGATGGCAAGCAGATCATCAGAGAGCATTATCAGATAGTTCCGGGCGCTACCTATATCCAATCCATGCCCAATGAGGTTCAGCAGGGATCAACCCTAAAGGGAGACACATTCCCGCTGGGAAAATCGGGGCCAAATAGCATAGTTTACTCCCAACTGGAGCCGGAGGTGAAGGTCATCCACACGCAGCCGGTGCAAGCAGGCGAAGGTGTTTCCCTGGATCAGCAGATGCAGCCAGCTGTTTCCAATCAGTCACTTACCCACGAACTGGAGCACTCACTCAAGCAGCAGAATGCTCTACTCCGACAGATTTTGATGGAAAAGGAGAAGTTGGAGAATGCATACACCCAACACGAAGTGGCATTGGAAACGCAGAGTCTTCCCGGCCAGTCGATGGCCATAGGAACTCAGACGGATTGCGATGCTGGCACTCAGACAGAGGGATTCGATGGCGTTTTGGATCCCGAAATTTCACTGGCGAAACCATCTCGCCGAAGAGCCCGCAGCGAAAACGACGAATCCATGTCGGAGGACGGATACGAGTACGTGCGCTTCAATCCGCCAAATAGTCCCGAAGGAGTCTACTGGATCAAGAGAAGGAGGACGAAAAAACGGCCAAGGCAGCCTCGCAAGAGAATCGTAATGGTGGAGGAGGTAAAACGCAAGATTCGGACTCCCATCAAAGAGGAGGAGGAAGTACAGGAGAGGAAGAAACGAGTGCCACCCAAGAAACCTCTAAGGGAGACCAAAACGAGTATCCTGCGCAAGCAGTTGAGTGACGAAAGTCGAAAGGACCAATCCCGAAACAGGGAAAGCGAAACAGGCAATCGCCACAGAACCGAATCGGATTCCCATAACCGCGATATGTTTATGGAGATAAGCGACTCAATGGACGACCTGGCCAGTCCGGGATCGCACAGCATTCGGAAAATACAGGTAGAGAAGTACTACAAGCACTCCGATGCCGATTTCGATGAGGATGATACGGAGTACTCTATCGATTCGGATGGCGACGAGATTGTGATCAGAACCAATTACCCTAGTCGAGCGCAGGAAAACGAAAGGTACCGAAGGCAAGAAAAAACCTATGCGGAGCCGGAAAACCCAGTAGATCGCAAAAGGCTGCCGAGAAGGTCGTCACCAACGGATTCCCAGCCAGAAGCCATGCCGCGACTATCAAGGCGCGATAGCTCCAAAAGGGGTTCCAGGAAGCAGACATCCTCAGAACCGCCACATAACCGAGTGTCCATCTCAAAGTACGAGTCCACGGTGACTGAGAACGGTAGGAAGCTCATGTCCACCTCCACGGAAATAGTTGGCTCCAAGCGATCCCTAACCGATCGCAGTTACCAGAGTGAAACAGAGCTGGCGGGCCTCGAGCCCGAAGAACGTAATGTACCCAAGTACATGGAGTGGTACTACAACAAAAAGAAGTCATCCGTTAGTGGACGCACCTCCACCGAGTCATCAAAGTCACAACCATCCAGCAAGAAGAAGGTGGGAGCTGCGGAGAAGCGGGTTTCGAAAACCAGAATCACGGCGCAACCCAAGGACGTTGAGGAATATGATGAGACTGGTGGCCGGTACAAGCCAGAACCAGCGCCCAGGAAATCTCCACCAAAAGGCAGTCGACTGCTGAAGGAGGACCGAGCCCTAAACAAGCAGCACAAACCAAAAATCGAGACTGACACGAATCACCCACTGCTCCAGCACTCGGAGCACCGTTTTGAAAGGGAGAACGCCCTGGAGGTCCCAACTGCGCCCACCAAGCTGCCCCACTACATGTATCCCGAGACCCCGCCACATGCAGCTGCCGGCGGAAAGGAATCTAAGTCCGGCAGAGAGTCCAAGACCAGCAAGGAGGCCAAGCCCAAGCCCTCACCCATCCGAGAAAACGAAGTAAAGGTGTCCAACTCAAAGATCTACGTGGAGCATCGCGGAACGGGGCATCCCACACAGAAGCAGCTAAACGCATCCACACTGGAGGATGATCACGATTCCGGAATAGCGATGAACTCACTGCTCAACAGCCTGGGACGTCGCAATCCCATTGCCGAGAAGAAGAGCGTCTTCTCCATCGCCTACGACGATGTCAGCCGGGTAAAGAAGATCAACTCGGGCGGAGAGTCGCCGCAGTACTCCTAGGACGATCCATTCCAAGCCCCTACAAAAGAAAGGAACAATCATATGTGATAGCCTCAAAGGCTCCCTACCTGCGAATCATCGAACCAACACTATCTGCAATACTGTATCATATACACCAAAAGCCAGCATGTTACTCCATATTCGTAGTCTACGGGATGTTGAGATATGTTCAATTCGTTTCCGTGCACCGAAAATACGTTAGGATCGGGATCCGGATACGGATCCGGTTAGCCGATTTCATTTTACTCATAAGCCGACAGATGTAGTTCAAAGTTTTATATCTAACGTTATGCCTAGATAAGTGGTATGATATGGATGAGAACGATTGCTACTCGTCCAATCTCGAGGTCTTGTCGCTCGATTTGTACCACAAATGTATTCAACTCTATCCTATATGCATTAACTACTCTACTATGTATGACCAAAATTGTTAAGAATATTTATGTGGATAGTGTCTAATGGATCTGTGTACATATATACGTTTGTAGCTATAGCCCAGAAGTCATAACCAAGTGCTTTCCTACCAGAAACTTGTGCAAATGTGTATGTACGTAAGTTAGTGTATATTTTGCAGTCGAATAAACAAATGCCTGCCATATTGAAAACACTTGCGAATATAATCTAATAAATCGAAAGCAAGTTTTTGTAAATACTTTAATTAAATTTAAATAAATCCAATTAATCCAAAAATTGTATTTTTATCAAGGGTGCGGAACGGGAAATTTAGTGCGCCATAATGTTAAAAACACTTATACTTGATCCGCTTTTGATGCTGAATGGCAGCGACATACATATGTATGTATGCGCCTAGGGTTAATTTTAATGTGTTTTTATATTGTTTACGCTCTCTTGAACTTCTCACCCCGAATCGTCAGGTATTTGTATAAGAAGTTTGTACAGCTCACACTTTTCACATCAAGTACTTCTTCTCAAGGGCAAGCAAAAATCAAAGATATTCTTTCATTAAATACTTCTCTTCTACTGAATTGAACAATTGGGAGATAGTTGCTAGATGCTTGCAACACGACTTCAAACCAAATTCACATTCATTAAGTTGCATTAAGGAATCATGAAATTGGTTAAATCCACTTAAGTTTTTATTTAATAAAATACATAAATTACCCTTGATTTAAGACTTGTAAGTGTGCTATAGAAATTTTAACAAGCTCCAGTTTTGGGTGAAAGAATATGTATTTAATTTCAATATAATTCATTTTTGTTTAATAATTTGATGACATTTAATTAAATAATATTTTTAATTTATTAATATTTTGCTTAATATTGAAGACGCACTAATCGACCTTGCGCCACTGTGCGACGTCGAACATGTATGACAGAGAAGTTTTCGAACCACATAAACTCATTCTCATTCTCTTTGGGTTAGTTAAACAAATTTAGTCGACAAAGGCGGTTGATTTTGATTGTAAGCTCGATATCTCTTTCTGATCTCAGACGGGTGTAATGTTCTTAATAATTATTTAATTGCAGAACCAAATTGTTTATATTCATCTGAAATCGTCTGAACTAAAAACGAGAACAACATGTGCAAGTGTCTGGCCGGAAACGTTGCCTGCTGGTAAGTTGGAATAATTAGATTAGCATTGTAAGGCTCTGGCATCTTGTAAGTTGGAGATAAGTGAGTTTTTGTTAAGTGCAAGAAGTCATCTATAAGTGGGCAAGCATTTAGTTCTGGGCCATGGATTATAAATAGATCGCGAACTATGAGTAAGACGGCAAATAAGATAAGAAAGTGTGCAACCACCTGATAGCTACGTTTTCATTATTTACATACTTAAATGTATGATTCCCATGAAAACATTTATACTCCCAGAAAGCTCTCACAAGGGAGCTGTTTTAACTATACTATTTATATACTGAATGGCGGCGTAATGAGAGCAGTGTAATTCTAAAGCGGAAGCCGAAATCAGAGAAAACTGGAAATCGCCTGTGCGAATTTTCGCTTGCAACTCTTATACATACAGGTTTTCATATCGCAACTGAACAATAAACAGTGAGAGCAGGTAAACAAACCGCACGAGAATCCGTACCCAGACACATTCTACCTGAAAGTAGCAGTATCCACTTTCGATGGTATATCATCATCGCATCCGTACAAACATTTAGCTGGCAGAATGAATTACTTAATTGTCCATGGTTCCATACGCATATTTGTTGTGAAATATGTATATATGTACATGACATGCAACATGGTAGCCACAAGAAGACTACTTATTATTATTCCAGCTCACGCTTCCTAAGGCACTCGTTTATATGTTAGCGCACATAGTGTATACATATCTATTTGTTCATATTCGCGCACACTGACCAGAATTGAAGAACCGCGTTTTTGCGTATCTATGAGATACAAACGAAAAAATGTGGTCATGTCGAGCATTTCGTACTACTACTGTGCGACGCATTAGTTTCCCCTTATGTACCATCTGGCACCAGAAAGTCCTGGCTCCATCGAGGCGCGACGGAATTATTCCTTAAATACATATCTACCCTCAGGAATCTCCATATCCCGCCCCATTCGGTTTTAGCCAACAACCGGCAGCACGGCGCCGGTTTCGCATTTCCGTTGGAATGCCAGCTCTTGGCCCTCAAAACGTAGTTGTTAACTCACTGATGGGGTGGAAATTTATCTACTACTGTAATTTGGGGTGCATTTTTATTGGACAACTTTTCATGCGTAATTAATTCGAAAGTATTGCATCATTTCTGTGAGAAAAGGACCTTGTCCCATCCTTTGGGGGTAATGCGAGTAATTATAATGAAAACAAATACATTATGATAACCAATTTAAAAATCAAATAATAACTTATTTACATTTCTAGCTGCTTCAATTGTGCACTTAGTGTGCTTATTTCCATCATCAGTGGATTTCTGGTGATCGGCATCGTGGTCGGATTGGCCATCTACTTCATTGCCTACTACGAAAAGGAGGATGATGTTACCAAGATTACCAATAAAGTAACCGAAAATATCCAGTCGGGATATGACAAAATAAAGGATGCCCTAAGCAAATAAAATCGACTATGGTAAGAAGATAACAAATTGTAATAGAAGAACAATAAACATTCAATATACTACAATTTCAGATTAGTACACAGCGAAAAATTTTCCACGCTTTGCATAATTCCATTCATCCAGATTAATTGCCACCTATTTACAGAAACAAACACCGCTGGAGCCTTTTAGAAGAGGATAATTGTTAAACTGTTTCAGTATCAGTACAAATAAATATTACACCTTCAAAATATTATTGTGAATCTCCAGCTAATGTAAAAGATGTTTTAACGCAAAAGATTTTATAAATAAATATTTATGATGTTCAAAAACAGATTATACTACTTTACAAAATGAAATAAAAAGAAAATGTTTTGACATTAATATAGCAATGCTCAATGTGGGCCTATTTCATTATTAATGGGTATTTACATAAAAACTAAGGTATTTTTCTTCACGTTTTTGGTTATAAACGTTTTTATTATGGCATAAAAATGAAAAAAAAATGATGGGGGAAATAAAGCCTTCTGGAAATTAAATTTTAAATGATTACAAACAAGCGGAAGTGCTCTTAAAACTTCCGTAGAAACTAGAATCTGTGTTACGCCAAAATTTGATAAATAGCTTATACGAAAAAGTAACACGAAAATAGGAAAAAGTAAATAATCTCACTGGCATAAATACACATACTTTCTTATGTGCAAGTACCATGGCCTTGCAATGCGAAAGATGCCCCTCCGCCCAGCGTCCAATAAAATCGATATATTCAGAACCATTTCGAAGCCATCGACTCGATGAACTTCTACCAGGCTCCCATAAAGTTCAGACGTGCTGCCAATCGTTCGACAACTTCGATTGGATCCAAATCAGCCCCTTCATCGCTCCGAAATGGAAACCCAACACGATGGGGAGGAGTGGGAAATCCACCACGGTGGAGCGGTGGCAACTCACCATGCAGGGGAAATCTGAAATATGGGCGCTCATCATAGGGCAGATACCTTCTGCAAAAAGTCTGGTAACGCTAAAAGCCAAACGGTCGAATAGGAACTACAAGGATATATTGGTGTCATAATATATATAGAATTTTGTTTGGAAACGTTTTTTATTTAAATTAGGGAACATTTTTAAATTCAGAGTGTGACCGAGGCATTAAAGTGGAAAATTCTTCAGTAAGCGCAACATCCATAAAATGGGAAATCAATTATCGGACTAGAATGTAATGTAAACAAACTTTGTAATGGACGAATCTGAACCAGCTCCGAATGACGACTATGAGCACCCAGATGGACTCGAATACATATTGGAATCTGTGTTGATGCCTAGCGATGGAAGCAAAGAATTCAAATGTTTGGCGGACGAGTACAATTCTGTTCTTTTGAATCCCTGTCACTGCAAAGGAGCCTGCGAAAACAGCGAAGTCTGTCCACATGGAGGCCAATATGAGTTCACAGGAGATGGCAGCGAATTAATTCTTCGGAATTCCGCAAATCCTGTCATTGAGTGCAATGACATGTGCAAATGCTGTAGAAACACCTGCTCCAATCGGCTTGTGTACTCAGGCCCGAGGAAACATTTGGAAATATTCGATTCGCCTGAGTACGGATCCAAAGGACTACGGACTACAGTAAAAATTCCAAAAGGAGGATACATCTGCGAGTATGCTGGAGAACTTTTAACGGTTCCAGAGGCAAAACGACGCTTGCATGTTAATGAAAAACTTGGCCTGATGAACTATGTCCTGGTTCTTAATGAATACACTAGCGACAAGAAGCAACAGGTGACCATCGTTGATCCATCAAGACGTGGAAACATCGGACGCTACCTGAACCACAGCTGCGAACCGAACTGTCATATAGCAGCTGTACGAATAGACTGTCCCATACCAAAAATAGGCAAGTTTTATTGCTGATTCTGATACGACTTCTCTTCTCATGTATAATTTTTAGGTATTTTCGCAGCAAGGGATATTGCGGCCAAGGAGGAGTTATGCTTTCATTATGGCGGAGAAGGGCAGTATAAAAAGGTGACAGGTGGAAAGACTTGCCTCTGTGGTGCCTCAAAATGCACGGGTTTCATGCCAAATACTGAAATAGAAGAATAAATAATTTATTATTAAAGTTTACTTAAGTAAATGTAAATACTTGCCACTCAGAGTTTGTTCTGCACATGGTTTTCCAGCGGAGGCAGTTTTTCATGAATCCATTGCTGCAGATCCGTGATTGAGGCAGTTTTCAGTTCGTGCAGTGTGTTCCTCAATGGATGAAATGTGCCCTTGACACCCAGTTTCGTTAGATTCTCGAAGGTTTCCAGACCCCAGTCCTTGGGTACCAGAGTATCGCGTTCACCGTGATACATTCGCAGCTCTGGAAAGGTTTCGGCTTTGCCGTTGGCAAGGGAATCGTAGACAACGGAGCCGCGATTCAGGAACGAGGAATGTGCGAATACGCCGGCCAAGCTGCGTCTCAAATGGTAGCCCGTGTGCAGAGCCAAGGCTCCGCCCATCGAGAATCCGCCCACAATGATCCTGTTCAGCGGTATGCCGCTGGCCACCTCCTCGTCGATCAGCTGATTGACCGCATCATAACACTGGGACATGCTCTTCTTGCTTTCCGATGCGGCAATGTTCACGGACTTGCGGTCGAACCACACGTTGGATAGTTCCCCGTCCAGCGGGGTGTACTTCTGCTTGGGAGCCGTGGGATATATAATCTTTATGTGCGGGTACTCCAGATTCCGGCCGATGAGGAAGCGCACCCATTCCATAACATTGGGACCGGTGTCGCCAGATCCGTGGAAGAATATCACGGATGCAGTGTGTTTGCCAGTGGCATTGACCGTTGTCAAGGCTGGTTTCATCTTTAATTCACCTTTGATCAACTAAATATATTGCACTATCGGAATAACCATCAAAGGGCGGCAGTGTGGCCAGTCGTTAGTACGAAAACAGCTGATGGGAAATAATACTGTCATGGCATTTTCAACATTAAGGAGCCTTTTGTATTTTCCTATGTGAAGTCCAACGGTCACACGGATCCACACGTCTAAATAAACTTTTTAGGAGCAAAATCAATGAAATAAGTGAAAATAAAAGGTGAGTACCGTCTAAATAATCGATTTGTGGGCACCTTCATCGAGATGCGCTGCACTTTCCCCGAAACATGCCTTACTTAACTGAATTTTCCACAAAACATGACGCATCTGCGGCTCCATGACTACGCCTTTCCATTTGTGCCGGACCACACGCACACACCCACAACCATCGACGCCAACACGAACACACCACACGCAGAGTGCGAATAACGGAGAAACATCAAGACACACAGAGGAGCAGCAACTGGAAGACGACAACATGGCCAACATCCTGGAGAACCAACTGTTCACGGCGGCTAAGACCATCGAGCAGCAGCTGGACCAGCAGATCGACCGCCTGGACAACCTCGATTCGGATGACCTGAAGACCCTGAGGGAGCAGCGGCTCCGCGAAATGAAGGACCTAAACAACAAGAAGCAGGAGTGGCTCAGAAACGTAGGTGGTCTTCTCTTGCAACACTACTATTGAAGATTCTTCGAGATTGTTCTCTAGGTGACATATGACCAAATGGTATTCAAGATACGACTTTTATGACATCCACGACTCTTGCTTCGATTAATTAAGTTAACTATTCATAAGGGGTTTTCAAATTAGGCTACAAGCCTAATTAGCTCAAAATTTAAATAGATATGTAAAAATTAACTTTCAAAGAAAACCTTGTCAGCGCAACAATCTCATTAATCCCCAATCTAATTGTTAATCTTTTCCAGGGTCATGGCACCTACACCGAGCTGGCCGACGAAAAAGAGTTCTTCGAGATGTCGAAAAAGTCGCCCAACATTGTTTGCCACTTTTACCGCGACAGCACCGAGCGCTGTAAGATCGTGGATATGCACCTGAAGATCCTCGCGGCCAAGCACGTGGAGGCCAAGTTCTGCAAGGTGAATGCCGAAAAGACTCCATTCCTCACCCAGCGACTGCGCATCAAGGTGATACCCACCATCGCCCTGGTGAAGGACAGCAAGACCAAGGACTTTATTGTCGGATTCACCGATCTGGGCAATTGCGACGACTTCGCCACCGAGATGCTGGAGTGGCGCATCGCCCACTCGGGGGCCATTGACTACAAGGGCGACCTGATGCAGCCACCAGATGTGAAACGCAAGCCATTCATCAACCGCCCACAGAAGACAATACGTGGAGGCTACGACTCGGATGACTCCGATATCGATCTGGATGACTAACTACGGGCAGTCCATCCCACACTCTCGATTACCCAAGCTCCAGCTTTCGTTCCACACTCCCACACAAGAAACACTCAAAAGCGATGGAGTAACAAAAACGGACACACACAAATCAAAACCTAGCACATGGATCTAAACCAATTAGGCGTACTCTAGCGTTATTTATTTAATTATACGATTCCGATCCCTCTGCTACGGTCCCATCGCCACCTAGCATAAGTGGCTTATTCGGTTGCCTTCCCCCCCGATTATGTGCTTTAATATCTATCAGTTCAATCAGCTGCCTCGAAGGCTGAGCCACTCTAGCGAGCTTAAGCGTACTCAAAATTTGATCTTGATCTATGGTATTTGCAATTCCAAATGAATGTGCACCCTTCGCGTATATATGTTAAGTTGAGCATAGTTTTACAAACTGCCCTCGCCCTCCAGAAAACGGTGTACGTAAAAGAAGAAACTAACACACACAGAGCATAAAAGACAAGCAACAAAATATCTGGCATATATATTTTTAAAATTTCCATAAAAGGTGTATTGCATTTCCTACAGTAGAGGTAACTAACACTTACATATGTACAAGTTTTTATATTTATTTTTGTAATTCTACAAAGCATCAAAGGAAATCAACGATTAAATAGCATGTTCAAAACAAAGCAAATGTACTTAATTGCAAGCGTCTTGGTAATTGGTTGTAAACTTAAATGGTTCCCACACAGGTTTTTTGCATTTCAGATCGTATTCTTGGTAATATTCTATTTAAATCATACACGCGAACGGCTGCATTTTATTAAAATGTGGATTTTTAACAAATTGCTTATCAAAATTATTGCATTGCAAAAAAGACTAGATTTCTTTACGATTTTTTTTTATTTTCAGCATTTTTCGATATTATTAAAGTTTACTTTGAAAACACAGAACTGTTCATTCAGTTAAATAGTTATCTTGAAATAATAGTTTTGAATAAACTACGCCGCATTTTAAGTGATGGTATTTCCCCGAACAGCTGATCTTGAAATTCCGAAAATCCTCCCTTAAGACAAGGGTTGCCAGTCTTGACGCAGACGAATAACGGAATGGCCGCCAAAGACAAAAAGGGACGCCAACTGAATTTACCTGAAATGATGCCGTAATCCCGCCAATTGCAGCTTGCTCGCCATAAAACTAAGGTCCAGACTAGCGTCAAAATCGGTGCAGAAACTTTTACCTGCCAGGTGCATAAAACGCCTATTAAGGATTCGAATTACCATCATTGGTATTGTGAAACTCGAGGTGTACAGAAGTGCTACGAAATGGTTCTCGCTCCCGAAGTTCGAGGTATTGTGAAGGCGCTGAAGGGCTCGAACAGCTGTGAGGAGATAGCCCAGATCCTGGAGTGCGACGTGGAGAGCGTGATTAGCTGCATCCGTGAGTGTGAGCTGCTCGAGGGGAAGACTGCCACGCTGAGATTGCCGCAGAGAACGAAAACAGCGGTGCCCGTGGCGGTTGCGCAGGAGGAGGAAAAGAAACGCGAGGTGGGCAGACCCAAAGTCCTGGAGAACCGCCAAATGGTCGAGCAAATGCTGAGCGACAATCCGCACTACACCTCCATCGATGTGCAGCGGGAGTTGGCCCGACACGGCATAGAGGTCAGCCGCAGGACCTTGCAGCGCAGGATCAGCGAGATTCGCTCCAAAGGCCCACGGCAGCCGAGAGGATCGCCACAGCCGCAGGAGCCCAGCACTTTCGGCCTCAGTGAGGGGGCGAAAAAAAGGAGGTTGGCCTGGGCCACCGCCCATCAGGATTGGACCGTTCGCGACTGGCGCAACATCTTCAACATGGACGATCTTAAGTTCGTCGACGAATCATCGCCGCCAAAGGAGATCTTTCTTGACTCGCTGATGGGCCCGGAGGGCAGCGTCTGCAATGACCTCAATCTCCTCGAGCAATTGATGGCCATCATCCAGCCGAGGATCCAGAATCAGGCGCCCAAGAATGTCAGCGAGTTTCGAGCCGTCTTGTACGACGTCTGGCACAGCGACCAGGATATGGTGGACAAAATTGAGATGCTCTACGAGTCGATGACGTGGCGGGTTTCGGCGGTCCTCCGCAACGGCGGGGATCAGACCGAGTTCTGCTAGCCAAGCTGTGGATTCAAGTCGCACTTTGATTCTTGAATGTTGTATTGAAAATAACGACGTTCATGATATTGTTTAATTTGACATATTATTAAGTTTGTAGTGGCCATACTATGTACATGGTACACTCTGATTAGATTAGTATTAATTTTCTTCATTTTTTGAAACAACTATAAAAAACATACATTTTAATAAAGTGTAAAACAATATAATAGCAACGATGTTTTAATAGCTTGGAAAATATTTCCTATAACTAGTAATGTTGCAGAATACAAGTCAATTTTTATTTTATTAAACCGACATTATGAATGCATAACAATTCTATCTGATAAATGAACACTTTTTCGTCATTAGAGTATGTTTGTTAATTTGCCTCCTGAATTGCTATTGGTTTCTTCGATATTGACCAAATGTATTGCAAAATCACAGCAATGGAATATACTACTCCAATAACTATAAAATAGAATGCGTAGACGGAAAACTGTTGAAAAACATTCAAATTCAGATTGGCCTTTTCCGAGACAACGACAAATGTGAGGATGCACTGCAGCAGGAGTCCCACGAACGTGTTGAAACCAAACACCAGAGCAAAGCTATCCTCCTCCAAGCTGCTGGCCAACTCCGAGCTATAAAAGATAGGGGGTTTTTGATAATTTCCACCTGTAGGATCTAGGACTAAGGACTCCTTACCTGGCCACTGTTATGGTGAAGGCAAACAGGCCTCCATACAGCACATAGCCAAGATAGGACAGGTATATATCATCGGTCCAGCAGGAAAGCAGCACACAGCCGCCCTCCAGGACCGACAGCAAAGCCATCGAGAGCAGGCTGCTTCTGGTGCTCAGACGTCCAGCATGGAAGTAACCGGCGAGAAGGGCAAACACAGCACTTAGAAGCGTCAGGGCCACGTCCACAGCTCCATTCCAGGCTATCTTCAGGGGAAATCTCAAGGATGAGAAAGCCATTGATCATTGAAACTAACTCACTGTTGGTTCGTTCTCGAAGGACTTCCATACCACCTGCATATAGGTGGTGATTTGAAGAAAGCCAGCCAAACTGATGGCATACCACAAGCTCCATTGTATCACTAAGGCATTGGTGTAAGCACTACGGAAGTGGAACCAAAGGAGCTGCCACGCTGGTACCTTCTTTTCTTGGCTCGCTTCCTCGGTACTGGGTTGCTCTGAACCCTTCTCCAGGTTACCGCCCTCCGCTTTGGTTCCACCTTCTATGGCCTCGCTTCGATTGTGAAAGTACAAACTCTTCTCCACCTTTGGCAAAAAGAATGCCCAGAGTAGCGCCGCAACTTGAGCTGTGGGAAAGTGGAATCATTAGTTAACTGGCTATAGAATTACTTTGCTAACTGGGAACCCACAGCTGACGGAGATGTAAAACAGTTGCTTGTAGTTCATCCACTTCATTCCAATGACCAGCTGAGCCAGGATTCCCGCAACTAGCTTGCCCACGAACATGGCCGCCCGTGTGTGCGATGTCACCCTGGGATAGTACTGTTTGTCCACCTTGGCGTAGATGTACGAGTAGTAGGCCACCTCGCCCGCCTGGTAGAAGCCATAGAAAACCTCCACCGCCTGCAGGCCGCTCAAAGTGGTCGTCCAGATCAGCGTGCCCCAGATGCAGATGCCTGTAATGGCATTGGCGATAATCACGGGCTTGTATCTGAAACGTAATCGGAGGGTTATTGCTGGCCAATAAAGATTGCATTCATGCTTGGGCTGTATACCTGAGCAGGTCCGTAATGAGGAAGACGAAGATTAGGAGCGCCAGGTAGGAGTATGTACCCACCGGGTAGACGGATCGGTTGACTTCGTCCTGGGTGACGTGATACCACTCGCCCATCAGGATCTCCGCGTGGTATGGCTCCGAGGGTCGAAGTTCCCGGAGAAACCCGAATATGCATAGCAGGCACGATATCTTCAGCCACGACTCCATCCCGTTACGGCTGTCGGCTTGAATCTAATCGCGATCTTAACGCTAACCAGCGATCCCACCGACTATATGTACATATGTCTGGCAGCGTGGAGCTTCGACCAGCTATTATAATAATTGCACATTCTTCCAAGGGGTTAGCAGGCTAGTGCCGAGTATAGAGATTTACCTTCGACGCTTGTAATCAGCGCTGGCCCATTCGCGATTTACGATCCAAGTGTTCTCCGATTTTGTGCAGGCCAGCGGAGCAGAGAGGTAATGGAATATCCGGGAAGTTTCCGCTTACAGCGAGCAGCATGGGCACGATCGCGATTAACTTGCTCTCGCCTGATGCGGTTCCCACTCCAAGTTGGCCATACCAGCCATTACCAGCTAATTAGCCCATTAGCAGGGCACTTAAATGGATCTATCTTGCACTGAGTTTCTCAGAGAGCCTTAGACACTTGTTTATTAATGTTTCTGTAATCTATTGATGCAAAATATCAACACTGATAAGTTAATAATCAGCGATAGCCGCTTTAAAAGTGCAAAAGAAATTGTTCCGCGTATAGTATCAACAGCGCGGGTATTCCGACTATAAACATGTGTGGTCTCAAAATAAATAAAATCTATAACAATTGTTGTCATTTTCGGCTCATAATGATTCATAATATGTATTAAAACTTATACGCTTGCTTTTAAGTTCGATTACTCTGCTATCAGCAATCAGTGCTCTTCTATAAATTAAACGTAATTAGTTCGACAATCGTCAGATAATATTAGTAAAACACACAATGATTCTACACTAAAACTCGGTATCTTTATTCCTGCACACTTGAGACTGATTGTGCGCTCTATAAATGGAAATATCTGCTAAATACTAAGAATCGCCAACAGATTGCAAATAAAAAGATGACTTAAATATTCTGGGAATACAATCGACCATCGCACGAATACCATCTTATAGTAGTTCACGCATAGGAACAAGTCTTTCTTTAAGTAACGAGTTGTGTTTTGACCTTAAGTACTATCTAAATGCATCGGTACTCAATCGAGTGAGTTTTCCAGCTTTTCAACGTCGGTGTTGCGGCACATTAAGTACTCAATCAGCACGGATATCAGATACAAGACGCCGACGCCAATAAAATAGAACGCATACGCCGTGTATTGGCCAGCGGGATCGAGCTCAAATCCAGTGTCCGTGACAAAGATCATGGTTAACAGCGACTGGAAAATGAGGGCCACAAAGGTGTTCACACCAAAGACCAGTCCGAAGCTTTCCTCCTCCAGATTTCTGGCCACTTCAGCACTGCAAAAATAAAGTACAAATATATATGGAGTACGTGAAAATCATGAGACTTACCTCGCTACCGTGATGGTAAAGCCGTAGAGGGCGCCGAAAAGCACGAATCCCGTATACGACCAGTAGATGTCCTGTGTCCAGCAACAGATCAGCACACATCCGCCCTCCACGACGGACAAAAGCCCCAGGATCAGTAGAGACGTTCTCGGTCTGAGCCTCCCAGTGTGCAGATAACCGGCGGCCAAAGCACTTAGTGCAGCCAGAGCTGTCAGGATGGCATCAACAGCGCCGTTCCACGCAATTACAGGTTCCGGTTCGATCACTTTCCACAGAACCTGAACGTAGTAAGTGACCTGCAGGTAACCAGCCAGTCCAATGGCGTACCAAAGACTCCACTGGACGACTCGCGGATTGGTATATGCGTTGCGGAAATGTAGCCAAAGGAGGCTCAGTGCTCCGGGCTGCTTTGAAGTACTCTCCTGCTGCTGATCCATCTCTTCCAGGTTTCCCTCCCCTGGCAGCTGGGTCTGCGGCTCCGTAATGGACAACTGCTCCCGATGAAAGTAAAGACTCCTATCCACACGGGGCAGGCCAAAGGCCCAAAGCATGGCTATAATCTGAGCTGTAGAATAAAAGCATAATAAATGACTTTAATGTTGGGCTAGTTGATGTACGTACTGCCCAGCGTTATATAGTTGAGCTCCTTGTAGTTCATCAGCTCCAGATTGAGCATAAGTTGGGAAGTGATCCCGGAAACCAGTTTGCCTGCAAACATAGCTGCTCGGGTGTGGGAGGTCACTCTGGCATAGTACTTCTTGTCCACTTTGGCATAGATGTACGTATAGTAGGCCACCTCGGCGGCCATGTAAGTGCCGAAGAAGAACTCCAGGATCTGCAGCGACAGCACGCTGGTGGTCCAGATGAGCATACTCCATATTATCACACCCGCGGCTCCAATTGTGATGATCAGCGGCTTGTATCTGAAACATAATACATATAGTTATAAAATTATGCCTATTTTCGTTCGCACAGCTATTAATTGCAAAGCTATCACATTGCCCCATCGAATTTAATTTGCTGAATCACAATAAATTTTTGAATAGCGAAGGCAAAAGTTTGACTTTGGAGTAGGTCACATTATGGTTACAAATATAATGACTCGGTTGCGTATTTGATTACGAACAATTTTTGTTATAAAATATAAATATGAAATTGGTTGTTAGCAAGTTAGCCCAAGTTTAGTTTAAGAAAATACATTTTTCAACTGATTTGAAAGGTAAACAATGTTCAGCGCATAGTTACCTAAGAAAATCTGTTATCAGGAAGACAAAGACCAACTGCACCAGGTAGGAATAGGTGCCCACTGGGTAAACATCGTGCGTTAGCTGGAATGAGAAAAAATTTGATATTCCACGGAATGGATACATGGTGGGATGCCACTCACCTGCTGCTCCGTGATATTCCGCCAGGGACCCAGCAGGTACTCCGTGACGTAGGGCTCCGACGGACGGATCTCGCGGATGCAGCCGAAGACGCAGAGGAGGCAGGAGATCTTTAGCCACTCCTTCATTTTCGAAATTTCGTAACGGTCACTGACGTAACGTGCGCTACGCAACGAGATTCAGCGGCGCGAGCTCTTACGTGAAGCGCTGAAATGGGATGCCGTTAGCTGGGCCCTTCTGCATCTGGACAGGTGAAGCTCAATATATTGCCTAGATTCACGGGCAATCTGGTGTATCAGGCCATGGTCGTCGTCGTCGGGTGCTCAAATCTAATCTCTTCGCGACGCGAATCCGAAATTATCACTTCGACGTGCCCGAATTGTATTTACACTGAAATCGCTGTTAGATAATTGCGAATTTACAATGCTGTCTGTCACTCTGGCTACGCCGGTTTGAAAGTCACAAA